>NC_142582.1:128638980-129844480 GCF_965207765.1 Zootoca vivipara | reverse complement strand
CTTCCACATTGTTCGCCTGCATATTCAGTAATACGTTCCAGGAAACCAAAGCAGATGTTTGGATTACTTTAGAGTGTTCAAGATAGACTTGAGATCAGGATAACAAAACCTGAGGGCATTTCCACCATGGGTGGAAGAATGTCCCTCGGAGAACACAGCCCCACCAGCAGTCCTGTATTAATTGTGAGACATCTGCACAGGTGAATTGTTGGCATCTGCCTCGAAAGACAATGGAGTGTGCCTCCAGGGCTGAAGTCTAAGCACTGCATTACCAGCACCAAAATGACCTCTCCAGGGCGCAAAGCTGAGCAGTGTGTATGGAGGTTCTGGGCTGCCCAGAGGACAAGACCCCCCTATCGGCCTCACTAAGGTGGTCCAAGGGAAAGCAGAGCAAGACGTTTGGCACCAGCTTGACTGCAGGAGTTGCCAAAAGGAGGCGTACAAGGTGCACAGCCTGGGAGTCATTTTGGACTCACAGCTGTCCATGGAGGCGCAGGTCAATTCTGTGTCCAGGGCAGCTGTCTATCAGCTCCATCTGGTACGCAGGCTGAGACCCTACCTGCCCGCGGACTGTCTCGCCAGAGTGGTGCATGCTCTAGTTATCTCCCGCTTGGACTACTGCAATGCGCTCTACGTGGGGCTACCTTTGAAGGTGACTCGGAAACTACAACTAATCCAGAATGCGGCAGCTAGACTAGTGACTGGGAACGGCCACCGAGACCACATAACACCGGTCTTGAAAGATCTACATTGGCTTCCAGTACGTTTCCGAGCACAGTTCAAAGTGTTGGTGCTGACCTTTAAAGCCCTAAACGGCCTCGGTCCAGTATACCTGAAGGAGCGGTTCCCTCGTTGTGAGAAGCCAAGTTACAGGGAACCAGGCAGAGGGCCTTCTCGGTAGTGGCACCCACCCTGTGGAATGCCCTCCCAACAGATGTCAAAGAGGAAAACAACTACCAGACTTTTAGAAGACATCTGAAGGCAGCCCTGTTCAGGGAGGCTTTTAATGTTTAATAGATTACTGTGTTTTATTTTTCTGTTGGAAGCCGCCCAGAGTGGCTGGGGAAACCCAGCCAGATAGGCGGGGTAAAAATAAAATATTATTATTATTATTATTATTATTATTATTAGGGATTCCACCCTGCGTTTGTGTAGGGCAGGCAGCCCCAAACTGCGGCCCTCCAGATGTTTTGGCCTACAAGTCCCATGATCCCTAGCTAACAGGACCAGTGGTTGGTGAAGATGGGAATTGTAGTCCAAAACATCTGGAGGGCCGAAGTTTGGGGGTGCCTGGTGTAGGGTTTACTCCTTAGCCTTTTCGCCTTTTCTTCTCCCAAAGATATTCCATAAAGCAGCAGAGGTTTAGGACCAGTGTTTCCTTCTCTTATATGGGCTACTTTCACAGATTTAGGAACCCCACCTGCCCCTCACTTCCCTCTGCAGCATGTGCAGAAATTGCATTCTTGACCGTTGGACCAACTCTTGGTCTCGTCCGCTCAATCTGCCAGAGCCTGTCTTCTCATGCAGGGGAAGTCCCCAACACACCGAGGGTTTGACACCCATCGGCTCCCCTCACCTGGTTTAGCCCGCCAGTTGAAGCCATTCCCGGGGTGTGGCCACTGTCGCATGCTAACAGATTTTAGGAGGCACAGGTGAGAGCTGAGTCCAGAGGGCAGGGGACCAAAGATGGACAAATAATGACAACAATTCATCACATACCCTGCCCATCCGACTGGGTTGCCCCAGCCACCCTACAAACCACCCCAGAAGAAGTTTGACATGTCCCCTACTACAGGTATTATCCCTCCCTGAACACCCTATACATCCCTAATAATAATAATAATAATAATAATAATAATAATAATAATAGATGCAGGGGGACACTGCAGAAAAGGCCCTTTGTTTCATCAAGGGAGGAGAGGTGTTTGCAACCTTCCTCCCACTTCTCTTTTGTCTCCTCCGAGAAGCTTTCTCACTTTTGAGATTCCAGATGTCTAACCGTTCTTGAAACTCCAAATCTGATCATTCAAGCCGGGAGACACTAAGTTTGGAAGTCAGCTCAGGAAGCCGTGTCACGGTTGGAGGGACATCTGTGAGGCATTTTGAAAAAGTTACATTTGAAAGACGTTCCTCCTGGGGTCAGAGCAAGGTGCACTGTGTGGAGACTTGGCTGAGATGGAAAGCAGGTGGGGTCCCGGCTGTCAGCGGCCTGCTGTCTTCATCCCCGCCCACATTGGCTGCGCCGACAAATGTGTCTGGTGACTTCTCCAGGGATTTTGCTTGACCCACATTTCCGAATGATCTGTGGGCGAGGAAGGCTCATTTCATCTCACCCGTGAACTCAGAGGCCTTTGGGAAGCCACATATCTTTTGGCCTCATTCTTCCCAGTTTTAATATGCGGGTCATTCGTATTCATCCAGTGAGGAGACATCTGTAGCCCAAGGGCCACAATACCTTCTGGGGGCCACCAGTACATATCCATCAACTGCCTTGGAAAAACCAGGACGAGAGCATGGTGGCCAAATTGCTCTCATGTCATTTCGGGCCAACATCTTGCCCCCCGAAACAAGCATATATTTTTTTCAGGTCCACGATTTCAAAGCATCTCAGAATGGTTTTGTGGACTGCATGCCCCACTAAGTGCTTTTTCAGGTCTGTGATCTTGCAAGGTGCCCCAAAAGGTGCATGAGAAAGTTTTTTAAAAAATAAAATAAACATGTCAAGGATTAGCCAGTGCTGAACGACAGCTCTTTCTTAGAATAGAATCATAGAATCATAGAGTTGGATGAGACCACAAGGACCATCCAGTCCAACCCCCTGCCAAGCAGGAAACACCATCAAAGCATTCTTGACATATGCCTGTCAAGCCTCTGCTTAAAGACCTCCAAAGAAGGAGACTCCACCACACTCCTTGGTAGCAAATTCCACTGCCGAACAGCTCTTACTGTCAGGAAGTTCTTCCTAATGTTTAGGTGTAATCCTCTTTCTTGAAGTTTGAATCCATTGCTCCGTGTCCGCTTCTCTGGAGCAGCAGAAAACAATCTATCTCCCTCCTCCATAAGACATCCTTTCATATATTTGAACATGGCTATCATATCACCCCTTAACCTTCTCTTCTCCATCTTAATAATAATAATAATATTTTCTTTCTTTTTTTCATTCTCTCTCGCTTTTTTCTTCCTTTTTTTCTTACTCTAAAAAGAAAAGAAAAAACCCCAGAGGGGTGGGATGTTCCTCCTCTCACCCCATAAATGGTGCTTTATTCTGGAAATCTTCCTCTTGTCAGCTAAGAGGAGAGTTGTGTGCTCATTTCTTGGGTCAAAAGCCAAATCTTTTTTTGATAGCATTATCTTGCGCAGAGTAACTTAAGGCTGGTTTTGGACCGAGGAGCATTAATTTCCAAGACATTAACATGTGAACGATTTTTCCCCCCCTTTTAAGAGGGGGTTGGGGGAGAGAGGCGTGATTAATCGGCCAGTTGTATTATTTTGATTTGGGCTCGACAAGTTTTTGCAGAGCGCTGAACTCTAGTATAAATACGTGGTCAACCCAGCTGTTCAAACAGTGTGATTAATTAAACTGATTCCATGTGAAAAAAAACACCAACTCTTGCTCTGCTATTGCAAATCATTCCCAATAAATAGGGGGACTGAGCGGCTGAGGGTTATTAATTGCTTTCGGGGCAATGAATCAATATCATCAGCGGCAGCTCACAAATCTGGTGGACATTCCAGAGCTCTGTTCGTGTTGATGGACCTCTTTGAAGGAGTCGTGTGTACACAAGATAGCTGTGAATATGTCCTTAATGGCAGAGCACATGCCATATTGCATTGGCTCACGTATGAAAAAATTGAAAGGGAAACAAGTTTCTAGTCCTTGTTCTTTCAACCGGAAATCCTGGAAAAATAGTGAGGAGGGGCATTTTATCCGAAGGGCTGCAGTCGAATAACATTTAGCCGCTGTCTTAGTCTGACACAAGAAGAGTCGTGTGACAGCAACAATATTGTGGCTTGTGGTACCGGTCCTTTCAGAACCATTATCAGCTCAGTATGAACTGACACACAACAGTGTGATGCAGCAGCTAAAAAAGCCAATGAAATTCTGGGCTGCATCAATAGGAGTATAGCATCTAGATCAAGGGAAGTAATAGTACCACTGTATTCTGCTCGGGTCAGACCTCACCTGGAGTACCTGGGCACCACAGTTCAAGAAGGATACTGACAAGCTGGAACGTGTCCAGAAGAGGGCAACCAAAATGGTCAAAGGCCTGGAAACGATGCCTTATGAGCAACGGCTTAGGGAGCTGGGTATGTTTAGCCTGGAGAAGAGAAGGTTAAGGGGGGATATGATAGCCATGTTTAAATATATATTATTATTATTATTATTATTATTATTATTATTATTATTATTATTATTTTCACCTCTGAAAACCTTGCATTTCTCCTTAGTGCCCTGTTTATGTAGTCCAGCATTTTATCTCAAAACTTAGCAAATGTGGGACACAGCAAAAGCATTATTTCCAAGAAGAACTGCCCATATTACATCAAATAGTCCATTCTTCTACAAACATGTTGTTATTGTTGTTTAGTCATTTAGTTGTGTCCGACTCTTCGTGACCCCATGGACCAGAGCACGCCAGGCACTCCTGTCTTCCACTGCCTCCCGCAGTTTGGTCAAACTCATGTTCGTACCTTCGAGAACACTGTCCAACCATCTCGTCTTCTGTCATCCCCTTCTCCTAGTGCCCTCCATCTTTCCCAACATCAGGGTCTTTTCCAAGGATTCTTCTCTTCTCATGAGGTGGCCAAAGTATTGGAGCCTCAGCTTCAGGATCTGTGCTTCCAGTGAGCACTCAGGGCTGATTTCCTTCAGAATGGATAGGTTTGATCTTCTTGCAGTCCATGGGACTCTCAGGAGTCTCCTCCAGCACCATAATTCAAAAGCATCAATTCTTCGGCAATCAGCCTTCTTTATGGTCCAGCTCTCACTTCCATACATCAGGACTGGGAAAACCATAGCTTTAACTATACGGACCTTTGTAGGCAAGGTGATGTCTCTGCTTTTTAAGATGCTGTCTAGGTTTGCCATTGCTTTTCTCCCAAGAAGCAGGCGTCTTTTAATTTCGTGACTGCTGTCACCATCTGCAGTAATCAAGGAGCCCAAGAAAGTAAAATCTCTCACTGCCTCCATTTCTTCTGCTTCTATTTGCCAGGAGGTGATGGGACCAGTGGCCATGATCTTGGTTTTTTTGATGTTGAGCTTCAGACCATATTTTGCGCTCTCCTCTTTCACCCTCATTAAAAGGTTCTTCAATTCCTCCTCACTTTCTGCCATCAAGGTTGTGTCATCTGCATATCTGAGGTTGTTGATATTTCTTGCGGCAATCTTAATTCCGTTTTGGGATTCATCTAGTCCAGCCTTTCGCATGATGAATTCTGCATATAAGTTAAATAAGCAGGGAGACAATATACAACCTTGTCGTACTCCTTTCCCAATTTTGAACCACTCAGTTGTTCCATATCCAGTTCTAACTGTAGCTTCTTGCCCCACATAGAGATTTCTCAGGAGACAGATGAGGTGATCAGGCACTCCCATTTCTTTAAGAATTTGCCATAGTTTGCTGTGGTCGACACAGTCAAAGGCTTTTGCATAGTCAATGAAGCAGAAGTAGACGTTTTTCTGGAACTCTCTAGCTTTCTCCATAATCCAGCGCATGTTTGCTATTTGGTCTCTGGTTCCTCTGCCCCTTCGAAATCCAGCTTGCACTTCTGGGAGTTCTCGGTCCACATACTGCCTAAGCCTGCCTTGTAGAATTTTAAGCATAACCTTGCTAGCGTGTGAAATGAGCGCAATTGTGCGGTAGTTGGAGCATTCTTTGGCACTGCCCTTCTTTGGAATTGGGATGTAGACTGATCTTCTCCAATCCTCTGGCCATTGCTGAGTTTTCCAAACTTGCTGGCATATTGGGTGTAGCACCTTAACAGCATCATCTTTTAAAATTTTAAAATTTAAAATCTACAAACATAAGGGAGTCCAATCCCACCCTTCTGTGTTTGAAACCACAAACGTTTCTGCCCACCTTCTTTTCCTGAAGCAAAGCACTGGGCTGCTGTGACATCTGAGAGGAGCTGGCGCTTCAGGGATCTTGACTCCAGGATCTAAAAAACCTGGCAGCTTAAGACCAGGGATGTCTCCTGTGTCGTCTCAAGTTCCACAAAGCTGAGAAATTGGATGTCAAAGCCTTAACAGACGTGCCCTGAGATCAGCAGTGATGCCCTGCGTTCCCAAAACTGTGTGATATTAATACCTGCAATAGTCTTTTCAAGTGGTCACCAGGGGTCATAATGACATCAGGTGACTGACAGGAGGGCAGCTCTGAACACCTGTCAAATTTCACCTGCAGGGGATGAGGGAAGGAAGGATCCGGCCCGCCAATCAGATCCCCTTTCCCGACCCTGGTCCAGTGGCATACACTTCACAGGAATCCTTTACCAGAGTTTCTATCTCGAGTAAAACACACACACACACACACACACACACACACACACACACGTGGCGTGTATCCTGGCCACTAATATCCAGGACCAAAAAAAAAAAGTCAGGATAACCAGCTGCCGGTTTTACTTGCAAGATGGGCATTAAATGCAACGCTGAATTAAAATGATACAGGTGCAATGAACAAAAACCTCTCTCACAAATAGGTAAAGGTAAAGCTTCTGGCTTTAGAGACATCACCTTGCCGACAAAGGTTTGTATAGTTAAAGCTATGGTTTTGCCAGTAGTGATGTATGGAAGTGAGAGCTGGACCATAAAGAAGGCTGATCGCCGAAGAATTGATGCTTTTGAATTATGGTGCTGGAGGAGACTCTTGAGAGTCCCATGGACTGCAAGAAGATCAAACCTCTCCATTCTTAAGGAAATCAGCCCTGAGTGCTCACTGGAAGGACAGATCCTGAAGCTGAGGCTCCAATACTTTGGCCACCTCATGAGAAGAGAAGACTCCCTGGAAAAGACCCTGATGTTGGGAAAGATGGAGGGCACAAGGAGAAGGGGACGACAGAGGACGAGGTGGTTGGATGGACAGTGTTCTCGAAGCTACCAACATGAGTTTGACCAAACTGCTGGAGGCAGTGGAAGACAGGAGTGCCTGGCGTGCTCTGGTCCATGGGGTCATGAAGAGTCGGACACAACTAAACGACTAAACAACAACAACAACAAAGCTTCTGGCGCAACAGGACACTGTGACGGAAACCAGAGCGCACGGAAACACTGTTTTCCTTCCTGCCACAGCGCTACCTATTTATCTACTAAAATCTTATTAATTTCAATGACATTCCGGTCATAATAATAATCCCATTAAGAACAGGTGTTGCACACTTGGCCCTAGTGGCTCCCTTTGCAGACATTGCAGTTCTGGCAAAATTTTGACTGTGCTTCTGCTTTCAGCCATGCATGACATTGCTGACCAGAAGTTTACCAAACCCTTGAAAGCATGCAAGTCAGAGTTAAGCAGTTCAGTGATTTTTACCAAAATGGGAAGGAAATATATGACATGCTTTCTTACTGTTATTGGTTTGTTCTTGTTTTTATTATGTATTTTGTGTTTTTATCCTGTGTTTTCATGCCGTGAGCCTCCCTGAGATCTTCAGATGAAGGGCGGTATACAAATGTAAATAATAATAATAGGGAGGTTTTTAATGTTTAATAGAGTATTTTATTTTATTTTTCTGCTGGAAGCTGCCCAGAGTGGCTGGGGAAACCCAGCCAGATGGGCGGGGTATAAATAAATTATTATTATTATTATTATTATTATTATTATTATTATTATTATTATGCATGGCAGTTTTCAAGTTATTGGCCTAAGTGGCGCCATTTGCATGAGCTATGAGGGAACCTTTGCTACTCGCCTTCAGGATAGGAGCTCTCCCTCCCAAAAGTCCATTCCCTCTCGGCCTTTTGAACTCTGACCTCTGCCACAGCTGGACAAGTGGTGGACAGGACAGTTTTACTGGGCTATGCTGGTGTGATGCCTTGCACCATGCAGCTGGGCCAGAAAATGCCATGCGGACCCCCAAACTGCACAATGGGCACCCAAAATGGCACCCCCTCCCCTCCAGGGAAGAAGGGGGTGAGGGAAGGTCAACATCAGAAACAAGCAGGCGGGGGAGACGAGGAGAAAGAAAACTCAACATCAAGATCTACTGTTCCTATATAACCTGCCGCCTGAGGAAGTCACCTCACGTTGCCTCATGGATGGACCGGCCCTGATGGTCACATTGCCCACCGCTGCAGAACTTCCTTAGTGATGTGCATAGGAATATGAGAAGAGCCTGCAGGATCAGGCCAAAGGAGGCCCACCTAGTCCAGCATCCTATTATTACCGTGGTCAGGATTTGAACCCGAAGCAGTGCCGTCACTGACCGTGGCAGCAGTGCATAGCCATTGCAGCTGGAAGCCATCGAGAGAAAAGGTAAAGGTAAAGGACCCCTGGGTGGTTAAGTCCAGTCAAAGGTGACCAAGGATTTGCGGCGCTCATCTTGCTTTTCAGGCGGAGGGAGCTGGCGTTTGTCCACAGACAGTTTTCCAGGTCATGTAGCCAGCAGGACTAAACCACGTCTGGCACAATGGAACACCGTGACAGAAACCAGAGCGCACAGAAACGCCATTTACCTTCCCGCTGCAGCAGTACCTATTTATCTACTTGCGCTTTGACATGCTTTCGAACTGCTAGGTTGGCAGGAGCTGAGACAGAGCAACGGGAGCTCACTCCGTCATGGGAATTCGAACCGGCGACCGTCTGATCGGCAGGCCCAAGAGGCTCGGTGGTTTAGATCACAGAGAGCCTGTGGTCACCCAACAGAAGCCCTCCTTTGCACCTACTAGTGGCATGGTGCGGCCTGGACTGGGGGTCGGTCATTGGTCAAGTGCCTATTTGCTCGCTTTGAGCCTCAGAGTAAGGCCAGGTGATTTCTGCTTGTTTCCAAGACGGGATCGCTAACGTTTCTACGTTGCAAATAAATAAGGCCATCAAGAAGCAGTCCTGGTGAGAAGAGTCAGCCCGGCCCATTCCTGTCTTCCGGAGTGAGTGTCGGGAGAGAACTCTGCCGCAATTCCCTTCTCCAGCAGCAACAGCCGCTTCACCTTTCCACTGGTGATTTTTGAAAAGGACCAGATGTTCCCCCTGTAGCTCCTTATTGGCTCTAATCTCTTTTTATTCTTTGATCCTAACCCCACTTAAAAGAAACCCCCTATTTAGGTCCTCTTGGGTGGTCCTCACGGACAGCTTAGTTAATTCCAACCCCCCCTTGTTACAGCTTTCCCAGCGCACCAGCCGGCCTGTTTTGAGCAACCAAAGTTAACCCTACCCTACCAAAACAATAATTTCCGGGTTTTTTGCAGGGAGAAGAGCGGGGCTGCCGGGGATAACCTGAATTTGGTGGGTATTCAGCTGGGAGTCAGCTAGGAGCGCAAAGACCGCAGGCCAAGGCGAATATTTCCCAAGCAGCACCGAAAAACACACCAGCAACAGCGGTTGGGGACACTCCCAAAAGTGTTTGTTGAAAATGGAGTCATTTCAGCTCAACCATAATAATATTACAAAAGTTAGTCTGGGGTTCCAGACTCTCACCCAGGGCCTGGGGTCATTTGGAGAATTGAGACATGGTGGAGACTGTCGTAGCTTTAAGAAATATGGATAATGTTGTTGTTTTGTTGTTGTTGTTGTTTAGTCGTTTAGTCGTGTCCAACTCTTCGTGACCCCATGGACCAGAGCACGCCAGGCACTCCTGTCTTGCACTGCCTCCCGCAGTTTGGTCAAACTCATGTTCATAGCTTTGAGAACATTGTCCAACCATCTCGTCCTCTGTCGTCCCCTTATCCTAGTGCCCTCCATCTTTCCCAACATCAGGGTCTTTTCCAAGGATTCTTTTCTTCTCATGAGGTGGCCAAAGTATTGGAGCCTCAGCTTCACGATCTTCCAGTGAGCACTCAGGGCTGATCATGGATCAATGCCTTGTCGTGGCGAAGGGGCTTGAATAACTCAGAGAAGCTATGAGCTATGCCATGCAGGGCCACCCAAGATGGACAGGTCATAGTGGAGAGTTTTGACTAAACGTGATCCACCTGGAGAAGGAACTGGCAAGCCACTCCAGTATCCCTGCCAAGAAAACTCCATGGACAAAGACAACAGGCATATAAAAGTTATGACGCTGGAAGATGAGCCCCTCAGGTCGGAAGGCGTCCAACATGCTACTGAGGAAGAGCGGAGGGCAAGTACGAGTAGATTCAGAGCTGATGAAGCGGCTGGGCCAAAGCCGAAAGGTCACTCAGTTGCGGATATGCCTGGAAGCGAAAGGAAAGTCTGATGCTGTAAAGAAAAATATTGCATAGGAACCTGGAATGTAAGAACCATGGATAATGGTATGCTGGATGGATAATAATAATAATAATAATAATAATAATAATAATAATAATAATAATAATACCCCACCCATCTGGGTTTCCCCAGCCACTCTGGGCAGCTCCCAACAGATTAAAAACAGAATAAGACATCAAATATTAAAACCTTCCCTAAACACCTATTTACACCTTCAGTCTGCATGGAGGGAGTCCAGATCTTACAGCATGGTCCTTTCAAGAGGGGCTTGGCACCTGCAGCAGAGCAGCCAGCCTTCAGCCACCCTGCCCAAGATGGATCCCAGTCTCTCTTCTTCCTTCTTCTTCCCAGAATACCCTGCAAAAAAACTCTGTTTTCGTGTCACCTCACACCCAGTTACCCTGACAGTGGCAGCACGTAGCCTGGCTAGAAGTACGAACATCCTCAAAATGGATATTGTAGAATTGAAAACGCTGAGCAACATGGTATTATATCTTTCTTTTCCTAAGTTGTTATGAAATTGTTAATGTTTTGCTATGTTTTACGCAAAAAAAAATAGTAATATTGTAGTTTCTTTGTTCTAAGCCATTTTGGGCATGTTTTATTTGTGAATAAACCAAATGAATGAATGAATGAATGAATGAATGAGAGAATGGATACCAAAACGATCAGAGAGATGGAGCAACTTCTCTATGAACAAAGGTTGCAGCGCTTGGGACTTTGTGGTTTAGAGATCTTTACTGTTTTGAACTTCCTTGTGTTGTTATCTTCCTTAGTGGGTTGTGCAAACAGCTATCCCAAATAATGCTTTCCATGGCGTAGCATCCACTGGAGATGAGTTTGTGAAACCAAGGAGGCGATGGCCCAAAAATTTTGGGGAACCACATGACCAGAGAGAAAACCAGGAAGCAGGAAGTGGTGAAGAGGGAGGACCATAGATGAGTGTGATTCCTAGAGAGGTTATCCCCACACACACACACACACCGGGTCTCCAAAACGATCCTTGTACTGGGATTTTGGCCTCCGGGTCTTGCCAGCCTCCACATCCAACCCCCGGCCTGACCCTCCTCCCAGCCTGGCGATGCAATAAATCCATTATACTTGGTTATACCTCCCCACAGCCATTGTTCCTTCTTCTTCCGTTTATTTACCGAGGAATATTCATATTCCTTAAATCCCCGGCTATTTATCCCCCTTGATTATTTTGGCACAGCGAGCTCGGAGGATATTTGCTTTGCTTCGCAACGAGCCCTTCTCTTCCTTGCAAAAACAAAAGGCGGCCGGGGTATTTGTTAATGTAGGTCCGTTCTCCTCAAATATTTATACGGATTCATATGAAGAAGATTAAACGCTTGCAATGTTCGAGACACACACACAAAGAGATGTGTGCACATATACTCACACACCGTTGCAGGCAGAGGCACATGTTTGACCCAGAAGGGGGACTCTTGAGATTTGCCTTAGCAAATGTGTTGAGTTTGGACACACACACCAAAAAAAAAAAAAAAGTTGTTGGGGGGGGGAGAGAGAATGAAATGAGAGAAAGAAACTCTTGGCCTTTGGTGAACTCTCTTTGTGTTGTGGACGCCAAAAATTTCATTTCAGCATGACCTTCGAATAGTGATACTTTTAGCATTTCCTGGTATTTGGAGGGAAGGAATGTTTTTATTTGAATGCAGATGTCATTTGGTTTATAAGAAGGATTTGGTAACATGTCGATGCCAGGTCTACACTTATCCCAAATTTCCTGAGACGGAGGGAGAACATGTGTTAGATCTCCCTGTTCGATGGGGAGGGGAGAGAGAGAGTGAGAGAGAGAGAGAGAGGGAGAGGGAGAGGGAGAGAGAGAGATCTAGCTCTGCAGAAGCCTCCACTCTAAACATTGTGACTTTGTGCAATTTACAAAATGTTTCATCTCCATTAAACAATAAACCCCTTGACCCGAGTGGCTCCGTTTCAGGGATCCTGCGATCGGGGAGGGGAGAGAGGCGTAATGGGTGAGGAGGATAAATGGAGAGGGTCGAAAGGTTAAGGAAAACTGTTTAATTATTTCTCCGGCGCATGGGCCAGGGGGGGGGGGAGGCTGGCCGTGTAGGCCTGGTGCCCCCCCCTCCTCTCCTCTCCTCTCTTCTCCCACCCCCCTTCTCTCTCTCCCCCTCGCAGGGTGGCTGCGTGGAAGGAATCCGTCCAGCAAAAAAGGCGGAAAGCAGGTTGCTCACCAAAGCGCCCAGCTGTGTTTATGGACAAACAGTCTCTGGGCTCTCTTCCGTCTCGGAACCTCTCGGTTCCCTGGGCTCCCCGCTCCCTGCCAGGGAAGGATCGGTGCCAGCCCAACGGCATCTGTTTGGCACAAATAAAGAAGCCTAAAAGAATGGAGAGGAGGGAAAAAAAGAAAGTATTCTGATTCGTGACCCTGAGAAAAAGCTGCTGCTCTCGCTCGCTTCGCAGCCGGGGTGTTTGGGAGCCGCTGATGTTTGGCCATCTGTGGCCACATGTTGCTGGTTCAACATGCATGCGCCTGGGTGCCCGCATCTGGGTGACGGCAGCAACAAGCTTCCCTCTCCTCCGATCCTCTCTGCTATTTAGGGGACGAGGAGGAGGACGAGAAGAGAATCATAGAATTGTAGAATTGGAAGGGACCACAAGAGTCATCTATCTAGCCCAACCCTCCTGAAATGCGGGGATCTTTTGGCCAACGCGGGACTCGAACCCATGAACCTGAGATTAAGAGCCTCATTCTCTTCTGACTGAGCTGTCGCAGCTGGACTTACAAAAGCAAGTTCCTATCATTTGCAGAACCTGAGAGATGAAGCCAAATTTTGCAGGGACTTCTAAAGGCAGCCCTGTATAGGGATTTTTAAAAAATAATGTTTAATGTTTTATTATGTTTTTTTATTTGTTGGAAGCAGCCCAAAGTGGCTGGGGCAACCCAGCCAGATGGGTGGGGTATAAATAATACAATTGTTGTTGTTGCTGCTGCTGCTGCTAAATAGGATGTCCCTATACTGTATAGAGAATAGTGTATAACCTTTGGGGGCTTTTTGAAAATTATTTTTAAAAATAATAATAATAAGGAATGGGGAAACAGCATGATGTGTGGCAGGTTTTAGGAACACAGGACTTAATAATAATAATAATAATAATAATAATAATAATAATAATAATAATAATTTATACCCGCCCATCTGGCCGGGTTCTCCCAGCCACTCTGGAAGGCTTCCAACAAAACATTAAAATACAGAAATCCATCAAACATTAAAAGCTTCCCTAAACAGGGCTGCCTTAAGATGCCTTCTAAAGGTCTGGTAGCTGTTTTTCTCTTTGACATCTGGTGGGAGGGTGCCACTACCGAGAAGGCCTTCTGCCTGATTCCCTGTAACTTGGCTTCTCGTAGCGAGGGAACCGCCAGAAGGCCCTCGGCACTGGACCTCAGTGTCCAGGCAGAACAATGGGGGTGGAGACGCTCCTTCAAGTATACAGGGTCGAGGCCGTTTCCCATCTGATCTAGCACCCTCTCTTCCATAGTAGCCAAATGAATTACTCTGGGTGGCCCAAAAGCAGAGAGACCATCAGGGCAATAGCCCTTTCTCACTGGAACAGCCTCTGTTGCTGGAGGATAGCATTTGTTCTCCTGCTCTCTTTGGAATGGAAAGCACATGCTCTCTATGCCCTGCCATTTTGGGATTTCTGCAGAACTGAAACACCATCCCAAACACATTAGCCCTTCTACAGAAAACCATTGTCAGGGTGACCCAGAAAGCCACAAGAATGGCTGGAGCAGGGATGCTATTTTCATTTTTCAAAGCACCCGTGTGGTCCAGCTTTTCCCCATTACTGTATTAATCATTTGAGGAATTGTCTCTCCTTCTTTCGCACTCCTTCATCCTTAAAGCATGTGGGGCTATAACTGTGATTATAGTCACCATACAAAACAAACTACTAAGGGAGCTGCCCTAGAAAATGTTGCATAAATGGTATTTGACACCAAGGAAGTTGTCCTTGGGGCGCTGTGGTCTAACCCACTGAGCCCAGGGCTTGCCGATCAGAAGGTCGGTGGTTCGAATCCCCATGACGGGGTGAGCTCCCATTGTTCAGTCCCAGCTCCTGCCCACCTAGCAGTTCGAAAGCACGTCAAGTGCAAGTAGATAAATAGGCACTGCTACAGCGGGAAGGTAAACAGCATTTCCATGCGCTGCTCTGGTTCGCCAGAAGCAGCTTTGTCATGCTGGCCACATGACCCGGAAGCTGTCTGCAGACAAACGCTGGCTCCCTCGGCTTATAGAGCGAGATGAGCGCTGCAACCCCAGAGTCGTCCGCGACTGGACCTAATGGTCAGGGGTCCCTTTACCTTTACCTTTAAGTTGTCCTTGAGAAACCTTAATCTTTCTGCCAGTAGTGGACCTATGTTTTGGGGGGACCCGAAGCTTGAACTGCTATGGGGGTCTCTCAGCAACCAGCAATGAAGTCTAGATAGCCACTGTTATCTTCTTCAGTTGTTCCTTGACAGATCACCACAACTTTTCCATGAGATTGCATTTTTGGGTATCGGTTTTAAGTACTTTCATGAACCCATTGTTATTCCTCTAGGGTCTTAGCCTCTGTTAAAAGGGGGGGGGGTTGCATTAGCCACAGCAGACCAGCTAACTTACTGCAATACTCCACCTTCAAAATTTTGAGATAGTTGGAATACATAGAACAAAAAATTAATCAATTTGAGTCACACTTAAGCAATGTGGCCTAAAGTTGTTTCTGGGGCCTCTCTGGGATTAGGAGCCCTAAAGCTTAAGCTTCCTCAGATTTAAAGTAGATCTGCCCTTGCTTTCCCCTGTATGTTAGAGAGGGTGTGGTAGTATGATCTGCACAAACATCCACATGTGGTGGAGTTGGAAGTGAAAATGCCAGGAGATCTGTGACATCGCTGGTCAACGGATACATCCATCCCTGGTTTTGGTTCTGCTGAATGTTGCCTCAGGTAGAAATCCAGATCTTAATTGTCAGAGGTTATTACGGCTACTCCTGAGTAACAACTCTCCACAAACTTGTCTTTCAGAGTCTTTATTGGTGCACATTATTTACAGTGTGATGAGCTGTCGGTTTCATGTCCGCGCTATTCCATGTCAGAATCCGGCACTGCCCCTTTCCGCCCCTTGGACCAACATAAGAGCCTGGGGACAGCGAATCTCCTCCCTTTCCTCCTCCTCCTTAATTCCGCTGCCGGGGGAAAGGGTCTACGCTCCATCTTTTCCCTCTCCCCCCTTTCCGTCTCTTTCTCTTCCCGCCTGTGGAGCAGGGGCTCTTCCCTGCTGCCGGAGCCCTGGCTCTCCCTCTCTGCTTCCTGACTAGCTCCTTCAGACCCTGCGCTTCCATGGCTGCTTGGGGAGGAGCTGCTACTGATGACAGGGGGAGGTTCTCTATACTCTCTCCCCCTTACATTAATCATAAAGAACTGTTGAGCCATTTACTCTCAAGCAGTGGTAGCTCGTAGAATCATGGAACTGTAGAGTTGGAAGGACTCAACTAGTCCAACTCCCTGCAATGAAGGAATCTCAGCTCAAGCCTCCATGACAGATGGCCATCCAACCTCTGCTGAAAAACTTCCAAGGAAGGAGAGTCCACAACCTTCCAAGGGAGACTGTCGGTTCCACTGTCAAACATCTCTTAATGTCAGAAAATTTTCCTGTATGTTTATAGTTGGAATCTCCTTCCTTTTCATTTTAAGACATTGGTGTAGGTCAGGCATCCCCAAACTGCAGCCCTCCAGATGCTTTGGCCTACAACTCCCATGATCCCTAGCTAACAGGACCAGTGGTCGGGGAAGATGGGAATTGTAGTCCAAAACATCTGGAGGGCCGAAGTTTGGGGGTGCCTGGTGTAGGTCCTACCCTCCAGAGCGGGAGAAAACAAGCATGTTCACTCCTCCATGTCACAGCCCCGAAGATGTTTGAAGATGGCTATCAAATTTGTGAGAGATTTTACTTTCTTGGGCTCCTTGATCACTGCAGATGGTGACAGCAGTCACGAAATTAAAAGACGCCTGCTTCTTGGGAGAAAAGCAATGACAAACCTAGACAGCATCTTAAAAAGCAGAGACATCACCTTGCCGACAAAGGTCCGTATAGTTAAAGCTATGGTTTTCCCAGTAGTGATGTATGGAAGTGAGAGCTGGACCATAAAGAAGGCTGATCGCCGAAGAATTGATGCTTTTGAATTATGGTGCTGGAGGAGACTCTTGAGAGTCCCATGGACTGCAAGAAGATCAAACCTATCCATTCTGAAGGAAATCAGCCCTGAGTGCTCCCTGGAAGGACAGATCGTGAAGCTGAGGTTCCAATACTTTGGCCACCTCATGAGAAGAGAAGAATCCTTGGAAAAGACCCTGATGTTGGGAAAGATGGAGGGCACTAGGAGAAGGGGACGACAGAGGACGAGATGGTTGGACAGTGTTCTCGAAGCTACAAACATGAGTTTGACCAAACTACGGGAGGCAGTGCAAGACAGGAGTGCCTGGCGTGCTATGGTCCATGGGGTCACGAAGAGTCGGACACGACTAAACGTCTAAACAAATCAAATCTCTCGGTCTCCTCTTTTCCAGGTCAAACATCCCCAGCTCCTTTAACCGTTCCTCATCAGGCTTGGTTTCCAGACCCTTGATCATCTTGGTCAGCCTCCTCTGCATACATTCCAGCTTGTCAACATCCTTATTAAATTGTGGCACCCAGAACTGGACACAGTACATTCCAGGTGGGGTCTGACCAAGCCAAATAGAACAGGGCTATTACTTCCCTTCATCTGGACACTATACTTCATGATGATGCAGCCTAGAATAGCATTCGCTTTTTATTTTTGCTGCTGCATCACACTGTTGACTCATGTTCAGCTTGTGGTCCACCAAGACCCCTAGATCCTTTGCACATGTACTGCTAGTAAGCCAGGTGTCCCCCATCCTATATTTGTGCATCTGGTTCTTCCTGCCTAAGTGCAGAACTTTGCATTTGTCCCTATTGAAATTCATTTGGTTAGTTTGGGTCCAGTTCTTCAATCTGTGAAGGTCATCTTGAATTCTCTCTTCTGCAGCATTAGCTACCCCTCCCAGTTTGGTGTCTTCTGCCAATGTGATGGGCATCCCCTCAATTCCTTCACCCTAATCATTCATAAAGATGTTGAACAAAAACAGGTCCAGGACAAAACGACTGAATGACAGTCCTTCTTAGTTGAGACATGATAAGGACATGTAAGAGCTCATCATAACAGCCCCTATGGCTAAACTCCCAAGGAGATCCATTATTATTTTGTGCGCACACACACACACATGATGCCAACAAGGGCCAACAAAGCTATTCAGAGCTTGGGAATTTCTCCTCAGCTCCTCATCAGAGATGTCAGCACTAGGGCTGGAAGGGAGCTCTCAACACCTCTCCTTGCAATTTCTCATTTTCCCACTCTTAAATT
Source organism: Zootoca vivipara (assembly GCF_965207765.1). Classification (NCBI taxonomy): domain Eukaryota; kingdom Metazoa; phylum Chordata; class Lepidosauria; order Squamata; family Lacertidae; genus Zootoca; species Zootoca vivipara. Next base: position 129,826,655 of record NC_142582.1, on the reverse strand, counting down.
CAGTTCCCCTCATTTCCTCAGCAAACTGTGTTTTTTTTGTTAATTTTTTAAAAAAACACATAGTGAGAATTCACCAGCATTTTATTTAGTGTAAATTTCTCCTAGCAAACACATTTTTGTAGGCACTCTTGACTAATGCACATGTTTCGGCAAGCAATTCTCCTTAAACAATGCAATTTTGTGTTTGTTTGTGTTTATTTAAAAAGATCCTTTTTATGCACACATTTCCCTAAGAGATGCAGTTTTGTAAACACTGGTTGGGGAACTGTATCGTAAGATTCAGATGACGTGTGATGGATGTGTTTCGGTTCACCCGTTGTTTTGAAGGACGATAGATTTAGTGATCATTTTGCTTATTCCACAAAAGATAAGCCTGGGAGATGTAACTGTTAGACCAGGAGTCAGCAACCTTTTTCAGCCGTGGGCTGGTCCACCATACCTCAGACCTTGGGGGGGGCAGGACTACATTTTTTGGGGGGGACGAACAAATTCCTATGCCCCACAAATAACCCAGAGATGCATTTTAAATAAAAGGACACATTCTACTCATGTAAAAACATGCTGATTCCCAGACTGTCCGTGGGCCGGAGTTAGAAGGTGATTGGGCCGGATCTGGCCCCTGGGCCTTAGTTTGCCTACCCATGGGTTAGTAGACTATTGGACTAGGACCCTGGGAGGTAAAGGTAAAGGGACCGCTGACCATTAGGTCCAGTCGTGACCAACTCTGGGGTTGCGCACTCATCTCACATTATTGGCCGAGGGAGCTGGTGTACAGCTTCCAGGTCATGTGGCCAGAGTGACAAAGCTGCTTCTGGAGAACCAGAGCAGCGCACGGAAACGCCGTTTACCTTCCCGCTGTAGCGGTCCCTATTTATCTACTTGCACTTTGACGTGCTTTTGAACTGCTAGGTTGGTAGGAGCTGGGACCAAGCAACGGGAGCTCACCCCGTCACAGGGATTCGAACCGCCGACCTTCTGATCAGCAAGCCCTAGGCTCAGTGGTTTAACCCACAGCGCCACCTGCATCCCTAGGACCCTGGGAGACCTGGGTACAAATCTCTACTCAACCATGAAGCTCACTAGGTGACCTTGGGCTAGTTGCTGCCTCTCAGCCCAACCTACCATACAGGGTTGTTGTCATTGTTGAATGAAGAGGAGCAGAACCAGGCACATCCCCTTGAGGAGCTCTTCGGAGAAAAAGGTGGGATGTAATTCCCAAACAACAGCTTCCATGGAAGCGCAAGCTGAATTTGGGGTTGGGTGGGTCTCAGCCACAATGCAAAATAAGAAAATTCCTTCAGTAGCACCTTAAAGACCAACTAAGTTTATATTTTGGTATGAGCTTTCGTGTGCATGCACACTAAAAGCCACAATGCATTTAGTCACATCTCTCTCTCTCTCCTTTTTTTTACATAATTTTAATTAAATTTTCTGTTTTACAAATTAAAGTATTCATTTAAACAACCTTAAAATATCAATGACTTCCTGACTTCTCTTTCCATGGTTCGTTTTGCATAACATAAATCCCTGCAGATTTTATGTAAACTAGACCATTCAGTATTCATTTATTACATCTATCAAAACTTATTTACACTGTTGAATTTATCTTAATGCTGCACATGTTTTCAAATGTACACAATTTCCCCCCATATATTCAATAAACATTTTCCAATCTTCTTTAAACTAATAATAATAATAATAATAATAATAATAATAATAATAATAATTTATTATTTACACCCCACCCATCTGGCTGGGCTTCCCCTGCCACTCTGGGCGGCTTCCAACAAACATTAAAATACATCAAAATGTGTTCTTCTTGTTCTTCTTGTTCTCTTATTCTATATGTTGGGTCCACAAGCTGCGCATATTCCGTCAGTTTAAGTTGCCATTCTTCTTGGGTTGGGACCTCGCTCGTTTTCCATTTTGGAGCTACAGTAGTGGCATACATAAATAACCTTTTTGACACCTGGGGATTTCCATCTGAATTATCCCCAACAGAAATGGACTTTGGGTTTAGGGAGGGGGAGTGCTTTTAATCATTTTTTTTTCCAATTCATTATAAATTATTTCCCAATACTCTTTTACAGGTCCACCACATATGAAAGAACGTCACATATCTCTCCACCCACATGGTTACCGTGAACATTGACAAAACTTTGGGGCAGGGAGCAGGGAGAAAGAAGTGTTTATGCAAGACACCTGACCCCCTCCATTTTGGCTCAGCACTGCAGCAGACAGACTTTAATGCCATTTCTCCTGTGTGGCCACCATAGCTGCCAAGTTTTCCCTTTTCTCGCGAGGAAGCCTATTCAGCATAAGGGAAAATCCCTTTAAAAAAGGGATAACTTGGCAGCTATGGTGGCCACATAAGCATGGAGCAAGCGAGTGAGAACGGCGGGGACTCGTGATTCCAGGACAACATGTCTGTGGACAGATGAGAAATCCATGCTCGGCGCACACCCACTAAGACTTGGCCGCTAGCAATCAAGAGCCATCCCACTACACTGCACAAGGAAGGACTTCAGAGAAGTGTGACTAGCCCAAGGTCACCCAGCAGCTGCATGTGGAGGAGTGGAGACGCGAACCCGGTTCACCAGATTACGAGTCTACCACTCTTAACCACTACATCACGCTGGCTCTCCATCAGAAGTCCACGGCTTCTGATGGAAACCAATAATATCCTTTCTAAAGTCAACTTGGTATTCTTAACAAATTAGTTTAAAGAGGCACATGAATGCGAAACAATTTGAATTTCCTACCCTATATTAAAAATCACCAACTCCCAAATGACACAGAGGCATGAAAGCTCATCTCATTCACAGCGGGAGATACTCATTTTGAAGGGAAAGTCAAAAAGGACGTTTGGGTTTGTAATTAGATCTTAAGTGATTATGAAATTTGGGGAAACTGGTGTTTATGACACCTGCTGGCTTGGACTTCCCCCTCCTGCTGGGGGAAAGACATCAGAGGAATGAGCTGCAACTTAAATTAACTGACCCCTCCTTGACCCACGGCGGACCCACTCAGGACCATCCGAGTCAACCGAAAGTGGATGGTCTCCCAGTTGCTCGCTGAACCGGAGAAAATATTTTCCCTCTTCGACTTTCAAGCCTTCCTTTCTGTTGCTTTTGCATTTCACCTGGGAGGGAGAGGGGGGCGAGCGGCTGTGTTTGGGAGATGGGGCGGTGAGTTCGAAAAAGCTGGAGAGGTTTAAAAGCCACAGGTGATGTGATCCGTTAAAAAACCTGGATTTCGACATCGGCTGCCGGCTGGAGCAGACGGCAAAGCGATCAAACCGCTCGCCCTGTAGGTGGAAACATCTTTGCTGAAGTCATTAACGCTCCCCAAGAGGGATACTACTACCTGTATTGAAGGCAAGCAAATCATTTTTCTTGCTGCGATTTGATATTGAGAAATAACAGGAGGGAGATAAGCTGTATACCAGCAACCTTTTTCAGCCGTGGGCCGGTCCACTGTCCCTCAGACCATGTGGTGGGCTGGACTATATTTTGAAGGGTGGGGGGAATGAACGGATTCCTATGCCCCCACCAATAACCCAGAGAGGTGCATTTTAAATAAAAGGACACATTCTACTCATGTAAAAACACGGTGATTCCCGGGCCGTCCACGGGCCGGATTGAGAAAGCGATTAGGCCACATTTGGCCCCCAGGCCTTGGGTTGCCTACCCCTGGACTACAGGCTAAACAGTTACACACATACCCCTTCCCTAAAAAGATGAATAAGTGAGAATGGAAATAAGGGGAAACAAATACTCAAAATATTAATAATTGAAAAAGGATGGGCCGCACTGATGCTTTGAAAAATAAAGATTTAAAAACATCCTGTTTTGCCTCTGCCAAATCTGTGGCTTTCTAAGTTTTCTAATTGTTTTCTGCAGACAGGCTAATGGGTTTGGGCCGGTGTTTCGGTGTCCTTTTTTGTTTCGGCCTTGATATTTCTCTCTCTCTCTCTCTCTCTCTCTCTCTCTCTCTTTCTCTCTCTCTCGTTTTTTCAACCTTCCTCTTCCTCTTTATTAAACTTTTTTACGAGAAAAAACACCACAGCTTAAAAATGAATCCTACGAAACAGATGCAATTGATAAGCTATTAACATACCGTAACAGGTTTAAGATGCCTCAGCAACTAGACAACGTACTGATGATCCAAGTGTTTTCATTCTCCTTCGGATTTTCTTCACCGGGATTTCTTTGCAAGAGTTGTATTCACAGGGTAATGAGGTGAAAAGTTAACTCGAAAGTTCATAGCCTAGATTGGCCTTTCTCCACCTTGGGTCCCCAGATGTTGTTGGATTACAACTCCCACCAACAGTATCTGGTGATCAAATGTTGAGAAAGGCTGCTGCAGGTTTATTGAGGGTGGGTTGGGGGGCAAATGTTAACCTTTACCATTCTATAGTCAATAGACGCTTTCCAGGTTTTCTCAAATAGGTCCTTAATCTTTTGCACTTAGTTTTTGTGTTCATCATTTCTCTAAAAGAGCACATCACCAAACTTTTTGATACCCCTGGTCAATATAAACGTCCTGAAACATCTTCCACTTCTGAGCTTACTTCCACTGGGCTTACTAGCAGTACAGTCATACCTCGGTTTACAACCGCCTTGGTTTACAAACGCCGCGGACCCATCTGGAACGGATTAATTCACTTTCCATTACTTTCAATGGGAAAGTTCGCTTCAGGTTAAGTACGCTTCAGGTTAAGTACGGACTTCCAGAACCAATTACACTCATTGTTGTTGTTTAGTCGTGTAGTCGTGTCCGACTCTTCGTGAGCCCATGGACCAGAGCACGCCAGGCACTCCTGTCTTCCACTGCCTCCTGCAGTTTGGTCAAACTCATGTTTGCAGCTTCAAGAATACTGTCCAATCATCTCGTCCTCTGTCGTCCCCTTCTCCTAGTGCCCTCCATCTTTCCCAACATCAGGGTCTTTTCCAGGGAGTCTTCTCTTCTCATGAGGTGGCCAAAGTATTGGAGCCTCAGCTTCACGATCTGTCCTTCCAGTGAGCACTGAGGGCTGATTTCCTTCAGAATGGATAGGTTTGATCTTCTCACAGTCCATGGGACTCTCAAGAGTCTCCTCCAGCACCATAATTCAAAAGCATCAATTATTCGGCGATCAGCCTTCTTGATGGTCCAGCTCTCACTTCCATACATCACTACTGGGAAAACCATAGCTTTAACTATACGGACCTTTGTCAGCAAGGTGAGGTCTCTGCTTTTTAAGATGCTGTCTAGGTTTGTCATTGCTTTTCTCCCAAGAAGCAGGCGTCTTTTAATTTCGTGACTGCTGTCACCATCTGCAGTGATCAAGGAGCCCAAGAAAGTAAAATCTCTCACTGCCTCCATTTCTTCCCCTTCGGGTTACACTCATACTTCGGGTTAAGTACGCTTCAGTTTAAGTACTCCGTGGACCGTCTGGAACGGATTAATCCACTTTCCATTACTTTCAATGGGAAAGTTCACTTCAGGTTAAGTACGCTTCAGGTTAAGTACAGACTTCCAGAACCAATTGTGGTTATAAACCGAGGTACCACTGTACCGGTACATGTGAAAAGGATCTAGGGGTTTTGGTGGACCACAAACTTAACATGAGTCCACAGTGTGATGCAGCAGCAGCAAAAAAAGTTAACGCTATTCTAGGCTGCAGCCAGAGAAGTCTAGGTGTCCAAATCAAGGGAAGTGATAGTCCCACTCTCTTCTGCCTTGGTCAGACCACACCTGGAATACTGTGTCCAGCTTCTCCTGTTCTGGAGGGTAGGACTCGAACCAATGGCTTCACGTTACAGGACAGATTCCAGCTAAACATCAGGAAAAATATTTCTGACATTCAAGAGCTGTTCGACAGTGGAACGGTCTCCCAAAGGAGGTGGTGGACTCTCCTTCCTTGGAGGTTTTTAAGCAGAGGTTGGATGGCCATCTGTCATGGACGCTTCAGCTGAGACTCCTGCATTGCAGGGGGTTGGACTAGATGACCCTCAGGTTCCCTTCCAGGGCTGCTTTTCCTGTGAAGACAACGCAGGTGGTGTGCGCTATGCTTTCTGCCTTCGGTCTAGAAACATCTGGGGAGCAGGGGTGTTATATACCAGCTACCAAGACAAAGGCTGTCTCTAGGTTCCCAATAAGACCCTCCCCACTAAATGCACTTCATCTGGTTTCTGGAAGAAGCATCTTCTTGTCCCCGGTGCAAAAAAAACACCACTTAAATAAACTAATATTGTGATATTTTATCTACCTATCTTGGAGCGCTAGGCATACAACCATGCACCACAAATAAGAAGGAAATGTGCAAAAAATATGTTCCCTCTCCCCCCCCCATACCAGAAGGAATTTCATGACATGTATGCCTTGGGGAGGGGGCCGTGGAAAGAAGAGCCACATTCCTCTAGGCTGTCCTCTCTCTACATGCCCCCCCCAACGCCTGTTTCCAATGACGCTCTTGCCACGGGTGCAACAACCGGCCTGGCTCAGAGACTCGTCCGAACTGGATTTTGCATTTACGGGAACGAGCTGCGGCCACAAGGCCTCTCAAGCACCCGCCCTCTCTTTCTCTCGGAAGTCTAGGGAGGAACAGCTGGGTTCTGGCACCTTCCGCCGTGACAAGGACCATTCCGAACAAAGAGAGCCGGACCCGAAGGAAGAACGGGGTGGGTGCACGAAGCAGGAGGGGTGAGCTCGGAAATGCAAAACAGCCCTCCGTTAAATGGACTTAGCAGCCACAGCTGGGCTTATTTTAGAACCCGCCTTGGCAGCGAGAGGTTAAAAGGAGAGTGATCTCAGCATGAGGATTCTATTATTAAGACGCTTGTTGCTCAAAGTTCGACAGAGGGGTGCAGCAGGAACGCGTCTCGAACGCTGCATAGGCGTTGTTTTGTCCCAGGGTAGGTTCCACCCATGCTGATGTCATGCACAGCGGACATTTGGGAATGTGCATCTTTCTGTGGAGTGTGTGTGCATGCCCTCTAGGGTTGCCAGACTCAATAGAGGACAGGACTTCTGTGCCTTTAATTGCCCTGCTCTCTTTTGAGTCTGGAAACCTTAAAGAGAAACCAGCAGGCCCTTTGTTTAATTTCCAAGCAAAGGGTCTGCTGGTTTCTCTTTAAGGTTCCCAGACTCAAAAGAGCGCAGGGCAATTAAAGGCACAGAAGTCCTGTCCTCTATTGAGTCTGGCAACCCTAATGCCCTCATCCACACCAGGCAAAATGAAAAAGAAAGAGCTGCTTGCTGAATGGAAGGGAGCAAACACAACGTCGGCAGGTGGAAAGTAAAGTAAGCCTGGGGTTTTCCATGCAACCGGTGAAGAGGTTGCCTTTTTCTTACTGCCATTGGCTGACCTGCTGTGACATCATGGAATGTTCGCAAAGATCCTAATTGCTCAGACGGAAGCGGGAGTGGGCAACTATGCCTGTTTGGGTTTCTCTCAATTTCTCACTTTTCCTGTCTTAAACTCTTCTCATCGCTACATCATTTTATGCGTTTATTTAAGAAGGAAAAGTCCCCATGAAAAAGCTTCTTGCGTGTGAATTTTCAGAATATACACGTTTTCACATTTAACACACTTTTATATTTTACTTTCACTAATGTGCACATCTATAGGCAGACTCGACCACTGTATGTGTGTCTTACTTGGCCGGACAACTGCAATGGCAGGATTTGGAAAGTGCAAATTTCAAAGGAGAGTCATTTCGGTTTGCAGACTCTTTCGAAAAACGTAGATCTGGGAAGTCCGACTTTAAACAAAAACTGAATCCATCTTCTCCCCCATTCCTAGGGGGAAGTTGACAGCAACAGAACATGGCAAAACATTGCAGTTTCACTGAGGCAGAAAGAGCCTTCTTCCAGAGCCTTGAGACCGGGGAAAGGTGTGTGCTGTCTCCAGAAGCGGCGCAGGATAAAGGGTGATGGACAGGCAGTGCCAACCAGGAAAGCAAGTGAGAACAGCAAGAGAGGAGTTTCTGCCAGCCACCTTTTCCTTTGAGAGGCTCATGGTGGCATTCTATACTCAAAGCAACCCTGCAAGGGTGGTTGGGTGGCAGAAGAGCTACTTGCCAAAGGCCACCCAGAGAGCACTTTCCTCCATCCAAGCCGCCATTTCTCCAGCTCTGTTTTGGATAACAGCATAGCTGCCAAGTATCCCGTTTCCGCCAGGAAAACCCCTTTTTTCCTACCGTTTCCCGGCGGTCTCCCGTTTAGGTTTTTATCCCGATATTCTCCCTTAAATCTGCTTCTGCCGGCGGCCATTTTTCTGGTGTCGCTTTGCCCTTCTATGGGCACCAGAAAATGGCGGCGCCGGCGCCGGAAGTCGCTTCCACGCATGACCAGAAACGAGTAAAAGCGACTTCCGGTGGAGCTTTGCCCTTCTATGGGCATCAGAAAATGGCGGCGGCGGCGCCGGAAGTCGCTTTTACGTGTTTCCGATCATGCGTGGAAGCGACTTCCGGTGCTGGCGCAGCCATTTTCTGGTGCCCATAGAAGGGCAAAGCTCCACCGGAAGTTGCGTCTATGCAACTTCCGGTGTTGCGGGCTGCCGATCCCGGATCTTTCCGTCCAGGACTTGGCAGGTATGGATAACAGTGCTCATGATCCCGTGCCGGCCAGGGGTGAGGGGAGTTGTAGCGCCAAACAACTATAGAACGGCAGCTTGGGAAAAGGCTGCCCAAAAGGAAAGGTGACTTGTTTCTGCAGATATACGGCCAGGGCCAGCCTGCACAGCCTGCTATCTACCAGTTCGATCTGGTACACAGGCTGAGACCCTACTTGCCCGCAGACTATCTCGCCAGAGTGGTACATGCTCTAGTTATCTCCCGCTTGGACTACTGCAATGCGCTCTACGTGGGGCTACCTTTGAAGGTGACCTTGAAACTACAACTAATCCAGAATGCGGCAGCTAGACTGGTGACTGGGAGTGGCCGCCGAGACCACATAACACTGGTCCTGAAAGACCTACATTGGCTCCCAGTACGTTTCCGAGCACAATTCAAAGTGTTGGTGCTGACCTTTAAAGCCCTAAACGGCCTCGGCCCAGGATACCTGTAGGAGCATCTCCACCCCCATCGTTCAGCCCAGACACTGAGGTCCAGCTCTGAGGGCCTTCTGGAGGTTCCCTCACTGTGAGAAGCGAAGCGAAGCTACAGGAACCAGGCAGAGGGCCTTCTAGGTGGTGGTGCCCACCCTGTGGAATGCCCTCCCATCAGATGTCAAGGAAATAAACAACTCTCTGACTTTTAGAAGACATCTGAAGGCAACCCTGTTTAGAGAAGTTTTTAATGACTGATGTTTTAATGTATTTTTAATCTTTTGTTGGAAACTGCCCAGAGTGGGGAAACCCAGCCAGATGGGTGTATAAATAATATATTATTATTATTATTATTATTATTATTATTATTATTATTAGGCTAATATTATTATTATTCCCTGGCCTCCTCTGCTGCTGCTCACCACCACTTGCCACAGAGGTGATTTTTGGGTAGGTCATTCTGGCTGGATTAACCATTAAGCAAAATAAGCACCCGCTTGGAGCATTAATTTTTTAACATTAACAGCCACCAATTAATTTCTTAGCTGAGTGTTCCTTTTCTCAGTTGAAGTATATTGAAAATCCCCACAGAACAACAATGCTGGATGCCTTATCTCGACTAAGTATAGAAGCGGATGCGCTTTGTTTTTATAATAAATTTTATTCAGTTTTGAAAACGTAAACACATTAATTTCTAATTCAATAAGAAACATGATATAACCCTGGCCGTGGCAAAATTTCTTCTGGAGGTAGTAAGAATTAGAGATCAACATGTCTTGGATAAAACACAGTGGCTGCCTAGTAATGTCTTCTCTGTGTTTCTGCTGTACTTCGCTTTTGAGATCGTTTTTGCGGGTCTTTGGACCATAATAAGGAATGTGTGCGTATACATTTCATCTTGCAAAATGAACAAGGTGTCTTCCCACCCTGAGCTCTGTGGTGTTTTTATTCCCAAGCCTGCTCTGCTACATTATATGTCAAACACTATCGACTACATTTTTCCTTACATTTATTGTCATTCTCGATCCACTGCTCATAATTTGAATCCAGTCCGCAATTTCATTTGACTATAGTTCTTTCTCAAATATTTCAGAAAGGGTTTCCATTCTTCAGTAAAAAAGTAAGTGGCTTCGGCCTCTCACTCTTGCTGTCAACCTCGCCAATTCCACATAGTCCTTGAGTTTTGCGATCCATTCACATCAGATTGGTTTCGGGGGATCTGATCAAAGACTTTGCAATTGGAAAATGTAGGTGAAATATTTTCAGTTTTAAACAAAGCAGATGTATACCGAAATAAACATTATTTTCCATCTTGATTCATTTGGGAAAATGAAATTTTATTTTACGGTTTACTGTTGTTCACATTTTGAATTAGATATATAAGGGGACACCAAAAGGTCTTAAGCTTACCCTGCTGCTCATAACTGTCACCACCTCCATGTTTTCCCATCATGAGCTCTGCGAGCGCGGCTTTCTCCCGATTGAAGTGCAGCGTGTTTGAGGACCAGGACATTCGCAGGGAAACCAAAATGGTTGTTTACAAAGCTATTGTACTACCAACCTTACTATATGCTTGGGAAACATGGACCACTTATAAAAGCCATCTCCAGCTCCTTGAAAGATTCCATCAACGGTAAAATTTTACACATCACTTGGGAAGACAGGTGAACTAATGCCAGTGTACTGGAAGAAGCAAAGATCACCAGTGTTGAAGCAATGATTCTCCAACATCAACTTCATTGGACCGATCATGTTGTGCGGATACCTGATGATCGTCTTTCAAAGCAACTACTCTAATCCGAACTTAAAAATGGAAAGCGTAATACTGGTGGTCAACAAAAGAGGTTTAAAGACTCTCAAGGCAAATCTTAAAAAATGTAGTATGAACACCAAAAATTGGGAAACACTGGCCTGCGAGCGCTCCAATTGGAGAACAGCCTTTATCAAAGGTGTCATGGTCTTTGAAGATGCTCGAACTCAGAATGAAAGGGAGAAACATACTAAGAGGAAGGCAAGCTTGGCAAATTCACACGTGATCAACTCCCACCCGGGAACCAATGTCCCCACTGTGGAAGGACATGTGGATCCAGAATTGGCCTCCACAATCACTTACAGACTCGTTGTTAAAACCGTGTTTATGGAAGACAATCTTACTTGGCTACGAGGGATCGCCAAAGAAGAAGACTCTTCCTATTGCCACCTGCTGCCACCTTCTCTGCCCCCAACCATCCCCTATGCTTCCTCAGCCTCCTGCTCCTCCACAGTTGTCCAAAATATCTGCAGGGGGCATCCTGCTGTGAACAACCGTGGGAAATAGTTAGGGCAGCCCCCCTCCATCCTCCGATGGCAAGAGTTTTCCTACTTCAGAAGCATGGGTGGTTTCCTCCCAACTTTCCCTATAAAAAAAACACACCACTTATTTCATATTTCAAATCCTCCTGCCTTTCCTATTGTTCAGACAACTTTTGGCAGATCCCGCCATCCCGTTGTAAATAATAGATGTTTAATTTGCAAGGAGCAAAGCTCTCCTCTCCGACTCCTGGCAGGCTGTCTGCATCAGCTGCGTTTCATCCGACTGTAATTCATCCTGCTGGCTCTGCGTCCGGACTGGCAGCCTGCGTTTTCTTCCACCCCTTCCCATGCTCGGCGCGCCAAACTCCATCTCTGCACACCTCGCCGCACTGCGGAAGAAGGAGGAAGAGCAAAAGGGGGCGGGGGGGGGGGCATTGTGTTTGAATGATGGATAGAGCCGGTGCTTTTTTTCCCCCTTTAAAAATGTTTAGGGGTATGCAAGAAAATCACCATTTTAGAGTTCTAAACGGGGGGGTGGGAATAAATACAATAAATGAACCAAAGTACAAAGATTCACAAAATGTTTAGGGGTATGCGCACCCCCCAAGAAAAAAAGCACTGGATAGAGCCAATGGTACCATGTATTTTGAACATGGTCATAGGAGCACAATTGGCAAACGGGGTTGTCAGGTTACGTTTTCGAGTGAATCAGAATTAGAATGTTGTCCCCGTGGTGTGGTGTTGTTGTTGTTGTTGTTGTTTAAATAAGATTTCATTAAAACTTTTCCATAGTACAAGAATATTAAAGAAACTAATGCAAATAAAAACACACGGAGAGAGAGACACCAAAGGGAAACCAAAAAGAGAGAGAAGAAATGAAAATTTAAAAATATGGTGTTTTCAGATGCATTTGGCCCATTGAGTGTTGAGCAGCTGCAGGAAAAGTGTGGAAAATTGGCACCCAAAGAAGGAAATGGTGAAGCTGACATAAAAAGCCCTGCCTATAATTTTGCAGGAAAATGTCACCAATCCACCTTAAATTCTTTAATTGCTGAGCTTCAGCAGCCAGGCATTTTTAGGAAATGTGTGGAGTGTTTATTCCTTTACAGTGGTACCTTGGTTCTCGAACTTAATCCATTCTTGGAGTCCATTCGGCTCCCGAAACAGTTTGAAAACCAAGGCGTGGCTTCCGATTGGCTGCAGGAGCTTTTTGCACTCAATTGGAAGCTGCGTCAGACATTCAGCTCCCACAAAATGTTCGCAAAGCAGAACACTTACTTCCGGGTTTGTGGCGTTCTGGAGCCGATTCGTTTGTCAGCCAAGCTGTTCAAGAACCAATGTGCCACTGTATTGTAAACTGAGCCTTACACTGCCTACTCAGAAGTAAGTCGCAATGTATTCAAGAGAGCTTACTTCCAGGTAACTGGATAAAGACTGGGCACGCTTACACTGCAATGCTAAGCATTTTTTTCTCAGAAAATCGCACTGAGTTCAATAGGATTTACTCTCTGGTATGTTCTTGATCATTCTCACAGCTTCTATCATCATCATTATCATCATCATCATCATTTTATCACAGCTTTTTCCCTGACAGGGACTTGTTAGCTTACCAAAAATTATTTATTTAATTCCATTTATCTGCGGAAGGTGTTGTACATGATTGCCTTTCCTTGCACATTTTTTTCTTTACAACAACCCTGCGAGGTAGGCTGAGAGGCTGTCATTGCCTCAAGGTGACAGATGTTGATGTGTATATGAGCCGCTGCCCGCCTTCTCCAGCCCCGCCGGCAGCACCATCCTCCCTAAAAAAGACTCTGGGAAACGGGGGGGAGCGCTGGATATGCTTAAGATGGCCCTGGTCCCCACTGTAGAAGGACATGTGGATCCATAATTGGCCTCCGCAGTCACTTACGGACTCATTGTTAAAACCGTGTTTATGGAAGACAATCTTCGCTACAAGTGATCGCCAAAGGAGAAGAAGAAGAAGATGTCTATGTGTTCGGCGAGATCCATTGTGGGAGAAACTTCCTGATGTGGAATAGGATGTTCCCATTTTCACTGGAGAAATGTCGGCGGGTATGAACAAGCTGGCCTGCTCGAGAGGCATTCCTGGCACTCAATCAACAGAGCTTTCTCTGCCTCCCTGTCGGAATCAGGCCCGGCGCAGTTTCCCCCAAAAGAGAGGCTGCCCTGGGAGCATTAGCCATCGCAGGCCTCGAGGCACAGCATATGGGGATTGCGCAAGGGACCAGCAGCTGGAGGGTTTTGTTTTTCAACATGAGAAATGCTTTTTAAAAACCCAGACCCAGAAAGATGTTGTCGATGCCTTTGAAACGGCCGGCCAAAGCTTTCAGCAGCCTTGGCAATTTGATCCGAGAACCTCGTCGGAGCTGCTAATATTTCTTGGAGTTTGCCCAAATCATCTCTGGGGGCCTGAGCTGCTGCACTGCTGGTGGTAGCATGTGGGGGGCAGTGGTCAGGATTTTATCCCATTGCATGAAAGGGGAGCTAGAGTGGTGCTTTCTAACTTGTAAAGAAAAGGAAATAGCTTCTTCTTCGGCGATCACTTGTAGCCGAGTAAGATTGTCTTCCATACAGTGAGTCTGTAAGTGACTGTGGAGGCCAATTCTGGATCCACACATCCATCCACAGTAGGGGCATAGGTTTCCAGGCAGGAGTTGATCATGGTGTGGATTTGCCAAGCGTGCTTTCCTCTTAGCACGTTTCTCCCTTGTGTCCTGAGTTTGAGCATCTTCAAAGTCCCTGACACCTTTGGTAAAGGCTGTTCTCCAACTGGAGCGCTCGCAGGCCAGTGTTTCCCAATTGTTGGTGTTTATACTACATTTTTTAAAAATTTGCCTTCAGAGAGTCTTTGAACCTCTTTTGTTGACCACCAGCATTACATTTTCCATTTTTAAGTTTGGAATAGAGCAGTTGCTTTGGAAGACGATAGATCAGGCATCTGTACAACATGACCAGTCCAACGAAGTTGATGTTGAAGAAGAAAGGGGCCACGAGGTTCATCTGTCTGTCTGTCTGTCTGTCTATCTATCTATCTATCATCTATCTATCTATCTATCTATCTATCTATCATCTATCTATCTATATTGAATTCATGTACTACCCTATGCAGTGGTACCTCTAGTTACTAACTTAATTCGTTCCGGAGGTCCGTTCTTAACCTGAAACTGTTCTTAACCAGAGCGTACCTGCCAAGTTCCAGCCTGAGAAATAAGAAACCAGACCGGAAGTAGCAGACCGGAAGTAGCACTGCCGCCATTTTGGAACTGGGCGGAGCATGCTCAGAAGTGACTTTTGATGCTGCTGTGCCCAATTCCAAAATGGCCGCCGCACCAGAATAAACCGGGGGGGGAACAGTTTTTTCGGCTGGGAACAGCCGGACAAACAGGGGTTTCCCAAGGAATACGGGAGACTTGGCAGCTATGAGCCAGAGGCGTCCTTTCGCTAATAGGGCCTCTTGCTGCCGCTGCGCCACCAACACACAATTTCTGTTCTCATCTTGGAGCAAAATTCTCAACTCAAGGTAACTCTTCCAGGTTAGCGGAGTTTGTAACCTGAAGCATTTGTAACCTGAGGCGTTTGTAACTCAGGTAGAGTTTGTAAATGTACCTGGAGGCCTCAGGGCAGTTCACAGAAAAGATCCCAATATATAAAATCAAAATAAGAACAATAACCCAATAACACCCCCCCAAAAAAAAAGAGCCACATTTTAAAAGGGTATAGGATGTCAAATCTAGTCCAAACCACCTACAAAGCCCAAATCTTTTGCCCAACATGGGACTTGAACCCACAGCCATGAAATTAAGAGTCTCGTGCTCTACCAAAGGAGCTATAAGAACTGCGTGCCTTTATTTTGCCTGTGCCAAATAACCATGGTGTTTTGCATTTCAGCGCAAAATCCCCTCTTTTGGAGGGCCTGAATTCCACCTGGACAACTGCCTGTGTGGCAGAAGCTGCCCTGCCCACCTGGCCTAAATGTTGCCACCAACTTCCCTCCTGGATCTGATTTTTTTTTTGGAGGGAGGAGGTCTTCCAGGGAGCAACTGCCCTTTATCAAGTCCAAGATACCCACTTGACATCACCTGTCATAGTTTTCAGAACTTGTGCTGGAGCTTGTTATTTTCCTTCTCCCTCCTGTTCCTTTTTCCTCACATGTTGTTTCTTTCAGGATGGTCGGGCTGAGGGCAAAGACCGTCTTAGGGCTGGTTTCAACAACCCTTTTAATCTAGAGGACGGGGCAGAAACGCCATTAGGGAAGTCACGAAATAATGTCCCGAGCAAAAGCCAGGGCCCACTCTGCTGTGGCACCCGTGAGTTCAATAATATATCATTTTCATATAATTTTTCTCTTAAACCATAACATGCTGTAAATTTTATATCCAAATTCCACAATCGTTCCCATGCTTCCATATCTATAATATTATGACCAGGGCCGGATTTAGGTTTGATGAAGCCCTCAGCTACTGAAGGTCACGGGGCCCTTTATATGTCCAGCTGTTGTTTGTCAACAACAAATTGTCATTGTTTTTTGTGTTGAATATATGCTATATGGCAATTTATGGACCTAATAGATATCTAAAGCCATTTGCACATAACAAAATACTGGTATGTATTTTATCAAAGTAATTGTTGAACTGAAATGCAATTAAGAAGTATACTAATAGTGAAATACAATTAAGAAGAAGGATATTAATAGTGAAATATTAAGCTCTAACTGTATGTAGGTTTTACAGTGGTACCTCTACTTAACGAATTTAATGCTTTCCGAACGCACATTCATAAGTCGAAAAAAAATGTAAGTCGAATCTCATAGGAATGCATTGGGAGAAAAAAATCGTAAGTCAAAGCAACCCTATCTAAAAATTCATAAGTAGGAAAAATCCTATCTAAACCGCAGCCAAGATGGTGGACGGAGCTCTGTTCGTAAGTAGAAACATTCATAAGTAGAGTTATTCGTAAATAGAGGTACTACTGTATTTTACAGTGGTACCTCGGTTTACAAACACAATTGGTTCCGGAAGTCTGTACTTAACCTGAAGCGTACTTAACCTAAAGCGAACTTTCCCATTGAAAGTAATGGAAAGTGGATTAATCCGTTCCAGACGGGTCCGCGGAGTACTCAACCTGAAAGTACTCAAACCGAAGCGTACTTAAACCAAGGTATGACTGTATTTGTTTTTTATCTTATATTTTGGAAATGTACATCCAGGTTTTTTTCCCTTTACATTTTTTGGGGGGGCCAAAAGGGTGGGGCCCTAAGTTATAGCCTGTTTAGCTTATATGTAAATCCAACACTGATATGTCTGACATCTATTGCCTGATGTATCATTGAGAATCAATTGTTAAACCGCCCGGGGAACTGTAGCTCTGGGAGAGAAAAGAGGATTCTCCTAACAACCCTCAGCACCCTTAACAAACTACAGTTACCAGGATTATTTGGGACTGCTTGAAGTGGTGCCGTAGAGCTGGAAATGTGTTGTGCAAATGCGCATAATGTGCTCTCCAGTGCCCTTTGAGTCGGTGCCCTTGCCTCGCCAGGCGGAGATATCCCGTGAGGATTCCCTCACCTACAAAGGGCAGATCCCAGACCGAATGAGATCCCGCCTTTCTTCCGCCATCCAGCTCCTCGCTCCCACCCCCAGCAACCAAACAAACCCACGTAATTCTGCAGAAAAAAGGGTTATCACTTCATGTCAGGCGGACGGGTGGGGTGGGTGTGCAGGGAGGGGGAGATAATTATCCATTGTGAATCCTCCCGGCTTTTGTCTCCCTCTGAAGGGCTATTAAGTGACCCAGGGTGGCTGCAGACAGATACCTGCAGACAAAAGGATCAAGGGGAGAGAGCACAAAGCCCCCTGTGTCACCGTCCCCCTCCCCAGCCTCGGTGCAGGTGCAGGAGACACAGACCAGGTGGCTCAAAAGGCCCCTTTTGTCTGAAGCTGTCAGGATGGAGAAGCTGATTCATCTCCTGTTCCATCCCCAAACTCTCTTTCAGCTGCGTCAAGAAGACATCTCTTTCCCCCCCATCTCTCTCTCTCTCTCTCTCTCTCTCTCTCTCTCTCTCTCTCTCTCTCTCTCTCTCTCTCTCTCATGTGCCCCTCCTTGCCCCCCGCCCACCCGATCAGGAAGTCTGCAATGACATGCCTACTCGTTAAGCTCCATTAATGTGGTCCGGGGTTTAAACACTTCATGTCGAAAGTGGATAATTGCTGTCGGTGGGGTTTTAATAGCTGACACAGGTGCCTTTGAACAAAGATCAGGAATCAAGTGCATCTCCTCTCCTCCCCCCCCCCATGCGCCTCCACCGGCAAACGTATCTACCACCCAGTTCTTATTATTACCAAGAGCCCCTCAGGAGCCTGGAGGGAGCTGTTACTCATTTAGGCCTGTGTCTTCCAAATAAGAGGGGGAAATGGAGCCACATGTGCAATGGGTCACTCCGACTCTCCCCCATTGCCCTCAGCAGAGTTGCACCACAGAAAAATAGGTGGTCACAACAGGCAATCTCTCTCTCTCTCTCTCTCTGCTCTGTTAATAGAATCATCTGCTTCTCTCAACCAGAGTCGGGGTGGGAGGAGAGCTCACTGCAGGGCGAAAGGGTAGAGAGAAGCACTTCAAGAATACAGTACTGTAGTTGAGGCTTACTAGGATATTGGACAGTGTTCTCGAAGCTACGAACATGAGTTTGACCAAACTGCGGGAGGCAGTGGAAGACAGGAGTGCCTGGCGTGCAAGGGCGTACCCACCATGGGGCAAGTTAGGGCAGCTGCCCTACTCTAGAAGCAGGGCTGGTGGGCAGAGGCGGAGCACAGCCCGGCGGAGCGCGAGTTCGCCATTCCCGCTGCGCCGCGCACCCTCCCTCCAGCTCCCCGGCGCGCCCTCAGGCAAGGCCAAGCGCGGCGGGGAACCAGGGAGCGCGGCACGGTGGGCGGGAACGCCGAACTCGCGCTCCGCTGGGCTGGGCTCCGCCTCCGCCCACCAGCCCTGCTTCTAGGGAGGGGCACAGCCCGGCGGAGCGCGAGTTCGCCGTTCCCGCCCACTTTGTGGCCCCTCCCCTTCCGTGCCTTGGCCCCTCCCCTTGCCCCCCCCTAGTTTTGATCCTGGGTACGCCCATGCTGGCGTGGTCTGGTCCATGGGGTCACGAAGAGTCGGACACGACTAAACGACTAAACAACAACAACAACAAGGATAAGGAAACCAAAAGAAACTGTTGCGTATTATTTGCTTTTGTTTTTTTTAAATAATTTTTATTACATTTCCAAATAAACAACATCAAACAACCAAACAACAAATAACAACAACCACAAACAACAACAACAAAAACATAATTTTTTGCATTTTTTTCTTCTATTCACCTATTTTAGTTCGTTTTGCTCTGCCGAGCGTTGACTTCCCTCCCTCCCATCATTCGGTTTTCTTTTCTGCTCCTATCTCACAGTTTCTTATAGTCCAACTACAGTAATTAAAACCAATTCGTAGGATTTATTTCAGTCCTGCAAGGGCCTTTAAACTTCTACAGTTTTTCTCCATATAGTCCACAAATTTACTCCATTCCTTTTGGAACCTTATTTGTTCTGTTGCATTTATGATCTGCTTCCTAGAAGAGCGGAGGGAAACCTCAACCTGCTAGATCCATGGTTCCCAACGTGGGGATCACACCCCACAGGGTCCAGGGGCAATCTGATTTTTAAGAGGGGGGCAAATTGAAGAATGAGTGGATAGCCTTTTAGGCTTCCTCGACATGAATAGGAGTTCACTTTTTGAATAATAAGAATGATATGTCACTGGGTGGCATCAGGATTTTAGAGGTGCTTAGGTGGGGCATATGCAAAAGCCTTTGACTGTGTCGACCACAGCAAACTATGGCAAGTTCTTAAAGAAATGGGAGTGCCTGATCACCTCATCTGTCTCCTGAGAAATCTCTATGTGGGACAAGAAGCTACAGTTAGAACTGCATATGGAACAACTGAGTGGTTCAAAATTGGGAAAGGAGTACGACAAGGTTGTATATTGTCTCCCTGCTTATTTAACTTATATGCAGAATTCATCATGCGAAAGGCTGGACTAGATGAATCCCAAGCAGGAATTAAGATTGCCGGAAGAAATATCAACAACCTCAGATATGCAGATGACACAACCTTGATGGCAGAAAGTGAGGAGGAATTAAAGAACCTTTTAATGAGGGTGAAAGAGGAGAGCGCAAAATATGGTCTGAAGCTCAACATCAAAAAAACCAAGATCATGGCCACTGGTCCCATCACCTCCTGGCAAATAGAAGGGGAAGAAATGGAGGCAGTGAGAGATTTTACTTTCTTGGGCTCCTTGATCACTGCAGATGGTGACAGCAGTCACGAAATTAAAAGACGCCTGCTTCTTGGGAGAAAAGCAATGACAAACCTAGACAGCATCTTAAAAAGCAGAGACATCACCTTGCCGACAAAGGTCCGTATAGTTAAAGCTATGGTTTTCCCAGTAGCGATGTATGGAAGTGAGAGCTGGACCATAAAGAAGGCTGATCTCCGAAGAATTGATGCTTTTGAATTATGGTGCTGGAGGAGACTCTTGAGAGTCCCATGGACTGCAAGAAGATCAAACCTATCCATTCTGAAGGAAATCAGCCCTGAGTGCTCCCTGGAAGGACAGATCGTGAAGCTGAGGCTCCAATACTTTGGCCACCTCATGAGAAGAGAAGAATCCTTGGAAAAGACCCTGATGTTGGGAAAGATTGAGGGCACTAGGAGAAGGGGACGACAGAGGACAAGATGGTTGGACAGTGTTCTCGAAGCTACGAACATGAGTTTGACCAAACTGCGGGAGGCAGTGCAAGACAGGAGTGCCTGGCGTGCTATGGTCCATGGGGTCACGAAGAGTCGGACACGACTAAACGACTAAACAACAACAAGGTGGGGCATGGCCAAAAAAGGGGTTTGGATCCAGTGTGCTAGATCAAGCTAAAGACGCATCTCAGGGGAGGGTCCACTAAGGTTGTTGGCGCACAGTCCTCCCATTGAAAATGCCAAGCAATTATTATTATTATTATTATTATTATTATTATTATTATTATTATTATTAGAAAAAACCTTACAACATCTCAAAATTATCACTTGGCTGGGAGACTGCATTGCAAAATTCAGAGAAGTGCCAATTTCAAAGGCTGGCCGTCTTTCAGGTCACATGCCCTTCTCATGAACACTAGCCTGCCATGGACCATGCGATCCTCTGCCTCTGAATTCCGGTTGATCAGGGGTGAATTACGGTGAGTTCATGTCCTGCTTGCAGGTTTCCCACAAGCATCTGTTTGGTCATGGTGAGAAGAGAATGGTGGACTGGATGAGTCTTTGGTCTGATTCAGCAGAGCTCTTATTACATTGTTTAGAACAGGCATGGCCAAACTTGGCCCTCCAGATGTTTTGGGACAACAACTTCCATCATCCCTAGCTAACAGGACAGTGGTCAGGGATGAAGAGGAGGAGGAGGAGGAGGAGGAGGAGGAGTTTGGACTTGATATCCCACTTTATCACTACCCGAAGGAGTCTCAAAGCGGCTAACATTCTCCTTTCCCTTCCTCCCCCACCACAAACACTCTGTGAGGTGAGTGAGGCTGAGAGACTTCAGAGAAGTGCGACTAGCCCAAGGTCACCCAGCAGCTGCATGTGGAGGAGCAGGGAAGCGAACCCGGTTCCCCAGATTACAAGTCCACCGCTCTTAACCACTACACCACGCTGCCTCTCAGTGATGGGAATTGTAGTCCCAAAACACATTGGGGGCCAAGCTTGGCCATGCCTGGTTTAGAAAAATGATCATGAACTGCCCCAAGCAAAAACAAATGAGAACCTGAATAGTGGCTGATTTGTTTTTATTTAACTAATTGGAAAAAAAGGACATTTTCCAGACTACCTTATATATCTTACCTCGTTTTTGTGTGTGAAAGAAAATCAAAACCATTTAACTAAATCAGTATTTACATTCAAAATTAAAAAGTGACAAAGCCAGTAAGAGGGGGGGGGAAGCAGCTAAATTTACAGGAAGCCTGAAAATTTGTTGATCTATATACGCACAGCCAAGGCAAAGAATAAACACACACACACACACCACAATCCTACCCATGTATCCATTGTCCCCACATGTATGAAGGAAGTTTGTGTAAAGTTGGGGCAGAACAATTCTATACTCCATAGAATATACTCTATATTGTGCCGAGATTGAATATTGACACTTCCTGGAGTGAAGCAGGTGAAAGCTGGTGAATTGCTCAGGTTTTTGCAGCTGGGAGACTAACAACCCTGACTTGAGATATTTGCCCTTGACTGCTCTCATTCGAAGCTGCAACTCCACCTTGGGCGAGTAAGGGTTAAAGATGCTCTTAGATCCCCACCTCCCACGTGTGCCCGGTGATGTGTGTGTGAGAGTCAAAAGAGGTGATGTTCACATGGCCTGCAAAGACTTCTCTGTGATCTAAGCTAGTTTGACCTCTCATCACGGCGTACCTAACACCTGTGTTTTCCTTAAAAGTCTTGCCTCAGTGCTCCCAGCTGGCGACTTCAGTGGCGCAATGTCAGCAGCAACCAGCTGGGTTCTCAGACATGCTTCCAGCCTGGAGGTGAGCGAGGGATTTTCAGAAAGTGTTCCTGGTCCAGCCCCGCAATGACCCGGCCTAGACAGCTCTCGCACTGACCTCCGTCACAGATGTGGACTGCTAAATAGCCCTGCAACTGAGTTTCCCCAACATAGTGCCCCAGGAACCCCTTTAGTGCCCACCAAGACTCCCTGTTCCTCCCAGATTAATTCAGTTAATGGTTTTCTCCCCGGGGGTGGCATAATAGCCGAGGCGATAAAATCGGAAAATATCGAATAATCGGAAAATATTAAATAATTGTTAGCAGATAAAATGGGAACAAAATACTTCAAGAAGCTTTTGGAGAAGATGAATGGAGATCCCATATATACATATGAATTTGGTAGCCACCTAAGAAAATAAAAGGGACCCAGGTGGCACTGTGGTTAAACCACTGAGCCTAGGGCTTGCTGATCAGAAGGTCGGCGGTTCGAATCCCTGTGACGGGGTGAGCTCCTGTTGCTTGGTCCCAGCTCCTGCCAACCTAGCAGTTCGAAAGCACGTCAAAATGCAAGTAGATAAATAGGAACCGCTACAGCGGGAAGGTAAACGGCGTTTCCATGTGCTGCTCTGGTTTGCCAGAAGCGGCTTTGTCATGCTGTGCCTAGGGCTTGCTGATCAGAAGGTCAGCCATGGGCGTACCCAGGATCAAAACTAGGGGAGGGGCCAAGGCACGGAAGGGGAGGGGCCACAAAGTGGGCGGGAACGGCGAACTCGCGCTCCGCCGGGCTGTGCCCCTCCCTAGAAGCAGGGCTGGTGGGCGGAGGCGGAGCCCAGCCCAGCGGAGCGCGAGTTCGGCGTTCCCGCCCGCCGCGCCGTGCTCTCTGGTTCCCCGCCATGCTTGGCCTTGCCAGAGGGCGCGACGGGGAGCTGGAGGGAGGGCGCAGCGCGGCGGGTGGGAACGCCGAACTCGCGCTCCGCCGGGCTGTGCCCCTCCCTAGAAGCAGGGCTGGTGGGCGGAGGCGGAGCCCAGCCCAGCGGAGCGCGAGTTCGGCGTTCCCGCCCACCGCGCCGCGCTCCCTGGTTCCCCGCCGTGCTTGGCCTTGCCTGAGGGCGCACCGGGGAGCTGGAGGGAGGGTGCGGCGCGGTGCGGCGGGAATGGCGAACTCGCGCTCCGCCGGGCTGTGCTCCGCCTCTGCCCACCAGCCCTGCTTCTAGAGTAGGGCAGCTGCCCTAACTTGCCCCGTGGTGGGTACGCCCTTGAGGTCAGCGGTTCGAATCCCTGTGACGGGGTGAGCTCCTGTTGCTTGGTCCCAGCTCCTGCCAACCTAGCAGTTCGAAAGCACGTCAAAATGCAAGTAGATAAATAGGAACCGCTACAGCGGGAAGGTAAACGGCGTTTCCATGTGCTGCTCTGGTTTGCCAGAAGCGGCTTTGTCATGCTGTGCCTAGGGCTTGCTGATCAGAAGGTCAGCCATGGGCGTACCCAGGATCAAAACTAGGGGAGGGGCCAAGGCACGGAAGGGGAGGGGCCACAAAGTGGGCGGGAACGGCGAACTCGCGCTCCACCGGGCTGTGCCCCTCCCTAGAAGCAGGGCTGGTGGGCGGAGGCGGAGCCCAGCCCAGCGGAGCGCGAGTTCGGCGTATAGCTTCCAGGTCATGTGGCCAGCATGACAAAGCCGCTTCTGGCAAACCAGAGCAGCACATGGAAACGCCGTTTACCTTCCCGCTGTAGCGGTTCCTATTTATCTACTTGCATTTTGATGTGCTTTCGAACTGCTAGGTTGGCAGGAGCTGGGACCAAGCAACGGGAGCTCACCCCGTCACAGGGATTCGAACCGCTGACCTTCTGATCAGCAAGCCCTAGGCTCAGTGGTTTAACCACAGCGCCACCTGGCTCCCGTAATAGGTATGGTGCCAACTACTAATAATTATAAATAGCAGAATGTAGGCACCCTATATATAGAAAGGAGCAAACCAGTGATATTTGAGGGAGCAGGCTAGCAGGCAGGGCCCATGACTTACATCATAGGAGCCTACACAACACCAAACACTGTTGCTGTATGTAGGTTTTATTTTACAGTATTTGTTTTTTATCTTATATTTTGGAAACGTACATCCAGGTTTGTTTTTTCTTTAAAAGTTTTTTTAGGAGGGGCCAAGAGAGTGGGACCCTAAGCTATAGTTTGTTTAGCTTATACGTCAATCCGGCACTGTGTGAATTACATTATTCACAAAAGCTTGTGCAACCTTCATTCCTCCCAGACATCCCCAGGGGAAATGTTCGTTCCTAAGATCGTAAGAAGAGCCTGCCTTCTGGATCAGGCCAATTATCTGGTCCAACGTCCTGTTCCCACAATGGCTGAGCAGATGATCGAAGAGGGAACCGATAAGCAGGTGTTTTTATTATTATTACAGTCAAGCAGTGCATAAATTTTATTAAATAAATAGCTGAGAAATAAGAAAACATCCACAATGAAACAATTTCACATGTGAATGCAATTAAAACAACAACTTTGAATCCAATAGTGGAGGCTGACTGGGGTAAAATCCTCCCTTTTGAAGTCTTGTTGAAAGAGAGAGGTGCTCTGGATGGCCGCAAATGTTCATCCGCAAACTTCCATCCTGCTCGGAGTAGGTCCATTGAAATCAATTGGTGTGAACTTAAGTCCATTAATTTCACTGGGCCGACTCTGAGCGAACCTTAGCTGGATCCTTGGTCTCCGTGCTGTGATTTAAGTTTGTTTGTTTTTAAAAAAAATTTTATTGTGTTTTGTTTTATTTTATTGAGAGGTATTTCGAGGGCACAGTTTTAAGTTCTGAGTTTTGAGTTGAGATATTTTAAAATGAAAATAGTGCAAAATGAAAAAACAGAGCTATTGGAGCAAATGTTTGGTCCACTGGGCTTCTCGCTGGAGAAAGGTAGAGCACCGTTTCTTTCAAAACTCCAGCTCTTTGTTGCGGTTAGGATGGTAAATCTATTAGGAGAGCTGAGGCAGTTAACAAGTTGTGTGGCTGAAGAGCAGGCTCTTCTGGATTTGGGGCCTGTCTGCAAACCTCTCTGAGTGACGAGTTTTTCTGAGAAAACCCACCACCCACCATGACCACCAGGGATTTTTATTTTTCTTATTTCCTCAAAACTGTAATGATGGATGGCACCAGTGGGCTTAAAATGCAAGGCTTGGCTCAGTCCAGGAACCTTGTTTTCAAAGGCAATGATGCAGCGAAGAGCAATTTCTATCAGCGCATCTCGCTGAAAGGGAATCACTCCTAACAAGACCCACGAGAAAGGATGTTCATTTGAGTACAGGGCCTGTTTTCTAAGGGTTAGGAACTGTTTTCTGTGTCAGGGCTCAGGCACAGAATGTGTGATGGCTTCCATTAGAGCATGTGCAAAGCGCATTTCTGTACCCAACAAGTAATGGCTGCTTATTTGGGGATAAAGGGTAATATTCAACTATTGTAAGTTCTACGTTCTACTCAGAGTATACCAACTGAAGCTAATGGGCATAATTAAATTAGCATTTCAACATTCTCCTCCTCCTCCTCCTCCTTCTTTATCCTCCCTTCATCCTAAGGTTCCAGAGTGGGCTAAAGGTAAAGGTAAAGGGACCCCTGACCATTAGGTCCAGTCGTGACCGACTCTGGGGTTGCGCGCTCATCTCGCATTATTGGCCGAGGGAGCCGGCGTACAGCTTCCAGGTCATGTGGCCAGCATGACTAAGCCGCTTCTGGCGAACCAGAGCAGCACATGGAAACGCCGTTTACCTTCCCGCTGTAGCGGTTCCTATTTATCTACTTGCATTTTTGACGTGCTTTCGAACTGCTAGGTTGGCAGGAGCTGGACCAAGCAACGGGAGCTCACCCCGTCACAGGGATTCGAACCGCCGACCTTCTGATCAGCAAGCCCTAGGCTCAGTGGTTTAACCACAGCGCCACCTGGGTCCTCCAGAGTGGGCTACAGCAATTTAAAACTCCAAGAACTCTATCAAGTTGCAGGATTTTGAAAGCAGCTCAACTTAGGACTCAGTTGTGGACTTCATCACAGCAAGGATTTTGAAGCAAAGAACCCTCTCTGGGATCAGAGAAAGAAAAGACTATTTTTAACAACTGTAAATGGTGGTATACTAGTGGTGCATGCTGGTGTTGGCCTAGTAAAGACAACTCTGCTAAACAGCTGTTTTTTGTGGTGAGCTTAACCGCTTGGCTGAGCTTCTGCAGTGCATATAGCCCACAACCCCAACAAATGGAAGTGAGAAAAGGGGCTCACCCGAGGATTTTAGCACCCAAGGCAGGTTTGTATAGGGAGACATGGTCTCTCCGGTAGCCTGGGCCCAAGCTACATATAACAAACCCAGCTGCTAACAATAAAATCATAGAATCATAGAATTGTAGAGTTGGAAGGGATCCCAATGGTCATCTGGTCCGACCCTTTGCAATGCAGGAATCTCTGCTAAAGCATCCATGACAGGTGGTCATCCAGAGAGCCAGTGCGGTGTAGTGGTTAAGAGCGGTAGACTCGTAATCTGGTGATCCGGGTTCGCGTCTCTGCTCCTCCACATGCAGCTGCTGGGTGACCTTGGGCTAGTCACACTTCTTTGAAGTCTTTCAGCCCCACTCACCTCACAGGGTGTCTGTTGTGGGGGAGGAGGGGAAAGGAGATTGTTAGCCGCTTTGAGACTCCTTCGGGTAGTGATAAAGCGGGATATCAAATCCAAACTCTTCTTCTTCTTCTTCTTCTTCTTCTTCTTCTTCTTCTTCTTCTTCTTCTTCTTCTTCTTCTTCTTCTTCTTCCAGCCTCTGCTTAAAAACCTCCAAGGAAGGAAAGTCCACCACCTTCTGAGGGAGACCATTCCCCTGTCAAACAGCTCTTACTGTCAGAAAGATCTTCCTGATGTTTAGTTGGAATCTCCTTTCTTGTAACTTAAATCCACTGGATAGAGTTCTGCCCTTCAGAGCAGGGTTTTTGGAGCTTTTCAAGCAGAGGTTGGATGGCCATCTGTCACAGATGCTTTAGTCGAGATTCCTGTATTGCAGGAGGTTGGACTAGATGACTCTTGGAGTCCCTTCCAGCTCTACAACTCTATTATTCTATGATTCCATGTGACAGCCCTTAAGATATTTGAAGATGGCTAACATATCTGGTGCTGGAGGAGACTCTTGAGAGTCCCATGGACTGCGAGAAGATCAAACCTATCCATTCTGAAGGAAATCAACCCTGAGTGCTCACTGGAAGGACAGATCCTGAAGCTGAGGCTCCAAGACTTTGGCCACCTCATGAGAAGAGAAGACTCCCTGGAAAAGACCCTGATGCTGGGAAAGATGGAGGGCACTAGGAGAAGGGGACGACAGAGGATGAGATGGTTGGACAGTGTTCTCGAAGCTACGAACATGAGTCTGACCAAACTGCGGGAGGCAGTGCAAGACAGGAGTGCCTGGTGTACTATGGTCCATGGGGTCACGAAGAGTCGGACACAACTAAACAAGTAAACAACAACAACATATCTCCTCTCAGTCTCCTCTTTTCCAGTAACAAACCAATAAGAGATTTAAATGCAGTATTGGCATTTTGAAGTAATTGCATGAGGAATGAAGGGGATGAAGGAAATGTTTTTTAGAAGGCTTTGTAGGCAGAGCCGGCCCTCCCAGGAGGCGATGTGAGGTAGCTGCCTCAGGCGGCAGATACTGGAGGGTGGCGAATGGACAGAGCATACACCTTGTGGCATATCCTGTACCTCCTAAGCCAGGGGTCCCCAGACTTACCAGCATTTGGGCCGGTTCCCACCGCGCCGATCGCGCGGCGGGCCGGAGGGCAGGGGAGCGTGCGCCTGTGCGGGCCGGCGGGCGGGGGAGTGCGCGCCTGTGCGCATGCGCACGGGCGCTTACTGGCGCGGCGGCGCGCTTCCAGGGTGGGAAAAGCGCCGAAAATCCGTTGTGCGCATGCGCGTGGGCCTCCCCCGACCCGGAAGTGCGCCAGAAATGACTTCTTCCGGGTCGGGAGAGGCCCATACGCATGCGCACAAAGGATTTTCGGCGCTTTTTTCCCAACCCGGAAGAGCGCTGCCGCGCTGCGCACCGTAAGAGCGGGCGGCAGCGGCGGGCAGTGGGGGTCGTCGCGGGCCGGATTGGCAGGCTAATTGGGCCGCATCCGGCCCCCGGGCCGTAGTCTGGGGACCCCTGTCCTAAGCTGATCTCAGCTCAGGTGCAACAGAGGATGTGAAGTAAGATTCAATTGGCATCATTTTCTCCTTTGCCTCAGGCGGCAAAACACCTTGGGCCAGCCTCGCTTGTATGCACTCTGCCCACCCTGTACACCCCTAATGAAAATGTGACTCTTGTTTACTTCCCAACAATGAACGTCACACTTGTGTGGGTTCCCCCCCCCCCCTTGAAAGCCACATTGAAACTCCTTTCTAATTCTCTACCTCATTTTCTAGGAAAAAGTTCATTGAAACTCCTTTCTAATTCTCTACCTCATTTTCTAGGAAAAGTTCAGGGAGCTTTTTTAAAAAAAAAAAAAAACCCTGAAACAACTGGTAACAAATGATTCATTTCCTCTGACGCTTTTTAAACATTTATTTTTAGTCTTTAAAGAAGCTGCCGTGACTCCGACTCCCTCATCTCGATCTCCCCTCATCTCTCAGGCCAGAGGCCTTCAAACAGCAGGTCACTGCAGCTTTGCAAACACCCTCAGGGAGCCAAGCTCTTTCTCCGAGAGCACCAGATGAAGTGAAATCTACCATGCACATTTATATGATGCTTAGCTCCACTTAGTACAGTGGTACCTCGGTTTAAGTACACAATTGGTTCTGGAAGTCTGTACTTAACCTGAAGCGAACTTTCCCATTGAAAGTAATGGAAAGTGGATTAATCCGTTCCAGACGGGTCCGCGGAGTACTTAAACTGAAAGTGCTCAAACCGAGGCGTACTTAAACCGAGGTATGACTGTATTTTATTTTATTCCACATGAAGGATTTGCCTTTTCCTATTCACAAAGCAATCTCACAGGGAGCTTTGAGCAAGAATTAGCCAGTGAGGAATGTGGACGGAGATGTCGTTCATAAATGGATCTTTGCCGTTCCTTCATGCACAGTGGGTCAGCTAAGAAGAACACTATTAAGGCAATCATAGAATTGTAGAGTTGGAAGGGACACCATGAGTCATCTAGTCCGACCCCCTGCATTGCAGGAAACTCAGCTCAAGCATCCCTGACAGATGGCCATCCAACCTCTACTTAAAAACCTCCAAGGAAGGAGAGTCCACAAGCTCCCGAGGGAGACTTTTCCACTGTCGAACAGCTCTTACTGTCAGAAAGTCCTTATTGATGTTTAGTCGGAATCTCCTTTCTTGTAACTTGAAGCCATGGGTTCGAGTCCTACCCTCCAGAGCAGGAGAAAACAAGCTTGCTTTAAAATAATCAGTAAATAAATAAAAGTCACACACCCTTCTCCAGTTGTGATTCTTTCATTAGATGGCCCTTTGGGTTCCTTCCAATTCTATTATTCTAACAGCGGCATTCCTCCCCCAGATGAAAAGCTTTCTTTTTCATTTGCGCAAGGCAAAGTCTGGGATCCAGCCCATAGTAAAGAGGAAGAATGTGAACCAACTTATATGCCCCCCCCAAGAGCTTACATCGCAAAAAGGGGAAGTAATATTCAACAGCAAAAATCATAAGATGTGAAATATCTGGTGGCTGCTTGGGGGGAAATATCCAAACATCCAGAGCCTGTCTGGAGGATATCCAACATGAAAATTCAGAGAGGCCTTAGCAGGATCAAGCACATTTCACTTTGGACCTCGTGAGTTGCAACTGACTTCAGGCTAGGTTCACGAGAGATGATGATATGATATTTTGCCACAGTCGATGCACTCAGAAGGATGATTTGCCTTGTGGCTTCCTGTGTTTTGCTTCAGAGACAGCCCTGACGGAGAAGTGCTCAACTTGTCACCTTTGTCCCGAGGTTGATTGGAGGATCTGAAAACTCACTTAAAGGAGCCCGTGATTTTTTTTTCCCCTCCACGCTCCCTCCGAGGAGCCAAACTTTGCAGCCCAGCTGGGTTCGCTGCTCTACATATGCTTATCTGTTTTGGTTGTCAGAGTGACATATTTTCCCTTGATCTGCCATGGGAAACTCATTTATACAAAGCAGGAAGGAAGCTGCATTGCAGGCGAGTGATGAAGGACTTGGCATAGGCCGCCTTCCCACTTTTCCAGAGCGCTTTCCGGAATCACACCACCACTGGGAATGGTGAAATCCTTTTGACACTGAGCTCAGAGCTCATTCCCGGCATCCATTTGCATTGCAATGCCATGTCTTAATCAGCGGAGGCTGGTCATAAGGAAATAGGAAGAGGCTTCTGAATCAGGCCAATGGCTCATCTGGTCCAAAATGTCCTGTGGTCAGTCAGAGGCTTGTGGGAAACCAGAAAGCAGAGTCTGAGCACAAGGCCACTCTCCCTTCCGGCAGTTCTCAGCAAATGGTATACGGAAGCATCGCTGGCTCCGACTGTGGAGTCAGGGCATAGCCGTTGACAATATTATTTCCTCCATGAATGTGTCCAATCCTCCACGTTCGTGACCATTGCTGCCTCCTGTGGCAGGGAGTTCCACAGTCAAACTACATGCTGTGTGAAGAAGTCTTTTGCTTTATCTGTCCTGAGTATTCCAACATTCCGCTTCATTGGCTGACCACGAGTTCTAGCATATTAAGAGAGGTAGAAAAACGTTTTTCAATAAACTTCTATCTTGATGCCTCTTGCTCATCTTGTCCCTAAACGAAGATGTCCCTTTCATGGGCATAGCCAGGGAGGAGGGGCAGCTGCCCCTCCCCATCAAAATACTTAACTGAAACAAGAAATGGGCTAGGCTTACTGAGTGTGCGCAGAAAATTTTCATTGGAAAAAAAGGAGGAACGGCTGAAAAAGGTTTTCAGCAAATCCTAGAAAACTTGTTTTTGTTTAGATTTTTTTAAAAAATAAGATGGACAAAGTTGTGTTCTATGCCTACTAAGTCCAAGCCATTCTGCAGCATTTGGGTTCCGTTAATATTAGAGACCCAGGTGGCGCTGTGGGTTAAACCACAGAGCCTAGGGCTTGCCGATCAGAAGGTCGACGGTTCGAATCCCTGCGACGGGGTGAGCTCCCGTTGCTCGGTCCCAGCTCCTGCCCACCTAGCAGTTCGAAAGCACATCAAAGTGCAAGTAGATAAATAGGGACCGCTCCGGCAGGAAGGTAAACAGCGTTTCCGTGCACTGCTCTGGTTCTCCAGAAGCAGCTTTGTCATGCTGGCCACATGACCCGGAAGCTGTCTGCGGACAAACGCCGGCTCCCTTGGCCTATAGAGCGAGATGAGCACCGCAACCCCAGAGTCAGACACGACTGGACCTGATGGTCAGGGGCCCCTTTACCTTTACCTTTAATATTAGAGACAATATCCTTTTGTTTCACTTTGGTGGCTTGGTCAAGTGGGGGTGGGGTTTTTCAGCTGAACCCCCAAAGCAAAATGAGAGGTGAAGGGTGAAGCTATTGGGGGGGGCAGTGGGAAATTCAGGAAGAAGACCCTGCCTGAGTCTATATTTGCCAGTAAAGTTTATCAAACCACCACCCTCTCTTCCAACCTGCATTACCCTCCGAGTCTTTTTTATTATTATTATAATCAGGTTTCAACTGGTCTGGTGTTGACTTGAATTGCAGCCCGCTTATTTGAAAAGCTTGGACAGCCGATAACCTAACTGCCCACTTGCTCTTATCTCCATGAGGACCAGGAATCTGGTAAGTTGCTCTCTTCTGAAGAGGATCTGGCAGAAGCAGGGAGTTCGCTTCCCTCTTCACTGCCGTCATCCGCTGAGAGTGGCATGTGAGGGTAGCCGGGGGGGGGGGGAGGAAGCTTCCACCTCTGGGGCTAAGAGAGCAGTCTCCTGGGTATTCCTGGGGAGATAAGTCGCTAAAGAGATGTAGAAACAGAGGCGACTTCTTCTGGAATGTTTTGGACTCAAAGAGAGAGAGCCAAATAGAAAACAAAAGGTGTGCAAGCCACCTCTCTTACATAAGAAACTGCTATTTTATTTTATTTTATTTTATTTTATTTTATTTTATTTATTTTATTGCATTGCATTGCATTGCATTGCATTGCATTGCATTGCATTGCATTGCATTGCATTGCATTGCATTGCATTTATAGCCCTCTTTTTCTCCAAGGAGCTTAGACAGGGGTCAGCAAAATTTTAGCCACGGGCTGGTCCACTGTCCCTCAGACCTTGTGGCGGGCTGGAGAAGTGGCACCGGGCCGGGGGGGGAGGGGGAGAGAGAGCTGTTTTAGCGGTTGTTTTTAAAAGTCTGGAATGGATTAATCTGTTTTGCATTACTTTCTATGGGAAAATGCGCTTTGGTTTTGGAACATTTAGGTTTTGGAACGGACTTCCAGAATTGATTAAGTTTGAGAACCAAGGTACCACTGTACTTTCTGAGTATAAGTATCCTTCCATACTCTCTTTTTGTAGTTTTTATACCTCTTCGCAGGTAGGCTATCTATCAAAGCAGGTGCAGTACGTACTATAGCTCCCAAAACACCTTTTTTCTGGGGGCAGCTTTCCTCACAGACCTTGTGCATAGAGACTTCATTTTATCTGTCCTGAATCTTCCAGCACTCAGCTTCCTTAGATGTCCATGTGTTACAGTATTACGAGAGAGAAAACTTTTCACAATCCACTTTCTCCGTGCCAAGCATCATTTTATAAACCTCTAGAGAGAGTTTGCCAAAGTGGAAGTAATGTGCCTGAAGATTTTACCCCACTGCTTTCTGGTGTGCTCAATCAAAATGGATTTGAAATCTTGTTTTAATTTAAATTTCCCAGCTGAGACACCAATTGGTTATCTGATTGAGGTTTTATTAGGGGACAAGTCCCTTTGCACTTCTGAAAAAGTGGCCTGTTTTGCCTTTAGAACGGCGATTTTAAGGAGAAAAGTTTGTGGAGATGCTAAGTCTAATTCTTCAGGGAAGCAAACTCTTGCCTTGTTTCAGCAATTACTAGTATTTTGTGTAGTGTGTTTTATTTTGTTCTATGTATCTTGCTTTTTTTGTAATGTCTTCAGCTGCTCAAATGAATAATATTCTATAGTATTCTACATCAGACTTCTGTCATGTTGCCTCCTTCACCTGTTTCATGGCTGCAATGCAAAGGAGTGCTTGTGAAGTGTTTCAAACACAGTGCAGTATAAATATTAACCCTACCCATAAGAGCCCTTGTGGAAGGTGCAAAGAGGCCGTGGCAGGTATAAGACCAATCCGGGGGGGGGCGAATTGTGATAATTATACTGCTTGATGGGTGCGGACTTTTAAGCCAAAACAGAACAGCCAACAGCTGTGGCTCACCCATCCCGTTAAAACATAATTTTTATTTTTATTTTTTTAAGCATCCATTGGTTTGACAGCATGAAATGGCTGTGTAAAGAGAGATCTGAACCTCCACCCCCTTAGGAGTCTGCAGATGTCTTTTTCCAAAGCGGTGGGCTTCAAGGCTTGGCCGACGCTGGAAGCCATGTTCTTTGTTGAAAGATGCGGCCTGCGGTTCATGTATCTCTCTCGACGGCAGTTTCCAGGCGTGACATCTTTCATCCTAATCATCACACCCGAGGAGGGGGAGAACATGTGGCTGCCAGACCCGTTTTCTGCCCAAGGAGAACCCCACACCTCTTGGCTATCCATTTCCAGGTAAAGGACGCACACTTTCCACTCATTCTCGTTAGATATCCAAAGCAACAGAGGTAGGCGACACATTTGAAGCGCACCAACAATGTGCTCGTTGGACTCATTCACACTATCTTCTTCTTCTTCTTCTTTGGCGATCCCTCGTAGTCAAGTAAGATTGTCTTCCATAAACACGGTTTGAACAATGGGTCCATTAGTGACTGTGGAGGCCAGTTCTGGATCCACACGTCCTTCCACAGTGGGGACATCGGTTTCCGGGCGGGAGTTGATCCCGGTGTGGATTTGCCAAGCGTGCCTTCCTCTTAGCACGTTTCTCCCTTGCGTTCTGAGTTCGGGTGTCTTCAAAGTCCATGACACCTTTGGTCAAGGCTGCTCTCCAACTGGAGCACTCACAGGCCAGTGTTTCCCAGTTGTCGGTGTTTATACTACTTTTTTTTAGATTTGCCTTGAGACAGTCTTAAAACCTCTTTTGTTGCCCACCAGCATGACGCTTTCCATTTTTAAGTCCGGAATAGAGTAGCTGCTTTGGAATACGATAACCAGACATCTGCACAACATGACCAGTCCATGTTGAAGAATTATTGCTTCAACACTGGTAAATGTATAAAAACACTGGTATGCATTTAGCAGGGGTAGGCAACCTAAGGCCCGTGGGCCAGATGCAGCCCAATCGCCTTCTGAATCCGGCCCGTGGATCAGCGTGTTTTTACATGAGTAGAATGTGTGCTTTTATTTAAAATGCATCTCTGGGTTATTTGTGGGGCATAGGAATTCATTCATTCCCCCCCCCCCAAAAAAAATATATAGTCCGGCCCACCACATGGTCTGAGGGACGGTGGACCGGCCCACGGCTGAAAAAGGTTGCTGACCCCTGGTTTAAAGCACTACCATGCCACTTCAAATGTGTCTTGCCCCCCACCAAGAATCCTGGGAGCTGTAGTTTGTTAAGGGTGCTCAACGTTGGTGGTGGGAGACCCCTATTTCCTTCACAGAGCCGCAATTCCCAGACTCCCCTGAACAGAGGGATTGGTTGTTAAACAGCTCTGGAAACTGTGGCTCCGTGAAGACAGGGGTCCCCTAAGAACTCTCGCCGCTCTTTTAAGAAACTACAACTCTCAGGATTCCTTGGTGGAAGCTAAAGTGGCAACATAGTGCTTTAAATGTATCGTGCGGATGTTTCCTGTTTTATCCAGAGCCCTTCGACTCAGCGCTGTCTTTAGCACATGCGCCGCCGGGCTGCAAAGATCTGCCCAGTGCTCCCAAATTTAGTTTAGCCCCCAAATTGGCCCCCAAAATGTAACATAATATTTTGATGTAAGAGTTAATTTCGCACGCACGCCGCAGTTGTGAATGACAGGTGCCGCCGCTAGCATGGCGCGTCTTTGGTAAATGAACGCACAAAGTCGAAAGTCCTTTAGTGAAACTGTAGGTATACATTTCGGTAACATCTAGGTATATATGTATTTTGTTTTTCTAGCTTGATCAAAATTATTTATTCTTTCATAACAGGTAGATAGTTAAGAGCGTAGGTGGCTTCAATGGAGGACGCCGGGCGCCCCCCAGAATTCGGCGCCCGGGTGTCCTGCACCCCTTGCACCCTCGGGTAAAGACGGCCCTGCTTTGACTGTTCTAAGGGAGCTTTGCTGCCCCCGATTGCGGAGTGCAGAGCATTGCCAGCCTGGCTAGTAGCCATTGATAGCCTCTCCTCCATGAATTTGATCCTCCAAAAGAGGATCTAAAACCAGTCAGTAGCCTTCCATGTCTCTTTCCGTGCAATCACAACTTTTGCACCCCCGTTGCGAGAGTTGTCTGGCCTCCTTCCTCCGGCATGTCGCTTTCCTTTCCATGCCATTCTGCGTTTGCAGAGGGTTGGACTAGATGACGCCTTGGCCCCTTTCCAACTCGACAATTCTGTGATCCAGTGATCCTGCTACATTTCCCTCATTTAGCACCCAGACGGAAAGCTCCTTGGCTGTCTCTTTTGGCAAAGTGCTAGGGGTCTCTTCCCTCGGCCATCCCACTGTAGGGGGATTAATTAGGAAGTGGCCCCTTAGCTATATATATATATTTGGAGGGAGTACTCCCCATAACACACCAGCAATAATAATAATAAGAAGAATTAATATGGTGGAATTTCCCTGGGGAGTTTCCCCTGGGCCTGTCTTCTGTCATTGCAAAACCAGAGCAAAGCTTCAAGGGACGAGAGGCGTTTCGCTCATTAATGAAGAGGCTTCCTGGGTCTTTTGCCAGGAAAGTGACATAAAGCCGCTTCCCACTTCTTAGAAAGCTGTAAATGGAAGAAGGCCTTTTATCATGGCTGGTTTATTGTTTGCTGCTCTCTCCCTGTCCCTGTCGTCTTCTGTTTGGTGTCTGCCGAGTGAGAAGGGGCTGCACAGTCTACGCCAGCATGGTTTGAATGACATGGCACCCGGGGGGGGGGGGGGAATGGTGGCAAAAGCTTAATTGCAATAACGTTAAACGAACATGCGTCCCGCTTCCAGCATGAGGCTGCAGAGGAGAATGGAGCGGGGGAGAATGGAGCACCACCTAGCGGGGTGCGCACACTCTCTTTTTGTCAAGGCTTTTCAAGAAGGCTCTCCAGGCATAGGAGAACTGTTTCGCTCTGGGCCAAGCCATTCTTCCAAGTACTGTAGCTCAGTCAAGGGCTACGAGCCACAATGGCTGTGCTCTGCCCCCACAGCTGGAGACAGCGACGCTTCTGGAAATCAGTTGCTGGAAACCACAGAAGGGAAGAGTTACTCAAGGGCTCAGATCCTGCTTGCTGGTTTCCCACAGGCAACTGCTCAGCCACTGTGAGGACAGGATACTGGAGAGCAGAGGCAGGGCTATCTGCCCGCAGGGGTGCCACCCGCGGCAAGCGGCGATCATCCCAGGGGGGTGCCACCCACGGCGAGTGTCCCAGGGGGCTGCCATGAGCAACAAGCAGCCCAGGGGTTGCCGCAAGCGGCAAGCGGCCCAGGGGGGCGCTGCCTGCAGTGTGCGGCCTAGGGGGGCAGTGCAGCAATGTCACACACACACACCAGGGATGACACCTGGAGCAGACCGCACCCACCGCGCCCCCTTCCTCTGCCAGTGGCTATTGGCCTGATCCAGAAGGCTTGTCTTATGTTTGTAATCTGATGTTTTGCTAAGTCCCCCCTGGGTTTTATTTGTGGCAGGGGGTGGGGGTTGTATCCTGTTGTTGTTGTTTAGTCGTGTAGTCGTTTCCGACTCTTCGTGACCCCATGGACCATAGCACGCCAGGCACTCCTGTCCTGCACTGCCTCCTGCAGTTTGGTCAAACTCATGTTCGTAGCTTCAAGAACACTGTCCAGCCATCTCGTCCTCTGTCGTCCCCTTCTTCTTGTGCCCTCCATCTTTCCCAACATCAGGGTCTTTTCCAGGGAGTCTTCTCTTCTCATGAGGTGGCCAAAGTATTGGAGCCTCAGCTTCACGATCAATGCCTTGTCGTGGTGAAGGGGCTTGAATAACTCTATGAGCTATGCCATGCAGGGCCACCCAAGATGGACAGGTCATAGTGGAGAGTTTTGACTAAACGTGATCCACCTGGAGAAGGAACTGGCAAGCCACTCCAGTATCCCTGCCAAGAAAACTCCATGGACAAAGACAACAGGTTGTATCCTACTTCTGGTTTTGACCTGTGAAGTCTTAAATGACTCAGGACCAAAAAAAGGTAAGAGTATTGGGGGGAAATCCACAATGAATTGGGGGGGGGGTGTTTTAAAGTACTTTTTAAAAAAAACCCAGAGTCTTTTTTGTTGGGGATAATGCAGACTGAAATTCCCAGGTGTCACAAAAAGTTATTTATGTATGCTACTACTGCGGCCCGTGTTTTCTTAGCCCAAAAATGCAAAACGAGCGAGGACCCAACTAAAGAAGAATGACAACTTAAGTTGACAGAATATGTGCAGTTTGCAGACTTAACATATGGCATAAGAGAGCGGGAAGAACATGCATTTAGAGAAGATTGGAAAATGTTTATTGAATATATGAGGGAAAATTGTGTACACCTGAAAACATTGGCAGCCAGTGTAAATAAGTTTAGATGGATGTAATAATTGACTACTGAATGGTTTCGTTTTTGTAAAATATGCAGAGATTTATGATATGTAAAATGAACCATGGAAAGAGAAGAATGGAAGTCACTGATATTATAAGGATGTTAAAATGAGTATTTTAAATTGCTAAACAGAAAAATTAATTTGAAAATTATTTTTAAAAAGAAAAAATTACTCAGGACCACGATACCACAAGGACTCCATCTCCCCCTATGAACCTACCAGGACTCTGTGTTCACCATCAGAGCCCCTTCTTAATGTGCCTCCTCAATGAGAGGTCCGGAGGGTGGCAACACAAGAACGGGGCCTTTTCTGTAGTGGCTCCCTGTTCATGGCATGCTCTCCCCAGGGAGGCTCACCTGGCGCCTTCATTATACATTGTTAGGCGCCAGGCAAAAACATTCATCTTCAACCAGGCCTTGGGCTGATTAATATTGTAGTAGACGCCGGCTCCCTCGGCCAATAATGCGAGATGAGCGCGCAACCCCAGAGTCGGTCACGACTGGACCTAATGGTCAGGGGTCCCTTTACCTTTACCTAGACTTAGGATAAACATAGAAATTAATACATTCTGGGATTGTGATTATTTGGGGTGGGAAGGGGAAAATATAAGAATATTCTGGAGCCTTTTAAATGTGTTTGTGGGAAGGGGGGGTTATTGTTTTGTTGTTTCTGTTTTAACTATTGACTTGTGTTTTATCCTGCGAACTGCCCTGAGATCTTGTGAGGAAGGGTGCTATAGGAGTCTAATGAATAATAATTTGTTGTTGTTGTTTAGTCGGACCAGAGCACACCAGGCACTCCTGTCTTCCACTGCCTCCCACAGTTTGGTCAGACTCAAGAATGTATATAAAAACCCACTATTTTCCCCAGTACAGTTTACGTATCTCTGTGCACGCTTTCTGGCTAGCGAACTGCAAAACTACTCGGCCCCTGAAAGCCTAGAAAGCATGGGACAAGCAGCCACATACTGGTAAATACTGACCGCCACTGCATGGCATTGGTGAGAAATGTCATATCTTAATCCTGAATGCAAAGTATCAGCTGAGCACACACACATTTGGAGGATATTCACTATCCAAATTCACAGAGGGTCTCCAAAACTTGGAGAAACAAACATTTCAAAGAATGGCTGCGCTTTGGCTGGAATATTGTTTTTGTTGTTGTTATTGTTTAGTCGTTTAGTCATGTCCGACTCTTCGTGACCCCATGGACCATAGCACGCCAGGCACTCCTGTCTTCCACTGCCTCCCACAGTTTGGTCAGACTCATGTTCGTAGCTTCGAGAACACTGTCCAACCATCTCGTCCTCTGTCGTCCCCTTCTCCTAGTGCCCTCCATCTTTCCCAACATCAGGGTCTTTTCCAGGGAGTCTTCTCTTCTCATGAGGTGGCCAAAGTATTGGAGCCTCAGCTTCACGATCTGTCCTTCCAGTGAGCACTCGGGGCTGATTTCCTTCAGAATGGAGAGGTTTGATCTTCTTGCAGTCCATGGGACTCTCAAGAGTCTCCTCCAGCACCATAATTCAAAAGCATCAATTCTTCCGCGACCCCAGCCTTCTTTGTGATCCAGCTCTCACTTCCATACATCACTAATTAAACAAATTATAATAATAGCCTAGCCTTTGGGATTGAAGCATGCTTAGGAAAGAAAGAGAGTATTCTTCAATAGTGCAAATGGAACCACCACCACCCCCAAAAAAAGACAAACAGATTTTGGAACATACGATTTGTATTTGAAAAGGGGTCTAATGTCTCACCTGCTAATGAATGCACAAAGCCAGCGGGGGTCCCTGTGAAGGTGGATGAGCCATTACTGCAGATGACCTTCCTTGATAAGCATCTTTGGGAATTAATCTGCTTGCAATTGTCTTCTCTGGGGCACCGCCTGCCCCCCCCCTTCCCACATCTCAGCCCTTGCTCTATATTTCCCTATGGCTCCAGGAAGAAGCAACCTCAGGCAGTAAAAGAGATTAAGATAAGAATAGGTCATGGTGACAGCAGGACTGGCAAGAGCCAGCCTGGGGCGATGAAGATGCAGACTTGCCAACAGAAGGATCAGCCATCCTTTGGGAATCAAAAGCTGACCTCAAAGGCAAGAAGGATGGAGAAGAGGATTGTGATTTATGAGTCACAAAGCAGAAGCTGCCACTGCCTTCTTCACAACATGTCTTTTGTGTATTATTTGTGATCTCTCTGATATTTGTGATCTCTCTGATATTGTTTTTTTAAGCCTTTCTGTTTCCAAATACTTCACTCGTCTCTTCTCTGAAAATAACTTTGCACACCATTTTCAGCCCTGGGTTTAAGCACATTATAGCTCAACTGTTTCAAACAGTTACAGGTAGGTAGCCGTGTTGGTCTGCCGTCGAAACAAAATAAAAATAAAATAGAAAAATGCCTTCCAGTAGCACCTTAGAGACCAACTAAGTTTGTCATTGGTATGAGCTTTCGTATCTGAAGAAGTGTGCATGCGCACGAAAGCTCATACCAATGACAAACTTAGTTGGTCTCTAAGGTGCTACTGGAAGGAATTTTTCTATTTTATTTTATTTCAAACAGATTCTTAACGCACGTGCCCTTAAAAACACTATAGTGTTTTCATCCTATAGTTTTTTGTCTCCCTTTCACCTTCCCTCCCTCCCTTGGATGGCCAGAATGGATGGCTTTTTCGCTCCTTTCGGAAAAAGTCTTGCAAACTGGGGAATCACATCCACAGCTCAAGTCAATTTTATGCTTGCTGACTTGAGATTATGCTATTGTTAACCATTTCGGTAGCCCAAACTATTTCCATTGGCAACGCAAGCACCAAAGACACTTGAA
Organism: Zootoca vivipara; assembly: GCF_965207765.1. Taxonomy (NCBI): domain Eukaryota; kingdom Metazoa; phylum Chordata; class Lepidosauria; order Squamata; family Lacertidae; genus Zootoca; species Zootoca vivipara. The sequence continues at coordinate 129,786,145 of NC_142582.1, read as the reverse complement.
GAGAGAGACTGCATGCAAGTGTTGCTTTTTGTTGCTTTGAATTTACTGACATGCTCTGTATTTTGTTTGCATTTTTGCATTTTCAAAGTTGTGTCTTTTAATGTTTTGAATGTTTGCAGTAAGCTGCTTTGGACACAACTCGTTCTGGAAAAGCAGCATATAAGAAAAAATCAATCAAGTGTTTATACGCTAATGTTAGAAGACTCTGAACCACCTTTACTGGAGTGCTTGGTGGTATTATTATTATTATTATCATTATTATTATTATTACAGTGGAACCTCGGTTTATGAACACCTCGGTTTATGAATTTTCGGTTTATGAACGCCGCGGACCCATCTGGAACGGATTAATTCACTTTCCATTACTTTTAATGGGAAAGTTCGCTTCAGTTTATGAACGCTTCAGTTTATGAACAGACTTCCGGAACCAATTACACCCATGTTTCAGTTTATGAACGCTTCAGTTTAAGTACTTCGCGGACCCGTCTGGAACGGATTAATCCACTTTCCATTACTTTCAATGGAAAAGTTCGCTTCAGTTTATGAATGGTTACTCCGTGGACCGTCTGGAACGGATTAATCCACTTTCCATTACTTTCAATGGGAAAGTTCACTTCAATTTATGAACGCTTCAGTTTATGAACAGACTTCCGGAACCAATTGTGTTCATAAACCGAGGTACCACTGTATTACATTTATTCAACTTATACATCGCCCTATACCCGGAGGTCTCAGGGTGGTTCACATCAAGACCACAACATATAAAATCAAACCAAAAGCAAGAACTCAATAAACCCCTCCCTACCCCTCAAAAAGCCACATTCTAAAAGGGTGTTGGGTGTCAATAAGATCAGCCAAAGGCCTGGTTAAAAAGGAACATTTTTGCCTGGCGCCTAAAGGTGTATAATGAAGGCATCAGGCGAACTTCCCTGGGAAGAGCATTCCACAGGCGGGGAGCCACTGCAGAGAAGGCCCCGTTCTTGTGCTGCCACCCTCCAGACCTCTCCAGATAGATAGAAGATAGCATTGATCTAGTACTGTACCTATATCAGAAACCACAACACCCAGAACTGGACACAGTATTCAAGGTGTGGCCTGACCAAGGCAGAATGTTGTTGTTTGTTTAGTCGTTTAGTCGTGTCCGACTCTTCGTGACCCCATGGACCATAGCACGCCAGGCACTCCTGTCTTGCACTGCCTCCCGCAGTTTGGTCAAACTCATGTTCGTAGCTTCGAGAACACTGTCCAACCATCTTGTCCTCTGACGTCCCCTTCTCCTAGTGCCCTCAATCTTTCCCAACATCAGGGTCTTTTCCAAGGATTCTTCTCTTCTCATGAGGTGGCCAAAGTATTGGAGCCTCAGCTTCACGATCTGTCCTTCCAGGGAGCACTCAGGGCTGATTTCCTTAAGAATGGATAGGTTTGATCTTCTTGCAGTCCGTGGGACTCTCAAGAGTCTCCTCCAGCACCACAATTCAAAAGCATCAATTCTTCGGCGATCAGCCTTCTTTATGGTCCAGCTCTCACTTCCATACATCACTACTGGCAGAATAGAGTGGTACTATTATTTCCCTTGATCTGGACACTAGACTAAGGTAAGGTTACCAGACGTCCCCGTTTCCTGGGGACAGTCCCCGGATTTACAAATCAGTCCCCTGACAAAATCCATTAAGGTTGAAAAGTGACCACAGATTCATTGAAAAAAAAATCTGGTAACCTTACACTAGACTTCAGCTGATGCAGCCTAGAATAGCATTAGCCTTTTTTTGCTGTTGCGTCACTGTGCCGCCCTCCTCCATCCATCATGACAGACAAGTGCTGCTTCCATCAGCAGCAATTTTGGGTGAGATTTTGCCGATTCTGTGTGAGCAGAGGAAGACAGTCAAGATAATGGGGATGCAAACTAAGGCCCGGGGGCCGGATCTGGCCCCAAAACCTTCTCAATCCGGTCCACGGACGGTCCGGGAATCAGCGTCTTTTTACATGAGTAGAATGTGTCCTTTTATCTCTGGGTTATTTGTGGGGCATAGGAATTTCTTCATTTTTATTTTTTTTCAAAATATAGTCCGGCCCCCCACAAGGTCTGAGGGACAGTGGACCGGCCCCCTGCTGAAAAAGTTTGCTGACCCCTGGTCAAGATGATCACGGGTCTGGAAACCAAGCCCCATGAGGATCAGTTGAGGGAGCTGGGTATGTTTAGCCTGGGAAAGAAGAGACCGAGAGGAGAGAGGATAGCCAACTTCCAATATCTCAAGGGATGTCCCATGGTGGAGGGAGCTTGCTTGCTTTCTCCTCATCTGGAAGGTAGGACTCGAACCAATGGCTTCAAGCTGCAAGAAAGGGGACTAAACATACGGAAAAGCTTTCTGACAGGAAAAGCTGTTTGCCAGTCTCCCTCGGGAGGTAGTGGACTCTCCTTCCTTGGAGGTTTTTAAGCAGAGGTTTTTGGATGGCCATCTGTCATGGATGTTTTAGCTGAGTTTACTGCATGACAGGGGGTTGGGCTAGATGCCCCCTGAGGGTCCCTTCAGACTCTAAGATGCTATGATTCTAGTAACATTTTTTTTAACAAAGGGGGAAACAGACAGGCTCATTTAGATATGTTTAAACCATTCCAGTTTTTACACCCTGCTGTTCAAGTACTTGATGTGCAAAAGGCTAACCATGAGTGGTGCTGTATTGATCAATTATTTTGCAAGTGCATAATGTGATGCTAACAAACATATTTTTACAAAGCAGATTTTTTAAAGAGTGTTTTGCATTTATAAAGCAAGGGTGCCCTCTACTGCTGCAGTCGTGTTTTACTAAAACTCCTTTTTTTCCTCACAGTCCTGTACCCACTTACAAGGGAGTAAGCTCTGTTGAACTCAGCGAGACTTACTTCTGAGTAGGCACGTACTGTATAGGGCTGGGTTGTCCATTGAAGAAAGGGGGGGGGAACTAATTCATAAAAACGTGGAACTAACAAAATGCCTTATTTACATAGATCCTCTGCGCTAGCAAGGGTAAAACTGTCGGGTAAAATAATGTGTATTTCAAAACAGTAACTGATTCTGCAACTGAATTATGAGAGATTATAGATAAAGATGAAATAATAATGAAATGTATCTTTTTAATTTTAATGGAATTTTAATGTGATGCTGTGATTACCTTTTAAACAAAAAAAATTCACTGATACTTAATGTGAAAAACTGGAATTGTTTCATTGTGGATTTTAATTATGTGCTATTGTCTTTTCATTATTGTTTTAGTACTTGTAAACCGCTTTGAGTTAAGAGCAGGCGGGGGCGGGTTCTTCAAGGCCACTGTCCAATAAGAAACGTCCTTCCAAGAAGCCCTAGCAAGGCGGGAGCTTTATTATTCCCTGCCGGCTGATAGGGCGCCGGCAAAGGGGCGGTAGGAAAAAGGGCCAATCCCCATTCTCGGCTCCGGCGCGAGCTCTCTTTTTCGAAACCGTTGGCGGCCGACGGCGGTTTGTTGTTGTTTTTCAGCAGAGAGGATGGCGCGAGTCCGCGCAGCTGAGGTGAGGAGAGGCTGTATCCTAGCAACGCGGGAGAGTGGGAGGGGAACTGCCAATCCTGCGCCGTTTTCTGTATTTTGGGCGGGGAAAAGGGGCTTTGCCCCCACCTCGTTCTCCTGTGACGGACTGAGCGCGGGGCGAATGGGATCCCTTTCTTCTCAGCCTCTCCCCGCCTCCCCTTACCAATCTCGTTTTTCCACGTCGGCCGCTTTAAGGGTACCTCTGAGCACGTGCAGAGTGAATTTCCCTCAGATTGGAGATTAAGGGGGGGAGGGGAGGGAAAGGCGACAGAAGGCAAAAAAAAAAATGTTCGGTGTTAATTCGCCCCTCACAGGCTTGTAGGACCAATTTATTTATTTATATTATTTATTACATTTGTCGGTCGCTTTATATTGCCCAAGGCGAGCCAAAGTGATTTGCAAGTAAACAGATAAACAAAAACCCACGTAAGGAACCTAAAAAACAACTTCGGGGTGCATTAAGAGCACCCTACCCGATTTATAAGATTCTCAAGACCCACGAATTATTGGCCCTTCTAGGAAAGCAGAAAGCAAGGGGGTGCCCAAGGCACGGCCTCTAGGAGGATGGTGGCAAAAAAGAAAGAAAAACCCTTTGGTAAAGGGATTTATTTCTGCTTTAACCATTTCTGCGGGAACACCTGGCTTGAGAGCAGTACATGTGAAAAGGATCTAGGAGTCTTGGTAGACCACAGACTTGACATGAGTCAGCAGTGTGATGCAGCAGCTAAAAAAGCCAATGCAATTCTGGGCAGCATCAATAGGAGTATAGCATCTAGATCAAGGGAAGTAATAGTACCACTGTATTCTGCTCTGGTCAGACCTCACCTGGAGTACTGTGTCCAGTTCTGGGCACCACAGTTCAAGAAGGGTACTGACAAACTGGAACGTGTCCAGAGGAGGGCAACCAAAATGGTCAAAGGCCTGGAAACGATGCCTTATGAGGAACGGCTTAGAGAGCTGGGTATGTTTAGCCTGGAGAAGAGAAGATTAAGGGGTGATATGGTAGCCATGTTCAAATATATAAAAGGATGTCATATAGAGGAGGGAGAAAGGTTGCTCTCTGCTGCTCCAGAGAAGCGGACACGGAGCAATGGATTCAAGCTACAAGAAAGAAGATTCCACCTAAACATTAGGAAGAACTTCCTGACAATAAGAGCTGTTCGACAGTGGAATTTGCTGCCAAGGAGTGTGGTGGAGTCTCCTTCTTTGGAGGTCTTTAAGCAGAGGCTTGACAAGCATATGTCAAGAATGCTTTGATGGTGTTTGCTGCTTGGCAGGGGGTTGGACTGGATGGCCCTTGTGGTCTCTTCCAACTCTATGATTCTATGATTCTAACTGCTATTATTATTAATTGTTATTATTGTAGCATTTTCTATGGTGCTCTTGGGTAGTATTCTCCAGGGAGGTCTACATGTAAAAGAGCAAACCCACAAAAAACAAAGCATTTAATATTAAAGTCAGGGTTGGGGTAGTTATATGAAATGCGTGATATGCAGGTGCTCAGTTTTATATTTCATAAACACAATCCACGCCATGCCTTCAACACAGATTTATGTTCCCTGTGTGGCTCGTGCACGGGGAGTAATCAGGGAAGATACTCAATCTCCCCCTTCCTTAGAATAATAATAATAATAATAATAATAATAATAATAATAATAATAATAATATAAAGCATACATATGGTGCTGGAGGAGACTCTTGAGAGTCCCATGGACTGCAAGAAGATCAAACCTATCCATTCTGAAGGAAATCAGCCCCGAGTGCTCACTGTAAGGACAGATCCTGAAGCTGAGGCTCCAATACTTTGGCCACCTCATGAGAAGAGAAGACTCCCTGGAACAGACCCTGATGTTGGGAAAGATGGAGGGCACAAGAAGGAGAAGGGGACGACAGAGGACGAGATGGTTGGACAGTGTTCTCGAAGCTACGAACATGAGTCTGACCAAACTGCGGGAGGCAGTGCAAGACAGGAGTGCCTGGCGTGCTCTGGTCCATGGGGTCATGAAGAGTTGGACACGACTAAACGACTAAACAACAACAAAGCATACAAAGATGGAAACTGGGAGACCCAAGAGCTTTATTACTTTCAAGGTGAGGGGAAGTGATGTAGCGAAGGCAGGCAGGATAGCTTATTCCATGGTCTTAACCCCATCATCTATTAATTAGCCTTAAGCATGTTGGTTATATGAGGCTGGATATATCCCATGGCTCTTGCCTTCCCAGCCCTTCGTGGCCTCGTCTCTCCACTCTTATACCCCATTGCAACCCCACCAATTACATTTGGAGGGTGGCCACTTAAAAGGGACCCCTGACCATTAGGTCCAGTTGCAGATGACTTGGGTTGCGGCACTCATCTCACTTTACTGGCTGAGGCAGCTGGCGTACAGCTTCCGGGTCATTTGGCCAGCATGACTAAGCAGCTTCTGGTGAACCAGAGCAGCGCACGGAAACTTACGCAATGTCCCCTCAAAAAAAGACGAGGACGCATGTAACATTTGCACGTGGCCATTTAAATGTACAGTTGCAACATCTGAATGTCGACAGTATAATTAAATGGAGAAACTGTAACCTTTTATCCTAGTGGGGGAAACTGGGTGAGTGACCCAAGGAACCTGTTCGTTCTGCTGTCCAGCTGTCTGCAACTTCAAGACACATGGTGATCTTCCTTCTTAGAGTTGTTTATCTTTACCAGGCATGGCCAAACTTGGCCCTCCAGCTGTTTTGGGACTACTGACCACTTGTCCTGTTAGCTAGGGATGATGAGTGTTGTAGTCTCAAAACAGCTGGAGGGCCAACTTTGACCATGCCTGCTTTAAACCAAACAGCGCTTCATATATTATTATTATTTAAATTTCTTAATTGCTTTAGCCCAGGGCAACCCAAAGTGACTTACAACCAAGCAGGCAATAAACCCCACATTAAAACAGATATAGTGGACAGTCCTCTGTAAAGTAGACCCCATAGCCACCCTAAATCTTTGCTCCATCCCCCTCTGACGGCTGAAGATCTCCTGCTCCCTGAAAAGACTCTGCCCATTTGCCCTTGCTGCTCAATAGGCCTGGAACTTCCTCACCCACCACCCTGTGATGACACTGTGCCCTTATTTTCAACTTAAATGCTGGAGGACATGTCACTAATCTAAATGTCACAATAAAGGGAGATATGTAATAATAATAAAAACTAATTCTGGTCAAGGCATTCCTGGCCAGCCAGAATGAACAATAGTCATGAAGCAGCTATACAGGTATCAACAATTTATTAGACGTGTGGGAAGGAGAAGTTGATTTGTACCCCGAGGTGTCGTGTGTGCAGTAGGTGGGGCTGATGGTGTAAAATGTTGCAATGCAGGCAAACGAGTTCGACTCATCGGATGAAGAACCCTCGGAGGAAGAACAGGTACCCTTTCAAGTATCCTGGTAGGTCCAGATTTCCTCAGGGGATCCCTTCCAGTTTCATAGCTTTCTTAATTTTCTTCATATGGCGTGTTAGGGGAGGGGTAGTTGTGCTCCCTGCAACCCGCACTCAGCTCTCGCCTGCGGCTCCTGGAAACTGTCAGTATGCGACAGTGGCCACACACCAAGAACAGCTTCGACCAGGTGACAGTAGCCGATGGGTCTCAAACCCACAATGCGTTAGGGACTTCCCCTGCATGCGAAGACAGGCTCTGGCAGATTGAGTGGACGAGACCAAGAGTGGGTTTCTGCACATGCTGCAGAGGGAAGTGATGGGCAGGTGGGGTTCATTAATCTGTGAAACTAGCCCATATAAGGTAAGAGAAGGAAAACCCTGGTCCTAAACCTCTGCTGCCTTCCGGAATATCTTCAGGAGAAGAAAAGGCTAAGGAGTAAAACCCTACACAAATCCGGAGTGGAGCCCCTAAGGATGGTGCCTGGTATGCCTCCTTCCAGCAACTCCTGCAGCCAAGCTGGTGCCAAACGTTTTGCTCTGTTTTCCTTTGGACCACATCAGTGAATCTAAGGGGGGGGGGAGCAGGGGCGTCGTAGCCATAGAGGCTACTGGCGCAAGGCGCCACGACACCACGTTCTGAAGGGCGCTTTGGAGGGCGCCTCTGCCATGCTGTGCCCAGAGCCTCCTCCCTGTGGGAGGAGCCGCCCTCAAGCCCTGCCAGCAGCGCCGCCCTCACCCGCCTCTTCTCGGGCTGCGGGCACTGTTGCGGGGAAGCCGGCCGCGAGCCTCCCGTCGGCATGGCAGCCAGGGCTCCCTGGGCAGCAGCACTGCACAGCCCTTCAGCCGAGCAGGCGGAGGCAGAAGTGGAGCACAGGTGGCAGCACCCCTGCCTGTGTTTCTACCGCCGCTGCACCACGGCACCAGATAGGCTTAAGACGGCACTGGGGGCGGGGTCTTGTCATTTGGGCAGCTCAGGACCTCCATACACACTGCCCACTGCCCAGGCCTGCACCTCGGAGAGGACACTTCAGTGTTGCTAATGAATTCACCCTGAGACACACTCCATTGTCTCTTGAGACAGACAGATGCCAACAAGTTTGTACAATGCTACCTCGACTTACGAATGCCTTGACTTATGAAGTCCGCTAACCCGGAAGTATTTTCGCCGTGCACGTGGTCTGCGCATGCGCAGAAGCGGCGCGCGGTTTCACGGTCTGCGCATGCGCAAAATGGACGCTTCAACTTACGAAGGATTCGAGTTCTGAAAGCACCGCGGAACGGATCGCCTTCATAAGTCGAGGTACCACTGTACAACTTGAAACTTCTGAGCTGTCTTCAAGGGCAGTTGCACAATAACACATTGCAGTAATACAATTAGAACATTGTATGAGCGTAGATGGACTGTGACTTGCCTATTTTTGTCCAAAACTAGCTACAGGTGGTGAACTAGCCATAGCTGATAAAATGCATTCTGTGCTACAGAGGTCACTTGTGCTTTAGTGATACTGCTGGATCTAGGAGAAACCCCCCACACCCTGAACCTGCCTTCTCAAGGGGCATGGATAACCTACCTTGTGATGAGTATAATATGGCCAGTTTTCAGCACATTCTGCCAAACAAGTTTCTAAGTCACAGCAGCTTTACCATTTTGCACTGAATGCAGGTACCCTGTGTTTATAACCATCCAAAGCATACCTTGCATTTCTCCTTTGGGCTGCAGAGATTATTTGTAACAGAAAAGAGAGTCAAGAAAACTGCTGTAGTATGCCATGAATTGGTTTAGTGGAAATTGGTTGGATCCAAGGTAACCCTTGGATGGAAAGTAACGGGAGTTTCCCTTCTTTTAAGTAATTCAATAGCATAAGCCAGTGGTTCCCAACAGGTGGTCCGGGGACCCCCAGGGGTCCGCGAGCTATGCCAGAGGGGTCCGCAAGATGCTATTAGAATAAAAAATATATTAAATATATTTTGTATGATAACAGATTTTTTTGTTTTGGCTGCTTCCTGCATGAGCAGAGTCTAGCACAAAACTAGAATTAGATAGAGGCAGTAGTTCTGCTGTATGCCGTTAGGTGGCGCTTTACAGACACTACTGTTTTGCAAAGAGGCAGCGCGCGCATTCTACTAACGCTCACCTCCTCAAGATGCTTTGCGCGCGTCGGCTTAATTTGTGCGCTACTGCGCAGGTACCCTGTCTCCATTCCCCTCCCTCCTCCCTGGCGTGCGCTGCCTCTTTGCAAAACAGTAGTGTTTGTAAACAAAGCGTTGTTTTTCGCGGAAGCTACAGTTCGCGTAGTTAAAAATGGACCGTTGGTTAAAAAGTGGTTCGTTAAAATGACAAAGGCCTACAGATGAAGAGGAAGATAATGCATTTGATGTTCAAGCAAGTAAGTCAGTGACTCTCGAACCGATCTTGTCAGTGTCCATTGAACCTAAATCGTAACTGTAAAAAACGTATAAATATAAAATATAAAAAGACTCTTAATTTGGCTCTCACTTTTTAATTTTAGGATTAGGAATTAATGGGGGTCCTTGTCACAATAGCGGCTCGATGAGGGGTCCTCGAGAAAATTTTGTTGGGAACCCCTGGCATAAGCAGTACCCCAGATGTTACCCACAATTCACCTGGGTGGCTACACAAGGTTCTCCCACTTCCAAAATTATTTCACACTAATTGATCAGCCGCAACCTTGTAATTTCCAGATTGTGTTAAACACATCTTCTTATATACCCCTATGTTTTGCAACTTGAATGTCCCTCCACAGGTCAGCATCATAAATCCTTTCACTGTCTGTAACCATCTGAAGAATCTCTGAGGGCCTTTCCAGACTAGTCTTTTTTTTTTAGTGTGGGTGTGTTCTGCAACGTGTTCTTTGCACAATAATAGTGCATGGGGTGGGTGTGTTATTCTGTTTTAGCTTGTTCTGTGGTGCTTCCTCAATTTTTTGTTGGCATTCATCTGTCTCGGGAGACAATGGAGGAGTGCGCCTTTGAGGGTGAAGTCAAACGGTTGGAGAGTTACAGCACCTGCTGTGCTTGTAGAGACTGATGCGGGAGAGACATGTCTTGTTGCAGCTGGGGCAGATGAAGGCATCCGGTTGCACTGCTGCAGATGCCCCATGGCGTTTCTTCTCGCAGGCATTCCTCCCAGCAGTCATTCCTCCCCTTGTCAAGCTGGCTTCCCCAATCCTTCCACATTATTGCACAACAATACTGGGACAAAGATCAACCAATATAAAAGGTTACAGGATTTCAGCAGGATGTTGTGTGATATGCACTGGCTGGAAATGAAGCAGTGTGACTGCTCCCCAGAACTGTTGCAGACTCAAACAGTGTTGAAAATGGGGTCACATGTAACCACCCCGATTGCATCATGAGCACAAACTATGCATGTGCAATGAAAAGGACATGTAGAGGAGTTGTGAGCTAGATTTTAAACTCTTCTCCTGCTGTTCCGTGTACCAGACCTGTAGTTGTAAAGAGAACTTGCTGATTGCAAATGTAAATCTCACTGTAAAGGTTTTTAACTTTCTTTCTTTCTGTAGGTTAGCCCTATCACCAACCTATTCCCAATTTCTGGGAATTTGCTCACTACCAGGTATGCAATAAAAACTTATTTAAAAGCTCATTCATTTGATGGGGGGGGGGAATCTTAACTTACCCTACCCCACATTAATCTGCCTATGTCATTACATTTGAGGTAAAATGAAATATAACTGAATAAGGTGGCCTGTTGGTGGTAAATAGACATAGATGTCTTGTATTTAACAAATACTTGTTATATTTCTAGCAGTACTTGATATGTTCTTTCATGCATCATTTTAGGTTGCCGATTCAAAAGTATTAGAAGAAGCCTTCAGAAAGATATAGGTAATTATATAACAGTGCCGTAGGGATCTTTCAGCCTTCCTTCAATGCCTGTTCGCTCCAAGTTTCCCATTTCTTATGCCTTGCAACTGGCATAGGATTCTGGGATAAGCATTTTTGGTTTTCTTATTTTTCCTTATCCCCTTCTTTGTGTAACATCTTTCCTGATAAAGGGTTCCAGAAGAGACATTTCCTCTTCCCTCTCCCTTGAGAGAAAAGCTCTTAAGATGGCATTTGCCACCTGCAGTTATTGCTTTAATAATGATTTGAGATTTTTATTTTAAATGAATTGTTTTTACATTTTAATTTTAAAAAATTACAATTTAAAAAATGATTTGAGCATTTTAAGTATTTAGTGTCTAATTGGGGACAGCTTTTTATTGATCATCTTTTTTAAAAAATTAGTTAACCAATAAATTATTAAATGTTGCTGCTCTCCTTGGAACATTTATTTTCCTTGTATCCTGAGCCAAGCACTAATTCCGCCCTGCCAGAGTATCAAATTCCAGGGCAGTGCTGCAATTTCAGTTGCTAAAATTAGGCAAGCTTTATGCCTAGCACCCGTGGTTTGCCTAATAATCAGGTCATGGAACACACAAATTCCTTGTTGTAAAGTCAATTTGAATTGTTTTCTGAGTTAGGATTCACAAGGCTTGTATGGTTTCACATAGCATTTTAACAAGGCAAACAGCTTTGTTCCTTTGCAGATGAACTGAAGAGCTTCGGGGTGCAGGAAGTCTTTGTCCTCTGTACCAGAGGAGAGCTTTCAAAATACCGTGTCCCACACCTCCTAGAGGCATATCAGAGCCAAGGGATTGCTGTGCACCATCACCCTATACCTGACGGAGACACTCCAGACATAGCCAAATGTTGCCTGATTCTAAAGGACCTGAGGAGTTGCCTCGAAGGCGACCGGAAAACCTTAATACAGTGAGTTCCAGTGCACCAGGTCTTTTGTCCTCTCTCCACAAGTAAAGATGGTCACAACCTGCAAACATCCACCTAAGTTTTCTGCTGACACCACAGTTCAGAAATTTGCCTCCCAGCTTCTGCCACCCCCTTGAATGTTTCCGCCATTCCCGTGTAGGTGGGACAAAATAAAAAGCAGGTGTGCCGCATCCTAGAGAATCTTCCTAAATCAAGAAAATCCTACAATCGAATGCTTTAGGGAAAAGTGGGAGAAGAGCGGTGAGCTTGCGATGTCAGGATGAGAAGGAAGATGTGTGCCATTCCCAAGATTTCACTGTAGACTCTTAGTAATTATTTTTTTATCCTGCCTTTGCTCTAAGAAGCTTAAAGGCAGCCCTCAAAAGATTTCCAGCACTCTCCCATGCGGCACCCAGATTCGCTTAGCTTAAAAAAAATGGTGCCACAGAGAAGCTTCTGTCCTATGCAACAATAAGGGTTCATTATAAGAAAACTGGAGAGCCCTTATACAGAGTCATCGTAGGTTAGGACTGGGCTTTTGAAGGGGAGCTCAAGAAACACAGAGCTACATGGAGCCCTGAACATGCCTATGTCAGGGCATCTTTCCCCAACTTGACACTGATGAAAGTCAAATGAACGGTAGCAGGTTTGGGGTGGCTATGTTAAGGAGTGCCTCTCAATATCAGATTGGAAACCTTTTTCTGGAACAAGACAGAGCTGGTTCATTTTGACTCTTGATACTATCACAATGTACTTGTTCTGTTTTTGAAGAAAGAAAAAAAAGCCCAATCCTTTCCCCCCCCCTTTCAGCTGTTATGGAGGGCTTGGAAGATCCTGTCTCAGTAAGTAACTACTTTTTTAAAAAGCATTAATTGGTTTAATATTGGCATTTTCCTGCATAAATCCATCTGCTCGTGAACCTATGTCCTCTAGTATGTTACACAACTTTCTCCACCAGTAGCCTCAGACTCATCTTTGCAGATGTAAAAGGCGGAAGCTCTTTCACAGCTGAGTCGGAGGAATTCTCCATGCCTTCTACTCCCTAAGTAACAACTCTGGAAGAGGAGCATCACTGGCAGAGTGCAATTTTTTTCCTGCAAGTTGTGAGAACTATTAATCTTTTATTTTTATTAATATTACTGATGTGCCCATGAAGAGCCAAGATGGGCAATAAAAAGAGGAAAGTGGAACTTCCTTGCAAGACCTGTGTCATGGTGAACAGTATGAGATTGGAGCTGGGAGTCCTTGCTTTAAAGCTCAAAGATTGTTGTGGCACCTGAAATACAGGTGTATTATGGCAGAAGCTTTCATGAACAGTTATTCTCAGCTGGCAGGTTAGGGTTACATTGGGGACAAAGGTCATGAAATGCAGAAGGTGTGATATTTCTGTGCTGCCCTGTATCTCAGCTGTGACTTCCTTGGGGTTCCTTAAGCAAGCCACTCTCTTAGCTTTAGCCTCAACAAGTGTAATGATTGCTTCACGGGATTCTTGTACCCTGGATAGGTGAGAGAATGTGCTCTGAGCATGTACAGCAGGAATGGAGAACTTACAGCTCTCCAGATGTTGGGCCTACAACTCCCTTCATTCCTAACAATTGGCCACATCTGGAGAGCCAGATGTTGCTCATCCTTCACATGCAACATAATCCCTGGCATATATAATCGGGAGTAATCTCCCCCGAGTTCAGTTGGACTTACTGCCAGGTGAATGCATATAGGATTTGCAATCTTAAATATATTAATGTGAAGTTACGGGGAACCAGGCAGAGGGCGCCTGCCCTGTGAAATGCCCTCCCATCAGATGAAAAGGAGATAAACAACTTTAGTACATGACTATTAGAAGACATCTGAAGGCAGCCCTGTATAAAGAAGTTTAAAATGTTTGATGTCTCACTGTATTTTTATATTTTGGATGCTGCCCAGAGTGGCTGGGGCAACGCAGGCAGATGGGTAGGGTACAAATTATAACATCCTCATCATCATCATTGTTACTATTATTATTATTCACTCAGGCTTTCAAGCAGCTTCTGCCTCCTCACTAAATACTACTAGTTTCCTTAAGCAGGACATCTCTTGGTTTTTTTTTCCGTTTTTTTTTACAGTAGCAGCTTGCCTTCTGCTTCAGATATCTAACACAATAGGCCCACAACAGGCCATAGACAGCCTGCGAGACTTGAGAGGTTCAGGAGCTATACAAACCATAAAGGTATGAGGGAAGGCCATGCTGGGCCTTGCTTGGGAGTGGGAGGACAAGATAAAGGGCAACAGCTGACTAAAGGCAGTCTTTTGTTTGGGACTGAAAATCTCTCCTGGCTTTCTAAGAGTTAAAGCAGGATATGGTGCTACTGGTGACGGTATCCATAATTCACCATTTCTGCTCTTGACCACAAGGCCATACCAGAATCCTGCATTGCCCTTACAGAAAACCCCTCAGACGTGCTTTCTAGGCATGAAACAAGCGAAATTAATTATTGGGTGGAATTCAACACTGTGCTCTTCCAATCATTCCATCTGTGCAAACCTTGCAGCTTGCCAGATGGAACAATCCCCCCCTTTCCTATCCTCCCCCATGTGCTGTTCTGTGGGATGTTCTCTGGACCCCCTTGAAGTCAATTTCAGGGGGAGGAGATGGCAGGAAATCCCTGTTGCACAAGTGGAAGTCCTTGTGCCAGGCTTCTACTGATGGTGCTGGTTTAGTGAATCCTACCCAGCATCTCCCATTGTCCTCTTATTCAGGGAGCTTGCCATTGAATGGACTGCAAAAACCAGGGACATGTGAGCAGGCAGATTAGAAGGATCTTGGGCCTGGTCTCTCTAAGCAAGTTCAGGTGGGAGGGAGGAGAAACTGAAAGATACTCTAGGAACCTGCACTCCCAGCAGACAATACTTTGTAGAACCTGAGAAAGGAAGGGGATCTGATTGACAGCTAAAAAGTGGATTGGCAGGGAGTCAGGAGTACTTCCTTTGGGCCTTCAGAAATCTATTCTCACAACCACCTTTCACAACCGTCCTCATTTTAGCATCTGTGATTAGAGAACAGCGGCTTATCCATCCTGCTTTCCCTTGCAGCAATACAACTACCTACATGATTTTCGAGAGACCCTGGCTGTCCATCTAGCGACAGAAGGTGCAATAGCAAGATCAGTATCACGATAAACAGCAGCAGTGGAATTGAGCTGCTTCTTACGTGACCCTGCTGGATTGCCTTTGCTTTGGGCATGCAGGTGAAAATGCACCTGCCTCCAACGTCTCATTGGAACTTAATTAGTCAAGTTATCCTGGCACATCTCCCTGGCAAGCTGTCTGATGCAAAATACAACAAATGTAAGCTGTGAGGGTTCTCTGTAAGCAAGAGCAATACTGTGATGTTTTCACAGCATAAATTCATGTTTTAAAGCGCACATTTGTCGATGGATTCCTGAAACGTAACATTCTCAATATGTGGTTGAATTCACAATAAATATGATTAGTATCAAACCTTCTGTTCATATTTTTAACTCTCCATCCCACGTCTTATTTTCTGTGCTTTGGGTGGGACATGTCTGTTTGTTCTCTGTTCTTGCACCTCTCTGGTTTGTGGGAAGCCCTATAGAAGAAAACAGAATCTGGCATTTTTAAACTTTAGGGTGCGTCGAAAGATTTCCTGCTAAGTTATGTCCTAGGACACACCCGCAACAGCTGGCATTCTGGACGATGTCTTTAACATGGGCTGCCTTTCCAAATGTGTCTCTCCCATGAGGTTTGAACAAATATTGCACAAAATACTGCCCCTGCTAGCTTGCACCTTACTTTCCTGTTCACTTCTCTGGAAACCTATGTGCTGTTCCTGTAACTGCCCCCCACTGATTTCCTATCATCCTGAAACAATTTACTGCTATTGAGGCTTTCTAAAAACCAGCTGGTACCTGTTAAACCAGAAGTGCCTCCTGTTCCATTTGAATTTCCCATTCTGAAATCATCAAGGGCAAATTGATCTATTTGATGTAGCCAGCCATATCAAAGGTAAGCTTAGGCAGAAACCCTGGTTGATGTTAGCTTGGGCAGGCTGCTTCTTTAAGAGACTTTGGAAGGCTCTGTAAAAGTGGAAATGTTCCCCCCCCTTTGTTTCAGCCTCAGAAATACCTACATATGTAGGTCAAACTGTGTCTCCATCTGGTCCACTGCTGTCTACTCTTGACTGGCAGTCAATCGAGAGGGTCTTAAGAGTTCTTTCCCATCGACTGCTATCTGATCTCCCCCCCCCCAAAAAAATTATCCAACCCAATTAAAAAAACCCCAGGAGATATTAGCGCTGAGGAGCCATTATCGCTATCCTATGTTTATGGGATGCCTATATATTATAAAGAGATTCACACCTCTCTACAGGGATTCTTCAGTTTCTCCTACACTCACACCCTAGTACCTTATATGTAAAAAAGGACCACAAACTAAGCTACTTTGAATGAAAGTAGACATTGTATTTTAAGTGAGGGAGTTTGGTGACAGCATCAGTATCTTATAAAAAATTTGTTTCTGTCCTATAGGAAGTTGTGGAAAACAAATGCTACGCACACATCATGGGCAAAAACCTCGTTTGCTGTCTTAAAAGCACATTTACTTAAAGGAGCGAATGCTGGTGCCATGTGAAATATCAGTCACAACACAGAAAGTAATAGGTAATCTTTTCTATGTGAACATACTGCTATGGGCACTGCATGCCATTAAAGCTATGACAGGCACAATTTCAGATCCTTCAGCAAATACTAAAGCTAGAGATGCAGGATCAAGTGAACATAATCTACCCAAGCATGTGACACTTGTCGCCAATAGATAATGATGGTTTTGAATATGCCAAATGAGATGAATACCTATTTTTAAAACTGCACAGCTGTCAGAATAAGGACTTGCAGCTTCTTGGCATCCTGGTGCACTGAATTCATTTTAAAATCAAATTTCATAGCTGTACAATGCAGTAAGAAAATGTTTTACAGGATCTTGAAAACTTAGAATATGTATGAGGCAAGGACAGGCTGAAATTTCTTCATTTCCATTCCTATTTCATCCACCCCTATGGACTTAGGTCAGCAGTGCTCATGGCTGTCTTCCTAGGACCTATAATAGGTATCAAACCGGCCTGTTTGTGAGTAAAAGCAGCTCCGTTGTGCTCTTGAAGGCCTTCATTCCAAGGAGCATGAAACACTCAGAAGCTCTTGCACAGAGTTGACTTCCAACAGCAATGGGCATAAGATGCTCGACAGAAGGATTGACCAGTTTCAGTCTGGTGTGATTGACTTCCCCTCTAAAGATCCAGAGTGTTTTGCTTTACAAACCGAGACTCCGTACTTGGAATCTCTTACAGAGTGAAAGCCTAGCTTGTCCCTGGTCCTGCCTAAGAACAGAGGCAGTATATTCCAGGATCAGGCCAGAAGTCTAGCTTTGCAAGAATCCATTAGTAACTGACCTGCTGCCCCCTGAAGGACATTGGCCTAGCTTCTAATCACCTTTGCTCTAAAGACCTTTGCTGTTTAGCACAAGATGTCCTTTTTCAAGCTATCACTTTACCTTTAAAACTGGAACAGTATTACCTAGTAGCAGCTGGCTAAAGTCAGCAGTTCCAAAGCACTTCGAAAAAGCAAAAGCAGAAGAAAATAAAGTTTAATCCGTCTTTGAAGTTTTTTTATTGTATTGCACTAAGGAACAGCAGGGATATTCGCCCAAACTCGTTGAACAAGTGTCTCAAATTGTATGCAATTCTACCTGCAAACTCACAAACTCTATTACCACGCTTGACCCAGGTTGTATGCTAATTTGAGACCGCTACACAAGGTATTTTCTTTTTTATAGGGTGCTTTTAATATGTACTCTTCACCAGTAATTCCCTCTTCCCTTACCATATCCACTTAGTGTAGAAAATTAAAGCAAGGGGCATTATTCATTGTTTGCCGTAAATATGGGAAGTTTGAGCCATGCACATTATAGGGAGGTAATATCCAAACGGTAAAAAATAGAACTACAATTCTTCCTGCAGTTGTAGTCATGTATTCATCTATAAGACACACAGAGGTTACCTATGAGATAACAGACAGAAAAGCATTCAGTCTTTCAGGAGCACTTGGTACCTACAGGTGACAGCTAGATGGCAGTCCACAACCCAAATGATCCACTACGAAGTCAATTGAACAAAAACAAAATCCTATTATACTAAGGACAGCAATTAATACTATTATAATTGAAGGAATGGGCTGTTCCTTATGGAGTGCAGGGTCAAAACTGTCCAAAGCCAGAGGTAACCGCTTTACATTAATTTATATGTGATTTTCATCACTTTGAACATCCCAGTAAAATTTAGAAAATGAAACCGTCTTTCCATGAGTATTAAAGTATGGGCACAATTTAAAGGGGCAGGAGGAGAAGATGTAGTAGTCGTCTTTCCCCCCAACCAGTTGCAACTGTGATCGTCAGATTCCGTAGTTAAATCTTGATACCAGATTCTTCTTTGAAAACAATCCTTTCGTCTTGTGGCTTTTCTGCATGCACTTTGCTGGAACCAAGTCCGCTGGACACCATCTTTTAAGAGCTCACCAAGACATAAATCATGCTGTTGGAAGAAGGATAAACAGAATAATATACACATACTGTATCTATTAAATTTAGCAGAAATATTTCTGTTTTGTTGCATACTTCTATCTTCAGCCTTTACCACTGAGCTCATTATGTACCACCACAAGCCAGAGCCAGATACTCACTAGACTAGTGTGACCACAAGGGAAGTTGATATCTGCACACAGTTGTTACTGCCGCTGCCACTCACTCTTATTATAAATGGAGTGCTTGCAGTGGTTATTTACTTCCTGGTGCCCTCAAAACAAAAACATGCATATCCCCCAGTAAAAGCCTCACACGTTCACAACTTGGTGCCTCTGGTGGGCAAACTTGTCTCTTTTGCACAGTTCTAATAGACAATCTCAAGTGGCAGTAGCAAAAGCATGCTTTTTCTGGTAATTTAAGCAACAGTTGTGCACAATTTTACTTTGCTTACATTTTAAAGCAACAAAATATCTGAAGAGCATGCCTTTTTAAGAAAGAGGTTTTGTACAACACAAAATCCACATCAGATAGCAACTTCAGAAAATGCATCTAAATGGAAGGAATTTGCTTTCTAGTTAAGAGCTGCTTTGCCTTTTAGGATCTAGTGGCAAGGCCGCAGCTTATCAAGAGGCATCTCTCATGCAGTCTCTGGGCAAGGCCTTCTCAGTCACACTAATCCAATTATGGAACTCCACCTGCCCCCTGCTGAAAAGGAGGCAAGTCATGAGATGAATTCTGGATAACCTTGAGACACGTATGAGATGCCTGGGCTTTTAGTAATTTTTTTAAAAACCCAACTATTGATACTTAATAACAAATTCTGTATAATGCTTATCTTAACTTTCCT
Source organism: Zootoca vivipara (assembly GCF_965207765.1). Classification (NCBI taxonomy): domain Eukaryota; kingdom Metazoa; phylum Chordata; class Lepidosauria; order Squamata; family Lacertidae; genus Zootoca; species Zootoca vivipara. Next base: position 129,766,989 of record NC_142582.1, on the reverse strand, counting down.
AAATCGTCAACCACCTTGAGTTGCTGGAAAGACAGTATCAAAAGTTCTGCAACAAATAAAAATGTACTTTGCGACTTACCCATATAGGTAGTAAAAAAAAGATAGAAGGTAAAATGCTAGTTTGCACCATCCTTCCTTCTGGCAATATGCTAAAATATCTGCGTTCATGATGGTTGTAGGGTCATAGAGTCCTGGGCCGCTCATTACAGGCCTGCTCATATACCTGGAAAAACGAATTTGCATTTTTAAAAGGTACAAGAAAATAAATTTTGGTTTTCAGGCATTTAGCAATGAGAAGAAATAAAAATGCAGCTGCATTCATCAAATTGGAAGATCTCTCTTCACCTCCTTCCCCCTTTCAAGGTTTCCGACTTATCAAAATGTATTGATTTATCAGACTTGCATTCCACCTTTCCTCCAGTATGGAGCCCAAGACAGCTTATAAGAAGCCTGAGCCTAAAAGAATTGCACCAGTTTAGTGAAGTGCATGACAAAATCCAACCTAACAAAAACATTCCCTGTGATCCACTGCAACACTGACATATCCAGATCACACTGAAGGAGTGTTTCAGCTTCAGCAACTAGGTACTGACCTGATTCCTTGTTTTTGTTATTGGTTTCACAGTGAAAAATAAAATGTCCCTTGCAATGATTTCATGAAGCAATACCAATGATTACTAGAGAGTGAGGACAAGCAGCAGACGGGTGTTATCTCCATCTTGCTCTGCATCCAACTTTCCTACTGTTGCAAAGCACTGGACTAGACCAATTCTTGGGCAGCTCTTTGCACATTTATAAAGGCGAAAGCAGGCTCAAGGCAGAACTACAGGGTTTATCTATTTAAGTCAAGGCCTTACCCATGTGCTTTAAGTATCAGAAAAACGAATCTCCCTCTACTTTGCAAACGGAAGTCATGGAAATGGCAGAGAACCATGTAGGATGCTGAAGATTTAATTTAGATCCAAGTTTGCCTCCTTTCCTGATTTCCTCTCTCCCAAACGATAAGAGGTGGAAACTTGTTTTGCTTTAGGTTAAAGCAAAGACTTCCAGAGGCCAGCCGATGTGCAACACACACACACTGAACAGCTTTGGCTATTGTATTATTCATTCTTCAACAACCGTACATGAAAAAAGCTCCAGCTACATTGTTAACCCAATTTCTCCGTAGGCTTAATTTCCACAGGAAGTCTACATCAAACCGTTCAATAAGAAGTGCGTTTCCATGAATATATTGAGACTGAACCATGCCCAGCATTACCTCCAAATATGGTAAGCCAACAACGGCATATTGAGACCCAGCGTGAGCCATTCTGTTGCACACAGAAACATAACACAGAAGAAAGCGTGGATGAGGTACTCCGGAAGCACAAGCTGCAAAGGAAGACACACAAGTCAAGGCAGTTCTGCTTCCACATTTAGTGTATTTTATTTGCTTTATGGTGACGGGGCGTACTGCGTCAAAAGAAAAAGGAAGGGGCAATAAGCAAAGCCAGCATTAGACAAGAAAAGCCAACATAATAGTTTCAACGTACTGTGTCATGAGTGTGTAAAGCGTGCAAACAATACTTGTTACAATTTGCATAAAACTGGTCGCTGCTCACATTGAATACCATTTATACAATCTGCGGTATGAGAATTAAAAAGGCAAGTTTGCATATTTTGGAGAGGGTCATCGCTTAACCTGAGGACTCATATATATCTTTTACAACTTACATCCCAGGGAAAGTTAGATTTTCCACAGGCAATGCCCATCTGTCTTCATATTAGACTAGCAGGCGACCTTACAGCAACCCTCCAAACGATTTCTGCTTACCTCTAGTGAGCTACATCCAAACCACAATTTACAGGTGGGATTTCAGCTACCTAACCAGGTGCCCTCCAAATGTTTGAGATAACTCCCATCATCCTAATTGTTGGGAATGGTGGAAACTGTGCAAGTCTACACATATAGCAAAATAGGAGGATGTTTGGTATTTCATTTATATTTTATTTGGGGTGGACACAGAGATCTCAAGTCTTGATTTCCTTGAAATTCATCAATGAACTTCTCCCTTCAAAATCAATTTAAAAGCAATTCTGAACTTTGTTTGCTTTCTGCACTCTGGTTTTTAGAAAATTTCACTTTCAGGCTTCCTCAGTTACATCTATAAATTATGAGGACTAGAAACTTACATAAAATCCTGAGAATTTCTTTATTCAAACCAAGACTCAGCAACTGCACAGTTCCTTGCTAACCTTCTATTGCTCCATTTCTACAAATTTTGGATGTCCCAAACTATTAAGATAAAGCTGTGCACTACTGGTTGTCTAAATCCTGGAACTTTAAAGTGTTGTGTATGCTAGTAAAACAAATGTTTTCTTTAAAAAGCTTTTTTTCCTTTACAAATTGTACAGAGATAGGACCAGTACTCTAATATAAACAATGTACACAAACATAAACAGCACAAATCCTGCTGTGCAGAAGGGAACAAACAGTGCCTAGGATCAACTTAATAGGAGCCCATTTCTTACGTTCTAAGAAAAGCAATTTACATTTCTAATATATTCACTTCTTAACCATCATGCTTTCCAGTGAAAACCTACAAAGACAGTGTATTCTGTTTATATAGGAGCTGTTTATATCATAGACAGCAGTTTGTAGCCAACAAAAACTGAAACCATCACCCACAGATGGTAACAGGAACTGCTGTTGATCTGATATTGCTCACTCTGTCTCAGCTTGCAGTCATTGTTGTATCTAGTATGAAAGGTGACAGCGCTGCAGTTAACACAGACTATTCAAATTCGCATGTGCCCAAATACAGGTTGAGATTCCAGCTGTGTGTCTGCTAAGCAATACGAGACCTAAACATGAAAGTTATTACAAACATTCAGCCACAAAGCATTAAAAACAACCAACTCTCAATAGAACTGCGATCTACTCACAGTATTAAAAAAACTGGCAGTGATCTACCCAAAGTTGTAGAGCATTTTTTAGGAAGCCAATATTGTGGAGCTTGAGGGTTTTTTAGTAAGCCAAAGCTGGGTTGATGTTTTTTGCTTTTTTTGTAAGAAGAGCACTGAGGGGCCAGAGATCAGGCAGGATCTACCAGGAACACCCCACAATCTACCAGTAGATCGTGATCTACCTGTTGGACATGCCTGTGCTTGTGGCTAAAATTATTGTCAACTTGCTGGCCATTTCCTAATCTTGCACGTTAACCCTGCTTTTAAGAGTCCTGCACTTCTTTCAAACCTATTGCATCCCTATTGGGAGGAAAGCATTTATAAGTACGCTCTTTAGTCACAAGAAAGTCTGCAGACTCTCATCTGAATATTTAAAACATAGTTGTCCAACATGCATATGGTAGAATCTTTTCGATTGAAAGTCTGTGATAAGGGGATGCATACATGGAGTGAACATTTTTCTCACCCTCCCAAATCAAATGAGAGATGACCGAGCAGGGTAAACTGTTCCATGCGCAACCACTATCGAAGCTTGCTACATTCTCTCACTTCCACGGATCTGCTTTGTGGAAGCAGCTTCAAGCAGTTGTACCCATACAGCCCATAACCTGCTTCTAGCTGATTGGTTTACATTCAGCACTGACACCCATTGGCTCAAAGTTAGCAGGGCAATACTGAAAAATCATCTAGCTGGGAGGTGTACATCTCATTGCCCTCCAGGTGCTGCTTGCCTTCAATTCACATCAGCATCCCTGCCCAATGGCCATTCTGGCTGGGGCTGACAGGAGATGGAGCCCAAACACATCTGGAGGACCAGAGGTTCTCCATTCCTGCTCTCGCTGAATGCTGTTTCCCCCAACTTTCTCAAGTACCCCTGATTAATGGAGTAGCTGAAGGCAAAAGGGAAACACTTCGAGTGAAGGCGAGGTTAACACCCGAGAAGTTGTTTCACTTATTTTAGCTCTCCAATCTGCTAAGCAAGCACATGTACAATTGTAATGCTACATATATAAAATGAGTGTCTGCCATCTTTTGCTCTCTATTTAAACAGTGCAACCTGTTCCAACAGCTAACAGCAGTGCCAGTAACATCTCCTGAGGCTGTGGCAACAATTTCTCCTAAGTCACAAAATGTAGGGATTAAATCCCCCACCAGGAAGGGCCACCTCAAATTAGGAGTCCACAAACTGTAGGTTATCCAGCTCTGGTTTAAACTGAAAATCTTTTAAAGAATGTGGACTACGTCTGTCACTAAGGTCTGGTGCAAATGTAACAGCAGCTACCTACAAACCCTGGGGTGTACCCGATGCAAACCCAACTGAGAGCACACCCATTGAGCTTAATGGACTTAAGTTAGTCTTGTCTTTTAATTTCAGTGGGTTTACTCTGAGTAGGACTGGCACTGGACACAACCCCATGTATAAGAAGAAAATAAAGGGGGCAGCCTTGGAAGAGCACACTCCTGTATCCCAGTCCCCCGACTCCCTAACACGAATTCCCATAATTATGGTTTTGTGATCTGCACCAACACTAATCAGGGTTCACATAGGAACCAGAGTTTGAAGCCATGTTTCGAACTAGATTTGCAAACTCTGGTTGAGAGGAAACCTGGCATTTTCCCCGTTAAACAAGTGTCAAATCTATTGGATTCTTGCCAGCCTGGCTTAGTTATAGAAGAATTTAAGCATGTAACAGTTTTCCCCATCTCTTATTAAGCAAGCCAACTCACAACGCACAAAGTCCATGAAGTTATTACAACCCCTGAATAGACAAAAGACAGGCAAATGAGCAAGCACACCGAACAAAAAGAAGTCAACAGAAATAATACAGATGTTCCTAACAAAATGAAAAGTAGAGAGTGGCATTAAAACATTAAACTAAAAAGCAGTACACACCTTTAATGCAATTTTGACTCTCTTAATCTTTTTAACCTTTTCAACTGTCTTTGTGCCGAAAATGTAAAAAGCAGATTGAAAGAATGTTAGTATGACAGCTGACAATATTACCAGCAGACAAGCAAGTCAGAACTTCAAGCTTAGAGGAAAAGAGAAAGAAATCTGCCAAGAAATCTTAGATCTATTACATACTATCAAGTAACATTTTATTAATGCATCGTAAGTCAATATTAATTACGAAAAACCTGGCTAAGAATGAATGCAAAGAGATCTCTCTCACGTAAACTTACAGGGTTGAGTGTATTACACTGGTCTATGGGATTCTTGTAGTCAGTCTTCAGCTCATCAAAAGCTATAATCTAAAATAAAATTAGAACAGTTAGACAGTAGGGTGAGAACAGCTCAAATGGAATGTGTAGCCCTGTTCAAAAGCACCACGCCCTGAAAAGACAAAATCCTAGTTTCAAGTTCAGAGGAAACCCTCCCAAGGGTTAGATCCCAGCCAGCTAGTCTCTTAAAATGTATGGAACAGCTATGCAGAGTCTGGACACAATGTTAAAGAACTCAAAAGACATTTCCTGTCTCCACAAAAACAATAGCGGCTGCCCTGGCTCACTCCCTGACCTGAGCAAGACAGCTCACTTCACTTGTTTCCTCATCCCGGTTTCTGTAATTTGGGGGTAAAGAGGAGAGGCAAAATACTGTACAAGCTCTCCTTTACCTTGGAAGTAGGCAACGCTCCTTGACACAATTAGCTAATCCAGTGAAATATGATAATGACATGTATTCTATATAGGCAAAAGATTGCTTAAAACAGTACAGCTATTTCGTAGCACTTTCATGACCCAGCCACATGGACACAATTTATCCTGATGCTACTTAGTTAACCCTTCCCAGTTCTACACAGTGTAACCCCAGCCAAACATTTGCTGAAGGGAAGCAGATTTTGCAGTCCTGTCAAATTAAGAGATTGGTAGTAACTGTAAGAAGGGGGGGGGGGAGGTCTGGGAGGAAAGTGCCCTTTGTTCTATCAGGCTCCAACCCCCTGAGCGAGCTCACCTCTGATGGGCAACAAAAAATGCTCTCCCTCTCCCTTTTGCTAATACCTGGGCAAAGTCCCAGTAATTCACCCCCCGGGGCTGGAATAATAAAACTGCAAGTTGCCGCAAGATTCTGGTTTGGCAACTCCTGGTTGACCCAAATACCTCTAACCCACCACTTCAGTGCCCCACAAAACCTACTTCCTTTACCACCTACAAACAGGTCCTATTCCCCCCACCACCACCAAATATGCATCCGTCTCTGGCACTCTCTCCCCACCCAGAACTCCCCTGAAATCACTTCATAAGTTCATGCAATCACCCACGCACCCCACTTTTCCCTGTCTTATCTCCTCACCCCCAAATACACACCACTCATAACTTGACTTGCCTTCTTCCTCCGGGGAGGAGCACCTATTCCCCCCCCCCAACTGCCTGCAATGTCATGGGTCAACCACTAATGCACCCAGAATCCCCTTCCTCCCTCACACTCCACACCCCCCCAGTCCCAAGCTGCGCCTTGCCCCATGTCTCCCTCACCCCATGGATCTAATGTCAAACACTTGAAACACTGAGTGTTCAAACATCTCCCCCCCCAAAAAACCCACAACATTCTCATGAGGACCCGGCTTTGCTCCATCTCAACCCCAACACACAACTCCCCGCCCCCCATGAGGAGCACTCTCGCCCCATGGACCTCAATGCAAAAAAAAAAAAAACACCAGCCCCCTCCCCCCCCAACCCACAGCTTCCTCCCATCCCTCATGAGGAGCCCCCATCTCTCCCCACAGACCTCTCTCCAATCCCCCAACCTCCACAGCCCCATTTCCCTGCCCTCATGAGCCCCCCCCCGCTCATGGACCCCCATGCAAGTACCCCAGCCCCCCTTTCCCCCATGGCTGCCCCCTAACACAGCCCCCTCAGTCATGAGGAGCCCCCCTCTCTCCCCACGGACCCTAACCTCCACAGCCCCATTTCCCTGCCCTCATGAGCCCCCCCTCTCTCATGGACCCCCATGCAAATACCCCAGCCCCCCTTTCCCCACGGCTGCCCCCTAACACAGCCCCCTCCCTTATAAGGAGCCCCCCTCTCTCCCCACAGCCCCATTTCCCTGCCCCCCCGACCCATCGACCCCCCCCATGCAAACACCCCCATGGCTGCCCCTTAACACATCCCTCCCTCCCTCCCCACATGAGGAGCCCCCCTCTCTCTCCCCACGGACCCCCCCAACCTCCACAGCCCCATTCCCCCCCCGACCCATCGACCCCCCCCCCATGCAAATACCCCAGCTCCCCTTTCCCTCATGGCTGCCCCCTAACACAACCCCCTCCCTCCCCACATGAGGAGCCCCCCTCTCTCTTCCCACGGACCCCCCCCCAACCTCCACAGCCCCATCCCCCCCGGTTCACTCACATGCCAGATGGCGAAGAAGATGAGCGCGGCGGTGAGGAGCAGCGCCAGCATGTAGCAGAAGGCGGCGAACGTGAAGGCCATGGCGGCGGCAGCGGAGGAAGAGGAGGCCCCGGCCGAGCGGCGCGCGGGGGATGCCGGGCCGGATCATTCAGGGCGGCCGCCAAGAGCCCGGGCAGCGACAGCGAGGCCGAGAGGAGAGCGCCACTGCGCATGCGCGGGCGGCGGCGGCGGGGCGGCAGCAGCGGGCCCCGCCCCGCCCCTCCCTCGAAGGCGCCCCTCAGCGGCCACTCGCGGCCGGCGCCGGAACTGCAGCGCCGCTCGGACCCGCTTCTTCTGTTCCCCCGTCCCCGTTTCTCACGACGCGGCTGGCTGGGCAAGGGCACCTCCCCCTCTTCTTCGCTCTGCAAGGGCCGCTGCATCCACCGCACGCGCCTGAGAGGCACGAATTCGCGCCGGAATAGCAAGGGCTGGCGAACGTGTGAACGCAAAACAAATAAAATAAGACCTACATGCGGCAAGAGTGTTTTATGTTGTGTAGGCCCCTATGATGTAAGTCAGGTATGTCCAACAGGTAGATCGTGATCTACCAGTAGGTCACTGGACTTCTGTGGTAGATCACTGGTAGATCACTGGCTCCCTCCAAAGAAGCTCAACAACTTTGGCTCCCCTAAAAATGCTCAACATTTTAGCCCTTCACCCCCCAAAACAGGGCTTTCTTCCCACCTGAACCCCTAAAAAATGGGCCTTCCTCCTTCCTAAAAAATCTCAACAACTTTGACCTGAACCCCTAAAAAACAGGGCTTTCCTCCTCCCTAAACAACTTTGACCTGAACACCCCAAAAAGGGGTAGATCACTGCCAGTTTTTAACTCTGTGAGTAGATCGTAGTTTCTTCGGAGTTGGCTACCCCTGATGTAAGTCATGGGCCCTGCCTGCTAGCCTGCTCCCTAAAATATCACTGGTTTGCTCGTTTCTAAAGGAACTTTTGTTATTACCAAATGCCAATGTGTTTCCATTATTAAGTTTGTTATGAAAAAAAAATCATTTTAAGTTAGAGCTTAATAATTATTTCACTATTAATATACTTAATTGTATTTCACTATTAATATACTTGTCGTTTAGTCGTGTCTGACTCTTCGTGACCCCATGGACCAGAGCATGGGTGTACTCAGCATGGGGCAGGGGGTGCAGCTGCCCCCCCTAGAAGACCAAACCGCGGGCCCGACTAGGGAAGCAAATACCCTGCGCATGTTCGTAGCTTCGAGAACACTGTCCGACCATCTCGTCCTCTGTCGTCCCCTTCTCCTAGTGCCCTCAATCTTTCCCAACATCAGGGTCTTTTCCAGGGAGTCTTCTCTTCTCATGAGGTGGCCAAAGTATTGGAGCCTCAGCTTCACAATCTGTCCTTCCAGTGAGCACTCAGGGCTGATTTCCTTCAGAATGGATAGGTTTGATCTTCTTGCAGTCCATGGGACTCTCAAGAGTCTCCTCCAGCACCAAACTCCATGGACAAAGACAACAGGCATATTAATATACTACTTAATTGTATTTCAGTTCAATAATTATCGTATTTTTCTGTGTTTAAGATGCCCCCCCCTGTATGGCACCCCCTATTTTGGGGGACTCCAAATTAAGAAAACACTCCTCATCACTACCCGTGTATAACACGAGCCAATTTTAAACCTATTTTTTTGTAAAAAACAAAACAAAACAAAACCTAGTCTTATGCACGGAAAAATACGATACTTTGATAAAATAACTACTTTGTTATGTGCCAATGGCTTGAGATACCTATTAGGTCCATAAATGACCATATAGCATATATTCAACACAAAAAGCAGCGACAATTGGTTGTTGACAAAGGACAGCTGGACATAGAAAGGGCCCCATTACCTTCAGGAGCTTAGGGCCTTATCAAACCTGAATCCAGCCCTGGCTGTTAACAAGAGGTGAATCAGGACATCAGGACAAGTGTCTGTTGTGGCATGAGCAGGAAAGGGGGGGGGCAGAGCATCAGGCGTAGCGAAGCTGAGGAGGGATTGAAGCACAGAAGCATAGAATCGTAGCATTGGGAGGGACCCGCAAGGATCATCTAGCCCAACCCTCTGCAATGTAGGAATCTCATTTAATGCAGTCCTGATAGGTGGCCGTCCAACTAATGAAGCCTTCAGCCGCTACAATAAATGCAGCTAGTTTTTCACCAGTGGGCAATGTAGCCCAAAAAACCCCCTTGTGCCGTAAATGCATTAATCTTTGAGGTGCCATAAGAGTTGTTTCTTTTGGAACGGAATGTGTAGGGAGGAACTCCCCAAAACTGGTAACCAAACAGGACTGAATGGGCAGTAAAATCCAATATATTTTTGCTCATGGGGTGATGACTGACTAGGAATAAGACCTTGAGAATCAGTGCCAGTTGGAAGCTGGCCAGTGAAGCTGACGAGATATTGTGAGAGCTGCCCAAGCACAGACCTTCCTGTTCTATCCTAAACATAGGAAGAGTACTGCTGGATCAGGCCCAAGGCCCATCTGGTCCAGCATCCTGTTCTTACAGGGGCTGACCAGATGCTTGCAGGAAACTCAAGCAAGCCAGGAACACTCCCCACACTGCCTTTTTCACTCCCCCAGCACAAATGCCAGGGGAGAAATAGACAGCGGAGATGGCCTCACCCTGGAATCTCAAAGTCTAGGTCTTGTAAAGTGAGAACAGGCTGCTTCTGAACATGCACAGACTTCCATTTTCCATCTTGGTGAGTGTGCCCCACTAGTGTGCCCCACGTGCAGTCTCTCCCCATACCATCCTGAGATCATTACCCAAGGCCCCTAACCGCCTGCTTCTTCCGCAGGTCCAGAAGGAGGTGGTGAGAGAATGAGCCAGACAATTTGGTCCATCTCTTGTTTCCCAAACTTGGGTCTTCAACTGCTTTTGGACTACAACTCCCATCAACCCTAGCTAGCAGGACCAGCGGTAAGGGATTATGGGAACTGTAGTCCAAAAAACAGCTGGAGCCCCAAGTTTGGGAAACACTGAGATGCCATTGGGGATTGAACCCACAACCTTCTGCATACAAGACAGACACTGCCAGAGCTATGGCCTCCTCTGCAATAGCCCATTTAAGGAATGTTTTTCCCAAGGAGACCTGACCAGCACCAGCCCTTGCCCCTCATTTCAGCACCAGTGATATGATATGGTTAATTTTTATTTTTGGTAACATTCATGTGTATTTTTATTGAATTTATTTTATGTTAGTTGTAAATCACTTTGGGACTTTTTTTTTAAAGAGGGGAGCAATGTATAAATTGAATAACCCCTCCGGGAGAGGCACCCCGCCCCTTTTATGTACATACTTCTGCAAAACCCTTAAAAAAAAAAGCTATGCAACATCCCTAGTATAAGAACTCAAAAGCTTGCCCTAAACAGGCTTTCGAAACTAGCACAACCGCACTGCAAGTAGCCAGTTTGCGCAACACACTTCATTTGCAACATGCCGGTAGTTCGATGCGGTCTATTGATCTGCATCACATGCGAGAACCAACTGTAATGTTTCTAGGTCGAAACATTTTCTGAGCAGGGTGGGAAAGGAGGCAAACTGGGGATCAGGGAATGGAAGGCGGCGGGGGGGGGGGGGAGCAATGGAAAACAGCAATTCAAGTAGGATTCCAGAGATTCAAATCCAGGCCGAGAAGAATTCCACTTAGCCTTAAGGCTGGGACTCGAACCATTGGCTTCAAGTTACCAGGAGATTCCGACTAAACATCAGGAAGAACTTTCTGATTGCAAGAGCTGTTTGACAGTCCGAGGAGGCAGACTCTCCTTCCTTGGAGGTTTTGTAGGCAGAAGTTGGGTGGCCACCTGTCATGGATGATCTAGTTGAGATTCCGGCATTCCAGGGGGTTGGACTAGATGAGCCTTGGGGTACCTTCCAACTCTACAAGTCTACGATTCTATGGTTTCTCACCACAGCAAAAAAATAAAAAATAGCCCAAACACATTTCAAACAATGGCTAAGGTTGCACTGGGAATGGCAGGAGACTGCAATTCTCCACATTACTTCTGATCTTAAAAATGGGGTCAAGATAAAGTCTACAGCATCCCTCAGTTACTTCCCAAAACAACCCCATTCCAGAAAAAAGGCACATCCAAGGAGCTCTCGGCAGCACAACACACATCTCTTGCCAACCTTTCTCGGGCTATTGGAAGGTTATTTTTTTCATTTCTTTTTTACAGACGCCCTTCAGCTTTGCATTACAGAAAACAGCCCAAGGTTTAAGGAAGAATGGGGTTGTTGCCCCATGATGAAGTCACCGCAAACTAAACCCAAGATTGGGTACCAGTAACAATATTTTCCATGTATAACACGCCCCCATGTATAATACAAGCCCTATTTTTGGGGACTCCAAATAAAGAAATCCCCCATATGCACTATCCGTGTGTAAGGCAACCCCCCATTTTAAACTTGAAAAAATAGGGGGGAAATACAGTCTTATACATGGAAAAATACGGTACTTCTTGCTACCTAGCAAAAAACCAAAGGGGTGTGTGTGGAAGGGATTTGAAGAAGGATTATCAAAGAATGGATTCTCCAGTTAAGCAAAGAACAAATGCCCAGCCTTTCTTGCACAGGGGACTCCTGAGAGATTTCCAGTCCAAGGCAGGAAATCTAAATGGTAGATTAAAATGAGCAGTTAGGACATGGATTGTGGAGACCCAAGGCGATCAGAGACCGGCTGCCTCACCAGCCCAAAAATCAGAATCCACTTGGAAATGGGCAGTGTAGCTCCAAGTTTCTGGTACTAAATGTGCTTGTGTTGAGCCCCCCCCCCCAACCTTGGTCTGCTGGGAACGCCTCTTTTGCAAATTCCCTCAAGCGGAAGACGCACCCGAGGGCCCAACTGACCCACCAATAATTTTGCAGAGGGCTTTTGCATTCTACAAATACAAGCTTATCCATCCTTTGTGTTGGCTTCACGTCATCAAATAAAGAACACAAGCGTTTCACTCCTTCAGAGCATACAAGATTTATTTCAGGTATTTACAGCCTGCTTTTCAATTTGAGAATGAGAACTTCCATGGCACATTTTGTTTTCTCCCCATGGAAATTGCTCTTTATTATTTCTATGCATTTATACCACGCTCTTCCACCAGGGGAACTCAGGGCAGCTTTAGGCAATGCTTCCTCAATAAATCTTTTCCAAGTAATATATCGAAATATTATTAAAAAGTGTAATTTCTGCAGACTCCATTAATCTCTAGCAAAGAGGAACCTAAACTACTAGCGTATTAAAAAGGGCACGCTGTCAATAGAAAGGTTAATTTATTTACTTCGTTAGAAAAACTATAGTTTTCTTATGGGAATGTCGACTGTTTTCCCCGCCCCGCCCCAATTGTGTGTTTGTGTGTTGGTCTTTCTTAACATGGCTGATAATAGGTATGCAAAAACTAAAAATCTAAGGCTGGAATGAATATTCCAAATTGAACAAAGTTAGGTGATTGTCGTTAGTCTAATAGCTTTTTTTTAAAAAAAAAAGGGAAAGAGAGATGCTCAGCACAACACTTTAGAATAATGCCACTTACAAAAAGGGCAATAAGGTCTCCTACATGTTAAAAGAGAAAGAAAAAATACCAGGCTTCATTTTTATCACCAGTGTCAATGTTTTAACAGCCTAGATGTATCAACAGCTGCTGCACAAGCTCAAAAACTTGTAGGATTAGGCAGCCCAGAAGGGGCTCAACCCAACAACAACTTAACTGCCTGATTATGTTGCCAAGCTGGGCAAGGTTCCAGGAAGGTGCAAGAGAAGGGCACCTCCTTCATTCTCCAAGGCAGGGGCAAGCAGTTTTATGGCCCGTGGGCTAAATCCAGGACTATTGAATTTCCTGCTACCCCAGGAAACAGAGGAGATTGCTGCCTGGCAACTCCCAACCCAGATCCATCTACTCGTGGCCCTGCCTAGTTTTAAGCAACGCTAGTCAAAAGAGTTTCCTGCAGTCTCAATCCAAAGGTGAAAGGCCAGTTTGCTCCCATAAGTCGAGAAGAGATTTCACATTTTAGTGTCATCAAGAGAGATCTATAGACGCCCTCTGCCATGCAAGAGAATGTTGTTCCAGAAATGATGCAAAGCGCTTGCAGCGGAGTAGCACTGAGTGGAACAGAGATGGCAAACCTGTGGGCCCTGCAGGTGTTGTCGGGACTTGGCCCCAGCCAATGTGGCCAACGGGCAAGGGATGATGGGAATTGTAGTCGAGGAGTGGGGGACCTCCAGCCGGCAGAGTGACACTGGGCTTATTTTTCCCAAAGAGTGCCCAATTTACCCATCCAATGACATAGCTGGTGATGTCAGCCGACGGGCAGGGCCTTCTCCTTTAAGCGAGCAAAAGGGGAAAAAAGGTTAAAGGAACCTGTAGAATGTGGATTCTTTCCCTCCTACGCACCCATTGCTTTCTTCAAAGGGAAGCACTTTAAGATAGTCCCCAAACGCAGACAGGAGAGCAGTAACAGCCTTAAAGCAGGCGCTGTTTTGCGTTGAGCAACACCTGCCCCCAGTTATAGAGCTGGATCAGCTGGGAGGGAGGTGAGCCCTTGAGGCAAGGTATACTAATATACCTCCAGTCAGGGGCCTGAGAACGGTTGCTCATCCCAGAGCTTAAGAAGAGCAGGTCAAGGCCGTACAGCACAGACTGGGAAAATGCCCCGGCAGGCAAGGCCGGTGTTCTCTGTTGTCAACCCCTCCCGCAGGCGGAGCGATTAAAAGTTCAAGCTGTTTTCAAAGAGGCAAGCCAGCACTGCCCCACATGCTTCCGACATGCTCGCCTTTGCAGCTGCAAGGAGCTAGGGCGTTCCTTCCCCAACGTAGTGCCCTCCAGGTGCTGTTGGGACTGCCACTCCCATCGTCCCTGACCGCCGAGCTAGCCGGTTTTAGGCCTAAGGGGAGCAATAGGCCAAAACATTTGAAGAGCACCAAGGTGGGCTAGAGACTAGCTTGAAAGAGGAACAAGACAGCCAAGGTCAGGAATTCTGCAAGCTGAATTCCGAATGTGTGCTACCTGCAGAATCACAGCATGTGCACAGTCCTGTCCGTGGGTCACAGAGCCCAGAGCAGAGCTGTGCTGGACATTCAAATACTAAGGAACAGGGTTTGTTTTCGTGGACCTTTTTGGGTTTCCACCGGGCAAAGCATCCCGCTTTAAATCGTGGCAATAGCAGCCACAGAATCTGCCCCTGCAGATGAAATTGATCAGACACCGTGTGGCCTCTTCTTTTAGGCAGAGTCGACCTGTGTGTGTCAAGTCTAGTGTTTAAAAACTGGCAGCGTAAGATTCTCTTACAATCAATGGAGAGATAAAGAAATGTAAAAAAAGAAAAGAAAGGCACACAGAGAAGTGCTTGTATAAAAAAGACAAGAGAACAGTTAATAAAAACTGCGTATAAAGACTTAAGGAATGGATGTTCACCAGAGTGTTACTGAGCCCTTACGGATTATTATTATTTTTTAGAAATCTACTTCCCTTTGGACTAGTAAAAGAAAAAAAAAGAGGGACTATCTACTACACGCACATAAAAGAAAAATAGGCGAGTCAAACTTTTGACCTGAAATGGGTTGACGCAAGAACAACTGAGAATATCGTTGGAATTTTAAAGAGGAAAGGAAGCGGTCCATTCTCAAAACTGAAGAAGCGAGGGTGTGATTAATACTTCAGAAAAATTGCATTTGAGATTGGTTCTAAACCCTTTTATGTCTAGAAGTTTCAAGTCACTTAAGAAAATGCTGTTTTCACATACAAGCCATTAAGTGTCCAGTCTCTGTCAAACAAGGATGCCTCTGGAGCTCAGGCGAGGGGGGAAGAAAAGGCTACACATTTGACTGGGAACATCCTGCAAGCAGAGCCCACGGATACAAGCCAGAGCGATAGAGAGGGTCCCATTCATCTTAAGCGGGGCTTGTGCAGGAAGCGTTCCTTGGAGGGAGACTGTGCCACATACCTGTCACAGTTACGAGTTCCAGATTAAGCCATATAGAAATATTAGTCACAAGAGGGAGGGGAGGTGGAATTGTCCCTGCAGGAGAGCTGTTCCCTTTTAAAACAGTTATAAAGAGAGGGTAGGAAAAACGACCCCTTGGGCAAAGTTTGGTTACGCAGGAACTGCCACTTCTCCCCACGCTTGTATAAACTTTGCGCACACAAAAATATATATGTACATACATACACACACTGCAGGAAACGACTATAAATACTGTGCATCCTTTGTGGGCCTAAAAAGGAGGAGGAGGAGGAGTCGCCGTGTCTGGTTCCAGTTCACACCAGGCTGGAATGCTTAAAGAGTCTTTCAATGGAAGAAGCCAAGCTTCTCATGCAGCCACTCCTCAGTGAGGTCTTCTGTATTCCTGATTTCAAATACCTTTAATAAAAGGGGGGGGGGAGGAAAAGAAAAGTATTGTGTTAGCAACTATGGTCTCAGCCGATACAACATAAAAGGAGAATATTAGACGTTACCACCCACACACTTCTGCTGCGCTTTTCTGCTTGTGTGGTGGCACCTTGGTAAAACCACTTCTTACTCTTTGTAGCAGAGTTTTCCCCGGAGGCAGAGGACAAGAACAGGAGTCATACTCAAATTCACAGTCAAGAGCTTCTTTATTGCTTGACTTTATTGCACAAGCATTTCTGTTACTATTATCCACAAACTATTTACAGTGGTACCTCTACTTACGAATAACTCTACTTACGAATGTTTCTACTTACGAATGGAGCTCCGTCCGCCATCTTGGATGCGGGTTAGATAGGATTTTTTCTACTTACGAATTTTTAGATAGGGTTGCTTCGACTTACGAATTTTTTCTCCCACTGCATTCCTATGGGATTCGACTTACAAATTTTTTTTTACTTACAAATGTGCGTTCGGAACGCATTAAATTCGTAAGTAGAGGTACCACTGTACATTCCTTTTCTCTCTCTCCAGCATGGTATAATCTCAGTCCAGTAATTAACAATCCTGACACAGCAAAACTCACAGTATCAGCAGCACACATTGTCTTACTTCCAACCTTCTTGTCAGCGTGTGCGTGCTTTCCTTGTGCGGAAATTGCGGCCTGCAACTTCCTCCCTTTATTTGCACCTCCAGCTGACACCAATCAAGCCTAGAGTGGCACTCCTACACACTAAAGAAAAAAATCTGGAACCCTCCTTAAAGCTTCCGGGAACTTTTATCTGTGTCTTAAATGATGTTTTCCTAACAGAGAAACCTTTGCACAGACAGAACACTTTGGTAAGCTGCCAGCATGCGACGACACACCCCAGGAACAGATTTGACTGGCCGGCTAAACCAGGTGAGGGTAGCCGATGCCTCTCAAACCCTCAGTGACCTGGGACTTCCCCTGCATGCGAAGACAGGCTCCAGAGGATTGAGAGGACGAGAGTGCCTCCTACCAGCAACTCTTGCAGCCAAGCTGGTGCCAAATGCCTTGTTCTGCTTTCCTTTGGACCCCATCAGTGAGGTCTCTTTATCTGGCCTGCCCAGGACCTCCATACACCCTGCCCAGGCTTGCGCCCCAGGGACGTCACTTCAGTGCTGCTAACACAGAGGTTCAACTTCACCCTCGGAGGCACACTCCATTGTCTCTTGACAATAGCAAATAAATTAATAATAATAATAATAATAATAATTTATTTATACCCTGCCCATCTGGCTGGGTTTCCCCAGCCACTCTGGGCAGCTTCCAACAGAAATATTGGAATACACTAATTTCTTAAAGATTAAAAGCTTCCCTAAACAGGGCTGCCTTCAGATGTCCTCTAAAAGTCTAGTAGTTATTTTTCTTTTTGACATCTGGTGGGAGGGCATTCCACAGGGCGGGTGCCACAACCGAGAAGGCCCTCTGCCTGGTTCCCTGTAACTTGGCTTCTCGTAGTGAGGGAACCGCCAGAAGGCCCTCGGAGCTGGACCTCAGTGTCCGGGCAGAACGATGGGGGTGGAGACGCTCCTTCAGGTATACTGGGCCGAGGCCGTTTAGGGCTTTAAAGGTCAACAAACACTGAGTACATCCCTGATACTTAACCCAGAGACGTCTCCTTTTGGGCAGTGTGGTTTGCAGGATACAGCCTCCCAGGCCAACTTGGACCCTGTGGGTGGGTCAAGACTGGCCCGAGAGTCACCCACCCCTGCTCTGCGGGATCTCTCAGTGTGGCGTTTCACCTCTAGAGGGCCTAGAAGGGGTTAAGTTGCCAGGGAGGGAAACGACCAATGGGAGCTCTCCAGCCAGAAGCAGGGTGTATATAGGAAGAATGCAGGCAGGCAGGAGAGTTAGATGATATGAGATGATGAGAGTTAGGTGTGAGGAGAGTGAGTTAGATGAGAGGAGTTGGTGTGAAGATAAGAGCTGGTTATTATTGTGGTGGCTGTTAAATAGTGAGATAGACAGGAGACAGTGTTATGAGTTTAGTGATAATTATTATTAGTTATATTTAGAGGTAATAGGCCGGTAATTCATATTTAGAGGTATTAGGCCGGTATAGGAACCATCTGTGATTTTGAAACCGTTTAAGCTTTGTACAGTAACCAATACGCATAAGAACATTCAATAAACCATCTTGTTTTATTTTACTATATCCTGGTCTGAGGTGTGTGAGTGATTGAAAGTATTTGTTTGTCGTTGGCACATCACCAATAGACCGTCAAACGTCCGGGGGTGATGTGCAGGTCAGAGTGACCGCGACACTCAGAGGGGCAGAAAAAGAAGAGCTGCTGCTGCTGCTGCCCCACCCTAGGAATTGCCTGAGGAACAGGGGAGCAGCAGAAGAGGGGTGCATTAGCCGCTGCAGTGTTATTTAATGCTTCCTCTGAATGCAGGCAGAGATGTCAGCTCAGACCGCATGTTACGCTATTGATTCATGCATTGATGTAAAACGGAAAGACGGGAGGGGGCCCCTGAAGCTCAATCACACAGCGCAGATTAGTTGCAGCATTCAAAACCCCAGTAGGATGACTATGGAAAACATGGTGGTGTGGAAGGAAGAGTCTCCTCGGGGGAGCGATGGAAGGAGCAGGCAGGCAGAACAAAAACTTGCTGGAGACAGGCCAGCTAGGATTAAGGGCACAGTAGGAAGCTGAAGGGTATAATAAACTGGAAGTCGTCTAGTTCACCCTGCCCTAGATGCCTGGAGCAGAGGGGAGCTGTGGTCCAAACCATGTAGATGGCACCAGGTTAGAGAAGGCTGATCTAATTCTTGTCTTTATTGTAAGCTGGAGAATACAGCTAGAAATCCAGTCCTCCACACCAGATTTGCTCTGCAAGACTGTAAGCCAGGCATCTTGCGCTGGTCCCTGTCAGCCCTGAATAGGCATGAAGGCAGGCGAGAGCGGGCGCCCCTCTCTTGCCCACCTTCCCAACACATCTGAAACTTACAAGGGTTTATCCAGAGGTGAAAGGATGCCACCGGCCAGTGCTGTCCGTGTGCACGCCTGCGTGTCCCCATCCCTCAAACCACAAAGCACACAGCACCCTGGCACACCTGTGCATTCATGCGCGCGCATGTAGCTCAGTGGCCAGCCCTTCTGAAACTGGAAATGGAAACCCAACTTCGTAACTTTTCTCTCTCTTTCCACTTTCTCTTTTAATTTCTTTTCTATTCCTCCCTCCCTCCTTCTCTCTTTCTTTCTCTCCAGTTCCACCACCCCTCTCCTCCATCTTTTTTTTTTTTTGCCTCTGGATCAATGTTTTAGTTTGGACAAAAAGAAAGGAGATATTTGACAACAATCTTTATATTTTTCTTTATAAACTCCAATAACATTTTTTAAAAAAAGGAAATGGAAGCCCAATGAAGCCTGAAGCTAGCCACAGGACGCCTTTCCCCCACATGCCAGAGGATCTCTTGCAGAAAAAGAGACAGTGACTCAGTGCCAGGTCTCTGCCTCTCTGTACAACTAGCAGAGTAATTTTGTCTAATAAATTTATAGGGACAGATCTGTATAGTGCGCATAGGCTACAAAGTTCAGTTTTCCCCCAAGCACAGAATTTTATGGGCACCACATTACACACAAACACACACACATGCCCTGATAAGAGAAGTTTTTAAAAGTGACAGAAGAGTTTAGGCAATGGGGAAAACGTCAAGTTAGCATAGGAAGATGCCTTATGACGAATCAGACCACTGGTCCATCTAAGCTCAGTGCTGGCTACACCAACTGGCAGCAGCTCTCCCGAGGTTTGGGCAGGAGTCGGGAATTGAACCAAGGACCCTTCTGCATGCAAGGCATTTGCTCTTCAACACATACATACATAATTTCATTTGTACGCCACCTTTCCACAGCTCAAACCATGTTCAAGGCAGCTTACAGCATGAAAAAAAACATGTCACGGCAACATAACAAAAGTAAGGTAAAGGGACCCCTGACCATTAGGTCCAGTCATGACCAACTCTGGGGTTGTGGCGCTCATCTCGCGTTATTGGCCGAGGGAGCCGGGCATACAGCTTCCAGGTCATGTGGCCAGCATGACAAAGCCGCTTCTGGCGAACCAGAGCAGCACACAGAAACGCCGTTTACCTTTCCGCTTGGAGCGGTACCTATTTATCTACTTGCACTTTGACGTGCTTTCGAACTGCTAGGTTGGCAGGAGCTGGGACTGAGCAACGGGAGTTCGCCCCCGTCGCAGTGATTCGAACTGCCGACCTTCTGATCGGCAAGCCCTAGGCTCTGTGGTTTAACCCACAGTGCCACCTGCGTCCCTATAACAAAAGTAGTCGTGAACAATAAATCAATCGTTTAAATATGCAACCAAAAGGAGCAATTTGTGTATATATATCACAACAGGATTGAAAATTATACAAAACAACAACAACACCCACACCCAAGAAAGAATCCAAAACAACATCCCAGCTCAAGATTCTGTTCAGCAGCCTCCGCTTTTGCAGCTGGAGTCAGTCAGGTCTTCCCCGCAATGCAGTAAGTTCGTGCCCAGCAAATTCTGGGGGCATTCCACTTTTACCTTTGTGAGTTCCGCCGTCTGTACGAGCTTATTTTTGCTGCCGGCATACATCATCTGTTGCTCAGGCTTGCACCCTGCAATTATCAGGAGGGAATAAGATCAGGGACAAAGCAAGATCAGCATGAAGGCAGCCCATTCAGGAGGAACGGGGCAGGGATACAGACGGAATAGGCCAGCCATTTCACTGCCTGCCTGCTGCTTCTCCCCACTCACTATCGGCTCCTTGCTCTGCTAAAGCCTTCGCCAACGCGTCACCCGTCAGATGCTCTGGACTCCAACTCCCATTGTTCCTTGCAAGTCGCCCTTTTTATTTATCAATTGGTTGCATTTATATTGGTTGCATTTATATCCCCCTTTTCCTCCAAGGAGCTGTACACCGTTCTCCCCCTCATTTAATCCCTACAACAACACTGCGAGGTAGGCTGGGCTAACAGAAGGCAATGAGGTCACACTCATTGAGCTTCATGGCCCAGTGGGGATTTGAACCCTGGTCTCTCTTAGGTCGTAGCTTGACACTCTTAAGAATTGCAACACATGGGCTCCAAAATCTAAGCCAGCCTTTGCCGGCCTGGCGCCCTCCAGAGGGTGTTGGACTACAACTCCCATCAGCCCCTGCCAGTGCACGATGGGAGTTCTAGTCCGATGCCAGGCCAACAAAGGCGGGTGTAAATACTTAAAATTGAGAGCCTGGGGGTCCTGAAAAGGGCAATTCACAAGCTTCACCAACACCAGTTCCCCCCAGATCACGTGTGGGCTGTTCTTAGGGCTATCCTAAGACGTGTGTTTGTCCTGTCCGATCAAAACATGGCTCCCAGTGGAACTTGCTGTCCTTATGGCAATCAGCCATTTCCATTTTGAAGCCCAGCAGGCAGCTGCGTTTTGCTTCACAGAACTGTAGGGAGCTGGAAGGGACCTCAAAAGGTCATCCAGTCCAACCCCCCTGAATTTTGTACAAATTCCAGAGCAGGAATTTGTACAAAAGAAACTCCCCCCCCCAATCAGCCAGCCGGAGCTTGACTTACCGACGGGGCTGGAGAAGATGAAGCAGAGCGGGTAAGAGACTCTTCCGTCGTCGTGCTGGTACTTGTAGCTGTAGACGATGAATGTTTTCTCAGTCAAGGAAAATGGAAGCAGGAGGGATGGGCAAGAGAGGATCTTGAAACCTGCCTGTTACAAAGTGCTCAGTGTAGCTGAGTTTTTAAGCAGAGTTTGCAGGCGAGGGGGCAGTTCATACTTGGGGCTGCTACGTTCGGATCAATGAAACGCTGAAATGGACTAAAGAAGGCCATGATAGTATCAGACAGTTGGAAGCACTTCCTAGGGACCCTTGTTTGGTCTGAGCAGCGCCTCCCCCCACCCCCACCCCAGCTTTCCATCCTGAGGTCCCATCCGCACTATGCATTTAAAGCAGGATCGCCCCAGTTTAAAACAGTCACATCTTCTCCCTAAAGAATGCTAGGAAATGCAGTTTTGTTTGTTTTATTCTTTACAGAAAAATAAGAAGTATAAAATTTTAAGTGCACCTGGTAAAAGAAAATGTGAAAATAAAACAAAATAACATCCGTTTAAAAAACAAAAAAACTATAAGCATTACATGATTGTTATGGTAGTTCACCTAAACTTAACCTAATACGGTGTTAATAAAAATGATTTCCAAATATCATTAAATATGTCCATGGTGAATCTACATTTGTACACGACTTGTTCATGTGTTGCAGGTTGGTACATATATTCAATCCATTCATTGAAGAGAGCTGCATTAAAAAAAATTCCAGTTCATCAATACCTGTCTTTCTGCCTTGGTAAGGGCATGGACAGTCCATTCATATTTTCCCTTTATTACGTTCCATGTATTGGGTATAGAAGTCAAAAGAATATTTTCCTCTGCAAATTTAAGATTTGTTAAGTTTAAAGGTGCTGAGATCTGTTAGGAGGCTCCCTATTCCCCGTCATAGAGCTACAATTCCCAGAGTTCCCTTGGAAGAGAGATGGATTGTTAAGCCACTCTGGGAACTGCAGTTCCGTGAGGGGGTCCCTTAATGCTCAGCATGCTTAACAAACTAGACTTCTCAAGATTCTTGGGGTGAGGCTGCAGTTGTTTAAAACAGTATTACACTGCTTTAAATGTCTTCCTCTGAATCCTGAGCATTGGCCTTTCTCACCAACAATTTCCATCTGACTCCTGCTTTTCCATTGAGGTCCCAACTGCAACTAGCTCTTACCAAGCTTATAATGGGCTCCCATAAAGACAGCCTCTCACCCCTAGTGGGCAAGAACAGTAAAAAGGGACCTTGTACCAAGCCAGACCATTGGCCCACCTATCTTTAAAGTGTCTACGCCAGTGGCTCCCAAACTACGTACCTACACCATGGACCACTTGAAAATCGCCAAGGTTCTTGGCAGACCACTTAACTCTTTTTCTGCCTAGTGTAGCAATTGTAATACGCCATAGGGACGTTGGTGGTGCTGTGGTCTAAACCAGTGTTTCCCAACCTTGTGCCTCCAGCTGTTTTCGGACTACAATTCCCATCATTCCTGACCACTGGTCTTGCTAGCTAGGGATGATGGGAGTTGTAGTCCCAAAACATCTGGAGGCACAATGTTGGGAAACACTGGTCTAAACCACTGAGCCTCTTAAGCTTGCCGATCAGAAGGTCAGCGGTTGGAATCCTCATGACAAGGTGAGCTCCCATTGCTCTGTCCCAGCTCCTGCCAACCTAGCAGTTCAAAAGCATGCCTATGCAAGTAGATAAATAGGTACCCCTGCGGCGGGAAGGTAAATGGCATTTCCGTGCGCTCTGGTTTTTCCGTCACTGTGTCCCGTTGCGCCGGAAGTGGTTTAGTCCCGCTGGCCACATGACTGAAAGCGAGATGAGCACCACAACCCCATAGACTGGACTGGACTGGACTAAACAGTCCAGGGGTCCTATACCTTGACCTAATGTGCCATGCTAGATGCTGTAGGGTTTTTAATTGCACTTTTACAGACATGCCGCAGGCATGAACGAAGCTCTTGGGGGGCACCAGTGGTCCATGGGGCACAGTCTACACAGTGGCTCTCCAAGGTTTTAGGCAGGGGCCATTCCCATGTTGGGAATTGAATCCGGAATCGCTACCAATGAGCCATCGATTTGTACACCCGTTTCGTGGCCCAACCCACGTGCCCAGGCAGAGCCGGGTGCGCTGGCTTGAGGCTTTTGCAAGCACCAATATGCGGACCGGAAATGGGTTCTTCTAAAGCAAAATATTGCCACCGCCAAAAAAAGGATATCGAGGTTGCCTCTCGGGCAGTTCGTCTTTTAGCTCATCCGGAGAAATGCCCTGGTAGCATTAAAAATAAAACAAGAGACAGGGTTGTGAAGACAAGAATCTAGAGATATATCCAACAGCTATATAAAATGGTATACACACCAGTAACTAAGTTATCTACTTGATTTTATTTGCTGTGTTTATTCTGTGAACTGCCCTGAGATCTTACGATGAAGGGTGGTATATAAATTTAATTTAATTTAATAATAGCAGAACACACCACTGTAGACTGGCCCATTTTTAAGATTCTTGGTGCCATATTTAGACGTCATTACAATACTGTTAATGATTCCTAAGTTTAGTATTAGGCTGTTTAGTATTAGGCTGTATTAGTATTAGATTCCTAAGTTTAGTATTAGGCTGTTTAGTATACAGGCTTTTAAATTCTATTCTATAAATTCTAGTCTATATTCTATAACAGGCAGCTCTGTTTAGGGAAGCTTTTAATCTTTAAGAAATTAGTGTATTTTAATATTTCTGTTGGAAGCCGCCCAGAGTGGCTGGGGAAACCCAGCCAGATGGGCGGGGTATAAATAATAATTATTATTATTATTATTAATGCTGTATGCTGCATAGAGCAGCTTTTGAGAACCTGGGGCCCACCAGATGTTTTTGGACTACAACTTCCATCATTCTCTCCATTTGCCTCCCCATACTCTGTTTGCTGCTGTTTCTGCCACTTTCTAGATTTAAGCCTGCTAGGGCAGAGACCTCCATCCTTTGAGTCTCTCCATCCTTTGAGAAGCCACATAAAAGCACTAGCAGCCTCGAAACCAGTGTTGCTCAGAAACTCTTAAGAAACTCCACCCAACCAAAGAAATCTGTGCAGTTTGGAAACCACTGGTTAAAATCAGTGCAGCTTTGAAAGGTTCGTTCAGCCAGCCCCCCTGATCCAAAATGGCACCCACCTGTTACCAGACAGAAGAGGAAAACCTGCTCCTTCTGCTCAGGAATAGCCATGCAAACCATTCCCAGTGGGGAGAACCTCCCCACAAGCAATCTGTTCCCACCACTCAACATGGGTTGAGATCTGAAGCACGTTCCCTTAAAGAGCCTTTGCCCATTTTATTCTGTGAACCACCCTGATATGATGAATGCTGGTATGTAAATCTATTAAATCTTCATCATCACCTGGGGCTGTTCAGATGTTTTGGACTACAACTCCCATCAGCTCAACCCAGCAGGGACAAATCATACTGTGGCTGATGGGAGTTGTAGTCCAAAACATCTGAACAGCAGCAGGTTGGCAAAAGCTAGGAAATAAAGCCCACTAAACTCAGTGGGGTTTGTTTCTGAACAGACATGCCAAGCACGACGTTGCTACTTCTGCCAAGACCACCCACCCAGGCGTGGTTTCAGAGCCTCCTGCAGGAACCAGCGTTGCAAAGGGCAGAGCCAGCGTGGCGTGGAAAACAGACAGTTTTCCAAATGGCGCAGCGGTTCACTTTCGAAATCCAGCAATAAGAAAATCTTTGCTGTTCAGAAGTTGCAGCCCCAGCTTTGAAGCAGTTTGAAGCTCGAGGCGAAGACACAAAATCCACACCATATAAATAGACCATCCACAAACCTCATGTTCTTCATCCAGAACCACCAGCTGCTTATCCTTGTCAATCTTCACTATAATAAAAGGGAGAAAGAAATGGAAATGAACCCACTGAAATTAATGAACACGATCAGCTAGGACCACTAATGTCAATGGTTCTACTGCTTCCTTTTTTACAGGGCTGCTCGCCCTCCCTTACTCTCTGGCTGCAGCTGATTAACAGGAAAAATCTTCAAATGGGTCCGAACTCCAATGTTTAAAATCTCTGGTAGAGGACAAAGATCCAGAGATCACATTAAAGGTGGCCAAATTCTGTGTGATTGCCATAAAACTTAGGGAACAAGCTGTGATATCATCATGACTAAGGTTTTAAATGACAACTTCAGGTTATATTTTAGTGCAGACCGTTTTACTGGCCCACAAGCCACCCCGAAACCGAGCCACTGGCTTGGTGAGTCCCCCGTGTGCTGCGCTAAACCGGCGCGGTGCGGGGACTTGCCAAGTGGCGCTGGAAATCACGTCTGTGCCAGAAATCGCTTCTGCGCAGGCACAATTTTCGGCGTCACGCTGCGCCCGTCTGGCCCACGGACAATCTCCATGGGAGTGATCTGGCCCATGGCCGGCAAACCTTGCCGACCCCTGCTTTAGTGAGCAAGATCTAATTTATATATTTTAATTGCTGCTGTATCTGTACTGTCCCTGTTTTACCGAACTGCGAATTTAAATGTATCGCTATTGTGTTTCATGACTTCCCTGATTTTGTATGTGAGCTGGAACTGGTCTGTGACCGAAATAATAAATCCATTCAATTAACAGTAGCACAATTAACAGGCCAGCATTGGGAGTAACTCTCAATTGACCCACCAAGAGGATTCTGGACCCTGTTCCAAATGCCAGAAGTTAGCAGGGCCAGTGGCAAAAGGAGGAATGAAAGGTGCGTATGTTTTCCTTTGTATGGGAGGCTATTTTCCACACCCCTTTGGACACTCTTCTCTGTCCTCCATCCAGAAAATCCAGGCAAAAACACTCAAGGAGGGTGCAAAGCAAGGTTGGCGGGGGATGAGACCCAGGGAAGAGTTCCAAGGGCCGGAGAGAGAGGCCTAGAGGGCTGCATGTGGCCCCCCGGGTCTGAGGTTTGTCAGAAAAGGAGTGTCTTTGTGGCAGAGGGTGATTACCAGGTAACACTGACTCTTCAATGGCGATCCACCTGTACTCACTGTGTGCTATTAACAACATGCTTTAAAAAAAATAAAAGCTTTTATTAAGACTTTGCTCTGTTGTTTTAACACAAGGGAAGGTTTCTCATCATCCTGGAAAAAAGGTGGCAAGTGGGGTGCCACGGGGTTCTGTCCTGGGCCCGCTGTTGTTCAACGTCTTTATAAATGATTTGGATGAAGAATTGAGGGGGTGCTCATCCAATTTGAGGATGACACCAAACTGGGAGGGGGAGCTAATGCCGCAGAAGAGAGAATCAGGATTCAAGATGACCTTAACGGATTGGAGAACTGGGGCCAAGGTAACAAAATGAATTTCAATAGGGACAAATGTCAGGTTCGGCACTTAGGCAGGAAGAACCGGATGCATAAATTTCAGATGGGGGACAACAACCCAGCAGGGACAGGGCCTTCTCAGCCACAGCACCCAAGTTACAGAACTTGCTTTCTCAGGAAGGTATTCTTGCTGTTTGGGACCAGGTGAAAATCATGCTTTTAGATGTGTTTTTGCCTTGTGGCTGATGAGCAATTATTTTTTCCTTTTCTTTTTTGCTAGCTAGCTTTTAACTTGAGTTTTATTATGGTGGGATATAAATAGTACATCCACATGCATGCACACACACATACGATACTGCCCAACTTCACCAAGGCATCCATAGCAAATGCCACGACAGCAGATTCTTGTAGTTAAGAGACGTTTGCTCAACCAGGGCAGGGAAGGAGAAACAGGAGAAAGAAGAATCATTTGGAAAATAACATAAACCGCGATAAATCCACTTATCTTTGTAACCATGAGGGCAGTAATCTCCTTCTATTTCTTCTTTTTAAAGGGATCCTCAGGATGATAAAAGAGGCTCCACAGAGCAGTCCCTGAAGCCAACAAGGTCAGCTCTGGACCGACAGACCCGAAGCTTAATTACACTGTTGACATAATTTAGGACATCTTGGAGAAGCCGCCTCCAAGACTCTGCTGGCCATTTTATACCCTACTGCTTCGCTACACCAGGAGTGGGGGTTCCCAGGGCCAGAGGCAACCCTCAGGGCTCCCTCTAAGCCACCCCCCCTCTCCTCAAGCCCCGCCCCCAAACCTATTTGGCTGGCTTGTATCCTCCAACCAAGAACACCTTTTGCTTGCATGGAATGAGGCTTATATATAAACAATGTGTGTTTGTGTGCAGACAAAATGTGAGAGAGCCCCCTTATCTTTCAACGGCTGGAATCTGGCTGACAGAACAAAGGCAATCGCAATGGCCATTGCCCCGCCCACTTTTGCCTCTAGCCCCGCCCACTACTGGCTCTTGGGGGGGGGCACTTCAATACTTCTCACCGCCAGCATTCGAAATTAGGCAGGCTCCAGGCGCATTTTGAACCTGGCTATCGGCAACTTGCGGCCAAGTGAAGATGACCGGGAGCCAATATAGCGCCTGATATCTCCACCTGAAAGTCCCTGCCTGGGGATCCTTGGCTCTTGGCTGTTTTCACACACTAATACCATGTCCTGTAGAATTTTGTATTTCATCTGCACAATCAGAATGAATTTTCGAGACCAATTTCGAGCCACCTGCCCCCAAAATGGCAACTAGGCATTCCGCTTCAAATGGCAATCATAACCTTGGTCTAAGGAGCCATTTGCCGCCTAGCTTATATATCTGCTCACTACCTTCTAACAACATTTCTCCCGCTATACAAAATTGGGACTGAGTGCCCACATCTTGCCTCTGGTCACTCAGCGGACTCACAAATCCACAAGGAGAGCTCTGCTGGATCAGGCCACTGGCCCCTCTAGTCCAGTGCCCTGTTCTCACAATGGCCTGCGGGGAGCTAGCAAGCAGGATTCAAGCACAAGAGTTCTCTCCCATCCAGCAGTATCCAGCAACTGTGGCAGGCACAAAGGCTGCCACTGAACCAGCTCTCCAAATTGTCTAGGGCAGGTTTTTTTTGCTGACATCAAAATGCAAAAGTTCTTTCGACTCTGCTCTCCGAAAGCAAAGTGCAAGGAGGTCTCAGGCCAAATGCAGAGTCCACAATGCCCTCTGCTCTTACTCAGCAGATCCCTTCTCCTCCACCCCAACCCAGCACAAGGCCTTGAAACCCTGGTGGGCAGGCGTCTTACTGATAATCGCAGCATTGTTCGTCTCTTTGCGGAAACGGAATTTTCTCAGCTTCTCCACGAGGTCTTCGGCCACGTCACAAACCACGAGGGATTCACTCTGCGGGGGGAAGGAGAGACGAGGGGGGAGATGAATAAGACGTTCTTTATTCCAGTCAGCCACAGCTCTCCGATCCCCGGCTGTTGGGAGGTTTGGAGCAGGCGCAAAGCCCCAGAAACTAGTAAGAGGAAACACGTAACTATTCCGAAATGCTTTGTGGGGACATAGCTCCGTGATCCTGCAGTGGGAACAGAGGAAGCGGCCTTACACGAAGTCCAACCATTGGTCTGTCGGCTCCGTATTGCCAACAGCAGCCTTCCCCAACGTGGGACCGGGGGGCTGATGGGAGTTGTAGCCCCAGTATGAGGAAGGTTACTGCAGACCAGGGATGGGGAACCTGTGCCCCCTCTAGATATTGCAGCTCCCTTTTCCCGTAACCATTGGTCCTGCTGGCTGCAGGAGTCTAGGCACGCCTCCCTATTCCTGCTGCAAGCAGAGAACTTGAGGGAAATGACTTTTCTGCTCATGCCACTGGGAAAGTCCAGAAATAGAGGAGATCTGGTTGACCACTGATGCTGGATGAGACAGGCCAGGTATAGGGAACTTTGGGCTTTCCAGGTGTTGCTGAACCGCAACTCACAGGGTTTCTAAAAGGATAAAATGAGAAGGGCATAGCTGCCAAGTTCTCCCTTTTTTATTATTATTATTTTAAAGCAATCTATTGAGTTTTCCAAATAAACACATTAAAGACGATAAACAAAACATACATTCAAAAAACAAATACCACACAGACAATTATATTTTTAACAATTCTTCCCGATTCTCTCATTCCCAATGCTCTGCCGAGCTTGACTTCCCTCCCTCCCATTTGGTTTTCTTTTCAACTCTTAATCTCGCAGTTCCTTTATTCCATCCATTTAAAATCAATTCGTAGGATTTATTTCAGTCCTGCAAGTGTCTTTAAACTTCTACAGTTCTTTTCCATATACTCCACAAATTTACTCCAGTCTTTTTGGAACCTTGTTTCCCCCAAGTTTTTTAAAAGGAAATTCCCTTATGCTGAATAGGCTTCCTCGTGAGAAAAGGGAAAACGTGGCAGCTATGGAGAAGGGGGGAATCGTGTATGCCTCCATGGATGAAAGTTGGGATATAAAAATAAGCAAATAAGGGGACAAGATGAAGTCGTCGTCCCCGCCAGGACTTAGCCCACACCAGAGACTTTCTGGATATACATCACTGCCTCAATGTTCATCTTACACTATACAGCTAAGACAAAACAGCCCATCCTACAAATTCCTTTGCTCTCTGCAGTGAAATGCATCTCAGATAGTCATTTCCAGCGTGGAAGGGCCAAGCCGAGGCAAGTGGAAGGGCCGCAAAGAGCAGGAATGGGAGAGAAGAGGCAAAGTGTCGTTGCAAAAGACGTCCTTCGTTATTCCAGCCTGAGCTTCTCTGCTCCTACAAGTAGCTTTGTGAAAATGTATTCCTGGCGGTTACACTCACAAATAAATGCAGCTCAGCGATTGTGTCAAGCGGAGGCACAGCCCAGTTCCCTGAATAGGCTGCCTCCAGGTACTTGCACCACCCAGAAATCATTTGCTCATCATAGGAGGCGCTGAGCCGGCAAGGCACCCGTGAGCATCAGAACAGCTTATTGCAGCCCTGTTGCCAAGGAAAAGAGAAGGAAAGGCATTTGCGTGTCTCTAGCTTATATCTCCCTGCCGTGTGGGGATTTGGAACGACTTCTGTGCAATGGGTTAAACCTGCTTAAATGCCAGAGGGTTTTGGGGGGTGGGGAGCAGAGGGAGTCCACTTCTGCTGCTGCTGCTGCTGTTTCAACTGTAAGCTGCTTGGGGCAGGGTCCATCTCACTGTTTCTTTTGCTGGAACTAAAAATAATTTTTCTTCAAAGGAGTGAGGAATCTACCGGTAGCAGAGGAGCTCCAGCTCCTGTGCAAACCTACAAAGCACATAATTCTTGGGGTGGGGAGGAGACAGATATCTTGACAGTAAAACTGGATTAGGTTTTGCAAGGCAGACATGCCCTACTTTTCTCTCCATTTTTTATTTATTTTTTACTCACAGCCAGACTTAAGGCTAAGAGCTCTCACAAACAAAAGAGCTCAAGGCCTCTAAAGTCTAACTGAAGCCTGTTGAAAGAGTTTTACATCAGCAGGCTTTTGGCACACAAGTCAGTTTCCTTGAGAACTAGCCTTTTGAGCATCGCAAGTAGTTAAGAATTTAAGAGAGGTTGGGGAGGGCGAGCAAACAAACTTACAAAGGGGGTGCGGATGTGGCCAGGTTCAATACCCAGCACATCCAGGTGTAGCTGGGAGAGACCCTGCCTGGAACCCTGAAGAGCTGCTGCCAGTCAGTGTAGATAATGCTGAGCTGGATGGACCAATGGCCCTGGCACAGGAGAAAGCAGATTTGCTTGCTTCCAAAGAGCCAAGACCAAGACCCAGGGCCATCTGACCAAACTGGCCTTCCTATACAAGCACCAGCCCCCTCCCTCCAGCTGACACTGGCTGCTTGCAAAGAATGGTCATTATTATTATTATTATTTAAATGTGTATACTGCCCTTCTTCGTCCACAGATCTCAGGGCAGTTCACACCATAAAAAATACAAAATTAAAACACAAAATTCATAATAAGAACAGTAACAAAGCTAACACATCCTCCCTCCAACCCACAAATGGTCAGAGTTTGTTGTCAAAAAGCAAATAAGCAAGCCAAGCCACACCTGTAACTCTCCTCCAGCAGTTGATCCACCATGCTGGGTAGGTGGAGGAACAGTATCATTAGGGCAGAAAATAAACTATACAAAGGAACCTGCAAGAAAATGCAGAGTAGCCTCTTTTCTTCAAGGGGGTGTTCCTCTTTTTGGGGGGGGTTGGGCATTTTACTCCCTTCCCCTTCTCCCACCCTAAGTTCCTTGTCCACTGAGCATGCTTAGGCTTCCATGGTTGGTTCTTGGCACCCTTGAGGTGTTTCAAAAAGATTTTTGCAATCCCCAGGCTTCTCCTGAGAACACTGATACTTACGATAGGATAAGTAGCTGCCCTGCTCCAAAATGCCTGCTCAGTACTGTCTACAGTGCACTGACTGGCAGCAACTTTCCAGAGTTTCAAACAGGAAGTCTCTCCCAGCCCAACCAGGCAGAGGGCCTTCTCAGTAGTGGCACCCGCCCTGTGGAATGCCCTCCCATCAGATGTTAAGGAAATAAACAACTATCTGACTTTTAGCAGACATCTGAAGGCAACCCTGTTTAGGAACGTTTTTAGTGTTTGATCTTTTATCATGTTTTTAGTATTCTGCTGGGAACTGCCCAAAGTGGCTGGGGAAACCCAGCCAGATGGATGGGGTATAAATAATAAATTATTATTATTATTATTACTTGGAGATGAACCTGGGGCCTTCTTCATGTAAAGCAGATGCTCTGTGGACTCCCATCTTGGCTAGAAATGTGGCCACACCACGAGAGTTCACTGTCAGAAGACGTGATGATGGTTGGAGGGTGAGCAGAATTACACATAAGCAGCAGTGGTGGGTGAGCAGAAGAGGAAGAAGAGGATGTTTATACTGGCGTGAACTTCCCCAAGAGACTAGAGACGGACAGCAAATTCAGCCCTTTCTGGGCTCCATGAGTGAGTTTTGGGGAAGAGGGGAGAGAAGGCAGTCGTGGGTGGGGTCGGGTGGGCACCCTTACCTCAATTATTGCCCAAAGCGAAGGCATCCCTTTTTGGAAAAGTGCAACTGTTCTACTTTAGCTTTCCCCGAGAGATCAGTTAGGTGGACAGAAGGAGCCAAAAGGGAACTTAAGATGTATGCATACACACCACAACCTTTTACACCAGATTAGCCAAACACAACAGCCAGCCCCGGTTCCAAATTTACCGTACCATTAACAGAAGCAGATTAGAATGACTAGGCAAGGGTGTGCCTTGGAAGAGATACCAAGTAAAAAATCCATCCTCTCACAGCTCTTTATGTTATTATTTTCCAGGGTGGCCAAAGTGCATAATGACACACACGCAAAAATCGCTATTGAGTGTTGATCCACATTGTACATAAAATGAAGGAGTCCCACTGACCGCAAGAAAACTAGCTTCCAAGTAACAACAACAACAACAACAACAATAATAACAATAATAATAACAATAATAATAATAATTTATTATTTATACCCCACCCATCTGGCTGGGTTTCCCCAGTCACTCTGGGCGGCTTCCAGCAGAATATTAAAATACAATGATTCATCAAATATTAAAAGCTTCCCTAAACAGGGCTGCCTTCAGATGTCTTCTAAAAGTCCGATAATTGTTTATTTATTTGACACCTGATAGGAGGGCGTTCCACGGGGCAGGCGCCCCTACTGGGAAGGCCCTCTGCCTGGTTCCCTGTAACTCCACAGTGAGGGAACCGCCAGGAGGCCCTCAGTGCTGGACCTCAGTGTCCGGGCGGAACGGTGGGTGCGGAGATGCTTCTTCAGGTATACTGAGCCGAAGCCGTTTAGGGCTTTAAAAGTCAGCATCAACACTTTGAATTGTGCCTGGAAACGTCCTGGGAGCCAATGTAGGTCTTTCAAAACCAGTGTTATGTTGTCTCGGTGGCCACTCCCAGTCACCAGTCCAGCTGCCGCATTCTGGATTAGTTGTAGTTTCCAGGTCACCTTCAAAGGTAGCCCCACGTAGAGCGCATTGCAGTAGTCCAAGTGGGAGATAACCAAAGCACACACCACTCTGGCAAGACAGTCTGTGGGTAGGTAGGGTTTCAGCCTGCGTACCAGATGGAGCTGGTAGACAACTGCCCTGGACACAAAATTGACCTGCGCCTCAATGGATAGCTGTGAGTCCATTAGTGGGAACAGGGTTGAAGTATTATGGGACAATACAGATTCCATCCTCCACTTTAGGAATAAACATGTATTAAGGGGGAAGAGTCCTACCATCAACCCCTCCCATCACGAGGACAAGGACTCAATCCTGGACAGACCTATGTGGGAGTGAGTTCAGTAGGGCTTACTTCCAAGTAGGCACACGCAGGACTGCACTTTCCACATCACAGAATGTGGATTTATCGCTGTTAGAGCATTTTCCAGCCACTCATCTCCACACCCTCTCCATTCATGCTTGCAGTGAGTGACAAGGGGGAATTTAATCCACATTCCTGGTGTGAGTACAGACATATAAAGTATACTTGTCCTGGAGTAAGGAAAATAAAAAAATTCCTTCAGTAGCACCTTAAAGACCAACTAAGTTTATATTTTGGTATGAGCTTTCGTGTGCATGCACACTTGTATGTATCTGAAGAAGTGTGCATGCACACGAAAGCTCATACCAAAATATAAACTTAGTTGGTCTTTAAGGTGCTACTGAAGGAATTTTTTTTATTTTGCTGGAGTAAGGAGTACAGGAAGACACACACTTGTGCATGGCACTTAAGTGTGGCAAAGAGAAACAAATCCACATCAATCAGTCTTTGGAATTCACCCCCCCCCCCAATCCTGCCATTTGCAGAGGGCGAGTGGATCAGGGTGGGGCAGTAAAAATAAGACAAAAGAGGGTGCGGGGCAAGGAGGCAGCCTCGCCAGTGCCTTTTCGGAGCACAGTCCCACTAAATGCAAATTTGGCCCTTTCCTTGCAATGAAGCATCACAGTTTTGTTTTGTTTTTTCCTTTGAGGGACAGGGGTCTTCTCTAGGCTTCCCAGAAGGTCTGGGAAAATGCATTGTTATGTTTTAACTTTGTGTGTGTGCTTGTCTTATTTATTAAATTTGTATACCGCCCTTCCTCCAAAGATCCCAGGGCAGTTCGCAGCATTTAAAAAATAGAAAATAAAGATACATAATGACAGGAAGAACAAGAACAAAACAAAACACTCCCCCCCCCCAAATACGCACGGGATCATACATGGTTTAAACAAATACCAAACATATGCAGCGGGAGGCCATCGCGACATCTATCTATATTTTTGTCATAAGTCACATTTATTGCTCAAACTTCCATGTCTTCCTCTCCCCACCCCCGACGGCGGAGACCCCCAGCCGCCTTCTCACAGGGACACGGGAGGGTTTTTTTTTAAGACACCCCACCTCGGAACTCTAAGGGCACAAATCTTCCCGGGAATGTGGAAGCGGCGAAGGAGCCAAGCCAGCCCAGCCCGGGCCTCCCCGCGCGGCCCCAGCGATCCCCCCGCACTCACCATCTTGCTCCAGCAACAGCCTTTCCCTCAAGTCCCTTCAGCAGCGCGGCCCCTTTAAGAGCCCCCGGGGGCCCTCCCCGCCTCACTTTCAATCTGGCCTCAGACCCGCTCAGCGCGCATGTCCGTCCCGGCCCCCGAGCCAATCAGAGGCGCAGCTGGGCACGGCCGTAGGCGCCGCCTGAGCTACGGCGAGCGGAAAGTGCCAGTCCTGTTAGCGTTTTCTTTTTCTTCCCCCCTCCCACCCTCTCTCATGTGATTATCCTCCTCCAAGGCAGGCATCCGTCCAGCCGCCCACGCCTAGAGAGGCCCGAGACTGAAGGCGCCCCCGCGGCCTCTCTCGATAGCCCGGGGGCGGGCGGGGATTCTACTTCCTGCCCCCTCCCTCCTTGCCCGGCAGGAAGCGGCGTTGCCATGGCAACCAGAGGAGGCGTGGGGGGGGGAGAGGGAGAGAGAGACGTTGATAAATTTAAAACGCCCAGGTGGCTGACAAATAATAAAAGGCATAAGAAATTAAAAGCGACAGCCGCGTGTTTATTGGCAGCAGATTTGCTACAATCGAACAAATAATTTTATTTTATTTTATTTTATTTTATTTTATTTATACATGCATACATACATACCGCCCTTCACCCATAAATCTCAGGGCGGTTTGCAGCATAAAAATGCAGGATGAAAACCTAAAACACATCATAAAAACAATAATAAAATACACCTATAACCCACCTCCCTCAGGTGAAAGGTCAAAGAACCCCTGGGCAATGAAGTTCAGTCAAAGGAGACTATGGGGTGTGGCACTCATCTCCCACAAGCAGATGTGTTTATTTTACACATTGCTTAGGAAGACAGGCGAACTAATGCCAGTGTACTGGAAGAAGCAAAGATCGCCCATGTCGAAGCAATGATTCTTCAACATCAACTTCGTTGGACTGGTCATGTTGTGTGGATGCCTGATTATCGTTTTCCAAAGCAACTACTTTGTTGTTCTTGTTGTTGTTGTTGTCGTTTAGTCGTGTCCGACACTTCGTGACCCCATGGACCATAGCACGCCAGGCACTCCTGTCTTCCACTGCCTCCCACAGTTTGGTCAAACTCATGTTCGTAGCTTCGAGAACACTGTCCAACCATCTCGTCCTCTGTCGTCCCCTTCTCCTTGTGCCCTCATTCTTTCCCAACATCAGGGTCTTTTCCAGGGAGTCTTCTCTTCTCATGAGGTGGCCAGAGTACTGTAGCCTCAGCTTCACGATCTGTCCTCCCAGTGAGCACTCAGAGCTGATTTCCTGAAGAATGGAGAGGTTTGATCTTCTTGCAGTCCATGGGACTCTCAAGAGTCTCCTCCAGCACCATAATTCAACTACTGTACTCTATTCCGAACTTAAAAATGAAAAGCGTAATGCCGGTGGTCAACAAAAGAGGTTCACAGACTCTCTCAAGGCTCACATTTAAAACCGTGTTTATGGAAGACAATCTTACTTGGCTACAAGTGATCGCCAAAGAAGAAGAAGCTAATAACAATAATTACCAGTATATTTACATCACTCCTCATCCTGAAGCAAGGTTCTTAACCCGAGGTACTATTTCTGGGTTAGCAGAAGCATCTGTAACCTGAAGAGTTTGTAACCCGAGGAACCACTGTATGTTAGAGGCTGGTGCTGGTAATTCCAAGGTTGCAGGTTCGATCCCCACACGGGACAGCTGCATATTCCTGCATGGCAGAGGGTTGGACTGGATGGTGCTCAGGATCCCTTCCAACTCTACAATTCTATGATTCTCTCTCTCTCTCTCTCTCTCTCTCTCTCTCTCTCTCTCTCTTTCTTTCTTTCTTTCTCTCGCTCTCTCTTTCATACACAGGACCCAGCTGGACTGCTAATGAACAAGTGATTTATATGCCTTGTATATGCGATATAACATTGTGCCACCAGATGGCGACGCGGAGTCCCGGGTTTTTCTATACAGTACCCGTTTTCCCTGTTCAAATTTACAGCGACTTAAAGCGAAACGCTTCTTTGGCGTGTCCAGATTCGGCCACACACATTCCACCAGTGCGCTATGCATTTCAAGCGCTATACAGTATGATGTCCTGGCATCCTCCACCCCGTGGAATTCTGGGAGCTGTAGTTTGAGAAGGGGCTGAGGCTCCCGCCCGCCACCCACGCCGAGGCTCCGCCCCTCACGTTCCCCGCAGCGTTTGACGGAGAGACTGGCGGGGGCGGGGCGGAGAACGAAGGGCAAAGAGGAAGGGAAGACAGGGCAGCTGCGGAGGCTTCGTTGGTCCCTGGCGGGCATGCGCAGGGTTCGTTCGCGCAGGCGCTCTGGGCCGACAACAAAGAGGGACTGAGGCGGCGGCGTTTCTTTCTTTCTCCCCGATGGCTGCGGCGTTCCTGGTGGCGCTGTACGAGTACTCGCCGCTCTTCTACATCTCTGTCGTCTTCATCTGCTTCCTGGTCACCAGCGGCCTAGTCATGGGCTGGTCAGTGGGGAGTGGGAGGGTCAGAGGTCACGGGGGGGGAGAAAGGAGGGGGGTCCAGGGAGGGGGGCTTGGCTGGGGGGGGGAATTTATTCCAGTGAATTGGGGTGGGGTAAGCGGAAGTTGGGGAGCTTTGGAGGGAGGGAGGCTTATTATTATTATTATTATTATTATTATTATTATTATTATTTCTCTCCTCCCAGACAGAGACTCAAGGCGGCTTTCACAAATTGAAAACAAACACAGATAAAATGGAGAAAGCCATAAAACGTATAGAAAAATAGTCCTTAGAGATGTAATAAAGCTCTAAGGGGGTAAGGGGCTGCTACATCTGGGAAAGTGGGGAGAGGATGCTAGATTGTGGTGGCAGATGATGATGATGATTACTATTTATTGTTCCAATACCTCCCTTTAGCTGAGGATCACAGGGTGGGTTACAATATAAAAACACAAATATATATATTTATACCCTGCCTTTCCCCATGACAGGTACCTGAGGCAGCTTAGAAGTAAAAGTAAGAACAACTGAAAACATGAGCGGGGAAACAATAATTTAAAAGCAATTTTAAAATGATGGAATATCACTGACACAAATATATATAAATCGATTCAAGCCATAAATTTAGTGCAGACAGAGGGGCGTACTAGAACATTTAACATGAACCCCACCTGAAGTGTCCAGGGACCTTGACCCTAGCCCACAATATGCTACCAACGATCTTGTGGGTAGGATAATTTTTGAGACCCACATAGCTGTCTGCAGGGTTGGGTGAGGAAGAACCCTCTAAATGGGTGTTAGGGGAGTAGAGTTCAGGAGGGATAGGAGCTGCTCAAAGCAAGGAGGCTGGGGGTAAGTGGAAGGGATGTGCGCAGAGCATGGAAGGGATGTGCGCAGAGCATGGAGGTGCACTATTTTTTCATTGCGGAGGTGGGTGGATTGCATTTTTAACAGGAGGGAGCAAATAAGAGTGGCAGTCCAGCCTTGTGGTAAAATCCACACGCAGAGGGTCAGTTGCATCGAGAAGTAAATACAACATGGTTGGAGACTTGGTTATTTTGTTTTAAGACAGTTGTTGCTTTTTGGCTGTACCTTAACCAGACTTGACTGTTGTTAATATTAAGCGTTGCTGTTGATTTTATTTTTGTGCTGCTTAGGTTTGGGTGGGATGTTCCCGTGATTCTGAGAAATTCAGACGAAGCTGAATCAACAGTGAAAGTGTCCCAGAAACAGATGCGGCAGGTGAAAAACCCATTCAGCTTGGAAATAAAAAACCTGGAAACGGCTTCAGTTGCAAGTCAGTAGATTGCGTGTTTTGGTTGCTGTTCAAATTTTCTCCCCCCACCTTTCCCTGCTATGCCAAGCACTGGCTGTCAGTTTAGCCATAGCAACTATCCCTGTTAGACCCTTTGAACAGAAATGAGCCAACACAGTTTAAGCTGGCCCCCCGCAAAGAGACGATTGCTTCCTTGGTCTGCTTGACTATATTTCTTCTAGCATATGGTCATGCAGAGGAGATATACTGTGTACTGCGATCTGGCATTCTTGCTAATGTAGGTTTTTACAC
Source organism: Zootoca vivipara (assembly GCF_965207765.1). Classification (NCBI taxonomy): domain Eukaryota; kingdom Metazoa; phylum Chordata; class Lepidosauria; order Squamata; family Lacertidae; genus Zootoca; species Zootoca vivipara. Next base: position 129,728,268 of record NC_142582.1, on the reverse strand, counting down.
TGTCAGTATGAACGTAACAGCATGAAAACGCCACTGATCTCATGGATACCTGTCCTCTGCGCCAGAGGGATGACAAGATGCGAACACATTAACAGGGAACCATAGGGGCAGCCCTGCTGGATCGGAGCAAAGGCCGATTTATTCCAGCATCCTGTTCTCACAATGGCCAGCCAGGGTCTGAGTGTCACAGCTGTGCAGAGGTGCGTCCCTAGTGAATTGTTAGGCAGCCGCCACCAAGTGACAATAGCAACGCATTTTGGGTTTGATAGTTCTTCTCTAGGAGACAAAAAAATGTGTTTAGAACTTAGTCTTGCTCAGAGAAGTTGCATGTTTTATGAAGTTAGTTTTTATGATTCTAAATGTGTTTAGAACTTAGTCTTGCTCAAAGAAGTTGCATGTTTTATGAAGTTAGTTTCTATGATTTAAGATTTTGGGTGCTCCTCACACGTGCAAGTTTTCTGTGGTGGCCTCACCAAGTCACTGGCATCAAAATGGCAGACTGTTTATTTCCCCCATCTAATCTGGATTTATTGTTTACGGGGGAAATCCAGTAAAAATAAAATAAAAATTCCATTGGCAATGACGTGTGTTACATTTCAAAAACCTGGTGGCAAATTCATCCCCTGTCTGCAAAAGCCCTTTCATCTCCCGAAGAAGAGCTGTCAAGCATGGAAGATTTAGGGATTTGGTGATTTTCATAAAAAAACACAATGCTTTCCCTGCTACATAGTTATTTGGAATTGGTTTCCCCCCCCAACCTTTGGAGCTTTCAGTTTTCAAAACTCCTGTTTGTGACTCCATGTTCTTTTATTTCCCCCCTCCTCATAAGATGGCATAACACTGGTGCCTGATTGCCTGGAAGACTGCCTCCTTACGTGCTACTGGGGCTGCAGCGTGCAGAAAATCCACGAAGCTCTGCAGAAACACGCTTATTGCTTTCGAATAAAAACTCCGCAGGCCTTTGAGGATGCCGTGTATAACGAGTATCTCTACCGCCAGCAGTATTGGTATCCTTTGATCAGAGTTGCGTATCTCTGGCATGTAGAGGTGCAGAATCTTGAACAGCTCTGCTTCTAAGCAAATAATCTAAAGCAAGTTTCTAGATTTAGCAAAAAGTTGGGAAAGCCAGGGGAAGAGATTTCCAGAGAATGGGTGTCTAGTGCCGTTACTGCCCATTAGTCTTCCCTGTACTTAGTCTATTTAAAATCAACAGCCTCATTATTTAGAATATAAACCTCTTTATTGAAAGGTTTTGAGGTTCATTTCTCCCTTTACCTCTGTACAGGGTGAGGACAAGAGTGGGCTGCAGTTTGGAAGTCTTCCTTTTCACTGCACGTAGAAATGAATGTGTAAATTGGAGAATTAACTTGAATGCAGAATACCTTTTGGCTCTAAGTACTTAATTCTTTGGAAGCCGTCTGCCATAGCTCTCCTCTTAACTCGCTGCTCGGCTGCCATTAAAAGGCTGATCAGCAGAACGTAAAGCAGCCCCTTTGGCCATTTGCTTTGCTCCTACATGCACTACTTCGCTATCATGGAAAGCCAATGGACATGTTTAACTATTGCATTCTCTTGGTCTACTTTGCGGGAGATCCATAGCAGCGGTAAAGGGTCTGCTTTGCATGCGAAACGTCCCAGGTTCAATCCATGGCATATCCAGCTGCCAACCATTGTCAACAGTACGGGACTAGAGGGACCAGTGGTTTGGTTCGACGCAAGACAGCTTCCTTTGTAGGTATAATCTGATCCCTACTCTCCATGCAGTAAGTTCCTCTGAAGTCAGTGGTGAGACTTTGGAATATACATGTGTAGGATTGCCCTGACAGAGGGCTGAACTTTGTAACGAATGCTGAATTCTGTGCTTGTAACAGATGGAACGCAACACAGTTTGTCTGTGCCAGTAAAGCCAAGCTTGATGCTAGATAGGTTGGTGCATCTTGAGCCTCCGCCACGTCCAAGAACATCTGTGGCACAAACATTGCATTTGTCGTTATTTGCGGTTCTGTTCCTTGACACAAAGAAAGCATCGAGACGTCTGACAAAGCGGGGAAGCATTGCCAGCTACCCAAAGAGGCACAAATCATTGACTTTGGCCCTGTGCCCAGATCTCGGTACCCGCTAGTTGCACTGCTGACGCTAGAGGATGAAGGCAACAGAGAAATATATGACATTGTAGGTAACTTCTTTCTTGACAAAAGGGAACTGGGACAGGAGTTTGCTTTGAATTGTCTGTGGAAAAATCACCGTTGAACAGAGTTTGGCAGGGCACTCGCTTTTGCTTTTTGTCATAGCTATTGGCGTGTGCTAATATTATTCCTTATTTAAAATGACAGCTCATCCTGGATCCTTGGATTAGATAAGGAAAAAGTAATAATTATTAGAGAGCTTGCCCCATCCCACAGATTGAGAAGCCAGATCTGTTTCAGTCTGCTGGAAATAGTCACAAAGTTCATTACCCATCACTTCACATGCATAGGTTTTACCTGGGTGGATCTGAAATTTGGGTAGGCAATTAACGAAGTTGAAATGGTTTACATAATTGGCCAGGTGGCGCTGTGGGTTAAACCACTGAGCCTAGGGCTTGCTGATCAGAAGGTCGGCGGTTCGAATCCCTGTGACTGGGTGAGCTCCTGTTGCTTGGTCACAGCTCCTGCCAACCTAGCAGTTCGAAAGCACGTCAAATGCAAGTAGATAAATAGGAAGGTAAGATACAGCGGGAAGGTAAACGGTGTTTCCGTGTGCTGCTCTGGTTTGCCAGAAGCAGCTTTGTCATGCTGGAAGCTATACGCCGGCTCCCTCGGCCAATAATGCGAGATGAGCGCACAACCCCAGAGTCAGTCACGACTGGACCTAATGGTCAGGGGTACCTTTACCTTTACCTTTATAAGGCAGAATTACTGCCATTGGGGATTTCACTAGACCCAGAGTAGGAAACTTGACGACTACAATGATTTCTATATGAAGAAATAAAATGAAGGCTACATGGTTCACTTTTACAAGCATCCACTCTGAGGTGCTTTAAAAACAAAACAAACCCTTACATACAATTGTATTCTATTTGGAACGCTTTTACTTGTTTTTATAATTGTAATTATTTTATTCGTTTCCATAACTATAGTATATCATTGTAACCTCTTCTGGGACTTTATGTTAAAATCTTACTAAAAGGTAAAGGGACCCCTGACCGTTAGGTCCAGTCACGGACGACTCTGGGGTTGCAGCGCTCTTCTCGCATTATTGGCCGAGGGAGCCGGCGTACAGCTTCCAGGTCATGTGGCCAGCATGACAAAGCCGCTTCTGGCAAACCAGAGCAGCACACGGAAACGCCGTTTACCTTCCCGCTGTAGCGGTACCTATTTATCTACTTGCACTTTGACGTGCTTTCGAACTGCTAGGTTGGCAGGAGTAAAATCTTACTAGTGGTTAATAAATCTTTTATCACTAGCCCATAAAAACAGCCAACCTAATCAAAGACCAGTAGCAGCAAATAAAATCAATAATGAAGACCAGCCATTAAAATTAAGGAAGGAATGTAAATGATGTCATATGAAAGGCCATATATAAATTTCACTGCTCTGTTTCAGGGTGGGTATGTATGTGCTGTGTAATACATTAATAAAAATTGATGGCTGTGTGGCATAAGAGGACGAATATTGGAATCTGAACCCAAAGTGATCAAGGCAATTCTGTACAAGATATGGGCATTACCGGTAGCTCATTGGAAATGACCATTAAGGAGTGTTCAATTATTTCACCATTCACAATGCCTCATTTTTAAGTTCTTCACTGTCGGGTTGGATGTTGTTTGAACGACAAAGCAACATAGAATTCAAATGTTTTCTTTTCTTTTCAAAGGTGTCTATGGTATCTATAATCCACATTACTGATGACAGTTATAGGCTTTCCTGTCGAATACTGTATCAGTATCTCCTCATGGCCCAAGGTCAATTTCATGATCTAAAGGTAAGCTTTGGGGTTTGTGGTTTGTTTTACATCTCAAAAGTGGCTAGAAATAACTGCCTCGGTTTGCATCAGGCCAGTTGCCCATCCTGTCCAATATTAACACTATTGAGTAGCAGCAATTCTCCAGAGACTTAGGCAGATCATTTCCTAGGACTGCTAACACCGTTCTTTTTACTTGGGAGTTGCTTGGGCTTGGGTGTAGAGCAGGGTGCCCCTGGGTCACTGATCTGTGCATTTCCCTCTAGTTTACTTCTGCCACCCAGAAAAGCCAATTCCGCAGCTGTAGAGTGATCAAAATACAAAACGCATTTTTGCAAATGCAGTTGTTTGCAACCCAGGTGTGCAGCAGAATGAGATGAGATAATGGACTCTAGGTGGCTCGTCACATTTTTGAATTCTCCCCCTTTGTAAAACACTACCTGCAAGTTTAAAAAAATATAAAATAATCACAATAATTTTAATTGTTATACCCTGCCCATCTGGCTGGATTTCCTCAGCCACTCTGGGGGGCTTCCAGTAAAATAGAAAATCACAATAAAACGCCGAATGTTTAAAACTTCCCGATACAGGACTGCCTTCATATGTCTTCTGAAAGTTGTGTAGTTCTCTGTCTCCTTGGCATCTGATGGGAGGGTGTTTTATTATTATTATTATTATTATTATTATTAATTATTTATTATTATTATTAATAAAATAAAATTGTATTCTCATTAGGAAGATTTTAGCCTTGGTCTCTCTTGTAGTTTTCCACTTGCACGATCCTTTCCACATAGGGGAACACTTCAAAAATAGTATTGCCTGCATGCAATCTGAAGTGGTGCAGGCTCTTTCTATTACCTAATCCTGATGTGCATGGAGGCCAAGTTAAATTTCTCTGGCTACAGAGACCCGGGGAAATTCGGGAAGTGTTATATACAGTATATGCATGATGAATTTTGAAAGCACAATTTTGGTAAGCAGTGTGAACTAAATCTGCTTCTGGGACCTCTCTAGGTTCGGGGCCCTGAGGCTTAACCTTCATTAGTTTCATAGCGCAGCCTCCCCATGGCATATTTTGAAAATGCCCATGGCCTTAAAAACATGGGAGACCTGGTGTCAGGCATGGGGAGTCCTCCCCTCCCTTGGTAAGAATTAAACGAGCACTTGATTTATAGTTCTTTTATTACAGCATCATGCTGCAAGCACAAATACGCAGCTCTCCGCAAGAGGGCAGTCTAATCCGACTTCCGCAGCATTTTAGGCGCCAACGGGAAGTTCCTCCCTCCCTCTGACTCCTTTGCGCTCTTAATATGTTTGGACCTCCATGGTGGTGGTGGAGGGGTCCCCACACTCAGGGCCCGTCTCAACTAGCTGCCTGCCCCCTCCCTTCTGGTTCTGTTGTCATTATCTCATAACTGGGTAACTCCTTCCTAAGCTGTTCAGCTTCTGTCTCTCTCTCTCTCTGCTTCTGAACATGCTGCGGACCAGGGAGGGCAACTATTCCCGCTCCAGCTCTCCATTGGAGAGAAGCTGGTCTGCCATAGAATACACTCCCCAGTCCTTGTCTTCAGACCACTCCCTGACACCTGGGCACTGAAACACACCCTGTGTTTGTGTGCATGTGCGTGTGCTTTTAGTACTCTTAACATACTATGCCATGGGTAGGCAAACTAAGGCCTGGGGGCCGGATCTGGCCCAATCGCCTTCTAAATCCAGCCCGTAGACGGTCCGGGAATCAGCATGTTTTTACATGAGTAGAATGTGTTCTTTTATTTAAAATGCATCTCTGGGTTATTTGTGGAGCCTGCCTGGTTTTTTTACATGAGTAGAATGTGTCCTTTTATTTAAAATGCATCTCTGGGTTATTTGTGGGGCATAGGAATTCATTCATTTTTTTCTCCTTCAAAATATAGTCTGCCCCCCCCCACAAGGTCTGAGGGACAGTGGACTGGCCCCCTGCTGAAAAAGTTTGCGGACCCCTGTCTCATGCCTAAACAAAATAAAAAAAATTCCTTCAGTAGCACCTTAAAGACCAACTAAGTTTTTATTTTGGTATGAGCTTTCGTGTGCATCTGAAGAAGTGTGCATGCACACGAAAGCTCATACCAAAATAAAAACTTAGTTGGTCTTTAAGGTGCTACTGAAGGAATTTTTTTATTTTGCTTTGACTCAGACCAACACGGCTACCTACCTGTAACTAGAATTATGCCTAAACGTTTGTCTCTTTTCTCCCTGCTTCTTCTCGTTCCCAACCCCCCCCCCCCAGCAACTTTTCATGTCTGCCAACAGCAACGCCTCATCTCTAAGTAGCCCTCCCTCGGGTGACAAGACAGAGGACCGCGTCCTCCTCGAGAAAGCCGGGCTGGCTGAGGACGAGGCTGACCTGCCAGATGAAAACAGCAAGGACTGCATCGTCTGCCAGAACAGGGCTGTCAACTGGGTGCTCCTCCCTTGCCGGCACACCTGCCTGTGCGACGAATGCGTGAAATACTTCAAGCAGTGCCCAATGTGCCGGCAGTTTGTTGGGGAGTCCTTTCCCCTGTGCGGCCGAAAAGAGTGAAGAACTGGGGGTGGAAAGGACAGAGCAGTGTGTTCTTTTATCCAGGCAGGGAGAGAAGAGAAATTCATGCAAAGAGTTGACAAGATGAGTTTCGACCGTCTGGAATAGTACCCAAGACCTTCCCTTCCTCTTGAACTTTGGGGGCTGGTTGTCTGGCACCTTCCCTTATTAGCAGTGGATTTGATTTGGAAGCAACGGGGATGTTAAGGCTTGGGTTGCGCTGCTGCCTCTGCCTCCCGCAACGGTGCAAAAGTGTGCGCATTACAGGCAGAAACAGTGCTTGGAACTCTTTATGAAGGGTATCTCTTTGTATGTGCAGATAAATTTATTGGGTATTTTCGTGGCACTTTTCACCGAGAAGTTTCTCTCGACAGACTGATGTGGAGAAAGAGGAAACATCCCCTGAGAACAATTAATTTGTATTTATGTGTGTGTATTTTTTAAAAAGTGCCGTCAGCCTGGTTTTCTACTTGATAGTAATGCTGCTCTTTTCAGTTGCAGCAAGTGGGGGGGGGGAGGCAGAAACAAAGAAAAAAATATAGAAAGAGTTTTTCTTGCAACTCTTCAGTAGGTACACATATATTTTGTGGACAACTGCAGATCAGTTCTGCTTCAAAGATTAAATATCTTACGGAGTTCCTGTCCAATATTATTATTGTTTCCCAAGTCACAGTCCCTGTATAGGCCTTTAAAGCAGGTGTGGGAGACTTCTTTCCCAAAAGGGCCGCGTTCCCTCATTGGCCATATTCATGGTACCACATACTGGGGGTGGGGGCAGTGGCACAATGCCAATGTGTGCAGAGCCCCATGGATGTGACTCCAGCCTTTGTATATAGTGGGTTGCGCTCTATCCATGAAGAAGCTGGCAGTTTCCACCCATGTGCCTCCTTTCCATCTTCCTTGCAAGCGTCATTTTTTGCAGTTTGGCTGCCCACCTTTTTTAATGTTGCATTTCAAATTGTCCGCTGCCCTGGGACCTTAGTCCCAAAGGCTAAATAGGGTCACATTTAGCCCCCATGCTTGCAATTCTTCACCTCTGTACATAAAACCGGTACATTGCAAAACATCCTTTAACCATACTGCCAGGTCCCTTAGAACTTAAAACGATGGTCTTCCAGGGGCTTTTTGTAACCTTCGGTCCAGGGCTTCTTGCTCTACACTTTATCCAAGACATCTATTTCTACTTTAAGCCGAGTTCTTGTGGGCATCTGTGCCTCGAAAGACAGTGCAATGTATGGGAGCGAAGTCAAACAGCTGTGTTAGCACTGAAGTGACCTCCTTTGGGGCGCAAGCCTGGTCAGTGGGTCTGGAAGTCCTGGGCTGCCCAGACAACGAGATCCCCCTCCCGGCCTTGTTGATGTGGTCCAAAGGAAAGCAGAGCGAGACACTGCTTGGCTTCAGGAGTTGGCCTTCTGGCGGTTCCCTCACTGCGAGATGTGAGGTTGCAGGGAACCAGGCAGAGGGCCTTCTCGGTAGTGGCGCCTGCCCTGTGGAACTCCCTCCCACCAGATGTCAAGGAAATAAGCAACTATCTTACTTTTAAAAGACATCTGTAGGCAGCCATGTTTAGGGAAGTTTTATTCTGATGTTATTATTTATTCTGATGTTTTATTCTGTTTAATATTCTGTTGGGAGCCGCCCAGAGTGGCTGGGGAAACCCAGCCAGACGGGCGGGGAATTAATTAATTAATTGCATTGTGCCACTGCCCACCTCCCCAGCATGTGGTAGATGGAAGATTGCCCACAAGGAAATCTGGCAGAAAAGGCTCCCCACGCCTGCTTTAAAGACATAAGCAGAGACTGAATTGGGAGACAATCATATTGGACATTAACTGTGTAAGACTGCAAGGTATTATGATTCCTCAGTGTGGCAGAAATCATCATCATGATTGTGTGTGTTTGGCTTGTAGTTCCTTGCCCCTGGTAGCATGCCCACATGTCGGTGTTGCCACCTGCTGATATGGCCCTATCCGTCTGCTGTTTCCGCAGCCTCTTGGGGCTGCACCTGCGCTGTCGACGTCTAGGCTCAGGAAACGGCTCCTTGCTTGCAACATGGCACAAAAGACTGAGCTGCAGCTCCTCCAACAGATGGCTCCCGTCATGTTGGCAAGGCAAGGTTTCATGTTTGCGTAATTAGTCGCATGTCATATTGAAAGCGAAGGCCTGTTTGCATGCGAGAGAGGCTTCAGCCTTCGCGTGGTTCTTGGAGTTACGAGGCAAACTTGTCTGGGGGAGATGCAGCCTCTTTCCAGTTCCTCTTGAAACAAATGTAAATAGGGCTAAGAATAATATTATTATTATTATTTTATTTATTTATGCATACATACATACATGCCCCGCCCATCTGGCTGGGTTTCCCCAGCCACTCTGGGCGGCTTCCAACAAAAGATTAAAAGTACATTAAAACATCAGTCATTAAAAACTTCCCTAAACAGGGTTGCCTTCAGGGAATAAGGTGGCAAGAAGAGGTCAGGCGCGCTTCCAGTGAGAGCCAGTGTGGTGCAGTGGTTAAGAGCAGTGGACTCATAATCTGGTGAACCGGGTTCGCGTCTCCGCTCCTCCACATGCAGCTGCTTGGTGACCTTGGGCTAGTCACACTTCTCTGAAGTCTCTCAGCCCCACCCACCTCACAGGGTGTCTGTTGTGGGGGAGGAGGGGAAAAGGAGATTGTTAGCCGCTTTGAGACTCCTTCGGGTAGTGATAAAGCAGGATATCAAATCCAAAACACTCTCTCAAATCCGAAACTCACTCCCATCATGGAGGTTTGCACGATAGGCTTCCAATGACACCTTGCCGTCCCCTTGGAATAAGACAGCAACTTGGGGACGCGGCCCAGTGGCAGAGCACATGCTTTCCAGGTGCAGCAGGGGCGTAGCAAGGCGCTGCGACACCCGGGGCGGCAAATTGCCATGCACCTGGGTGGACGTGGCGTCGCTACGTAATGACGCATGCATCGTTACATGCGGGGTATCGCCGCCTCCAAAGCCGCGCGCCTCGCTCCAGCTACAAACTCCAGGTAAAAAGCCTGCTCAGCGTGGTGCTCAGTAGCTGGAGCGAGGCGCACGGCTTTGGAGGCGCCGATCACGGGCCGGGGGCATGGCCCCAAGTGACACCCCCTCCAGGGCAGTGCCCAGGGCGTACCTCCCCCCCCGCTTGCTCCACCCCTGAGGTGCAGTATCCCAGGTCAAGTCCGTCGGATCTCCAGTTAAAAGGTTCAAGCAGAAGACTTCTGCAAGAATGCCTGGATAGTTCCTGCCAGCACCTCTCGGGTGGGCGCCATTGCCATTCTAAGAGAAAAAGAGGGAGGCATTCATGGGGAGTTCCGGCACCTCTTTTTCTGGGATATGCCGCCAAAGCTCCCTTACCTGTCCCAAAATACTAGGCAAAGTGTTAAATCCAGTTTCAGCAAGGTGTGCACCTGGTACCTGCATTTGCACACCTTCCCTGTGGGGTAGTGCCAATGAAAGAGTTGGCATTCCCCATCTGAAGCAGCTTCCGCTACCTTCCCACTTTTATATGGGTCCCTGGGAGGGGAGCGGTGAATTCAATAAATGGAGCAGAAGAACAACATTCAGGTGGTGGGATAGGAGGCCAAATGCAGCCTTCCTTCTTTGCAGAAGAAACTGGGCTTGGGCATACAGTAAAACCAAGGCACGGCTTCCGATGGGCTGCAGGAGCTTCCTGCACTCAAGCGGAAACTGTGTTGGGCGTGTGGCTTCCAAAAAACGTTCAAAAACCAGAACACACACTTCCGGGTTTTCAGCATTTGGAAGCCAAGACATACAAGTACCAAGGCATTCGAGAACCAAGGTACAACTGTATGCCAAGTAAGACCATTGGTTCAGTTTCTTCTTCGACAATCATTCGTAGCCGAGTAAGATTGTCTTCCATGAGCACAGTCTTAGCAGGATGTCCGTAGGAGACTGTGGAGGCCAATTCTGGATCCACACGTCCTTCCACAGTGGGGACATAGGTTTCCGGGCGGACGTTGATCACGGTGAGGGTTTGCCAAGCGTGCCTTCCTCTTAGCATGTTTCTCCCTTTCATCCTGAGCTTGATGTCTTCGAAGTCCATGACGCCTTTGGTGAAGGCTGTTCTCCAGCTGGAGCGCTCGCAGGCCAGTATTTCCCAATTGTTGGTGTTTATACTACATTTTAAAAGATTTGTCTTGAGAGAGTCTTTAATTCTCTTGCTGACCACTGGCATTACGCTTTCCATTTTTAAATTTGGAATAGAGTAGTTGCTTTGGAAGACGATAATCAGTCATCCGAACATGACCAGTCCAACGAAGTTGATGTTGAAAAATCGTTGCTTCGACACGGGTGATCTTTGCTTCTTCCAGTACCCTGGCATTAGTTTGCCTGTCTTCCTAAGTGATATGTAACATTTTTTTGGAGACACCATGGATGGAATCTTTCAAGGAGCTTGAGATGGCATTTATAAGTGGTCCATGTTTCACAAGCATACTGTAAGGTTGGTAGAAAAATAGCTTTGTAAACAAGATCTCCCGGTCCTCAAACTCTCAGTGCTTCTATCGGGAGAAAGCTACACTCACAGAACTCAGGTAGTGCTGGATTTCAGCATCAATGTCTGCCATTGTGGCAAAATAACTGCCCAGGTAGGAGAAGTGATCGACACTTTCCAATATTACACCATTGAGTTGAATTTGTGGCGCTGCAGAGGGGTTGTTTTGTGCTTGTTTGGATGTTGAGTGATAGGCCAAACTTTCCGTAAGCTTCTGCGAAGATATTTAGGATGGTTTGGAGGTCATCCTCTGAGCATGCGCACACTACGTTGTCATCAGCATACTGAAGCTCTATGATGGAAATTACGGTAACCTTACTCTTTGATTTCAGCCTATGCAGATTAAAGAGCTTTCCATCTGTTCGATATATGATTTCTACTCAGGTAGTGAGTTTCCATTCAACAAAGTGTAGGATCATGGCGATGAAAATAATAGAGTTGGGGCGATAACACATCCCTGTTAACGCCTGATCCCAGTGTGAATGGTTCACTTTGAGGGCCATTGTTATCTGCGATTGTTGCTGTCATATTATCATGGAGGAGCCGAAGGATATTCACAAATTGATCTGGGCAGCCAATGTTCAGAAGGACAGTCCACAGGGCATTACTATTTACAGTTGCAAAGGCCTTAGTCAAATGGTAACGGGGACAGGACCATGAAATTGGTCCATTTACCTCATTACTGTCCACACTCTACACTCTCCAGGATTTCAGACTAGGGACACCCTAGGGACATCAGGCGATATCGGAGGTGAAACCATTTGCTCTACCACTGAGCTAGTTGCCATCTCATTCCACAACCTGTATTTTGCAAGGGCCAAGAGTGACAGACAAGGACCAGAGTGAACCAGGTTCAAGAAACCAGAAGCCTTCCTATTGTAGGTAGAGAAACACATAAACAAGACAAAACATTGTTTTTGTATGCAACAACTGCAACAAAAATATTATTGGCCCAATAATGGAAACAGGAAGAGATCCCAACAAAAGAAGAGTGCCAGATGAAGTTGACGGACTATGCGGAGTTGGCAAAACTAACCAGAAAAATCTGGGACCAGTAGGACCAGACCATTTTGAAAGACTGGAATAAATTTACATTGTATTTGAGAGACAATTGTAAACAATTGACATCGTTAGTAGGGCTACAAGAAGTTTTGTAAGGTTAGAGAGATCAGTTATTATCAATATGATGTTTAAATGTTGTATTTAAGATTTGGATTTAAGGGTAATAATAATAATAATAACAACAACAACAACAATACTTTGGCCACCTCATGAGAAGAGAAGAATCCTTGGAAAAGACCCTGATGTTGGGAAAGATTGAGGGCACTAGGAGAAGGGGACGACAGAGGACGAGATGGTTGGACAGTGTTCTCGAAGCTACGAACATGAGTTTGACCAAACTGCGGGAGGCAGTGCAAGACAGGAGTGCCTGGCGTGCTATGGTCCATGGGGTCACGAAGAGTCGGACATGACTAAACAACAACAAAATAATAACAACAACAACAAAATGCAATATCAGAGCATAATTAGGAAAACCATAAGTTGAGGAGGAGGGAAGTCTCAGGCCAAGATGGCCAAGTGGTAAGGCACGCTTGGCAAATCCACACCGTGATCAACTCCCACCCAGAAACCAATGTCCCTACTGTGAAAGGATGTGTGGATCCAGAATTGGCCTCCACAGTTACTTACGGACTCGTTGTTAAAACCGGATTTATGGAAGACAATCTTACTTGGCTAGGAGGGATCACCAAAGAAGAAGGAGGAAGAAGAAGATATTATATGTAAAATGGATGTTTTGTCAAAAAATATTTATAAAATTCAATTAAAATTTTATATGAGTGACCCAGGTTCAAATTCCAACGTGGCCATAGAATATGGCAGGTGAGCTAGAGGAAGCCAGGTAATGCACACAGCCTAAGCCAGCGTTTCTCAACCGCTGTTCCGCGGCACATATAATATAGGGCGGCACAGAGTTAAATTTTTTAACTTTTTTAATGGTGGTGTGCCTCGTGATTTTTTTCACGGAACAAGTGTGCCGTGGCCCAAAAAAGGTTGAGAAACACTGGAGGCCCTAAGCTATCCTGCAGGAATTCTCAAACACGGCACTGTGATTCTGATAGTTGCCCACTAGATGGCACTTTCCTCTTAGGAGAGCGGCCACAGTTTCAAATGTGCACGTTTTTTTCAAACGGTGCTCATCCGCTGCTGCACTTGACATCTGCAAACAAATGGGCACAAAGTTTCAGAAGAGCTTGATTTGCCTGCTTCGCCTTGTGAGGTTCCTCTAGGCCAGGCATCCCCAAACTTCGGCCCTCCAGATGTTTTGGGACTACAATTCCCATCATTCCTTACCACTGGTCCTGTTAGCTAGGGATCATGGAAGTTGTAGGCCAAAACATCTGGAGGGCCGCAGTTTGAGGGTGCCTGCTCTAGGCTTTTCCCTGCCTTGCAGCCGCCTCCCATCTGTTAAAGGGACTTAAGACAATCCCATTTAGTTGCTGGCATCCGCCTGTCTCGGGAGACAATGGAGGAGTGTGCCTTTAGGGGTGAAGTTACAGCACCTGCTGTGGCTGTAGAAACCAATGTGGGAGAGACATGCTTTGTTGCAGCCTGGGCAGATGAAGGCGTCCTGTTGGGCTGCTGCAGATGCATTTACTGTATAGAGTTTATTCTCTGTGCTCTCCTCCCAGTGGTCATTCCTCCTCTGGTCACTGCTGTGGATGCCCGACCTCACTGTCCATCTCCAGGCATTGCAGTCATCTGCAAAGGATTCCCACACGGCGGGGTTAATGTTGCCAGCCTTCATGTCAAGTTCGCAGACATCTTTGTGTTACAAAGTTGGTCTGCCAGTGGGCCTGGTGCCTGAAGCCAGTTCCCCGCAAGAGCACGTCCTTGAGGATCCTGCCATCTTCCTTTCTGTGGACCAAGCAAGCAGGGTGGACATTGCTGAGACAGAAGTGTGAACTTGCTGGAAATGTGGGCTTGGAAGCAGGGGCGTAGGAAGGTGGGGGCGGTGGGGGCGGATCGCCCCGAGCGACGCAATCCCAGGGGCGCCATCGCCACTGCCCGCCCCGCAACGCGTGCCCCACCCCAAAATGCGCACCACGTCACTGGGCACGGCACGGTACGGCCCGCACACCACGGCATTGCACACAGTGCGCCCCGCCCCCAGAACGTGCACCACGTCACTGGGGGCAGCGCGCCTGCTCTCCGCCCCCAGTAGCGGAGCATGAAGCTCCACTGCTGCTTGGAAGAGCACATCTTTTGAGACTTTCCTGCCATGTGATGCCCCAAATTGTCCTGATGCAGAGCATATGGAAGGCCTTGAGGCATTGCTCCTGGCAGCTGTCAGTTGGCCATGACTCACTTCCATAAAGTGAGTGTTCTCAATGTGCAACCTGGTAGACCTTCATCTTGGTATTGGACATTGGCATGGAGTATGCAAGATGCCTGCTTTTGAAGAATCAGCTTTGCTGCAACGGCTGCAATCGGGTCACACTTAGCAGCAGCTCTCATTCAAGTAACTAAAGGCTGCATAGTGATGCAAACCATTGGTCCATCTTGCTCAGTACTGTCTGCACTGACTAGCAGCAGCTCTCCAGGGTTTCTGGCAAGGGGGACGTTCCCAGCTCTACCTGGAAATGCCATGGATTGAACCTGGGAGACCTTCTGCATGCAAAGCAACGAGGATAAGGTGAGCTAGCCTACCGGTCTGGACCTTTTAAAGGGAAAATATGATCCACTGAATAAGAGTTGGATGAACCCAACTCAACCGTTCTGGGAACTGAGAAAAACGAAATGTCCACCTAATCAATGGAGTCATGGAATCACAGAATCGCAGAGTTGGAAGGTACCCAGGGGTCATCTAGTCTAACCCCCAGCAATGCAGAAAACTCAGCTAAAGAACTCATGAAAGGTGGCCATCCAACCTCTGCTTGAAAACCTCCAAGGAAGGAGAGTCCACCACCTCCCAAGGGAGACTGTTCCACTGTCGAACACCTCTTACTGCCAGCCCCCCCCATATGTTAAGTTGGAATCTCCTTTCTTATAACGTGAAGGCACGGGTTCAAGTCCTGCCCTCCAGAGCAGGAGAAAGCAAGCTTTCTCCCTCTTCCATGTGAGAGCCCTTGAGATATTTGAAGAGGGCTCTCATATCTCCCCCAGTCCCCTCTTTTCCAGAATAAAAATTCCCAGCTCCTTCAACCGCTCCTCATAAGGCTTTGTTTCCAGACCCTTGATCATCTTGGTCGCCCTCCTCTGCACACCTTCCATCTTGGCAACATCCTTCTGAAACTGTGGTGCCCAGAACTGGACACAGGACTCCAGGTGGGGTCGGACCAAGGCAGAATAGAGTTGGGACTATGACTACTGCTTTAGTTAGGTTATATAAGTGGGGAGTGGGAAATTAGATCAAATATTAGATTAAATAGAAGTTTCTTAATTCTACTTGTAGACTATATTGCGTTTTGAAGAAATGCATTCTGAATCCTAAAATGCCGTTCATGGGGGAGGGGGTAATTAATGTATATATTTAAACTGTAATCCATATCACTTTTGTAATGCAGTTTGGAATGAAAGATAAAAATTAGAAAATCAAAGGCTACTAGTTAACAATGGCTCAGTAGGTAGAGCATGAGACTCTTAATCTCAGGGTTGTGGGGTTGAGCCCCCACGTTGGGCAAAAAGATTCCTGCATTGCAGGGGGTTAGACTAGATGACCCTCAGGTCCCTCCCAACTCTACAATTCTTGCAATGTAGGAATCACAGATAAATAATCCCTGATAAACGGGCATAGAAGCTCTGCTTAGAAATCTCCAGTGAAGGAAAGTCAACCACCTTCTGAGAGTGTCCCTTCCACTGTTGAACAGCTCTTACTGTTAGAAAGTTTGGTCAGAATCTTATTCCTCGTCATTTGAATCCATTGCAGATACGGATTTAGGGAAGCATGAGCTGTTTGGTCGCACTGGGCACAGAGCCTCAGGGGCACTGCAACTCCGATGCAGAATGGAAGGCGAGAGGCGGGTGGCACCAAAATTTGGCATTGCATAGGTCCGCCATTGTCCCTTCGTTCAGGTCCTACTCTCGAGTGGCAGAAAACAAGCTTGCTCCATCTTCCATGGGGCAGCCCTTCAGATATTTGAAGGCATTTATCAGAGGAGGTGAAGAACCCTGTGGCCCTCCAGATGTTGATGGATTCCAACCCCACCCACCCCCGTCGTCCCTCACCACTGGCTAGGCTGGCTGGCGTTGATGGTTGCCATCCAACCACATCTGGAGGTTCCCCATGGCTGGAGCAAAGAACATCCCTTAATGGCCTGGAATCTCTCTCTCCGCCTTTGGAATGCGACCCTCATCAAAGCTAGTGGGAGGGGCAAAAAGGGAAAAGTTTGCATTCTGCTAGCTAAGAACCGGAAATCCCATGAATTACCAACAGTGGACGATTGGCAAATGAAGATGATGGAGTATATGGAAATGGCTGAGATGACCGGAAGAATTTGTGACCGGGGAGAAGAAGCGACAGAAGAAGAGTGGAAAGACTTTAAAATCTATTTGAAAAAACATGCAAAAATTGTATACCAAGAATAGATTTAGAATTGTATAGAAGCTGAGGATTTAAAATCTAAGCGAAGTATACAGAAAGGATACCAGTAGATTTGAAATTTTAAGATATGTATATAGAAATGCATTAGAAATTGCTAAAAGATAAAAATGAAATGAAGAGCAGACGGAGGGAACTCGAGGAGGTTCCTATATACAATGTTAAAGAAATTTGGATTTGTATTTAGATGTTTGTTTTCTTTCTTTTTTATTGTTATGTTATTGTTATTTAATGTGTTCTACTGTTTAAGTTGTTGTTGATCTTTTGTTTATCTCTTTTGTGTTTATAAAATCAATAAAAATCATTATTAAATAAAAAAAGGGGAAGGTTTGCAGGGAGTATGCACCTGGGGACTTGGAGAGACCCTGAGAGCTAGGCTGAAGGGGAAAGCACCCTGGGGTGCTGTGGTGCCATTCGATGGGATGCAGCCATCTGGGTTCTGACAGCTATTAGAAAGGGGAGGTGTCCTCGCCCCTCCTACCGCTGCTCACGAAGTTCCCCTTGCTCGGAGAAGTGGGGACAGGCATTTTCCTGGCGCGCCGTGCCAAGATCCTGGACGACGTTTAGTTCTCCGGGGCGCGCAGGCTGGGGAGCTCGGTTGCAACGCCATTCCCGCCACCCCACCCCACCCCACCTACCCGCCCCAACCGAGGAGAAGCCTCGATCTGCAATGCAGCAGCGTTAAACGGGCGGCGGGTGTGTGTGTGAGTCTGTGTGCGCGCCTGCAAGGCTCCTCCAGCGCCTTTCCGCGGACGCGCACCGAACTCCGGCCGCCAGGTCGCGCCTCCTTGCAAGGCCAGGTCGGTTGCAAAAAAAAAACCAAGGAGCACCCCACCCGTTTCCAGCTCAGACACCCCCAACCTGTAGGCACGCAGGCAGGGCGGAGATGCCTTTGGAGACGCTGCAAAGGGGCCGCCTTGGTGTCTTATTTTATGGTATTTTTGCACGAGCCCCCCCCCAAAAAAACCACCCCATTGCACGCAGGCATCCTTGCAGCGCGCCCCGTGCGCCCGCCTCGCCTGTGGCTGAGTCAGCGGCGGAAGAATGCGAGGGGGAGGGCGAGCAGGAGGCGCCGCCCCCCCCGGCCGCTCCTCGGGGGAGGGGGCGTTGCGCCTCTTCGCGGCCATGACGTCATGGCCTATGCAAATGACCCTCCGGTGGGGAGCGGGGGCTCCGCGGGGCGCGCGGCTCAGTCGCGCCGAGGAAGCGAAGCGGGCGCCACGAGGGGACGCAGCGCAGCAGACGCAGCCGGAGCCGGGGAGGGTGGGCTGGGGGGCGCTGCCGGGGGCGCTGCGCGGGCTGCACGCCATGGCCCAGCCCGGGCACCGCCAGGCGCCGCCGACGCCACCAGAAGCGGCGCCCCCTCCCGTCCAGCGGCAGCCCAGGGCGGACCGCAGCCAGGTGGGCATCTCGGGCTGGGCTGGGACGGGGCGTCCGTGACGCGAGGGGGGCGGGCGGCGTCGGAGGGTGTCCTGAGAGTGTAGCCCGACGTCTTCCACGGAGTTCCTTTGGAGAGGGTCTCCTTAAGTGGGAGAGACTTTGAGGGGGGGGTCCAAGCCCTGACTCGGGACCCTTCCGAGGGCGCAGGGCGCTAGTGCAGGGGGAGCATCGAAAGGAGGTCCCGGGCTACACTTTTCCTGGGATTAAAGGGTGCCAACTCGAATAAATTGGGTTTTTGTGGGGGGGGGGAGGTAATCGACCCCAAGACGTGGTGGCGCGCGCACACCATTTGAGTGCCAATGCCCATCAACTTTGGGGCCCTCAAATATTTTATTGGGGCCCCCAAAAGGCCCCCAGCCCCTAGGAGCTGGCTCCTATGCTGGGATCCCCATCTCAGGTCCCCAGGCGCCCCCCACCCAAGCAACCGCCCGGCCGCTTCGTCGACCGCAGAGGGGCGGGTGGGCGCAGCACGTCGCGCCGCTGCGGTTTATCCGGAGGGGGAGATCGGGAGCCCAACCCCGAACAGAAAACCCTTCTCCCCCCCCCCTCCATAATCCGAGTTCAGTTCAAGAATCCCACCTGCCTTTGGGAAACTTTTTCTCCCCTTTCCCAGCACCCACAGACGGTCCTTGGATTAAAGGCTCCCCCCGCCCCGTCTAGGGGGGTTCGGGCGATAAAAGTGGGCTGTTTCGTTCCTTCCGCGAGAGAGAGAGCTTGGGCAGGCGGACCCCCAATAGTCGCGGGCGCGCGTTAGTTTGTGCGAAGTGAGAGTTGCGCTTGTGCTCGCACACGCAGGGTGGCCCCCTGTGAGCTTGAACAGCTGATTGGAGAAGGAGGGGGGGCACGGCGACTGGAGCCTGTTTCCCCCCCCCCCCGAATTTTATTTTAGCAGCCTGGAACGGGATCCAAGCAGAGCGCCTCCTCCTCTGTTGAACTGTGTGCGCCTGTGGTCTTGGGAAAGGGGGGGGGGTTGAGCAAACCGACTGGTAGAGTTTATTTTTGTCTCCTGCCTGCTGGAGCTGCCAGGGGGGCCTAAATCCAGGAGTGGGGAGGAGGGTCTGGCTGGCTAGCCGGCTGCTTAGGAGATGCTTGGATCCTGTCCGGGAGAGCTGCAGTGGTTCTTCCACTGCTTCCTGGTCCAGGAGGCAGGAGAGGAGAGAGCAGAACACCAGGGTTTGGGGGCTGGTTTGCATCAGCTCTCTGTAGCCACAGTGTTAAAGTGTGTGTGCTTCTCTCCCCCCCCCCCCCAATTCCACTTTCCCCTCTTCTGTCCTCCCTGCCGTGAGTGATAGGATTGCAGTCCCTTGCTCCTCTTTCCCCTCTGGCCCAATCCAGATAACATTCCTACCTTGGGAGAATCTGCTCATGGGCTATAGAAGCAACAGGGGGAGCTCCCTACTTTCTCCTCCTCCTCCGCACTGTGTGGGAGGGAGGTTCCTTCTAAATCTCTTGAGGATGCAAAACCCACACCTGCCGCTGTGTGTGGGCTGCATATTTAGTGTCTGCTGTCTCGCCCCTTCTCCCCGCACCCTCCGTTTGCTTGACCTGTTATTTTTTTCCGGGAGGGGAAGAGGATTTTTTTAATTAAAGAAACCTTGCAAAACATCACACTGCTGCTTTCCTTCGCAAAATAAAAGAAGGAGCACGCTTCCCCTCCCTCCTTGTTATCGCAGATCCCAAATTTTCCCTCTGTCATATTAGGAAGTGAGCCGAGGGTTCTGTCATGCTGAATCATAGCACTGCCTTGCAAAGTGTGTCATCGTTACCATCACAGCAAAATTCTTCTTTCTCTCCCTCCCTCCCTCTCTCTCCAACAGTTGTGAATGCTGCTGCTTCTCCTCCTCTTTAACCCCTCCTCGGCAAGGAATGCTGCGGCTGTGGATGGTCCAGAACGCTTCCCCAGCAAGGAGCGAGGAGCCAGCGACGACGGGGCTAAAATAACCAGACTGGGAAAGGGAGAGTGACGGGTGGCAGCGGCGGCTGTACAACGCAGGGACCTGCATGATCTCCACGCAGTGCTGTGCCTTGTTGAGAAGTAGAGCTATATAAGTCCGCGTGTCGTGTCCCGATTTCTGTCTGTGCTGCATGTCGTCGTCTTTGGAAGAATTAAGAGGCAGCCACCGGTATCTCGGCCTGGAAAGAGAGAAAGAGGGAGCCTGTGCGCACCAGGAAAGCAATCGCACGTCAAGATCCATCCGCAAACATCTGTCTTATTTCTGCAATAACAACACCATCGTAAAGTAGACTTCAGGAGGGGGTGGGAAGGAGAAGAAGAAGAAAAGACTCCTAAGGAGGGTTTTCTTCCTGTAGTTTTTCCACCCCTGTATATGCACACATTTTCCCCTTCCTCTTAGCATTGCACACACACGAGTGCATTCACACGCACACACGCACACAAACACGCCAACCATGATGTTTCGAGACCAGGTCGGAGTGTTGGCAGGCTGGTTCAAGGGCTGGAACGAGTGCGAGCAAACTGTTGCATTGCTCTCCTTGCTGAAGAGGGTGAGCCGGAGCCAAGCTCGCTTCCTGCAGCTCTGCCTGGAGCATTCCCTGGCGGACTGCACCGAACTCCACATCCTTGAGAACGAGGCCAACAATCCTGGTAAGATCCTTCTCTCTCTCTCTCTCTCTTCCTCTGCCCCTCCCTCTCTCCGTCCCCTTCGCCGCTTGGTGCATCCAATCTGTCTTGAATGCCACATTGTTCTCTTGGAGTGACCGGTGCACAACACTCATACTTGGAGGGAGTTGTGGGGGGGGGCACCCCATAGAAACCACACTGGTTCCACACAAGGTGCAGCAGCAAAAAAAACAAGCAATTTACTGCTGCTGGGATTCCCCCCCCCTCCTTTCCTCTTCTCCTCTCTTTTGCTGCAAGCAGAAAAAGCTTTGGTGTAACTCCAGTAGCATGAATGATTGATACGCCTTCTCCCTCCCTTGCACGGAACTTCCTGTCACATAAGTAACTCAGGTCACGTAGAGTCTGGATTTCCTAGGCTCCTCCTGAGCAATGTTGCCTCTGCCTCTTCAGCAGCGTGAAGAAGCAGAAGCAATCGAGTGTGGCCTTCTGCAGGCTGCTAGATAATTCTCCCACCCACCCACTTCCAATCTTGGAAGATCCAGTGAGAGAAATCTTAATTTTGTGTGTGTGTGTGTGTTAATGGCAATTGCTGTTTTCATATATGCAGTGTTCCTAATATAGGTCAATTTAAGCAGTTCGTGCCGCTTTGCAAGAAATCTTTACTGGAAACGTTTCAGCGAGGGAATATGTCCTTTCGTTGGAAAGTGCTGTGTTTTGCCTCATAAAATTAGATGGGCAGGCTTGGTTTTAATTTTTGGTATTCTCCCTTGGGTGCTGCATAGTAGCAGCTCCCTCGGTGTCTGTGCAGTGGCATGAAGGAAATGAGTGCAAAGATTTGCTCATGGCTTGGGTTAGAACGAGATAAAATCCAGGCACCTGTTCTGCCAGGTGCCCCAAGAGTTTGCTGCTGCCAAATAGAGATTTTTTTTTTTGCATGTTTGTTTCTCGTTGCATGGGGCTGATAATTGAAGATCAACATGCTTCCGGTGGAAAAAAGGATAGTTAAAAAAATGTTTGTTACAACTTCTGATGTTGCGAGGCTAGCTTTTGAGAGGGCATCAGATTGCACTGTAGCAACAAAATTGAGATTTATTGTTGTTTAGTCGTGTCCGACTCTTGGTGACCCCATGGACCAGAGCATGCCAGGCACTCCTGTCTTCCACTGCCTCCCGCAGTTTGGTCAGACTCATGTTGGTAGCTTCGAGAACACTGTCCAGCCATCTCGTCCTCTGTCGTCCCCTTCTCCTTGTGCCCTTGTGATCTTTCCCAACATCAGGGTCTTTTCCAGGGAGTCTTCTCTTCTCATGAGGTGGCCAAAGTATTGGAGCCTCAGCTTCAGGATCTGTCCTTCTCAGGGCTGATTTCCTTCAGAATGGATAGGTTTGATCTTCTTGCAGTCCATGGGACACTCAAGAGTCTCCTCCAGCACCATAATTCAAAAGCATCAATTCTTCGGCGATCAGCCTTCTTTATGGTCCAGATCTCACTTCCATACATCACTACTGGGGAAACCATAGCTTTAACTATACGGACCTTTGTCGGCAAGGTGATGTCTCTGCTTTTTAAGATGCTGTCTAGGTTTGTCATTGCTTTTCTCCCAAGAAGCAGGCGTCTTTTGATTCCGTGACTGCTGTCACCATCTGCAGTGATCATGGAGCCCAAGAAAGTAAAGATGGTGATGATTTATTCAATTTATATACCGCCCTTTATCAAAAGATCTCAGGGCAGTGTACAACATTTGAGACACATTACAAATCATCAAGGATAAAAACATACCGGTAGTAGAAAGCATTCTGACAGACAGCTTAATACAGTGGTACCTTGGTTCTCAAACTTAATCCGTTCCGGAAGTCCATTCCCAAACCAAAGCGTTCCAAAACCAAGGCGTGCTTTCCCACAGGAAGTAATGCAAAATGGATTAATCGGTTCCAGACTTTTAAAAACAACCCCCGAAACAGCAATTTAACATGAATTTTACTATCTAACGAGACCATTGATCCATAAAATCAAAGCAATAAACAATGTACTGCAGTCACACAATCATTCAGTCACAGGTAGGTAGCCGTGTTGGTCTGTCATAGTGAAAACAAAATAAAAAAATTCCTTCCAGTAGCACCTTAGAGACCAACTAAGTTTGTCATAGGTATGAGCTTTTGTGTGCATGCACACTTCTTCAGATACACTGAAACAGAAGTCACCAGACCCTTATGTATAGTCAGGGTGGGGGGGTGATGGGAATGGGTGATGGGCTGACAGTCGTTAACAGTCATCAACAGGTTTACCACTCCTATCAGCCCATCACCCATTCCCATCAACCCCCCACCCCACCCTCTGACTATACATAAGGATCTGGTGACTTCTGTTTCAGTGTATCTGAAGAAGCAATCATTCAGTCAGTAGCTGAACTGGGTTCCACACAGTCACAAAAACAAAACAAAAAAGAGCTACAAAAACAGAAACGCAAAATAAAAAGGCAAAAACAGAAAGACCTCAGCGTAAAGAGTGGCACTCAGATTGGAAGCATAATCCTCAAAACGGAGCACGTTCGGCTTCCGAAAAAAGTCCACAAACCGGAACACTTACTTCCAGGTTTGTAGTGTTTGGGTTCCAAGACGTTTGAGTACCAAGGCGAGAACCAAGGTACCACTCTAGTAAAATAATCATCATAATAACAGTCTGCTTCAAATGGCTCATCTGCCATGAACTCATCAGATGCCCTTAGATAAGCCAGTCTCAGTCTCAGCCAAGTGGCCTGCCTTACTGGGTTGTTGTAATGTCTGGAGATAATGTATGCAAGGCACTTTGAACACTGGGAAGTGTTTTGTAAATGCTCAGTGGTATTAGCCACCAGAAAAGGGCACCTCTTTGGACCCTCCAAAGCAGCTGCTGGTTTTAAGAATGTCTCATAGTAGCCCTTTAAAAAATATCCAGCCGAGCAGCTGCTCAGGAGTAGTCACGTCACAGGAATGCAAAATGCAAAGGAGTCTCTCGAGTGGGGAGAAGGAAGGGCTTGTGGGCTTGTGCTTTCTGCTTTGGTGCTGCGCTGGTTTTGCAAATGCAAGCCTAGGCCCACTTGCTGTTCTCTTCGTTTGTTTATGGGTATTTATAACTCACCCTTCACATTGCAATCTCAGGGCAGGTTGCATATAGCTCCGTACAGCTAAGTAATACAAGATCTTCCACCCCCAAAGGTCTATGCAAAAAGACGTGTTTTGAATTGATGTCAAAATGAGGCCAGGTGCACCTCGGAAGGGAGGGCATTCCACATTGTGACAGCACCCCTTCTAATATTCGTTCTGGCTTCTCTAGGGACCCCTTCGTTGTGCATGCTTGATCTTGGTTTTGGAGCCGAATCACAGAATTGTAGAGTTGGAAGGGACCTTGAGGACCATCTAAGTCAGGGGTCAGCAAACGTTTTCAGCAGGGGGGCGGTCCACTGTCCCTCAGACCTTGTGGGAGGCCAGACTATATTTTTTTGGGGGGGGGGGATGAATGAATTCCTATGCCCCACAAATAACCCAGCAATGCATTTTAAATAAAAGGACACATTCTACTCATGTAAAAAAAATCACGCTGATTCCCGGACCGTACGCGGGCCGGATTGAGAAGGCGATTGGGCCGGATCCGGCCCCCAGGCCTTAGTTTGCCTACCCATGATCTAGCGGAGATCTCTCTGTGGGTGGATTGCGCTGCGATTTTTGGCATCTGTGTCTGCGCAGACACGGTTTTCGGTGTCTGAGCATGCGCAGACATTATTTCTGGCGCCGCGGAACCGAGTCCCTGCACCACCGCGCTGCACCGGTTTAGCGCAGCACGTGGGGACTCGCCGAGTGGACGGCTTGGTTCGGGGGTGGCTCGTGGGCCAGTTAAAAGACCCCCCTGGGCCGCTTGTGGCCCACGGGCCTTAGGTTGCTGACCCCTGATTTAAGTCCAACCCATATAGAGATCAAACTTGCAACCTTGGTGTTATGAGCACTGTCCTCTCGATCAACTGAGCTTATCCACACGGTTAATTTAGCTCCTCTCCCAGATAAGGAGTCATGGCTAGCAGTCAGTTGGAACCAAATGGTGAAAATGAGTGACATGCTGTCTTGCTGGAGATGCTTTTGTATGTCACTTCCTCAGGGACAGTGCTAGGGTTTTTTGCGCCCTAGGCAAGATCACCTTCTGGCGCCCCCCAATATATATACGGAGGGGAAGCCCAGGGGGGAGGCAAATGGCGAAAAGCCCCCGCCGCCAAGCCAGTCCCCGAGCCGAAGTGTGGCGCGGCGGGTGCTTTTCGCCGTTTGCCTCCCCCTTGGGTTCGGGAAGGCAAACGGCGAAAAGCCCCCGCCGCGCCGCACTTTGGCTCGTGGACTGGCTTGGCGGCGGTGGGAAGAAGGGGAGGAATTCCTCCCCTTCTTCCCGCCGCCGCCAAGCCAAAGCCGGCTTCCCTCGGTGCCCGCTGCCGCTTCGGCTTCCTGCTGCTTAGAAGCGAGTGCGCCTGGGTGGAGACAGAGCTCGCTCGCACGGGGAGCGGCGGTTGGCGGCCGCAGGTAGGTAAACGGTAGGCAGAGGGGTTGGGGGGAGAGCGCGTGCGTCCAGTCTCTGCGTCCAATCCCTGTGTCCGTGGGGCACATGCGCAGTAGCGCGGACACAGGGAATCTGGACGCAGAGACGCTTGCACTTTATTATATAGGATATATAAAAACAGAAAAATAATAATAAAAAACAGCTGAGAGGTGCGGCGAGGTGGCCCCAGGCTCGCACTCCCCGCGTGGGGGGCGCGAGCCTGGGGCCGCCTCCACTGCGGCTGTCAGCTGTTGAGCGTGCGCCTCGGGATAGCAGCCTGAAGCCGCTCAACAGTGATACTTGCTTTCAAATTCCTGACCTGCGAGGTAAGAACATTCTACGTATGCTCAGAGGTTAGTGCAGAAGTAAGAGCCGGTGCACAACATTGAACTGGGAAGTGCCCAGTTTGCAAAATATCTGTGCCGCGAACTTGCTAGGTTAGCCCTAAGTGGCATGCAGCTCACATCCTGACACGCTCATGTACTGCAACGTGGAGGTGGTGATATTGTCTTACTCTACACGATGATTCTGAAGCTGATTGCAGAAGTGGAAAACAGCTCAAAGGAGGACTGAGCATGCTCAGGGACTGCAGAATGCCAAATGTCTGTTTAAGCGGAGTGCGGGGAATGGAAAACCAGGAGAGGATTGAAGTGGTGGTGGAATGGAGTATCCCAGAGGAAGGGCTGGCTGGCTGGAAAGACCACTGAATAGAAGCACTGTATACAGTACAACACTGTATACAGAACTGCCCACCTAGCAGTTCGAAAGCACGTCAAAGTGCAAGTAGATAAATAGGTACCGCTACAGCGGGATGGTAAACGGCGTTTCCGTGTGCTGCTCTGGTTTGCCAGAAGCGGCTTTGTCATGCTGGCCACATGACCTGGAAGCTATACGCCGGCTCCCTCGGCCAATAAAGCGAGATGAGCGCCGCAACCCCAGAGTCGGTCATGACTGGACCTAATGGTCAGGGGCCCCTTTACCTTTTATACAGTACAACAAAATTCTACTGCAGGGCCCACTTGGGCAGGGAAGTGTCAGGATTTGAGCCTGCCTGGCAGCTCTCCTCCCTGACTTAATCTTAAGTGTGTGGCTGTTTATTTGCGCTGGAGGCAAGGGCTCTCTGCATGTACTCAGAGGCACTCTTCATCATATCGCAGGAATCGGCCTACCTTTTAACTGCATTCCAGGAACAGCCCTGATCCAAATGGATGCTCTGTCAAAGACCCTTGCAGTTTCTGTCTGCTCTGGGAGTTGCTGCGTGAGGCTGAAGGGAGTTGAAAGCTTCTGGAGGGCGCCAGGTTGGCGAAGGCTGTTGCACCCGCTGCCTGTTCCTGTTTGGAGATTCCTTGCAGGTATTGAGGGGAGCAAACTTAGCTCTGCTGCCGGGTTCCCTCCTGACTGCTGGGCGCGGTCTAATCTCATTCCTGTCCTTGTTCACACAGGTAACGCTATTGGGATTTCCCCCCCCCCAAAAGCCATCATCAATGCTGTGGTATTCTTAGAATATTTTAATGTGGTCAAATAATAGGCAGGTAGCTGACCAGCATGCCAGATGTGCTTTGTTTCTGGTATGTGTTTACGCTAAAAAAAACACTCTGGAAGGAGGTCCCCCCTCCCCCCGGACAATTCCTTGTCAATGGAGGGTTGCACCCTGTTTCGGCTTTGTGTTATTTGCAGGAGGGAGGGGAACCCTCTCTTCCCAGCTCTTTTCCTACCTTTGCTGTTTGTTGAAGGAGAAGGAGCCGGATTGATTCTGGCTGCGGATGAAATGTTTGCACCCTGCGGCTTGCACGTGGCTTGGTGGGGGCGGGGGGCGGGATGGGGGGTCAGAAATGCATGGGCCGGTCCCCGTTTTGGGGGAGGCTGCTTTCTTTCTGTCCTCCTTTCGCAGGAGGCCCAGCTGCAGCAGGATGCTGAACAGAGCCCCCAGTGTTTACGCGGAGGGAAGAACTCTGTGTGTCCTTCCAGTTCGCGTTGGAACACGGAGCTTGCAAAGTTCCTTTGGCAGCTGTTCCCTCCTGCCCTCCGAGAGCAGCTTCCAGCCGGTTGGCTGCTCAGAGGCTGTGCTGAAGTTTGTGTCTCCGAAACCTATCTGGTGGGTCACCCCAGAGAAGCTGTTGGGGGGCACCTTTTGGCGAGGGGGGGGCACCTGTCTGTCTTGAGCAGGGGTCAGCAAAAGCCCCGGTGGCTGCTTACCTGGGCCTTGCGAGCAGCAGGGGCTGGCGGTGGCGGTGGAGGGACGAGGAGGGGCACGAAAGGGCTGGCTCCAGAGAGGGGCTGCTTAAAATGGCTCTCAGCCAGCTCAGCCCAGCCCCCTTCCTCCTCTAGGCAGGGCAGGGAGAAGCCAGGAGGAGGGAGGGAGGAGGCGCTGTCACGGTGTGTGTGTGAGGGAGAGGGGGCGGGAAATGGCGCAGCCCGAACGATCGGAATCCCCACGCTGATCCACATGGTGATTCCTGGACCGTCTGCAGGCCGGATCCAGAAGGCAATTGGGCCGGATCCAGCCCCCAGGCCTTAGTTTGCCGATCCATGGTATTGGAAGACAATGAAGTCAAACCACTGTATCAAAGTCACCTCCTCAGGGTGCAAGCCTGGGCAGTGTGTCTGGAGGTCCTGAGCTGCCCAGACGACAAGACCCCCCCCCCCGGTCTCGCTGATGGGGTCCAAAGGAAAGCAGAGCAAGACATTTGGCACCAGCTTGGCAGCCGGAGTTGCCGGAAGGAGGCGTACAAGGTGCCATCTAACCGCCTTAGGGACTCCGCTCCAGATCTGTGTAGGGTTTACTCCTGAGCCTTTACTTCTCTCCAAGTTGTCTCGCAAGGCAGTGGAGGTTTAGGATCAGAGTTTCCGTTCTCCAAGATGGGCTCCCTTCCCAGGTTGTCAAGCGCCAGGCAAGCCTTCTCCTGCCATGTCATGACGCACACTGTATGCACATTTAAAGCACATGGTCTCTCCCCCCCCCCCCTGCCGCCGCAAAATAATCCTGAGAACTGTAGTTTGAGGATGCTGGGAATTGTAGCTCTCTGGGAGTAAACTACACGTCCCAGGATTCTCCAGGAGAAGCCATGTGTTTTTAGTATATGTTTAAATGAATAGGGTGGATGTGTCCTTAGCTGTTTCACAAATAAAGCTGGCGGCTGTCTTTAACCACAGGTAAGAGTTTTGGCACGTAGGACTGTTGGCTGTCTTCTCCCCATTTGGCTGAAGAATACCGACCCTGGCAACCCTAAGATCACTGGGTGAAATAATGCTTTTAATGGTTACTGTTTTCAAAATGCTTTTTTTCTTAAAAAGAAAACAAGAAATTGTGGACATCTTTGCCACCCTGGGCTCCTTCGCTCCAAAGGGTGGAATATATATCCTTCAATCAATTGAACATCTGACCGTTGCTGGCAGGCCCGGCTGAAGCTGCGACCCATTTTTCTGAGGGAGACTTGCAGGTACAGTCGTACCTCAGAAGTCAAACAGAATCCGTTCCGGAAGTCCGTTCGAATTCCGAAACGTTCAAATTTCAAAGCGTGGCTTCTGATGGGCTGCAGGACGCTCCTGAAGCCAATCGGAAGCCGCGGAAGCCCCATTGGACGTTTGGCTTCCAAAAGAACATTTGAAAACCGGAACACTCACTTCTGGTTTTTTATCGTTCGGGAGCCGGAACGTTTGACACCCAAGAGATTCGGGAGCCGAGGTACGACTGTATAGCATTGCACTGAACCAGTGACGAAGTTGGGTTTCCTAGGAAGATTTGACACACACAAACTTGGGCCTGCAAAAAGGCTGGCTTGCTCTGCGGGGAAAACCTTCTTCTTTTGTCCGTGTGTAGGTGCACAATCTTCATTTTTATTTGTGCATTCTGTCCCAGATTACGAATGGATTGCACACACTGGGCTTGCCTCCTGTGGCATTTTCTTGGACCATGTCTGTGCCGGAAGCCAATGCAAATATGTGTAACCTTTTCAGGCCTCCTGATGGTTGATGGACTACATCATCACCACTGGCCATGCTTGCTGGGACTGATGGGAGTTGTAGTTCAGCAGCATCTGGAGGAACAAAGATTCCCCACCTGCGGTGCAATGGTTTGTGTCATTAACTCTTGCCTTGCTGAGCCTCGCTATGTCTGTCTGAGCATCCTCGTCCATGTGTATTGTGAATACCGGGCACCCCCAAACTCCGCCCTCCAGATGTTTTGGGACTACAATTCCCATCATCCCTGACCACTGGTCCTGCTAGCTAGGGA
The DNA here is from genome assembly GCF_965207765.1 of Zootoca vivipara. Taxonomy (NCBI): domain Eukaryota; kingdom Metazoa; phylum Chordata; class Lepidosauria; order Squamata; family Lacertidae; genus Zootoca; species Zootoca vivipara. The sequence continues at coordinate 129,698,837 of NC_142582.1, read as the reverse complement.
TGATGGGAGTTGTAGTCCCAAAACATATGGAAGGCCGAGTTTGGGGGTGCCTGGTGAATATTTATCTTTAAAAATCCACCAACTGAAGATAACACATTCATTTTGGGCTTTGGGTCACAAGAGCTTCCGCTTGTCTTTTGAAGTGTGAAGCTATGCTGCAGTTTTCCTTGGTGAAGTTTCTTTGTCCCTGGTTTTGCTCTGAGTTACGCCCTCTGGGAGTTGACATGTCCTCCAGAAGAAAGCTGCCATCCAGCCCAGGGTCCCTGGAGTGATGTTGTCTGTCCCAGCTTGAACCTGCTGTTGGAAAATTCAGGACACATAGAAGGAAGAACTTCTTTATGCAGTGCACAGGTAGCAGTGATGACCAGTAAGCTAGCATGCTTCCTTTATTATTATATTCATTCATATCAGGGCCGTCTTAAGCGTATCTGGCGCCCTGGCTAGAAGATCCCTCTGGCGTCCCCCGCCCCGTTTCCCAGCACGGCTGGCGGGCGGGCGGGTGGTGCGCGGCTGCCGCAGGGCGCCCCCCTGGCAGCCTGGTGCACCACCCAGCCTTGCCTTGGAGCCGGCCCTGATTCATATCCTGGCCTTTTCCCCAGACAGAGATTTAATTCAGCTTATAGACGAATAGGAACAGCTAAAAACATAGAGAATAAAAACCTCAATAATTAAAAAGGAGTTAAACACTGGTTAGAACCTAGCTATATCTGTCTATGGGATGACTTTAAAAGCCATCAGTGGCAACTAGCCGTGTTCGAAATTAGCCAGGCGCCGGGCGCATTTTGCACCTGGCTGTCTGCCACTTGCGACCAAGTGGAGATGCCCGAGTCTTGGCGCCTGGTGTCTCCACCATCTGGAGTTGCATGCCTGAGGATCCTTGGATCGTGACAGTTTCCAGGCACTAGCGACACACCACTAGCGACACACGCGATGTTTTATCTGCGCAATCAGAGCGAATTCCAGGAACCAAAAGGTCATATTGAAAAAAAAGATGACTTCTGAGCCGTCTGGCCCAAAGATGGCAAGCAGGCATTCTGTTTTGGCCACTGTAACCCTGGTTTGAGGACCCATTGGCGGCTGGCTTATATATCTTGGAGTTTCTAACCCTGGCTACAAGCCCCAATGGCTATGCTCTGCCTTCCCAGCTGGAAGGCAACAATGCTTCTCAAGACTCTTTGCTGGAAACCACAGTGGGGAGAGGGCTCTAGTGGTCGGGTCCTTTTAATGGGTTTCCCGCAGGCTTCCGGTCGGCCCTTGTGAGAACAGGAGGCTGGACTAGGTGGGCCATTGACTTGATATACCAGGGCTCTTGTTGTGTTCCTGTGAAAAGGCTTTTCCCTCAATTGTTTTGCTCTAGCTGGACGACTGGCTGGGACTTAGGGAGCTGGGTATGTTTAGCCTGGAGAAGAGAAGGTTAAGGGGTGATATGATAGCCATGTTTAAATATATGAAAGGATGTCATATAGAGGAGGGAGAAAGGTTGTTTTCTGCTGCTCCAGAGAAGCGGACACGGAGCAATGGATTCAAACTACCAGAAAGAAGATTCCACCTAAACATTAGGAAGAACTTCTTGACAGTGAGAGCTGTTCGACAGTGGAATTTGCTGCCAAGGAGTGTGGTGGAGTCTCCTTCTTTGGAGGTCTTTAAGCAGAGGCTTGACAGGCATATGTCAGGAATGCTTTGATGGTGTTTCCTGCTTGGCAGGGGGTTGGACTGGATGGCCCTTGTGGTCTCTTCCAACTCTATGATTCTATGATTCTATGACTTCTACTGAGTTTCCTGCCTCCTGGTTACAAACTCTGCCTTAATCTCACCCCCACATTTACTGCTGCCTTCCAGCACCTCCCTTCCCGCTATCTTTTGTGGTCCGCCAAGGTGAATTTGACATTTGCTTCCCGCCAAGAATTGCCTTGCCTCTTGCAATCAGCCCGAGTAACTGAAATAATAATTAGTCTGAATGCTTTGCTCTATTTTTAGGCCACGTTAGTCAGCGCTTTTGCTACTCCCGAATTGCACTTGCCAGCTGAAACATTTCTGTTCCCGAAGGGGTGGCGTTTATTGCCCTGCAAGGCGTTCGGAGCAGCCTCCGCCCCCCAAATTCACATCTCACCTGGGCCACAGTCTCACCTTGTGGCCTTTACCTGTTTTGATTCAGACACTGTAGTTCCTTGATCATTGCAGATGGTGACAGCAGTCACGAAATTAAAAGACGCCTGCTTCTTGGGAGAAAAGCAATGACAAACCTAGACAGCATCTTAAAAAGCAGAGACATCACCTTGCCGACAAAGGTCCGTATAGTTAAAGCTATGGTTTTCCCAGTAGTGATGTATGGAAGTGAGAGCTGGACCATAAAGAAGGCTGATCGCCGAAGAATGGATGCTTTTGAATTATGGTGCTGGAGGAGACTCTTGAGAGTCCCATGGACTGCAAGAAGATCAAACCTTTCCATTCTGAAGGAAATCAGCCCTGAGTGCTCACTGGAAGGACAGATCGTGAAGCTGAGGCTCCAATACTTTGCCCACCTCATGAGAAGAGAAGAATCCTTGGAAAAGACCCTGATGTTGGGAAAGATTGAGGGCACTAGGAGAAGGGGACGACAGAGGACGAGATGGTTGGATAGTGTTCTCGAAGCTACGAACATGAGTTTGACCAAACTGCGGGAGGCAGTGCAAGACAGGAGTGCCTGGTGTGCTCTGGTCCATGGTGTCATGAAGAGTCGGACACGACTAAACGACTAAACAACAAAAAGTTCCTTAAGAACCGGTCCTGGCGGCTGCTACGGTGGTCGGTTGTGGTTGTTTTACAAATGCATCAGGTTTTGTAACCTGGGGGTGTGGGCAAGATCTCTGCAGAGGTGAGATCCATCCCCGCGTTTGCGTCCTGGCCCGTCTGGCTCCTTGAATCGGGGCAAAGGGGTGGGGGTCTTGCAGAAGACAACTGCTTCATTAAGGAAAGATGATTCAGCTCACAAAGGAGGCTGCCATGAGATCGCTCTTTGGGGAGCGGGTGTTTGGCGAGTTGCATAAATGTTACATTTTAGGAGGCAAGGTGTTTTGACTGCTTGTTGACAAGCTGACTCCAGAACATGTTGGATGCATTTGTTTTATTTATTTAAGGTAAAGGTAAAGGGACCCCTGACCATTAGGTCCAGTCGTGACCGACTCTGGGGTTGCGCGCTCATCTCGCATTATTGGCCAAGGGAGCCGGCGTAGAGCTTCCAGGTCATGTGGCCAGCATGACAAAGCCGCTTCTGGCAAACCAGAGCAGCACACGGAAACGCCGTTTACCTTCCCGCTGCAGCGGTTCCTATTTATCTACTTGCATTTTGACGTGCTTTCGAACTGCTAGGTTGGCAGGAGCTGGGACCAAGCAACGGGAGCTCACCCCGTCACAGGGTTTCGAACCGCCGACCTTCTGATCGGCAAGCCCTAGGCTCAGTGGTTTAACCACAGCACAATTTATACACCTCTTGAACGTAAGCTGCTTACGAGAACCCCTGGATGAAAGTGATTGCATCGATCGGCGGTTCTGAAATCCATGCATCACCGGTGGGTTGCCATTTTTTACTTTCATTTGGCTCACAGGTTGTCTATGGATTTGAAGATGGAAGGAGATGGCACTTCCATCCCACTGAATGTTCATACTGGTTTCTAATTGTGTTTTTATTGCTGCTTTTATTCCTTATGCTGCATTTGAATTCTGTGGAACTGCAGTTGTTGCAACAGGCAAAGAAAACCACAGCGTTGGAAGGGGCCGTGAGCGTAATGTAGTCCAGCCCCCTGCAATGCAAGAATCTTTTGCCCAATGTGGGACTCGTACCCACGACTCTTGAGATTAAGAGACTCATGCTCTGCCAATAGAATCATCCACCGATGGTCCATGGCGTAGGGGAAACTACTGGTATAGATGTTTTCAAGGCTCGCTTCTGAACTGAGTTTGGGACCAATGTTTTCTTGGTTGTGCTGGCAGATGACCTACATGACGAGATGGACTGGGGGGGGGTGAAGCCTCTTGATTCTCCTGTGCTTCTGAGCACCTTTCAGTATATTACAGGCATCCCCAAACTGCGGCCCTCCAGATGTTTTGGCCTACAACTCCCATGATCCCTAGCTAACAGGACCAGTGGTCAGGGATGATGGGAATTGTAGTCCAAAACATCTGGAGGGCCGAAGTTTGGGGGTGCCTGGTATATTACATCCTTCTGGGCTGGCTAGCTGGGAAGGTGTCCTGATTCATGCCCATCACCAAGGGAATGTGATGGCCCCAAGCAAGGGTATCAGCAAGCCCAGGGTTCTTAAAGTGGGATGGGAGGTAAGGCAAGGAGAGGTCAGGATATTTACCAGACAGAATGTGGGCCGAGGAGGGAGACCAAGATGTTCAAGGGTCTGGAGACCAAGCCTGATGAGGAATGGTTGAAGGAGCTGGGTATGCCTAGCCTGGAAAAGAGGAGACTGAGAGGAGATAGGATAGCCACCTTCAAATATCTCAAGGGCTGCCACATGGAAGAAGGAACAAGCTTGCTTTCTCCTGCTCCAGAGTGGCCATTACTCTCACCTTTACAGCAACTCTGGTATCACTGGATCACGTTCACAAGCTTTGTTGCACTGATGAAACTGAATAAATTAAATTGGATTTTGAATAAGTGTGCAATTAATCATTGCTGTTTTGAATTTTATCGTGCCGTTATCTTCCTTAGTGGATCGTGCAATGCGCTATTCTGAATGATGCTTTCTACAGAACAGGATAGGATAGGGGGGGGCACTGAAGTGGGAGGAGTTTACGGAACCGAGGGGGAGGTTGTCTGAAAAAGTTTGGGCGCTACCGATATAAACTAAGCTTAATAATAACCATCGTCTCAGTGCCTCAGTTCTCCCATCTGCAACAGTGGTTTGAATAGTGGCGAATAGTTCTCTCTCTCTCTGGAAAAAAAGAAGCAAAATATTAGAACTGTCACCAGGCTGAAATTGATTTGATTAATCAACTTAGATTTTAACAACATTAAATCTCTGCATGAATATGCATATGAGTGTGGGGGGGGATCAAAGTTAAAAATAGCGATCTCTTTTTATTTTTAGGGAGTTATGCAGGGGTTGTGGCATTTGTGTGAGTGAAGTGGGTGGCAGGAGAATGCTTCGATGGTGCCCGACATCCGCAGTTTTCAATAAGTAATTCTGTTAACGTACTTTTTTTAAAAAAAACATTTTGCTCGATTACTAGATGCCTCCGTACCTTTGGAGGGAAAAACCCCGCTCATGTAGATTTGCTGTCCTACTAAACACAATTCATTTATTAGGGCCTTTGAGTTCGTTTTCTCTGACGCCTTCCTGCCCCCACCCCCAGTAGCATAGCAATTTCCAAGCCTCATCTTGTCAAGAGTACCTAGAAAAGCATCTTCTGATGCAGGAGGAGTAAGAATCTGCAGTTGCGTTTGTTTCCTTTTTATGTAATAATTGATTAGATCACCGAATATCCCCCCGGTGCCAAATTCCAGAGCTCTGACAAGCTCTGAGCTCTTAAGAGAGAAAGCATTTGCTGGACACTTATATAAACTGTTGTGGTTGTGAGCCCAAATGTTTCAGAGCTGATGTCTCTTGTCTCTTTAATTTCTTCCACGGTCCTCTTAATTAGAACTGGGCCATGATGTGGCAGTAGGTGAGGGCTGTTGGCTCAAGTGGGCAGAACATTGGAAGTTCCCAAATTTATCGGCCTGGGTTGAGTTCCATCACGTCTAATCAGGGTTTTTCCACCTAGATTTTTGAAACCGTGATTTGAGGCAGTCAAGCCAGTGAGATTGTCCAGTCATGCTGAATGTTGGATGGTTGGCCTTTGATAACGGGAAACCTGGAGAAAGCTTTAGAAAGGTGGTAGAAAGACATAGAATCATAGAGTTGGAAGAGACCACAAGGGCCATCCAGTCCAACCCCCTGCCAAGCAGGAAACACCATCAAAGCATTCTTGACATATGCCTGTCAAGCCTCTGCTTAAAGACCTCCAAAGAAGGAGACTCCACCACACTCCTTGGTAGCAAATTCCACTGCCGAACAGCTCTTACTGTCAGGAAGTTCTTCCTAAGGACACAACCTTCCTGTCCCACCTATATTGTTGTTGGCGTCTGTCTCGGGAGACAACGGAGGAGTGAAGTTAAGCTCAAACAGATGGAGAATTACGGCGCCTGCTGTGGCTGTAAAGACCAATACGGGAGAGACATGTTTTGTTGCAGCTGGGGCAGAGGAAGGCAGCCGGTTGGGCTTCTGCAGATGCACCATGGCGTTTTGTCTCTCCGCTCTCCTCCCAGTCGTCATTCCTCCTCTGGTCACTGCTATGGATGCACAACCTGTCTCCAGGTACTGCGGTCCCCTGCAAGGGATTCCCACATGGCAGGGTTGAGGTCACCAGCCTTCATGTCATGTTTGTAGACATCTTTATACTGTAGACTTGGTCTGACAATGGGCCTGGTGCCTGAAGCCAGCTGCCCGCAGAGCACGTCCTTGGGGATCCAGTCATCTTCCATTCTGGGGACATCATGACCAAGTCACGGAGACCTATTTATCTCCAGACTTCTATGTGCACAATAATTCTATGGATAAGAGAGGTCGGTTAATGTTATCCACACGGATCAATCAGACGATTCACCTTTGGTGACACCATTAAGATTCGTATGTTGACCACTGAGGAATAACCCTTGTGGGCTGAAATGAGTTCTCAGTATATTATTGCTGGTCACAAGAGCTTGGCTTCTCAGAATTACTGTTGGTCATATGAGCTTGAGGATTGCACTTTTAAGATCATATGACCAGCAGGCTGGATCAGGCCATGGACTCATCTAGTCTAACACCCTGGTTCTCCTCCTCCGATGCTCTGCCTTTTTATTTGAAAGTAAAGCAAATATTCCAAAGATACAGTAGGCCTACCTTAGGACTCTCGCGCTTTCCTATTACTATTATTATTATTATTATTATTATTATTATTATTACAGTCATACCTCAACTTACGAAAGCTTCGACTTCGGAAGTCGAAGCCTCCGGAAGTGTTTTTGGCATGCGCGGTCGGCGCATGCGCAGAAGCGTGAAATCGTGCTTTGCGCATGCGCCGTAAAGGTGCTTCGACAACCAAAAACCTCGACTTACGAAGACGCCCGCGGAACGGATTGTCTTCGTAAGTCGAGGTACCACTGTATTATTATTAAAATTTGTACACCGCCCTATACCCGCAGGTCTCAGAGCAGTTCCAACATAAAATCACAAAATACATAATGAAAAGACAGTATAAACAAAAACAACCCAATAAGCCTTCAGGAAGCCAAACGCAGTTTAGTGGATCTCCCTGGGAATGCATGCTGCTTTTTTCACTTGTGTGTGTGTGAAAAACAAAAACCTCAATATAACCAGAACTAAAAGCACTTGTAAAAAATAATCATGCCCTTTAACACCACATCCCAGCATGGAAACAATTCTCCGTCCCCATGGAAAATCTGCCGCTGGTTCCCTGGTCCGACTGCGCCGTGCAGCTGTCGCGTTTTAAAAGCCCATCCTTGTTGCCTCCTCCTTCCGCGAAATGGTGGTGAAGGATCCGTCCCTCGGCCAGAGAGGCTTAACCTAGTTCGCCAGTTGTAGGTTGGGCAAAGGATGGGCGCAGGGCAGCTTAAAGGGCTACTCTGTCCGGGAGCTTCTCAAAGTCTGCGCTGTGCCCCAGGAACAGGTGGCCGGTGGGGAAGAGGCCGGCCGCTGTTCCCCGGAAAGCAGCAACACAGCCTTTGGAGGCGAGGGCTCGGAACGAAAACAATGCCTGGTCCTGGTACTTTTAAAAGGCGGCTTTCTTCTCTTCCAACCGGGTTGTCTCCGGTTTTCTCGAGGAGTGAGGAGCACACGGGGGAACCGTGTTGTGTGTGGTGGGGGGCAACAGAAATCCCTTTTGGTCTCCCAAGAGGCTAGTTCACAGCAGCTGAAGGAACCGGCTTTCTCGGTGGAATTTTATCACAGAGGGGCCATTGTTCCGCTCTGCTATGTACTTGGTTTGAGAACTGGATTATCATTTTCTCTGCTGCATCTAAAATTAAACATAGAGAAGGGAGAAGTGAATGAAATCTTCCCCATAAATGTAGGAGGACAACACACCTTCCCGTTAATTACTGGCTCTTTTGTAAATATTGCACATTTAAGAAGAAGTAAAATGTTCTGGTGACACAACCTTGACGGCAGAAAGTGAGGAGGAATTAAAGAACCTTTTAATGAGGGTGAAAGAGGAGAGCGCAAAATATGGTCTGAAGCTCAACATAAAAAAAACCAAGATTATGGCCACTGGTCCCATCACCTCCTGGAAAATAGAAGGGGAAGAAATGGAGGCAGTGAGAGATTTTACTTTCTTGGGCTCCTTGATCACTGCAGATGGTGACAGCAGTCACGAAATTAAAAGACACCTGCTTCTTGGGAGAAAAGCAACGGCAAACCTAGACAGCATCTTAAAAAGCAGAGACATCACCTTGCTGACAAAGGTCCGTATAGTTAAAGCTATGGTTTTTCCAGGAGTGATGTATGGAAGTGAGAGCTGGACCATCAAGAAGGCTGATCGCCGAAGAATTGATGCTTTTGAATTATGGTGCTGGAGGAGACTCTTGAGAGTCCCATGGACTGCAAGAAGATCAAACCTATCCATTCTGAAGGAAATCAGCCCTGAGTGCTCACTGGAAGGACAGATCCTGAAGCTGAGGCTCCAATACTTTGGCCACCTCAAGAGAAGAGAAGACTCCCTGGAAAAGACCCTGATGTTGGGAAAGATTGAGGGCACTAGGAGAAGGGGACGACAGAGGACAAGATGGTTGGACAGTGTTCTCGAAGCTACGAACATGAGTTTGACCAAACTGCGGGAGGCAGTACAAGACAGGAGTGCCTGGCGTGCTCTGGTCCATGGGGTCACAAAGAGTTGTACATAACTAAACAACAACAAAATGTTCTGGATATAATTGCGGTACGGGATGTAGTCTGCTGGAAGCTCCTCCCTGCTCTCCTTGCTCTCCCCAAGCTTAACCATGGTTTACCAAGCAGTGGTTCTTAACAATGGCCATAACCGTGGTTATAGCGGCCCGGTTCACACAACATTGCACATTTATGAAGAAGTAAAATGTTCTGGATATAATTACAGTACGGGATGTAGTCTGGTGGCCGCTCCTCCCTGCTCTCCTTGCTTTCTTTCCCCAGGCTTAACCATGGTTTACCAAGCACTGGTGCTTAACCATGGTTTACCAAGCACTGGTGCTTAACCATGGCCATAACCGTGGTTACAGCATAGCTGCCAAGTTCCAGCCTGAGAAATAAGGTACTGGATCGGAAGTAGCAGACCGGAAGTAGCGCTGCCGCCATTTTGGAACTGGGCGGAGCATGCTCAGAAGCTACTTTTGATGCTGCTCTGCCCTGTTCCAAAATGGCCGCTGCACCTGAAGTCGCGCTGCAGCCATTTTGGAACTGGGCAAAGCAGAATCAAAAGTCGCTTCTGACCATGCTCCGCCCAGTTCCAAAATGGCCGCCGCGCCAGAATAAACCGGGGAAAAACAAAAAAATCTGTTTTTTCGGCTGGGAACAGCTGGAAAAATGGGGGGTTTCCCGGGGAATACGGGAGACTTGGCAGCTATGGGTTACAGTGGCCTGGTTCGCACGGTATTGTTAACATTTCATATAACCGCCCCAATAGCACCTTGAGCACAAATCGTCCTGAAGGCACAGCCCAAAAGGACGTCCGGAAAAGGGACCTCATTTTGTTGCTCTTCTGTATCCCTAAACTTAATCCCCTCAGTGGGGATTGCTTCAGAGTAGAACTGTGTCTACTCTGTGTTGTAAGAAACTGATGTGCCAGTTCCTTACATGGATGTTGAATGCAAGAATTAAAACCCGTCCCCAGCGTGGAGGATTTAAGGAGATTGGTCTGCTGGATAAAAAAAATCCAGACCTGTAGTTCCTTTCTGTGGGGAAGCAGCACTGCTACTCCCCACTTCCTAGAAGAGCACATTAAACTCAGCAGGCATTGAACAGCATGTGTAAATTGGGCATGAATGAACACCCTCATATTCAGAATTTCAAAACTGATGATTCAGGGTTCCTGGCAGTGGTTAGCAAGGGCTGTGTGCCTGTTTTACTGCATCATCATTATTATTATTATTATTATTGCATCCATAAGTTATTTTTTCCTTTCCAACGTTGCAGTGCTTAATAAAACTCAAGTTTCACCATGGATAAATTAATTGCTACTTAAGCTGCATGGTGCTTTCTCCATTTTTCTCAGTAGGCCCCCCGGCTGCTGAAAAGAATATTTATAAACTTCTTAAAAGAGCTAAACGGCAAAAGCCACTCCAGAAGTCCCCGGGACTTGAAAAGCAACCTTGTTCCATTGTTGCTAGCGGTGGGAAGTTCTAGGGGGGCGAAGCTTGCAGCGCCTTGGACTGAGGGATTTGCGGCATCTTTTCTCGCGTCTGCCTCGCCAAACTGCCGACCCTGCGTCGGTTCCCCCAAAGAGAGCAACTGCGTCCCGCAGAAAACGCCAGCCGGCTCACAGCTGCGTCTCTGCCACCCAGCTCAAAATCCCAACAGCTGCTTCTCTCCCCCTCCCCTTGGCTGGAGGCGCTTCTCCTTCTCCAAGCACAGGTGGGTATCGCATTCCAAAAGCTGGAGAGAGGTGCCCAGCTATCAGGAGAAGAAGAAGAACCTGTCGCTTGCTCTCCTTGACGCAACATCCGCTTGATGAGGGACGGACTCCCGGCATCCTGGCGACACTATGTTTTTCTTGTATTGATAAGGGTTTGCTGTTTTTTTGTAGAAGTCTGTTAGGCGATACTGTATAGGCCTTTGGTTTGCCAGGCTTTTATCTGTGCTGCGTGATGGAATAATGTGCCAGGGGAATTAGTGGGGATGGATTCAGGGACAGTTTGCCTATTTCTGCTTTCCATGCTTTAAGCATGGTCTGTGTGTACCTGTTTAGTGCTGTGGGAATTTTCCTTAGTTTGGGAGGAATGGGTATGCTATGGTGTGCAGTAATTTCAATAGTGTCCCTCTCTAGGTGTGTCCATTGTTTTGTCTCATCTTCTAGTATATATGGGATTTTGTGGCATACCTGGTGGGCGATGTAATATTCTTCTATGTTGGGGATTCCCCATCCTCCCTCTGAGGAGGGGAGGTGCAGATATTTGGGGCTTATTCTTGGGTTTTTTTCATGTGAGAAGATAAATAAGTGTAGGTTTTTTCCTGCCATTTGCAGAGTTGGACTGGCGGAATCCAGATTGGGAGGGTTTGGAATAGGTAGGTTAGTTTTGGGAGGGTGGTCATTTTGATCATGGCTACTTTTTGTCCGAGAGAGTGAAGTTTCATGTTGTTCCATCTCTTTAGGTCTTTGTTAATTTTGTTGTAGTTGTGGAGGTATAATTTGTTCAGGTTTCTGGTTATTTGTACCCCTAGGTATCTGACCTTGGTGCAGCAATTCTTTTTTTGGGGGGGGGGTGTTGTGCACGTTGAAGCACATAGCTTCCGACTTTGCACAATTTACCCTTAGGCCCGAGCGGTTTTCTGCTAGTCCCACTTTGCCGCACCATCTCGCTTTTAGGTCAAGGGAGCCAGCATTTGTCCGCAGACAGCTTTCTGGGTCATGTGGTCAGCAGGACTAAACCGCTTCGGAAACGGCGAGACAGAAACCAGAGCACACGGAAAGTACCTTTCTGCCACAGCGGTACTTATTTATCTACTTGCACTGGTGTGCTTTGGAACTGCTAGGTTGGCAGGAGTTGGGACAGAGCAACAGGAGCTCACCCCCTCGTGGGGATTCAAACCACCGGCCTTCCGATCAGCAATCCCAAGAGGCTCAGTGGTTTAGACCACAGCGCCACCAGCCTCCCTGCTTTTTTAAATATGGCAGCCCTTGTGGTGTCGGATTGAACATGGGACCCTCTGCCCCCCCCCCAAAAATGTTTCTTGCCCCTTCCCCTCTCAGAGATGGCACCCTAGGTTTGTCAGCTGGTTAGTTTTGAGCAGGCAAGTTTTTCCTTTTCCCGGTTGAGGGTGAACTGGTTTGTGCATTCCCTCGGTTACACAGAAAGATTCTGGCATGTACCGCAAACAGATCTATTTATGTCCATGAACAATAGGGCCAGACGTTGGAGGGGAAAATTCCTTTTCCAGCGGCTAGTCAGGGCCTCCTCCAGAAGAATGTGTGCATTCCATTGCTTTCCTCTCTTGGCAGTAGGTAGGGCTGGGAGGACGGCGAAGCAGCAAGGAGGGAGCAGACCCACAAAACAAGGAAAACCTCCACGACGAGCTTTCTCCTTTTGGGAGGAAAGGAAGCGAGAGGTCAATGTTCATGGCTGTGGGTTGTCTGGAAAATTCCTCCCCCTCGGGGCTTAAAATTGATTGATACCTGAATCTCCAAAGGGTCTCCCCTCCTCCCTTGCCACACAACGAAAGCCAAAAGTATTTAGAGTCATGGAATCGTAGAGTTGGAAGGGACCGCGGGGGTCATCTAGTCCAACCCTCTTGCGATGCAGAAATCTTTTGCCCAATGTGGGGCTCGAACCCACGACCCCGAGATTAAGAGGCTCGTGCTCTATAAAGCAAACATCTATAGCAGGCATCCCCAACCTTCGGCTCTCCAGATGTTTTGGACTACAGTTCCCATCATTCCTGACCACTGGTCCTGTTAGCTAGGGATCATGGGAGTTGTAGGCCAAAAACATCTGGAGGGCCGCAGGTTGGGGGTGCCTGATCTATTGAATAGAAATAAGCCTAAAGCTGCATTTGAAAAATATTCCTGGTTGCAAACTTTGCTGAGACATGATGGTTCAGCGGCTCCTGCACTATGCAAGCTTGCAAGGCTACACTTGATTCCTTCTCAGGCTGTGGCGCTTACCCTTTTAGACCTTAAGGTAGCATATGCACATTCTGCTGAAGGGTCTTTACCTTTGTGTATAGCTGTGCTTCTATATACCAACATATTTCAAGGTACCGTAACCCAGATTTTGCACCGAGAAGGGGAGAGCGCTCTTGTGTTCAAATCCTGCTTGCCAAGATTTGGTGAAACCCGAGAGCAATTGACCAAGTGTATCTCCAAGGAGAATGCCCCAAACCTACCACCAAAGGGGACCCTCCTTTATTTCAGTGGGGGCTCCTCCCTTTGGGGGGAAGGCATGCAGGCCCCACGGAAACGACTCCCCGTCTGCCCCTGTTTGCTGGGTGCCATCTGCCTCCAGAGGGACAGACAAACCAACAAAACGAGAGTTGGAAAAGGGAAAATGACCTCCGCCTGCTCCCGCAGCTGCAACTCTGTAGGCACACTTGTTGCTTCAGCATCAAGCTGCCTTTCAAAGCATGCAGTTACTAGCAAGCGTTCAGATGGTGCACAAACTGCAGTTGAAAGCATTTAGCTCCGCATTTAGCCTTCTGTAATTGGCTGGCAAACTGCGGAGGTTTTCTCCCTCCTCCTCTGATCCTGCTTCTCTGCCTCCCAGCTGGGGGTTCCCTGCCTTCCCTCCTGCCCTTCGCATAAAGGTCACGGCAGTGGGAAGCTGGCGGGTGAAGGCAGCCGGCAACGGGCAACGGCACAGCTGCCCCAGCACAGTCCTTCCTGTCTTGCCGTGGGCATAAGAAGAGACTCTGCTGGGTCAGGCCAGCGGCCCACCGAGTCCAGCATCCTCTTCTCCCAGGGCCCAGCTGGATACCTGCGGGAAACCTGCAAGCAGGATCCGAGCGCAGGAGCCCTCTCTCCTCCTGTGGTTTCCAGCAACTGGGACTCATAGAATCATAGAGTTGGAAGAGACCACAAGGGCCATCCAGTCCAACCCCCTGCCAAGCAGGAAACACCATCAAAGCATTCTTGACATATGCCTGTCAAGCCTCTGCTTAAAGACCTCCAAAGAAGGAGACTCCACCACACTCCTTGGCAGCAAATTCCACTGCCGAACAGCTCTTACTGTCAGGAAGTTCTTCCTAATGTTTAGGTGGAATCTTCTTTCTTGTAGCTTGAATCCATTGCTCCATGTCCGCTTCTCTGGAGCAGCAGAAAACAATCTTTCTCCCTCCTCCATATGACATCCTTTCATATATTTGAACATGACTCAGAAGCATGGCTGCCCCAACTGGGAAGGCAGAGCAGAGCCTTCTAAAATTCAGCTTCATGTCCTAGTGTCTACATGTTCTAGTGTTAGGAGAAAGGGGTGTATCATTTTGCCATGTACTGTATAATTTTATACACCTTTATTGTTTCTCCTCTCACTTGCCCTTTCCAGGCCAAACTCTCCCCAATGGCTGCAACCTTGGCATGGCCTTTTATGAACCAGGTATCATTTAAATATGGTATCATATTCGCTCCACCCACTTTTACCTTTGGCCACGGCCACCCCAACACGTGGCTTTCAAAAGGCTGCCTAGAAGAAAATGCACGTCCCTGATCTAGACCAGTGTTGCCTACTCTGACTGGCAGTGGCACTCCCAAGGTTTCAGGCGGAGAAGAGCCGTTTCTGCCAGCTTTTCTTTTCTTTTTTTAAAATCAATTTTTATTAGATTTTCACTTACAAACCAATCATATCATATCAATTGTTTCAAATTGATATACAAATACATATCTATTAAACCAAATATTATGCCAAATCATAAATTTTTTGACTTCCCATGCTTCAAAATCTGATGATTCTGAGTAACGATTCTTGCTGCCATTCTAGTCCAAATTCCAAATTCTTTCCAAGTTTCTGTCACCTTTTTCTTAAGGTGCCAGGTGCCAAGGATTTGAACTCAGGATCCTCTGCGTGGAAGGCAAGCAATGGGCCGGCAGTCTGTCTCTCATTTCCATCTTACTTTGCTGCCATTGGGTAGTGCCTCACGACCACTTCCTAAGCAGTTATTTAGCAATAACCCTCTCTTTAACGCTTGTGCGTCCTTCCCCATACTGCGATAAAAAGGTGCCGTAGGTGGAAGCGTGACAGGATGTGGATTTCATTTATGCTGAGCCAACCCGGTGCCCTCCAGATGTTTTGGACTACAACTCCCATCAGCCCTGCCCAACACAGTCGGAAGCGCTTGGTCTGATGGGAGTTGTAGTCCAAATGTCTTCCCCATGCCCCGCTGTGAAAAGAAGCAAGAGAAAGAGCTCCGATTCAGCCCCTCCCTCCCCTGGCATTTGTTTAAAGTTGAGATTGCTGGCATCTGCTTCAAAGCTTCTGTGTCTCAGCTGTTTTGAATTCAGCAGGCAGCTCCCTCCGTTGTCTCTTATCTGCCCTTGCTCTGGAACAGAATCGGAATGTCCATCTTTTGACCTTAGGACTTACCTTGCCTCTAGTTAGGGCTGAGCTCTGTCGGCAACCGCGTCCCAGATTTCCATCACAGACGCGAGTAAATGCTTACGTCCTTCTGTCTGCTCAAGGAGCTGAGTCTCTTAGAGCTGGATGAACCAACGGTCATGGAGATCAAGAAAGTTCATGGATTTGACTCTCCAGGTGCAATTTTTTTTGCCCCTGGGTAGAGCTCAGGAGACAAGCTTCCTCCACCAACCAGAAATTCTATAGAAATGCACACAAGCTGCTGTTCTTGGCCTCCATCTGTCTCGCTGGAGAATTACAGCGCCTGCTGTGGCTGTAGAGACCGATACGGGAGAGACATGTTTTATTGCAGCTGGGGCAGATGAAGGCAGCCGGTTGTGCTGCTGCAGATGGACCATGGCGTTTATTTTCTCTGCGCTCCTCCCAGCGGTCAGCACTGCGCTTGCAACGCTGAAGAGTCCTCTCCAGGGTGCAAGCCTGGGCAGTGTGTCTGGAGGTCCTGGGCTGCTCAGACGACAAGGCCCCCCTCTCGGCCTCGCTGAGGTGGTCCAAAGGAAAGCAGAGCAATATACTTGGCACCAGCTTGGCTGCAGGAGTTGCTGGAAAGAGGCGTACGAGGCACCATCCAACCGCTTTAGGGACCCCTTTCTGGATTTGCGTTGGGTTTACTCCTTAGCTTTTTCTTCTCCAGAAGACAGGTGCAGGAGAGAGAGAACAACAGCATTTGCTCCCAAGACAGTATGATTCAATCCACTTGCCGTAGTTGTTCTTGGCAGGTACATCCACAGGGTAAAGCTTCCAGAATTTTTACTGTCCTGATCTATTTGGAATGGTTTTACTTAGTTGATCATTGTGAGAGTTTTACCTCTGTGTTTTTTTTTAATGTATATTATATTGTTGTAGCAGTATTGAGCTATACAAATTTACTTCAATATACAAACCAGTTAGCAGCTAATAAGTCCTAGGGTCTGCACATTTGTGCGGGGTGCAGAGGTGCTCTGGCACCTGGAGCGACACACATGCTGTGCACCTGGGGGCGGGGCGAGCGTCCAAGACAGTTCCGGATTTATGTATAAGCTAAACAAGCTATAGCTTAGGGCCTCACTCTCTGGGGGGGGATTTAAAGCAAAATAAAACTGGATGTACATTTCCAAAATATAATAATAATAATAATAATAATAATAATAATAATAATAATAATAATAATATATTATTTATACCCCACCTATCTGGGCGACTTCCAACCGAATATTAAAACAGTACAGCATCAAACATTAAAAACTTCCCTAAACAGGGCCACCTTCAGTTGTCTTTTAAAAGTAAAATAGTTACTTATTGCCTTGACATCTGAAGGGAGGGCGTTCCACAGGGCGGGTGCCACTACCAAGAAGGCCCTCTGTCTGGTCCCCTGTAACCTCACTTCTCGCAATGAGGGAACCGCCAGAAGGGCCTCGGTGCTGGATCTCAGTATCCAGGCTGAATGATGGGGATGGAGACGCTCCTTCAGGTATAGAGGACCGAGGCCGTTTAGGGCTTTAAAGGTAAGTACCAACACTTGTGCTCAGAAACAAACAAATAATATAAAACCTACATACAGCTTTAACCATTTCTGCAGGAACACCTGGCTTGAGAGCAGTACATGTGAAAAGGATCTAGGAGTCTTGGTAGACCACAAACTTGACATGAGTCAACAGTGTGATGCAGCAGCTAAAAAAGCCAATGCAATTCTGGGCTGCATCAATAGGAGTATAGCATCTAGATCAAGGGAAGTAATAGTACCACTGTATTCCGCTCTGGTCAGACCTCACCTGGAGTGTGTCCAGTTCTGGGCACCACAGTTCAAGAAGGATACAGACAAGCTGGAACATGTCCAGAAGAGGGCAACCAAAATGGTCAAAGGCCTGGAAACGATGCCTTATGAGGAACGGCTTAGAGAGCTGGGTATGTTTAGCCTGGAGAAGAGAAGGTTAAGGGGTGATATGGTAGCCATGTTCAAATATATAAAAGGATGTCATATAGAGGAGGGAGAAAGGTTGTTTTCTGCTGCTCCAGAGAAGCGGACACGGAGCAATGGATTTAAGCTACAAGAAAGAAGATTCCACCTAAACATTAGGAAGAACGTCCTGACAGTAAGAGCTGTTCGGCAGTGGAATTTGCTGCCAAGGAGTGTGGTGGAGCCTCCTTCTTTGGAGGTCTTTAAGCAGAGGCTTGACAGGCATATGTCAAGAATGCTTTGATGGTGTTTCCTGCTTGGCAGGGGGTTGGACTGGATGGCCCTTGTGGTCTCTTCCAACTCTATGATTCTAGGATGTAAGTCATGGGCCCCACCTGCTAGCCTGCTCCCTAAATAATACTGGTTTGTTGCTTACAAAGGATAGCCGACCATGTAAAGGGTCCCATGTAAAGGGCGAGTATCTGAGGGGGTGGGGCGGGGATGTCACCCCCCCCCTCAGGGATAACACCTGGGGCAGGCTGCCCCCACCACATACCCTTCCTCCGCCAGTGGCGGGGAGCACACCCACCCAGGCCAGCCATTGGCAGCAACCAGGCCAGATCGGCAGGTTGTTGTTGTTGTTGTTGTTGTTGTTGTTGTTGTTGGCTGCAGAGACCACCATTCCCTCCTCTCTCCCTGTTTCTGCCAATGCTTGGTGAGCATTCTGCTTCGGTTTGACTCTAGAGCCAGATTGAAAAAGGGGAATTGGGAGGGAGTCTTTTGAGTCCAGAGAATGTTTGACAGTTGAGACTTTATTTTGAAGGCGCTGCGACCTCCAGGCAAAGAAGTCCAGTGCTTTCCAGCTCTGACATTTCCTGTTTGGATTTTTAAATAGCAACACTTGAGCTAGATAATCGCAGGGTGGACATCTCTGCGCTGGCTCCCGAGAGCCAATCATAAAACCAGCCTCTTTGAATTTTTAAAAAAGCCCCATGCAGAGTTTCGAGTGGTGTTTTCTGTTTCAATTTCCCTGTTTGGAGGCCAAAAGAAAAAAGCATCGCTTGCCTTGGCAGGCGTGAAGTGCCTCTTATTTCTCGCTCGCTCGCTCCTCTCCCCATCCAAAGATAATATCGAATCTGGGCTTGTCTTCCTTTCCGTAGCCACCCCTGAACCGCCCCCACCCCCGGGGGGGGGGGTCCTCGGCTCTTTTTCGCTTTGCGTGTTTTGGGCAGGGACAAAACCGTCCCTTTCAAAAGGGATGGCTCCTGGTTCCGAAGGAACGTTCCCTCCTCTGATTCCCTGAAGGAGAATCAAGGAGCATCTTTTAAAAAACCAAGCTGCATTTCAGAGTAATAACGGAAGCACTTCCCCTCCTTGGAAGAGGCAACTGGAATGAGATAGTTCCATCAAAAGAACGAAGCAGCTTGTCGAACGTTGGAAAAACGGTGATGTCGGTGTGAGGGGGTGTTTGCTCGCTTGGTGCTTGGGAGCCGATTTGAATGTTGTAATCTTCCCCTCTACTATTCCTTCCAGTGGTCCAGCTGGCAAGGGACAAAGCAGTTGGCCCAATGTGACTGATGCATTTTTTAAAAAAAAACATTTAAGGACTCAAGACGAGCACTGCAGGATCGGGCCAAGGCCCATGAGCTCAACAGAACTCTCCCCTCCAAATTATACTGCCTCCTACCCTGGCATCATGGCTTGCAGCCAAGGACTACTTTGTTCTCAACTCTCTTCTGCCTTGGTCAGACCACAGCTGGAGTCCTGTGTCCAGTTCTGGGTGCCACAATTTAAGTAGGATGTTGGCCAGCCAGAACATGTGGGTAACCTAATATGACCAAGGGCCTGGAAACCAAGCCTTATGAGGAACGGTTGAAGGAGCTGGGTAGGTTTAGCAGCCCCTTTATAGTTTTCTGAACCTTTTCCAGCCCTGCAATATTTTACCAGAACTATACACAGAGGTTCAGGCATTTGCCTTCAGCATGCAAGGCCTGAAGTGTGTGTGTGTGTGTGTGTGTCCCAATCCCTTCCTGAGCTTCCCTGTGTCGGGCACGGGAGGTTTTCCATGGGTGGTTCTTCTACCCATGTTCACTTCAATTCAAGTTGTTGTTGTTTAGTCGTTTAGTCATGTCCGACTCTTCGTGACCCCATGGACCATAGCACGCCAGGCACTCTTGTCTTGCACTGCCTCCCGCAGTTTGGTCAAACTCATGTTCGTAGCTTCAAGAACACTGTCCAACCATCTCGTCCTCTGTCGTCCCCTTCTCCTAGTGCCCTCAATCTTTCCCAACATCAGGGTCTTTTCCAAGGATTCTTCTCTTCTCATGAGGTGGCCAAAGTATTGGAGCCTCAGCTTCAGGATCTGTCCTTCCAGTGAGCACTCAGGGCTGATTTCCTTCAGAATGGATAGGTTTGATCTTCTTGCAGTCCATGGGACTCTCAAGAGTCTCCTCCAGCACCATAATTCAAAAGCATCAATTCTTCGGCGATCAGCCTTCTTTGTGGTCCAGCTCTCAATGCATCGGTAACCCTGACAAACCCCCCACAGTTACAGGAGGCGTTCTGTGGCTCTCTACATGCTATTATTGTCGTTAGTATTATTTATTAAGTTTCTATACTGCCCTTCACTTGAAGATCACAGGGCAGTTTGCAATCTAATAGATTGCTATACAGTACTTTTAAAGCACATTCTCTCCTTCAAATAATTCCGAGTACTGTAGTTTGTGCCCCTGAAGGACCAGGTGCGCAGCCTGGGAGTCATTTTGGACTCCACTGCTGTCCATGGAGGTGCAGGTCAGTTCTGGGCCCAGGGCAGCTGTCTACCAGCTCCATCTGGTACGCAGGCTGAGACCCTACCTGCCCGCAGACTGTCTCGCCAGAGTGGTGCATGCTCTGGTTATCTCCCGCTTGGACTACTGCAATGCGCTCTATGTGGGGCTACCTTTGAAGGTGACCTGGAAACTGCAATTAATCCAGAATGCGGCAGATAGACTGGTGACTGGGAGCAGCCGCCGAGACCACATAACACCGGTCCTAAGAGACCTACATTGGCTCCCAGTACGTTTCCGAGCACAATTCAAAGTGTTGGTGCTGACCTTTAAAGCCCTAAACAGCCTTGGCCCAGTATACCTGAAGGAGCGTCTCCAACCCCATTGTTTAGCCCAGACACTGAGATCCAGCGCCGAGGGCCTTCTGGCGGTTCCCTCACTGCGAGAAGCCAAGTTACAGGGAACCAGGCAGAGGGCCTTCTTCGTGGTGGCACCCGCCCTGTGGAACGCCCTCCCACCAGATGTCAAGGAGAAAAAAACTACCAGACTTTTAGAAGACATCTGAAGGCAGCCCTGTTTAGGGAAGCTTTTAATGTTGAATAGATTATTGTATTTTAATATTCTGTTGGAAGCCGCCCAGAGTGGCTGGGGAAACCCAGCCAGATGGGCGTGGTATAAATAATAAATTATTATTATTATTAAATTTTATTAAGGTTCATTTTATTAAGGGTGCTCCAATGCTCCGTCAAGTGCTTAGGGGTCCTGTAGGAAGGCCACTGGCATCCAGGTAAGCTGTTGGGCAGGTGAGTTGAACAGGCATTGGGGTCCCAGGGCATGAGGGCGCCTTAAGAGTCTGCCCTGCCCTGGGTGCATGTTTCAGGTTTAGGTGAATCTTAGCTGTTTGGAGACACAAACATGTGGCTCATCTCTGGATGATGCGCAGGTGAACGTGTGAATGGAGCTCCACAGGAAAGTTCTGTGTTCACAGTGGAATGCAGGAATCCCATTCATAGAATTGCCTATGAGAGCTACATTTGCAACATGCCAATCATGCGCCACCATGGGACAGCTGTGCACGGATGACCCCAGCCGCCGTGCGCGATTCCTGTGGTCACGACACGGTGCCGTCCAATCCAGCTTCCCCCCAACCTGGCGCCCTCCAGGACTTCTGAACTACAACTCCCACAAGCCTTAGCAAGGGCAGGGGAGTGGCAGCTGAGGCTGATGGGAATTGTAGTCCAAAATCCCCGGAGGGCATCGACTTGGCAAAAGTTAACGGGGTTGGATGTCGTGGCGGCAACAATATCTTCAGCTGCATCTTAGCTCCACTTACTGTTTTCCACGCTTAAATCACCTCCCCCCCCACTATTTAAATAATGGAAACTCACTTTGCTTGCCAAGGTTTTTGGGTTTAGCTGCTGCTTCTGTTGCTCCGAGAGCTAATTCTCTTCCTGCCCCCCTGCCCACCTCTCTCAAAGGCCTCAAAACACCGCACAGCCACTGTATATACGGCAGGATGGAAAAGTTCACGTGTTACGCTGCCTCTGATTCATATTTTCCAGATAGAACCATTTCAGCCGTAGGTTGTTAGGCTTCACAATGCTCCAGAAGTTAACATACAGTGATATATATATTTTAAAGCCTTTTAAGGGATTCCTGCTTTTTTTTGTGGAATCACAGAATTAGAATAGAATCATAGAGTTGGAAGAGACCACAAGGGCCATCCAGTCCAGGGTTTGGAGGGTCTTCTAATCCAAGGGAGGAGGGAATTACAATATTTTCCCACCTCTGGCCAGCTTTCAGTAGGGTGATTAAATGACAAAGTCTCAGTGAAGGAACTCTTCTGAGGGAGGGAGGGAGGGAGGGAGGAAGGAAGGAAGGAAGGAAGGAAGGAAGGAAGGAAGGAAGGAAGGAGACACAGGACACTCCATACACACATCTAAGGCTCTCCTGCCAGTCAGAGTAGACCAGCTTTTCCCAGGCTGGTATCCTCTGGAGGTTTTCATAAAATTGCAGAAGGTACTGCCAAGGGTCATCTAGTCCAACCCCCTGCAGTGCAGGAATCTCGGCTAAAGCATCCATGACAGAGGGCCATCCAACCTCCAAGGAAGGAGAGCCCACAACCTCCTGAAGGAGTCCTTATTTCCATCAGCAAATCCAAATATTTCATTGATGTATAATCTGACCCAGCTTATAGATCTCTAGAACTATCAGCAAGGCCATTGCATTTGGGGCAAATTAAGATGGCGGTCATCGGCATATCTGAGGTTGTTGATCTGGACCATAAAGAAGGCTGATCGCCGAAGAATTGATGCTTCTGAATTATGGTGCTGGAGGAGACTCTTGAGAGTCCCATGGACTTGCAAGAAGATCAAACCTCTCCATTCTGAAGGAAATCAGCCCCGAGTGCTCACTGGAAGGACAGATCCTGAAGCTGAGGCTTTTCCAGGGAGTCTTCTCTTCTCATGAGGTGGCCAAATCGCACCCACTAAATAGGCGTGGAATAATTCCACCTCCCAGTGCCTGGACTGGCTGTGTCCTCAGTGCTATAGAAAAAGCAGCTTCTTTTTGGGGGGGGGGATGCTTCACAATCCTCGCCCCCCCCCTCCGCTTAGGCTTTGTGGCCGAGGCTGCCAGAAAAGGCATCTACAATTGCAGTGGGCTTTCTATTCCAACGCGTTGTTTTGGATGGGGCTGGTTGAGACATCTCTGTTTTGGTTTCAGCTGCCAGAGCAGAAAATGGTAACATCTGCATGCAGAGATGATAAAAGGAAGGAAGTCCTTTCTAATTCCCCACTCTGTGGTTCCATTGTGGGCTCCTTCCAAATAAACATCCATCCATGGTGCATCCTAGCTGTGTGTTCCTTTAAAATGACTAGCGCAGCTCAATTTCGTTCTTTTTTTAAAAAATGTAATATGGTTTGAGATCTTTCCCTCCTCCCTTTTTTGCATTCCTTAGCATAGAGCACTGGAAATGTTTTTTTTTTCTTAAAAGCATTTAATCAGACTTGGACCCAGTTTATATATTTGCTGTCGACATGCTTCTGTTGTAAATCGGCATAAAGGATGGAGAGACTGGTGAGCCATTTAAGAGTCGGCCCTGCTTCTTAATTCTATTTATTCATTTTTATTTCATAAAATTTGTGCACCACGCGACTTTAAAAACAAAAACAGCCTCAAAGCGGTTTACAAAAAAAGATTTAAAAAACATATTAAAACTCTCAGCAGCTCTCTAAGTACGGTATCTGGGTTGTTGTTGTTTAGTCGTTTAGTCGCGCCCGACTCTTCGTGACCCCATGGACCAGAGCACGCCAGGCACTCCTGTCTTCCACTGCCTCCCGCAGTTTGGTCAAACTCATGTTGGTAGCTTCGAGAACACTGTCCAACCATCTCGTCCTCTGTTGTCCCCTTCTCCTTCTTGTGCCCTCCATCTTTCCCAACATCAGGGTCTTTTCCAGGGAGTCTTCTCTTCTCATGAGGTGGCCAAGGTATTGGAGCCTCAGCTTCAGGATCTGTCCTTCCAGTGAGCACTCGGGGCTGATTTCCTTCAGAATGGAGAGGTTTGATCTTCTTGCAGTCCATGGGACTCTCAAGAGTCTCCTCCAGCACCATAATTCAAAAACGGTATCTGGGTACACTTACTTAAACAAGAACGGCTTTAGCATGCGCCAAAAAGAGTAGAGCTATATCTATACACCACCTTTCCTCCGAGGCGCTGAAGAGGGCATACATCAGGGGTCAGCAAACTTTTTTCAGCATGGGGCCGGTCCACTGTCCCTCAGACCTTGTGGGGGGGGGACTATATTTTTTTTGGCGGGGGGAGTGAACAAATTCCTATGCCCCACAAATAACCCAGAGATGCATTTTAAATAAAAGGACATATTCTACTCATGTAAAAACACGCTGATTCCCGGACTGCCTGGGGGCTGGATCTGGCCCAATTGCCTTCTAAATTCGGCCCGTGAGCAGTCTGGGAATCAGCGTGTTTGCCTACCCATGGCATACAAGGTTCTCCTCCTCTTTGTTTTTATCCTTACAACAACCCTGTGAAGTAGGTTAGGCTGAGAGGCTCTGACTGGCCCAATGTCCCCCAGTGAGGGGGACCGAGTGAGGATCTGAACCCTTGTCTCTTCCAGGTCCTAGTCCAGTACTCTAACCACTACATCACCTTGTCGTGTTTTGTAATCCCACATAAGCAAATGTTTGGGGTGACTGTATAAATAAGTCCAGGCCCACACAACCTTGTTTCCACCACCTGCGTTTTATTATTCTTTATTGTATTGCATTGTATTTTAGCATTTGTCCTAATGTCCCATGGAGAGGATAATATGCCCGACACTTTCATAGAATCGTAGAGTTGGAAGGGACCCAAGGGTCATCTAGTCCAACCCCCTGCAACACGGGGAATCTCAGCTAAAGCATCCATGACAGATGGCCATCCAAACTCTGCTTAAAACCTCCAAGGAAGGAAGGAGAGTCCACCACCTCTTGTGGGAGTCTGTTCAACTGTCAAACAGCTCTTACTGTCAGAAAGTTTTTTCTGAGATCTCCTTTCTTGTAATTTGAAGACATTTGTTCGAGTCCTACCCTCCAGAAAACAAGCTTGTTCCTTCTTCCATGTGGCAGCCCTTGAGATATTTGAAGATGGCTATCCTATCTCCTCTCAGTCTCCTCTTTTCCAGGCTAAGCATACCCAGCTCCTTCAACCGTTCCTCATCAGGCTTGGTCTCCAGACCCTTGATCATCTTAGTCTCCCTCCTCTTCACATATTCCTACCCAGCTGCACCTGTTCTTGCTTTCCTTCCTCCTCCTCCTCCTCCTCCTCCTCCTCCTCTTCTTCTTCTTCTTCTTCTTCTTCTTCTTCTTGCCGTGTGGCTTTTCAAGGCACGAAGATGTTGAGATCCATCCTTCTGCCTCTCCTCCCTGCCTCCGCTCCTTCCTCCATCCCTTGTTTCCACTGTCGTGCTTTTCTAAATGGGGATCAGTGATCTCGGGGCAAAAGAATGCGGCTAACTGCTGTCATTTGGGATCCTCTCTGAAGCTCTGCGCTACGGAAACGCCGAATTCTTCGAGCTCACTTGTGGTGTGCCAGCACATTCCACTCCTGTGAGGTGGAAGGGAATAAGTGGCCGCTGGGATCTGCACACGCTGGGGCGGAGGGAGGGAATGTGATTCTTATTTTTTTTTTTAAAGAAAAGTTAAAAAGAAAAAGAAAACCCTCTAAATTCTGTCCTTTCTCTGCAAGAGAGTTTTCAGAACCATTTTTAGCTCGTGACGAAGGCGGCGATTCTCCTGTTTTAATTTTTAGATGAGAACGTTATCTCGCTGACCTCTTTCTCTCCCCCCTCCTCCCTCTTCAAAACCTTGCTCCCGGGACACTCTCTTATTTATAGACTTTATAAGGAAGAAAAAGAGCAGCAGCAAGCCCTCTTCTCATCTCCTGGTGGGGTTTTGGTTCCCCACTCACCCCCTCGGGGAATCGATTCCCTGTCCGCTGCTCTCCTTTGGACCCTAGAACCCTAGAATTTTAGAGTTGGGAGGGGATCCCAAAGGTCATCGAGTCTTAACTCCTTGCAGTGCAGGAATCACAGCTTAAAAGATCCAAAGGTTCATTTCTGTTGCCTGGTTCCATCTCATTTAGTCATAGGTGGCAGGTATCTAATATCAAGACTGTAGAAGGCTTCCTTTAACAGAACTTTTGGGTGGCACTTGCCAAATTATGTTATTTATTTCTGTTAGCGTTCAGTAAACGTGGAAGACTTTGGGCTTTCCTCCATCAGAGACTCATGTTCGACAGGAAGCGGGTTCCCGGAACACCTGGAGAGCCAACCGCCAGTTAGAGTAGACCATGGGTAGGCAAACTGGATCCGTCCCAATCGCCTTCTAAATCCAGCCCGCGGACGGTCCGGGAATCAGTATGTTTTTACATGACTTGAATGTGTCCTTTTATTTAAAATGCATCTCTGGGTTATTTGTGGGGCATAGGAATTCATTCATTCCCCCCCCCCCAAAAAAATGTAGTCTGGCCCCCCACAAGGTCTGAGGGATGGTGGACCGGCCCACGGCTGGAAAAGTTTGCTGACCCCTGGAGTAGACAGTACTGAGCTACATGGACCATTGGTCTGACTCTGTATTAGGCTGTATTAGGCAGCTTCATTTACGGTACTAGGTACGTGATAGATAGGAACCTGCGTGCATTTTCTCTAAGGAATCATTTACTTTTAAGCCTTGTAAAGTTCTGCATTCTTGGAGCCAGCCTTCCACAACCTGTTGCTCTCTAGATGTTGTGGACTACAACTCCCATCAGCTCCTGCTAGGACAGCTTTGTCGGTTCCCTCGCTGCGAGAAGCCAAGTTACAGGGAACCAGGCAGAGGGCCTTCTCGGTGGTGGCGCCCGCCCTGTGGAACACTCTCCCACCAGATGTCAAAGAGAAAAACAGCTACCAGACTTTTAGAAGACATCTGAAGGCAGCCCTGTTCAGGGAAGCTTTTAATGTTTAACAGACTATTGTATTTTAATATTTTGTTGGAAGCCGCCCAGAGTGGCTGGGGAAACCCAGCCAGATGGGCGTGGTATGAATAGATGATGATGATGATGATGATGTCGGCCGGTACTGATAGGAGTTGTAGTGCAACAGGAGAACACCAGGTTGACAATAGATTCACACGCCTGCAGCAAAAATTTAAACAAAACACGGTGGCTTCCTCCTTCAGGTTCCCCCAAAACAAAGGTTTTGAGTTGTCTTCTGCAAAGGCTTCACTCCCAGCCAAACGGACAATTTCCCAGTCTCTCACAGAAGCTGGCCTGCAAATATTCTGACAGCTGCGCTTTTCCAGTTTGGGACGTTTGTGAATGTTCTGTGCCACCCTCCCAGTTTGGGCTGTTGTTTTCTCAGGGGCTCCACTGCCACAAGTGATACGGTTGTTGTAAGCTTTCTTTCTGAGAATCGCAAGCACTAGTGAAGTATTAAATGGTAGAAACAGAGCAGCCCTGTTACAAAGGAGCCGGTGTGCCCCGGTTTATTCCTGGCTCTTGGTGAGACCGCAAGTGTATTTTTAGAAACGCAGTCATATGTTTGCTATATCTGGCGTGTGTCTGTACTTTTTCTCCCCATCTACTCAAGAGGATTGTGGCCTCCTTTACTAGATAGCCGTTCTTAGGGATCATTTTGCTAATGTATTTAAAACGTCAGTTCTTGGAGACGGCCCCATAAAGTGATATGACACCCGTAGGATTTTTTTTTCCAATGAGCCAATTAAAAAAGTTGAACCAACCATCCAATTGCTAAAAACAGCAACGGCCGCATCACTTTCGGTTAATATTTAAAAAGTGCTGCCGCGATTATGATTTGAATTTCTATCCCATCCTTCTTCCCAAACGTTCCCCGCGAACCAAACGCTGAAACACCAGAGCAATGGCATTAAAAATAAACTTTAAAAAAAAGCAAGTGCAATGATTTAAAAACATTTTAAATCATTAAGAAGGTTAAAAACCTGTTATATAACCTCACTGCTAATAATTTCAAGGTTGCCAGGAACAGTATCTTTCGGCCATCAATTGCTGCTTTTAAATTCCTTCTGAAAAGTTATAATGAGAAAGAAAGGGGGATCTCATTATTGGGAGGGCCGTTCACAAACGCAGAACCCCCACCACCCAGAGGCCAGAATTGTATAGTATGTTCATTTGGTGCAAAGCCCTCATTCTCTGACCAAAGGTACCATCTATTGGAGATTCCTTCTGTTTGCAATCTACTGACATGTCTTGTAAAGCTAGAGAAGGTGCTGTATTCCTTCCGGTTGTTTGTGAACTATTCTGCAACCGCTACAGGTTGCAGAATCCATTTGGAGTCCCCAAGCCTAGGATATTATATTGATGCCTTGACTTTCAGACATTGGGTTCAGCTCTTGTAAAAGTCTTCTGCGTCATACCTGCCAAGTTGCTGTCAGAGAAATAAGGGACCGGGCCGAAAATAGCAGACCGGAAGTAGCGCTGCCACCATTTTGGAACTGGGCGGAGCATGCTCAGAAGTGACTTTTGATGCTGCTTTGCCCAGTTCCAAATTGTCCACCGCGCCAGAAGTCGCACTGCAGCCATTTTGGAACTGGGCAGAGCAGCATCAAAAGTCGCTTCTGAGCATGCTCCGCCCAGTTCCAAAATGGCCGCCACGGCAGAATAAACCGGGGAAAAACAAAAACGGGGATTTCCCGGGGAAAACGGGAGACTTGGCAGCTATGTTCTGCGTGCTCAGTGAAACTTCCCTCTCCTCTTTCCTGGAGCCCCCTTCACATTCTTGATCAAGAGGGGCTGGGGGACACTCCAGAGCAGATTTGCGGGGAGGAAGCCTTGTTGCATGAGTGGAACTGTGCTCGCACATTGCTGGATAGAGTCCTTTGGTATTTGTCAGAACCCTGGGCGCAGAATGCAGCACTGAATTACGGCATTGCAAAGAGTTGGGGGGGGGAGTCTTGGAGGCACCTAGTTGATCACGGTGAGGGTTTGCCAAGCGTGCCTTCCTCTTAGCACGTTTCTCCCTTGTGTCCTGAGTTCGAGCATCTTCAAAGCCCACTACACCTTTGGTAAAGGCTGTTCTCTAATTGGAGCACTCGCAGACCAGTGTTTCCCAGTTGTCAGTGTTTATACTACATTTTAAAAGATTTGCCTTGAGAGAGTCTTTAAACCTCTTTCGTTGACCGCCAGCATTACGCTTTCCATTTTTAAGTTTGGAATAGAGTAGTTGCTTTGGAAGACAATCATCAGGCATCTGAACAACATGACCTCCTGTGCAATGAAAGGACACCAGCCTCGAGTTAATCATCATCATATTTTATTATTTATGCCCCGCCCATCTGGCTGGGTTTTCCCAGCCACCCAGTTAAGTACCCCCAGTATAGAAGAGTCTTTTCCACTATCTAACCCAGGGAGCCAGAACTGGCCTCCACAGTCACTTACAGACTTACTGTTAAAACCGTGTTTATGGAATACAATATTACTCGGCTACAAGTGATTGCCAAAGAAGAAGAAGACACTTTGTGCATGCGCGCAAACACACACCCCTCGAGTGTTTCCCCCCCCCCCAGCTAGAATAGATGCTTGTATGCATGGAAAAGAGGGAGGGGCGTTAGCCGTGTTAGAAACTCAGATATATAAGCTAGAATTGCCAAATGGCACCTGAAAACAAGGTTACGGTCACCCAGGGCCGTCTTTAGCATATGCACCGACAGGGTGCAAAGATCTGTCCAGCTTCCCTGAAATTAGTTTAGCCGCCCCCAAATTTTTTAGGGGGGGAGGCAAACTCAAAGTTGATGAGCTTTTTTGGGGAGGGAGGATGCCAAGGTTGTTGGGAAGGAAAATCACTCACCTGTAACAACGATGCAGCGGAAATAACTGCTTTTGTTTCCTGACTCATCAGGAATATTTGACACTATGGAGTAACAGAGCAACGGGGGGGGGGGACTTTTGCTCCATTGCTTTTCACTGCCGCCGATCGAGGGGGACTGGTATACAGTAGGTATACATTGGGCGCCCCCCGGAATACATTGGGCACCCACCAGAATTTGGCGCCCGGGTGCCCTGCACTCCTTGCACCCCCAGGTAAAGATGGCCCTGCAGTCACCAGAACGGAACGTCTAGGCACCATTTACCCCAGTGTAATTTTTTTGTTGCCGACAAAGGTCCGTATAGTTAAAGCTATGGTTTTCCCAGTAGTGATGTATGGAAGTGAGAGCTGGACCATAAAGAAGGCTGATCGCCGAAGAATTGATGCTTTTGAATTGTGGTGCTGGAGGAGACTCTTGAGAGTCCCATGGACTGCAAGAAGATCAAACCTATCCATTCTGAAGGAAATCAGCCCTGAGTGCTCACTGGAAGGACAGATCGTGAAGCTGAGGCTCCAATACTTTGGCCACCTCATGAGAAGAGAAGACTCCCTGGAAAAGACCCTGATGTTGGGAAAGATTGAGGGCACTAGGAGAAGGGGACGACAGAGGCCGAGATGGTTGGACAGTGTTCTCGAAGCTACGAACATGAGTTTGACCAAACTGCGGGAGGCAGTGCAAGACAGGAGTGCCTGGCGTGCTGTGGTCCATGGGGTCACGAAGAGTCGGACACGACTAAACGACTAAACAACAACAAATTTTTTTGTTCCTGCTGCTGCTTTCATTTCAT
This sequence comes from Zootoca vivipara, assembly GCF_965207765.1. Taxonomy (NCBI): domain Eukaryota; kingdom Metazoa; phylum Chordata; class Lepidosauria; order Squamata; family Lacertidae; genus Zootoca; species Zootoca vivipara. Next base: position 129,668,691 of record NC_142582.1, on the reverse strand, counting down.
TTCTATGCTGCTTTATATTTTAAGGGGGGGATCTAAAATGCATGAAAACATCAAATAAAACAGACCAGAAGAAAACAGATTCAAGCTTCAAGAAAAATATCTCTGATCCTTTTCTAAGTGACATTTTGCTTTCCCCATATTTATTCACCTACTTAATTTATAGAGCTGCCCCATAGCAGAAGCACTCTAAGAAGGCAGTGGGGTGTAGCGGTTAGAGGGCCAGACTAGTGACTGGGAGGTAAGGTAAAGGGCCCCCTGACCATTAGGTCCAGTCGTGACCGACTCTGGGGTTGCGCGCTCATCTCGCATTATTGGCCGAGGGAGCCGGCGTACAGCTTCCAGGTCATGTGGCCAGCATGACAAAGCCGCTTCTGGCAAACCAGAGCAGCACATGGAAACGCCGTTTACCTTCCCACTGTAGCGGTTCCTATTTATCTACTTGCATTTTGACGTGCTTTCGAACTGCCAGGTTGGCAGGAGCTGGGACCAAGCAACGGGAGCTCACCCCGTCACAGGGATTCGAACCGCTGACCTTCTGATCAGCAAGCCCAAGAGTCTCAGTGGTTTAACCCACAGCGCCACCTGGGTCCCTTAGTGACTGGGAGATCAGGGTTCAAATCCCTACTCTGTCATGAAGCCCTTGGGTGACCTTGGAGTCAGTCACAACCTCTTAGCCTACCTCACAAGGTTGTTGTAGGGATTAATTGAGGGGGTGAACCATGTACTCCTTGGAAGAAAAGGTGGGAGATAATTGCAATAAATAGGCTTTTCTGCTTAAGAAAGCTGGAGGGGCCAGCCATACGGAGATGTCCACCGCCAACCTTCCCTCCAGAGATCGCCAAGTGGTCGCAATTGGACCCGCACCAATCGCAAAATGTGCCTGGAGCCTGGGGAATTTCTGACACTGGGTGTGAGTGTGTGCCTACTGTACAAAAGGAGAAATTCGCATTCACCACTTTGTCCACTTTGCCTCTGGCCATGCCTGTCAGGGCCATGTGGCCCCTGGAACGTTGCCCAGAAGAGAATCTGGTTGCCCAGAAGAACCTCTGGTTGCATCCGCTTCAGGTTGCGTATTTTCAGTTTAAGTAAGCGGCAGACCCAGAAGTGTTTACTTCTGGGTTCCGCCATGCGCGCATGCGCAGAAGCGCTCTGTTGGCGCTTCACGCATGTGCGGAAGCGGTGTTCCGGGTATGTACTTTTCGGGGTGAGAACGTCACCCCGGAACGGATCAGGTACGTATCCAGAGGTACCACTGTATTGCGTCTTGCGCGGTCTCCCACCGGGTGCAGAATTCCCATCTCCCTCCCTGCGGTGTTTCCATGAGTGAAAAACAAAGCAAAAGAAGCTTAACAGAACAAGATTAACTGTTGAGAGAGAAAGAGAGAGAGAGAGAGAGAGAGAGAGTTTTCCTCCTCTTAAGTGGTAAAACACACACACACACAAATCTCGTAAGAGAGAGGCTGGTAACAATTTAAAAACCCGGAGGCTGCTGCATTCCCTTCAGAGAACGGAGCCTTTGCAGAAAAGCAGTCAGCTCTTGCAAGCAAAACATGTCAATAAGTGCAGCCATAAAACAGATTGTAGCTGCGCACCCACTGATGGAAAATCGTTCATTAATCACCTGAGAATAACTCATATTCCAAAAACAGCTGCCTTACGCAGGAGTCTCTAGATGCCCTCATCAGATAGATGGCTCCATAACGTTTGCCCAGGAATAAGGCACGGAATAGCCTTGCTACATCCTCTTAAGAGCAGTGTTTCTAAATTATATTTCTACCAGCTTTCTTTTAAGTCGGGGCAAAGGAGAGGCATTATTGGGAATATCATGCTGGAGCTGAGGCAGCGAAAGTCATGTTTTGTTCTTTTAGCCCCATGAACTGTGTCCCGCTGATTAACTCCAAAATTTGTCCAGCTAGCTAGCCATTATTCCTTCAGAAACCAGAGTTTTCCAGACATCTATTGCTCTATTGCACGAGCAAATAACCATTCCCCTGAAGCAGTGTTTCCTAAATTTGGGTCTCCAAGTGTTTTTGGACTACAACTCCCATCATCCCTAGCTGGCAGGACCAGTGGTCAGGGATGATGGGTGTTGTAGTCATAAAACAGCTGGCGATCCCAGTTTGCGGAAACCCTGGTTTAGAGCATGTTGCCTCCTTGCACTGCTTCTAGGTTTTGTGAAGGCATCTGATTGGCTGCTACAGGATGATTGACAGCTGGACCTTTGGTCCGGTGACTCTGGTCCAACAAGGCTCCTTCATGTGTCTGCAGGATTGTTGTGAATAATGGGGTAAAAATCCCTGATCTCCTTGGAGGAAACAAGGTGGGTACCCTGTGGGGGTGGGAAGCAAACATACAGCTAACCATCCCCTTGCCCCTCCTTTGAACTTGCATACCCCACCCTCAACTTAAATGCAAAGTATTTAAGTTAACTCAGAGGGGCAAGCAACTGTATTAGCCTGGGAATTGCAATGGAGCCCTGGACGTTCCACGATGTGATTGGCAGCTCAGAGGTTCTGCATGCATCACGCGGCTATTTTTATATTCAACTCCTAACGCCTCGGGTTCAAAGAGTCACTGCCGGGTTTAGGCCGCCTGCTGCGCAGTGTTAGACATTTTGCCAGGTGGCCCGGCCATGAAATGGAAAGCGGCCGTTTGGTGGCGGAGGGCGTGCCGAGTCTCTCTTCTGAAATGGCAAATGGTGCGAAAGGGAAGGCTGTTAAAACTGCCAGACGCAGAAGCAGGGCCTGCAGGTTCTAAAGCCAACTCGGACGGGGAGCTAAGATTTCACCTCCAATATGTACACTGTCTGCCAACCCCCCTACTGCCACCATGTGCCCACAGAGGCATAGATGCACACCTAGCGGTGCTTAAGCGATATATTTGGATACGGTTTCAGATGCATTAGCAGTAGGTGGGTGGGGCACTCTTAGTATGTTTAGGGAAGATCTCAGCTAGGAACAGGCGAATCTACCAAGTTCAGTTTTTCTCACTTTCCCATTTCCCCAAAATACGGGTGCCACGTAATACACATAATATCCATTCCACACGTGCCTGGCTAGCTCAGCTGGTTAGAGCCTGGTGCTGATAACTCCCAATGTTGCAGGTGTGATCCCCGTATGGGACAGCTGGGGATGGACTAGATGATCCTCAGGGTCTCCCTTCTGACACTACAGTTCTCTGATTCTATAAGAACACATATTAATGGCCAAGGGCTGCAAGAATTCATTTTGCCCAAAGTTTACTCCAGAAAAGTACTCCTGCGGGATGACCTTACTCAGTTTGGGAGGTTGATATGCGAGCAATAGTTATTGTTATTGTTGTTTAGTCATTTAGTCGTGTCCGACTCTTCGTGACCCCATGGACCAGAGCACACCAGGCACTCCTGTCTTCCACTGCCTCCCGCAGTTTGGTCAGACTCATGTTGGTAGCTTCGAGAACACTGTCCAACCATCTCGTCCTCTGTCGTCCCCTTCTCCTTGTGCCCTCAATCTTTGTCGTCTCTTCCCATGAGGTGGCCAAAGTATTGGAGCCTCAGCTTCACGATCTGTCCTTCCAGCGAGCACTCAGGGCTGATTTCCTTCAGAATGGATCGGTTTGATCTTCTTGCAGCCCATGGGACTCTCAAGAGTCTCCTCCAGCACCATAATTCAAAAGCATCAATTCTTCGGCGATCAGCCTTCTTTATGCTCTCACTTCCATACATCACTACTGGGAAAACCATAGCTTTAACTGTATGGAACTATAGCTGGATTAGAGGCTTGATCTCCGGCATGCCGCAAGCCCTCCATCCTGCCGAGGAAGACTTCTGGCTCTTCAAAATGGGACAGAGAGAAAAGCAGCCCAGGGGAGAGGCAGAGAGGAAATTCGGATGTCCTAAGCCTTGCTTCCGTGTTCCCTTCCAAGAGTCTCTCTCTCTCTCCCCTCTTCCTTTCCTTTTTAAATTTCCAGTTGGCCATGGCGATCGCAGCCGGTGGCGTTCCATTTGGCCGGCCGCCTTTCCAGTCTGGCTCTTGCGCTGCAATGATTTCACCCTCTTCTCCACCCCCCCTTCCTTAAACGTGGTAGTCATTGATGCTTTGCGTCATATTATGGCAGGGGACCCAGGCACATTTTTATTGGCCTGCATGAGTCATTGTTGCTTGTCCAGCTTCCATGTCACTCGATTGGAATTTGTGTTTGATCGATTCCCCCCCTCTGCTCTCTTTGTTCTGGCTTTCTTCCCCCCCCTTTTTTGGGGGGGGGGTCGATGATGCTTCTTTGCTTTGCCCGTTTATCTCTTAGTGTAATTTCCTGCCCTCCTCCTCTTCTGGTCCCAAGAAGAAAAAAATGAGACCAAAGGCAAATCCAGCTTAGGGTTAGGAATGGGAGAATCAGTTCCTTATGTGTTCATTCATAAATCTGTTCCAGTCTTCGCCAACCTGGTGCCATGGCTGTAGGGGAGGTGTAGTTCAAAACATCAGGAGGGTGCCAGCCGCGGCTGTATAAGAGTTATAGTTCAAAACATCTGGAGGATTCCTGGTTGCTGAAGGCTTGTATGTTTTGTCCCATTCCCACAAGTCGCTGTGATTTGGTTACTTATTTTACAAATGGAAATTTGCTTTATATTTTTCATGGTTAAAAACCATTTTACGTATTTTACATATTCATATAAAGGCTGATCACCGAAGAATTGATGCTTTTGAATTATGGTGCTGGAGGAGACTCTTGAGAGTCCCATGGACTGCAAGAAGATCAAACCTATCCATTCTGAAGGAAATCAGCCCTGAGTGCTCACTGGAAGGACAGATCGTGAAGCTCAGGCTCCAATACTTTGGCCACCTCATGAGAAGAGAAGACTCCCTGGAAAAGACCCTGATGTTGGGAAGGATTGAGGGCACTAGGAGAAGGGGACGACAGAGGACGAGATGGTTGGACAGTGTTCTCGAAGCTACAAACATGAGTTTGACCAAACTGTGGGAGGCAGTGCAAGACAGGAGTGCCTGGCGTGCTCTGGTCCATGGGGTCACGAAGAGTCGGACACGACTAAATGACTAAACAACAACAACAATGTATATATAAGTACACTTTTTGGGTTTGAAAACTCTGTGGTGAAATTCAGCGTGAAGCAGAAGGATCGCTATGACCTGTACATTAGCCCAAGAAAAGGGCAAATCAAGCCAGTTTGCTGAAAAATGTGGATTGAATGGAATCCTCAAATATTCCCTCTCTCCCCCTCTCCCTCTCCCTCCCTTTCTCTCTCTCTCACACACACACAAAATTACACTTCGATCCTTTAAATTGGGGAGACACTTTTCTTGTTGGACCGCCTTCACACAAACCCATATTTGAGGTGTGTTTGTGTTGGGGAGGGTATCCAGGAACCTTTGAAAGCCCCTTCACCCCGGTGATACTTTCAGATGACAATGCTTTCATTCAGGTACAGTTGCAGCCCCTCTGCCCAGGTTTTTGGGGAGGGGTGAAATCCTTGGTGATACCTTATTTTAGCTTCTACGGCCTATTTTATTTGTGATAGTTATTAACCTTATAAGATGCTGTTCGGTTTAGCTTGCTTTAGGTTTCTACCAGTGTTAATTGTGTGCCACTCTGGAAACCTCCGACGGACAAATGAACGATTTAACAGGAAGACGTACAGTGGTACCTCTGGTTAAGAACTTAATTCGTTCTGGAGGTCCGTTCTTAACCTGAAACTGTTCTTAACCTGAGGTCCCCACTTTAGCTAATGGGGCCTCCCGCTGCCGCCATGCGATTTCTGTTCTCATCCTGAAGCAAAGTTCTTAACCCGAGGTACTATTTCTGGGTTAGCGGAGTCTGTAACCTGAAGCACCTGTAACCCACTGTATTAACTCCCCACAAGCAAATCAGGATGAATGCTGGACAAATGAACATTGTTGTGTAACCGCCCTGTGGAACTCACTCCCACCAGAGATTTTGTTGTTGTTGTTTAGTCGTTTAGTCGTGTCCGACTCTTCGTGACCCCATGGACCATAGCACGCCAGGCACTCCTGTCTTGCACTGCCTCCCGCAATTTGGTCAAACTCATGTTGGTAGCTACCACCAGAGATAAATAACTCTAAAAGTTTTAGAAGACACCTGAAGGCAGACCTGTATAGGGAGGTTTTTTAATTATTGGTGATTTATTATGCTTTTCTATCTGTTGCAAGCTGCCCAGAGTGGCTGGGGCAACTCAGTCAGCTGGGCGAGGTGCAAATAATAAAATTAGCACATCGTTAAATAGATCAGAACAAATGCTGAATATAGAGACCTGATGCAGCCTAATCTCCGCCTCCACTTTCTGCAAGCAAATCAGGGTGAATGCTCAGTAAACAGAGCAGCACGAGGGTTAAAACACCCAGTTCTGCCTGGAATCAGAACCAGACCAAATAAATGAATAGATCTGCAAAGCGAATTCTATCTGGACAGCTTTTCTCCTCCTAATTTGTTGGATGGACCTGAAATAACAGAGTGCATCTCCAGTCATTGCTAAATCAAGCACATGAGAAAAGTTTGCTGGATCAGGCCATGGGCCCATCTAGTCTAGCATCCTGTTCTCACAGTGGCCACCCAGATGCTTCTGTGGGAAACTCTGAAAGCTGACTACAGTGGTACCTTGTTTCTCAAACGCCTTGGTGCTCAAACAACTTGGAACCCAAACACTGCAAACCCGGAAGTCAGTGTTCCGGTTTGCGAACTTTCTTCGGAAGCCGAACGTGCTCTGTTTTGAGTCTTATGCTTCCGATTTGAGTGCCACCCTTCCGTTTGAGTGTTACGCTGAGGTCTGTCTGTTTTTGCTATTTATTTTGCATTTTTGTGTCTCTTTTTGGGGCTTTGTGACTGTGTGGAACCCAGTGCAGCGACTGATTGATTGATTGTGTGACTGCAGAACATTGTTTATTGCTTTCATTTTATGGATCAGTGGTCTCGTTAGATAGTAAAATTGCTGATAAATTGCTGTTTTAAGGGTTGTGTTTAAAAGTCTGGTACGGATTAATTCGTTTTTGCATTACTTTCTATGGGAAAGCGCGCCTTGGTTTTGGAACGCTTTGGTTTTGGAACGGACTTCCGGAATGGATTAAGTTTGAGAACGAAGGTACTCCACTGTATTGGGAAGCCATTGCTCCAGAGCTCCACCTGCAGGATGGACAAGCGTGGGACAGAAAACTTGGCAGGGGCGGAGAGGGACCGAGTGAAACCGTGTGCGATCTAATTTTAGACCGGTGTTATTACAGGTCACAAGAGAGCCAGCTTGGAGCTCAAGCCGAGTGGCCGGTCACACGTGGAAACTGCAAAAATAAAATTGGAAAAGGGGGGGGGGGGCGAGAGAAGACCGGCGGTCACATGACAGCGTCACATGAAGAGGAGGCTTGCGCAAGGAACGATCCGTTTTGTTTTCAGTTTGGTTGAGAGCACTAAAATAGTTTGTGCGCCCCGCTTTGACAAAACAAAGCAAAACCAATGCATTGCTTTAGCATTTCCTTCCTTGTGTCACCCCACCCAGTGGCATCTGCCAGCTCCCCAAAGAGATATATTGGACAGCGCCATAGTGGATCAAGTGTCATTATTTTTTGAGCAGGTTAAATTGCAATCTGCATGTTCACGGTTCAGTCAGTTCACGCAAGAAAGGAGAGTCCATCGCCTCCAGAGGGAGTCCGTTCCACTTCCAAACAGCTCTTACTGTCAGAAAGTTCTTCCTGATATTGAGTGGGAAATCTCCTTTCTTGTAACTTGAAGCCATGGGTTCGAGTCCTGCCCTCCAGAGCAGGAGAAAACCAGCTTTCTTGTGCCCGCTTTGGGAACTACTGATCTATTGTTTTGGCATGCTCGCACACATGCTGCTCAGTCCATGATTTCATGCCACGTGACCATTATTTAGGAAACATTTATTAAATGTATTGGTCTCTTCTAACCAAAGTAACTCAAAGCACCTTACAATAGATAAACTAATATATTGCAGCAAACACACGAGCAAGCAGGAACGTGGAGTTATAGAATCATAGAATCATAGAGTTGGAAGAGACCACGAGGGCCATCCAGTCCAACCCCCTGCCAAGCAGGAAACACCATCAAAGCATTCTTGACATATGCCTGTCAAGCCTCTGCTTAAAGACCTCCAAAGAAGGAGACTCCACCACACTCCTTGGTAGCAAATTCCACTGCCGAACAGCTCTTACTGTCAGGAAGTTCTTCCTAATGTTTAGGTGGGATCTTCTTTCTTGAAGTTTGAATCCATTGCTCCATGTCCGCTTCTCTGGAGCAGCAGAAAACAATCTTTCTCCCTCCTCCATGTGACATCCTTTCATATATTTGAACATGGCTATCATATCACCCCTTAACCTTCTCTTCTCCAGGCTAAACATACCCAGCTCCCTAAGCTGTTCCTCATAAGGCATCGTTTCCAGGCCTTTGACCATTTTGGTTGCCCTCTTCTGGACACGTTCCAGCTTGTCAGTATCCTTCTTGAACTGTGGTGCCCAGAACTGGACACAGTAATCCAGGTGAGGTCTGACCAGAGCAGAATACAGTGGTTCCCGGACTCCAAAGCCCTTTCCCAATAGGGAAAAGCGTTTATATTCTCACAGAGCTTTGCCGTCATGTGGCATGTCTGGCCCCTAGGCCCATGCCTGGAATGAGCCCCCCCCCCAAGAAATCTGAGGTGGTCCACCCCTTCCTTTAGATCACCGAAGTGCAGCAGCCCCCCTGGCCTTGTTTGCAGGCAGAGGTCCAAAAGGCTTACGGGTGCTAATTGAAAATGTGGCGTTTCAGTAGTTCCTAATCGCCTTTGACCTCTTCTGTTCTTGTTTTGACAAGGCTGCACGGAACTTTCCGAGCTGCCTGCTGTTTGAAAAGGGGAGGGTGTCTCGGCCACACCTGCACCAGCTGTTGGGCAGAGAGCAGCTGTTGGCAGGATGGCAAAGCTGTTGTTTCTTCCCCTTGCATAGAGAACTGCACGACACCAGGTTAGGCTATTTGCCCATCCAGCCTAGTGTTGCCTGCTCTGGCCAACAGCCGCTCTCCGGGAACTCAGTCAGAGAGACTCCTTCCCACTCCGATCCTTTTAAGTGGAGATGCCAGGATTTGAACATGGGACCTTCTGAGTGCCAAACGTGGGCTGGCTCTGCCCCTGAGCTAGAGTCCCCTTACATCATGGTCCCGGCTTGGGGGAGTGGGAAGCTCTGGTCTGGATGCAGCACTTTGCAATATCGCAGACATGCATAGCATTACAGTGAGTGGCTTGCTTCCTATGCCAGCCTGTTCAGTACTGCCCCTTCTCATGTGCATCATGTGGTCCAAGTGTCTCTCGCCGCCTTTTTAAGTGGCAATCCTTCACCTTAATCCTGCCCTGTCCCAAATTCACAAGCATTTTCAAAAAGAGCTGCAGAATCTGTGGGGAATTGAAGTCAAACATAACTTTGCATGAGTGCTAGTTGGCTCATGAAGGGGTTAAGATGATAGAGCTGTGTTCCTAGACTCAGGTCACCTCCACTCTATTTGATGACGGAAGAAGTGAAGCCTTCTCTTCCTGTTCCCTCTCTCTCCATGCCATGCAACTGACCAAGGAAGGCAGGTCTAAGCTTTGCTCCAAGCTTAGAGCACGTGCTTGAAACTACGTGCATTTTCTACCCAAGAGTATTCTGCCTGTGTTCTCCTTGCTGCTGCTTCAATCAGTGCATGAATATGACCTTTGGAATGTTTTGTAAGTAAAGCGTTTCAAACTTAACAGTGTGTGGTCTGTTCATTGCAAGAGAGATAGAAAGAGAGAAGCATTGTTTGCAAGTGGATTAAACGGGATAAAAGAGTTTAACAACCTTCTGTAAAGTGTGCAAAGCCCCGCGTTTTGAAAACAGGCAACCAGCCAATTCATTCATTATTTACCCCCCACACATGGGTCACAGAGATTCATATTTTCCTCCCACAAAATCTGCTCATCATGGCTAGTAGCCGCCGATAGCCCTTTCCTCCACGACTGTGTGATGGTGATCACAGGCACAAGCCGATAAGGACCCTCTGCTGTCATCTTTTACCCAGTTCAGATTGAGCTGTGTCAAAAGTCTGCAGGGTTTTTCTGAGCTCCAGTATAGAAACTTCTCTGTGTGCCTTGGAAAGCAAGGATGGTGCCGTTGCATCCCCTTCACTAGCCCCGAGATGTTGCGTAATTTACCCTCAGGTTAGGACGGCTAAAAAAGGCATCCCAGAGAGATGCAGCCGATTTATTTCTGCACGGACCATCGGTCTGACTCGCTCTTCATTTTTGTTGACTTCTCCTAACAGGATTTGAAGATGAGCAACCGAGATGGTTTAGTTTGCTGGCGCTATGTTTTCCAGAAAGCGTATGTGTATTATTCCCCCCCTTTCCCCTTAAACTTCCTCTTCTTAGACTACCATCACCTTCTAGCCTTCCCCAACCTGGCGCCCTTCCAGATGTGTTGGGACCGCACCTCTGAAACAGAAAACAAGAGCGTAATAAAGCAGCAATTTTAAGGCTGGTCTGCTAACAAGCAGAGCTCTTAAATGCACCTCGGTAACAGACCTCATTTGCTGCTGCGCATGTCTTGGATTCCTAGGGCTGTGTTTTTCCTTCTTCATTTTTACTGAAATATGCTCTGAGTCGAGAGTGAATTTCATGTTCTTTATTCAGCTCGCAATCGTCAGAAGAGAAGAATGGCTCTTTTCCCAAAACCATCTGCTTATATACATTATTTACACAATGGGCCTTGCGTGATTGGCTACTTCAGGGCTACACCTGGGGGCCAATCAGGTTGTGGATTCACTTCCTCCAGAAGCCCGATTGGCTGCTCCTGCAGGCCAATCAGGTTGCTGATTCACTTCAACCTGGAGTGGCTCCTGCGGACCAATCAGACTGCTGATTCTGGATCCTATTGTTCTAGGATTCAGCTCAGTACATAACCTAGTGGTCTTTAATTATACTCCTGGCTCCTTGTTATAAATTGCTGTCTTGTTTACAAATGGTAAAAAAAGAAGAAGAAATCATTGGGGGAGATTTTTGTGCACGTGTTCATTGATTCTCCCACCTGCCACATTTCTTTGCATTGCTCATTCACATTCTTACGGAAAGCTAAGAGTCTATTGAGGGCTGCCTCCTCCTTCCTGTGAAACTTCCAACTCTCAAGGCAGCGGTGGTGGCATTTTGGTTATTTTGGAGCACCTGACTCCAAGAGATCGTCCCACCGATATGGGGTGTATTTTGATCAGTGTTCCCCAAATGTTCAGTACCTGGAGCACATCCGCTTTCCTGGATTTTAGTTCTGCATTCAAAGAGAGAGGGAGCGTGATAATATTACTAAGCCACTCTTTCACAGAGTGGTTCAACAATCGGTCCCAGATAACTGGGAACTCTGAGAGTTGCAGCTCTGTGATGGGAAACAGGGGTGTCCTAACAGCTCTCTGCACCCTTAGCAAACTACAGCTCCCAGAACACCTTGGGGGAAGAAGCCGTGAATGTTTAAAGTGGTTTCATGGTGCTTTTAAATGTGGTATGAATGTGGGCTTACTCAGGAAGCAAGCTGATATTGTGGCTTTGTACTGTGGTTCCCTTGTGTCAGGGGGTTGTTGCGGCTACTCTCGAGTAAAGACGCTCCAGTCCACTCTGTCTTTAAGAGTTTTATTGTGCATACTATTTACAGTGCAGAGATAGCCTAGTCCAATTCAGAACCCAGCAATGGCTGCCGTCTGCTTTTCGGCCAGTATAAAAGCCTGGACACCCCAAAACGCCGCCCCTTTGCCCTACGTGTGGGGGCGCGCCTTAATTCGGGCGCCGGAAGGAGAGGTCTCCCCTCTTGCTGGCTGGGGCGGCACCTGGGCTCCGACGTCTCGCTGAGTCCCTCATCCGCTGACCCTCGACCAGTGCGGTGCCAGGGCTCAGACACCTCACTGAGCCCCCTCTCCATTCTGCTCTCTTCCTCATTCCCTCCTCCTGACTCGCTGCTCGTGCTGTCACTGGGCAAAGTGCTGGTCAGGATGACGGGGGGGGGAGGCTCCCTGTAGGGAGTCCCCCTGACACCTTGGTCAGAGACGAGTGGCTTCAGCTTGTGTCTTGCACCTGAGTGTGAAAGTGTCTGGTTGTGAACACACTCCTAGCCGTGCTTATGGAACACAATGTTCAGCTTCTGCCATAACCTGCCTGCACCCATTCTGCCTATAAGTGATTAGTGTAGATCACTTAAGTGCTAGAATTTTGCTGACCGTGTTTGAGATGTTTGGACGTAAAAGCCGAAGGTGTCGAGAATATACAACTGACAGGAACTGGCTTTCTACCCTGTTTCTCATATTTTAAGACATACCCATAAAATAAGCCATAGCAGGATTTTTAAGCATTCAAGGAATATAAGCCATACCCCGAAAATAAGACATAGTGATAGGCGCAGCAGCAATGCCGGCCGCGGCAGGAGGAGGAGGAAAAAAATAAGACATCCCTTGAAAATAAGCCATAGTGTGTGTTTTTTGAGGAAAAAATAAATATAAGACGTGTCTTATAATATGAGAAACACAGTATTGAGAGGAAATATCTGCTGGGCTTCTACCAAAACTGTATGTGAAGACTGCCGAAAGCACAATGACCGACCTGCTGCCGTTCAGGTATATCACCTGCACCAAACAAGGTCAAAGGTCAGGTGAGATAGGCGTTGGACTCCAATGGGCACTGGGTTGGGAAAGAGTACGTACAATGAATGGTAAAGTTCAAGTTAGTATCAATGGACATCCGAGGCTTCCGAGATGCGGCTGATGAGTGGAGAGGAATCTCAGAAGTGTTGCCATTGGCCTGAAAGCTGAGATCCATCCCTGAGCCTTGACTTAACTGGGCAAAGTGAGAGAAAGGAGGTGTTGGGAAATGAGTGAATATATTATTGTAAGAAGAGGGACTTGATGTGGATGATGTCTTTGGGCCCCATCCACGCCTGCCATTATAATGGGAGCCTGCAGTTGAACAAACTTCTGAAGTGGTCAAGGCAATCTCTTTAAGTTAATGCCCCTAAGTTATACATCCTTTTTACATGTCTAAAGGGTTGGTCAAGTACAGACATGTTGCCGTAGAAACAACTTAATAATAGTGCCTCCAGTAGGAGACTGAGTGCCCAAACTGCAACCCAAAACCCAACACGGCGATTTAACCCGAATACTGAGGTTTCCGGTTACAGGTAGGTAGCCGTGTTGGTCTGGATCGAAGTAAAATAAAAAAAAAATTCCTTCAGTAGCACCTTAAAGACCAACTAAGTTTTTATTTTGGTATGAGCTTTCGTGTGCATGTTATCTGAAGAAGTGTGCATGCACACGAAAGCTCATACCAAAATAAAAACTTAGTTGGTCTTTAAGGTGCTACTGAAGGAATTTTTTTTATTTTACTGAGGTTTCCGTTTAGAAAAATCAACTCATACATTAACATCTTCTGTCTTAAAAGAAAAACACAATAACAGAGCTTTCAACGATACAAACAACTTTTTATTGAAAGGCAAAAGTTTGCATTTGGCATGCTTTTGAACAATTAATGTAATTTTTGCTGTTGCCCTTCTGGTAATTTGTCTAACCTTGCTGAACTCAAGGCGGCTTACTCCCGAGTAGGAACAACAGACTGGCGGGAGGCCCTGGCGCATCAAAAAGTTGACGCCTGCTCAACCCCTCGCTCGCCAGCTTGCCAGGGTTACTATGGCCCTAAATGCACCCGAGTTAGTTAAGTTGCAAGGGAGGTAAATGGCCAATGGGAGCTCTCCAGGCAGAAGCAGGGGTATATAAGGAGAAGCAGGCAGTCAGAAGGGGAGTTGGGGGAGTTGATGGGAGTTGATGAGAGAGGTGGAGAGGATTTTGAGATAGAGAGAGGGTTAGAGAAGCTAGTGAGGTGAGCTGTGGTGCAGAATCTGAAAGAATAATAAGAAGGGAACTTCAGTCAGGGAGGAAAAGGGGGGAACTAATACTAAAGGTTAAGTTTAAAGAAAAGTACTTGAGAAACCAATAAGAAATTATATGCTTGTAAGATCATCACCTCAATAAACTTATTTGTTTGGTTCACTTTTCATCTGACTGGAATCCATTATTGGTGTGCCAGTACACAGACTTAATGGTTGGTGGCAGCAAGGGAAGAAAATAGGCGAGGGAGGTACTGGGTCCATAGACCGCTAAACGTCCGGGGGCCCTTTACCGGTGTATCTCGCCACAGCGGCCGTCAGGTTTGCTTGCAGTGGCAGATGGGCTTGGTCAGTGACTTGAGTAGCGGTGCCGCAGGCTTTGGACAGAGCGGCAGTTTCCTGGCACGAGCCCGAGGGTGAAAATGGTGCCCTAGCAGCGCTGGGACCATGCTGGAAGTGGCCAGGAGCCTCCTGCAGTGCTGGGACGCCAGTTTCACCCCCTAGCTACGGCCCTGCTGGGGCGACGGTGCACATGCCCACAGAGAGGGCTCTGAGTGCCCTCTCTGGCACGCGTGCCACAGGCTCACCACCACTGCCCTAGGGATAGCACAGGGTTTCTCCAACTTGGGTCCCCAGCTGTTGTTGGACTACAATTCCCATTATCTCTGAGCACTGGTCCTGCTAGCTAGGGATCATGGGAGTTGTAGTCCAACAGCAGCTGGAGACCCAAGTTTTGGGAACTGGGGGATAGCAGAAACATAGGCCAGGGGGCAGTCTGAGCTAGTCTCACCTGGAGCTGGACTTGCTGTCTGCACTGAGTCCGAAGTTATGGCACAGAGGGGCTTGCCTGGAAACCAAATGAGAAAGCAAGAGTTGGTGGACTGTTGATGCTGTGAGTTGTAAATACAAGTGTATATCATAAAGGCACCGCGGCCTCCAGTGACCTCACCCTTTACTGAGACCAAGGTACGCACTGGCACCCCCGAAGTCTCTCGCAGCTGCTTTGAGATGAGGATGCACGTAACATTGCATTTTGAAGTGTGCCTCTTTAATCTAGAAAGCACCATGCTCGAGTATCAAAAATCCAGGGAGTCCTAAAGCAGTCTGGTTCCCAAAGTGAGCAGTAACACCCCCCGGGGGGGCAGTGGGATCACCTGGGGGGAGGGGGCGCTAAGAGGCAAGGGGGTCTGCAGGGAGGAGGTGCAAATGACTGTTAGACCTCGAAAAGCTGGTATCACTGGATCATCAAGTCCATCAGTTTTGTTGAATTAATTAAACTACATAGTCTTAATTGGATTTTGAATAAACGCGCCGTTGCTGTTGATTGTGCTTAAATCTTCCTGGGTGGGCCGTGCACATGGCTGTTTATGAATAATGCTTTTTATAGGGCGGGGGGGGCACTGACGTGAGTTTACGTAACCAAGGGAGCGGTGCCCCAAAAGAAATTCAGGAACCACTGTCTTAAAGGTTTCTTGAAGGCTACGTGTGTGTGAGTGTGTTAGATCTGATTAGAAACTACCCTGATATGGCCAGTTGGATTTTCAGCTGGTGGTGTTTAGTGCGGGGGGGGGGGCGGTTGTCGGCCATGAAACACGAGGAGAGAGCTAAGTACATCTGGGTATGCGTGTGATGTTGGAGGCGGTTCCATGACCGCCATAGGGCTGTGAGGGTTTGGGCGACTGAAGCACAAATGTGCCTTTGGACCGAGATGCTTGTCATTCTTTTTCTCCTACGCGGCTTTCCGCTTCCTTCCTTCTGCAGCAGCTCCTGCCTTTCTGCCCCCACTTTTATCTGTGAACCTGCCATAACCCACATGCAGAGACATTTGGCTCCTTGTCGGCTCTCCAAGTGGAATTTGCACAATGTTAGGATAAGGGCAGCGATGGTGGATGTGGACCTGGACAACCCAGAATGGAAACGAGAATTAGGAATGGTTCTGGGGAAGCTGCATAGGAAGCCTGGCTTCTGTCAGAATGGTTAAGTCACCAAAAGAGATCATCACTGCGTTAAACACAAGCTTTCTGTTTCTACCGTGTTTCTCCGAAAATAAGACGCTGTCTTGTATTTCTTTTCCCTCAAAAAACCCCACTATGGCTTATTTTCAGGGGATGTCTTATTTTTTCCCTCCTTCTCCTACTGCAGCCGGCACTGCTGCTGCGCCTATCACTATGCCTTATTTTCGGGGTACGGCTTATATTCCTTGAATGCTTAAAAATCCTGCTAGGGCTTATTTTATGGCTACGTCTTTTTTTCGGAGAAACAGGGTACCTCAGATATTTTCTCAGCAAGAGTGAATAAATTACACCAGTACAATCCTGACTATGTTTACTCAAGAGTAAGGCCCTCTGATTTCAGTGGGACTTAGTGCCCGTGTAAGTAAACATTGGATCGCAGCCTTGCCCATTAAAACCGTGAATGACAGTAGGAAATTTTGCCCGGTAGCAGAATTCACTTTAACAACCGTCAGTGTTCCTGTACTATATTACATCTGAACTCAGGCTCTGCCTCTTCCGGACAAACCGAGTGTGATACCGTTTCATTGATTCTGTTTTGACTATTTATTTGTGCTTTCATCTTGAATCTTTATCTTGGGAACTGCCCTGAGATCTTTTGACAACTATCCTACTTTTAAAAGGGAAGTTTTTAATGTTTAATGCTGTATCGTGTTTTTAATATTCGATTGGGAGCCGCCCAGAGTGGCTGGGGAAACCCAGCCAGATGGGTGGGATATAAATAATAAATATGATGATGGGTGGTAAATAAATCTTAATAAATAAATAAGAACAAGCCACAGATAAAACCTTGGCTACAGTCACTGCTCTTTCTTCTCTGGAAGTTCATGGTAAGACGTATTTTGGCTTTGTGTTGCATGTGAACTGAGTCTGTGTGACAGGTATTGCTATTCTTTGTTAATTTTGAACTTGTTATATCCACCACAAAAACCCCAAATATAAAATAATCAGGGTTGTGTAACAGGTAATAAGTTAATTTCTTCCTCTGGTCCACAAATGATCAGAACAGGTGTGTGTGGATCAGCGACCCTCGCATATCTTTTCTGACTGTATCTTGTGCCAGCGGCAACAGGGCAGCCGACACAGGTGTGGTTTCTTTATTTTATTCGTAATTTTTATTTTCTTATTAATTTTGTATACTGTCCTGTGCCCGTAGATCTCAGGCCGGTTCGCAACACAAAACTGCAATATAAAAAACACGGGATGCATAATAAAAACAAAAAACAACGCAATAATCCCCCTTCCACAACACATTATTCCATTTATTAAAATGTTATGCCATCTATTAAATTTCTTTAGTTTTCCTGATTGCAATAGCAGGCTGAGATAATCGGTGCATGGCGCCTTTTCCCCACCTGGGTGTTCTGTGTGGCTCAGAAGTCTGCACACTCCCAGCAGAGAGATCAAGTCACCTGTTTGGTTTGGTTTTGCACTCCCTTTTCTTCTTCCACTTTGTGGGAGGAGGAGAAGGAAAGAACTAGACTGCGTCGTTCCTTGTTCTGCGGGGATCAGCCTCACAAAGCCTCCTCGGTGCGTCTGAATCTCTTTATTTGCTCGCTCGGATAGTTTGCTGATTTCACAACTCTGTTTCTCCTGCCCCCTTTTCTCCCCCTTCCCCGGCGCAACAGGAATCATTAACCAGTGGCAGCAGGAATCGAAGGACAAGGTGATTTCCCTCTTGCTGACCCACTTGCCTCTGCTGAAGCCGGGGAACGTTGAGGCGAAAGTGGCGTACATGAAGCTCCTCCCCAAAATCCTGGCTCACTCCATCGAGCACAACCAGCACATAGAGGAGAGCAGGCAGCTCCTGTCTTACGCCCTGATCCACCCCGCCACGTCCCTGGAGGACAGGAGCGCCCTGGCGATGTGGCTGAACCACCTAGAGGACCGCACATCACTGGGCACCTATGGGAGCCAGAGCAGGGGCCGGTCCGACTCGGTCGATTACGGACCGTCGCACTACTATCACCAAAGACAGAACTCGGACGATAAGCTCAACGGGTGGCAGAGCTCGCGGGACTCCGGCATCTGCGTCAACGCCTCCAGCTGGCAGGATAAGAACCTGGGCTGCGAGAACGGCCACCTTCCTCTCTATTCCTCCTCTTCCGTCCCCGCGACCATCAACACTATCGGAACGGGCACGGGCACAAGTAAGTCGCGACTGGCGGTCTCCGGGGAGGGTGGGGGGAGGGCTCTTTCCTTCCCCCCCGGTAGCACCGCACCGAGCAAACTTGAACAAAACAGCGTATAACTCGAGGGGAAAGAAGCCATGCCTGAATTAGGGTCGGGGCTGGTGGAGAACAGGGTCAGGTTCCGTTAGGCAGCCAGAGGAATGTCACAGCTATGCAGCCAATCAGAGCATGTGCTGCCTCTGCCAAGCATCCCTGGCTGCTAAGCAACCCCTCCACCACCGTCCCTTGGCTCAGTGGGCTTACCGAGCACTGTATTAACCCTCGAGTTACAAGCCAAATGATCCCTGCTGTGGCCATTGTGGCAGGTTTGCCTATCTCGTCCCACTTCCTATTCCTTAAATAAATATTGTTGTTCGAAGGTTTTCAAAATGTGGCAACAGCCCTGGTAACAAACATCCATTGGGGTTCCAAGCAAGGAAAGAGGGAGTGGAATTGTGTATGTCTCCTGTGTTGCACCCAGGGCCGTCTTAACAGTTGGCACTAGGGATGCACAGTGCCCGGGTGCTGGGCTCTCAGGGATGCCAGGCCGAGAGTCCGAGGCCGAGTATTGGAGTCCGGGGTAGCACCGCCGACAGCCGAGCAGAGCCCGTCGGAGCGCCGCGGGCGGCTCTTCCCCAGACTCCAATGCTCGCTCCCAAACTCACGGCGAGCCACTGCTCTGCTCCGCTCGGCTGTCGGCTCTTGCCCCAGATGCATGGCAGCTAACTGTTTCGGCTGCACACACCGCAACCAGAGTGCCGTGTAACATTGTGGGTGCTGCGTGACGCATCCTGTTGCGTGCGCTGAGCTGCGGGTTCCTTTGCTGGCTTTTCCGCTGTTGGCGCACGCTCCCAGCACCGCCCAACATGGGGTGCCAGCACAGAACGACGGGAATGCAAGCGGCAGCAGAGGAAGCATCTCCAGACGGGATCCGCCGCGCACCAACAGCAGCAACGAAACCTGACGAATAGGAGCGCGTGGATCACCTCCGGAGAACTTTCCTCCATTGTTTACATCAGTGACTTGCACCCGGCAAAGCAAGCTGTTATCTGTAGAACAAAATGCGGCAATAATAAATGTGTGCACCCGGGCACACTGCACTTTTGCCCTGCAGTTTCTCAGGACTAATCTTGGCACATGCCTGCTCCTGCTCAATCCGTTCACTCACAAGGCTATTCATGCAGTCTTTTTATTATTATTTAAAGTAGGGTGGGGGAAAACCTGTGGGTCTCCAACTTTCGTCAGCCCCAACCAGCATGCCCAACGGTTGGGATGCAGGTGGCGCTGTGGTCCAAACCACTGGGCCTTTGGGGCTTGCCGATCAGAAGGTCGGCGGTTCGAATCCTCATGACGGGATGAGCTCCCGCTGCTCTGCCCCAGCTCCTGCCAACCTAGCAGTTTGAAAACACACCAGTGCAAGTAGATAAATAGGTACCGCTGTGGTGGGAAGGTAAACAGGGTTTCCGTGCATTCTGGCAATGACGAGCTGGGGCTGGTGAGAGTTGTATTTAAGGATGGTTGAGTCTGTCCATTTCAGTTCCTCAGTTTCTCATTTTTCCAATGTTCAGTTCAGTTGTCCACCTCTCCACGTCTGTTTGTGATTCAAACAAAAGACCACCAGCTAATTTCTCCCTATACGCTTTTGTACGCAATCTCCCCTAACAAATGTACATATGTTACTTTCTCCTACATTGCTGGGTGTTTTTCCCCCCATACATGACCCTGTTGTGTGTGTGTGTGTGTGTGTGTGTGTGTGTGTGTGCAAAACTCGGAGAAGGCAAATTCCCAAAAAAGGAGGACAATGGACTCAGCTGTGTAGCTGCAAATAAAACTTTTTAAGTGTGTCATAAGGTGCATTATACAAATGTGGCACCAAATGGGGATGCTGAGCTGTGACAAATTCAATATAGTTTTCAAAACTGTTTTTCTTTGTGTGTAGATTCGCATATTGGTTTGGAAAGAGAGGATAGGCTAGGTTCGCCACTAAATGCATTGAATTTATGCCCTATTCCTTTGTGCAACTCTCTGCCCGCCGCCCCAAGGAAGTGAGGCAACATCAGAGTAGCCAGGCCAAAACACTAAATGACACCACCAGATTGGTGTAGACCAGGCATCCCCAAACTTTGGTCCTCCAGATGTTTTGGACTACAATTCCCATCTTCCCCAACCACTGGTCCTGTTAGCTAGGGATCATGGGAGTTGTAGGCCAAAACATCCGGAGGGCCGCAGTTTGGGGGTGCCTGGTGTAGACATTGCTAAGCTATATGGACTAAATGGTCTGACCCCAATTCCCATGTTCCTTTATATTCCTGAATTTTCTCCTGTGGTGATTCTGAGAAGAGGATTCTCTGCCTTCTCCCTTCTCCCTCATTCCAAAGCTTCCTTAAGGTGTGCTCCTGTGGGTAACCTTGAGCACCCCACCTACCTGGAAACTTTAAATAATAATAATAATAATAATTATTATTATTATTATTATTATTATTAAAGATCCATGCAGTCTAGGGTGGTATGCTGTTGGGTGATGTCTGCCTTAGTCATAGGTGGAATCTACACACCTGGTTTTTTTTTTTAAAAAAAAATGCTGTGAAAATGCTTTTTTAAAAAAAGTTTTGAAAAATGCATTGAATTCTGCACAGCTCACTGTTGCCATCTAGTGTCACATTTGCATGTTGCGCATTACAACACATTTAAAAGGTTTTATTTGCAGCTGTATAGTTGAGTCCATACTCTAAGGAGGGAGGGGTTGGGTAGCGAACCATGTCTACTCAGAATTAATTCCTGTTCGATCTCCCAGGGTGGGTGAAGAAAGGAAAGCCCCCCGGTGAGAGCTGGTAGGGTTCGTCTCTCTGTGTGTGAAGGAGAGGACCTGTGAAGGAGGAGATTATATATTTGCCCCCCTCCTTCTCTCTTGGTTCTTTGTTCAGATTAGTTCATTGTTTTATTGCAATGCATTATGAAAAGTCTTAATAAATTTTTTTTTAAAGAAAAAAGTAATTCCCATTGAATTAAATGGAGCTTACTCATAGGTAATTGGGGTTAGGATGCCAACCATAGTCTGTTTTGCAAAAAAAAGAGAGAGAGAGTCTCGTGGCACACCTTAAAGACGAGCTAATTCATAACGACAGATGCTTACGTGAACTGCCACCCGCTTCACGACAATAATTAACAATAACAAGAATTAATATTGATGGCGATTAAACTGGGTAGGAAGTTGAGGTGGCGCTTTGGGTCGAGGTGACCTGAAAACTACCTAAAGCTATTTTCCAATCTGGACTTTCTATCTCTTCCCCCCCCCCTCACAAAAGCAACCTGTTTCCATATCTGGCCAGGGGTAGTGACCAAGGGTGGGTGCCATTATCTTTTTAAAGGGGCTCTTTGAAGCAGGAATGGGTTCGAAGTGCTCACGTTGCAGTGCATTGACCCAAATTCTCAAGCCGGACCAGGGTTCGAATCCCCTCCTGGGTTTTTATTTTGAATTAAAATCCTAGGGCATTGCACCCAAGCTGCTCCACAGACGACTGAAATTTTAAAGGACACATAAATTAAAAAAAAAAAACCTCTGTCCTTAGCTTGGCCAACTTCAGGAGAAGTGCAACAGAGGCGCTTGGAAAGCCAGGCGTGTTTTCTGCCAGGTGGATCTGTCAGGGCGAAGGGAGGTTTTGCGGGACCCCTACAGTGCCGTCTGCATCCCTCTCACAGCTACGGTTCCCGGAGTTCCCCGGGAAGAGGGACTGGCTGTTGGAAATGTGACTCTAACAACTGTTATACATAGGGCTGCCTCTGAAGACGGTTCAGAAACTTCAGCTGGTGCAGAATTCAGCGGCCAGGTTGCTCACCGGAGGAAGACGGTTTGAGCATCTTACACCGATCCTGGTCTGACTCCACTAGCTACCAATTAGTTTCCGGGCCCAATTCAAAGTGCTGGTTTTGACCTAGAAAGCCTTAAACGGCTCAGGACCCGAATACCTCAAGGACCACCTCTTTTCCTATGCACCTACCCAGACACTGAGATCGTCTTCTGAGGCCCTCCTTCGTGTGCCCCCTCCTCAAGAGGTCCAGAGGGTGGCATCATGAGAACGGGGCCTTCTCAGCAGTGGCTCCCCATCTGTGGGATGCTCTCCCCAGGGAAGTCTGCCTGGTGCCTTCATTATACACCTTTAGGTGCCAGGCAAAAACGTTCCTTCTTAACCAGGCCATTGGTTGACCTGATCAACATCCTATGCCCTTTTAAAATGTGGCTCATTTTGGGGAGAGTGTTATTGTTTTTGTTTGTATTTTATATATTGTGATCTTTTCTGTGAACCACCCTGAGACCTCTGGGTATAAAGCGGTATATAAATTCAATATAATAATAATAATAATAATAATAATAATAATAATAATAATAATAATAATATCAACAACAACTCTTAGTATCCTTTGCAAACTGGATTCTCCAGGGGAAGCCATGACTGTTTAAAGATGTTCTGGACAGTTTTTCCGTTCTGAAATTCAAATGTTCACAGCCCACCCTGGGACCTGCTGGCGAAGGGCAGGTCATAAAGTTCGTCATTGCCATCCGGGTTCCTTCCGGGTGCCCCCTGCCCCATCTGAGTCTGCCTCCCACCCCCCCACCCCCTGCACAAACGTCCTCCTGTTAAGCCTCTCTCCTGGCACGGGGCAGCCTTTCCCACCGAAGGAGCCTGCTGTGTGAGACTTTCCTCTTTCGCTCCGTGTTCTCTCCAGGCTGCATCTCCTGCACAAACAGCCCTTATCCCAGCCCCAAGGCACTTCCTGGCTCCGTACAATGAGGGCGTTCTGCTCCTGGCCCGGTTCACTCAGGCCAACACGCAGCTCTCAGTTCCACCGAGGGGTTTGCAGAGTCTCTCCCCCCCCCTCGCTGGGACTTTCCGGGCAGGGTTTTGTGGCACGAAGCGTGCGCTTAAGGGAAGCCACTCTGGAAAAGGAGTCTTTCTGCACTCTCGGCTCGCAGGGACGGCCTGCACAAGGCAAGGCTCCTTTGCTGGATCTTAGAATCATAGAATCATAGAGTTGGAAGAGACCACAAGGGCCATCCAGTCCAACCCCCTGCCAATAATAATAATAATAATAATAATAAATTTTTATTTATACCCCGCCCTCCCCAGTCAAAAACCGGGCTCAGGGCGGCTGACACCAACAGAACCACAATAAAACATAAAAACAATTAATTAAAATACAGATTAAAATACAGTATTAAAATTTAAAGTGCAGCCTCATTTCAAGTAGGCCATAAATCCAAGCCATGAGGGAGAAAAACACAGGGGTCAGGCTGAGTCTAACCCAAAGGCCAGGCGGAACAGCTCTGTCTTGCAGGCCCTGCGGAATGATGACAAATCCCGCAGGGCCCTGGTCTCCTGGGAAAGAGCGTTCCACCAGGTTGGGGCCAGTACTGAAAAGGCCCTGGCTCTAGTAGAGGCCAATCTAGCCATCTTATGACTCGGGATCTCCAGAGTATTATTATTTGTGGACCTTAAGGTCCTCCGCGGGGCATACCAGGAGAGGCGGTCCCGTAGGTACGAGGGTCCCAAGTCGCATAGGGCTTTAAAGGTCAAAACCAGCACCTTAAACCTGATCCTGTACTCCACCGGGAGCCAGTGCAGCTGGTAAAGCACTGGATGAATGTGATCCCGCGGCCGAGACCCTGTAAGGAGCCTCGCCGCGGCATTCTGCACCCGCTGGAGTTTCTGGGTCAGCTTTAAGGGCAACCCTGCGTTGGAAACCAAGCAGGAAACACCATCAAAGCATTCTTGACATATGCCTGTCAAGCCTCTGCTTAAAGACCTCCAAAGAAGGAGACTCCACCACACTCCTTGGTAACAAATTCCACTGCCGAACAGCTCTTACTGTCAGGAAGTTCTCCCTAATGTTTAGGTGGAATCTTCTTTCTTGTAGTGTGAATCCATTGCTCCGTGTCCGCTTCTCTGGAGCAGCAGAAAACAACCTTTCTCCCTCCTCTATATGACATCCTTTTATATATTTGAACATGGCTATCATATCACCCCTTAACCTTCTCTTTCTCAGGCTAAACATACCCAGCTCCCTAAGCCGTTCCTCATAAGGCATCGTTTCCAGGCCTTTGACCATTTTGGTTGCCCTCTTCTGGACACGTTCCAGCTTATCAGTATCCTTCTTGAACTGTGGTGCCCAGAACTGGACACAGTACTCCAGGTGAGGTCTGACCAGAGCAGAATACAGTGGTACTATTCCTTCCCTAGATCTAGATGCTATACTCCTATTGATGCAGCTCTTACTGAGCTTTTGTTTACTTCCAAGCGATGGAAACATGCAAGCTGCGCCGAGGGGAGCACAAGAAGAGATCTGCCAGATCAGAACCAAAGACCCAACAAGTCCAGCGCTCTGTTCTCGCAGAGGCCAGACAGACGCCCCCTGGGGAGTCCACAAGCAGGATCTGAGGGGAGCAGCACTCGCCCCACCTGAGACTTCCATCAAAGGTGTTCAAAAGCATATAGGCAACTTCCTGTTTTCATGGGGGTTGTGTTGTTCCAGGTCCTGGTCACTTGCATGAAGTCGCGTGAAATCGGACACCCATCAGAAAAGCCTACAAACACCCCATTCTGCCCTTTCAGTGACATCTTTATGACATTTCTGGGTTCAGCACCTGAAACAGGAGTTGTCTGTATAAGATAAGATAATAAGATAAGATAAGATAATCTTTATTGTCATCGTCCCCTTGCGGGAACAACGAAATTACTCGGTTACCACATCCACTCAGATAAAGCTCAGATATTCCACATAATCCAAAATTGCTACAAAACACTAATTAAAACAATGCAATACGATACAATGTAACAAGTAAAAATAAGATGACTTCAAAGTCCAGACTTTCCATTTGAGGCCAAAATCGCTCTAGAGAAGAAACTGTTCCTGAGACGGCTCGTTCTTGCCTGCATTGTTCTATATCTCCATCCCGATGGCAGGAGCTCGAAGAAACGGTGACCAGGGTGTGTATTAGTATTAGTATATTAGTATTAGTATTAGTAAACCACCGAGCCTCTTGGGCTTGCCAATCGGAAGGTCGGCAGCTCAAATCCCTGCAACAGGGTGAGCTCCCGTTGCTCTGTCCCAGCTCTGCCAGCCTAGCAGTTCAAAAGCATGCCAGTTTAAGTAAATAAATAGGTACCACTGCAGCGGGAAGGTAAACGGCGTTTCCATGCGCTCTAGTTTCCATCACGGGTGTTCCACTGCGCCAGAAGTGGTTTAGTCCTGCTGGCCACATGACCTGGAAAGCTGTGAACAAACGCCAGCTCCCTCGGCCTGAAAGCGAGATGAGCGCCACAACCCCATAGTCACCTTTGACTGGACTTAACTGTCCAGGGGTCCTTTACCTTACCATTACCCATTAGTATTAATATTATTATCTTTTGAGGAGGTGAGAGAGGGAAGCCCCCGACTGTGCCGTGGTTTAAAATACCCACGTCCGCACACCCTGCGGGCATAGATTGGCCAGGCAGGGGTGACGCAGCCAGTGTTGGCCTCAATCCCCCGCCCCTGATCTCGGCCACTACAAGGACCCGGACGCCCGTCCACACCATCGCCCACCACGAATGGTGAGCAGTATTATTATTAATATTATTATTAATTAAATTTGTATACCGCCCTAGATCCATAGTTCACAGGGTAGTTCACAACATAAAAAGCACAAACACACATACAAACACATTTAAAAGGCATAGAATTTTTAATTAGCCAAAAGTCTGGTTATAAAGGAACATTTACAGAGAGACTGCCTCCAAGAAGGAAAGGTGGAATATAGTCAGCATAGCTAGTAGACATTGATAGCCATCTCCTCTATGGATGTGTCTCCTTTGAAGCCACTTAGGTTGGTGGCCGGGGACGCAGGTGGCACTGTGGTTTAAACCACTTTAGCCTCTTGGGCTTGCCTATCAGAACGTCTGCGGTTCGAATCCCCGCAACGGGGTGAGCTCCCGTTGCTCTGTCCCAGCTCCTGCCAACCTAGCAGTATGAAAGCATGCCCCAAAAGTGCAAGTAGATAAATAGGTAAGGTAAACAGCGTTTCCATGCACTGCTCTTGTGTCGGTGTTCCATTGCACCAGAAGCAGCTTAGTCATGACCTGGAAAAACTGTCTGTGGACAAACGCCGGCTCCCTCGGCCTGTAAAGCGAGCTGAGGGCTGCAGCCCCAGAGTTGTCTGCGACTGGACTTAACTGTCAGGGGTGCTTTACCTTTACCTTAGGTTGGTGCCGCCCCTGCCTCTTGTGGGAGTGAGTTGCACAGTCAGACTGTATGAAATATGTGTATATATCTGGCCTGAATCGCAACATTCAACTTCACTGGGTTCCCCTGAGTTCTGGTGTTAAGTTAGTGGTCGAACCCTGGTGGCAAAACACAGGATTTGCCAACTTGTCCCCAGAGCAGCACACAGAAAAGCCTTTCACAGGAAGCAGCCCTGGTGTGCTCCAGCTTAGAACCAGACATATTTAGTATGTTTTGACTGTGGCTTCCTACTTTCACAAAGGCCACCTCTTCTCTCTCCCTGCCTGCAGGAACACAGTTTCTTTCGAAGCTATTAATACATCATTTCAGTATTTCGCCCAGCGCGAGGCAGCGAGATGAGAGAGAGAGAGAATATTTTTGAAACTGAATTGCAATAAAGCCAGCATAAATCTTTGGCTCTTCCTGTTGTAATGTGCTGCACAGCGGAGGAGAGAAGGAAGCAAAACATTTCAGACCACCAGTTTATGATATATTCATATTCTCTCTCTCTCTCTCTCTCTCTCTCTCTCTCTCTCTCTCTCTCTCTCTCTCTCTCTCTCTCTGTCTCCTCCATTCCATGTATAAATGGTTCTCTTTGAAAAATATCTTGATGTTCCTGGGATCACTGCTACGTCTTCATTTGTCAAGTGAAGATGCAGTAACGATCAGCTCCTCGTTGGGAGGTGTGGTTCTTCTCCTCTAGGGATCTTGTAAAACCAGAGCTGGCATCTTGTCAAAATGCTCAACTTAAAACGAATCCCCCAGCAATCTCAGGCCGGACCGAGACTCCTGGGTGCCCCCCCCTCTCAGCGAAGGTTCCCTTCTGCCTGCCAAGTCCAGTTGCCCGCTCCTGGTCGCTCGGAGGAGTAGGCATTAATAAAAAGGAAACTTAAAGAGGTCGGGCAAGCAGAAAGGTTGTTTCCTTATTTTGCATTTCACTGGATTCAGCTTGGCTGAAAGGCAGAGTTGGTTACGAAAGCCCCATTTAAAAGGAAAAGCAAACAGCAGGGAACCTCTCCATTAAGCCTGTTTGCACTAGAGCAAAAAAGTAAATTTGGATTCCTTGATTTTCATAAATACGTCTCTCACATTAGGTAAGTTCCTGCAGGATAAGGCTACTAGCCACAACAGCTGTTTTCTACCTCTTTACTGTTGGAGGCAGTAAATGCTGGAGCTGGGAATCGCAAATAGGAAGAGGCGCAATTATGCGCAGCTTAATGCGTGTTTTTGCCGAGAACCTAAAGATATGTAACGGTGGTGCCAGGCAAGCCACACCTGGGGAGCACATTCCACAAGTGGGGGGCCACCACGGAAAAGGCCTGTTCTTGTGTTGCCACCTTCCAGAGCTCGAATAATGATCGCAGGGTCTGGGCTGGTTCATAAGGGGAGAGACAGTCCCTGAGATGCCGCGTAATGTAGCATTTGGAAAATAGAACAAGTTAAGAATGGCGTAGGAGCAGCATTATAATTTTAAGAATGGCAGAAGAAGAGCAGCATTGGAAATTGTCAATTTAGAACCATTTGTGAACCACTTAATCAACTAGCTCTCGGAGTTGTGTACATAATAATTGCATTGACAAAGCAATCAGAGTAATTAAAACGAGAATCATCCGCTTGCTATTTCCTACCCTAGCTGAAGATTCGGCTCCCTCCTGCCAACTTCCAGGCCACCTGGCTTTCAAAAGGAATTTCTTGGGCTTCCTAGCGTTTCGCCCTTTCCATTTAAGATTTTACCAGTCCCACAGGAAGCCTCCTTGCCAACCCAATTCTGATACCCATTTATCTCCTGCAGAGAGCGATAAGCAGATTGCCACGAAAGCAGCCTTTTTCCTCACACGCTGTAAGCTGCTGTTCTTAAATTGCGTCCAAAGGAGAGAGAGCTGTTGGGTACAGTAACTGAGCAGTTCAGAAATTGGCAGCAGTGATGGCATTACGATCGCAGCAAGGCAAGCATTTGGGGTGGGTTAGGGGGCTGTTGTTGTTCTTCCTTTGCCTAGTTCTGTCAGATGCTTCACTCGCTCGCAAGCAAACACACGGCTAGCCAGCAGTTGGAGAGCGTTTTGCGGAACCGTCATTCTCTTCTTTTGTGCCACGGAGAGGTTTGGTGTCCCTTCTCTAGATGAAACTAAGGCCACCTTTGCACCATGCGTTTAAAGCACTATCACGTCATTTTTAGAGTCAGGGCTTCCCCAAAGGATTCTGGGAACTGTAGTTTGTTACAGGCGCTGAAGGTTGTGAAGAGATCCTCCAGCCCCCTCCCAGAGCTAGAGTTCCTCCTGGAGTCGATTAACAGCTAATCCCTCTTCCCCGGGAATTCTGGGAATTGTAGTTCTCTGGGGGCAATAGGCACCTCCTAACAACTCTCAGCAATCTTAACAGACTCCTGTTCCACTCACGGAGCTACACTTCCCAGAGTGGGTTAACAACTGATCCCTCTTCCCAGGGAACTCTGGGAATTTTAACTCTATGAGGAGAAAGGTTTGCCGGCTGGCTGGTGCTCATAGGAGGTGTAGTCCAAAACATTTAAAAGGCAGCTCTAGCGTGCAATATTCTTACTGTCTTCTCAAAACTACAACTCTCTTGATTTTCAGGAGTAAGCCATGGCAGTAAGAACATTTCCAAATTGGCTTAAACTTCATCTCTAGGGTCTGCTGTGATCTTTAAGATCAACGCGGGTGAGACCTCCGGGTATAGGGCGGTATATAAATTCAATTCACCACCACCCAGATTAAATTTTTGCAACACTATTAAGCACACCAAGATCCTGTTGAGAGAGAATCGTTTTTTAACGCTGCCCCGCAATTGGGAAACCCATTGTAGGTGGGAATGCCGGAGGTTTGACAAAGGCAGAGCTACTACTACTATTATTAATTTTTAAAAATGCAGATGACCTGGGATTTCTGGCAAATGGTCCAAATTTTTGCCCAGAAACCTTAGCTTTCTGCACCCAAAGCAACGGTGCTATACGACTTCTGAAAGTGGTCTGGTTCTCGCAACGGCTCCTGCTACAGTCAGGCAATCACTCCTGAACAGTTAGCTATATTTTCTGCAATACACTGCTAACTTATTTCCCTTTTGGGATTGATGTGATGGTTAGGGGAGATAAGTCTTGGTAGGCAATGGGTGGTAGTCATATATGCAGCGATGGCGTGTCTCGCTTCGCCACAGGGTCCGGCGAGATCTCACAAGATTTCAGCAAGATCTCGCCAGAAATTAGCGCTGATTCCAGTGTGCCTTCTCCACCTGTGAGGGTGGCTTCAAATTACAGGGGAATGAATGGCAAGGCCTAGAAGCCCCGCCCCAAAATACTGCAGCCTTTTGCAGATTTTTTTCAGATACCTAGACAGCAGCAAGGACCAGAATCAGGCCACAGGTACTCGGCAATCCAAATCTTGGCAACAGATTCTCATTGCCTGGTTTGCACATATCGACAAACCATGGTTTATTAAACCATGGTTTAGTGTTATGTGTGAACCTACGGTACGTTGTTTGCTTACAAACCTTGGTTTGTTTCAACTATGGCTTGGTGTTCCGTGGGAACCTAGCCGCCTTCCTTAAACTATGGTTTGTTCGGCCACCCCAACCCAGATGCTCGCCAGGCTATAAAGGCAAGAGCAGCTGGAAAACACAAGTCGTAGTTCGTAGGACAACCTGTGGTTGGCGAAACCTACTGCTGTACCCCCACCGTAACTGGTGGCATCGCAGCAAATCCATGCATGAAACCCGTTGCGTATTAAAACGTCGGTTTCTAAA
The DNA here is from genome assembly GCF_965207765.1 of Zootoca vivipara. Taxonomy (NCBI): domain Eukaryota; kingdom Metazoa; phylum Chordata; class Lepidosauria; order Squamata; family Lacertidae; genus Zootoca; species Zootoca vivipara. The sequence goes on along the minus strand of NC_142582.1, from coordinate 129,638,646 downwards.
ATTGCCTGCTGTGTTTTCTTGGCAACCGGCATTTCCTCCCCAATTACTCAGTTCAAAAGCAATATTGTCCTTTTGGTTTTATTTGTTTTTCCTTTTTAGAGTACACAGCTGCAGAATGATAATTTTAACTGAGGAACCGCTCCCCCCCACCACCACCACCCCAAATACACACACATTCACACATTTCCTACTGTTGGCATGTATATTTTGGAGAGGTTGAAATTTGCATATTTGATTCCGCTTGAATAATGTATCAGCCAAAACAGGGGTTTAAAGAGCAGGCCGGGAAGAGACAAGAGGGAGGGGTAGCATTTGCCAGCCTGGTTATTTCAAGGTTGCCAACAGGGAAGGACAGGTGAGCCCCCCCCCAATTGCGTGTGGAGGGCGGGGGGGCGGGCTTTTTCAGAGGGGCTGCCACAGATCCAGGAAGTGTTGTGCACACTCACACACCCCAGTTTCCTAGTTCTAGAAAGCTATGCATGAAACCTATTTGTCTACAGGGGTCAGCAACCGTTTTCAGCAGGGGGCCGGTCCACTGTCCCTCAGACCTTGTGGGGGGGGGGCGGCGGACTATATTTTGGAAAAATAAAAATGAACAAATTCCTATGCCCGACAAATAACCCAGAGATGTATTTTAAAGAAAAGCACGCATTCTATTCATGTAAAAACACCAGGCAGGCCCCACAAATAACCCAGAGATGTATTTTAAATAAAAAGACACATTCTACTCATGTAGAAACACGCTGATTCCCAGAACGTCCGCGGGCTGGATTTAGACTTTAGCATCCGGCCCCCGGGCCTTACAATTTGCCTACCCCGGTCTACAATTAAAGCACAGACTGAATTCTTCATACAACCTTCCAAAACAGAATTGATTAACAGTTTTTCTCTTTGGGGACGGCATTCTGCAAGAAAGTGGAACCTTTTTTTCCTAAAAATATAATAATAATAATAATAATAATAATAATAATAATAATAATAATAAACGATCCTACCAACAGCCCTGAGAAATAAGTCAAACCACTTACTTTAAAGCTACTTCACTGGAGTAAACGGCTGGTGGATTTCTGTATTGAATTTCATTCCTTAAAGCGGCGCCTGCACTAGATCGGGAGTGTACGTCGTTGCTGGTTTCAGCAGCCTTTTCATTTATTTATCCCATTTATTTAATTTCATAAAATTTATATTTGTGCCACTTAATGGGGCTTACTCCAAAGTCAGACCAAGCACTGCATTCCCTTTGGCGCGGGGGGGGGGGGGACACACACACACACATGTGAGTCATGCACTGGGCCACAGGCAAATGTGGGTGTAATCCTTACTTTTATGTTTTGTTTGTTTTGTTTTTAAAAAATGATTTATTAAAAAATTGGACCTTCAATACATAAGAACTTTGTCCTTTCCGAACTTCCCACCCCATTTCCCATGGCATTTTAATCCCCCCCCCCGGATGAACAATACCTTCTTTATATATATATATATATATATAATTTATTTATTTGGTTTTTCAAATTAAAGTTTTACAATCACATACCCAACAGAAATCATAAAAACAAGTTTCCAAAGAATCTCCTGGACTTCTCTCCTCCCCTTTGTGAGTCTTATACGTTCTCTCTCTCTCATTCCATCACATTAAGAGTGTATTTTCTCATTCCTTCTGTTGCTCATATCTCAAATCCTGCTCATGAGTTCACCATAATAAAACATTCCCTTAAATATCCCAAGAGGGGCTTCCATTCTTCCCCAGAGATAATCCTGACTTTTGCACTATAGGCAGTGTTCCGTCCATTCTCGCATCCCAAAGACATGTTCCGGGCAGGCAAAAGCACTTGAGGCAGATGTGGATCAGGTCTGGGCAGAGGTGGGTGGCCAGGACAGGGGCATGGTGTGGGCAGAGACCCCGGGGCCATAGAGAGAGGCTTTGAGGGCCACATTGGGCCCCTGAGCCAGAGGGATCCCCATCCCTGTCCTCAGTACGCAAGAATTGTCCTGCTAGGCCTTGTTTATTTCAGTTGCAGGGGAAACTTAGCGAGTCGCAGATTTTTGCACCCGCATGATTGCTCTTTTCTATTATTCCCCGTCATTTTATTTTAGCAACTGCCGCGGCACCGGCCATCTGTCTGCACTCCGGGAGCTTTTTTACGTCTTCCGTGGAAAGAGTTGCAGATTTTGCAGAGGTCACGCAAATGTGTCAGAGGAGGGAGGGAGAAACTTCCCTTTTGCACTCATGGAATCACAGAATCGTAGAGTTGGAAGGAGCCCTCATCTAGTCCAACCCTCTGCAATGCAGGAATCTCAACTGAAATATCCGCAGAGGAGAGCCCACTACTTTCTGAGAGCGTGTTGCACTGCCGGAACAGCTCTTACCGCCATAATGTTCTTCCTGATCTCGAGTCGGGAATCTCCTTTCTTGTAACTTGAATCCATCATTTCGGGTCCTGGCCTCCGGAGCAGCTTGCTCCAGCTTCCATGAGACAGCCCTTTGGATCAGGCATAGGCAAATTCAGCCCTCCAGATGTTTTGGGACTACAACACCCATCATCCCTAGCTAACAGGACCAGTGGTCAGGGATAATGGGAATTGTAGTCTCAAAACATCTAGAGCAGGCATCCCCAAACTGTGGCCCTCCAGATGTTTTGGCCTACAACTCCCATGATACTTAGCTAACAGGACCAGTGGTCGGGGAAGATGGGAATTGTAGTCCAAAACATCTGAAGAGCCGAAGTTTAAGGATGCCTGATCTAGAGGGCCATGTTTGGGGGTGCCCGCTTTAGATACTTGAAGATGACTCTCACGTCGCCTCTCAGTCTTCTCTTTCGTCGTCTCCCTCAACCGTTCCTCATAAAGATTGGGGATCTTACAGACAGGGATGGCCCGAGGCAAGGGTGCAGGTGGGGTGGGCGGCTGGGGCGAAGACCCCAAGAGAGCAGGTGGAGGAGGAAGCCAGGGACAAGGGCAAGGGAAGTGGAGCAGGGCCACTCAATCGCCTGCTCATTTACAGGTTATATTTCCATATCCTCTTCAAAGTACCTATTGGTACAGCAAGCTTTTGAGTTTTAACGGAAATCCTCGTCAGACAAAATGAGTATTTGGAGCACCGAGAGGAATTGAGTAGACCAATTCTAGGGCTCGTTTTTCCTTTCTACCCAGAGACAAATTCCACACCAGACACCGAAATCCCTATTAATTCTGTTTTCAGCGGCAATGGCTCTTCCCCCACCCACACAAGAATCCTGGGAACTGTAGTTTGCTAAAGGTGCCAAGACTCGTTAGGAGAAAGCTACAATTCCCAGAGTTCCCTGGGAAGAGGGGAATCGTAAGTCTGCGAGGGCAAAGGAACAGGACTCCGTTAAGGTTGCGGAGAGTTGCTAAGAGATCCCTATTCCCCTCGGAGAGCTGAAACTCCCTCAGAAGAGGCGCTGGTTGTTAAACCGCTCTGGGAATTGTAGCTCCGTGGTGGGAACAGCGGGCGTCTCCTAACATCTCAAGCTACCCTTCCCAGGATTCATTGGGCGAATCCACGCCGGTTCACCAGTTGCTCCATCTTGCGTCCCTGGGTCTGGTAGAGCAACCGAAACTTTCGAAGGGCTGAAGCGATTGGGGCGGAGGGGGTCGCGGTCGTGAAATACCTTGTTTTAATTTTCTGTTCCCTGCTTTTTTGTTTGTTTCAGTTCTCTCGAGCCAGACCCACCACAGCCCTTTGAAACGGTCTGTGTCCCTTACCCCGCCCATGACCGTCCCCAACCAGCCCCTAGGACACGGCTGGCTGTCACACGAGGACTTGCGAGCTAGAGGACCCCAAGGCATCCCTTCCGATCACGCCCCCCTGTCTCCTCAAAGCAGTGTAGCCTCTTCGGGAAGTGGTGGGAGCGAACACTTAGAAGATCAGAATTCTGCTCGTAACACATTCCAGGAAGAAGGGAGTGGGATGAAAGGTGAGTGGTGGCGAGAAAACCAGGTTCCCCGTCCTCCTTCTGTTCGCGTAACAACATAAGGCGGAGCATCCTGGATCAGGCCAGAGGCCCGTGGAGTGCAGCACCCGCAAGCAGGACCCAAGCGCTCTCTCGCTTTCCAGAAACTGGTATTCAGAACTCAGCCAGGTGGGCGGGGTATAAATATTATTATTATTATTATTATTATTATTATTTACTTCCTCCGACTGTGGAGGCAGGGCACAGCCTTCAGGGCTCGTAGCTTTGCATAGCCTTTAACAACAGGAGAGCTGTGAGTTTTACCACTTTCATTTTGTTTCACTTTTAATTTGTATGCTGCTTTTCTATAGACCAGGTGGTTTGCAAGTTAATCTTTCTTTATGTTAGGGTTGCCTAACATCCGGATGATGGGTAAAGGGCAAAGGGACCCCTGACCGTTAGGTCCAGTCCCAGACGACTCTGGGGTTGCAGCGCTCATCTCGCTTTATTGGCCGAGAGAGCCGGCATACACCTTCCAGGTCATGTGGCCAGCATGACTAAGCTGCTTCTGGCAAACCAGAGCAGCGCACGGAAACGCCGTTTACCTTCCTGCCGGAGCGGTACCTATTTATCTACTTGCACTTGGACGTGCTTTTGAACTGCTAGGTGGGCAGGAGCCGGGACCGAGCAACGGGAGCTCACCCCGTCACGGGGATTCAAACCACTGACCTTCTGATCGGCAAGCCCTAGGCTCTGTGGTTTAGACCACAGCGCCACCCGCAGTATTGGTTTTGTAGTCCAAAATACCGTGATGGGTATTGTAGTCCGAAAACATCTGGAGACCCCAGTTTGAGAAATCTCGATATGGAGAATGTTTATTATTATTATTCCTTCCAATAGCACCTTCGAGACCAACTAAGTTTGTCATAGGTATGAGCTTTCGTGTGCATGTACACTTCTTCAGATACCAATCTGGTATCTTTCGTGTGCATGTACACTTCTTCAAATACCAATCTGGTATCTGAAGAAGTGTGCATGCACACGAAAGCTCATACCTATGACAAACTTAGTTGGTCTCTAAGGTGCTACTGGAAAGAATTTTTTTATTTTTTGTTTCGACTATGTCAGACCAACACGGCTACCTACCTGTAACTATTATTATTATTATTATTATTATTATTATTATTATTATTATTATTATTATTACCACACCCATCTGGCTGGGTTTCCCCAGCCACTTTGGGTAGCTCCCAACAGAATATTAAAAGCACAATAAAACACCAAACATTAAAAACTTCCCTGAACAGGGCTGCCTTCAGATGTCTTCTAAAAGTCAGGTAGTTGTTTATCTCCTTGACATCTGATGCGAGGGCGTTCCACAGGGCGGGCGCCACTACCGTAACCTCCCTTCTCGCAGCGAGGGAACCGCCAGAAGGCCCTCGGCGCTGGATCTCAGTGTCCGAGCTGAAAGATGGGGGTGGAGACACTCCTTCAGGTATACTGGGCCGAGGCCATTTAGGGCTTTAAAGGTCAACACCAACACTTTGAATTGTGCTCGGAAATGTCCTGGGAGCCAATGTAGATCTTTCAAGACCGGTGTTGCCTCCTTCCCCTGCTTCTAGGTTTCATTAAGGCATCTGATTCACCACTACAGGATGATGAACAGCTGGATCTGTTGGTCTGGTCCAGCAAGCCTCCCTCATGTGATTTGTCTGCATAACTTGCAAGGGTGCAGATTTTTTCCCCTTGGCATATGTATATGAATAGTCCTCCCTCTGCTAGAAATACTTACAGGCTTTCTTAACGGCCTTCCATGTGTTCATCAATCTGTGCTGCCTCGATGGCACGCTCGTTGGAGGTTTCAGCCATTTCCATCTGCTGCCTCTTGCCACCAGCCTAGCTTGAAACGGACACTCTTCCCTTCTAGTCTGTTGCTTTGTGTTTTCACGAGAGAAGTGGCTTTTTTTGGACTTGCGCTTTTTTCCTCGTGCCGTCGTTTAAAAGTGGGTTGAATTAATTCCCCTCGGAAGCTAGCTGCATGTGGATTTTCTCTTTTTAATTTCAACTAAGCAATGCCAGCGTGGACCAGATATTATTTTCGAGAAACGCACTAGAAAGGGGATGTTCAGAACCAAAGACGACACAGCAGGCCTCATAAACCAATCAGTGGACAGCTGCTCATTTGCATGTTGTAATTAGCAGAGTTGACGACACCGAGAGAGTGCTTGTGGACTCTGTCCCAGGATGCCTTGTGGCCATGATGGCCCCTACTAAGAAGGAGCAGGGCCAGCTGCTATTAACTAGTTAAATTCATTAATTTATTCATTCGTTTTCTTTATTATTATTTTTAACCCCACCCTTTTATCCTTCTAGAAACCATATGAGGGGAAACAAAATAGAAACATTCCTTCCAGTAGCACCTTAGAGACCAACTAAGTTTGTCATTGGTATGAGTTTTCAGATATCTGAAGAAGTGTGCATGCACACGAAAGCTCATACCAATAGCAAACTTAGTTGGTCTCTAAAGTGCTACTGGAAGGAATTTATTTTGTCTCGACTACGGCAGACCAAAACGGCTACCTACCTGTAACTAGAACATATGAGGGGAGTTAGGCTGCTGTGAGAGTGACTGGCTCTGGGGCATCTAGTTAGCATTGTGGCTGAGCTGGAATTCGTCTAACCCAGAGTGTGTCCTTCCCGTAGTTTGGAGTCAAATTCTCACAAATTCAAGCAGTGGTTCTTACAGCACAAAGCCGGCATCTTTAGCTTCTCTCGGACCTCTCTGCCTTCTTCCTGTCTGTCTGTCGGTCACACTGCAAACTTTACATTTTAATTATCCATGTTTTGCCCTCCCAACATCTGGGTCGCTGCTGTTTACCAGCAGGGAGGTCAGCACAGTGCAAATGCTCTTCTGGACCTACTGTTGCTCCTGGGAGCTGTCCCAGGTCCTGTAGTAGCCAGATCTCAACAGATGCAATGAAGCCCTCTTGGTGGATCAGGGGAATGCAGTGGACATAGCGTATCTTGATTTCAGTAAGGCTTTTGACAAAGGCACCCATATAAGATGGGGGACACCTGGCTTATATGGGGAAAAGACCTAGGGGTCTAATGCTATTCTAGGCTGCATCAACAGAAGTATAGTGTCCAGGTCAAGGAACGTAAAAGTCCATTCTATTCTGCCTTGGTGTGAGACCCCAATTGGAGTTCTGTGTCCAGATCTGGGCACCACAATTAAGAAGGATGTTGACAAGCTGGAAGGTGTGCAGAGGAGGGCGACCAGAATGATCAAGGGTCTAGAAACCAAGCCATATGAGGAACGGTTGAGGGAGCTGGGAATGTTTAGCCTGGAAAAGAGGGGACTGAGAGGAGATATGATGGCCATCTTCAGATATCTCAAGGGCTGTCACATGGAAGAGGGAACAAGTTTGTTTTCTCCTGCTCTGGAGGGTAGGACTCAAACCAATGACTTCAAGTTACCAGAAGGAGATTCTGACTAAACATCAGGAAGAACTTTCTGACAGCAAGAGCTGTTCAGCAGTGGAACGGTCTCTCTCAGGAGGTTGCAGAATGGAGGTTTTTAAGCAGTGATTGGAAGCCCATCTGACATGGATGCTTTAGTTGAGATTCCTGCATTGCAGAGGGTTACACTAGATGCACTAGATAACCCCTGGGGTCCCTTCCAACTCTACAGATCTATTATTCTTTCCCCCTGGGCTCTTCTTCCTTCCTGTCCCTGATGGCTGACCTCTGCCCTATACAGTTGTACCTTGGATCCCGAACACTTTGGTACTCAGACGTTTTGGCTCCCAAGCACCGCAAACCCAGAAGTGAGTGTTCCGGTTTGCAAATGTTCTTTGGAAGCCAAACGTCCGACGGGGCTTCCACAGCTTCCAATTGGCTACAGGAGCTTCCTGCAGCCAATCAGAAGCTGCGCTTTGGTTTCCAAACATTTTGGAAGTTGAACGGACTTCCAGAACAGATTCCGTTTGACTTCCAAGGAACAACTGTATTTGGGTTCTGATTGGATGAGGACAGAAGGCTTCCAGCTACACTGGTTGTTCAACAAGCAATGCTAAGTAGCAGGAATAGGAACAGTATTAAATTTATTATCCACCCACCCTCCACCAGCAGATCCTAGGATGGTTTGTAGGAACCCAAAATCCAGAACTTCAATCAGCATAAACAGTCTATTCATTTGTTTCTTAACAGTCATATTTATTCATTTCGTGAACTTTTCGTTATTTATTCATTCCATAATATTTGTATTTCTTTCTTTATTTTATAAACTTTGAGCACCACTGAGTTGTAGAAAAGAAAGCCCTCCTCCGAGCTGTTTACAAAAAGAAAAAAATTACCACTGACAAATTCACAACCCTAACTTAAGACGGGCAGAAAGTTAAAACCACAACAGAATAGACCAAAACTAATTAAAACTCATACAAACTTCTAAACATATGGGCAGACTTGTCTAAATAAGAGTGTCTTCATCAGACGCCGAAAACAGTTGCAGTGAATGCGCCTGTCTGGTATCAATAAGCAGGGAGTTCCAAAGTGTTACTGCCACATGAAGTAATCGAGTTCTTACAGAATACACTGCTTGATTGTTTATTTAAAAAAAACACCCTCAAAGCAGTTTACGAAAAGAATAAAACAATGAAGTTATCATTGAAAGCAACTGTCTGAAACATTCAAAAGATTAAAATCAGCGATGATCTGAAAACCAAACACGCATCAACATTCCACATGTCTGAATTTTGTCTGAACAACAACAACAACAAAAATGCTTTTAGCAGACACCAAAAAGCGTGTGCAGTGAAGTGATGTCCATAGGCAGGGAGTTCCAAAGTTTACTGAAATCAGTTTCATACAACCACAGAATGGGTATTATGATTTGGCGCTCATAGCAGTGCTAGTTCCGCAGATCAATGCGGTCGAGAAGGGCATGCAATCTTGCAAGGAGACTAGTCCCACAGAATAATAATAATAACTTATTTATACCCCGCCCACCTGGCTGGGTTTCCCCAGATAAAGTTGTTACGGGCTTTATTTAGTAAAAGTAATAACGCCTCGAACATGAACTCTGTACTGCAGCTTTCCGTGCTCTGTTGTTCAACCCCATGAGATCTAACGTGTGCCTTTGTCTCCGTCTCCCGACTTGCAGATGTCCCTGCCTGGCTAAAGAGTCTTCGCCTCCACAAGTACGCTGCCCTTTTCTCCCAGATGACGTACGACGACATGATGTCACTGACGGAGTGTCAGCTGGAGGCGCAAGTATGTGAGGTCACCCAGCAAATTATTGAAAACTATTATTATAAATTAGAAAAAAAAAGTATGTTGGATTTGGAGGGTTTCAATAATCGATTCGGTTGGCATTGTGGGGAGCTCGCAATAAAGAACACAGCGGGAGACAGAATGTGGATCCGGAAGGTCGCCCAGAATGAAAGCAGGCGCCCCCTTTTATTGAAAATTTTAAGAACTGTCAATGTTTAACCAGAGGTGCATCCTTCATCCAATGACAATTGGTCAAGCCCCAATGTTCTTGCATAGGTCACATCCTGCCAACACCCCCAAAACCCACCATAAGGGAAGTCCCTGTTTCTCACGTTCTCCACGACCATGGCTCTGTCACCTGCCCACTCCTCAAACATCCCCCTCCTCTCTAACTTGTGATCCTTGGGGGTTTTCCACCACTCTGCCATTTTCCCATTGTCTTCCCCCTAACCTGGGTCTGACCCTTCAGGCTTGGACCAGCCTCCCCTGTTCTAACCTGCTCTAACTGGTTCCATCAGGATCCTCCCAACTCTGGCCAGTCCAGTAGTGACCTGCTGCCCTCTAATGTCCCCCTGACCCAACTTGTGAATGCGTGTTTATGCATACTGACGTACAGGAAGGTTTTCCAGCACTGTACGTTGCGTTTGACAGCTGAGGGTTTTGACAGCTAGCTTTCTATCTGATGCGGTTTGCCGACATCAATCGAAAATCACTGCTCCATGGCATGCCTATTTAAATTATGAAAAAGCTAAGATTAATAGAGATTTCACAAATCATATATTGAGAGGGGCATTATATAAAGTTTGGAGCAGATACAGATTGGCTCTAGAACCGAAAACACCATGGTGGGTTTCACCGGTGGAAGCATTTGGCATTAAAAAATTAAATATGTACGGAAATTGGCCTACATATAAACAATTAATTGAAGAAAAACAGGGAAAATACAATTTAAAATCATATGAGGAATTGAAGGAATTCCATATAGATAGGTGGAAATACAGTGGTACCTCGGTTTATGAACACAATTGGTTGCAGAAGTCTGTTCATGAACTGAAGCGTTCATAAACTGAAGCGAACTTTCCCATTGAAAGTAATGGAAAGTGGATTAATCCGTTCCAGACGGGTCCGCGGAGTACTCAACCTGAAGCGTACTTAACCCGAAGCATGGGTGTAATTGGTTCTGGAAGTCTATTCATAAACTGAAGCGTTCATAAACTCAAGCAAAGTTTCCCATTGAAAGTAATGGAAAGTGAATTAATCCGTTCCAGATGGGTCCGTGGCGTTCGTAAACCGAAAATTCATAAACCGAGGTGTTCATAAACCGAGGTTCCACTGTATATACAACTCACAAGTGTCTTCAAGACAGATCAAAAGAGAGGATTTTCAGAGGAGGAATCTAAATTTAATAATTTGGTGGTGTTGTTGTTTAGTCGTTTAGTCGTGTCCGACTCTTCGTGACCCCATGGACCATAGCACGCCAGGCACTCCTGTCTTGCACTGCCTCCTGCAGTTTGGTCAGACTCATGTTGGTAGCTTCGAGAACACTCTCCAACCATCTTGTCCTCTGTCATCCCCTTCTCCTAGTGCCCTCAATCTTTCCCAACATCAGGGTCTTTTCCAAGGATTCTTCTCTTCTCATGAGGTGGCCAAAGTATTGGAGCCTCAGCTTCACGATCTGTCCTTCCAGTGAGCACTCCTTTGGTGATACAAAATAGTAAAAAGTTATTATCAAAAACATATAATTTGTTACTAGATTGGGAGCTTATGAATGAAGTAGTCAAAGAAACGATGATAAAATGGTCACAGGATCTCGGACAATCAATACATTTAGAGCGGTGGGAAGAACTTTGGCAACAGGATATAAGATTCACGGCCTCTTACACTATTAAGGAAAATGTTTCACCGATGGTATATGACACCAGTGAAACTGGAAAAGATTGATAAAAAGACATCCAGCCTGTGTTGGAGATGTAACCGGAAAATGGGAACACTGATCCACATGTGGTGGAGATGTGAAAAGGTCAAGAAGTTATGGAATGTGATACAGGAAGAATTAAAGAAGCTATTGAAAATTACATTAAACAAACACCCAGAAGCATATCTTCTGGGATTGTTAGATAAGGAAATACTACAAAGAAAAAAGGAAAATCTTTTTATATACGAGTACAAGCTGCGAGAATGGTGATAGCGGCAAAATGGAAACAAGAAAAAATACCAACAAAAGAGGAGTGGATCTATAAAGTAAATGAATACCTATTATTGGCAAATTTAACCGCATTAATAAGAAAGCAATCTAGTCAAAAACTGAAAAACGAATGGAAATGTTTTGATGCTTATATGGTAAAAACATTGCTCAGGAAAAAAAAAACATGCTGATATGTCTAGATTAAAATGTGGAGTGTGAGGTAGATTACAAAATAGAAGGTTAAAAATGAAATTCAAATATACTGAGCAGTTTAGGGCTTTAAAGGTCAGCACCAACACTTTGAATTGTGCTCGGAAACGTACAATTAAAATTAAATAGTTTCAATTGTATTATGAATACAATTAATAGTTACTGTTTTGGATTTTAGCGCGTTTTTATCTCTTCCTTACAGGGTTGTGCAAACTGCTATTTTGAAGAATGCTTTTTTTTATAGGGTAGGGGGCCACTGGGGATGAGTTTTACGGAACCAAGGGGACGGTGGCCCCAAAAACTCGGGTAACCACTGATTTTATGAATGGACTGAAGGTTTCAAGTTCTCTCGGGGTCCCCTACATGTTGCTGAGCATCGCCCTGAATTATATGTTGTACCCCCCTGTCCGCTTTGCAGTTGCTGGCCCACCTGTGTGTGCATATATTAACACAGAGATCTACCTTGTTGTTGCAGAACGTTACCAAAGGTGCAAGGCACAAAATTGTGATCAGCATCCAAAAGCTAAAAGAGAGGCAGAACCTTCTCAAGTCCCTGGAAAGGGTGAGTTGACTCAGTTTATCCCTCAAAACTGGTGAGGTTTCGGCCGTTAGCTTCAGTTAAGTGTGTTAATAATGAAGGTTCTCAATCTTCTTTTGTTTTTTTGCTCCTGCCTATATCTCCTCTTTGTCCCGTGTGCCAATGGTTTCCTGTATGAGCTGCCGTGAAATGTTTTTGCTTCCTCCCCGCCCACCTGCATTGCAATTGGCTAAGCTGCTCTGATGTCACAGTATGTTCTAATTCTGCAGGAAAGAAGGGGACATATGGAGAGATGGGCCAGAAGTCAAGTAGAAAATGAAGAGTTGAGAACTGAGGGGTTGGGCAAAGGAAGGAAAGAGGAAGAGGTCCGATGCTGTGGGCTTTGCCAACCTGGGACTCTGCAGATGTTTTGGACTACAACTCCCAGCAGCCTCAGGCCACATGATGGGACTTGTAGTCCAAAGGTTGTGGAGGGCACCAGGCTAGCAAAGGATGCTCTATAGGACAGTGTCTGTAAACAAGGACTAGAAGGGAGAATGGGCCTCATGAGTAAAGGAAGAAGGAGAAAACAAAAAAGAATATTGGAGAGATTATTGCAATGCAAGTCTTTCTAGGAAGTCTTACTAAGTGTTCCATCCTGTTATATATTTCATAAAGCTTCCAGCTTGCCTGTTTACTGTGCATTCAGACACCTCTTAAGATGTTGTTGTTGTTGTTTAGTCGTTTAGTCGTGTCCGACTCTTCGTGACCCCATGGACCATAGCATGCCAGGCACTCCTGTCTTCCACTGCCTCCCGCAGTTCGGTCAAACTCATGTTCGTAGCTTCGAGAACGCTGTCCAACCATCTCGTCCTCTGTCATCCTCTTAAGATACCATAACCTAATTTTGCACGGTCAAGGCTTTTGTCTGTTTTGATACAGCTGGGTGCCATTTTGAATCAAGATGGCGGACCGAGCCTTTCAAGACTGCCTTGACTATGACCGCTGGTTTCAAAACTGCACTAATAGTTTGGTTTCTCGGAATTCCTTAGGAGTGTCGGGCGCAAGGCTGCTAGAAAATAATATTGAGGAGTATGATAAGTCTATAGTTAGCTCACTACCCACCTCGGTTTGGGCCTTTTCAGTAGCTCGGCAGGGTGTCTGTCTGTGTTGGGTTAGCTCACGCCTCTGCTCCCCTCATTTATAGTACACGACTTATTTAGAAATCATGCAGAAGATAATGAAGCCATAATAGATCCCTCTCAGAGGCCTCTTAAAGGCCAAGAAGAGGAAGGAAAGCCTGCATGATTCATGTGTGATTTCTGAGCAGTTTCATGGGTCTCTTTCTCCCGCTGCTTCCCTGCCCCTGTTGCGTCTGAAATATTGATATATTGATTTGGCTATCATGGATACGCAAGCACAACCACAGTCTTGCTGCTACGTTCTCTGTAAAACAGAAGGCGATGAATCAAAGCTTAGTTGTTGCCGTTTTTCCTCTGAGGCCGCAATCCTAAAATGTATTTACTAGTGAGCAAGCTCCAAGGAACATAATGAGAGTAATCAATTTTAAGGGTTGTTGTTGTTCTTTTGAGTGGGGTTCAATCACATACCACCTGGGAAATTTAGGACTTTTTTGGTGATAAGGAAAGCAACAGGAGAATCCACTAGTGTGAGATAACACTCCCTTGATGCAATATCATCTAACCACTCCAAGAAGAGGAGGAGGAGGAGGAGGAGGAGGAGGAGGAGGAGGAGGAGGAAGAAGAAGAAGAAGAAGAAGAAGAAGAAGAAGAAGAAGAAGAAGAAGAAGAAGAAGAAGAAGAAGAAGAAGAAGCAAGAAACAGGGTCTTCTGGAAGCAGCACGAGCAGGATCTGGCCAGAGAGCAAGAAGACTTTCTGAATAGGATGGGAAGAGCCCTTTAACAAGTTGCTATTATGTCTTTGCACAAAGAGAAAAGCCAGTTTTAGAAAATCTTTCAGGGCACACACCAAGGTTGTTGGGAGAGAAATCTGGCACAAAATTAATTCACAGAATGTGTGCATTTGCTGTGGGGAAAGCCGATTTCTCTTTCCTCTAGAAACCAGATAAGAGAGGAGATAGGATAGCCATCTTCAGATATCTCAAGGGCTGCCATGTGGAAGATGGAGAAAGCTTGGTTTTCTCCTGCTCCGGGGTGGGGTGGGGTGGGGGGTAGGACTCGAACCAATGGCTTCAAGTTACAAGGAAGGAAATTCCGACTCAGCATTAGGAATAACTTTCTGAAGGTAAGAGCCATTCGACAGCGGAACAGACTCCCACAGGAAGTGGTGGGCTCTCTTTCCTTGGAGGTTTTTAATCAGAGGGTGAATGGCCATCTGCCATGGATGCTTTCGTTGAGATCCCTGCACTGGCGGGGGTTGGACTGGATGACCCTTGGGGTCCCTTCCAACTCTACGATTTTGTGTGGCTGAACCAAAGCAGTAGGTTAAGCACAGGGTGAGGCTAAGGAGCCAAGACATTAATGTCCGGGGGTGTGTGTTGTTTTCCGCAGGACATCCTCGAAGGGGGAAACCTGCGTGTGCCCCTGCAGGAGCTTCACCAAATGATCCTCACCCCAATCAAAGCTTACTCTTCTCGGAACCTGACGGCGGACAACCGCAGCCGGGATCCTGAGCCCCACCGCACGGCTTCCCTGATTGGCTCCGACGGCCAGGGGCCGGACTGCAAGGACTCTGCCGTGGGGGGCATGCCCCACCACCACCTGCCAGGCTGCGAGGGGGAATCCGGAGGGGCTCCTTTGCCCGAAGGGGACATCCCAGGGCAGTTTACTAAGGTGATGGGCAAAGGTAAGGAGCCGTGATTGGGGAAGGTCTTGATCCCAAGGGAGAGACGGGAGCAGGTGGTGGCCCTGGTGGGGTGGGGCGGGACGGAACCTCACCTGGCTCCCAGGTAAGTGCTGGGATGCTGGAGATCCTGTGACTCCACAGAAGCAGTGGGAAGGATGTGGTTTATAATAATAATAATAATAATAATAATAATAATAATAATAATAATAATAATAATAATTTATTATTTATACCCCGCCCATCTGGCTGGGTTTCCCCAGCCACTCTGGGCGGCTTCCAACAGAAGAATAAAACACAGTAATCTATTAAACATTAAAAGCCTCCCTGAACAGGGCTGCCTTCAGATGTCTTCTAAAAGTCTGGTAGTTGTTTTCCTCTTTGACATCTGTTGGGATGGCGTTCCACAGGGCAGGCGCCACTACCGAGAAGGCCCTCTGCCTAGTTCCCTGCAACTTGGCTTCTTGCAACGAGGGAACCGCCAGAAGGCCCTCGGTGCTGGACCTCAGTGTCCGGGCAGAATGATGGAGGTAGAGATGCTCCTTCAGGTATACTGGACCGAGGCCATTTAGTTTGCCCATTTTGCAATTTTATGTGGCTCTCATTCATTGATTGCACTTGTATCTTGCTTTTGTATTAATGTTCTGCTCACCTCTTTGGCTCCAAAAGCGGCATAGAAAACAATCCATAGCAAACAAAACGGTTAGCATTCCTTTCTCGTCGCTCTCCAGCCTCGTGTGGTGTTGTAAAAGTGCCTCGGTGTCGTTGCCATGCGTCGGCCAGTCTAATCTGGACAAAGAGCAATCCGTTAGCTCAGGCATAGGCAAACTCCAGCCCTCCAGATGTTTGGGACTACAATTTCCATCATCCTGACCACTGGTCCTGTTAGCTAGGGATGATGGGAATTGTAGTCCCAAACATCTGGAGGGCCGGAGTTTGCCTATGCCTGCGTTAGCTTTTGTCCGGGGGACAAATGGGTGGTGACAATAAAATAGAATTAGGCTCCAGGGCTTTTCACATGCAGAAAGCACCTTCCACTGCAATCTGAAATGTGGGACCCTTTTTAAAAATTAGTTTTTATTAGAGATTTTATTGTCCTACGAAACAAACAGATAAATGGAAGGGGGAGTACATCTTTTGTTTCCACTTTCAAGAAAAAGTTTGTCTTCTGTATAACATTCAGGCATATTCCATGTGTCTATGTGCCTTTTTAGATCTGTACTCGGCTGTTTCTCTTCCTCCTCAATTCTCTCTGAACATGTTTTTTTTAATTAAATATTCAAATAAAAAAAATTATTGCATAGCACATAGCACATAAAACGTTAAAATAATAATAATAATAATAATAATAATAATAATAATAATATAATAATAATAATAATAATAATAATAATAATAGCGGTTCTATTATACAGAACATGTATCAAACACTTACAAAACATTGGATATAAAAACATGCGATATAAAACAGAATTTGGTAAAAACTAGGATGCATCTTGTGTGTTTTGTCCACTAGGGAATGTTTAATGAAATCCGCGTCTAGAGAAAATTAGCCAGTCGAGAGAGCTCTGAGTTTCAGGGCCTGCAAGATATAAATGGCCACTCCGCGGGTAACCCTGGGGTTAGCGTCCACCAATAGAAATGTCATGCGGTCGTCTTCCAAGGCGATAAGCGAAGGGATTAGTATGAGGAGCCTTGGTCTTATTGCGTCGTATAGAGGGCAGTGAAAGAAAAAATGGATAAAATCCTCTATCTTTCCCTTGTTGCACGGGCGTAGTCGGAGATCAGGGGGAGTGTTGGAAAATATACCCTGTAAAAATGCTGTGGGAATGGAATGGAAGCGGGCAAGTGTGAAGGCCCTTCTTTGTGAAGGGTTCGTCAGGTCGCTCAAATAGTGAGCCATAGTTCTTACTGCCTTCACACGAGGATATTAATAATATAATAAAATAATAACATCAATTTAATGTTATATATTGAAAAGCAGGGAAGCGACAAACTGAACACCCCCCCTACCCACCTTTACCCATCCTGAAGGCACAGTTCATCAGCATCACCAGGCATCCCCCAAACTTCGGCCCTCCAGATGTTTTGGACTACAATTCCCATCATCCCTGACCACTGGTCCTGTTAGCTAGGGATGATGGGAGTTGTAGGCCAAAACATCTGGAGGGCCGCAGTTTGGGGATGCCTGATCATCATCATCACCATCATCACCATGATTCTGGAAACATGTGAAAGTTCAGTGATCCAATTCTGTGCTAATTGTTTCCAGAAAACATCCCATTTGTGCAACCTCATTGACTAGGAAGTGAGTTTTGCATCCTATTTTCAGGTGACAAGATTTGGGGAGGTATCCAGTTCTTTTCTGCTGTTTGAAATTTAGTTTGTGGCATGGTGGTATATCGGCCCGAAAGCCACGCAATAGGTGCTGCCGTCTGAAAGGAGCATTAGAAATCAGAACGGAAGCACTGGTATTATAACCGGCAGAATTAACAACAACCCCCAACATCTGGATGCAGCCAGCGTCTAACCCCTGTGCAAGCTTTGTGCAAGCGAATCGGGGCGATTGCTCAGTAAACACAAACTGTCTAGAGGAGACCTCAGAGCGCGGAGCTGGGAAAGCGACCCTTCTGTGGAAGCGTCCACCTGCCAAAGATAACAATGGGCCCGTGTTCTGCATCACCAAATGTCCGTCTGTGCCCCCTTGTGGCAAGTGAGAGCCTTTCCTCCTCGAGGCACTACATCTGACCTGTCCACTCAGGCAGAGGACCCCAGCTGCTTTTCCCTTTTTATAAATAGACTTAAATGGAGTAATTGCAGATTGACGCCATAGTAACGAGGAGCAAAATAACGAGCTAAAGGGAGAAAGGCATTAATGGAATCCGGCTTGTGTGTGTGTGTGAACATTCTTTGTGGAGGGCTCTTCGCTGTTCCGCGCAGGTCACTGCAACAGGGCTGGTTCAAATCCTTCCTTAATGTGAAAACAAGTCAAATTTCCCCAAGCAGAGGATAGGCCTCTTTATGCCTCTCCCCCTCCCTTCCCACACTTAATATATGGATGGATGGTGGCTAACAGATTGAGGTTGAATCCTGACAAGACAGAAGTACTGTTCGTGGGGGACAGGAGGTGGGCAGGTGTAGAGGATTCCCTGGTTCTGAATGGGGTAACTGTGCCCCTGAAGGACCAGGTGCGCAGCCTGGGAGTCATTTTAGACTCACAGCTGTCCATGGAGGTGCAGGTCTATTCTGTGTCCAGGGCAGCTGTCTATCAGCTCCATCTGGTACGCAGGCTGAGACCCTACCTGCCTGCAGACTGTCTACCCAAAGTGGTGCACGCTCTAGTTATCTCCCGCTTGGACTACTGCAATGCGCTCTACGTGGGGCTACCTTTGAAGGTGACTCGGAAACTACAACTAATCCAGAATGCAGCAGCCAGACTGGTGACTGGGAGCAGCCGCCGAGACCACATAACACCGGTCTTGAAAGATCTACATTGGCTCCCAGTATGTTTCCGAGCACAATTCAAAGTGTTGGTGCTGACCTTTAAAGCCCTAAATGGCCTCGGTCCAGTATACCTGAAGGAGCGTCTCCACCTCCATCATTCTGCCCGGACACTGAGGTCCAGGACCGAGGGCCTTCTGGCGGTTCCCTCGTTGCGAGAAGCCAAGTTGCAGGGAACTAGGCAGAGGGCCTTCTCGGTGGTGGCGCCTGCCCTGTGGAACGCCCTCCCAACAGATGTCAAAGAGGAAAACAACTACAGTACCAGACTTTTAGAAGACATCTGAAGGCAGCCCTGTTCAGGGAGGCTTGTAATGTTTAATAGATTACTGTGTTTTATTTTTCTGTTGGAAGCCGCCCAGAGTGGCTGGGGAAACCCAGCCAGATGGGCGGGGTATAAATAATAAATTATTATTATTATTATTATTATCATCATCATCATCATCATCATTAATACATTTATCGCTTTGCAGTGTGCACCCAGCTCCTTGTCTCCAGGCCGGATGAGGAGAATATCAGCTCCTATCTCCAGCTGATCGACAAATGCCTAATTCACGAGGTGAGTGCCGCCCGGTGGGTCTTTGCTTAGCTTTTGTTCTTTTCTAGGAACGCAGGGATAACTGGTATTCAGCTGAATACCAGCTCAGGAGTCCTGGACTACAACTCCCTGGGGCTGCTGGGAGTTGTAGGCCAAAACGCCTGGTATTGCAGAGGTGGGGTACCCTTTTCTTCTTAAGGGGATTCCGCTGCCCTATGGGGAATCTCTCAGGCGCCTCATGCTATTCATGGCAGGAGCAGAAGTGGGTTGCATGGGTACCAACTTGAATAAAATATGGGGGCAGGTAAGTGCCACCCCGTATAATCGATCACATGGCTTGATGCACGCACACCATTTGAATGGCAGTGTCCATCAACTTTGAGGAGCACCCTGTCCCTCAAATATTTTATTGGGGGGGGGGGAGAGACTGAAGGGACGTCAGCTCCTAGGAGTTGACTCCTTTGAGTGGCTGTCCAGTACAGTGGCACCTTGGTTCTCAAACTTAATCCGTTCCAGGAGTCTGTTTCAAAACCAAGGTGCGCTTTCCCATAGAAAGGAACGCAAAACGGATTAATCCGTTCCAAGCTTTTAAAAACAACCCCTAAAACAGCAATTTAACATGAATTATCTATCTAACAAGACTATTGATCCATAAAATGAAAGCAATAATCAATGTACTGTACTATAAAATAAATAAGACAGTATGGTAGATGTTAAAATTTAAAATTAAACCATTTTCTTACCAGCACTGACGATTGTCATTGTTTGGATGGGGGGCTTTCATCCATTTCTGCAGTCATAGAATCAATCAATCAGTAGCTGATCTGGGTTCCACACAGTCACAAAAAAAAAAATAACCGAAAAAGCCTCAAAAACAAAAACGCAAAAGAAATCGCAAAAACAAAGCGCCAAATTTAATCCGTTCCGGAAGTCCGTTTGACTTCTGAAATATTCGAAAACCAAGACGCAGCTTGTGCCCCGAAAACAATAGCCGACAGCCGCATCGGATGTCCAGCTTTGGAAAAACGTTCAAAAACCAGAACACTTACTTCTGGGTTTTCAGTGTTTGAGAACCAAGGCACCACTGTATAGGAATCAGGACCTAGAATTTGGTGTCTGAGTTTTATTTATCTCTTCTGTCCTTGGCCCTTAGAGTTGTATTTTTATTCATTTGTTCGGTTCTTCATTAGAATGTACCGGTAAGTCCGTGTGTAGGGAATGCCTTGTTTTGATTTCATGCAAGCCTTTCCGACCGAAGGGGGGGGGTACAAATGCTCTAAATCAATAAATACAGATTTCACATGGTTCCTGATTGTGGAGATTGTTCTGGCCGCGTTCAAATGGACATGGTTGGAGCCCCTCGTCGGACTTCCCCACCGAACTGGGCACCATCCTCTGATGTGAATCCCACACGTGTTCATTGGAAGACCATTGGGCGTTGACGAGTTTTTCCACTCGCCATGAGATTTATGTTCTGCTCTGCAAGAGGAGCAGGGAAGACTGCTGCTGGCTGTCAAAGGAAGCGACCGTTGGTTCAGGATCTCCGGGGAGGCTGCTTCTGCCCAACACGCCCCAAGAGATCAACACCAGGGCCGCAATATCCACACAGTGGATATTGTCCAAAACCTTGCTCTGTATTGTCCCCTCCAAACGACTCACATGCAAGAAAGTGCCCGGGGCAAAAACTGTCTTTCTCCAAAGGGCAACTGGTTGCGTCAAGCCTATTAGGCTTTAAAACCATAAAGATCCCCCTTCATTACTATGTGTTTTTTTTTTATTACCGGCCCTTCCCCAACAGGTCACAGGGAAAGGTTCTCCCATTTTAGAATTCCATGTTTGCTAAGACGTTTTTTATCAACAACTCGGGTGCATCCTATTATTATGATGATTATATTTCTGTTGTTGCCTCCTCTCCTCTCCCCACCCATCTTTCTTTTGGGCAGGCGTTTACAGAGACGCAGAAGAAAAGGTTGTTGTCATGGAAACAGCAGGTGCAAAAACTCTTCAGGGCTTTCCCTCGGAAATCCATCCTCGATCTCTCGGGGTACCGGCAGCAGAGAACGTAGGTTTGGGGCCTTTTCTCTCCAGAATACGGGGCCCTGGGGTGCTCGCCATTGTCACTTGTGCGGGGCGGGGGGCCACGCTGGTGTTTTGATGCCGCTGCATGTGGGCGGAAGGCAGGAGGTCAAGGCAAAAAGTCCAGGCCAGCCTGACCCAGAAGTCTTTAGGGTGCCACTAGGTTCGGGGGCAGCCAATGAGCGGAGTCCCCTTAGAGGAGGCAGGGAATACAGCAGCGATTAAAAGTATCAGGCAAACCGTGGGTAAATGAAGGCAGCTAAGGACGGCCCTCACCCAGAGCAGGTTGAGCAGTCAAGACCGAAACCCTTGGAATGCCCATGCAAACAAATATGTCTTTAACATAATAATAATAATTTTATTATTTATGCTCCACCCATTTGGCCACTCTGAACGGGAACAGCAGTGTCTGTGCCCAACTGGGCAGGTTGGGGGGGGGAATATTGGTTTGGTCCTGTTTTTATTAACGTATTTTGCGGGTTTTATCTTGTATTTTGTGTCGTGAAGTGCCCCGAGATCTACGCATGAAGGGCAGTGTAGAAATTTAATAAATAAGCGAAATAATTAAAACCACAGCATTCCGCAGTAGGCTCTGTCCTGCGTCATCGCCACATAGTAGATTTCCCTACATTGTGGGATATGGTGAAGCGCCCCCTTTTTATCAAAACCAATGGATTCAAATTGCCAGGAAGGAGATTCCAACTAAACATTAGGAAGAATTTTCTGAGGGCGAAAGCTGTTTGACACTGGAACGGTCTCCCTCTCTAAATAAAGAATTACCATCCTATAATCAATAAAAGTAACAGCAAATCACAACGCATAAAATACCACGTACAAATCGTAGTCTGGGAAAGGCTAGGCGGGGCAAGGCAGGTGGAAACGCCACTGTCTGATGAGGAACAGAAAGTGGAAGCGTAAAGCCATTAAGCCAAAAACCACCGCGATTTTATATTTTGAATTAAGGCACGATCCTTCGTTTTAAGCAGCGGCGGCACCGGGCGGCTAAATCTTTGGTTCAGAATAACGCCCCTGGGGTAGCAGAGGTAAGCAGGTGTGTCTGTTCTTTTCCAGCCGAGGTTTCGGCCAGTCGAACTCCCTGCCAACAGCTGGATCTGTAGGGGCAGGAATGGGTCGCCGGAACCCGCGCCAGTTCCAGATCCCCTCCCGGAACCTGCCTACCACGCGGCTGGGCCTCTTGGGCTCCAGTGGCCTCCTGGGAGCCAGCCAGCGCAGCACGGCCGCCAACCCCACCATCCTGAAGCAAGGGAGACAGGTGCGTATCTGCTCCATGGCAGACAGCTCCTTAAGAACATAAGGGAAGTGTCCCACCTAGACAACTACAGGTGAAACTCGGAAAATTAGAATATCGTCGAAAAGTGCATTTATTTCAGTAATGCAACTTAAAAGGTGAAAGCAATATATGAGATAGATGCATGACATGCAAAGCAAGATATGTCAGGCCTTTGTTTGTTGTAATTGTAATTATTTGTCAATTGGTAAAGGTAAAGGGACCCCTGACCATTAGGTCCAGTCGTGACCGACTCTGGGGTTGTGTGCTCATCTCGCATTATTGGCCGAGGGAGCCGGCGTACAGCTTCCAGGTCATGTGGCCAGCATGACAAAGCCGCTTCTAGCAAACCAGAGCAGCACATGGAAACACCGTTTACCTTCCCGCTGTAGCGGTACCTATTTATCTACTTGCATTTTGATGTGCTTTCGAACTGCTAGGTTGGCAGGAGCTGGGACCCAGCAACGGGAACTCACCCCGTCACAGGGATTCGAACTGCCGACCTTCTGATCAGCAAGCCCTAGGGTCTATGGTTTAACCCCCAGCGCCACCTGGGTCCCTTGCACCACCTGGGTCCCTTATTTATCGTTAGGCGGGTCAATTATAAATGGAATGTAATTAATGAAATGTAATAGCTGCGATGTTTATTTTTGTTTTATTTTTTTGTATTATTGTAACTATTACTTTGGAATTTCCAAAAGAAAGCTTTTGTAAAAACTAAAAGAAAAAAAATAAGTTGCACTGCTGAAATAAATGCACTTTTCGACGATCTTCTAATTTTCCGAGTTTCACCTGTAACTACCTTACCCGGGTGTCGAGGACGGCCACCCCTTCAGATATCTTCGAAAGAGAAAGGTGCAAAACGAGGGAGGACGAGAAACCTGTCAATGGCTCAGTGGAGCCTCCACGCCCAAGGGCAGTCTATCTTGTGAGCTCTGCAAGCAAACAGCAGGGAATAACCCTCAGTTTCTGCTATTATGGCTATGATTGAGGTCCCAGGGTGGGTTGCTGGCGTCGAGAGAGAGAGGATTACACCTCTGAGGGTGAGGTTAAAAGGGTGTGTTAGCAGCAACCAAGTGAACCCCCCCCCCCGGGACACACACCTGGAGGTTCTGGGCTGCCTAGAAAACAAGACTCTCTTCCTCAGCCTCACTGAAATGGTCTGGTAAGCAGAGTGATGCATTTGGCAGTAGCTTGGCTGCAGGAGTTGTTGGAAGGAGGGGTGCAATTATTTATTCATTCATTCATGCATGCATACATACCCCACCCATCTGACGTCATCCAACCACCTCAGGGACCCCACTCCAGATTTGGGTTTACTCAGCCCTTTCTGTTCCCGAAGATCTCCTGCAAGGCAGCAAAGATTTAGGATCAGAGTTTTCCTTCTCCCAGGTGGATGAGCCCAAGATACAATATTGAAATACTATCTGAGATAGCTGTTATAAATAAATAAGGAAAGAACTATTTAAATTACTGTGTCCAGTTCTGGGCACCACAGTTCAAGAAGGATACTGACAAGCTGGAACGTGTCCAGAAGAGGGCAACCAAAATGGTCAAAGGCCTGGAAACGATGCCTTATGAGGAACGGCTTAGGGAGCTGGGTATGTTTAGCCTGGAGAAGAGAAGGTTAAGGGGTGATATGATGTTGTTGTTGTTGTTTAGTCGTTTAGTCGTGTCCGACTCTTCGTGACCCCATGGACCATAGCACGCCAGGCACTCCTGTCTTCCACTGCCTCCCGCAGTTTGGTCAAACTCATGTTGGTAGCTTCGAGAATACTGTCCAACCATCTTGTCCTCTGACGTCCCCTTCTCCTAGTGCCCTCAATCTTTCCCAACATCAGGGTCTTTTCCAAGGATTCTTCTCTTCTCATGAGGTGGCCAAAGTATTGGAGCCTCAGCTTCACGATCTGTCCTTCCAGGGAGCACTCAGGGCTGATTTCCTTAAGAATGGATAGGTTTGATCTTCTTGCAGTCCATGGGACTCTCAAGAGTCTCCTCCAGCACCATAATTCAAAAGCATCAATTCTTCGGCGATCAGCCTTCTTTATGGTCCAGCTCTCACTTCCATACATCACTACTGGGAAAACCATAGCTTTAACTATACGGACCTTTGTCGGCAAGGTGATGTCTCTGCTTTTTAAGATGCTGTCTAGGTTTGTCATTGCTTTTCTCCCAAGAAGCAGGCGTCTTTTAATTTCATGACTGCTGTCACCATCTGCAGTGATCAAGGAGCCCAAGAAGGTGAAATCTCTCACTGCCTCCATTTCTTCCCCTTCTATTTGCCAGGAGGTGATGGGACCAGTGGCCATGATCTTGGTTTTTTTGATGTTGAGCTTCAGACCATATTTTGCGCTCTCCTCTTTCACCCTCATTAAAAGGTTCTTTAATTCCTCCTCGCTTTCTGCCATCAAGGTTGTGTCATCTGCATATCTGAGGTTGTTGATATTTCTTCCGGCAATCCGGATGATTCCGGGTGATATGATAGCCATGCTCAAATATATGAAAGGATGTCATACAGAGGAGGGAGAAAGGTTGTTTTCTGCTGCTCCAGAGAAGCGGACACGGAGCAATGTATTCAAGCTACAAGAAAGAAGATTCCACCTAAACATTAGGAAGAACTTCCTGACAGTAAGAGCTGTTCGGCAGTGGAATTTGCTACCAAGGAGTGTGGTGGAGTCTCCTCCTTTGGAGGTCTTTAAGCAGAGGCTTGACAGCCATCTGTCAGGAATGCTTTGATGGTGTTTCCTGCTTGGCAGGAAACTGGATGGCCCTTGTGGTCTCTTCCAACTCTATGATTCTATTATTCTAAATTGTTTATTATTATCATTATTGTCTTTGATGGATGAGTTGCCTTCTAAACCACCGTCGCAAGGCGATTTATACCAAAGATAATTGAAAACAGTTAAGAACCCGGAAACGACAAATGCATTTAAAGAAGGCCGATACCCTGACGAGTGGGCACTCTTTGCCAGCTGAGAAAACCTCTACCGGTAGGAATGAAACCGTCTTCAGCTGTTTCCAGAAAGTGCAGGTAGCAGGCATCTCGACAGGATGCTATTCCACAGGGCAGAAGCCACCACACTAAAAGCCCTGGTCTGAGTTACTGCAGAACAGGAGAAATTTGATATTTACAGGAGAAACTCTCCCGCAGACAGCAGAGGTGTCCGTAGGCCTCCCAGGAGCATCTTGCTGGCTGTGGCTGAAAAACCAGATGGGGCTTGATCTGAACCAGGGGTCAGCAAACATTTTCAGCAGGGGGCCGGTATATTTGGGTGGGGGAAATGAACAAATTCCTATGCCCCACAAATAACCCAGAGATGCATTTTAAATAAAAGCACACATTCTACTCATGTAAAAACACGGCGATTCCCGGACCGTCCGCGGGCCGGATTGAGAAGGCGATTGGGCCGGATCCAGGCCCTGGGCCTTAGTTTGCCTACCCATGATCTGAACCAACAAAGCGATCCGTACAAATGAATTTTTAACAAGCCCATTAGGAGAAAGGGGGGAGGTATTGCGAACAAGTATTTAAACTGGAATTGGGGGGTTGGGGTGAGGTTGGGAGGGTGTCCCCCCCCCCCGCCTTGCAAACACACAAAAAGCCAGTTGCGGCATTCCTATCCCGGAAAGAGATCTTCTCCGAGCCCAATAGCCCACTCCCCAATGCAGGAGAAGAAGTCAAGTTGTTTAGTTGCCAAAGGTTGCTTTGTCACCACTTTCCTTCATTGGACTGAAACTAGGTCCTTCTCGGAGAGGGGGGGGGGGGAGTTGATTTAAAAGAAAGGGAGCCAGAATGATCTGTAGGCATTTCCTGTTTTCACTCTATCCTTGCTGCAAAAAGAGGTCCTGTAAAGGGGAGGAAGAAGCGATCAGGGGGGGGGGGAGGGAATGCTTTGAGGAAAGGACTGGAGGGTGGAGTTGCCTTCTTCTTAAAATAAAAACAAGTGCGGCATTTAGAAAGTTAAAATAAAACCTTGCACAAGATGTAAGCAACGATGTGAGGAGAAATTGTGAGCAGGGTCTGGAGCCATTTAGGTTAGAGAAGAGGAGAGGGGTGGGGCAACAGGATAGGAATTTATGCAACTGAGCATGGCGGGGAGAAGGTGGCGAGATAAAAGTTTTTCTCCCTCTCTAGTAACTCCAGAACTCCTGCAGATCCAGTGAAGCTGAATGCTGGGAGAGTCAGGATAGAGGGGAGGGGAAAGGTATTTTCTTCACACAGTGCATAGTTAAACTGCGGAACTCACCGCCACAGGAGGCAGGGATGGGCGGCTTTAAAAGAGAATTGGACAAATGCTTCTGGAATGCCAGTTGCTGGAAACTGCAGGAGGGGGAGAGGGGTCTTGCGCTCGGATCCTGCTTGCTGGTTTCCCATAGGGCTGGCCTCTGTGAGAACAGGATGCTGGACTGGATGGGCCATGGGCCAGATCCAGCCGGCTATTCTTACGTTCTTAATCCGCTCCTACACCAGTTGATCAAGACCATGTGAGTCAGCTACAAAAAGAATCTGACGGGAAGCTCTGCACGATGAAGCCAGCCTTGGAGAGACTCTGGGCATTTAACAAAACTCGAGGGCTCAGAAGTTAGAATTGCTGCTTCCCAATTTACGCAACACATCCAAAATCTTTCCAGAATGCCCAGTGTGGCGTGCCGACCATTTCCCTTGTGCCTTCCTGCTTCTGCAGCACGATAGGTCCTAAAGTGTAAGGCGGGGGTCAGCCAACTTTTTCAGCAGGGGGCCGGTCCACTGTCCCTCAGACCTTGTGGGGGGCCAGACTCTATTTTGAGAAAGGAAAAATGAACGAATTCCTATGTCCCACAAATAACCCAGAGGTGCATTTTAAATAAAAGCACACTTTCTACTCATGTAAAAACACCAGGCAGGCCCCACAAATAACCCAGAGATGCAGTTTAAATAAAAAGACACATTCTACTCAGGTAAAAACACGCTGATTCCCGGACCTTCCGCGGGCCGGATTTAGAAGGCGATTGGGCCGGATCCAGCCCCCGGGCCTTAGTTTGCCTACCCATGGTGTAAGGTAAAAGGTAAAGGACCCCTGGACGGTCAAGTCCAGTCAAAGGCAACTATGGAGTTGCAGCGCTCATCTAGCTTTCAGGCCGAGGGAGCCAGTGTTGTTTGTCCACAGACAGCTTTCCGGGTCATGTGGCCAGCAGGACTAAACCGCTTCTGGTGCAGTGGGACACCCTGACGGAAACCAGAGTGCACAGAAACGCCGTTTACTTTCCCGCAACAGCAGTACCTATTTATCTACTTGCACTGGCGTGCTTTTGACCTGCGAGGTTGGTGGGAGTCGGGACAGAGCACCGGAGACCACTCCGTTGCGGGGATTCGAACCGCCGCCCTTCCGATCGGCAATCCCAAGAGGCTCAGTGGTTTAGATCACAGTGCCACCCGCGTCCCTATAGGTCCTAGGGTGTACACAGCCAGTGTGGGGTGGGGCATCTTTTACCTTCGCCCCCCCCCGTTGCCCTCTGCATTTGCAACTTGACAGTGCATGTTCTTCTGCCTTACAGAACCTTTGGTTTGCAAACCCTGGAGGGAGCAACAGCATGCCCAGCCGGACTCACAGCTCTGTGCAAAGGACGCGCTCGCTGCCGGTCCACACCTCTCCGCAGACCATGCTTATGTTTCAGCAGCCAGGTAGGCCAAAGAAGTCTTCCTCCTTTGCAAATCCTCACCCTCCTCTTTATCTCCCTGCCCGCCTAAGCGAGACAGTGGGCATTTGGGCAAGCTTGCAATCTCCCTCCACCAATGCCACCACACTCCAAAGTCTTTCAAGACTATTTTTAGGTGGGAGGGAAATGTGGGGGGTTAAGTATATGGATCCCTGTGGACCTAGGTTTGTGGGTGAGCAGCGAAAGAAAACGGCTGGGTGCCTGAATTCAAATCATCATGCTCCTGTAGGGAGAGAGCCCCAGTAGCAGAGATTAAACTCGCAAAAGTTAAGAAACAGTCAGGAATATAGGTTCTTAAACCTTTATATCCCATTCAGCTGCACACAGCAGGTGACCTCTTTCTGCCGCTCTTGAAATGAGCAGACCACACACTGTTAAGTAAGTTTAAAATATTTTACTTACATATTCAAAGTCTCAGTCATGCATTGCTGCGTGCAGCAGCAAGGATAATACAGGCACAATACTATTGGGTAGAAAATACAGGATGTATTTCCAAATATGTGCTGTAAGCTCAGGAGCAAGCTTACACACATCCTCCTTGGTTGCAGAGAGAAAGAGAATGGCTTCACTTCCTTTGCAGAGTAGACTATGGTGTAGCCTGGCTGAGACTATCTAGCAATACAACTCTGTGGTCCTTTACCCCTTCATGCACTAACTAGTAGAATTTGACTGCAATCTCCCAGACGAAAAGAGGCGGGCAAGTTCCCCACTCGGGCCAGAATGGATAATAATAATAATAATAATAATAATAATAATAATAATAATAATAATAATTCTCCAGAAGGAAAAACTTTTGTCTTAACCAGATTTGCAGCCTGAATTTCCTTCCACATGCAGGAAGTGCTACGCTGCAGAGATTTCCTATTCGCATGGAAACACACTTTCTGTTTTTTTCTGCAGAATTTCAGGTACCAGTGACAGAACCTGACATCAATAACAGGCTGGAGTCGTTGTGCCTCAGTATGACAGAACATGCACTTGGAGGTAAGCTCTTCCCTTCTCTCCAACCTCTTATCTGTGTCAGGAATGTCCTGAGATCCCATCCACACATGACACACAGGAAGACGGTAGAATTCCAGACTGAGCCCATGTCAAGCTACAGTTTAAGGGATTGAGATTTTTTTTGGGGGGGGGTGAGAAAGGCACACACAGAGAGACACAAGCCCTTTGGGCTTGGGATACAAGGAGACAGCAATTTCTGTCCTGTCTTGCTTTCGTTGCAATGCACACCGTTTCCATTCAGCTACAGTTCGCTTTCTGCTGAAACCATTTTGCTACCCACTGTAGCCGAAGTTACCATAATGAGTTATGTAGGGCAAGTCAACCAAGCCTTATGAGGAACGGTTGAAGGAGTTGGGTATGCTTAGCCTGGACAAGAGCAGACTGGGAGGCGATAAAATAGCCATCTTCAAATATCTGAAGTTTGTATGATTCTATGAACTCTTGTAAGATAAATGTGTTGCCTTGCTAAATTTAATCTCTGTTGTCTACCTCTTGGCCGTTCCTACTTCTTGGTTCAGCCAACCAAGGTGGGGCCCTCTAGATCAGGCATCCCAAAACTGCGGCCCTCCGGATGTTTTGGCCTACAACTCCCATGATCCCTAGCTAACAGGACCAGTGGTCAAGGAAGATGGGAATTGTAGTCCAAAACATCTGGAGGGCTGAAGTTTGGGAATGCCTGCTCTAGAGGCTGTTAGACTACATCTCCCATCACTCCCTGACCTTTGACCCCGCTGGAGTTGTGTACCAAGAACACCTGGAGCCCACCGTGCTGGCTACCCTGCTATGAGCTGTAGGTGCTCAGCTGAAAAATCAGAATAGCACAATTCTAGTGTTAATAAAACAGCTCTGGAGTTCCCAAGTTGTAGCCGGGTGGACCACCGCCGATTCACGAGCTTCATCCACATGGTCTGTAGTCTATCTGTGGGTTTGTGGCTGAAGATGAGAGACGTCACACAGCATTCTCATGAAAGCATCATATTGGTTCTTAATTGTATTTTTATTGCTTGCTTTATTTCCTGTATCATTGCATTTTGCTGCGTTGCATTTAGAATTCTCTGGAATCGCAACTGCTGGAAAACAGGCAGAAAAGGCATTAAGAGGTCCACTGAGACCGTCAGCAATTTTCAAGTGGTTGGCGGGTTGGGGGGCGGGGAGAGTTGGGAGCCCTGCAGCAGATAATATGCAGTTCTACACTTAAATACTCTTTAAATGGGGGGGGGGGGGAGAGAGAAATTGACTAATACTAAGTGTATGCCATTGTTTCTGAAGAACATAAGAAGAGTCTTCTGGGTCAAGCCAATGACCCCTATAGTCCCAGCATCCTGTTCTCCCAGTGGCCAACCAGATGCCAGAATGAGAAGCCCGCAAGCAGAATCCAAACACAACTCTCCACTCCTGTGGGTTCTCACAACTGGTATTCAGAAGCTTTACAGTGGAGGTTGAGCATAGGCATTGTGACTAGTAACCATCCATAGTTTTCTTTGTGCATTTGTCCAATCCCCTTTTGAAGCCATCCCAATTGGCGGCCATCACTGTTCCATAGATTAACAACGTTGCATGAAGACATGCTTCCTTTTATTTAGCCTGAATGAACATTCATTTTCATTAGGCGCCTGGAATGTTTAGCATAAAAATATTTAGGAAAACTTACCGCCGATGAAAAAAAATGATTTTTATTATTATTACTTACTAGCTGGCCCTGCCACGCATTGCTGTGGCTCATCTGTGTGATTCCCCCCACCTTGTCCCAACCCATGACGTATCACGCCCCCTCTTCCCCCCACCACCCGGCTCATCCCTGTGACTGGCCCCACCGTGTCCTGACCTATCCCGTCCCCTCCTCCTCCCAACCCCCACCCAGGCGACTCAGTACCTCCATTCGGCCTAGTATGTAAATGGGAGCCGAGGTGCTGTTAAGAGGGAAGGTTTTATAGGTGCAGTACCCGTGTAGCCGCAACTAGAGGGCGCTGGTTTGCAACCTGGTTCTTTTCCCAGCATGCATTTTTGTCTGAGTGGTGTGTTTTGAAACATGGGGGTTTTACCTGGCACAGGTGTGACATCTGTCTTTGAAAACGGTACGGGGTTACCCTCATATTCGCATGCAGCATTGTGCCAAAATTTGAACGCAATCGGTCAAGCGGTTTTGGTGAAATGCGGGTACTAACGGACATGGCCAGTTTACATTTATATAGAGAGAGATATGCCACCCATTTGACACTCTGGGCTGCTTCCCACAAATTAAAACACATTAAGAGAACAAACATTTTTTTAAAAAAACTTCCCTAAACAGAGCTGCCTTCAGGTGTCTTCTAAAAGTCAAATTGTTGTTTATTTCCTTGACATCTGATGGGAGGGCGTTCCACAGGGTGGGCGCCACCACCAAGAAGGAAAAACAGAGATTTTGAGGAGTTAGGCAAAGTGGCTCTTTTTCATGGCCAAAGCATCTTCAAATAGGCAAAAGGTGGGGGACTTTTTTGCCTGGGGGGGCCACATATCCCTGATGGGGCAACCTTCCAGGGCTTGAAGGCTAATGATAGGTTGGTCCAGAGGCAAAAGTCTTGCCCTTGTAGACTTGGCTACTAGGTCCCAGCCATGCAGAAGGCAGAGGCTTCTAGATTCACAAATCTCTCCGTCCACTGCCCAGGCAAGCGAGATCCAAGGGCAGCTTCCAAGCCAGGCAAAAGCACTTGAGAAGCAGGAAGAGCGAGGCTGGGAAGGGCGGGTGGCCTGAGAAGGATTCCAAGGGCCAGAAAGAGAGAGCTGGGGGCCGCATTCGGCCCTGAAGTTCCCAACCCCTGCCACAAACCAATTGCACTGTTAGTCGTGGAATGCAGCAGCCACTAAAATCATTAAAAACTGGTTTGTTTGTCTACAGTCCAATACCCACAGGTCTCGGGATAAAATAAAAATTCTAGCTGAGAGGGCAAAGAGGAAGGGGAAAGGCCAGGTTTTCTGCTTGCATTACACACCAACGTAAGCCTGAGATCTTCAAGGCTACTGGAAGTGGATTAGCTGCGTTAGTAAGGGCAGGCAGGGGAGGAATTCCTATTTTTTTCCTGCAGCTGCTTTGAAAGGAATCTTGCCGAGACATTCCAAGGCAGGATCTTGTTCCTTGGTGGTTGTTTTCATTCAGCAATGCTAGGCCAACGATGGCCCGTCGAGCAGTGCTATAAATAATATTTTAAAGAAAGGGGTCGTTGAGTTTTGAGCTCAGGTGGTTTTGCTGTTTGTTTGCTTTTCTGAAAGGAGACCTGAGCAAGCTCCGTTCTTTCGTCTTTTTCCTTTCTCCCCCCCCCCCTTAAGTCTGAAAAAACCACAGGGGGATGAATTTGAGTGTGGGGCAGTTTCCACAATTATTGAGCAGGGAGAGCTGTAATAGTTGGCTGCAGACCGTAGGCTGGGTTGCCGCTCAACAAAACATGGCTGTGTGTCTTCCTCCTTCCCCCATCTGTGCCCACGTGTAACTTTGAAGCCGGTGCCGTGCCTCCGCAGCCCCCCCCCTCCCCGGACGCATTTCCTCCGTCTCGCTCATGTGCTAAATGGAGAGCATCCTTGGGGGCTGAAATTTAAAAGGGCAGACTCTTCACCCTTCCTCCCACCACATCTCCCTGTGTCCTCCTGGTTTGCCTCATTCATAGAGGGAGACTGCAGAGCTGCAAAGGCTTCGGCAAAAGGGCAACCCAAGCAGCCAAGGGGATGGGGGCAACTCCCGTACAAGACCTCGCTCTTAGCTTAGAAAAGATCAAGTATGAGGAGATGTGGCAGAAGTGTATAACCAGGCAGAGGGCCTTCTCAGTTGTGGTGCCCGCCCTGTGGCAGGCCCGCCCATCAGATGCCAAAGAGATAAGTAACTCTGCAACCTTTAGAAGACATCCGAAGGCAGCCCTGTTTATAATTAGTAGCAGCAGTAGTAGTATTTCCCCAGCCACTCTGGGCAGCTCCCAGCAGAATTTTAATAATAGGGACCCAGGTGGCGCTGTGGTTAAACCACTGAGCCTAGGGCTTGCTGATCAGAAGGTTGGCGGTTCGAATCCCTGCGACGGGGTGAGCTCCCGTTGCTTGGTCCCAGCTCCTGCCAACCTAGCAGTTCAAAAGCACGTCAAAATGCAAGTAGATAAATAGGAACCGCTACAGCGGGAAGGTAAACGGCGTTTCCATGTGCTGCTCTGGTTTGCCAGAAGCGGCTTTGTCATGCTGGCCACATGACCTGGAAGCTATACACCGACTCCCTCGGCCAATAATGCGAGATGACCGCGCAACCCCAGAGTCGGTCATGACTGGACCTAATGGTCAGGGGTCCCTTTACCTTTACCTTTAGTAGTATTTCCCCAGCCACTCTGGGCAGCTCCCAGCAGAATTTTAATAATAACAAAAAAGCGATAAATCATCAAACATTAAAAACTGAGCATGTCGTGTAAGTACAGTGGTACCTCGGTTTACAAACACAGTTGGTTCCGGAAGTCTGTACTTAACCTGAAGCGTACTTAACCTGAAGCAAACTTTCCCATTGAAAGTAATGGAAAGGGGATTAATTAGTTCCAGACGGGTCCGTGGAGTACTTAAACTGAAAATACTCAAACCGAGGCGTACTTAAACCGAGGTATGACTGTACTACTACTACTACTACTAATAATAATAATAATAATAATAATAATAATAATTTATTTTGAGCCACTCTGGGTGGCTTCCAACAGAATATTAAAAGCACAATAAAACACCAAACATTAAAAACTTCCCTAAACCAGGGCTGCCTTCAGATGTCTTCTAAAAGTCAGGTAGTTGTTTATTTCTTTGACATCTGATGGGAGGGCGTTCCATAGGCTGGGCGCCACTACCGAGAAGGCCCTCTGCCTGGTTCCCTGTAACCTCACATCTCGCAGTGAGGAAACCGCCAGAAGGCCCTCGGAGCTGAACGATGGGGGTGGAGACGCTCCTTCAGGTCTACTGGGCCGAGGCCGTTTAGGGCTTTAAAGGTCAGCACCAACACTTTGAATTGTGCTCGGAAACGTACTATATAGGGGAGTTTTTATTGTTTGCTGTATTGTTATGTTTTTGTATATTTTGCAAGCTGCCCAGAGTGGCTGGGGCAACCCTGTCAGATGGGCAGGGTATCATTCATTCATTCATTCATTCATTCATTCATTCATTCATTCATTCATTTGCATGGCACATGATGTCTGTGCTCTGCCTCCTGCTGTCACACTTCTGAATACCAGTAGCTGGCAACCACAGGAGGTCAGGGACCGGCTAGACAAGGAGGAATGGTGGGAACCCCCCCCCCCCACACACACACAGGGAAGCATCAGAGGGGGAAAGCTCAGAGCCAGGAGAATGATGGTGGGATGCAGGAGGCGGACCAGAGGAGGAAGGGTTTGCAGGCAGGTTGGAGGCTGAGCAAGCAACAGGTTTAGGCGAGACTGAGGCAGAGGAGGAGGAGAGGAGGAGGAGCGGTCTAAGGCTGCATCAGATCCCCAGCCACCTGCCAGCCCCCGTTTCCAAGAATGAGGAGGGCATTACATATACACGGAGAGCCCCTCGGAGGAGGAGTTTGCAACCGTTGGGAAGGCACCCAGCTGGGTAGGAGCCTTAGGAGGAGGTGGGGAGCTCAGATCCTCAGCTCTCAATGGGGCTAGTCCTGCCTGCCTCTTTTGTCTCTACGAGTAAAAAAATCAAGCTTACTGCTTCTCTCTGAGTTTCTGTGCTGAACTGCTGCTGCACCAGCCCTGGCACAGGAGGGGGGAAGACTCTCGTGCTCGGATCCTGCTTGCCAGTTTCTCACAGGCATCTGGCTGGCCACTGTGAGAAGAGGATGCTGGACTAGGTGGCAGTCTCGCCTCCTGTTCTTGTGCTCTTAAATGGCTCAGTTTCCTCGGGGTGGCGGAGGAGATGAATCTTTTGCCTTCACTCGCCTGGCCCTGAAATTCCTCCTGCATAGGAAAAGTTTTCCATCTCGGCCAGCCTGCAGCCCTGGGTCTGGCGGCCTCTTAACGGTGAACTTCACCCTTTCAGATGGTGTCGACAGAACCTCGACGATCTAGAAGACGGAGGTGTCTGCAGTGAGAACGCTGGCCGTCGGCAAATTGGGCTGCTGGACCAGCGGCAAAGTTGGCAGCGAGTCCCCAGGCGTGTCAAGGATCCCTGGAGATAATTTGCAACCTTTCCGTTGCCGTTTTCTTCTCTCTCTGTCTCTCTGTCTGTCTGTCTCTTGTCTCCTCCTCTCTCCATCTCTGTTTACATTTTGTAAAAGGGTCGCTTGTATTGCTGTTACGCATCGTAAAGAAACAGGACTGGGATCGGCCAGGTTTATTATTATGCACAAAACAGAGAAATAACCTTGGGTGGGGAGCGAAAGATGCCGGAGGGCTTCCTCAGAGGGGCAGGCCTCCCCAACTGTGGCTGAGGGCAAGCATCTTAGCGGCCGAACAATACGCATGGAGCATCCGTTGGGAACGGGCAGCGGGGGGTGGCAGGTGGAACCGCTCCTCGCGAAGAAAGAGACTTTCTGAAATGACGTCACCGAAGCACGAAGACGACGACGCAGAGAGCGACGCGTCGGCCATCTGTAAATAGGAGCTGTGTTTCACTGACATTCGCCGTTTTGAGCTGCAGTCGTTGTCGGGGTGGGGCGGCGGTGGAAAGGAAATTAACAAGGCCAAACTAATTTCCCTCCATGGGCATCCAAAAGAGCAGCTTGGGGTTCTGCGCATTGTTTACACGAAGGCGGGCAGGAGAGAGCGTGGCAGGTGTGCAGAGCGCCCCCCCCCAAGCCTCTTCCTCCTCTTCTCGCAGTGTTAAATTGATGAGCTGACGGGGTGGGCCAGTCCCAATCCCTTGGCCTGCCACTTGGGGGGGCACCTCTCACGCGGCCCAGGCTCCTGCTGCTCTGTGCCCTTGCCAGCACCCCACTCTCGCCTGCCTGCCACGTTCTCTCCAGGGTCAAGGGTGCTACCACCAGGCAGAGCAGGGAAACGGCAGGCACAGCGAGAGAGGGGAGCGGAACAAGGCCCTTTGGTCTTGCCAGAAATTTTTTGCCGCCGCCCGCAAGGACTCGTCTCGCTGTCGTAAAGGATCTTTTGCATGGCGTTTGTGTGTGTGTGTGTGTGTGTGTCTTCTAGCAGCAGGTTTGCCTTTGAAAATAACTGCCAAGCTATTGCTTCTATGGAGGGGCCACGGGAGGCACTTGTGTGGCTTTTTTCTTGGTTTTCCGAGCTGGGGGCGGAGCAGGGCGCCGAAGGAAGGAATGAGATTTGTGGCAGGGCAGGCAGGAGGAGCTGCGTCTGAAGGTGCCGCCGCAGAGAAGCCTCCACTCCTTAGATTGTGTCTGTGTCCATATATTTGTATGTATGAGAGAGAGAGGGGGAAAATAGAAAAGATGTTGCATATGGACTCGTGAGCTCACATCCTAGGAGGAAGAGAACATCTCAGAGATGCTTGTCTGGGAAAACAGGAGAACCATGTCCACTCAGAGACTCATCTTGCTTTTGGCTTGGTACCTGAAGTGTAGGGTGGCAATGGGCCCGTGTGTCCCCTGGAAGCGCTCGGCACATAGAGCAACACAGGCATGACCATCTTGTGTCAGACTGAAAGCTGCTGGTGGGTGCCATGAGAGCAGGAAGTCCATTTGGACCACCCTATTTCTAGGGCCCAAGCCGTTTTGCTTGGCATTGCTTGCCACTCAAGTGGACAGGTCCAGTTGAGAACCAGAAGTGTTGGTGTGGGGAAGGGTCAGGTCACCTAAACCAGGCATCCCCAACCTGCGGCCCTCCAGATGTTTTGGCCTACAACTCCCACGATCCCTAGCTAACAGGACCCAGCGGTCAGGGGTGATGGGAATTGTAGTCCAAAACATCTGGAGGGCCGAAGGCTGGGGATACCATTCATGAGATCGATAGCACATCGGATTTCTCCCCAAGGAAGCCATATAACAAGCTTCGAGACCTACCGAGACCTGGGTCAAATCCATTGCAGCATTAGCAACCAGTGCCCACTGGGAATGACAGGGCGGACATCGTGGAGCCCAACAGCAGGTGGCGCTAGAGCCAGTGAGAGATTGAGATGTCCCCATCTACTCCCTGCAGAGTTCTCCACGGGCAACACTGAGGCTAAGGGGGGGAGTTGGCAGCCAATGCCACCCCCTGGATAGGTTGTATACAAGAAGGCAGGGAGGTGGCGGCTGACTGAGGCTGGCAAGGCGGTGCCCCCTCTGCACCAAATGGACTAGCCTCCATTGGTAGCAGGGAGCAGTTGGTGTAGCCCTTTGCCAACCTGCTGCCACCCAGATGTTTTGGCTGGCAGCTCTTGTCAGCCCCAGCCAGCACTGCCCTGCTGGTAGGAGTTGGGGGCCCCAAAGCATCTGGGGAACCCCAGATTGTCAAAAGGTGGCATAGACAGCCTCCCACATGGCGTCGGAGTTCCTACCTGGCCAAGGAAACAGCTGCTCTGCTGCAGCTCCCATGCCCATGACATAACTTTAGAACTTTAGAACAGGCATCCCCAAACTCGGCCCTCCAGATGTTTTGGGACTACAATTCCCATCATCCCTGCTGCTCCAGAAAAGCGGACACGGAGCAATGGATTCAAACGTCAAGAAAGAAGATTCCACCTAAACACTAGGAAGAACTTCCTGACAGTAAGAGCTGTTCGGCAGTGGAATTTGCTGCCAAGGAGTGTGGTGGAGTCTCCTTCTTTGGAGGTCTTTAAGCAGAGGCTTGACAGGCATATGTCAAGAATGCTTTGATGGTGTTTCCTGCTTGGCAGGGGGTTGGACTGGATGGCCCTGGTGGTCTCTTCCAACTCTATGATTCTATGACCACTGGTCCTGTTAGCTAGGGATGGTGGGAGTTGTAGTCCCAAAACATCTGGAGGGCCGAGTTTGGGGATGCCTGCTTTGGAAGGTAGCCCTGACTTCCAAGTAAGCCTACTTCCAATCTGGGTACCCTTGGAAGACCCTTTGAAATACCAGCAGGGCCTGATGTCCACACCGACGTGTTTGGGGGCCGGTGTGCTGTTCATTCACCCAGCGAGCCAACACTTTCTTTTCCTGGCCTGTGAGGTAATCGGAGGAGAGGGTGCCGAGGCGTCTTCTCAGGAGGGTAAGAACGTGCCTTTCCTGTGCCGAAGATCTGCGCAGGAGGGAAGGGTAAACAGAACGGCTGGAGGCAGCAAGCTCCCCGTCTAAATAGGGCGTCTGTTCCCCAGCGTGTTTGTGCTGGAAGGCAGACACTGACGCCTTTCTCCGGGCCTGGCGAACGGGGGTCTGTGCGCAAGGCCAGGAAGGGAAGGAAGCAGGGCAAGGCCTGGCTCCCCTCATGAGCGCAGGCAGGCGAGGTCAGGGCATGGATGGGTCGAGGGGGAAACAAGGCTTCAAAAGAAAACAGCTCTGGCCGAGCATGGCTTCCCAAACAAGTCGGTCCGCTCATGCGCCTACTTTTTCCACTGACGCTCCCATCTCAGACCTGGCCAGATTTAATACAAGCAATGTTTGAAGGCAGCCTCTGTGTAAACCTGCGAGAGATGTGAGGTGACCTCGAAAACTTGGTTTGCGTGGCATCGATACAGTTTGCTCTGTCTAAACAGGAGCCGCACCGACACCGTCGGCAAGTGTGATTTCCCCGTTTCTTGTGGCTACTTGGCGGTGTCCAGAAAAAGGCAGCGCAGAGTTCCTCCCCATGCCATCCTTCTCCTCCCGCCCCCCCCCAAAAAAACTTGGCTGCTGGAGAAGGAGTGTGACTTGCGGACTCCCAAACGCCCAATCTTCCTTGTCTTTGCAATGGCGTGCTGTTGCCACCTGCAGGAAGATAATGGCTTTAAAAATAAGTGTGCGCAGCTGAAATATACGTCACGTTTTGGCGCATCACATCACACCAGCATATTGCGTAATACCTGATTCTAAGGGCTCACCTAGGCAGCGCTTGTTTTGGGGGTCTGTACACCATGCAGACTGGTGCATCATTTCAGCATTTCTGGGCTCGGCAGGGCAGGAGCGCAGCCCGCTTCAGCCAAGCTGGCACGGCACTAGCCGACCCCTCAGGGCTGGCGGTGGGAGTAGAGTTCTCTGCACCTCCTCATTCCTGTTCCTGCCACGCTGGCTTCATTTGTGGGGAAAGGAAACACCTCTGCGTCTTCTCCCCCTGGGACGCTTCTTCCGTTTTCAGATGTGTGCCACAGTGCCAGGCAACGGGCATCTCCACGCTGCGAATCATAAATTTGATTTGAAACCAGTTTCATCCTTGTGGCTCCCCTTGGAAGAACCTCCATAGAATCATAGAACTGCAGAGTGGGAAGGGAACCCCAGTGGTCATCCAGTCCAACCCCCCTTCAATACAGGGAATCCCCTACCGGCTCGCCTTGGTAAATGTAGTTTGGAGAGGGTGCTCAGGAATCATTGCGATGGAGTTTATCCTGCAGATTTAAATGGGCTTGAGGCCAGTTTTAAGTGGATGTGGCCCCCTTAACCCCCTGACTGAACTTGTGGGGAGACCCTGGGCGTCCTCTGCTGCGTATCCTCAGCTCCATCACAGAACTTCAGCTGGCAGGTGGAAGCCATCATAATTTAAGTCAGGTGTGCAGTACCTTTGGCCCTCCCTCCAGATGTTGCTGAACTTAAAACTCTCATTATCCCTGGCCCCTGGCGTTGCTTTCTGCAGCTGATGGAGGTGGAAGTTCAGCAACACCTGGCGGGCCAAAGTTTCCCCACTCCTGGTTTACACCAATATGAAACAGGTTGGCATGTGGGTGGGCCCAGGAAGTGGTCCAGGAAGCCCCTGTCCCGACACACATGTCCCGTGTGAGTCAATTGCCTTTCCCCCCAGAGAGCTTCTCATGGCCCCGTTGTATTCGGGAAGAACCATTTTCTTTCTCCACCTGATCGAGGTTTAACTTGGTGCCAAACACTTGCTGCGACTTTCTTTTCCAATCAGCGGAGGGGAGAGATCTATGTAAATGCCCTATTTTGAAGGCATGGGTTGTTTTTAATTTTCCTCCTCCTTAAAACAAAAGGTGCCAAAATATCGTTTTCGTTTCTGTGTTTCTAGCGGAACGCGTGATGCTAAGGGACGGTGTGGGTGTGTTGTTTTGATCGTAGCAAAGAAGGAACGCAGTCCTGGAGGGGGGAAGGTTTTCAGAAAGTGGTTTATTTCAAGGCACTTGGGAAGAGAAGGTACAAACTGCCGGGCTCCTCTCCCTCACGGTCTGCACTGCTGGGAATGAGGTTTGCATCTTCGCCGCTGCAGGGTACGAGTTTCTCTGGAGGCCGGCCTGACCAATTTGGCTCAGGTTATCAATTGCGAGGGGCGAGGGAGGAGAAGGGGGTGCATCAGAGAGTGGGGGGAGCAGATTGGACACCGAAGGGGGACAGAATGACTGTTCTGAGTGTGGAGAGGGGTTTTTTTGGGGGGGGGTCTACAAAACTTGAGTGGCGTTGCTTGTGCATGGAAACTGGGGGATGGATAGAAAAGGAAGAAGTTCCTGAAAAGTATTTAGAAATATGGGGGGGACCCTTTTATTTATTCATTTGCTGAATATAAGAAAACAGAGGTTATCTGATTATTAAGATATATTATTTTGGATAAATATATGAATTATAACTCGCTATGGCTGGTAACCATGATAGAAATTCTGAGAATAACCATATGCTTTCTTTCTTTCTTTCTTTCTTTCTTCCTTCCTTCCTTCCTTCCTTCCTTCCTTCCTTCCTTCCTTCCTTCCTTCCTTCCTTTCTTTCTTACTTTCTTTCTTTCTTTCTTTCTTTCTTTCTTTCTTTCTTTCTTTCTTTCTTTCTTTCGCTTGGAATAAGAGAGCTTCTTTTCCATTGGCAGTGTGTTGAGACATTGTCTTAGGTTTTGTGTGTTTGCGTGTGTGCGTGTTTGTGTGTTTCTTGTTTAATCAAAAGAGGCTTTATATACGTTTCAAGAAGCCCCCACACACCCCGTTCCCTCTTAGTTCCTGTATTGACTGCAGGTAAAAGGGGGTGGGGTGGGGGGGGACACCCCATAAGTATCTAAACTAAAAATTAAATCTATTTATAAAAAAACGTGGGGAAGCTGCATGCAAAAGGCCATGGAAGTGAGATGTTTAGTATTTTAAAACAAAATAAAAAAGTGGCAGTGCCTTTCATTTTTCTATTTACCCATTTATCACCAAATGCAACCGTTTTATAATAAGCAATTATAGGATAGCGTCAGAAATTGCGAAATATTTCACTATGTAGAAATGTGTGGAGTTCTGTTATTATTATTATTACTATTATTGTTGTTGTTATTATTTTGTCCTCCCCCTTCTCCTTGCTCTCATTACAAGAGTATATTAAGTTGGTTATGTCGGCCGCCTCTCCCAGAGAGAACTTGTTACTATGCGATTTTATCACCTATGAAATTTATATTGCTGCTTTTCCTTTTAGCGAGTTAATTGTTGGACGGGGGAATGCAAACGAGATTTCACGTATCCAGATTGCGGCTGCGGGGGCTTCTGGGAAGGGGGCTTCTGGCTTCCCCCCCACCTGCGGCAGAATTCATTTGGGGGCAGTAGCTGGCGGGGTTGGAACCAAGAAGAACGAAGCAACAGGGGCGGGTTTTTTTGGGGGGGGGAGCACCGTCGCTTTTACTTCCTGCACTGTGATACCGTCTGTACTGCAACGCGAACCAACCCTACTATACCTCCAAGTGCCCTTGGCTGTGTTCTGCCCTGCAGAAACAAACTGTGTAGGCAGCGGGGTGACGCAGGTCTCTCCACCGTTTCGTAGGCCCTTCAGCTGGAAGGGAAACAGCCCGGCTGCGAGGGGACGCAAGGCTGCAGCGGTTCGAGGCGCCTCTGTGACCTTGCACGACAAGGTCCCCGTTTGTTGTTCCCGGGAGACTTGCGAAAGGGAAGTCCCCAGCAGACCTTGAGCTGTGTTCCTTAGCCAAGGAACTTGCTCGGGCACCAAAGAAGGTGGCCTTTGCTGCGTGAAGAACAAGCCCACCAGAAGCCTACCTGGATTTGGGGCCTGGATTCAGGGACGTTTGGGACAGTGCTCTGTGCCTGGCAAAACAGGGCCCAGAAATACATCTCCCCAATCCCCCCTGCCCCATGGCAAGCTTGCCTGTTGAAGAAAAGCCTTGCAATCGCCCATAACTCCCCCTGGGTGTCCAAAATGACCACCTGCACAGCTGCTGTCAAGCAGTTTGCTTTTTCCGCAGTGAGACACACACACACACACACGCCGCAGCCTCCTTAGACTCCCCAAATTCTGGGCCACGGCAGTGCCTTTCTCTCTCTCTCTCTCCCACCCCCTTTATTTTTCCCAGG
Organism: Zootoca vivipara; assembly: GCF_965207765.1. Classification (NCBI taxonomy): domain Eukaryota; kingdom Metazoa; phylum Chordata; class Lepidosauria; order Squamata; family Lacertidae; genus Zootoca; species Zootoca vivipara. The sequence continues at coordinate 129,596,346 of NC_142582.1, read as the reverse complement.
TGGGGCCAAGGACGAATGACGCTGAGGAAACCAAGCCTTTCTTTTGAGGTGTCATTCGATGCTCCCTTTTTGTGCAGCTTCCTCGGACGCAACCTGGGCGTCTTCCCCTTGCTGTCCTGAGATCACGGAGGGAAGAGGGGGTTTCACAGCCCTGCTCCCCAAACCAACATTTATGAAGCTAGATGTAGAGGCCTGCAGGCAGTTCAGATTGCTGCAGAATTAGCACTCTGCATATGGCACCAGGCTCCCATGTTTAAAGTCAGCACTTGGCTATTTCCTCTCATCAGCATCCTCTCTCTCTCTCTCTCTCTCTCTCTCTCTCTCTCTCTCTCTCTCTCTCTCTCTCTCTGGATTTCTCAGGGCGGATCTAGATCAGGCATCCCCAAACTGCGGCCCTCCAGATGTTTTGGCCTCCAATTCCCATGATCCCTAGCTATAACAAGACCAGTGGTCGAGGAAGATGGGAATTGTAGTCCAAAACATCTGGAGGGCCGAAGTTTGGGGATGCCTGATCTAGATGTTACCCTTTCCCTCCTCTTTCTGCACCAAAGGCAGGCAGTGCGTGGCATGTGGTATTTCCCCCAGATCAGTCTTTGCCAACCTGGCCCTTCCCACTTGCTTTCGGACTCCAGCTTCCACCAGCGCCGGCTGGCGCAGCCGCCCAAAACGCGGCAGGCTGGCAAAGACTGGCTGAGACCTTCGCGGGAAGAGGAGGGCGAAGATACTCCCAGAACAGCTGCAACCCCCTGTCCCGATATAACATCTGCTGAAGCCTGTCCGCAGAGCCCTTTTGCCCTCCCCCTTTTTGCCCCACCCGCCCCAAACTCCCCGGTCTTTGAGGTTTTTTTTTCTGGATGTGCCTGATTTGAAGTAGGAAGGAAAGAGTAGACCTTGTAGACAATATAATTTGCACACAGCTACGATAACACTAAAGTTGATTTTATACAAATCATCAGAGTTTGCAAAGTGAGTTTTATTTTTTGTATTCCTTTAATCTTTACTTAAAAAAATAAATGAATAAATGGTGAATGTGTATTCCTCTGGGAGGAATTGCAAGAAAACGGGAATGTTAATAAATGTTGAAGAAGAAGAAAAAGCAAAATACTTCCTCCCTTATTAATATATAACTCTTATGTATTTATGCCTCCTGTAAGCAAATGAAAACGAAAACGAAAAAAGCTTGGATTTCTGTTCTGCTGCATGCCTGCTCTTGGCACTGAAACACACCTTCTGTTGTTCATGCATGTATTTTAGTCTTGACCTCTTCTTTTCTTTTTCTTTGGTGGGGGGGAAGGATGTATTTCCCCTGTATAAAATTAGTGCACAAAGAAATATTTTTGCCTAGTTAATGTTGCCAAGCAATGCATATTTTTTAAGAAAGGAAATTTGTCATATATGGAAATAGCATGTTTGTTTACATGTTTCAGCTTCCTGATTATACAGAAGAAGAAGAAAAAGAAGAAGGGGTAGGGGGGGGAACAAAACACACTATAAACGTTTGGGGATGCTGTAATTTCTTTGCAAGTGTACAGTTTTCAATTCGTTGTTATTACTGGTGAAACACCCTCGTGGTTTCAACTTGCTACGATATATATTTATTATTCGTCCTCCTCCCATGTAACTAGGAATCATGCCTATGTTTCATATCAACGTTATATTGGAAGTGAAGGGAGATGATTAATACAAGATTTTGTAACACTGGTGAGTGTAGGCTCTTTGTGTGGGCACTTGGTTTGGTTGTGATTTAGAGTGGGGAAGAAAGTTATCCTTTCTCGTCGTCATCTGCTGGGACATTCCCCTGCGCAAACCCTTTGGAAGTGAGCAGAATAATCTACTAACCGAAAGTACTTGGCAATGATTTTTAATTATTTCTACGCAATCTTCACACACACTTTACCTACCAAGCCAAACAGAATTACAGGTAAAACTCGGGAAATTAGAATAGCGTCGAAAAGTGCATTTATTTCAGTAATGCAACTTATTATTTTTGTATTTTAATTTTTACAAATGCTTTCTTTTGGAAATTCCACAGTAATAAAACAAATAGGTACAATAATACAAAAATAAACATTGCTGTTACATTTCATTAATTACATTCCATTTGTAATTGACCCGCCGTGCCCAATGACAAATAATTACAATTACAACAAATAAAGGCTTGACATACCTTGCTTTGCATGTCATGCATCTATCTCATATATTGGTTTCACCTTTTATGTTGCATTACTGAAATAAATGCGCTTTTTAACGATATTCTAATCTTCCAAGTTTCACCTGCATATCAATTGGACCAAACTGGCTTTTGAATTCCTAAGTGGTGCAACAACTTTTTAGCACCCCTCATTTGGGGAATTTGAAAAATTCAGCACTTCCTATTGTGCTACATGTTCCTTCAATAGGCACCACTGGGGATAGGTAGGGAAGCAAAGCAGCCCAGCAGCATCAATAGACCCCCATAAAGACCAACCGTGCCCTCAGCTTTCCCTTGGCAGCCCCTTGGACTGTAGAAGCAGTGGCATAGCGTGGGTTGCCAGAGCCCAGGGCGGTGCGGTAGGGAAATGGACAGAGTACGCATCATCATGATATTAACAATCTATTATTTATACCCCGTCCATCTGGCTGCGTCTCCCCAGCCACTCTGGGCGGCTTCCAACAAGGATTAAAAATACATTAAAATGTCACACATTAGAAACTTCGCCAAACAGGGCTGCCTTCAGATGTCTTCTAAATGTCAGGTAGTTGTTGATCTCTTTGACATCTGATGGGAGGGCGTTCCACAGGCATACCTGCCAAGTTCCTCTCTGAAAAATAAGGGACCGGACTGGAATTAGCATACCAGAAGTAGCGCGGCAGCCATTTTGGAACTGGGCGGAGCATGCTCAGAAGCGACTTTTGATGCTGCTGTGCCCAGTTCCAAAATGGCCGCCGCGCCAGAATAAACCGGGGGAAAACAAAAAAAATCGTTTTTTCGGCTGGGGACAGCTGGAAAAACGGGGGTTTCCCGGGGGAAACGGGAGACTTGGCAGCTACGTCCACAGGGCAGGCGCCACTACCGAGAAGGCCCTCTGCCTGGTTCCCCGTAGCTTTGCTTCTCGCAGCATGCGCAATGGACTGCCTAACGGGCATCTGCGTCACCCAAGCGATCGCAGCCGCAGAGGTAAGACAAGAAGAGTTGTTCTGTTGTCTGGAGAGGTCACTTCCTCTCTCGCATGGAGAAGTTGTTTTCAATGGAGCCCGGCACCGAAAGCACGCAGCTGTATTGAGGCAGCACCGGGTGTTGAAATCTTGCGCCCCTAACAAATTTTGCAACCAGGGCAACCCCCTGTGCCCCCCCACACACACACACTATACAGTGGTACCTCGGGTTACAGGCGCTTCAGGTTACAGACACGTCAGGTTACAGATTCCGCTAACCCAGAATTAATACCTCGGGTTAAGAACTTTGCTTCAGGATGAGAGCAGAAATCACGCAGCGGTGGTGCAGTGGCAGCAGGAGGCCCCATTACCTAAAGTGGTACCTCAGGTTAAGAACAAAGCCGCTTCTGGCAAACCAGAGTAGCACATGGAAACGGTGTTAACCTTCCCGCTGTAGTGGTACCTATTTATCTACTTGCACTTTGACGTGCTTTCAAACTGCTAGGTTGGCAGGAGCAGGGACCAAGCAATGGGAGCTCACCCCGTCGCAGGGATTCGAACCTCCGACCTTCTGATCAGCAAGCCCTAGGCTCTGTGGTTTAGACCACAGCGCCACCGTGTACAAGTAGCGAAACCAGCTGGATTTGGACCTCAAACTCCCAGGTTGGTTCAGCTTCTAGGGCAGCCTTTGCCAACTTGATGCCAGCTGCCCTGTAGTGGTAGTCAGAAACATCGGGAGGGCACCAGGTTGGAGACAGCTGCTGCAGCAGGTAAATATTTGCTGTCGCTCATTTGCTTCAAGAGTCGCTATGCAACCAGCCTCCCAAATGCTGGAGAAAATGCCACTTCCAAGAAGTCAGGATTTCCCGTGGACGTAGGCCTGCTGTTTGGATTTCAAATGCCTTTTTGATGCCCTAACTCAGAGTGTGCGTGTGTCATGTGTTTAGCCACCATGGTGGAAAACTCGAGTAAAGTGTTCCAGATTTGGTGGGGAAAGCATGCTCCAAATGGCACAAGGAGGCCCTGGGGGGGGGGAGTGTGTTTCCATGTCACCAACCACAACTCGAACCCCACAGACATTGGATAGATTAATTTGTACACCTGAGTGATTAGGTAACTTCCTTTTCTTCAAGCGACTCTTTGTGTCACTGTATTTTTCTAAATGTCTGCATCTCCCGTTAACCGGGAAGCCTGACCCTAAACATGGCTGCTCAGAGCCAGTGCTTGAAACTGCAGCGTGCTTATTGGCAGGAATACAACACCACTTGTAAAGGAACACAAACTTTGGACACTATGGATATATAACAGATAGATTGCAGTAAAAGATGCGGGAATAAATTTTAGAAACGGAACCCATGGAGGGATGGAGGGAAGATGAGATGAAAGGCTCGACAGAACCTTTTTTTCTTTCTGTTTTTTCTTTTCTGTATGTATATTTCTTATGAAAAACTAATAAAAAATTATATATATAGATATGAGAAACTGCAGCGTGCTTGTTCAACAGCAGTAAAAAGAAAAGAAAAGAAAAATCCCTCCATATCAATGGTCTTGTAAGAGTACTTCTCCCCTGGCTGTGCTGTGGCTATTTAGGAAGAACGTGCCCTTAAAAAACATCAGTTGTTAAGCCCAGTTTTAACAATAGTGGCAAATGAATAATAACAGAACATTCAGCAAATGTAACACTTCAATAAAAATTCAGATAAAAAGTTAAATGTGACCCATCAGTTGTTGACAAAGGAGCAGTGGAAGATGGAATATATATAAAGACCGTGAGTTTGTGCCTGTTTTAGGCCAGGATATATTCGTTTATTTGACCTAATTCTATCCCGCCGTCTCCCAAGTTGGGATTCAAGGCAGCTTGCAACATTTAAAGACACCATTTAGTATTCTTCTTTATAAAAAAAAAAGTGCCAATTGAAAACAATAATTAAAATACGTCTAGACACATTTTTTGTTTCGACTATGGCAGACCAACACGGCTACCTATATGTAACTACAAATGATGTAACAGTGGCCAGCATTGCCTGCATCTTAGTTTTCAAATGCCTGTCTGAGCAGGAAGACCATAAGATGTGCTCAGTCCAAGACTTTTTGCCGCCTGAAGCAAAGGACAAGTTGGGTTTGGTGTCCTCCACCCTACTTCTTTTTTAAAAAAATAATCAATTTTCTTTTCTCATAACAAATATCCAATATCATTACTTAACATTCATTTTCCAATTCCCCCCCTCCTAGAAACTTCCATTTCTAGTTTATTACATCAAATGTTACATTCTGCTGTTTGTACATAATACTATGTTATCACAGGGACCCAGGTGGCGCTGTGGGTTAAACCACAGAGGCTAGGGCTTGCTGACCAGAAGGTCGGTGGTTCGAATCCCCGCAACGGGGTGAGCTCCCGTTGCTCGGTCCCAGCTCCTGCCCACCTAGCAGTTCGAAAGCACATCAAAGTGCAAGTAGATAAATAGGGACCGCTCCAGCGGGAAGGTAAACGGCATTTCCGTGCGCTGCTCTGGTTCGCCAGAAGCAGCTTTGTCATGCTGGCCACATGACCCGGAAAAAACTGTCTGCGGACAAACGCCGGCTCCCTCGGCCTGTAAAGCGAGATGAGCACCGCAACCCCAGAGTCGGACACGACTGGACCTGATGGTCAGGGGCCCCTTTACCTTTACCTTTTACTATGTTATCACCTGTTATATTTCTTGTTCTCTGTAAATAAAATTGTAAATGTTTATTTAAATCCTGTCAACGAGTCCGGTTTTTTTGTTTCTGCAAATAAGTTGCAAAGGGTTCCCATTCTTTTTCAGTGTCACTATTGCCTTTTTCACGCAGTTTATCTGTTAACTTTGCTAACTCTGCATAGTTCATCCGCTTTTCTTGCCATTGTTCTTTTGATGGTATTTCTCCGCTATTGATGGTATTTCTTTGTGCTATTAAAATTCTTGCTGCTGTTGTAGCATACATAAAGAATGTCCGATTTTCTTTCGGCAGGTTCCCCCCACCCTTCCATGTACAGAAGCTGGCAGGACTAGGCAGCTGAATCTCACCCCATGTTGAGACAGCCCCCTCCACTGTACCTGTGCTCAGGCGGCCACCTTAAAGGAATCTGGGCAGGCCGTGTGGCAGCTCGCGGACACTCCCCACCCACCCGCAGCATCAGCCACCTGAACCGGGCATCTCCCTCTGCCTAATGGTAGAGCTGGCCCTGCTCCTTTCCCTTTGGGTCCTTAAAGGTAAAGGGACCCCTGACCGTTAGGTCCAGTCGCGGACAACTCTGGGGTTGTGGTGCTCATTTCACTTTATTGGCCGAGGGAGCCGGCGTTTGTCCGCAGACAGCTTCCGGGTCATGTGGCCAGCATGACTAAGCTGCTTCTGGCAAACCAGAGCAGCGCACGGAAACGCCGTTTACCTTCCCGCCGGAGTGGTACCTATTTATCTACTTTCACTGGCGTGCTTTCGAACTGCTAGGTTGGCAGGAGCTGGGACCGAGCAACGGGAGCTCACCCCGTCGCGGGGATTCGAGCCGCCGACCTTCTGATCGGCGAGCCCTAGGCTCTGTGGTTTAGAGCACAGGGCCACCCGCGTCCCACCTTACTCGTGGCCAAACTGCAACCCGTTCCCCCGCCCGTCATCAAATTGCAGCTCAACATGACACAAAACAGCCGAGCTTCTCCCGGACCGAGCGAAATCTTTATTAAAATCTCCTCTGTCTCTCCCGGAAGCAGGAGCCTTATCGGAGGCCTTATCAGCCTTCGAGGCCGGGCAAGCATGTCTGCCACAAAAGGGAGCCTTGATGCACATTGTGGGTGGGAGGGAGGCGGGAACGGAACAAGCACCCCCTGCATCAGGATAATGAATGTTGCAAACGATAAGTGCCCCTTGGGAGTGCCTCTCGCACTCGCTTTCCCCATATCAGACAGTTGAGGCAAGAGACGAGGCCCTATTGCCTGATGCTCTTAGAGAGACTGTGCTTTTATAGCTGCGGTCACATTTGGAGAGAAAGCCAGGCCCGTATTGGCATCGTTTCAGGAGAGCAGGATTTGTGCCAACCTCCTCAGGGCAGAGACCTGATCTCCTCCTTTGTAGAGAACCATGTGCACTAATGGCCTGGTTCAGTATGCATATTATAAATCAGTAGTGTCATTCAGCCCGTTTAATAAACGGGCGCTAGAATCATAGAATAGAATAATAGAATCATAGAGTTGGAAGAGACCACAAGGGCCATCCAGTCCAACCCCCTGCCGAGCAGGAAACACCATCAAAGCATTCTTGACATATGCCTGTCAAGCCTCTGCTTAAAGACCTCCAAGGAAGGAGACTCCACCACACTCCTTCAAATTCCACTGCCGGCCTTTTCCACATTTGGCCTTTTTCGGCGGCGGCGCGTAGGGGGGCCGGCTGGCCCCTCCCACGGCCGCCGCTTCATTGGGGCGCTCCGCTGAGCCCAGTGGGCACCCAGGAGAAGGCCGCGATTCAGCCTCTTTCGGCGGCGGCGCGTGGGGGGCAGCTGGTCCCTCCCATGGCCGCCGCTTCGTCGGGGCGCTCCGCTGAGCCCAGCTGGCCAGCGGGCACCCAGGAGAAGGCTGCGATTCTTCTGAGGACTGCGAGGGAAACGGTAGGCAGAGGGGTGGGGGTGGGGTGGGGAGAGTGTGTGTGTGCGTGTGTGCGTCAAGTCTCTGTGTCCCATCGCTGTGTCCGTGGGGCACATGCGCAGTAGCGCGGACACAGGGACACAGGGAATCTGGACGCAGAGACACTTGCACATTATTATATAGGATTAGCCACAACCCAGAGGGTTGTCAGAAGGTGGTGTGGCCTCGCAGGAGACTTTTTGGCTTTTGTCGTTAGCAAAATAACTCCTCCCTTTGCCGGCAATGGTGATTCCACCTGCAGATGGCGATGCAGACTCATTTATGACAGCTCCAACGAAGGACGGCAACACTCACTGCTCCTGCTGCTTCTAGCACCTGGTATTTAGAGGCATTTACTGGCTCCAACAGTGGAGGGAGATTATAGACATTGTGGCTAGCAAACATTGATGGCCTTCTCATCCAGGGGTCAGCAAACTTTTTCAGCAGGGGGGCCGGTCCACTGTCCCTCAGACCTTGTGGGGGGCCGGATTATGTTTTGGGGGGGGGGGAATGAATGAATTCCTATGCCCCACAAATAACCCAGAGATGCATTTTAAATAAAAGGACACATTCTACTCATGTAAAAACATGCTGATTCCTGGACCGTCCGCAGGCCAGATTTAGAAGGCGATTGCCCCCGGGCCTTAGTTTGGGGACCCGTGTTCTCATCCATGAATTTGTCTAACCCTTTTTTTTAAAAAAAAGCTAACTGAGTTGGTGGCCAACACGGGCAGGGAGTTCCAAACTGAATGAGTCCTTTCCTTTGTCGCTCCTGAATCTTCCAACATCCAGCTTCACTGGATGCCCATGGGGTCCAGGGTTCGGGGTTTTATGTTGCAAATGGGTCATTCAGATCTGATTGTAGGGGGTTGGACTAGAGGACCCTTTGATTCCCCTTCAATGCTATGATTCTGTTACAGGATTTGACAGTACTGACCAGTGGTCTGTCTCGGGGGCCATCTGCACTGTGCATTTAAAGCAGTATCACATCACTTAAAACAGTCCTGGGTTTCCCCCAAAGAATCCTGGGAACTGTAGTTTGCTAAGGGACCCTGGGATAGTCATCTGAGGCCCTTCTTTGTGTGCCCCCTCCTCAAGAGGTACGGAGGGTGGCAACATGAGAACGGGGCTTTATCTGAAGTGGCTCCCTGTTTGTGGAATGCTCTCCCTGGGGAGGTTCACCTGGCACCTTCATTTTACAGGTGAAACTCGGAAAATTAGAATATCGTCAAAAAGTGCATTTATTTCAGTAATGCAACTTAAAAGGTGAAACCAATATATGAGATAGATGCATGGCATGCAAAGCAAGATATGTCAAGCCTTTTTTTGTTGTAATTGTAATTATTTATCGTTAGGCGGGTCAATTATAAATGGAATGTAATTAATGAAATGTAATAGCTGCGATGTTTATTTTTGTATTATTGTAACTATTTGTTTTATTACTTTGGAATTTCCAAAAGAAAGCATTTGTAAAAATTAAAATAAAAAATAATAATAAGTTGCATTACTGAAATAAATGCACTTTTCGACGATATTCTAATTTTCCGAGTTTCACCTGTATATATTTTAGGCACCAGCCCTTGGGCTGATTAATAGTCTACAGCCTTTTATATGTGTCTGCAGGAAGGAGGGGTTTATTATTTTCCTGTTTTGTTTCAATTATCTACTTGGTTTTTATCCTGTTTTTTTATTCTGTGAACTGCCCTGGGATGTTACGATGAAGGGCAGTATATAAATTTTCTTCCTCTTCTTCTTGTTAACAACCACAAACATAAGCAACATTTAATCACACCCAGGTCCCGCTTTGTCGTTTGTTGGTGATACGTTATCTTGACTGGGAAGGGCAGGGTATAAATAAAAATTATTATTATTATTATTAATTATCTTCCAGGACAAATGTGTGTACAGATGTTGAGTTTTGTATGCAGTCGTCTACATGGCATGGACTTGGGAAATCTTTTACATCACCCAAGGGGCTGCCATATGTCTGGGAATCGGGCTGTCAAAACGGCTTCCGGGTTGATTTTCGCTGAATTGGCAAAATGTCCAGGAAAACCCAGACGTAGGGCAATTTTTTAAAAATGCTTTACAAATCCAAAAAAAAAGCCCCAATAATTTTGTCCGGGTTTTCACTTTTGGGAATATGACAACCCTAATTAACCCGTTAACTTGATTGCACACATGGAGAAAGAAGAAGGGTAGCCAATTCTGCAAGAGCCTAAACAAATTGCTTTGGGACCTCTTTCTGGTGAGATGTGATTCATAAATTTAATAAGCTAATTGCACTATGTTACCCAGGTCTTCCCAAGCAAACCACTGCATGCTAACGGCTGTGCCATCCTTTCGGTTTGCACTCAGTGGAAACTTAAAAGCAGTTTTAACTGGTGAGGGCAGAAAACTTCTAGTGTTTGAATAAGGGCACGAAGCTTTCGAAATAGCTCCTCACTAGGACCTCATAACGTCAAAGCTTTTGCAAAAGAGCAAATGGACGGGGTGGGGAGAGAGAGAGAGACGCACAGCCTAGTGGCAAATATGCAGAGCAAGGGGCTGAAACAGCCCACCCAACGAATGAGATCCAGTGACAAATTGACCCTCTTTCTGCCTCCTGTACTGCTGGCCAAATGTACAGTACACCTTTCCAGAGTTACATCATTGTCCTGAAAAACAACAGCTCATCAATAGTTTTACTGATAATAATTAACTTCTTCGTACCAGGGCAGCGCTAGGGTTTGAGAAGCGAAGAAGGAAAACACACACACACACACACACACACACACACACACACACACAAGTCCTTTGGAAGGCTCTATTTTCGACCAAGATTTGTCTTTCTTAATCGTTTCTGCTCTGCAGTTTTTTAGATTCAGCACCCGGGAAAGCTGGATTCTACACCCAGCATAAATCCTGCAAGTTAAACAAAACCATCCATGCTGGGTTTGGGAGCCCTCCTGCACAGTTTCCTGGGTAGAATCATAGAATTGTAGAGCTGGAAGGGACCCTGAGGGTCATCTAGTCCAACCCCCTGCATTAAAGGAATCTCAGCGAAAGGATCCCTGACAGATGGCCACCCAACCTCTGCTTAAAAACCTCCAAGGAAGGAGAGCCCACCAGCTCCAAAGGGAGACCGTTCCACTGTCAAACAGCCCTTTACTGTCAGAAAGTTCTTCCTGATGTTGAGTCGGAATCTCCTTGTAACTTGAAGCCATGGGTTCAAGTCCTACCCTCCAAGGTAGGCCCTCCTGCCCTGATGGGGCCACTGGCATAGCCACAGTCACCTTGCTTTCTCCCTTTCGGTGTAAGAGGCTGTCGGAGAGAATTCTCTCACATCTGATGCTAATAATGGCACTGAAAACACATCATTTCCTGCATGTCTCCCACCAGTCAATAAATTGCTAAACAATGCTCACCGGCTTGATTCCTGGCATGATTTGTGACATGACTGATCTTCAGGGCCAGAGTTTAAATCTCACTCCAGCCATTGACTCACTGGGTGGCCTTTGGGAAACGGCTATTCCTCTGACGTCCCCCAAATCTGTAATATGTGGAGCAAAAATTACTGCGTTCCTTGCAGTGGAGTTGCTTTGAGGCTTAACGGGTGATAGCCAATAAGATCATAGATCTAGTTACAGGTAGGTAGCCGTGTTGGTCTGAGTCGAAGCAAAATAAAAAAATTCCTTCAGTAGCACCTTAAAGACCAACTAAGTTTTTATTTTGGTATGAGCTTTCGTGTGCATGCACATTTCTTCAGATACACTTGAAACAGAAGAGCCAGACCCTTATGTATATACAGAGGGGGGGTGGGAATGGGTGATGGGCTGATAGGAGTGGTAAACCTGTTGATGGCTGTTAATGACTGCTGATGACTGCAATTGGTCCTGCGGGGGGGGAAGGCAAGGGCTGAGGCGCTAAAGAAAGCTTGATCATGCATAATGAGATAAGAATCCTATGTCTTTGTTCATCCCAGGTGGCTCCATGGTTTTAAGCTTGGTAATGAGTTCCAATTCAGCAACTTCTCTTTCCAGTCTGTTCCTGAAATTTCTCTGTAATAAAACAGCTGCTTTGAGATCTTGTATAGAATGTCCTGGGAGATTGAAGTGTTCTCCTACTGGTTTCTCTGTCTTGTGGTTCCTGATGTCAGATTTATGTCCATTTATCCTTTGGCGTAGGGTTTGGCCTGTTTGTCCAATATAGAGAGCTGAAGGGCTTCCTGGATCAGAGCTTCCTGGATCAGGTCAATGGCCCATGTAGTCCAGCCAGGGGCGTAGGAAGGAGGGGTGCGGATGTCATCCTGAAGGGGGGGTGACGTTCGGCACGGTTCTCCCCTCCTGTGGTTTCCAGTGACTGGGATTCACAAGCATTGCTGCTTCTTATTGTGAAGGCAGAGTATAGCAATCGTGACCGGCAGCCATCGACATCCCTGTCCGCCATTCACTTTTTAATTTTGTTTTGACTACGTCAGACCAACACGGCTACCTACCTGTAACTAGAACTATGGAAGGCACCACATTGAGCCGCATGAAATGGAAGTCCATCAACCTCACCAAGAAACTTGCACAGGTACAAACTGACATCTTCTTTCTGACTACATTCTATACAAGATCTCAAAGTAGCTGTAATATTACAAAATAATTTCAGGAATAGACCGGAAAGAGAAGTTGCTGAATTGCAACTTATTACCAAACTTAAAACCATGGAGAGACCTGGTCTGAATAGAGACATTGGAATCTTATCTCATTATACATGATAAAGCAGGCATCCCCATACTGCGGCCCTCCAGATGTTTTGGCCTACAACTCCCATTATCCCTAGCTAACAGCACCAGTGGTCGGGGAAGATGGGAATTGTAGTCCAAAACATCTGGAGGGCCGAAGTTTGGGGATGCCTGTGATAAAGCTATTTTTAGGCATCTCACCCCTTGCTTTTCCCTGCAAGACCAATTGCAGTCGTTAACAGTCGTCCACAGGTTTACTGCTCCTATCAGCCAATCACCCATTCCCACCACCCTTCTGAGTAATACCCCTCCCCACCCTCTCACTATATATAAGGGTCTGGTGACTTCTGTTTCAGTGTATCTGAAGAAGTGTGCATGCACACGGAAGCTCATATCAAGAACAAACTTAGTTGATCTCTAAGGTGCTACCGGAAGGAATTTTTTAAATTAATTTTTCTGGTCCTCTTTTAAACTGAAGGGCACCATTGCCTCCTCTGATAGCAAATAGCACTTCCTTTCTTCAGTCCTGCAATCTCCCAGCATTCAGCTACATTGGATGGTCCTCTATTCACTTGAAGGGCCTTGGGCTGTGCCTGAAATAATCCATGTATCATTTGACATGCTAAGTTTGGACCAGAGAGACACCTGGGTCAGAGCCAAGCCAGGAAGTAAAATTGGGTCCATCGCTCTTCCATTGCATCCAAGGGATGGGGAAACCTGTACAGTGGTGCCTCGCTAGACGAATTTAATTCGTTCCACGGGTCTTTTCTTATAACGAAAAAATTCGTCTAGCGTGTCCCATAGGAATGCATTGAATTTTTTCTGAATTGTTTTTTGCCCATAGGAACGCATTAATTGAATTTCAATGCATTCCTATGGGAAACTGCTATTTGCTAGACGAAAACGCATTCGTCTAGTGAGGCAACCTCTGCTCGAAAAATCCTTTCGTTAAGCGGAAATTTCGTTAAGCAGGGCGTTCGTTAAGCGAGGCACCACTGTAGATGGTGTTGGGCTACAGCTCCCATCTCCCCCGGGACTGCTGTCATGGATGCTTTAGTTGAGATTCTGGCAATGCAGGAGGTTGGGGCCAGATGACCCTTGGGGGGTCCCTTCCAACTCTTTGATTCTGTGACATCGGGCCATGCTGTCTAGGACTGATGGGAATCACAGTCCTGGCACATCTGGAGAGCCAAATGTTCCTCCTCCTAGCCTTTCCTTGCAAGGTGGGTGTGATGAAGGTAAATATGGGCAAATTGTGGACTCTACGTTTGCTGAAAGGCAAGATGCATGTGTGTGTCAGGAGGTGGGAATGTAAAGTTTTGCTTTTTCCTTCGCTCACGAAACAGCTGCCCAGCTTGCATTCACCTGCTACAAAATCCAGGCTCTTCAGGGAAATAAAGGTCAGCATTTCAGTCGGTTTGTGGATTCAAGAAAGCTGAACAAAGAACAAAAGCAGGGAGGTAGAGGGTAATCTCAAGAGTATTAGATGCCTCAGCTAGGCCAAACAGCGGTGTTTGAGTAACCTAATGTTGACACTGCTTTTTATTTTATTTTTATACCTCTGTTACTTTGCGCCTTTCTTAAGCAGTTGTGTCAGTTCTTCCTGGATGAACAAAAACGAGCCATTTCCTCCCTCTGGGGGGGGGGTGCTTCTTCACTTCAAATGAAATTAAAAAGATGGTCTGGTTTTGAGAAAAGATTCAAACGGAGAGAAAATAACACAATGTACTGGAAGAAGTGTAGGCATTGTGTTGGGGGGGGGGAGAAAATGAACACCCTTTCTGGGGCCGGTTTACATGCACTCAAGAAATAGATCTTGATAAGTCTTATGGAACAGCGGCAAGCTCTCCTACAAATGTCATGGAGCTGGGCATAAACATCAGGTCATGTCCTGGCCTAGGCATCAAGTCTCTCCCTTAAGAACGTAAGAGTTTGCTGGATCTGGCCAGTGGCCCATGTAGTCCAGCATCCTATTCTCGGAGGCCACCCAGATGCCTTTGGGAAACCTGCAAGCAGGATCCAAGAACGAGAGCCACTCTCTCCTCCTGTGGTTTCCAGAAACTGACATTCAGGAGCGTCGCTGCCTCCAAATGTGGAGACAGAGCACAGCCACCCTGGCTAGTAGCCATCAATAGCCCTCTCCTCCATGAATTTGTCTAACCCTTCTCTGCTGCTCCAGAGAAGCAGACACAGAGCAATGGATTCAAACTTCAAGGAAGAAGATTCCACCTAAACATTAGGAAGAACTTCCGGACAGTAAGAGCTGTTCGGCAGTGGAATTTGCTACCGAGGAGTGTGGTGGAGTCTCCTTCTTTGGAGGTCTTTAAGCAGAGGCTTGACAGGCATATGTCAAGAATGCTTTGATGGTGTTTCCTGCTTGGCAGGGGGTTGGACTGGATGGCCCTTGTGGTCTCCTCCAACTCTATGATTCTAAGCCACCTAATTGAGCGGCTGTCACCGCCTCCTGTGGCATAGTTCAACCATGCACTGTGTGAACAATCTAGACTGGTGCCCGGGAGCGGCCGCCGAGACCACATAACACCGGTCTTGAAAGACCTACATTGGCTCCCAGGATGTTTCCGAGCACAATTTGAAGTGTTGGTGCTGACCTTTAAAGCCCTAAACGGCCTCGGTCCTGTATACCTGAAGGAGCGTCTCCACCTCATCGTTCTGGCCGGACACTGAGATCCAGCGCCGAGGGCCTTCTGGCAGTTCCCTCCCTGCGAGAAGCAAAGCTACAGGGAACTAGGCAGAGGGCCTTCTCGGTAGTGGTGTCCACCCTGTGGAACGCCCTCCCACCAGATGTCAAAGGATGTCAAAGGAAAAAACAACTACCAGACTTTTAGAAGACATCTGAAGGCAGCCCTGTTTAGGGAAGCTTTTAATATCTGAAGGACTATTGTATTTTAATATTATGTTGAAAGCCACCCAGATGGGCTGGGTAAACCCAGCCAGATGGGCGAGGTATAAATTATTATTATTATTATTATTAATAATAATAATTTTTATTTTTTATTATATTTATTATTAAATCTGTCCTGAAACTTCCAACATTCAGCTTCCTGGGATGCCCGCCAGTGTTATCAGGCGAAAAGCTTTTCTCTAGCCACCTCTTTGCCAGGTAGTTCTATTGACTCAGGGCTGGCTCTGAGGCAAGGCTGGGTGGTGCAATGCGCTAGGGTGCTGCGCTGGGAAACGGGGCGGGGGGGGGCCGCCGGAGGGATCTTCGCACCACGGCACCAGATACGCTTAGGACGGCCCTGTATCGACTCCTCACATGCTGCCTCTTCCGGGCCTTTTACAACTTTTGAGTTGCTCCATCCTCTTTCGTGAACCTTCTCCAAGTCCGGCGCACCCACTTTATCTCACACCTGGAGGCTGCCGCACTACTTTCTACCCCAAAGATCAGAGCTGACTTTTCTTGCTGGTGACACACTTTTCAAATCTGCATCATGAGGAACGGCTTAGGGAGCTGGGTATGTTTAGCCTGGAGAAGAGAAGGTTAAGGGGTGATATGATAGCCATGTTCAAATATATGAAAGGATGTCATATAGAGGAGGGAGAAAGGTTGTTTTCTGCTGCTCCAGAGAAGCGGACACGGAGCAATGGATTCAAACTACAAGAAAGAAGATTCCACCTAAACATTAGGAAGAACTTCCTGGCAGTAAGAGCTGTTCGGCAGTGGAATTTGCTGCCAAGGAGTGTGGTGGAGTCTCCTTCTTTGGAGGTCTTTAAGCAGAGGCTTGACAGGCGTATGTCAAGAATGCTTTGATGGCGTTTCCTGCTTGGCAGGGGGTTGGACTGGATGGCCCTTGTGGTCTCTTCCAACTCTAGGATTCTATGATTTCGCAAGACAGTCATTCAGTTTCACAAGCAAACCAGAGGTTAAACCGACCCCTTTCCAGCCCCGGGAGCAGCGCGGGGAGCGTTCGCACGACACACCGACACTCTGCAACCGACACACTAACATGTCGCAACACACAGTTTGGAAAGCTCTGCCATAGATACACATGGTAGCGGCAACACCCTGCCCCATGTCTCCCAAAAGCACAGCAGGTACAGCTCGCAGGTATGCATGCGATTCTCAGGCTGTTTAACCCCTGGGTGCGACATTGCAGGCTGGCAGTCCTGAACTCACAAATCACACAGCGGAGAGTCTCCAAAAAAAATGACCAAGGCTGTATTTATCTTTTAATATTTTTGAATGGAAGAGAGTTTGACAGAAGGGGAACATGACGACGGACAGTGCATGGCTTACGTTTATTTATGTACAGACCAGGCACGGAAAACGTTGACTAAGGGTCACTTTCCCCCCGCAAAAGAAGAGGCACAAGCAAGCCTTACTCACCCGGGGATCATCCAGCCGTTTGGGGACTGTGACTCCCATCCGCCCCGGACTGTAGTCCCAAACACCTAGATGAGGCCAAGGGGAGCAAAGCTTCCCATAAATAACAAATTCACCAAGCTGTAAGTTCAACAAATTCTAAGGCCACAAAGGGTGCAAGCTGCTTGGAACTTCTTGGAACTTCTAGGAAGAACTTCCTGACAGTAAGAGCTGTTTGGCAGTGGAATTTGCTACCAAGGAGTGTGGTGGAGTCTCCTTCTTTGGAGGTCTTTAAGCAGAGGCTTGACAGGCATATGTCAAGAATGCTTTGGTGGTGTTTCCTGCTTGGCAGGGGGTTGGACTGGATGGCCCTTGTGGTCTCTTCCAACTCTAGGATTCTATGATTCTTTTTGCTTGTGGTACGGGGAGGAGAAGGAATAAATCGCTCCCTTGAACCAGCTCTCCTTTATAGAGACAGCAGAGAAGTTTTCCAAAAGTCCAGTTAAGAGGTATATTGGAAGGACTCTGTGGCGAAACAAAAAAGCAGAGTTTGGACAGGAATGATGCCGGCTCCGTCCCCAAGGGAAAAACGAAGCAGCTCTGCTCCAGCCTCTTCCCTCGTTGCACAAGGCTGAGGGTCACCGCCTTCTGCATCCCAGGGCTTCCCAGATGTTGTTGGACCACCAACGCCCATCGCCCCTGACCACTGGGCATACTGGCTGGCACTGACGGGATATTCAAGGCCAAGAGCAGGTTGGAAAAGTCTGGATTGCCATTTAGAAAGTGAGTATCTGTGAAAAATCCAGATGGGCCTTCCGCTCTCTCCCCTCCCCTCTAACAGTAGAGGGCAGAGAAAAGCCATCATGACTATAATAATAATAATTTATTATTTATACCCTGCCCATCTGGCTGGGTTTCCCCAGCCACTCTGGGCGGCTTCCAACAGAAAATGAAATAAAAGAATCTATTAAACATTAAAAGCCTCCCTAATCAGGGCTGCCTTCAGATGTCTTCTAAAAATCTGGTAGCTGTTTTTCTCTTTGACATCTGATGGGAGGGCATTCCACAGGGCCGGCGCCACCACCGAGAAGGCCCTCTGCCTGGTTCCCTGCAACTTGGCTTCTCGCAATGAGCGAACCGCCAGAAGGCCCTCGGTACTGGACCTCAGTGTCCGGGCAGAACGATGGGGGTGGAGACGCTCCTTCAGGTATACTGGACCGAGGCCATTTAGGGCTTTAAAGGTCAGCACCAACACTTTGAACTGTGCTCGGAAACGTACTGGGAGCCAATGTAGATCTTTCAAGACCGGTGTTATGTGGTCTCGGCAGCCGCTTCCAGTCACCAGTCTAGCTGCCGCATTCTGGATTAGTTGTAGTTTCCGGGTCACCTTCACAGGTAGCCCCACGTAGAGCGCGTTGCAGTAGTCCAAGCGGGAGATAACCAGAACATGCACCACTCTGGCGAGACAGTCTGCAGGCAGGTAGTGTCTCAGCCTGCGTACCAGATGGAGCTGATAGACAGCTGCCCTGGACACAGAATTGACCTGCGCCTCCATGGACAGCTGTGAGTCCAGAATGACTCCCAAGCTGAGCACCTGGTCCTTCAGGGGCACAGTTACCCCATTCAGGACCAGGGAGTCCTCCACACCCGCCCGCCTCCTGTCCCCCACAAACAGTACTTCTGTCTTGTCAGGATTCAACCTCAATCTGTTAGCCGCCATCCATCCTCCAACCGCCTCCAGGCACTCACACAGGACCTTCGCCGCCTTCACTGGTTCTGATTTGAAAGAGAGGTAGAGCTGGGTATCCTCCATGAATTTGTCTAATCCTTTTCCAAACCATCCGCGCTGGTGGTCATCCTGTGGCAGTGAGTTCCATGGCTAACTTCCGCCTCCCTCGCTTTTTCAGTTTAGTCCCAAATGTTGCAACCTTTCCTCGGAAGGGAGTCGCTCCTGGTTATTTCCCTTTCCTGACAGCTTTCTGACAACGGCCATCATCCCTGGGACCTTTGGCCAAGCTGGTTGGGGCAGGTGGGAATTGGAGTCCAACAACTTCTAGAGGCCCAGGTGTCTCCAGTTTACTGACTTACCGATCCAAGCTCTGGCAAATGATAGATTTCCCCATGTTTTGAGTAAGTGGGTCAGACACAGGCTGGGGAGGGGGGAGCTTAAGAGCCTGCTCAACACTTGCTTCCAGTTACTGCACCATCTTTTCTTAATTAAAGAGGTTTACAAAACATCCCTTCAATAAATTTTCTGTGTAGACTGCAGCAAACTACTTCTGACGATGGTGGCATTTTGGTTACCTAAGAGGAAGGGGACGGGACTCTTCGACGCACACAGAAAAACATCCCCATGAAAGGACAGTGGCTGGCCATGTGTTGGGAACCAGGGAGTTTTCAGTCTGGGGAGAAGGGCTTCATAGGATCACAGAATTATTGCAAGGTACCCCAGGGGTCATCTAGTCCAACCCCCGGCAATGCAGGGATCACAGCTGGCATGCGGCCCCCTGGATGGTTGGCCTGTGAAGGAATGTGGCCCTTGGGTTCCCTGCCTCTGCTCCACCCCTTGAAGGAAGGATGCATTTGGGGAGTTATTTGGAAAAGATGGGGTTTCGCTTTCCCTCGTTCTGCAGGAGCATTTCCTTAAAAGCGCTTTAAACGATCTCAAGAAGCAGAACAAATTTGGTAAAATCCCACTCGAACCACCCACCAAAATCAACAGACAGCGCTGTGAGAGGAGCATGCACAGAACTTCGACCGAGAAAACATTTTTCAAGACTATTTGGAACCACCCAGATGGGGGTCAGCTTGCCTTGAGCGAATGAAAGGTCACAATGGACTTACCATGAAGAATCTTTTACAGAACCAATAATAAGAAAAAACAAGGGAATTTAAGTGGACAGTTACTTTAAGGAAAGAGAGAGAGATAGGAGGGAACAAAGCAGCAAAATAACCAACAGCAGACAAGACAATCCGGAGGAAGATGGCACAGTTTTAGCTGCGGATGAGCGTCAAAAACTCTTCCCGGGTTTTGGGGTCTTCCCGGAATACTCCGAGCATCGTGCTGGTTACAGTCTTACTGTTCATTTTCTGAACCCCTCGCATCACCATGCACATGTGCCTGCGGGGAAGAGGGAGGAGATGCCGTCAGGCAAGAAGCAGCACGGCGGAATGGTTAGAGTGCCAGACTAGGACCTGGGGGAGCAGGGTTCAAACCCTCGTGCGGCCATGAAGCTCACTGGGAGACCTTGGAATCAGTCACATCCCCAGCAAAAACAAAAACAAAAAACCACCAACTAAGTAAATGTTTCAGAGGTAAGAGCATGAGAAGAGCTTGCGGGATCAGGCCAATGGCCCATCTTGGTCCAGCAGCCTGTTCTCACATCAGCCAACCAGATATCTGCCTGTGTGGAAAGGCCTGTCAGGGCCGTCTTACCCATAGGTGCTAGGGGTGCGGGGCACCCGGGTCATACCTGCCAAGTTTCTCTCTGAAAAATAAGGGACCGGACCGTAAGTAGCATACCAGAAGTAGCGCGGCGGCCATTTTGGAACTGGGCGGAGCATGCTCAGAAGTGACTTTTAATGCTGCTGTGCCCAGTTCCAAAATGGCCGCCGCACCAGAAGTCGTGCTGCAGCCATTTTGGAACTGGGCACAGCAGCTACAAAAGTCGCTTCTGAGCATGCTCCGCCCAGTTCCAAAATGGCCGCCACGCCAGAATAAACAGGGAAAATCCATTTTTTCGGCTGGGGACAGCCGGGAAAACGGGGGTTTCCCGGGGAAAACGGGAGAGTTGGCAGCTATGACCCGGGTGCCAGGCTCTCAGGGGCGCCAGGCCAAGAGCCCAGGGCCCAAGAGTTGAGTCTGGGGAAGAACCCACCCATCGGTTGGAGCGCCGCGGCGGCCTCCTCTGCTGCAGGCAGCTCTGTGCCGCGAGTTCGGGGGCGACCGAGCCAGCGAGACGCTGAGGAGGCCGGCCGACTTTGCCCTCCTGAGCGCCTGGGACTGGGCAACCGGGGGGGGTGGCGCGCTGGGTAGATCTTTGCACCCCAGTGCCACATATGCTTAAGACAGCCCTGACCCCTGTGCAGGATCCGAGCAGGAGAGCAGCTCTCCCCTTATGAGGTCTCCAGCTGTGAAGGCAAAGCATAGACATTGTGCCTAGTAGCCATTGATAGGCCTCTCCTCTATAACAGTTGCTAATCCTCTTTTAAAGCCATCATATAGATCAGAGTTTTTCCACCTTTTTGACTCCGCAGCTCCCTTGACCAACTGCATTCTTTCTGCAGCTTCCCTTTCCCCCTTTCCTCTTTTTGAGAAAGTAATAATCATGCATAAATGAGAATAAAAATGTGCACCCCACCACAGAGACCATTCCATTGTGACTATCCAACCTCCCAAAATTTCAACACCTCTTGCAATGGTTTGACCCATTTCCATTTTAACAGTACGAATTCTACAAACACCCTCCCTATCTCCTCAAAATCATTTCTCCTGCATATTGCCCGTCTTACCTTAATGGCACATGTTAATTTATCGTTAATAGCTATATCCCACACCTCTTTATACCATCCTTCCATTTCATATTCTGCTTGGCCCTTCCCACTTCCTAGCTATCATAATTCGTGCAGCTGTCAATAAATTTGTGATCAAGTCCTTCCTAGCCTGCGAACCTTCCACCCCGTCGTAAACTGATACGTAATAATGCTACCCCTGGGCCTTATCCTCTTTTAAAGGCAAGAAGGTTGGTGGACAATATTTTCTCATTTTAAAAAAAGTCTGCCATAGAAACACAAAAATCTGCCTTATTCTGAGTCGGACCACTGGTCCATCTACCTCAATACTGTCTGCACTGACTGGCAGCAGCTCTTGGGGCGGGTGGGTGTTTCAGTCAGGAGTCTCTCCCCCGGCTGCACCTGGGGATGGTTTTGGGATTGAACCCGGAACCTTCTGCATGCAAATCAGATGCTAAACCACTGAGCAATGCCCCTCCCACCCACCCCACTTAACCACTGGCCATCCGGGAGCTTACCTTCCAAGTCCCGGACTGCAGAATCCGGGACCGGCAGCCGTGTGACACCGGAAGTTGCGTCGACGTAACTTCCGGTGTCGCTCCGCCCATCTATGGGCACCAAAAATGGCCGACACCGGAAGTTGCGTCTACGCACTTCCAGACATGCGTATATGTGACTTTTGAAGCCGGCGGTGGCCATTTTTGGTGCCCATAGAAGGGCAAATCAGAAAGAAAGAAAAAATTGCCACCGGCAGGAGAAAATAACTGAGAAAAACGGGAGACGAAGTGATACGGGGGACCACCGGGAAAAGGTAAGTAAAAACGGGGTTTCCCCGGGGAAAATGGGGTACTTGGCAGCTATGTCCGGGAGAGAGGGAGCCCTCTCCCCTCTTGGGAAACTCCGCAGAGCTCTGCGCATGCTTACGTCGCTTCAACCACCACCCCAACACCCGCGGGCTGCAAGGCTTCCGTGATGGCGATGGCAATCTGTTTCGTAAGGCGCTCCTGAACTGCAGCGAGGAAAGAAAACAGGGCGGGGGGGGGGGGAGAGAGAGATCTGTAACTCTTACAGGACACCTCTGCAAGTCACATCCATTAGGAAAGGGTTGCTTCGGAGTGCAGCAATGCTTAAAAGCACTGGGTGGTAGAGATTACATTTCAAAATATTTATTTAAACAACCTGAAATCAATGACTTCCCTTCTTCTCTTTCATGAACCAAACCATTCAGTAATCCATTGTTACAACCATAAGAACTTACTTTCAGTGTTGAATTTATCTCAATGCTACCAGTGTTTTTCAATGGACACAATTTTCACCCGTATACTCAGTAAACATTTTCCAAGTCTCCTTTAAACGTACATTCTTTAAACATACATTATTCTATACTGTATGTTAAATCTGCAAGCTGCGCATATTCCATCAGATTAAGTCGCCATTCTTCTTTGGTTGGGACCTTGCTCCTTTTCCATTTGGGGGCTAACAAAACACAGGCCACCATAGTAGCATATAAAAGGTAAAGGGACCCCTGACCATTAGGTCCAGTCGTGACCGACTCTGGGGTTGCGCGCTCATCTCGCATTATTGGCCGAGGGAGCTGGCGTATAGCTTCCAGGTCATGTGGCCAGCATGACAAAGCCGCTTCTGGCAAACCAGAGCAGCACATGGAAACGCCGTTTACCTTCCCGCTATAGCGGTTCCTATTTATCTACTTGCATTTTGATGTGCTTTCGACCAAGGAGCTGGGACCAAGCAACGGGAGCTCACCCCGTCACAGGGATTTGAACCGCCGACCTTCTGATCAGCAAGCCCTAGGCTCAGTGGTTTAGCCCACAGCGCCAATAGTCTTTTTTAACACCTGGGAATTTCCCTCTGAATTATCCCCAACAAAAAGGACTCTGGTTTTTTGGACAGGTGCTTCTAAACATTGTTTCCCAATACTCTTTTACCCTTTTACAAGTCCGCCACATATGATAAAACATACCCTCAACCTCGTTACATCTCCAGCATTTATCTGATTCGGACTTACACGTTTTAGCAAGCCTGCTCGGAGTTAAATACCACCTGTAGATCATTTTCATGTACCGTGTTTCCCCTTTTTTAAGACACCGTCTTATAACTTTTTTCCCTCAAAAAAACACACAGTGGCTTATTTTCAGGGGGTGTCTTTTTTTAAAAAAAGTGCTGGTACAACTGGGACCCACTGGCTCAGGACGCTCAGTGCTCTCTTCTGCGCGCTGCTGGGCGCGTTGTTGGCGCTGCCAGTTCCGAGCGCCTGCAGGGTGGGGTGGGGGTGGCAGTGCTTTAAACCCCCAACCCTGTAGAAAGCAATGGAAGTTATGGACCGTAACAATCCTTAAGAGGCGCAGGTCTTAAAAAACCCCTGGTATCACCCTTGAAGCACAGCCTTCCAAAGTCAGGGGGGAAGAGGTCTGTTTAGACAAAGGAAAGGATCGGGGGTGATTCTGCGCCCTGGGACCCACAGAACTACTTTAAAAATCCCAACCTGAGGGGGGGGGGGTCAAATAGTGAAGCCCCATAGCCCTGTAGCAACAGAAGGCATATTCTGAAGCACCCGAGCTGTTCGGTTCCATAAAAAATCCAGGAATTGTAAAATTAACAACAATAATGGGGGGGCACTCTATCCAAAGAGTTAAGAAGGAATGGGAAAGTGTTGAGTTATATATGGAAAAATATGGAAAGGAAAGTTAGTTAAAGATAAAAAATAAATAATTATCGCAAGGGAAAAAATAACATCATAAAGGGTAATAATATTAAATATAAAATAGACAACACAACAGAAAAAGCAAGTATATGACTAAATGAGATCGCACAGGAGTGAGGGAAGTGGGGAGAGAGGGAGGGGGGTAAGGAAAGGAAGGAGGCAATGGTTGGAGGAGGGTATAGGGGGATGAATTAAAGGAAAATTAAGACTGAGAAGCGCATGGTTTTTGTTTTTTAAAGATGCAAAGGCTTGCAATCAGCCAAAGTATAGAGCCCAACTTCCAGGAGACTGCGATCTACTTGCGGATTTATAAACTGGAGGTGATCTACCCCCGTTTTATTGGTGTTCAGGTCAGAGTTGTTTTTAGAGAGAGGAAATATCCCATTTTTGAGGTTAAAGTAAAAGTTCCTGACCTTTTTTTTTATAATGAGGAAATGCTGCTAAAACTCCCGTTCTTCATTCCACGAAGGGGAGAGGGGGCGGGGCCGGGTGCTCAAAGACAAAAGAAATGGAAAAGGAGATAGCGATCAACCAGCCTCGCATTCATGCAGCAGCCGGGAGAGGCAGGGGCTGCAGCCGAGTGCTGCTTCGCAAACAAACGGGGGAAAGTGCTTAGAACCCAGAGAATCCAGCTGAAAAACACGAAGCAGCAACAGCAATTGCACACACACCATCCCAAGCCAGCACAGTAACCAAGTCCCAAAAGCAAGAAAGGACTCAGCAAACACTGCTGCGGCCGGCGTTGCTGCTGCTGACTCGGGGAGCTCAGTGCTCTCTTCCGCACAGCGCCTATCACTATGGCTTATTTTCCGGGTACGGTTTATATTTCTCAAATGCTTAGAAATGCTGCTATGGCTTATTTTATGACTACGCCTTAAAAAGGGGGAAACACGGTAGTTAGAGCACAGTCGTATTTAGAGTTCTCTTTGGAGGTTGGGGGGGGGGGGACACAAAGCAATGTTTTGTATTTGTTGTATAGCATGAGGCATTACCAATCCTCCAATGGCAGGGTTGTGCAATGACACTATTTCATTTTTATTATAGAGAGAGATATCATTAGGTAGAGCCCAAAGGATTACTCACCTTGTAATCTTCTGCTGTAGATTTCAACAATCCTTTTTAAAAATGGGGGGGGGGGAGAAAAAGAGAAGGCAGCGTTCTGTTACAACGGCACTTTCAAATTGTAGATTTGAAAGCAGATGTCAAACGTACGACCACAAAAAAGCAAGTTTTGGGCATTGACGGAATAGAAATTAATTGATAACAATAAAAACAAACGGGACGCCCTCCCCAAAACACACTTTATCCCTGTTTTTGTATTCCCCCCCCCAATCATCAATCACACAAATTCCCTGTTATGGTCCCACCTGTAAACCATCCCAAGAAATCAAGGTAGACCAGACCAGGTGAATTTCCAGGACTGGGACACTCCCTCCCATGCTAATCTCTTTCAAGGCACCTTAGGAGAATTATGTGCACACTTTCGGTCGCTCCCATCAAAATGAGCAGGACTTCAAACATTCTTAGCTTGGGTTGGGTAGAGACATAGCCACCAACCTGGGTCACGCAAAGGGATTTGCAAAGTGTCTGGAGCTCGGAGGTGGGCAGGGGCAGAGCGTACTAACTGGCAGGGTCAAAAAGTTACTGGAGCAGTCTCTTCTGACCTGCTTGTCAATCCAGACATACGTGTCTCCCGAGACACCTTTTAGCTTCCAGTTCTCAAAACAGCGCATTTAGACGGGGGTCCCACCTGACCAATCAGTTTTGGAGGGGGGAGCAGAAGGTTCTGCTTTCAACTCCAGGCTGAATCCTTCTTGTACCACCTGGGCCTAGTTGCTCGGTGTTGAGAAACAGCACAAACAGAGAGACACGAGATCACACTGATGCAGTTTCCCCCCCTGCCAGAAAAGATCTGTCCCAGGCGCTTCAATGAGAATGCCAGGCAAAGCATTTAGGGAACTGTGCATTGATCCAATTATAGCTCCCAAATTTAATCCGCATGAAAATGCAATTTTTTTTTAAAAAAGTGATTGTTTATTGTTCCAGGGTCATGCCCCCAAGTATACTAACCCGACACATTAGTCCGAGAAATCCTATTAGGAGAGATTATTCTTCTCCTGTTGACAAACCTGATTTGGAGCCCCAAGCAGCTTTAAATAAAATAGGACAAAGAGAAGGTGTGGCTTTTTTTGGTGCAAAGTTACCTGAAGCAAAAGCCAGCTTTGGATAATCAGTTGCAGCACTTACAAATGAAGTAGCAAAACAAAAGCACGGACTTCTCAAATTTGCTGCGTCCCCAATACTCCAAGGTCAGCAGGCTGCAGTCTTGGAAACCTCCACAGCTACTGACTGCAAGAATACTGGCTTCACTCACTGTATTGTTGCAGGTTTGGGGGAGGTCGTTCTGGGTGAAAACCAGGTTCACACCTGTGGTCCTGTTTCTGTGAGGCTGAGATTCCTGTATTGCAGGGGGTTGGACTAGATGACCCTCAGGACCCCTTCCAACTCTACAATTCTATGAACACTGCTGAACTGGCCCAACCAGTTCCTTTGTTACGGCAATGGCCTTAGCTGGCCAGTTAAGGAATTCCATTTACATATCCATTTACATGTTGCCATGGAGACAAATGGGTGAGACTTTTCCCACCTCACCTGGCAGAGATTAAGAAAAATAGGCAGAAGAGGACAGCTGTGTGTGAGGGGAAATGGGGAGGGATGCTGGAAGCTGGAGCAACAGAGATGGACTGTATCCTGATCTGAGCTGAACCCAAACTGTGCCTTGAGGCTCCCCTGGAAACCTAATGGGGAGGCAAGATGGAGCTAGCTTGTTTTCTCCTGTTCTGGAGGGTAGGACTCGAACCCATGGCTTCAAGTTACAAGAAAGAAGATTCCAACTAAAGATTCGGAAAAACTTTCTGGCAGTAAGAGCAGTTCAGCAGTGGAACAGACTCCCACGAGAGGTGGTGGATTCTCCTTCCTCGGAGGCTTTTAAACAGAGGTTGGATGGCCATCTGTCATGGATGCTTTAGCTGAGATTCCTTTAATGCAGGGGGTTAGACTAGATGACCCCTGGGTCCCTTCCAACTCAAAGATTCTACGATTCCAAGATCTCTTGGCATGCTAATGCCATGAACCCTTCCACCTTATGCTTAGGTTACATAGATGTTTAAATAAAGCCATATATCTGCTAGATTTACTCCCATCTGGACGTCGCTACAGGTCTTCATATACAAAATCGGAAAGGCACAGGAACAGTTTTTCCCCTTGTGCCATTAAATTGTTAAATTTGGAGATGTGTCCCGTGTTTCTCCAAAAATAAGACACCATCTTATATTTACTTTTCCTCAAAAAACAAACAAACGGTGTCTTATTTTCAGGGGATGTCTTTTTTGTTTTTTAAGTATGGTACAGTTTAACCTACAAGGTTAAACTGCCTATTACTATGGCTTATTTTCGGGGTATGGCTTATTTTCGGGGTATGGCTTATTTTCGGAGAAGCACGGTAGCTGAAGGGGAGGTCAATTATGGGTGGGTTTCTTTGCTTATTTGTATTGTGAGTGGAACAGTGTGTGTATGTTTACATTGCAATGTAGCCGAAACAAATTCCAAGGATGTTGGAAAATGTACTTTGCCAATAATAAATTATTCTATTCTATTCTATCCTAAAGACACTTCAGTCTCCATTGACCTTCATTCCAAGGAAAGCAAAAGATGGATAAGTGCCAGGACCCCAAGAGTCTCCCGCCACTCAGAGATTGGGGTTCACACAACGCTATGTCAAAACAAAGCGTTCCTAAGCATTGCTTGCACTCCCGAGGCACCATGCAGTATTCCAGCCTTTGGCACCCTACAGAACTACAACTCCCATCAGCCTCAGCATCATACAGCCCTGCTGGCTGGGGCAGATGGGAGTTGTAGCGCAGGGCACCAGGTTGGTGAAGACGGGGGTATTCTAATTGCTCAGAAGTTGTTTGTGTGTGTTTTTTTTAAATGGCCAGGAATCAGACGGAGTTGCCGGCAGATCAAAAGGAAAGAAGGAGCTCTCAATAGCGAGACCGAGTTGTGAACGGGATGTGTTGCATGCGTACGAAGGGAACGGCAGTGGGTGGGTGGCTGTGGCGCACAAGGCCTTTCAATCCATCTACGAATTAATGCAGTTCAGTTTCCAAGGAAAAGGAGAAACCCCCAGAGGGCAGCTGTCGGCACAAACGCCCGGCCGCATCACAGAGCCTGGCACCTGCCATTCACATGCCCACTGAGGAATAGTTGATATCAATGCTCTGCGTGAATGAGCAGAGAATCAGAAGAAGAGGCCTGCTGGATCAGATCGAGAAGCACATGCCGTCCATCATTCCCTCTCCAGGAGGACCCCAATAGATGCATCCAGGAAGCCCACCGGAAGGCAATAGCCCCCTCTCTCTGCTCTGGTTCCCAGCAACCAAGATTCAGAGGCCCGGTCTGTATGTGATGCTTCTGTGCACACCAGGGGTGCGGAGGCCTCCAGTAGGGATGGGGAAATCTCTGAATCTCTAGGGAGCAGCTGCCAGTCAGTGTAAGCAGCACTGAGCTAGGAGGGTGACTCGGTATAAGCCAGCTTTCTGCGTCCCCAGAAGTCTCCTAAATCCTCTGTGCCAGCATAGCAGATGGAGAGGGTATCTGAGTTAAAATAACCAGCTAATCAACTGGTCAGCGAAAATGATTGAATATTTACATACTGTACTGCAAAAGTTAACAGGGAGAGTAAGAGGAAACACTATGCAAAAAGTTAATAAGGAATGGATGGTTTTTTTAAAGAACATCTTAAAAATTATATGGATAAGGTGGATCTCCTGACAGACATAGAATGAATCTAGAAAATGTATAGCAAAACTCGTCTAGAAAAAGAACTGGGAAAAGAGAATAATAAAAATGAAATGCGTACAGATTAATAAATTGTAAAATAGCACAATGAGAAGAGTTGGAAGTCAAACACTATGTTGGGTTTGTATATAGGTAATGTATGTTTTACAGGTATGTATGTAGGTATGGTATGGTATGGTATGGTATGTATTGTTTAAGTTTATGTATAATAAAGATTTTAAAAATTAATAATAATAATAATAATAATAATAATAATAATAATAATAATAATATGGGGACACCTGGGTTCAAGTCCCTGCCAAGCCACAAAGCATTGAGAGTATTCAGGTCAGTTCCTCTGAGCCAGTGTTTCCCAAACTTTTTTCTCTGGGCCACACTTTGAGAATAAAAATTTGTTTGCACTACACCAATTTTAAAATAGGAATATATTGGAAAATGCAACTAGGATTGCCCTCGGTATCGCTTGATGCTCTTGCTTTTGTTTTGAAAAGATATTTGTCCATAGTCTGCAAATAAATAAATAAAAATTTGATACCATACTGAAATGTGTATTTGTGTGTATTTGATTGTGCTTGAAGCGGCCCATCATTCTCTCCTGCCATACCAGTGTGGCATGCCACACGCTTTGAAAACCACTGAAGAAAGGATAAGAACGAACTTGGTGATCCGCTTAAATTAAAGAATGTATAAAGAGAGAATTTTATTAGATAAAAGATGAAGGCACACCTATACCAGGTGGCTTAAAAAATTAACTGAAGAAGAGAAGCAGGTTAAACGTGTAAAGAAAAGCAAGCGACTAGTCATCAACCGGAAGTATTTTATACCTTTTGTATTTTAACTCTTCTCTATCCTGTGTTTTCCTTTCTTTTTCCTTTTCTCTCTTTTTTTTCTCCCCCCCCCACCTCTTTCTTTTCCTTTCTTTGTTCTCATAATTTAAGTCCACAATTTTCTTTTTGGGCTACGGTATTTGAAAATATTTGAGTTATACCTGAGTTATATTTGAGTTATGTTATTCTATGTTATGCTGTGTTTATGTACTATGGGAGTAAGTTATGGTTTCTTTTTATGACTTTTTTCATTTCTAGATCATTCTATGTTATTTTTCTTTTGAATGTTGTCTTATGATATGTAATGTTTTAATAACTGAAATAAAGAACTTTTTAAATTTAAAAAAAGAAAAGAAAACCACTGCTCTAAGCTCTGACATACCTCACAGGGCTGTTGTGTGTGGGTTGTTTCCTCCACATATTACAGATTTGGGGAACGGCATACTGTAGCTGTTTCCCGAAGGCCACCCAGTGAGTAAATGGCCGGAGGAAGATTTAAACTCTGGCCCTGAAGCTCAGTCATGTCACAACATCTTTGACACCGGCCAGGAATCCAGCGAGTGAACATTGTTTAGTGATTTATTGAGTGCTGGGAGACGTGCAGGAAATGACATGTTTTCAGTGCCGTTATTAGCATCAGACGCGAGAGGCCATTCTTGCCAAAAAGTCCTTTCTGTGCTTGGGCAATTTGGGGATAATTGTGTGGAGTGATGCAAACCCATCGATTGGCCAGGAGCAGGGGGCCGATAAATGCATCTGAAGTGAATCCCCCCCCTACACTTGAGGATGAAGGCAAGTGCCGCAAGGCGGGCGAGACGCTGGAGGGTAATTTTAGCACTTGCTCGCCCAGAGACAGACAAAAGCCAGCAATTATGCAGGCTGCCCTCCGGAGCCCCTGTGCCCAGGAAGCCGAGAGCTGAGAGGCAAGTGAGTCACCAAATGCCACAAGGCCAGAAAGTCCCCACTGATGTCAGTAGCAAGCTAAAACAATAAAGAAATTGAGGCTAGTAAGAGGCGAGATGCTGCCACAAGGTTTGAGGAATCAAAGAGCAGACCTGCATCCTGTTTCATGGAGCGATCAAGGGCTCTGCTCTCCCTCCATGGGCAGAGGCAGAAATGCTTCTGAATACAGGTTGCTGGAAACCACAGGAGGGTTTCTTGTGGTCAGATCCTGCTTGTAGGTTTCCCCACAGGCATCTGGCTAGCTCTTGTGAGAACAGGATGCTGGCCTGATCCAGCAGGTCTCTTGTGATGCTCCAACATGGCCAATCGGATGCTTCGGGGGGTAAAGGTAAAGGTAAAGGACCCCTGGACGGTTAAGTCCAGTCAAAGGCGACTATGGGGTTACGGCGCTCATCTCACTTTCAGGCCAAGGGAGCTGGCGTTTGTCCACAGACAGCATCCCGGGCCACGTGGCCAGCAGGACTACGCCGCTTCTGGTGCAATGGGACACTGTGACAGAAGCCAGAGCGCATGGGAATTCTGTTTACCTTCCCACCACAGCAGTACCTATTTATCTACCTGCATTGGTATGCTTTCGAACTGCTAGAAGCATAGAGTTGGAAGAGACCACAAGGGCCATCCAGTCTGACCCCCTGCCAAGCAGGTTGGCAGGAGCTGGGACAGAGCAATGGGAGCTCACTCCGTCGCAGGGATTCGAACCATAGAATCATAGAGTTGGAAGAGACCACAAGGGCCATCCAGTCCAACCCCCTGCCAAGCAGGAAACACCATCAAAGCATTCTTGGCATATGCCTGTCAAGCCTCTGCTTAAAGACCTCCAAAGAAGGAGACTCCACCACAATACTTGGTAGCAAATTCCACTGCCAAACAGCTCTTACTGTCAGGAAGTTCTTCCTAATGTTTAGGTGGAATCTTCTTTCTTGAAGTTTGAATCCATTGCTCCGTGTCCGCTTCTCTGGAGCAGCAGAAAACAATCTTTCTCCCTCCTCCATATGACATCCTTTCATATATTTGAACATGGCTATCATATCACCCCTTAACCTTCTCTTCTCCAGGCTAAACATACCCAGCTCCCTAAGCCGTTCCTCATAAGGCATCGTTTCCAGGCCTTTGACCATTTTGGTTGCCCTCTTCTAGACACATTCCAGCTTGTCAGTATCCTTCTTGAACTGTGGTGCCCAGAACTGGACACAGTACTCCAGGTGAGGTCTGACCAGAGCAGAATACAGTGGTACTATTACTTCCCTTGATCTAGATGCTATACTCCTATTGATGCAGCCCAGAATTGCATTGGCTTTTTTAGCTGCTGCATCACACTGTTGACTCATGTCAAGTTTGTGGTCTACCAAGACTCCTAGATCCTTTTCACATGCACTGCTCTCAAGCCAGGTGTCACCCATCCTGTATTTGTGCCTTTCATTTTTTTTGCCCAAGTGTAGTACCTTACATTTCTCCTTGTTAAAATTCAACCACCTCTGTCGTAGGGATTCTGATCGGCAAGCCCAAGAGGTTGAGTGGTTTAGACCACAGCGCCACTTGCATTTACCTTTGGGGAACCCACAACCAGGCCAATAGCATAACGGCCCCTCTCGCACTCTGCTGCAACTGGAATTGGGTGTGGGGATTGTGCTGAATGGCAGCTATGGGCAGTAAGAACCATCTACCTTTTATGGCCTGCCCATAAAAAGCAAGTCTGGGGTGATACGTCCACTGTTTCCAGGAACTTTTCTCATGGTGAGATTTTTGTGGGCGAGCTGAGAGGCTGTTTGGACCCTCAGTGAGAACCCAGAGGGTGGGTGAGAAGGAAAATGAATTGATCTTGATTTTCACATATTAGTAACTTTGTATTATGTTACAGTTTTATATTTACATGTGTGTTTTTGTAAGCAAAAAAACCTGAGTTGCTTGTCGCTGCTTCGGTTTTTTTGTACACTGCTTAGAGACATTTCTAATATATTGGGTGGTATAGAAATCAAATCACGCAAGCAAACAGTGGCTGTAAAGAAATGTGGAAGGTCAGATTTAATTGAGTTGCTGATTAAAGCAGGAGAATCAACATAAGCAGTACAGACCACAGGTGGATCTACACACAGGGGGGGAAACGCTATAAATAAGTCAGAAATTAAATCGTTATAACAATAGGAAAAAAACACTATGTAAAAACCACATCAAATTTGTTTTGCTCTCTGGTGCCATCTGGTGTTGCATGTTTATAATGAATTCAAAACGTCATATATATTTTTACTAATGTAGCTGAGCTCCATATCAGTCCAAATTGTGAATGGAGGGTTTACTGTTTAAAGACGTTAGCATGTGCTTTGCTATTTCAAATCATTTTTTAATCATTGAATTTGTATCGGGAAATTCCAGGGCCAATTCACAAAAATAAAACTATCCACACAATTTAGGATTATGGAACGACCAACAGCAAAAAGATGGAAGGCAAAGAAAGGACATTAAACCAAGGAGCCCTGAAAGCAGTTTCAACTAAAACACAATGCCTGGGCAAGCAAGGCATTAACAAAGTGGCAAAAAGGCTGAAATGTTGGCCAACGTGCACCTATCAAAATTGCGCAGGGAGGAATTCAATGTAACGCTAAGACAATCGGTCTGTCAGGGCACCTGTCTGTCATCCTGCGAGTGAGTCTCGCCCCAGACTAGGAGGCCAACACACAACAGCACAGCTTCCTGGCATTTAGAAAAGGGTCCGATTATGCAGCTCAAGCTCAAGGGAATCCACTTTAGCAAACAGCATTACTTTAATTACCTGGAAGTTCTTACCTTGCCAGCTTGCTGAGTCCAAGCACCTGTTTGTTAGGGAGGTAGCCTATGTGCACCTAAGAGAGGGAGGGGGGGAAGGATGGGGGAGGAAAGTCATGAAAGAGATCACAAAGGTGCGCGGCTGTCGGGCAAGACCTGGGGGGGTTCATGCATGTGCATCCATGCCGGATCAAGCATGACCCAGGAGTGCGCTTTTGAGCCTGTGCAGGGAAGAGGCAATAATGGTCATGCAAGTTGCCTTAAGAGGCTGAGAAGGACCAGAAAAGTCAACATGCTCGGTGAACTCACTTCCAGTTTGTCTCTGCTTCCTGTAAAGAAGGGAAGCGGCAATCAGAAACCATTATTTGTGAATGCAGTAAGGAGGAATTGGATACATTGGGACATATTTTCTTCTTCTCTTGCAACTTTGGCACTAATGCTAGAAGTCAATTATTGGATGCCCTACAAAGGGAAAGGCTTACGCTCCCACCTATTCAAACATTGTTATCAGATAGTAATGATAAAATTACTTCCGTTGCAGCCGAATTTTTAAGTTCAGTCCATATAGAAAGATTAAGCTATCATAAAGAGGATTAGGGATCTTAGTTAAATAGTAATGCGGCATTATAAAACTGTTATATCCATACCTGCCAAGTTGCTGTCAGAGAAATAAGGGACCGGGCCGGAAATAGCAGACCGGAAGTAGCGCTGCCGCCATTTGGGAACTGGGCGGAGCATGTTCAGAAGTGACTTTTGATGCTGCTTTGCCCAGTTCCAAAATGGCCGCCGCGCCAGAATAAACCGGGGGGAAACAAAAAAATCTGTTTTTTCAGCTAGGAACAGCTGGAAAAACGGGGATTTCCCAGGGAAAATGGGAGACTTGGCAGCTATGGTTATATCATTTATATAAATTGTTTATTATGAGAAGTTTTAATCTATTTCTATGGATTAGTATTGAATTCTAGAGTTAATGATTTAATTAATACAAGTCTTATTTTTTGAGTCCATATTTTAAATATTTTATATAGAATACTTTCAAAAAGTATTGGTCTGTTATGCCTAATAAAGGTTATTGAATTGAATTGAACCATTCAAAGTAGGCTTCCAAAAGAGCCGAGAAGATTGCTTGGGAGGTCTAAGAACGGCGACACAAATCCGTTTGACACGCTGCTGCACGGAGCTGGTTTTTAAACAGCTGAGGACTTCAATGGGTCACAAGAACATAAGAGAGTGCTGGATCAGACCAACAGTCCACCTAGTCTAGCATCCTGTTCTCACAGTGGCCAACAGTGTGATACCTACAAGCAGGATCCGAGCACAAGAGCCCTCTCCGCCCTCCTGTGATTTGCAGAAACTGGTATTCAGAATCATTGCTTCTTCCAGTTCTGGAGGTTCATAGCCATGGATAGTCCCAGCCTCCAGAACTTTTGCGGCCTTTGGAAAAAACTTCTCTCTCTCTCTCTTTTTTTTTAAAAAAGGGGGGAATAAGGCAGAAGGTTATTGCTCACAGAAAGTTCTATGCCTTTCTGTGCTTATACTGAACAATCACAGCTTCCCGCAAAGAATTGCAGATACCTTTTTTCCCCCACCCCAAAGGTGTGTAGATTCTCTGTAAATGTTATGCAAGAAAAACTTTTAAAAAAAATGATTTTAAAAAAAAAATCTCTGTAAATCTCATACCTACTCAGAACTACATAAATCATTTCTTTCTATTTTTTAAGTTTTTTATTTATATTTTTCAACTTTACACATTTCATTAGTTTTACAATCAATTTAACATTTCCAAATTTTGACTTCCTTCCCCCTCTTCCTGTGGCTCCTTAAATTAATTTGTTTATGTCTTCTGCATACTCAAGTTCATTTAACTTGCTCGTTTATATACCTACTGTAAATATATACTCTTATAAAACTGCAGGTTATGACATTAATCCTGCTAATGTTTCATATGTTCACAATTTATCTGCAAATATTCAAGAAACCATTTCCATTCTTTTATTTAAAAAAGTTTGTTATCTTGATTTCTTATGCTTCCGGCAAGTTTCGCCATTACATAAATCGTTTCCCCTATGTTTCCTAGATAGAGAGAAGAGCTATTAAATTAGATTATTATTAATGATATTTTATTTCCAAATGTAAAGGCGAAGGCTTCTTTAATGAATGTAAGAAGAGTTGGGCTGCTGGATCAGGCCCAAAGGACATCTAATTCAGGGTTCTTTTCTCTCAGTGGCCAGCCAGATGCCCCGACGGGGAGCCCCAAAGCAGGACCCGAGTTCAAAAGACGGTCCCCTCTACTTGCGATGGCTCCCAGCAACTGGTACCCAGAAGCACACTGCCCTCCAAGTGGGGGGGGGAAACAGACAGTGGTTGTGTCTGCGTGATCAAAGCATCGGGAAAAGCCCCACTGAACATGGAGCTGCAAGAAGGGACAAATTGTCCCCTGCCAAATTAGCTGGAACTACTTAGAAAGGAAAAATAACAATAACAATTAGGAAAGCCACAGAATGTACTTTCTCTGGAGAGAGAATAATCTTACGGGCGCCACAGTGCCATTGTTTTATGAGGGAAGAAAGGAGGAAAGAACAAGCATCAGGGCCCAAGTTTGGAGGTTGGAGAGCAGAAAGAAAATACCCCCCCCCAAAAAAAACCTCTTCTTCTCTAGAGCAGACGTCAGCTGCTTGCCAGGCCCCAGAAAGAAATCCACAATCGTGGTTGCCACTGATGTCATCCTGGCTGTCATAATAATAATAATAATAATAATAATAATAATAATAATAATAATAAATTTATTATTTACTAGTGTCATTCAGCCCGTTTAGAAAACGGGCGCTAGAAAAGTGTGGGCACTCTGCACACACTCAGAGGCGTTGCTGCCCGACAATGAGTTCCGGAGCGAGCACCGCTCCCGCCGCTGGGAAAAGGGGGTAGGGAGGCGAGACAAAGGGAAGAGGGGGCTGATTCGAGGGGAGGGTGGCGAAGGAGAGAGCCCCCTATTCTTCCCCTCACTACACAAAGGTTTCCCCCCTTCCTTCCCCCAGCGCCGGCCAAGCCCTCCTGCCGCCGTCCCCTCACACACACACGGTCTCACCTAAACCTGCCTTTGTGGGCGCCTGGCAGCCCGCCCTTCGCCCTCCGCTTCGGCGGAGGAGAGAGGGACAGCCCTCTGCTCACGCCCAGAGGCACAGGGGGCGGGCACGGCAAGCAGCGCCTGGCCTTGAAGGGCAGGCCCCTCACGGAGGGAAAGCGCGTGAGGGGAAGGCGCGAGGGGAGGCGGAGTCCGGCGCCTGGAACCTAGCCGCCTCCCTCAGCCATGGTGTGCTTCGGCGCAGGCTTCGCCTACGACGACGACGACGGGGGAAAGCCTGGCCGCCGGAGCTGCAGCAGCAGGAGCCGGAGGACTGGGAGTCTTTGGCGGGGGCGACCGGCTGGCCCGTCCCCTGCCCAGGTGCGGGGAGAAGAAGCGGAGGCTGCCTCGCCTCGGACTCCCGCCGGCTGGGTAGCGCTCAGGGAAGGGCCTGGAGTGGACGGGAGGCCGCCTTTCCTTCCTTGGATCCCCACACCTGAGGGGCTTGAGGAAGGCCCCGGAGCCCGATGCCGCCATCTTGGTCCGCCGCTGCTGGGACCTGTCCTTGCTGGACGCACACACGTGCAAGCTCTCCCCCCCCCCCCGCCGCCGCCGCCAACGGCAGCCGCAGGGAAACGGTAGGTGGGGGGGAGAGCGCGTGTGCGTGTGCGTCCAGTCTCTGCGTCCAATCCGTGTGTCCCTGGGGCACATGCGCAGTACCCCAGGGTCACACACTTTATATATATAGATACCCCGCCCATCTGGCTGGATCTCCCCAGCCACTCTGGGCGGCTTGCAACAGAAATATTAAAACACAATAATATTTAGCCTGAGCAATGCAAGAAACTGCCTTAGACAGAGTCAGACCACTGGCCCATCTTCCTCAGTATTGTCTGCACTGACTGGCAGCAGCTCTCTGGAGTTTCAGACTTTGGGGGAAGCCACGACTGTTTAAAGTGGCACTAAACTGCTTCGAATGTGTAATGCAGATGGGGCCAGATACAGCCCCCCCCCCACCCTCGTTTCTCAGGCCTGACCATAACTAAGCCTATGCACAAAAGTGATCTTCTAAAAAAAAAAAAAAAGTCACTTTGCATGTTGATTCCCTGTTTATCTCTGCCTCGTTTCCAGAGTGTTTCATTTTTGATTGTTAAGTTCGTTGAGGCATGGACCTGCCCCGCTTATTGCCTACAATGCACACTGAGCATGTTGTGTAAATAATAGTAGTAGTAGTAATAATAATAATAATTTATTTTGATCCACTCTGGGCGGCTCCCAACAGAATATTAAAAGCACAATAAAACATCAAACATTTAAAACTTCCCTAAACAGGGCTGCCTTCAGATGTCTTCTAAAAGTCAGATAGCTGTTTATTTCCTTGACATCTGATGGGAGGGCTTTCCACAGGGCGGGTGCCACCACCGAGAAGGCCCTCTGCCTGGTTCCCTGTAAGTTCAGTGAGGGAAACGCCAGAAGCCCTCGGTGCTGGATCTCAGTGTCCGGGCTGAACAATGGGGGTGGAGATGCTCCTTCAGGTATACTGGGCCGAGGCTGCTTAGGGCTTTTAAGGTCAGCACCAACACTTTGAATTGTGCTCAGAAACGTACTGGGAGCCAATGTAGGTCTTTCAGGACCAGCGTTATGTGGTCCGGACAGCTGCTCCCAGTCACCAGTCTGGCTGCCGCATTCTGGATTAATTGTAGTTTCCGGGTCACCTTCAAAGGTAGCCCCACGTAGAGCGCATTGCAGTAGTCCAAGTGGGAGATAACTAGAGCATGCACCACTCTGGCGAGACAGTCTGCAGGCAGGTAGGGTCTCAGCCTGCGTACCAGATGGAGCTGATAGACAGCAATTAAACCATAATCATGCAAGAAGGTGCAAAGCCTTGCCAGAGATTTGGGGCACTATCCTGCTTCCTCTCTGCCTGTATTTTCTCCTCCCACAGCAATGGGGGAAGAGTCTTTTTTGCTCCCCCAGCTGTTTC
Source organism: Zootoca vivipara (assembly GCF_965207765.1). Taxonomy (NCBI): domain Eukaryota; kingdom Metazoa; phylum Chordata; class Lepidosauria; order Squamata; family Lacertidae; genus Zootoca; species Zootoca vivipara. The sequence goes on along the minus strand of NC_142582.1, from coordinate 129,557,859 downwards.
CTTATTGTTTGGGGGGGGGAAAGCTCCTCTTTGTTAAAAAATATGAAAAGTAAGCAGAAGTTTATTGCTCACAGCAGGTTCTGTGCTCCTGCGATGATGCCTTTTTAACTGACGGTTCGTGTGACCTGGAAGAGATCAGAGCTTATGTCCAGGGCAATCAGGTTTAATGCACAGACATCTGCCCTCGAGGAAGGCTGCTGGTACGAAGGGCTTTGAAATGAAATGTCAGAAGCTATGATGAAGGAGGCAAAGACCAGCGCGAAGAGGGGGGGGGCGACCTTTCCAGAGGGAAGTCGGCAAAGACTTCGGCAAGGAAAGGTCTCCAGAAACTGCATTGGGAGGATTTACAGGGAGACATCAGAGAGAGACTCTCTCTCTCTCTCTCTCTCCACACACACACACACACCAGCCGTTCTCGAAAAACATGGATCTTGAAAGCGCAACAAGTGAGTTACGCTTTCACGTCCTGGAAACAGCTCGTTTGAGACCTCCTCTGTTTACCAGCACCCACTCGCTTTGCAAAACTCACTTTGAGGCAAAGCAAATTGTACTAAGTGACCAAAGAGACGCAATTTCAACTTGTGCCATTTATCCTCTTTTACGCAATTCGGGTTTCCTTGGCTCCTAAGTTTGGGTTTCTGAATCCAGCACTGGAAAAGCTGTCTGCCGACACTGAGCCCACCCCACCCCGCCTCCAGACACCAGTTGCCGGCTGGATCAGTGCTGAGCTCTGCACCAACATTTGCTTGGTTCCAAGTGGCAATTCTGGGCAGAAAATTCAGCAGCAGGTGAAACAGAGCCGCAGGTGAAACTAACATGCAATGCAGCCCTTGGGGGTCGCCCCCATGTGGCTAAGGTCAACACTTTGCTTCTCGCATAATACCAAACACTACCCATGTATCCTGTTCCATGAGGACTAGAAAGACAGCCCTATGTTGTAATGTAGTGGTTAGAGTAGGGTTTCCCAAGCTGTTTCTCCAGTTTTTTTTGGACTACAATCCCCATCATCCCTGACCACTGGTCCTGCTAGCTAGGAATGATGGGAGTTTTAGTCCAAACCAGCTGGAGACTTCCCAAGTTTGGGAAACGCTGGGTTAAGCGTTTCGGACTGGAACCTGGGAGAGACCAGGGTTCAAATCCCCCCCACTCGGCCATGAAGCTCGCTAGGTGTGACTTTGGGCCTGTCACTGCCTCCTCTCAGCCTGGCCTACCTCACAGGGTTGTTGTGTGGATTGAATGGGGAGAGGGAGAACCGTGTATGTTTCCATGAGCTCCTGGGAGGGAAAAGGTGGGATTTACATGAAAATCCATTGGTCCATGGGGTCACGAAGAGTCGGACACGACTAAACGACTAAACAACAACAACAACATGAAAATCAATCAAAAAGATCAATGAGACAATCCTCACACAGCTAAACCCACAACAAACGGGCATCAAGCAGGAGCCCGCTTAAAACATTTTTGTTCAGACACTGAGATCCCTGCATTACAGCGGGTTGGACTAGATGACCCCTGGGGGTAAATTCCGGCTCTTCAGTTCTATGATTCTGCAATAACTTGCCGATGGAATTCCTAAAGCAGGCATCCCCAAACTACGGCCCTCCAGATGTTTTGGCCTACAACTCCCATTATCCCTAGCTAACAGGACCAGTGGTCAGGGAAGATGGGAATTGTAGTCCGAAACATCTGGAGGGCCGAAGTTTGGGGATTCCTGCCCTAAAGGGTTTGGTGAACCAAACATTCAGATTCATACGCCTGTTCATTCTCTGTGTGTGGTTGGTTTTTTTAAAGAAACAAAAAAGCGAGAAAGGGGAAAGCAAGTCAAAAATTACCTTTCCCACAAATGGAACCAGGTGATGCTCGCACATCGAGAACATGTCTATGTCCTTCACGATCACCATTTCGTCGTGATCTTCATCAAATATGGCATCATTTAGTACATCTGAAATCAAGCAAAGCACATTAGTAATGACCAAGTTGCTACTGATTACGGTGAAGGAAGAACGGTGTGTTTTGACTGCTTCCGCCCTCGCTGTTCCCAGCCGGGTCATCGCCAAACCAAATATCTGGTATCGATCCTTGTTTGGCCCAATTATATATCGTATTTCTGCACATTTGTACTTCTGTGATGCAGGCACAGATTTCTGCATCTGGCAGGCCCAGTTTTATGGGAGAGATTCCTCTAATAAGTCCCGTCATCAGAAGCCCTGGGCAATGACTTCCGTTTGCAAATGGGGCTTTCCGCTTCCACTCTCCCCCCCCCCCACAAACACGCAATGCCCCCCACAATTAGCTAAGACCCGGCAGAACAGTGTGCAAGGGAAGAGAAGTGAGATTGTTCTGCCTGGCAAGCTGAAATGCTTGCACCGACAGAACAATCCCCGTCCCTTTTAAAACAAGTGTCTAGTCCTCCTAGAGGAATATATATGAGCTGAATTACCTCTGCCAACATGGGCCTGTGGCTACAGAGTTATTTAGTTATTATTTGCTTGATTTATAGACTGCCCTTTATCCAAAGATCCTGCAACAGTGCACAACATCAAGAACATAATGCAGAGAATAATAATAATAATAATAATAATAATAATAATAATAATAATACCCCACCCTCCCCAGCCAGGGCCGGGCTCAGGGTGGCTAACACTAAATATAAATTACAATAAGACGTAATAGAAAAAAACACCAGTTAATTAAAATACAGCTTAAAATACATCTTAAATAATAACAGTCCTCCCCCACCACCGCCCCCCATTTAACAGGCCATAGATTATTTAATGGCCAAAGGCCTGGGTAAAGAGGAATGTTTTCACCTGGCACCTAAAGACATGTAATGATAGCACCATAGACAGCATCTTAAAAAGCAGAGACATCACCTTGCCGACAAAGGTCCGTATAGTTAAAGCTATGGTTTTCCCAGTAGTGATGTATGGAAGTGAGAGCTGGACCATAAAGAAGGCTGATCGCCGAAGAATTGATGCTTTTGAATTATGGTGCTGGAGGAGACTCTTGAGAGTCCCATGGACTGCTAGAAGATCAAACCTATCCATTCTGAAGGAAATCAGCCCTGAGTGCTCACTGGAAGGACAGATCCTGAAGCTGAGGCTCCAATACTTTGGCCACCTCATGAGAAGAGAAGAATCCTTGGGAAAGACCCTGATGTTGGGAAAGATTGAGGGCACTAGGAGAAGGGGACGACAGAGGACAAGATGGTTGGACAGTGTTCTCGAAGCTACGAACATGAGTCTGACCAAACTGCGGGAGGCAGTGCAAGACAGGAGTGCCTGGCGTGCTCTGGTCCATGGGGTCATGAAGAGTCGGACACGACTAAGCGACTAAACAACAACAACAACAACAACAATGATAGCACCAGGTGAGACTCTCTGGGGACAGCATTCCACAAAGAGGGGGCCATCACCGAAAAGGCTCTTCCTTGTGTTGCAAACCTCTGGACTTCCCGAGGAGGAGGCACACAAAGAAGGGCCTCAGATGACAATTGCAGGGCCTGGATCTATTCCTATGGGGAGATGTGACCCTTGAGGAATTGAGGTCCTGAGGCTTTATAACCAGCACTTTGAACTGGGCCTGGAAACTAATTGGCAGCTAGTGCAGTCAGGCCAGGATCGGTGATAATTGCTCACACCATCTTGCCCCGGTGAGCAAGCTGGCTGCCAAATTCTGCACCAGCCGAAATTTCCAAGCAGTCTCCAGGGGAAGCCCTACGTTTAACGCATTGCAGTAATCTAACCTTGAGGTTAACAGAGCACAGACAACAGTAGTTAGGCTGTCCGTGTCCAGATAGGGGCGTAGCTGGGCCACCAGCCAAAGCAGATGGAAGGCGCTCCAGGCCACCTGAGCCTCAAGCAACAGCAAAGCATCGAGGAGCCCCGTTAGACTTGGATCTGTGAGATTTTAGTTTGTGTCTCAGCTTAGGAGCATAGGATGCAGCCTTATACAGAGTCAGACCACAGACCCACCTAGGTCAGTATTATCAACCCTGACGGTCAGCAACCCTGCCCACTATACCTGAAGGAACGTCTCCACCCCCATCGTTCAGCCCAGACACTGAGGTCCAGCGCCGAGGGCCTTCTGGCAGTTCCCTCACTGCGAGGTTACAGGGAACCAGGCAGAGGGCCTTCTCAGTGGTGGCACCCGCCCTGTGGAACGCCCTCCCATCAAATGTCAAAGAGATAAACACCTATCTGACTTTTAGAAGACATCGGAAGGCAGCCCTGTTTAGAAAAGCTTTTGATATTTGATGAATTATTGTATTTTAATTTTGCTGGAAGCCGCCCAGAATGGCTGGGGAAACCCAGCCAGATGGGCGGGGTATTATAATTATAATTATTATTATTATTATTTCAGAATATTATTATTATTATTATTTCAGAAAGGGCACTCTCCTAAGTCCTTCCTGGGAAATGGCAGTGATCGACCTTTTGCAATGAGGCTGCCATGACCCCGCCGAGCAACATCTTTTTCTCAGTTCTCCATCTGTAAAATGGGTACAGCAGCTGCCTCCCTCGCACTATTGTGAAAGCAAGCAAACAAACAAACAAACCGTAAAGCAGATGGGGAAAGTCGAAAGAGGCGTCACCAGAATCACACATTTGCTGCCGTCTGGAATTTTCCTACTCTGGGTTACCTGCCCTCAGGAGGGAGGGAGGGAAAGGAAAGGAAGTCTATGCATAAATGCTTTGCTGGACTTCATTTTTTTACTTTTTACACAGTTCCTGTGCAAGAGCCAATCTGAATAAGAACAAAAGGGCTTTCGGGCAGCGGTCCCCACCCTCGGAGCCCATCAAAAGCTCCCCGCCCCGTCTCCAAGTGACTCAAAAGCTAATTTAAAAAAACCTACAGCTGTGCTAGACGCCTTTTCTTTTACAGCTTCCTCTGACACAAACACAGACGCACAAACACCCCTCACAAACATAGGCACCGATGGATGCCTAGGAGCTGCCATTTGGGGCTGATAGTGATATGCTATCGCGGGCGGTTTTAATTTCCTGTGCGCAGCCAGATGCAGGTAACCCTGGCGACCAGGGATGGAGCGGCTCTCGGCTCCTCTGTCATGTCCATCACCAGGAAGTGTCTGGAGAAGGCGGGTTGTTGGGGGGGGGAGAGCAGGGAGGCTTTCCAAGCGAGTACAAAGGGCAGCCACAATTACATTTGCCTCTGGCCAACTCCCTTCCCGTAAGGCAACCTTTGCCAACCTGGTGCCCTGCAAATGTTGTGCGTCACAACTCCCGTCAATCAGTTCCGGCTGCGTGACTGATGGGGACTTCAAAGGCCTCCAGAGCAAGGAGACGGAGGAAAGTTTCTCTCCGAACACCAGGGATCGTGGACAGCAAATGAAGCGGAATGTTGGAGAGTTCAGGACAGATAAATAAAGGGTGCCTTCATGCAGTGTGCAGAGTTAATCGGTGGAACTCTCTCCCGCAGGAGGCAATGATGGTTGCCAACTTGAATGGCTTTAGAAGAGGAGGACTGGGCAAATTCATGAAGGAGAGGTAATCGGTGGGTACTAACCGTTTTGGCTATGCTCTACCTCCACAGTTGGAAGCAGCAATAATAATAATAATAATAATAATAATAATAATAATAATAATAATAATAATAGGCAGAGAGCCTTCTCGGCAGTGGTGCCCTCCCTGTGGATTGCCCTCCCATCAGATGCCAAGGAGATATAGAACTACACAACTTTTACAAGACATCTGAAGACAGCCCTGTATCAGGAAGTTTTTAATGTTTGACACTTTATCATGTTTTTATATGTGTGGGAAGCCACACATAATAAAAAGTTAGAATCAAAGAATCATAGAATCATAGAGTTGGAAGAGACCACAAGGGCCATCCAGTCCAACCCCCTGCCAAGCAGGAAAAACCATCAAAGCATTCTTGACATATGCCTGTCAAGCCTCTGCTTAAAGACCTCCAAAGAAGGAGACTCCACCACACTCCTTGGTAACAAATTCCACTGCCAAACAGCTCTTACTGTCAGGAAGTTCTTCCTAATGTTTAGGTGGAATCTTCTTTCTTGTAGTTTGAATCCATTGCTCCGTGTCCACTTCTCTGGAGCAGCAGAAAACAACCTTTCTTATCTCCTCCCAACTGTTGTGATCCTCTCTTTCATCTCATCCAACGTCACTTTTGCCTATGGGGAGTTTATTTTAACAAAAAATAAAAATCCTTCCAGTAGCACCTTAGAGACCAACTTAAGTTTGTCATAGGTATGAGCTTTCGTGTGCATGCACACTTCTTCAGATTTTGTGTGCATGCACTTCTTCTTCAGATAATAAAAATTTGTTGTTGTTGTTGTTAGCCATCCATTTGACTGGCTTGCCCCAGCCATTCTGGGTGGCTTCCAGCAAAATATAAAAACACAATCATACATTTAATACTTCGCTATGCTTCTGAACACCTGTTTCTGGAAGCCACAGGAGGGGAGGGGGTTCTTATACATGAATCCTACTCGCTAGTTTCCCACAGGGAACTGGATGTGGCCTTGCGAGAACAGAGTGCTGGACCAGGTGGGACATTGGCCTGATCCAGCAGGCTCTGTTTATGTTCTCGTGAGCACACCAGGTCGGGGAAGGCAACTCACTCTCTGTAAAATGGCTACAAAACTGCCTGCCTCGCAAGGCTGTTGTGAGAATGAATTCAATCATGACTTTTATACCCTGGTGCAGGAATAACGGACGGAAACACCACCATCATATTAGCAGCGGTTATTACGCCTGGGTTCTGATGGGGCTGCTCTTAAGAAGGCGCTGCTTAGGAACCAGAGTCAACTAGCAAAGGAAACTGGACTCCCTGCCCAAGGGAAATGCTTTTAAGTCCTACTGAAATCAAACGCAAACAGGAGTGTGATCCTCTATCCCCGTCTACACAGATGCTAGGTCTTATCGAGTCCAACCGGACTTACTCCCAGGTAAAAGCACAGCAAGGCCCCACTGAACTCAATAGAATTTAACTTCTGTGTGATGTTTTGGGAGGGACCCCAGGGGTCATCCAGTCCAACCCCCTGAAATGCATTTACCTACAACTAACAGAGCATCCGCCGATAGGGTATTTAGAGCATGTGTGGAGTGCAAACTCCCCACAGGCAAAAGTGGACGTTGGATGAGATGAAAGAGAGGATCGCAACAGTTGGGAGGAGATAAAACCTGAATAGGAAGGGAAGAGAATCGCCCATGATTTGGAGCCTTTGCGTCAGAGGTAAAAGAGCCTGTTGCTATAGGAACTATTTGCATGGCTTTAATGTCACTCGGGAGGCGAGCGGAAAGCAAAGTCTTGACAGCCGTAATGGGGCTGAAGAGGCTGCCTTCAGGGCAGGTTAACGGAAGACACAAAATGGCTAGGATGGAAGGCTGTCTGGGGCATTTGCATTCTCCAGCCGGAGCAGGAAGAACCAAAACCACGAGAAGTTTACGAAGTTGCTTCAAACGCAGGAGCCGACCGAAACATCAGCCAGCAATGCTTATCCCATGTGCCAAAGGGCTTTCCTCAAAACTCCTGCCTCTTGCCTTTCCATCTCCCATCTTGCCACATAACTGGCAAGAGTTGCACTCTGCTACAGCGGGGGGGGGGGGGTCAACCTTTAAATGCCTGTGAGAGCATTGGATTTTCAAGCAAGTGCCAAAGGCACCGCATCCTTTGGTCTCTTGTGAACATAATAAAAGAGGCTGCTGGCCCATCTCGTCCGTGTCTAGTTCTGGGCACTGTTAGTGAATGGGTACACGGAGCTGGACCTCACTGGGCTTCTTGCACCAACTAGAGAACGCCAGGGGGCAACGTTCTCCCCCCCCCACAAGCGACCCCCAAGATGATTCGTCACTCATCTTTCCCAATGCGCTTCTGCGACACATATCCGAAGATATGTGCACACAATACAATAGCAGAGTCCACGCAGAAGCTAAGCATTGGGGGGGGGGTGGATTTCTAAGCTACTTTATTATATACAAAACAGAACAAAATAAATCATGGCTCCTCTCTCCTTCTTCATCTCCAAGAGAGAACAGAAAAGCAATGTTGTTGTTGTTGTTGTTGTTGTTGTTGTTTAGTCGTTTAGTCATGTCTGACTCTGCGTGACCCCATGGACCAGAGCACGCCAGGCACTCCTGTCTTCCACTGCCTCCCGCAGTTTGGTCAAACTCATGTTCGTAGCTTTGAGAACACTGTCCAACCATCTCGTCCTCTGTCATCCCCTTCTCCTTGTGCCCTCCATCTTTCCCAACATCAGGGTCTTTTCCAGGGAATCTTCACTTCTCATGAGGTGGCCAAAGTATTGGAGCCTCAGCTTCACGATCTGTCCTTCCAGTGAGTGCTCAGGGCTGATTTCCTTCAGAATGGATAGGTTTGATCTTCTTGCAGTCCATGGGACTCTCAAGAGTCTCCTCCAGCACCGTAATTCAAAAGCATCAATTATTCGGCGACCAGCCTTCTTTATGGTCCAGCTCTCTTATTATATACAAAACAGAACAAAATAAATCATGGCTCCTCTCTCCTTCTTCATCTCCAAGAGAGAACAGAAAAGCAATAGTACAACAGCCCTTCAGATATTTGAAGATAGGTATCCTGTCTCCTCTCAATCTCCTCTTTTCCAGGGTAAACACCCCCAACTCCTTCAAGTGCTCCTCATAAAACTTGGTTTCCAGACCCTTGATTATCTTGGTCTCCCTCCTCTGCACATACAGTATTCCAGCCTTGTCAACACCCTTCTTAAATTGTGGCACCCAGAATGGGACGCAGTATTCCAGGTGGGGTCCGACCATGGCAGAATAGGGTGGTACTATGACTATGCCCATTAAATTAACCGCCCATCGAAGGGGTGCACTCTGCATTTTCCCCATTCTCTGCTTCATCAACACCGCTTGCAAGGAAGTCTTATAGTTATGAACATAAACACCGCAGAACGAAACTTGCCTTCAGAAGAAAATATTATTGGTTACAAAGTTTTACTCCTTTCAGCTTAACTGTAAAAAAGAAAATAAAAAATTATGCCAACATTTAAAAAAATTCTGAAAAATAAAAAAGAGCTTCGGTAAGTTTACTTTTCATGAGAGTCAAATTAAGGCACTCTCCCCAATGCGTTGACTGTTTAAACAAGTTGAAAACACGGCAGATCATTCAGAGGCAATAAAAGGCTTTCCAAGGCACCTGGTCGAAATTGCAGCCTTTCTTCACTCCGCTTTCCTGCCAAAAATGGTATTTACAAGAAGGGTGACGTACAAGAGGCAACAAGGTTTGCTTCTGCCATCAGTGTCTCTAATGAGGTCTGGAATCATGCGCCGAGCCCCAAATGGAATCAATTGTTTGGAAAGCATCTGCTAGTTCCTCCATCAACATTGGCAGCGGAGAAAAGAGGTCTAATTTAATTCACATTTGTGATTGCACACAGTGCGAGGGGAAATGGGAGGGCAGAGTCAGGCTTTATTCTGCCACTTTCAAGGCAGACCGACACACTTGTCTCTTTTGCACAAATCCTTTGCCACAAAACTATCCACTGTGGAAACTGTTTGGCTTGGTTTTGTATTTTCTAAATGTTTCCTATATTGCTTATTATGAGTAGTTTTGTCGTTACGTTTGCAGTTATGTGTATTTTCCCGTTGGAAGCAGTCCTGAGCATGGTTTGAACTTTGGAAAGCCAGCAAACAAATGATATACAGTGTATACGAATACGAATACTTTATTACGGTCGAAGACCAGCTCTTATAAAAATTCCTTTGGAAGAACAATTCCAGAGAACATATCATACATGTGACGCTTTATACAACAATAGAATTGATATTTATAAAAGCAAGGGGGATAAGAGTGCTTAAAGCTTAAAACTTAAAAAGCTGCCGCAGAAAACTGAGCCTGGGACACTCGGGGAACTGTGTTTTGGGACATTCAGACGGGCTGGTGCTTCTGAGGAGAGAGTCTATGTCTGCATATCTGGACACAGAATCTGGCGACCGTCCTGGTTATCTTCTGGTCTTTACCTAAAAGGAGCAGGTCGTATATTTGCTTTTCCGGGAGGCCTACTGACCTCGCCAGTATGGGGTCCAAGATTTCCCTGCGTGCCTCTTCATAGAAGGGGCATCTAAAGCAGTGTTTCCCAACCTTGTGCCTCCAGCTGTTTTTGGACCACAATTCCCATCATTCCGGAACCAGTGGTCTTGCTAGCTAGGGATGATGGGAGTTGTAGTCCAAAAACAGCTGGAGGCACAAGGTTGGGAAACACTGAAAGAAAAGGTGCTCTGGGCTTCCTGTTTCCCCTAATGGGCAGGCACAGAATCTTTGAGCATATGGTATTTTTTTGTAGGATCCTTCCAAGACAGGCGTGGGCAGGGCCGCACTTCTGGCGAGTGTATACGCCCTTCTTGCGGTTTTTGATAAGAGAAAGGAGAGGTAGGGTGCCGGTGCGGCTATATCTCTCTCACGTTCTCCAATTTTATATTCAGGGCTTCTTGAGCAGTCCTGTTGTCTCTCAATGTCTATGAGTCTTTGTCTGACCGTGGCTTTTGCTTGGCCCAATCCCATACTTAGAAGGGCTTGGAGGGCAAAGCCCATTTTCTGGAGAGTGTTCAGCTAAGGACTGCTAACTGCCAGCCGGACTGGAACTGGTCGCAGAGGATCAATGGAGCTATTCCTCGGGGGGAGCAGATTTAATGCCAGCCATTTGTAGATTGATGATAGGCTGATTAAAGCCTCCACTCTCATCATTCCCGTTTCAAGTCTGACCCATGCGTTCGAAATGCATCTGGGGACGTGTAGGAGGGCTCTGAGAAATTTGGATTGTACGTGCTCCAAGGGAAAGAAGGAAGAGGAGGGTGGACCCAGGAAGGCTCCGTAGAGGAGCGGAGCCAGCCTTTTGGCCTTAAATAGCTTAAGGGCCGCAGGAACAAAACAAAAAAAAACCTTGTGTTCTAAAAAATTTGAGGATGAAGTTTGCGGGGGTTTTTCGGCTGATAGAATTTACGTGAAGGTTGTTGGATCCTGAGGCCTGTACCACCATTCCGAGGTATTTGTAATTTGTAACTTGTTCTAATTTGTGGCCTTGAAGTTTCCAGCTTCTGAGCTGTGATTTTTTCCCCCAAAGGTTTTTTGGTAATTAATTTTAAGGCGATCGGTTTCGCAGTATGTAGCAAGTTTCCTTAGTGCCCGTTTGAGTCCAATAGGGATTCTGGATAGGATTACTGTGTCATCGGCATATAGTAAAACCGAAATGTGCCGGTTTGCGAGCTTCGGTGGATGGAATTGTAAATCATTTAATGCGGCTACTAAATTATTTAAATAAGAATTGAATAGTAGTGGGGCCAGAAGGCACCCTTGTCTGACACCCTTATAGGTTTTAATGGGATCTGTTAGATGTCCTAGGTGGCTGCACCTAACTCTGAGGGCCGTGTTTGCGTGCAGTGCCTGAATTAATAGCAGAAGCCGTTTATCAATTGTCCCAAAGTCTGGTCCTACAGTGTATATTTTAGCCAAGCTTCTAATATTGTGGCTTTGAATATCCACAAGCATTCTGGAGAGATTTAACCACTTTAGACTCCTCTTTTCAACTTCCTCTTTTACCAGTTCCCCAAATTTCTCAGGTGTTTTGAAGTAAAATGTCAATAGGCTGGACTTTCTTGGCAATTGCCCATTTACATATAAATTGAATTTGATAGCACTAGGGTCACCATCCGCATTTGGTTCAACAACATTTACATCTGGCACCAGATCCTGAGAGTCTCTTAAGAATACTTCACCTGTGTTCGGATCCATGATCTACTGTTCTCAAGTATCGAGTCAAGAAAATGGAAAGTGCTACACCAAGTGAGTTGCACTACTGATTAAAAATCGCAAGTGATTCTCAAAACAGTGATCTGCAATGCACTTTCAGGTGATTCACCAGGCAGAAGTCAGTAAGGAGAAGCTGTTGCCATTGTCGCTTTATTGGTTCGTGCTAGTTGCTCAGCAGCTAAGTGCACGCGGCTAGACCTTACAACACACAAAAGCAAACAAACTGACAAGTGGCAGCCAGCTGCAGCGCTAACTCCAAAGCCTGTAGTTTAATGCAGAGCAAGAATTGTTGTTTTCTGCTGCTCCAGAGAAGCGGACACGGAGCAATGGATTCAAACTACAAGAAAGAAGATTCCACCTCAACATTAGGAAGAACTTCCTGACAGTGAGAGCTGTTCGACAGTGGAACTTGCTGCCAAGGAGTGTGGTGGAGTCTCCTTCTTTGGAGGTCTTTAAGCAGAGGCTTGACAGGCATTTGTCAAGAATGCTTTGATGGTGTTTCCTGCTTGGCAGGGGGTTGGACTGGATGGCCCTTCTGGTCTCTTCCAACTCTATGATTCTATGAATTTTGAAACATTTGCCTCGCTACGCCTTCGGCGGAAGCGGTTCTGAATTTGTCCTGGGGTGGCTCCTGTCCAGGGCACACAAAAATGCAAGCAAGGGCAAAATGATTGGGACAAAATACCCAACTCACTTTACAAGTAAATAAAAAAAGGCAAAGGACCCCTGGACAGTTAAATCCAGTCAAAGGTGACTATGGGGTTGCGGCGCTCATCTCACTTCAGGCCGAGGGAGCCGGTGTTTGTCCACAGACAGCTTTCCGGGTCATGTGGCCAGCAAGACTAAACCTAAACCGATTCTGGTGCAACGGAACACCGTGACAGAAACCAGAGCGCACAGAAATGCCGTTTACCTTCCCGCCGCAGCGGTACCTATTTATCTACTTGCCCTGGGATGCTTTCAAACTGCTAGGCTGGCAGGAGCTGGGACAGAGAAATGGGAGCTCACTCCATCACAGGGGTTCGAACTGCCGACCTTCCGATCGGCAAGCCCAAGAGGCTCAGTGGTTTAGACCACAGCGCCACCCGCATCCCAACTTTGCATGTATGCTCATGTGGTCTATACTGGTGGTGACTGACCATGAAAAAAGTTGTTGGGAGTGGGTAGCCTGATGAACAATGGGATTATGGCATTCACCTGACCTCATCTGCACTGCTAACCTGACAGCCCAGTATACCTGAAGGAGTTTCTCCACCCCCATCGTTCTGCCCGGACACTGAGGTCCAGCTCCAAGGGCCTTCTGGCCGTTCCCTCACTGCAAGAAGTGAGGTTACAGAGAACCAGGCAGAGGGCCTTCTTGGTAGTGGCACCCACCCATCAGATGTCAAGGAAATAAACAACCACCTGACTTTTAGAAGACATCTGAAGGCACCCCTGTTTAGGGAAGTTTTTAATGTTTGATGTTTTATTGCTTTATTATTATTATTATTCTGTTGGGAGCCACCCAGAGTGGCTGGGGAAACCCAGCCAGATGGACAGGGTATAAATAATAAATTATTGTATTATGATTATCTCCAGTTATAGCTGGGAAACACTCCTTGTCTGAAATCCTGAAGAGCTGCTGCTGCCAGTCAGTGTGGACATACTGAGCTAGACAGCTTACCTCTGTACAAGCCAGCTTCTTAAATTCCAAGGTGTTTCCAAAATAACAATGATTTCATTGGAAATTCACTTCCCCACTTTTGTAATCTCCTGCAGGGTGACCCATGGATGACCTCATCCCAGCTCCTCAAGGGGCCTCAGGCAAGTCTCTTTCCCAACCTTTCTCCATTCCCGTGCCCTCTGGTTGCTTTGGACTAAAACAAGGCCACCAGCCCTGGGCAGCACTGCCTAGTGAGCACTGCAGTCCAAAACAGCCGGAAGGCACAAAGTCTGCTGTAATCTACCCCATTGGATGGTGCCTGAGAGGTCCTACAGGGAGCCCTTTAAGCACATTCATTTATTGGAAACAGGAGACTACAGCCAGCTCGAATTGCCCCTAATTTGAGAAGAGCAACCTGCCTACATCACAGGGCTGTTGGGAACAGGAACAATGCAAAGCACTGGGCATTTTGCTTTGTTTTTAGTTTGGCGGGGATGTATTCTCCAGGTGCACCCTCGTGCACAGGAGCCCTGCTCACCTGTGATGGTCTCTTGGTAGCCTTTGGTGAAGAACTGCATGGCGGTGGCCGCCCTCCAGGGGGTCTTGAGCAGCCCCTGGCGATCGGGGTCCTCGCCCAGGGCGCGCAGGATGGTGCTGTAGGCTGCGGCCAAGCCGGGCAGGTTCATCTCGTTGTCTTCCTCGCTGCGGGTGCGCTCCTCTCTCCAGCTCTCGAAAGAGCTGGCTGCAGCCTTCGGGCAGCGCGGCGCGTCCGCGGAGGAGCGGCCGGGCAGCGCCTGCGGCGGCTTCTCCGCCAGCGCGTAGCCGTTGTAGCTGGCGGCTCGCAGAGGCTGCTCCAGCAGCGCCCGCGCCTTCACCTTCTCCATTGCTCCGGAACCGGGAGACCTGTCCGTGCGCGACTGGGGGAAACCCTGGAGATCTGGGCTGGGGATCCCCGAGAAGCTCTGCAACCTAACCGATCTGGCGACTTTGCGCGCAAAAGGACGCGCGCCCTGGAGGGACGAACACCCGAGGGGCCGTGCCCGGTCTCAGAAGGAGGGGGCGAGTCTTTCTACCCACGAGGAGCGCAGGGATCCGCAGCGCAGCGTCGTCTCCAGCGCTGGAGACGGTGCGCCAAAGCGGTGACCCGTGCGCCTTTGCGCTGGAGAGGTTGGGAAGTTCCTGGGGGCGCGTGTTCCGGCAGGGAAAAGCGTGGCGCGCCTCGACGGAGGAGGGAAAAGTACACCGATGTCAGGATCCAGCCCTGCCTTTCACCCGGCTCCACCCTCGGACTTTCCCCCGGCCGGCTCGCCCCACTTTATAGCGCGCCAGGCTTCGGCGCAGCTCCTATTGGGCTCCCCTGCCCGTGCGTCACCCGCCCTGGCAGCCTGTAAGAGGATCAGGCGGTCGGCGAGCTCCACGGGCGGAAGCGGGGGTAGCGGCGGCCGACCGGGGGAGCCCAGGCTGGGCCAAGCGGGGACGCGGAGGGACCTCTTTCGAAGTGGGAGACGCTGGGTCGCCGTGGGGAGCACAGGAGAAGCCCGGGTCGTCGCGGAAGGCTGCGTGATGGCTTTTATTTGGTTCATAAGGATCTTTGCGCAGCGCCAACTCGTAAAAAAATAATATCCTGGCCGACGGGTACGTTGAAATCATGAAAACATCAAAACAATGTGAAATCGCAAAAACCCGAATGCCCAGCGTGGAGTCCAATTATCTTTCGTTCCTGTTTTTTTAAAATTTAATCTCACTGTAATGTTCTTGGAATCACAGAATTTAATATTTGGAAGGGACCCCGTGGGTTGACTAGTCCAACCCCCCCCCCCATGCAAGAATCTTAGCTAAAGCATCCAGGACAGATGGGCACCGAGTCAGCCCATTGATCCATCTGTTGTTGTTGTTGTTGTTGTTGTTGTTGAATTATAGAGTTGGAAGGGACCACAAGGCTCATTCAGTCGAACCCCCTGCAATGAAGGAATCTCAGCTAAAGCATCCATGACAGGTGGCCATCCAACCTCTGCTTAGAAACCTCTAAATAAGGGGTCTTGCAACATTACAGTTGTTACACATTAATTCATTGCAAAATAGCCAATGGTCTATCATTAAATCATGTACCAATTACAGGTACGTAGGTAGCCGTGTTAGTCTGCCGTAGTGAAAAAAAAAAATCCTTCCAGTAGCAGTAGCATACACACGAAAGCTCATACCAATGACAAACTTAGTTGGTCTCTAAGGTGCTACTGGAAGGAATTTTTAAAAATCATGTACCAATATTACCAAGCGCAATCAGCCATTAATAATCTTTATTCTTGACTGTACTCAATTCTTCAAAAGTTCCCGGGGGGGGGGCGGGAGTAAGTAGCATCATCCTCCTTCCAGAGGAACCCAAACTGAGTGAGTCTTCTGCCCCAGGAGCTTTTTCCCTGCTCAGAGAAGTGAGGGTGAGTATAACAGCCAGAGACTGGGGGAAAGAGAGAGATGGAATAATGATAATGGCCTGCCTTGCAGGATTGTTGTGTGGGTTAGTGAATAATGCATATGAAGTGCCTTGAGGGTGATTCCAGGATGGCTTAGTACACAGACAAGAAAAGGGTTCAAACTCCTATTCATGAGCCCCAGGTCTTTGCAATGGCAAAGTGAGATAAGCTCCTTTGCAGAAAACCAGGCATACAATAAGAAAAACAGTGTATAAAACAGATTAAGATCCCTCAGAGAATGAACCTGTGGGCAGGGAGCATAACTGTCAAGTTTTCCCTTTTCTCGCGAGGAAGCCTATTCGGCATAAGGGAATTTCCCTTTAAAAAAAGGGAGAACTTGACAGCTATGGCAGGGAGTGTCTCAGCTTTTAATATATGTACTGTACGATGCACATTATTAAATTCATGCATGCATAATATTGGCTACTGAGTCCTCTACCCTCTGACTGGAGGAAGCTCTCAGGAAGACACATGCTAAATGTTTCCTGAAAACTTGTAAAGAGATACAAGTGGGAGTGAACCACAGGCTCACTTAAGCCATGTCTGTTTCAGCTGGGGTAATATCGGGCGCTAGAGACGCTGCTTCCTTGTAAGGGATTGCATTTATATCACCATCAAACCATTAGGGGTTTCCTCCCCGTGAAGAAAGGCATGCACTGGTCCCGTGATGCTTCCTACCTGGCAAATTCTAGCAGGAAGCGGCACAAATAAGAAATGTAGCGTGTGCAAAATGGCCTGGAGTCTTCTTAGAGGAAAGGAGACCTGGAGGTATAGGAATGAATCAGGGTAGGAAAAGATTCTCACATTTGTATCCTGCCTTTCTCTGTAGCGAGGCCAGCCCTACAATTCTATGATTCTCCGAAAGACAGTGGCTGGCTCTCGAAGTGAGCTTCGTGGCTGAGTGGGGATTTGAACCCTGGTCTCCCAGGTCCTAGTCCAACACTCTAACCACTACACAACACTGTACATCATGTGGCCTGTCCCGCACCTGGCTGTTGCTCAGTGGTATGAACATCTGCTTTCTCTGCAAAAGGTCCCTGGCTCAATCCCAAGATGTCCAGGAAAGGCTGAGAAATACATGCCTGTCTGAAAAATTGGCGCGCTGCTGCCATACTGAGCTACATGGACCAATTGTCTTACTCCATTGCTAGTCTAGTCGGCTACTTTGTGTGTAACTGGGCATGTGTGTGCTTGTGTGTGCCATCTTGTCATTCAACTCAGGCAGCAAAATGTTTTGAGCTGGCCTTGGGCGCAGGCAACCTTTTTGACCCTGAAAACCTGTCGTTTCCTCATCGCCAGCCCTCCGGAGAGCTCCATGCCAGTGATTGGCGAGGCCACACAGTGCAGATATAGACGCAGACACACTTTCTCTCCCATGGAGACAGGCACACAGTGTCCCCAATCAGCCATATCTAGGTTGGTAGCTGTCACTCCCTCCTTTGGGAGTGAGGTTCAAACCTCTCAACCCATTCCAGCACTGTAATAAGAAGGAAGATTGCACCAGATAACCTTTTAAGACTTTGATCTTGCAAGCCCCGTCTGTGTGCTTTGTTTTTTGTTTTCTTTTTCCACTGTTATTTGCCTCTTGCCCGCAGATCTCTGTTAGCTCAGTGGTCAGTACTGTATTCCTGCTGCCAAATGGAAAGGAGGAAATTGTTAGTTGTCGAGGAGATAAGGACCTGGGTAAGGAAAATATGTCATAAATACGTTTTAGTGACTCATTTCCTCTTTGTCCCTTTTGGGCACCTAGTATCATTCAAAACCTCACTCGCTGAATCATCACCTTCTTGTGGTGAATGGGCTTGCACAATCCTTGTGAGCGGAGCCAGTGTACTGGAAGAAGCAAAGATCACCAGTGTCGAAGCAATGATTCTTCAACATCAACTTTGTTCAACTAGTCATGTTGTGCGGATGCCTGGTTATCGTCTTCCAAGCAACTACTCTTTTCCGAACTTAAAAATGGAAAGTGTAATACCGGTGGTCAACAAAAGAGGTTTAAAGACTCTCTCAAGACAAATCTTTAAAAATGTAGTATAAACACCAACAATTGGGAAACACTGGCTTGCGAGCGCTCCAATTGGAGAACAGCCTTTACCAAAGGTGTCATGGGTTTTGAAGACGCTTAAACTCAGGACAAAAGGGAGAAACATACTAAGAGGAAGACAATATTGGCAAACCCACTCCGTAATCAACTCCTGCTCGGAAACCTATGTCCCTGTTATGGAAATTAGGGGGGGCACATCTTTAAAGTTGTTAAATGTTACAAATATTATGCATAAATTTATTCTTTTGACTTGACAGCTCAGGGAGGTTACCTAGCTTTAAAAATCATATAAAATCAACTCCTTGCCAGTTTTCTCCATTCCAACGCTATTTTGCCCTTGAAAAAGGGACTCCAGGAAGTGCCCAGAGGTGACAATTGCTGAGCTGGTTGCTGGCAAAGGAAAGCATAATCCCATCACCAGATTTGCCAAGGGGTCCAGACATGCAAAGGAAGTTCTATTGTACTTTGGGTGGTGGGACTTCAGAGGTGTTTGCCTATGCTAATCTTATACATGGGTCTTGCCTGACATGTCTGCTTGTCTGGACATGTTTGCCAAGGTTGAACTAGTAGAACCCCTGCCTACCCCTCCCCTTTTGTGACATGTCAGTGATATAGAGATGATGTACCATATATTCCGGCGTATAAGATGACTGGGCGTATAAGACGACCCCCAACTTTTCCAGTTAAAATATAGAGTTTGGGATGTACTCGTCGTATAAGAAATACGACCCAGCATATAAGACAACCCCCGACTTTTGAGAAGATTTTCCTGGCTTAAAAATTAGTCTTATACGCAGGAATATACAGTATCAATGATGCTGTGTGAACTGTATCTGGGGGGTGGTCTTGGGCTACACCCCTTCTGTGATGTATGTATGATGCTTCTGGGGGTGGTCTTGGACTCCGGGGTGGGCAGTTTTAAATGTCTATAAGGGCAGGCATGCCATTTTTCTGGGTCCTCCTCCTTTCTCCTGCCTGTGTGGGGAGCACCCTGTTGAAACAGTTCAATAAAGATCAGGCTTACTAGCTGCTTTGCTTCTCAGTATTCTCTGGTTGGCCTTTGTTATTTTCTCCTACCAATGGAGAACCTACAAAGGACTCTACAAGGGCTCTTGTGTACCCCATAAGGGAATAAGGGCATTTTGTTTATAACATCCCCACTGTGGAAGGATGTGTGGATCCAGAATTGGCCTCCACACCCACTTACAGACACACACATACACACCTCTAAGACCTTGTTCATGGAAGACAATCTTACTTGGCTATAAGTGATCGCCAAAGAAGATCATTCAAACAAGAGAAAACAGAACGGGCAGCTCAGTGCTCAGGGGTTGTGTTTGCCCACCATCACCACCAGGGCTATAACAGCAAAAAGACACATGCAACTTTCAACACAAGAAGAAGCCCCATTTCCTTAGCCTGGGGGATCTTTGCTTCCTTGTTAATTATAAACTATTATAAAGTCTTCTTTTAATCATCATCACCATGGTGAAGAGAGTTCTACAGTACTCCAGAGGATGGTTGCAAAGAACATTTTGAAAATATTGTAGTGGATTTCTTTTAAGTCTACAGAAGCCAGAGGGGAAGGAAAACAACATAAATATTGCAACATTTCAACTACTTTAAATGCATTTTTACTCAAAACAAGAGATCTGTATGAAGTGTACGTGGTGCAAAGGATGAACTGATGGCATGTGCAAGTAATTCAGTGAGGTTTGCAGCCTCTCTCCATCATCATTTCCCCCCCAAAGTGAAGAGTCTCAATTTTTATAAGCCTATTCTGCTGAGACTCTCCTTTCTCCCCAATAATTTCAGGAGTCCCTTTTGTATAGCTCATCCAGTTCTGCATACATGGCCACTGGTCCAACTCTCCTACCCTCACGATGAGCTGAAGATAATTTTGTGTAGCAAAATTGTTGCAGAAATTATATACAGTATGCAACCCTCAGCCACAACCATGAGGTAGGAATATATCTCAGTGGCAGACTATCTGCTTCGGAATATATTGGCCAGTAGTGTAACTCGGGGACATGAGTTACAATATTTTAGGTGTCCAAATCTGTGTTGTTTTGAAGGTTCAGTCTGCCATCTTGGTTCAAAATGGCACCCAATGGCATCCATAGACCGAAACCTGCTCTACAATCTCCAAAGTTGGCTACAATACCTTAGGAGGTGTCTGAATGCAGCGTGGAGACAGACAACTTTCCAAAATATAGAAAATGTTAAGTGCTTAACTGTTGGCTGGCATCCGTCTGTCTCAGGAGACAGTGGAGGAGTGCACCTTTTGGGGGAGAAGTCAGACCATTGGAGAATTACAGCGCCTGCTGTGGCTGTAGAGACCGATATGGGAGAGACATGTTTTGTTGCAGCTGGGGCAGATGAAGGTGTTCGGTTGGGTTGATGCAGATGCACCACGACATTTCTTCTCCCTGTGCTCCTCCCAGCGGTCATTCCTCCTTTGTAAGCGTAAAACAAATAAAAAGGCCTGGGTCAATGAACTTCTCCAGGGCTGAGAAGACCATTGAGAAGACATCAGGCGAGTCTTTCTTGGGAGGCTATTTCAAAGACGCGGTGCTACCACCAAGAAGGACCTTTTCATAGAAGACACCCAGAACACTGCGCATCACCCGTTTGCTAAGATTGCTGTACGTTATGCTGCTTGACGCAAGTCTCCACATTCTTTACTTCTAACTTTTTTTTCAGTGTGTGTAATGAATTTCTCCAGCTTTGTAATTCACGGCAAGGATGGTATGTTGTAACAGATAAACTACTGAGCCTAGGGTCAGGGTAAAGGCTGCCCTAAGGCCAGATATTACATCTTGTTTAATCAATAAACAGAAGGCCGTGCCCCCAGATTTCAACACATCTGCAAAACCAAACAGTGAGCTTCAGATAATGCAAAGTTCCTGCCCCCCTGCCCTGCATGAAAAAGCTTAAGTTTACTTGCATGCTAGAATCCTCTAGCGCCCAGAGAATGTGGTAAGGGAGCTTCCTGGGAGGAAATCTTAAGAGAGTTGTTTAGCCAAGAGAAAATGCAATTTAAAAGTGACAGGATAAACATCTTCAGATACTTGAAGGGGTGTCAGCTAGACAATGCAGTGAACTTGGACTCTCTTTCCAGACTGGGATGTCACCTTTCAGGAATGTTGTAGCAGAGGCCTTTCTGATTCGGCTGGATGACCTTTTGAGATCCCATCAACTCCAATATAATATGCAGGGGTATTGCTTATCAGCAACTAGCTGGAAGTTGAATTAAAACAGGACTTCTACTGCCCCATGGCCAAAATCCTTCCATGATAGTTGCTCTGTTGTTGTTTAGTCGTGTCCGACTCTTTGTGACCCCATGGACCAGAGCACAACAGGCACTCCTGTCTTCCACTGCCTCCCGCAGTTTGGTCAGACTCATGTTCATAGCTTCGAGAACACTGTCCAACCATCTTGTCCTCTGTCGTCCCTTTCTCCTTGTGCCCTTGTGATCTTTCCCAACATCAGGGTCTTTTCCAAGGATTCTTCTCTTCTCATGAGGTGGCCAAAGTATTGGAGCCTCAGCTTCACGATCTGTCCTTCCAGTGAGCACTCAGGGCTGATTTCCTTCAGAATGGATAGGTTTGATCTTCTTGCAGTCCATGGGACTCTCAAGAGTCTCCTCCAGCACCATAATTCAAAAGCATCAATTCTTCAGCGATCAGCCTTCTTTATGGTCCAGCTCTCACTTCCATACATCAATACTGGGAAAACCATAGCTTTAACTATATGGACCTTTGTTGGCAAGGTGATATCTCTGCTTTTTAAGATACTGTCTAGGTTTGTCATTGCTTTTCTCCCAAGAAGCAGGTGTCTTTTAATCTCGTGACTGCTGTCACCATCTGCAGTGATCATGGAACCCAAGAAAGTAAAATCTCTCCCTGCCTCCATTTCTTCCCCTTCTATTTGCCAGGAGGTGATGGGACCAGTGGCCATGATCTTAGTTTTTTTTTATGTTGAGCTTCAGACCATATTTTGCGCTCTCCTCTTACACCCTCATTAAAAGGTTCTTTAATTCCTCCTCACTTTCTGCCATCAAGGTTGTGTCATCAGCATATCTGAGGTTGTTGATATTTCTTCCGGCAATCTTAAATTCCGGCTTGGGATTCATCCAGTCCAGCCTTTCGCATGATGAATTCTGCATATAAGTTAAATAAGCAGGGAGACAATATACAGCCTTGTCGTACTCCTTTCCCAATTTTGAACCAGTTGCTCACAAGTATGTAAATTGCATTCAGCTAAGTTCCTCGCTAGAATTAATTGAAATCTTGTTTGCAGGTTCAGACTGTTTTAAGGCTGCCTGTCAATTTGTCTGGGGTGGGGTGGGGGCTTTAATTGAGCAAGCATTAAAGGCTCCCTCGTGGAAACAGAAACGAGCACCGGGGTAATTAAAAGAGGCTAATTATTGGGAAACTCATCACTTATCCCCCAGATGCAACCCACAATGCTTTGCTAGCAGAGGTGAAAGCAGTCAGTTAGCCAAGTTGCATATATCTGGCAGTCTTGCTTTTAGTGTTTGTTTTATCGTAGATACAGATAGAGAAGAACTAAATCGCAATGCTTACAGAAGAGCGCCAGCATTCAATCATAGGTCCAGATAAGGAATGCAAACCCCAGAGTGGAGCAGACTGACAGCATCGTCTGGATGCGTCATAAAAAACAAGTGAACGAATGACGGCAGATTCCAAAAAAAGAAGTTAACATGGAAGCAGCCCCAGTGGTTTAAAAACAAAGTGCAGCTACGGGGAGGGTGTGGGTCAGAGAATCTGCACCCCTGATACCTGGGTCAGAGTGAATGCTGAATTTCCGCATAGAGCTTGGCTTCATGGATGATATGGCTAATATCCAAGAATAGACCCAAACAATAAACAGAACTTCTGTACTCAGAAGCAGCATACCTTGGGTTATCAGAGGCTGAGGGCAAGCAATAGGGCAGGCATCCCCAAACTGCAGCCTTCCAGATGTTTTGGCCTACAACTCCCATGATCCCTAGCTAACAGGACCAGTGGTCGGGGAAGATGGGAATTGTAGTCCAAAACATCTGGAGGGCCGAAGTTTGGGGGTGCCTGCAATAGGGGCTTGGTCATTCCTCCTCTGGTCACTGCTGTGGATGCACAACCTGGCTTTATCATGTGTGAAGAAGCACCTTAAGAGATTTTCTACATAAGCTGCCAGGGTAGCCCTGCAAGGCAGTTCAGCATATTTTTTTAATTCCAAAATGAAAGGGCTACAGATGCAGAGACTGGCAGCCTTAGGCAAGCCATTTGCTGAATGCCTGAGCTCCGAAGTAGACATCCCTGACTCACAGTCCATTCATACCCAGTCCGTTAAGACTAGCAAACCGCCTTGCTTTCTTCAAACTGCAGCCTTCTCCAAACGCCTCTGAATGAAAGTGGGATAGGGAACAACAAGCTTTTGATTTGCAATTCAGGACAGCCATGCTCCTGCATCTCTTTGCTCATTTACCTCAGGGCACTGTTATCCTTGGATCGATTATTCAATTCAACAGTACCCTTCCAATGAATTAGTGAATTTATTCAGTCCAACAGAGTTTACTATAACAATGGCTGTGATAACTGCTTCTTTGGATATCATCAACTTGGCTGTAGCAAGTTGGTTATGCCCTACTGCACAGGGATGGGAAGCCCATGTCCCTCCAGATGTTGTTAGACGCCAACTCCCAGCAGCCCCAAGCTAGCATGGCCAAGGGACCGAGGGATGATGGGAGTTAGGAGTCCAGCACCATTTGGAGGGGCACAAGCTCCCCATTCCTGTTCTGTAGGCTAAGTCCTTCCTCTCCAGGGCTCGAAAGTACTGGGAGCTGAACTGACATATGAGGGGAGGGGAGAAGGATTTCCTCTCTCATCAGTTAAGTTGGAAGGGACAAAACAGACCTACCCAAATATAAAACTGAGTTACCTGGAGCTACATCACATAAAAGTGCTGAAAGTGAAAACAAAGTACTCATCAACTAAGATATACAAATGTCACCACTTTATTTAGTAGAACCATTACATAAAAAGACCAAAATTCCAGCATTTGAAAAAACAACAACCAGAATTCAGAGATAGCCAATGATGCCCCCATGCCTAAGGCAGGAGTATTTAATGTTGTTGGACTACAACACCCATCATCCTCGATCACTGGCTAGGGTGGATGGGGCCAGTGGGGAGTCCAGCAACATTTTGAGGGCACTGCGCTAGCTACCCCGACCTAAGAGACAAGTCTCTCCTACATTCCCTTCCTACGTAGATCAAGGGCAAAGTTACACAAACCAGATGGGTGTTGGGTGAATGATTCTTCTTCAACATGGCTGGGTGGGAAATGGGTTGCATGATGGCTCCACTGTTCTCCGCTCACCTATTAGCACACAGTGAGTCAAGTCAAAAGCTCACAAGGCTGTCGTTGCAAGACAGGCAAACCCCAAAAGTGCCAGAGCCTAACAAAGGCTTTCACACATTCTGTAACTTAAAAAGAAAAAAGCAACAAAGAAGTAGTGGAAAACAGAAGGTCAGAAGAACATTGTCAAGCAGGAACAGTGGGCATCTATGGAACGGAATGTCTGCCTTTTCTCCTTTGCCATATCTGCTTTCTGCTGCCATGGTGCAGTCCCAAAGGAAACATTTGGATTTGGCTTACTGAAGCAGGCTTACTGGGACCAACTAAATGTGTGGGCATGACATAAAAAGGGGAACACCTCTTTGGAGGCTGGTTCAAACAACAGGTTAAAGTCAACCCACAAGGTACCCTTAGGAAAGCACAGGCTGGTTTATCTTCCCTTGAAGGCAAATGCTGATAGCTTTGCGATGGCAGACTGCTCAACAGAACTGGGTTTTGTGACTGAGCTTGTGTCCTCCTTTGATTTTTTCCCTTGGCTTTCTTGCCCATCACTGTTAACACCTTCCAAGCGCTTCCGCTTTTTCCCTTCCGACGAGTCGCCAGCTTCCTTTCCTTTGGCTTTCTCGGTCCAAACCTAGGGCAGGGGAGGAAACCAATTAACTAACGTAGCAGGGATTTGCCATTATTCAGCCATTCAGAGGTAAGGTGCAGGAATGAGACAGGGTCACTGAATGATATTGCTCAACTGGGGAATTCTGTGGAATGGGATACTCCTTCCCCAGCACTGAATCCTAACGTAATAAGATCAGAAGAGCCTGGCATCACCCCTAGACCAGATTTCCAACTGCAGCAAAGATGGGGAGATGTTGAGCAGGGGGTGCAGTGCAAATATTATACTTAGCATGCTGTAGTGATTAGCATTGAAATAGACCTGGAGAGAAACAGGTTCAAATCTCTACTAAGTCATGAAAGCTCACTGGGTGAGTTCATATTGTTGACTCATGTTGAGCTTGTGGTCTGCTAAAACCCCAAGATCCTTTTCACATTTACTAGCGGCAAGTCAGCTGTCACCCATCTTTTATTTGTGTAGCTGGTTCTTCGTGCCCAGTTGCTCCTACTGAAATTCATTTGGTTAGTTTAGGCCCAGTTCTCCATTCTGCTAAAGTCATCTTGAATCCCGATTACATCTTCTGCGACATTAGCTTACCCCCCCCCCATGCCTGCAAGGACTCATGGGAGTTGTAGTTCAGCAACATCTGGAGGGCCTAAGCTTCTACACACCTGGTGTGGCACAACATAGGCCATACTGTGCCAAACGTATGGCAGATTAATGCTTCATGCAGCTGGCTCCATGTTCATTCATTCTGGGGCATGGTAACAATGCTGGAGCAGACAATGGAAAAGCAGAAGACCCCAGGACGAGAAAGGAAACAGGAAAAAAAGGATTTCTATAGAAGAAGCAAATGAACAGAAGTAAAACATTCCATGAGGGAACTCCGTTACCATCCTTTCTTCAGCAGACAGATTTCTGAATCGACTCATGCCTTCTTTTATTATCTCTGTTTCTTCAAAATGAGGATTATCTGCCCCAATGCAACTTCTGTTCTCTTCTAGCCACATCTGGAACCCAGTCTTTGGCCTCAAAAAAGAATTAGAATTAGAAGAATTAGAATTAGAATTAGAATTAGAATTAGAATTAGAAGAAGAAGAAGAAGAAGGGGATTCTGAAATATTCTGCAGTGAAACTTTTGGAACACCCGGGGAGCTCTCTGGATTTGCCACCCCACAATGGCAATGGGAAAGACTGGGACTGTCCCCCCCCCCCGGGACACTGACCTTTTATTGTCACTGCTCTCAGTCGGAGTTTGAGGTGGTTCAGGTGGGGGTGCTTCAGCTTTCCCTCCTCTCTCGTCTATGTTCTTCTTTTCAGTACTGAGTGTTCGGGGTTGGAAAAACGCAGCTGCTGCAGCCTATACAAATAGATACAGATTTCTAAAATTCAGAGTGAACATGTATTATTTACGCATTTCAGACCATAAAATACCCTGGGCACCCATCTCTTGGTGTTGTCAGGGGTGTTGCTGGCTACCCTCGAGCAACGACACTCCAAACCATCTTGTCTTTAAGACTTTTATTGTGGATATTATTTACAGTGCAAGAGCTTCATGGAAACATGTCTACTCAGTATCATCAGATTCTCGCAATGGCGCTTTTCGGCTCCTCCCCCAACAGAGTAATTTGGGGACCCCAAATCTCCACCCCCTGCGTTTGCGAGCCGCTGATCGCCTCAGTTCCGGGGTGAATTTGAAAGGACGTCCCTCCGATGTTTCCCCGCTAGAAACCTCTGCTGGCCCCTCCTCCCTTACTGGTATCACGGGCTGTAGGCAGTCCTCCTGGATGCTGCCTGAGCCCAGCCCCACTCTGCTCATTTCCTCCTTCCTGTCTCCTGCCCCTCCGCTGTTGTCAAAGCCGTTTGAAGAACTGGAGTTGATGAGGGGTGGCTGTTCCCTGGAAGCCCACGCCCTCCCAGGTGTCTTTATATTTTTTTTCTCCTAGTCATCAGTTTTAAATGCCTTATTAACTACAACAGAAGAAGTTAGTGAGATAGCATTTCTTTTGCTTTGTTCGTGTGTGTGTGCATTTATTGTTTGTATGCCTGTATTTTATCTTCACCTACTTTGTTTCTTTGTATTGAAAAACAATAGGTATTCCAGGGTCTTAGCTTTTTGACCACGCAACATCATTTTTTACCCACTTAAAAAAAACGTTGTCAAACAACCAATGAAAAATTGTATACACCTTGAGATAAAGTAACAACTCTTGACCGTTCAGTGTTCACTTGTCTATCATGTGCATATTGTTATTTATGAATGGTGCACCACAACCTAACCCTCAACAAGTGACTGAAAAACAGTTTTTTGAGATGAGCCCAACAAATTTCAGATATGAAAATCTTCTTCAGTGACAACAAGCAACACCTAACAACAATTCAGAAGCAAAACAGGTAAAATGTGTGCCCTTGAGAGAAAATGCAATAATCTAGTCTTTGTGCATCACCCAGTATTCCCAATAAAATCACTAGTATGCTACTCCTAAATGATGAAAAAAAGTATTAAAGATCTTTCAAGCCTGATAAAGGATACAAGAGAAGAGGTGAGGGTTGCCCTGTTTTGTTCGCTCTGTGTTTCTCTCACTTCTTCATCTCACAAACTGACATTCATGCCTGATCTTACAACCCTCACTTAGGGTACAACATTTCTTGCACTTGATATGAGCTGACAACAATGAATTAGCTGAGCTCCACCGCAATACAATCGTACCTTGGATCCCGAACGTCTTGGTACTTGGACATTTTGGCTCCCGAACACCGCAAACCCAAAGTGAGTGTTCCGGTTAGTGCACATTCTTTGGAACCTGAACATACGGCAGGGCTTCTGCAACTTCTTACTGGCTGCAGGAGCTTCCTGCAGCCAATCAGAAGCTGTGCTTTGGTTTCCAGTTGTTTTGGAAGTCGAACGGACGTCCGGAACAGATTCCGTTCGACCTCCAAAGTACGACTGTAAGTCAACATGAAGCTCAAGATCCTCACCTGCTTTGACTTTGGCTTAGGAACCAGCGGTTTTATAACTGGACTCTTCTTGTTTGGAGCAACTCGGCTGTTTGGCATGGAATTTTTCTTGCCCTGTTTGGATATGTTGTCTATGATATTAGCCAGCTGAACCAGTTGATCCTTTTGGCTACTGGATACCTAGAGGAGCAAAACATTGAAAAAAACCTTACTTTCCATCGCTCAGGATTTCTGACCATCTTTACACATTTTACTTAAAATTTGAAGTGAACTAAAAACCACCAAATTCTCACCTTGAAGGGATTGACTCGCTTTTGACTGCTGGACACAACTACAGCTTTTGTTACTGGAGTGAGAAGAGATAGGGGAGAAGAACACCAATGAAAACCTTTAGAAAACATTGTGTGTGCCTTTTGGGAAAAGGAACTATTTTTTCCCCCATTTACAATAGTTAAGTGGGCCTGCGTATACAGAAGTGCTTTGTTAATTAATGTTATGTGTTCTTTAGTTTTAGGGTTGCATTCAATGCTGTATACATGGGATTCCATTTATAGGCATACCTCAGAGATATTGCAGGTTCGGGTCCAGACCATTGTAATAAAGCTAATATTGCAATAGAACCCAGCTCCAGCCATAGTCTACTCCTATGGCCAGAAGAGGGGCAGTAGCAGGGAGCTTCCTTCCCCTGGCTGGGCTGCCTGAAGTGGCACCCGTGTCCTGGTAAGGAGCAATATCCACGAACCACAATAAAGCAAAACACAATAAAATGAGGTTTGCCTGAAGCCACCTCTCCCCATGCCCCTCACAATCCCCCAAATCCCCATAGCTGATTTGGGGGGGCACACTGGGAGCTGGAGAGGAAGTGTTCCAATTTATTACATCAGAATTAAGTGATGCAAGCGTGCTGTTTGGCAAAAGGAGAGGGACTGCAGTTGGGCAGCTGACACCAAAGGTTGCACACAAAAAGGCACAACCATGAATATTTTTTCCTTGCCTAGAAAATAATAATAATTTTAACTCACCAGATTTGGGAGTAGACACCTTTTCAGACACCGACGGAGGTCCTTCAGAAAGATATGACAAATGGTGTATATGTAAGTGCAAACACTAGAAGAGAAGTGAAATTTGAGGCATCTTCCAGGTTAACCATGAATAAGTGCTGTTTTATAGCCCTAGTGAAGAACACCAGGTAAGCAAAATAGATGGTGAGCTACAAAATGTTAAAAGCTAGAAAACACAGAAGACAGACCCTACATGCTACTTTGATTACTGAGGGAAAGGAGAAGCAAGCTTTTCCTTCCTTGAAAAGGAAAATGAATCAAGAAAAATAAACCCCAGAAAATAGTTCTTTGTAGAGCCTGTCATGCATTATTTGTCTGCTCTTATCAACAACCCACCCTCAGGATCTGAGAAAGATGACATCGATACAGCGTTCTGCCCTTAATACTTGTGTGCATCTGTCAGTCTTACTAGGTTTTGTCACTTCAGATGTGCCTTCCTCCTCTTCCTTCTCCTCCTCTTCCTCGTAGGTCTCCATACTTTGCTGACGTTGAAGGTTTCTGATCCGGGCCTGACCCCATTCTGTGGGGGTGCTACTGTAACTGAAAGCAGATAAATGAACTCAGCAGCCTACTCATTTAGTTAGATATTTAGATAAACAGATAGATAAGAGGCAGCTGCCACACATGTAACACACTGGGTCATTAGTAAGATTAAAACAACAACCGATTTAGGTCACACACTAGAAAATATCTTAAAACTGCATGCCTAGGTAAAAAAAGAAGATAACTACACACCCTGGCACCAAAATAAATAAATCACCAAATTTCTGTTAAACTCAGTGATGGGCTAGGAATAGACAGTGCTGTACCACTCATGAAACTAAGCATGTGTGGTTGGAAGAAGATATCAATCGCTCTGAGGTTTCTAAAAGGAAGGAGGATACAGGGGAAATATAAAGAACAGTAACATATTTTGCACAGCACCTTAACGGACTGTCCTAGAGCTAACATCAAGTATCTGGTTAAAAGCACATTCTACACCACACTGGCTCTCCAATGGTGCCTGTTCCCTTTTTAAGCATTGTTTAAGTCCAGGGGTTGAGCACCAGTATAAAGGCTTGCCATTATCCACAATGCTGACAGGGAAGGGACACCACCAAACCTCAGGCACTGGCAGATAGAATATGGGACTGCAAGCCACACAAATACCCACACTCACTATCTGTCAATAGTACATGCCCATGTGATGAGGTCCCTGCAACTCCTTCACTGCAAAAGTTTGCCAACTGTAGTGTCACTCTGGGAGTTCTTTTTACCCAGCATTCAGATGGTTTCGGAAATCCTCCTCCTCCTCCTCCTTCTCTTCCTCTTGCATGCCATGCTCTTCAGCAGCTGCCAACTCAGCCTCTCTCTCTGCTGCCAGTTCACTGAGCCGCTGGGCGAGATTCAGCTTCCGAGAGCGAGAGGCGTACTTGATAGCTAAGCTCCTGGCATTCTGAGTCATAAGCTCAGCAAGCTCCATGCAGCGAAACTCGCGTTCCAGGGTACAGGAAAGCTATTCATACGAAAGGGGAAAAGAGAAACAAAGTCCTGTGGTGTTTAGCAAGGGAACGCTGTCTTGTAAAATCAAGGTAACAAAAGCTATACAGTAGTACCTCTGGTTATGTAACCCTATGGTTATGTAAACTTCGGGATGCGAAAACGGCAAACCCAGAAGTATTTTACCTCAGGTCCTCAGGCTGCGGAAACCTCGGGATCTGACCAGACCTCTGGAACAGATCCCGTCCACAACCAGAGGTACCACTGTACACATATCCTCCTCCCTGTCACTGCAAAAGCCGCCTGCCTGTGGGCATTCTTTTAAAAAGCAAAAATAAAATAAAATTCCTTCCAGTAGCACCTTAGAGACCAACTAAGTTTGTCATTGGTATGAGCTTTCGTGTGCATGCACACTTCTTCAGATACTGCTTTTTCAAAAAGCAGTAACTTTGGTGGGAACCAGCCTGCTACCGGAGTTTCACTGCCTTTGAAAACTGTTAATTTAAGAAGTGGACCTCAAAATTTTAAAACTGTACAGGAGACAAGACAGCAATGGGCAGTGCAAAGTTCTAGGGCTATGACACGGCAGACCAAGGAACTATGGCGCATTAGGGTTAGTTTACTGAGGCTTCACCAGCAAAAGGGGGACAGTTGTCACATCACTTTCCTCTCTTGGCATAGCTTTCTCCTGGCTCAGCAAGGCTCCTCTCCTAAGAGCCTCCTGCCCCAACAGGCATTAACTACCCATGCATTAAGCCCCCAGGTACATTCCTCCTCTCTGATCCAGCCCTCCTCACCCTTCTCCATTCTGCCCCATTCCACATAGTTTGTGCTGTGCCTTGGCTCCATCCCTGACACCTCTGGCTCCTCCCATTGCAGCAGCTCTGGCTACAGTCACAGCCAGCCCACCTGGGGCTTCTCAGCAGCCTGGGAACAGGAGAGGGGTTGGCACTGCCCAGCCACAAGATCTGTGTGTTAATTAAGCAGATCTATCTGCGTTACCTATCCACGCTCAGACCACACATGTGTGTTGGCAAGCTAGATCTTGCAATAGTGTGTGCTCAAGACTAAACACCCTTTATATGTTTCAGGGGTTAATAAAGGGTCACAACCAAATTCCCAAGCTGCAAAGAAATAATGCTATTTTGCTAAGCAGTGCAACACCAAAATACGTCAAGGAGGAGGAGGAGGAGAGGAGGAGGAGTAGTTTGGATTTGATATCCTGCTTTATCACTACCCTAAGGAGTCTCAAAGCGGATAACAATCCTCTTTCCCTTCCTCCCCCACAACAAACACTCTTATGAGGTGAGTGAGACCAAGAGACTTCAGAAGTGTGACTAGACCAAGGTCACCCAGCAGCTGCATGTGGAGGAGTGGGGAAGCGAACCCGGTTCACCAGATTACGAGTCCACTGCTCTTAACCACTACACCACACTGGCTCAAGACCTTTAGTTGCTTTTTGAATTGAGAACCTCCCTCACTTACCGCAAACATTTTCATCAAGAGACTCTGCTGTTCTTGGGTTGCCTGGCTTTTCACACTTTCATCGTGTTCATATCCATTTTGGGATAAGTAGTCGAGGTAGCGGTGAAACAAGACAGAGCGCCAAAATTGCTCCTAAAGCATGCATGAAAAAGAAAGGGGGGAAACAGTTCAACACGTTGCTGTTTAATCAGGACCATTTGTAGGTCTCGATATTTGCAGGAATTTAACAAGGTCCTGAGATTGCTCTAGTACTTACAATAAACAAGCACACAAATGCATGCGCTCCACATGCGATGCATGTAAACCACTTTGAGGGTTTTTACAACCCAGTGGTGTATTAAATGAATGAATGAATGCAAAGACAACTACGGGCATAGCTTCTGTGCATTTTCTGTTCAATACATGCAATTTAAATATGAATTCAACAAATGTTTCTGACCAGCCCCACACATAAGAACAGGGGTTCTGCAGTGCTTTTCTTCACAACAGAGATAATTTGCATCAGTGGTGTGTCAGATAAACTACTCAAGGAACTCGTGTGCTCCACTTCCATGCAATACAGAGAAAGCAAAAATCATACAAAATGGGTCTGAGAAAAGGAAGCAAACTGCAATCCCTTATTTAGGCCTTTAGTCTTCCAGCCCCAAATAAAGATATATTGTATGCACTTCAGTTTTTGGTGCTTGGTATTATTTTGAGTCCAGCATTTGCTATGCGTTGCTGCTTTAAGGAATTTGTCTATGACCGCAATCGCTTTTTATATTTTTTTATGTGACATAACCGTGTTTTATGCGTTTATTATTTTTCACCTGGGATCCAAACATAGGAAGGGTGAAAAGTGCAATAAATAACAACAACCAAAATGTTGTTTTCATTAACAACACTTTCATTGTTAACAACACTCATTTCCAATATGGATCTAGGGACAAAATCACAAGTTCTGACTACATACACATTTCAAGGGCTGCTTTAATAATCTGGACACACATGTCAAGAAGGCACCGATGCAAGATAGCCAGCAAACCAAACCAATGTTGACTTTCCCTACCTCCATCTGGCCCTTATCTGTTGCTGTTTGACAAAAAGGAAGCTTGAATGGCAGCACTGCTACTGCAGGGCGGGGAAGCGTAGGGGGGAAACGGGCTCCTTTACAAGGGATGCATCTGCAAGGAGGGAAGCACAGAATTAAGATGCACACCTAAAAGCAGTGTCTCTCTCCCCCCCCCAAAAAAGTAGGCTCTGTCTAAAGGAGCAATTCATGCACTCACAGCACAATAAATAAAAGGTACAGCTTTTCTTGCATTTTACCACTTCAGTCTACAGATCAGGGAGGGGCAGTTTCTGTACTCTCCCCCATCAGAGGGGAGAAAAATGGCATGCATTAGTTTTTATTTTAAAAAAGTAACATATTACAAAAAGTAGAACAAAACTCCAAAAAAGCATTTGCTAAATCTAAAATTTTAGCCCCATTCAATTACACTATTACAATCAAATCCTGCATTCACTCACTCTCCTGGGTGACATATTTTTAAAAATACACATAAAGAGAAACCCTGTATTTAAATAACACACTTTCTGTCTTTTTCTTTCTTGGAAGAGGAAGGAAAACCACAATGACTGTGACTTGCATTCATCAACCCAGACGTATCCTGGGGCTTTTCATTAGTTTCCCTAGAAATGAATGATTCGATGGAGGAAGCAGAAGAACATGCCGTTTCTGTACAATTGGCCAAGTCCACAGATAACAGCAAGATGCCTCCCTGAGTGGCTGCAATGAGCCCAAGCTTAGCTTTATCGGGGGAAATAACTCAACAATTGGAAGAGAAAGATAAAAGAAAAGCAACCATGTACAGCTGCGCTCTGTATCTGCAGGGTGTCTGCAGTAAAAGAGGAGATTCGGGCAGCCCTAAGTAAAAGAGCCCTAAGTAAAAGAGGAGATTCGGGGCAGCCCTAAGGAGAAGGGGACGACAGAGGACAAGATGGTTGGACAGTGTTCTCGAAGCTACGAACATGAGTTTGACCAAACTGCGGGAGGCAGTGCAAGACAGGAGTGCCTGGCGTGCTATGGTCCATGGGGTCACGAAGAGTCGGACACGACTAAACGACTAAACAACAAAGGTGATGGTATTTGTGACAATACCATCACTGAAGGCAAGAGCGACTTGGGGTAGTAAGACCTGCTTCTCCAGCAGCTGGAGCTTTCTTTGTTAACTGTATTTTCACTCTGAAGGTACATAAGTCTCGATTACTTCTTCTGTAATAGTGAATTTATTCCACCTACCAAACTGTTGCGGTTTTTGTTTTACTTAATTAACATGCTTTGTTAGCTAGCTGCTGTTAGAAGCTGCTCTGGGGACAGCTCACTGTGGAAAGGTAGCAGAAAATAAACCAAAGCAAGTCAATTAAGTGCAGCTTTAGTTGCACAGCTGGCTGTTTAAAGGGGAAGAGCTGCTTTCATTGCTAGCAGCTCCACACAGTCCTCTTCCCAACCAAGAAATTTAAGCTGGAGGGGTGTGGACTAAACAGGCAGCAGTGGGGAAGTCATAGACAGACAGCAGCAGAGGATTAACAGGCAGGTGGCTTTGGACAAAACCACCTGAATATTCACGTGCTTTTCAGTTGTATAACCATGCAAACTCTTAACTTCCTACCTGAGCTGCTGTGGGTTTTCATGAATGCCCACAATCCAGTAGTGATCTGACTTCCCTTTACAGTGCTCCCTTGTGTCACAGACGGGGGTCCAGGTATTACCAAGTCCTCGGTTCAGCATGCGCACGGCGCCCTCTGAATCCGCGTAACAAGGGGTACCTACAAAATCAGGAACACAGTGTTGTTTTGAGGGTTCTCTCTGAAACAGACGCATGAGCTACAGGTAGGATGTTAAGTGCAGTACTCCTCTCTGCCTTACTGAATAAAAAAAAGTATGGCACATTTTGAAGAGAATCAGGGGCTGTTAACTTTGGAAATGTCACCACCTTCTGGTAGTCTGTAGTAACTAAGTTGTTGAAATTCGGTTTTAACAGCCATGTCCCCTTGTAATCTTCAAGAGCAAGCAAGTGCACAAGTATCAGTGACCCTCTTAAGGTGGTAGACGGCAGCAACAATGATGTTACTCTTGCAGGATACCCATCTGTCATTCACAAAAGAGCAGTGCTTTCCCCCCTCCCCACCCTGGTATCTTCCTCAAGTTTAGAGGTGCTAAGTTTTGCTCTTGAAAAGCTCCTTGCGCAGATCCATCTACCACAGGCCTGGATGTTCAATAATAATGCTGAACTTCCCCGCTTAGGACGTTACAGGCAACTCCACCTCTTAGGAGGCTGCGGGCTTCTTCAAACAACACCAGCAGTCAATTTAGCTTGTCAGCCAGCCCTTAGGGATAACGGCTCATCAGTATCATTATTTTATTCAGATTCTTGCTTGCCCTTCACCATCAAGTCCAAGGGCTGCAATCATTCAAAAAAGGTAAAGGTAAAGGGACCCCTGACCATTAGGTCCAGTCGCGACCGACTCTGGGGTTGCGGCGCTAATCTCGCATTATTGACCGAGGGAGCTGGTGTACAGCTTCCAGGTCATGTGGCCAGCATGACAAAGCCGCTTCTGGCGAACCAGAGCAGCACACGGAAACGCCGTTTACCTTCCCGCTTGAAGCGGTACCTATTTATCTACTTGCACTTGACGTGCTTTCAAACTGCTAGGTTGGCAGGAGCTGGGGGTCGCGGGGATTCAAACCG
This sequence comes from Zootoca vivipara, assembly GCF_965207765.1. NCBI lineage: Eukaryota > Metazoa > Chordata > Lepidosauria > Squamata > Lacertidae > Zootoca > Zootoca vivipara. The sequence goes on along the minus strand of NC_142582.1, from coordinate 129,522,249 downwards.
CCGACCTTCTGATTGGCAAGGATACTGACAAGCTGGAACGTGTCCAGGAGGGCAACCAAATGGTCAAAGGCCTGGAAACAATGCCTTATGAGGAATGGCTTAGGAAGCTGGGTATGTTTAGCCTGGAGAAGAGAAGGTTAAGGGGTGAAATGATAGCCATGTTCAAATATATAAAAGGATGTCATATAGAGGAGGGAGAAAGGTTGTTTTCTGCTGCTCCAGAGAAGCGGACACGGAGCAATGGATTTAAACTACAAGGAAGAAGATTCCACCTAAACATTAGGAAGAACTTCCTGACAGTAAGAGCTGTTCGACACGGGGAATTTGCTGCCAAGAAGTGTGGCGGCGTCTCCTTCTTTGGAGGTCTTTAAGCAGAGGCTTGGCAGACATATGTCAAGAATGCTTTGTTGGTGTTTCCTGCTTGGCAGGGGGTTGGACTGGATGGCCCTTGTGGTCTCTTCCAACTCTATGATTCTATGATTCTAAGCCCTAGGCTCAGTGGTTTAACCCACAGCGCCACCCGCGTCCTGTTCAAAACTGAATATTAAAAACGGCTATAACAAATTACAGTTGCAGAAATAGGGTCTGAACGTAAGGAGTTCACATTCATGGACCAGGGATTTCCCTTCTCCGCCCCCCCCCCCCACTTGTCCTGGGGGTAGGGGGGAGCCTTTGGGAATTATTTGGAATATAGTGCAGATTGCTGCAGGGGAGGTGGTAGAAACTGGCTTCCCTCACTTTCATGAAGAGAAACTTAGGATCCAAGCTGGTGAGCAATATCCAGTTGTGTCCATCCACTAACAGAACGAACTTTCACTTGTGCAATGGGACTTGCTCTTCTGCTTGCAGACCCCCTTGTACCCACCCACCCCTCAATATAAAGGATCACAGGAACTTCTAGAATAGAACTGATGGGGCGTGAGAGGGCTGCAGGGGAGAGTAGAGGAATGGGAACTCTGTCACACAATGTTGCACATTTCTCCCCCCCCCCGGGAAATGATATTGACACATCTCAGAATAAAGGAGAGAAGCGAACCATCTTACCTTCTGCTGAAAATCCTAGCCATGTGAGATAGGATTTCCTGGAAAGAGGAAGTGGGTCACCGTGCAAAATCTGCCTCTTCGTCCTTCCCAGCTCTAGCAGCTGGACCCCAAGACACTGATCCCCTTCAAAGCCAGTACCTATAAAAGCAAAAGGGGTGGGGGACGATTAATTCTAGACCGAAGGAAGTTGCAGAATAGGAGCTGCTTATGGTGAGTGAAGATACCTGGAAGTTGCTCTGTCAGTGTGCCATTTTCTGGGCACCTGAAGGACCTGGCTGAATTTCTATCCCCTGGTTCATTTTTAAGCATTCACCAGATTACGAGTCCACCGCTCTTAACCACTACACCATGCTGGCTCTCTGGTGGCTAAGTATTGGAAGGGCAATCAAATACCCACCAAGGAAGAATGGTTGTGCAAACTTTGTGAATATCTGGAACTTGCTAAGCTGACGGACATAATAAGACAAAAACCAATAAATATAGTTAAGAAGGAATGGGACTGTTTGAACGAACACTTCGAAAGACAAGGTTCAAGGGTTAAAATTTGGCTGTGTCTAGAATAATCTCGTGAAGAAACTTGCATATTAAGACGAGAAAATTGAAATACAGATAGGTAGGTTAGGTAAAAAAGGAAGTGTTGTGAGATTGGTGGAAGTCAAATATCTATGTAAAAAAAGATGTTAATGAAATTGATAGATCTTCTTTACTTCTTTTACTTTTTATTTCTTTCTTATTTCTTTTTTCTTCTTTTTATCTTTCTTTTATTATTCTTATGTATTGTTTTGTTATGTAGTATTTCCTTCCGCTCTTCTCTTCCCCACAACATCACAGCCTTTCATCCTCCCACCCCATCCTCCCCCAAGTCTGCTAAGGAGGGTTCCCCATCCTGAAGGGTGGGGGTCTGTGAGGGAGAAGAGAATCCATCCTGTCAACAGTGTCTGCTCTGCTAGCAGATGGATACTGTCAGCTTTCACCCTCATTATCCTAAAACAATTCCAATGAAGCCTAAACTTCATTGTGGCAAGACAGGGGTGTCAGAGAGACGGGTGGTGGAAAGCCAGTAGTAAAATTGCAAACAAATGGAAGTCGTTGGGCATGTGATGACAGCTCACTTTAGAAATGCAACTAAATTAACATACTCGACATTTCCCCATTCGAAATCAAAGCATGATGCTTCTATGACATTTTTTGAAATGGAAGTTGCAGCGAAAAAGGAGGTGGGGAGGAAACGTAACTAACCCCGAAACATATTTAAACAGGAAAAAGAAGCCTGCCAGGGAAATCACCTTTGTGGAAAGCCACCAATAACTGGTCTCCGTGTCCCGCCATGGACACCACAGGGCCAGGGAGGCTGAAGATGTCTTTCTGAACTCCCCCATTTGTGAAGAGGCGGAGGAGAAGGGTGCTTGTGGCACACGCAGCCCAGCCCTGGCCCAAACAAACCGCTTCAATCTCTTCATTCTGCAGCATGTCAACTGTCCACTCCTTGTTGGAATCCCAAGAGTTAAAATGTATGCAGTGAAGCTTGCTAAAAATGGGGGGGGGGACAAAAAACAAGTGATTAGGGATGCTCAAACTAGAGTCTTTCTGAAGAAGTGTGCATGCACACGAAAGCTCATACCAAAATATAAACTTAGTTGGTCTTTAAGGTGCTACTGAAGGAATTTTTTTATTTTGCTTCGACTCAGACCAACACGGCTACCTACCTGTAACTAGAGTCTTTCTGCTTAACATGTTTCTCGGGGTGGGGTGGGGTGTCGTCACCCAATAGTAGCAGTATTGTTGGAGACAAAATTAAACCAGAATGCTAGTTTGTACTGTTACAAGTTGAAAACACACTAGGAAAACTGATCACCAATTTATTAATTAGTAAGTCTTATTTCATTTATCAGCTCCACCTTTTCCTCATTCCTCAGCTGTTCCCTTGAGGTTCTGCACGAAACAAACGGTAACAGTATCTCCAAGATACTGTATGTTCAACTAACAACTGCTCTGAGATCCATTCATCCTGATCACGACCACTACAGGTAAACCCATGGCATGCCAAAAAATAGGTTTGGTAGTTGTTGTTTTTTCAACAAGTTGTGTTCTTCACAGAAACATTCAAATAAGCGTTACCTCGCTAGCTCCTCTGTGCTCTCGCAGGCTAGCAAAATAGCTTCACTGGAAAGGTCTGCCATTGTGTGATTCAAAGAATTTGGCAAGTGCATTGCGTGATGGATGGCCGTGTCATGGAACTCCACATCAATGGCGTTGTCCTGCTCATCATTATAGCAGCGAATAATACCAATAGAGTTCCACACCTATAGGAGGAATGTCAACAGTAACACTACTTTCAGAAAAGCAACATATAGCCTTCTAATGCCTGCTTTCTTCTATGAATGGATCCCAGGTCACCTGGTCTAATTCTAGCAGAGGCCCCCACGGAGTCTGTGTCTGCTTTAAGTGGAAAAGCAGGGCCTGCATGGTAGGATACACCCCATTCACAAAGTCCTGAAAAGATGCACTGTAGATGGACATGGTGTAAGCAAATCATCCTTATGTTTTTAGACTGATACATGTTCACACAAATATCAGACAGGCAGGGTATAAATAATAAATTATTAAACATTATTGCTGGATTTTTGGAAGCCACTTTGCGATCCTTTTCTTGAAAAGCAACATACAAAAACTTAAATAAAAATTATAAACTCTCCGTTTCCCCCTTAATTTGATGGGGACAAGTGGCTGATTATTTTGACATGTTTGGTTTAAAGGGCTGAGGGCAGAAGAAATTTCAAAAAGCAAAGGGGATGACAATACCACATGCCCAAGAGAGGACTCCAATGTCTGCTGTGAAATGATCTGATAAATGCTGGCCAATATTATACCACAGAGAAGAGTTTAGGGCTCTAGGCTGCAGTGCAGACTTAAATTCTACTGTGGTTTATTACTCCAAACAGCAAAAGCCAGGGGCAATGTCTTATAGAGACCAGGCAAGTTGCTTGCTCCTGGGACATTTCTCTTTTCATTTCTCTCCTTGTAAAGATGGCGTCTTATTTATTGAAATTTGTTTACTCCTCTGTGGAATAACACCCCATCACCTTCTTTCTTGGAAGAGGCGGGGAAGAGTCACTCCCCCTCACATAGAAATCTTACGCTACTTTTCGCCTCCATTCAGGAATTGTGAGGTGCGCACACATACCCTTTCTGGAAGGGTTTTTGTTTTGTTTTGTGCAACAGCAGCCTATGTAGATATGCACTGCTTTAAAAAAAGAACAGTGAGAGATTTTACTTTCTTGGGCTCCTTGATCACTGCAGATGGTGACAGCAGTCACGAAATTAAAAGACGCCTGCTTCTTGGGAGAAAAGCAATGACAAACCTAGACAGCATCTTAAAAAGCAGAGACATCACCTTGCCTACAAAGGTCTGTATAGTTAAAGCTATGGTTTTCCTAGTAGTGATGTATGGAAGTGAGAGCTGGACCATAAAGAAGGCTGATCGCCGAAGAATTGATGCTTTTGAATTATGGTGCTGGAGGAGACTCTTGAGAGTCCCATGGACTGCAAGAAGATCAAACCTATCCATTCTTAAGGAAATCAGCCCTGAGTGCTCCCTGGAAGGACAGATCGTGAAGCTGACGCTCCAATACTTTGGCCACCTCATGAGAAGAGAAGAATCCTTGGAAAAGACCCTGATGTTGGGAAAGATTGAGGGCACTAGGACAAGGGGACGACAGAGGACAAGATGGTTGGACAGTGTTCTCGAAGCTACGAACATGAGTTTGACCAAACTGCGGGAGGCAGTGCAAGACAGGAGTGCCTGGCGTGCTATGGTCCATGGGGTCACGAAGAGTCGGACATGACTAAACGACTAAACAACAACAACAAAAGAACAGAAAAAAGAACTCAGCTCGCTCCCCCCCCCCCAAAAAAGGAGACAACAATTGATGAAGGGACCAATTGATCTGGGAACTGGTACTGTTTTGGGTGGCATCACACTCCCTTGAAGGATCAGTTGCATAGCCTGGGGGTACTTCTCGGTTCAGTATCACTCTTGGATCCTGAGGTGGGACCGATGGCCAAGAGTGCCTTTTCCCAACTATTATTATTATTATTATTATTAAGCCAAGGAAACAAAACTCACCATGAAGCGGTGAGTGAGATGAACCGGAGTGGAGCCAGGCTGGAAGGGCTTTTGCTGAGGAGTTGGCACTGGCCCATCGTAGAAAGGCCTCTGGGTTGACGACAGAGGCAGCAGCGGGGCAAGGCTTTCCTGGTCATCCTCTTGTTCCTCCTTATCAAGGGCAGAGTTAGCTTTCAGGTATCCAGTATCTATGAAAGATAAATAGCTTTGTATCAGTGGCTTAGGAAAGCAAGGGCTTTTTATTTTAATCTTGCAACACCCACCCCCCAACCAAAGGAAATTGTGAGCCAGGTTGGCAGCATCTATGATGTGTCTGCAGTTCCTGAAGTGTTTGTCCACCCACCCCCACCCACGCTCCACACACCCATGCTTTGGAAAATTCAAACCTAGGGAGTTCTCATCATCCTCTATTATTGCCCCTCGGTTTCTGGGACGGCCTGATGCCATCATGAGGTCGTCGTCGTCTTCATCTTCATCATTCCTCGCTGCTTTGGAACCCCCATCGTCTGTAACCAAGTCTCTGTTCAGGAAGTCCTCGCTGTCATCCTCATCAAACAGTTCATCGTAATCTTTGACACCAGGAGCAGATGCCTAAAGCCGTGGTTTAAAAGTTACTGTCATAAAATGCACATACTGCCATCAAGAAAACATCACATTTTATCCCCAAGCCTGCCAAACTCCAGATTTACATGAGTAGATAAGGGTTACCGTCCATGATGGGAAAGGATACCGAAGAAGCCAAGAAAGCTTCCGGTTTGTATTACCTTGCAGTTTGATTTCTTTCCATCTACATCACAGACGTTCTCAAGTAGTCCCAGATTGCCTTCCATGTCCGTATAAGCAATCTGCCCGCCTTTTGGGTGCCAAGCCAGATCACAGATGGTATAATTTTTGTCATGCTTCACCCTAAAAAATAATGAAAGACCAGTGTTCTGTGCAGGTCTAAAATTGCGATCTGTTAAGCCCTTGCTACAGAAAAAAATTGCTTAGCTCACAAGATTTGGACAAATCATTCTTGGCTTAGCAAAGGTCATTACAGCAGAACACAAGAACGCTGTGAAGAAACCCTGTGCCATGTACTAGTCCTAATACTGTAACTGTAATCAATTAAGTGAGAAACAAACACACTAGTCCTCCTGACTCATCAAAGCTCAATGTGCTACATCCTTCTGAATCATATGTGGTTAAGAACAATTCTAATTGGTTCTTACTAAGGCAGATGAATCACATGTGGTCTGTGCAACCCACACCGCTATGCCCAGGCAGGCCCAACACCCAGCTAAAAATTAATGTGCACAGCTTATATACAAAGAGGGATGTCTTAGGTCCATGGGCCTGAAATTCCACATCCCTGCTCTAGGGCATTGGGATTTTTCACCCAATGCAAGTTGCCCTAATTTCCAATGGATTTTATTCTCCCCAAAACAATCCCAATTCAAAAAATTCCAGAAAATCCACACCACTTAGCACTGCAGTACAAAGAGGCTGACAGTTATGATTGCGTGGAATGGAGATGGCCCAACGAAAACAAGGCAGGCATCTGTCCTGTCACAAGCTGCTTCACCTCTAGATTAAACCAAAGGTAAGCAAAAGCTATTAAGAGGGCCAAATGTTCATTTCATAGACCTGTGGCTCCCAATTGCTCTCTTAATAATTGTTCTACTTTGTGGAAGCTCATCTTTACAAGACACATTATGAAAACTACAGGCACCTCTCCAAGCACTCCTGGGTGTCCACATTCCAAATTACTATCCAGCCACCAACACTTCCTGCTGCCAGATATTGTCCACATGGAGACCAGGCTACAACATTGAAGGGCTGGTAGGGAGTGGGGGGTAGAGAAAGAAAATAATAATGATGCGTCATTAACTGCAGAACAAGTTGAACAATCTCACTTTCATTTTGGGCACCAAGCAACTGTGCTGATTATTAATTCTTTATGGGAAAAGAAGGCATCTATATTGGGATTTTCTAAGCAAACTGAAAGACAAAACAAATGTATGAAGATACTGGGCACTTGTTTTAACTTTTCATTTATCATCCTCGTGAGGGATGAGGAGCCTTGTATTTAAGTGGGGGGAACCCTGTATCTTATATAAATATGAAAGTTGTGAAACTATTTCCAGTTGCCACGACCACTGCCCAGTCCTATGAAATGTCAGGTTCAATTTTACAATTCTAACATTTGGAAAGAAAATTAATATCCCACAGGTAACACATTCCACTGTCCTGCTATGCACTCCGTGCTTGCCTGAGCAATGATGCATAGGAAGGAGTACTGGGTCTAGTTTCCTTTGGTTAAGAGTCAATGTCTGAGTGCACTTGAAACTGAACAGTACCTTTGCAATGAACTGTTTATACATATGCATAGGATATTGAGAGCAAGTGTTGTAGACTCCTTTCAGCAAGCGGTACAACCACTAATACTGTATCAGATTTCCAAAGAGGAACTGCTATATCCCAAGGATGCTTGCAGCACAATTATTATACAGGTCTGCACAGAAGTAAGTTTCACTGAATTCAATGAGGCTTACTCTCCCAGATAAGGAGATACAGGATTCCCTGCAGGTAGACTGTTCATTTAGAAAATCGGTTTAACAATGGATAGCCAGCACTTCCTTCGTGTGTCAGGAAAGCCCTCTTCTTACAATATGTACAGATTGAATAGCAAGCACCTGAAGGATACCAACCATTGTGACGAACTTATCCAGCAGATCTAATTGATGATCCCAAGTTTCTCGTCTGTATAGTTTGACCACTTTCTCTACTGGAACAGCAAGCAACTATTCAGAGGGAAAAATGTTTTGTTTTTAATAATAATAGTTTTATTATTTATACCCCACCCATCTGACTAGGTTTCCCTGCAAATCTCAATTGCAATTCTGGTTTTGTTGCTTTAGTTATGAAAGTAATTTTATGCCACAGCAGTATCAAGGCAGTGTAAAACAATAAAAGAACACCGTTAAAAACAATACAATGTTTGATAAGCAGGCACTGATGCTTCATTCATTTTGGAAGGGACTCACAAGACACAGAGCATTGTACACAGAACACACAATGTATTGTATGGGTTCTGTCCTGTTCCAACAAAGCAGAGGCCAGCCTGTGGCAACAATCTGAGTCAGAAAAAGCAGGACAGCTCCCATGGTTAGACTGCAAACCCTCAGGAGCAATGGAGACTGAGCCAACAAATGTCTGAAACCAGCCAAGCACATGCATACTACAGCAGCTATACTGAGTACCAGTCTTCCACAATGCTGTTTGCCATGACAAGTGTGGCACTGCCCTCTGGCAAACATGACAAGTAGCCACCCTTCCTCCCAAATTTGAAGCTACATAGGTGGCCAGAGATTTTTCTGAACAAAAGATTAGCAACAGTATAAGTTACTTTTGGTTGCCCTTTTTGCTTTGTGAAAAGAGCAACCAATAAATGTAATTAATCGTGATCATCTATTGTATGGGAAGAGGTTCTTGCGCCATTTCATACGTTGCCCACCCTCTGCATCTGCAGATCATCAGGGGGTTTGGGCTGGGTGTTCATTAGTATGCGGATGATACCCAGCTCTACCTCTCTTTCAAATCAGAACCAGTGAAGGTCCTGTGTGAGTGCCTGGAGGCGGTTGGATGGCGGCTAACAGATTGAGGTTGAATCCTGGCACTGTTTGTGGGGAGACAGGAGGCGGGCAGGTGTAGGGGACTCCCTGGTCCTGAATGGGGTAACTGTGCCCCTGAAGGACCAGGTGCACAGCCTGGGAGTCATTCTGGACTCACAGCTGTCCATGGAAGCACAGGTCAACTCTGTATCCAGGGCAGCTGTCTATCAGCTCCATCTGGTACGCAAGCTGAGACCCTACCTGCCCGCGGACTGGTGCATGCTCTAGTTATCTCTTGCTTGGACTACTGCAATGCGCTCTATGTGGGGCTACCTTTGAAGGTGACCCGGAAACTACAATTAATCCAGAATGCGGCAGCTAGACTGGTGACTGGAAGCAGCCGCCGAGACCACATAACACCAGTCTTGAAGGACCTGCATTGGCTCCCAGTACATTTCCGAGCACAATTCAAAGTATTGGTGCTGACCTTTAAAGCCCTAAACGGCCTCGGTCCAGTATACCTGAAGGAGCGTCTCCACCCCCATCGCTCTGCCCGGACACTGAGGTCCAGTGCCGAGGGCCTTCTGGCGGTTCCCTCACTGCGAGAAGCCAAGTTTCAGGGAAGCAGGCAGAGGGCCTTCTCGGTAGTGGCACCCGCCCTGTGGAACGCCCTCCCACCAGATGTCAAAAAGAAAAACAACTACCAGACTTTTAGAGGACATCTGAAGGCAGCCCTGTTTAGGGAAGCTTTTAATCTTTAAGAAATTAGTGTATTTTAATATTTCTGTTGGAAGCCGCCGAGAGTAGCTGGGGAGGCCCAGCCAGATGGGCGGGATATAAATAAATTATTATTATTATTATTATTATTATTATTATTATTATTATTATTATTACTATATGCGTGTGAAACATGGACCACTTATAAACGCCATCTCCACTTCCTCGAAAGATTCCATCAACAGTGTCTCCGAAATTTTTTACACATCACTTGAGAAGACAGGCGAACCAATATCAGTGTACTGGAAGAAACAAAGATCCCCAGTGTTGAAGCAATGATTCTTCAACATCAACTTCATTGGGCTGGTCATGTTGTGCGGATACCTGATTATCGTCTTCCAAAGCAACTACTCTATTCCGAACTTAAAAATGGAAAGCGTAATGCTGGTGGTCAACAAAAGAGGTTTAAAGACTCTCTCATGGCGAATCTTTTAAAAATGTAGTATAAACACTGACAACTGGGAAACACTGGCCTGCGAGAGCTCCAGTTGGAGAACAGCCTTTACCAAAGGTGTCACGGGCTTTGAAGACACTCGAACTCTGGACGGAAGGGAGAAACGTGCTAAGAGGAAGGCACGCTTGGCAAACCCTCACCGTGATCAACTCTCACCCGGGAACCAATGTCCCCACTGTGGAAGGATGTGTGGATCCCAGAATTGGCCTCCACACTCACTTATGGACTCACTGTTAAAACTGTGTTTATGGAAAACACTTTTACTCGGCTACGAGTGATCGCCAAAGAAGACGACAACTAAGAAGACACAATATTTATGATTACAACAGCAGCACCTCCATCCTTAATCCCTAGCAAGGCTCTGCCATTATTCCACATGTTGCATTTCTAAACACTCAGCTGCTACATCTCCACTACACAATGGCAACAGGGCAGGTTGATTTTCAGAGGAACAACAATTTGAAAAGAAGAGATTCTAAAACATTTCCCGACCCATTGCTTTTCCAAATTTGCACACACATTTATATTGTATACTTGCAGAAGCAAAGGAAGACTACTGACTTGATGACAGGATTTAAATAAACACTCACATTTTCATTAACAAAATATGTAGAAAATAAAGAAAGAATATAGTGTATTTTTTAGAAAGCAGTGTATAATAAGGGAAAATAAACCAGAAGGGGTTGTTGGGGGAGACCCAGGAGGGGAGAAGAGGGATTGTAATATGAATGTTATGGATATGTGATGTATGTATTAAGAGAAAATAATAATTTTAAAAAAAACATCAGCAACAAATTTGCACACACAGAGATTAAAAAACATAAAGACAACTTGTTACCTTTCCTGTTTTGGGTTGCCACGCGTGTCTACATATTGTTTTGGCATTCACCACATCATTATACTTCTGCAGCAATGGCCAGTTTGCCTCACAACTCTGGAAGCAAAATAAGTTAATAGTGGTTATCCATCTTGAGATGAACTCTTCCTAAATATGATGAGATTCAGGTAGGTAGCCGTGTTGGTCTGATGCAGTCGAAATAAATAAATAAATAATAAATGTCCAGTAGCATCTTAGAGACCAACTAAGTTTGTTCTGGGTCTAAGCTTTCGTGTGTATGCACACTTCTTCAAATACTTAGTTGGTCTCTAAGGTGCTACTGGACATTTATTTTATTTTATTTTTTTATTCAAATATGATGAGTTTTAGATGAAGGGGGGTGCAATGTAAGTCCCCACCCAAGGAAGGACAGATAGCCAATGTGGATCCACAGCCTAGGAGAATCGAAAAAAAGGTCTTCAACTATGCCAGTTAAGTATCTCTGCAGAATGCCTTCTGCTGAGATTCAGCCACCTCCTGCTACATAGTGCTACCCAAACTTTGAGATCATGAGGAACTTCGAGAAGTGAAATGGAGACACTTCCATCCCTTAACTGGAATGTTTCTTTAAAATGTCTGAACAGGGTTGGTGTGGAAAATGATATGTAGGACAAGCCATGAATTTGAATGATTTGGTTAATATGTACTCTATGAACCTGCTGCCTTCACAGTGTATGTTCCTGGTTGCCTGAGTAGCCTGTGACCACTTTTCCTGTAAAGAAACACTCTCTTCCAGAAGGCATGGGCCCTCTTGCACTAAACACAGAAGGGGGTGGTTTTTCTAAGAGCACGAAAACGTTAATATCTGAACACAGACAATGGGAGTTGGTATGAGGTCAATGCAGACATGAGAGAAATAAAATTTAAAAACCTACTTAAGCATCTCTTGTGGTAAAACTCCTGGTTTAACTCCAAGAAGTAGCATTTTACCTGCTCTGAAATTTTCCACACTCTGACCGATCCGTCACAGCTTGCTGATGCCTGTGCAAGGAAACATTTTTAGAGAGTCATTAGCCTCTGACCAACCAGCAAAGTACTACTGCATTAAGGTTTACATTTAAAACAGCAGCACAGCAAACAGTATCATAAACATATTATGCAATCAAACGTTCATGGACATACTGGTCTTCAAATGTATTAGCCTTTAAGGTGCCAATGATGTTTTCATATCAAATGTTGGAATAAATAGTTGAACAAATCAAGCCTGAATTTGATTTTCATATTATCTTTTCTACTTTTTGGCATACAGTAGTTACTTTTTCATGGAGTCACTTTGCCAGTGCCACATCAATATATATACGAATGAAATATTTTGTTTGAAGGCACTCTTAAAAGAAATGGTTGATTATTTACAAAGCCAAGACAAAATCTCATTTTTAAAAAGTGATAATGAACACTATTAACTTTTTATTAGCATCTGACTGTCACGTCTCTCCCCAAAGAATCCTGAGAGTTATAGTTATATAGCTTTGAAGGTTATTCTGTGCTCTATATACATCACAAAGTAATTTTAGTTTTGAAAATTTAAATTATTAATTTATTTCATGAAGGATGTTTTACAAAAACCATCTTAATTAAAATATGTGCTCCACTTTTAAGAGACAAGAGAAGAGAAAGTCCACTGGAAAAGTTGTTACCAGAAAAGTGTTCTTTGGATCGAGTGACACACTTAAAACAGGTGCGTCATGTCCCCGAAATGTCTTTTGGTGGCTGCTGTCAGTTACTTCCACAATCTTCACCAGGAAGTCACTAGGGATAATCATAATAGGAACAGGTTGGTAGCTGTGTTGGTCAGCCGTAGTCGAAACAAAATAAAAAAAATTCCTTCCAGTAGCAAACTTAATTGGTCTCTAAAGTGCTACTGGAAGGGATTTTTTTTATTTTGTTTCTATTATTAGAAGTTGTGCTATATAATGAAAAATTGAAAAACTTTTATTGGAATAAATGAATCTGTATTTCTTCCATTTAAAAAAGATTCACTTACAATTACAGTACTTTTTGAAAGGCACTGCATGTTTCTACGCAAGTGTGGGCACACTTAACACAATCACACACAATTACTATACCACAGAAAAAGTCAACCTCTGTTGAATCTCTGCAATTCAGAGATTCATTTGTGTTATCAAACATTATAGACATAAAAATCATTTTCATAATGCATATTAAAACTCTTGATTATAATGAACTACTAACTCTGACAAATTGTCTTCCTGCTATGAGCCCCTCAAGACAATTACAACAAATTGATCTACAGTAATTTAAAATGACAATTGAGGACTCTGAGAACCACCTCCACAAATATCACCTGCAAATGCTTATAACAAGAGCAAGAGGTAGAAAAATGGCAGTAAAAGTCGGCTGGAGTGTTTTAAGCTAACCTTCAGAAACTCAGTAAAGTGATAACTTATACAGTATTGTACCTACTCTTCTGCAGCCTGCATTAAATTAGGTACAGACAGACTCACTTCTCCACCAGATCAGTGCAAGAATGTAGACAGCTTCCTATGAGCAAAGCTGATGTGTTTTTCTCAAGGGAATGCCAATTATATGTAGAGAGAATTTACTATGTCCCTGCAACAATCCCAACATTAAATACAGTCAATCAGCAGAGCATGCAAACTTTTTTTCTATCATACATAAACAGAATATTAAAACAATGTCTTCTATCCAAGGGAAAGCAGTTTGTGTGTCTTTTCCTTCTACTTTGGAGTCAAATTACCTGGATCCAGCAGCTACTTTGCTCCCATCAGCACTGAAAACTACATGGTTTGCATTCATTGTGAAGCGTGTCAGGATACCATCTGGAGCACCCTCTGGGAATGTATGGATCTGGACAGTATTGTTAGAGACTGCCGTAATCAATCTTCCATTCTACAAATAAAGCAATGGAAGGTTCAGGTGATTTAAATAAACATCCACTGACTCCAGGAGCAGTTCATTCCATGCTTCCGTGTAATTTTAAGATGTTAGACTGAAATCCAAAAAAGGATTGGAAAACTGCCTTTCCAATTGACAACTAATAAAGTTGTCAATACACTTCAGGGCAAATATACATATTACTCAGCTGGGCTCAAAGAATGGCCAGGATAGACTGGGGAGAGGCCATTCCTTCTCAAAGAATGGCCAGGATAGACTGGGGAGAGGCCATTCCTTTATGTTCCCTTGGCAAATATGGGCTTGGGAATGTCCTTGCATGGATTACAAATTACAATTAAAACTATTTCTGGGAAAATCCATATATATACACACAATTGTAAAATTAAGAACCACTGTAAAATTACCTTTTCAAAATACTTTCCAACTAAGAATAGCAAGCAACAGTCTAGTACAGGCATCCCCAAACTTGGCCCTCCAGATGTTTTGGGACTACAACTCCCATCATCCATAGCTAACAGGACTAGTGGTCAGGGATGATGGGAATTGTAGTCCCAAAACATCTGGAGGGCCAAGTCTGCCTATGCCTGGTCTAGTACGTACTATAATTGGATGCTGTAGCAGATTAGCCACTGAAGCACAGATTCAGTAACGACATGGGGGTGGGGGCAGCAAACATGAGTCCCAGGGCAAAAATGGTAAGAGGGAAATGGTAAAATGGTCGCAGCAAACACACAACAGCACAAGAACTTAAATGTTGGCGTTGTTACAAGTAGCCAGATAAATTCACAAGCACAGCATAACCAACCTTTAATAAAAGATAAAGATTTGAAAAATTTAGGGGGTGATTATCTTATAATAGTAGTCTCATTTGAGGCTTATAATAATAATAATAATCTCAATTATAAGTATCAATTGAGTTGCTTTAACTTGCTGCATTCACAAGAGGGCAGACTTGGGCAAGGTTTCACAAATAAAATACTGGTTACAGGTAGGTAGCCATGTTGGTCTGAGTCGAAACAAAATTTAAAAATTCCTTCCAGTAGCACCTTAAAGACCAACTAAGTTTTTATTTTGGTATGAGCTTTCGTGCGCATGCACACTTCTTCAGATACACTGAAACAGAAGTAACCAGACCCTTATATATATTCAGAGGGTGGGGAGGGGTGATGGGCTGATAGGAGTGGTAAACCTGTTGATGACTGTTAGCGACTGTTATCAATAAAATACTGTTATTAAAAACTGCAGTCTGATTATCAAATTTAACAAAATGATAATATTGCAATGAAGAAAGTCTTGTTAAACTCCGAAACAAGAGCCCAACTTAAGTTAGCAAGATAAAATGTAGTGCAAATATTGTTTTAGAAAGGAGTTGCTGATGCTGAACATGTGGATTTGCATTGCTAATGTTTTACTCATCTTTTTCTATTTTTCCATCAAAACAGGAAACATAAAATAATTACTTTGTTTCAAGAAACATTCCAGCCAACTCTAAATGCATCTACTATCTGCTGGTGTTAAAACAGAAGACCAGGGGTCAGCAAACTTTTTCAGCAGGGGGTGGGTCCATTTTGAAAAAAATAATGAACAAATTCCTATGCCCCACAAATAACCCAGAGATGCATTTTAAATAAAAGCACACATTCTACTAATGTAAAAACACACTGATTCCCGGACTGTCCGTGGGCCGGATTGAGAAGGCGATTGGGCTGGATCTGGCCCCCGGGCCTTAGTTTGCCCATGCAGATGACGATACAAATGATAAGTGATACCTCTTTCAATTAAGCTAGCAGTTTTGAACACCCTGCAGAACACTGAAAAGAAAGTTGCTACACCAGAAGTTTTTACTTGTCTAATGAGTTCACACAAACAATTTGTAGCATAGACAACCTAGGTGAATGAAGAGAACCAGCTGTTCCAATTTACAAAAGTTTTGGTGCCTAGTCATAATTCTCACTTGTCACAGGTAATCAAGTCAGTGACCATATTCAATCCTGACATAATAGATGGCATAGCAGAAGCAACAGGTTGTTCAAATGTTGCTGACTTCCAATCAGTACAAAGCACAGCTGTGAAAATGACAACCTTGTTGTAGGTATTTGTCTAATGCACAAGGCCTATTTGATGACACTAGTTCATAATTGCAGTACCTTGAGAGCAAACGAATAGGCCTTTTCTCCCACGTTAATTGACTTGGGGTCATTGTCATCCAGGCTTTCCCAAATCCTGACATCTCCATCACTGCCGCAAGTTACAATGCAGCTATTCAAAGAAATAAGATCAATCTTACACAAACATGTACAAAACTGTATCAAAATTCTTCACAGTTTTCACTAAAGTAAAAGTGATGGAAGTCTCTTTGCCAATGCTTTCATTTCTCAGAAACAACATACAGTGGTACCTCGACTTACGAATGCCTCGACTTCCGCAGGTTTCGACTTCCAAAGTCCGCTAACCCGGAAGTATTTTCGCCGCCCGTGTGTTCTGCGCATGCGCAAAATGGATGCTTTGACTTCCGAAGTTTTCGACTTCCGAATGGATCGCCTTCATAAGTCGAGGTACCACTGTACATCGGAAATCGAACGGAATCCGTTCTGGAAGTCCATTCGACTTCCAAAACGTTAGGAAACCAAGGCGCAGCTTCTGATTGGCTGCAGGAAGCTCCTGCAGCCAATCAGAAGTTGCGGAAGTCACGTTGGGACGTTCGGGTTCCAAAGAATGCTCATAAACCAGAGCACTCACTTCCGGGTTTGCGGCGTTTGGGAGCCAAAACATTCGACTCGCAAGGTGTTCGGGATCCAAAGTACGACTGTTGATCACAAGCAGAAGGTTCTGGCTTTGGTGTCAACAGTCACTATGGATGACACTGTAAAAAGGTGAGGTGTCCTAATAAATTTCAGGTGACTATTTCACATCTGGACCTTATAGATTATGGTGATAAAACAAGGCATAAGGAAAGAAGCAATCTCTTGAATACATGCAAAAAATCCCAACCTTGGGCAGCAAGGTCATACAATTAAACCACGTGACTTCCCCCAAAGAATCCTGGGAAACCCTCACAGAACTACAATTCCCAACAAACCACAGTCCCCAGGGTTCTTTAGCTGAAGTCATGTGTTTTAAATGAATGGTGTATAGTAGGCAAATTGCTTCCTCCCTCATGAATTTAACTATCAGTGGTTACTTGCCACAATGGCTATGTGCTGCCTCCATAGTTTGAGGCAGTATGCTTCTAAATAACAGCTGCTGGAAACTACAAAGGGGAAACTGCTGTTGTGCTTGGGTCCTGCTTGCAGATTTCCTACAGTCATCTGGTCAGCCACTCTGAGAACAGGATGCTGAACTAAACGAGCCATGATCCTGATCCAGGAGGGCAGTTCTTATAAATTTTGGCACCAATGAAATCCATTTTTCCAGAGTTCAAACTGCACCACTCTGAAAAAGGACAGCACCCTGGCTATGTGCATCTGTTTTGGCCACCAGGCCATGACAGTTTGTCCTCATTCCTCTGTTGCTTTTCACTACTGAGCCACTGGCAGAAAAGATGAATGTAGAATCTGCTTGCACCGAGATCATGCAAATCCATCTGTGCATGATTGTACTATTCTTAGTTGTCAATGGAGTATTCAGTTCCACATAATGCTGGAGTTCCCTTGTAATTCGACAGCAGTCATTCAGGTGGGGTAGGCAATAAAGGCACAGCATCACTTTGACCCATAGCCTAAACAAAAATCTTTGGGTCTTAAGAATTATGAAGTCATTTATTTGTTCTTCACATGAAACAAACACTGTGGGAAGCCAACAACAATCACTTCCTGTCATCTATGCCAGGAATGGGGGACCTATCATCCTTCAGATGTTGCAGGACTCCAAACCCCACCAGCCTTAGCCAGCATTGCCAATGGCTAATTATGTTCAAGATTCAGGTAGGTAGCCATGTTGGTCTGAGGCAGTAGAAAATATGAAAAAGTAATAAAATTGTCTAGTAGCACCTTGGAGACCAACTAAGTTTGTTCTTGGTATGAGCTTTCGTGTGCATGCCCACTATACCAAGATCAAACTTAATTGGTCTCTAAGGTGCTACTAGAATTTTTTTTAATTTTTTTATATATGGCTAGACTAAACAACAACAACAAAAGTGATGTTGTGAGTCAACCAGAGGGCCACAGGTTACCCACCCCCAACATATACACTCTGTGTGTGTGTGTGTGTGCACGCGCATTAATCACATGCAACTCGGTTGCAAAATTAGTGCAACTTTTAACACACCCCCGAGCCCCTCAGTCACTTACCTCCCAATGTCATCAAAGCAAACATCTGTGTGACCTTCTGTGTGGCCGTATCTCATTGGCTTTTGTGACAAAGGCATATTCTTTACCTAGGTTACAAAGTTAAAAAAGGGCTTCAAGCAAAACAATTACAAGTAATTTAACAGGTCTTGTTTTTGAGTTCAAAAATCACCAAATCTACAATTACATCCAAACTATTTTTATTTATTTTTTAATATGAAGTCATTAACCTGCATGAAATTTTACAGTGTAACACAGCCAAAGGATTGCCTGTAGAAGCTTACTACCTAATTTTAGGCCGGGGGGGGGGGCATGGGGAAGTGGAGAGGCAATAGTAGTAGGTAACATATAATAATAAATACCATTTTATGTCCAGAAAGAGAGTACAGACTGCAATGTCATTATAGAGAATCTCAGTTACTATACTATGGACAACTGTATTAGTCCTTTTTCATCATTTTGCCACAGACGCGGTACTTTAGGATAGGAAAAAGTCAATACCTTACTCCGTATATGACGGCTTGGCTGTTATTAGACTGGCTGTTTCACCAACTCCTTTCCTTCCTTTGTCTTGTTATGCTTACGTTTTCTTCTGTCAGCAGCCCCTCGATGAAATCCCCAAACAGGCAGTTTTCTAATCGGCACCAGTGACTTGAGGTAGAGGTAAAAGCAGTGCAATTCCAGATTCAGTGACTAGCAGTGAAAGCGTATAGTCCTGTAAATGCAAAAACCACAGTGGGACTTACATGCAAGGCGATAAATCATCATCATCATCAACAACACATTAGGAGGGTGTCTTTCACAAAGAATAAAAGAAGCAATGACATGGGGAGTGCAAATACTTTGGATTGAACTGTTTAGAAGCACACCTTTTGTAAAGGTATCGGCCATACAGGTGATCCTGCTTTCTCTCTCTCAGGCCCCCAAATTCTGGGATCAATGCTGCCTCATAATGGTTTGTTTGAAAGGGGGGGGTATGGCCCATAGCTGCCAAGTTATCCCTTTTTTACAGGGATTTTCCCTTATGCTGAATAGGCTTCCTCGCGAGAAAAGGGAAAACTTGGCAGCTATGGTATGGCCTTGCATACCTTATTCCCCCAAAAGGTTTGCTACAGTATTTGGAGAGGTGAAGAATGAAGAGAGAGAAAGGAAGTCAGAGAGATGATAATAATAATAATAATAATAATAATAATAATAATAATAATAATAATAATAATATAATAGCAGGTCCTTGTTTGGTGGGGTCGCTTGCCCCTCTCCACTAATAACAATAATTTTAAAAAAAATCAGGTCCTTGTTTGGTGGGGTCGCTTGCCCCTCTCCACTAATAACAGTAATAATAATAAAAAAATCAGGTCCTTGTTTGGTGGGGTCGCTTGCCCCTCTCCACTAATATCAATAATAATAATAATAAAAATCAGGTCCTTGTTTGGTGGGGTCGCTTGCCCCTCTCCACTAATAACAATAATAATAATAAAAAACCAGGTCCTTGTTTGGTGGGGTCGCTTGCCCCTCTCCACTAATATCAATAATAATAATAATAAAAATCAGGTCCTTGTTTGGTGGGGTCGCTTGCCCCTCTCCACTAATAACAATAATAATAATAAGTCCTTGTTCAGGGGGTCGCTTGCCCCTCACCACAAAATAAAATAATAGTAGTAGTAGGTCCTTGTTTTGGGGGGTCGCTTGCCCCTCACCCCTCGTGGCGCCGCCTAGGGGGGCAGCCTGAGGTAACAAATCGCCCCCCCCTTTCGCGAAGGACGAGGGGGCGCTTCTTCCTCCCCCTCCTCTGAGGAGAGAAACAGGGCCGAGGCACGCACGCGCCCCCCCCCCAACACAGCACGGCCCCCAACAGCCCCCCCTCCTCACCGCGACACGGAGGCCCCCCCGGCCTCTCCTCCTCCTCCTCCTCCTCGGGGTCTTTCTCCTTCCCGCTCTCCTCCTTCCCGCGCTCTGGGCCTGAGGCGGAGCCGGCGCGCGGCGTCAGAGTCCCGGCCGGCCTCCTTCCCTCTCTCTGCTCCTCCTCCTTCCCGGGCCGGCCGGATCCTGCCTCCTGCCGCCCGAGAACATGATGGGGGGGCGGAGGAGGCGCCTGAGGTGACCGGGCCGCCTGGCACCGAGCGAGGGAGCAGGAGAAGACGAAGAGGGAGGCGGCGGGGGAGAAGCGCCTCTGCCCGGCCGGGAGACGGACGAGGAGGGCGGCGGGCAGCTGACCGGGCCTCTCAGCTGCTCCTCTTCCCGAGCCCTTTCCCCCCTCTCCCTTCTCCCCCCACCGCTCCTTCTTCTCCCCACATCTCCATGTGGAGGTTTATAGGATATACTGCTACACTTTCCCCCGTTTTCAGCACTTTCTGCCTCACGGGCTCCTCCCCTCCCCCTCCCCATTAATCTCTTTATTTCGGAGTCCCCCCACCATTCTCCCCACTCTCTCTTCTGTTTTTGTTTTATATCTCCCCCCCCTCCTGCGTTTATTTCTTCTCATTTCTTCTCGCCTTTGCTTCCTCAAACAACCCCTTCCCCATTGGCATTTTTTTGTCAAATAACCCCTTCCCCATTGGGGAGGAGGGTTCCCTTCCTTCCTTCTTTCCTTCCTAGGGAGTAAGTTTTAGGACGGCACCCCCCCCCCAAAAACCGAGCCTCCCTATGTCCCCGTGTATAAGACGACCCCTATTTTTTGAGCCCGAAATTAAGAAACAATTAATGGCAACATTCCGGGAATAAGACGATCCCCAATTTTAAACTTAAAAAATTTGGCGGGGGGGGGAATATAGTCTTATACACAGAAAAATACAGTAATTAAAATTCCCCTGTGCTCAATTCTGCCCACCTTCCCTTTTCTGCTGCCTCCGTCCTTCCCCCTTTCCCGATGCTTTTCCTCTCTCAACCTTCCCAATTCCCTTTTCCTTCCTTCTCTTTCCTTTAAACTCTCCTTCCTTGCCCCCCCCACTTTCTTTCCTTCCTCCCTCGCCATCTCCTGCTGCCTCAGCCCAGCCCACCAACTCCCCCCCCCAGTTCCAGCTGTGCAGTTAATCCAGTCTGGCTTTGTGTCTGATGGGGAGCGGATGTGCCTGTCCTTGCTGGGGTGAAGACCCTCTTGGGCCCCTTCTTTTGGGTGCGAGACCTCCACGCGCCCCCCCACCAACATGTCTCTTCTGGTAAGCAGCAGGTAAGCATGCTCACGGGGGGGGGGGGGGCGTAGAACAGCATCCCCTTCATTATGGAAATTGCTTTTTCTTTGACTGCTAAAGGTTTTCCGACTTCTATCAGTTCACGTCTTTGTGGCATGTTTCTTAACATTGTGGGAAATTTAATGAACCCTAATATTCTTCCTTAACATCAGTTCTTTTTTTCTGGGGGGGGGGGTTTGCAGGGGTGCGCATACCCCTAAACATTTGGTTAATCTAAGTTTGGCCTCATTGAGGGGCAGTATTTCAATATGAATAGGAAAATGAGAGTACCCCTAAACATCCCTTAAAAAACATTCCTTAAAAAAGGGGGGGAGCACTGCTAAACATTATGGGGAAAGTGTATCTGGAGGGTTATTGGAACTGGAGTTGGGGGTCTATTATTTGCATTGGCTGGGTATCTTTCTGGTGGGAAGAGTAGTAGGTTGTATTCTGACAAAATCTGGCTCGCTGTTGGTTTCATAACTGCTGTCGTAGAAATGTAACTTCTTCTTTTTTAGAAAGCAGCTGAAGGCAAAACTTTTTGATGAGTCTATACCTTTAAAGGTTGGAATTGGTGCTCAGTAATAAATCTTGATTCAAGAAGTTCCCAGGTTTAACCCGCTCTAGGGATGTGTATTAAAAAATGGATAGGCAAATAAATATTTAGGATCCTTGACTACATTGCTGAAGGTTTTTCTGGACAGCATCTACTACTAGTGACTAACCAAGCATTTGACTGTGTTACGGGTCACTTCAGTATCTTATATCCACCCATGACAGAAAGTGATACTCTGCTGACAGACCATCCTTATTTCAAAGGATTTCCCTTTATTCTGGAGTATTCCCATCTCAAAACCAAGCACTGCACTTATTTAAAAAAAAACTTTGATATGCCCACCACACTTTGAGAAAGTTAAAAAGCGAGGCTTTCTTCTCTTTCAAATGGCATTTCCAAGTGTAGCTGCTTCTAGTTCTACTTCATACATGGCACACATTTTACATCTCATGTCTTGAAACATGCATGGAAATACCACTTAATAATGACTAAAATTCAGGTCTGATTCACTGCCACCTTCTGTTCTGGAAATATTCCAGAAGCCATTTGTTCAAAGCCAAACCTAGGTCTTAAGATGTGTGTCCTTTATTATAGTGTTAATGATAATAATATAAAAATATAGCAGCAACACTAGTTGTGTGTGTCTTACTGAAAAACCACAAGGAACAAAAAAGCTTGTTCTTGCCTTTTAGTGTTAGCTTGGTAGCTATTGAAATCTAGGCTGACAAAATACATGAAATAGCTCTGGATTGTTCGTTTGGCCCTGTTTACAATACGTGTGTGAATATTTCTGGTCTCATATTGTGTGCACAGTTATTATTGTTACGATTATTAATGCATATGCTGCCCATCTGAACTGGGTTCTAACAAATTAAAACACAATACCACATCAAATATTGAAAACTTCCCCGAGCAGGGCTGCCTTCAGATGTCTTCTAAAAGTCAGATAGTTGTTCATTTCCTTGACATCTGACCGGAGGGTGCGACTACCGAGAAGGCCCTCTGCCTCACTAGATGTTTCAGGATATGGCAATATACTTTGTACACAAATAGGTGCCTTATTCTGTTTCTAGAAATACAATTGCAGAACAGTAATTAAGCTAAATATATTTCTGTGTAGGGGAGAAACAAATTGTAGATATTTAAATGGGAGCTGCACAAGAGTAATATTTTTCTTCAGTTTCCATTCATTTGAATGAGCCTTGCACAGGAGAACCCAAGGCTTTCTGTCCCCATTCATGCCTGGAGATGGCAATAGATTGAATATACTGAGGCTTAATCCAGATAAGACAGAGAGGCAGTTAGTGGGTGGTTTGTCTCCCAAGTTGAGTGAGTGGTTTTTGTTTTTTGTTTTGATTATATATTTTGTGGTTTTATATTGTGAACCGCCCTGAGATCTGTAGGTATAGGGCGGTATACAAAAATTAATAATAATAATAATAATAATAATAATAATAATAATAAACCTATTCTGGATGAGGTTGCACTCCCCTAAATGATCCAGTTTGCAGTTTGGAGGTACTCAGCGATCCAATATTGTCACTAGACTAGAGGCACAGGTGTCCTCGGGGGCTGAAAATGTCCTGCCTTTTATCGGCTTCTGATGAAAAATCTTACTTGGACGTACGGTAGCTTGGCTACGATATGGTCATCCATGGTCTCATAACTTCCCCTTAGATTATTGTGTTATGTACATAATTGAAAACAATTACCTTAGTCCAAAATGGGGCAGTGAGGTTGTTGACCAGGACTAGGCAACTGAAACATATTATGCTAGTACATTATCAGCTATTCTGGCTTCTTGTTCATTTCCAGGCAGTTTTGTGCCAGGTTACCACATATACCCAGACCTTGAGTCCATGGTCTCTGAGTACTACCACCAGGTGTGATCCAACTAGTAGTGATAAGGCCTTCTCAGTAATATCACCCTGGTTGTGGAATGCCCTCCCCAGAGAGCCTCACCTGACCCGTTTTTTGTTTTTGGTGCCTGATGAATACATTTTTATCCTTCCAGGATTCTGAGGGAGGTTTTGGCTTTTAAGGTACCAATTTTATTGATTTTTCTCTGGCATTATGTGTTTTATAAGGGATTTGTACGAAGGAAGGAAGGGGGAATAAAAAAATAAGAGATTTGTTCTTTGTATTGCTAAATTTTAGCAATATTTATTATACCTGAAAGTGAGGTGTTTCACTTCACTACCCAGAGAAATGCCATAAATAAATAAGTAGTATTGATTAACCTATGGAAGCATGCAGTTTGAATTTTCTGCCTCTGGGACGAAAACAAAGGTGACGCACAGTTTAGTACTCTTCACACTTCTTATACCTTACATGCTGATGACTGAGAATCATTTGCCAAAAACAGCACTGATAAAACAAAGTTTTTGCATGAAGTGATTTCCCCACCCCATGGCACCATCTCACTATCACAGTGTGATGCAAAAAAAGCTAATGTTATTCTAGGCTGCATCAACAGAATTATAGTGTCCAGATCAAAGGAAGTAATAGTACCATTCTGTTCTGCTTTAGTCATACCACACTTGGAATACTGTGCCCAATTCTGGGCACCACAATTTTAAGAAGGATGTTGACAAGCAGGAAGGTGTGCAGAGGAGGGCAACCAAGATGATCAAAAGTCTGGAAACGAAGCCTTATGAGGAGCTCTTGAAGGAGCTGGGTAAGTTTAGCCTGGAAAAGAGGAGACAGAGGAAATAGGAGAGCCATCTTCAAATATCTTTAGGGCTGTCACAGGGAGGAGGGAACAAGCATGTTTTCTCCTGCTCTGGAGAGTAGGGCTTGATCCAATGGCTTCATGTTGCAAGAAAGGAAATTCCGATTAAACATTCGGAAAAACTTTCTGACAGTAAGAGCTGTTCAGCAGTGGAACAGACTCCCATGGGAGGTGGTGGACTTGCAGGTTTTTAAACAGGTTGGATGGCCATCTGTCATGGATTCTTTAGCTGAGATTCTTGCATTGCAGGGCATTGGACTAGATGACCCTCTAGGCCCCTTCCAACTCTTAAGATTCTATGATTCTCACAACTCGTCTGCCCATGTGACCAAGCACACAAATAATGATACCTAATGCCTCTTTACTGAAGCAATGGATTGGATTTTGCTGGTATTGCATTCTGGGAGTACTCAAATAGGGCTTGCTGCTAAGTAGACATATATAGGATTGCACTGTGAATCTCCAGATGTCAAAAAGTACAACACTGCACAGTCCCCTCTTAAGTTTACTGAAAAGCTGACAGCCTGTTTTCTCGGCACTTTGCAGTTCAAGCCCAACAGAGGCGTCCTTCCCATAGGGGCTAGTGGCGCGTTGCGCCAGGGTGCCGGGCCTCTCAGAGGCACTCTAGTATTAGTGGGGCACAACGAGCCACTGAACCCTATGGCTCCTCCACCGCTGCTGCCTCCTCTCTGTTGGCTGCAGGAATCCCCTCAGCCGCTGCTCTCTCCGAGCTGGCGCCGGGCGTAGTGTGGGCGGGTAAGCGCGCCAAAGCAACAGTGGCTCCGCCCCGTAAACAGTGGCCCGAGGAAGTGGGGCGAGGAGCCCGAGGCAGACTTCGAGAGCGCCCCCGAGGTGGACACCCGGGCTCGGTTGCTGGGGGCATGCGTGGCGAGCAGCCTGCGCGTAGAGCCCGAGCGCGGGGAGCCCTGAAGCGCAGTCGCTTCTGCGCGCTTTCCTCGTCGGCGACCCAGCCAAGCAGCTGCTGCTTGTCACGCCGGGCGCAGGGGCCAGTTGGCTCTGGCCGACCGGCTGGCTCTGGCTGCCGATACTGGTCGCTCTGGCAAGGGGGTCTTCCTGCTGCGCCTTGCCCCCAGGCCGCTGTGCTCCCCGCCGGCTCCCAGGCACCTACTCTATGGGAACCTGTCCTCCTGCCTCTCGCTCCAAGATGGCGGGCCGCGTCTCTCCAAGCCGGCACTGGGCGTAGCAAGGACAGGCAAGCGTGCCGGAGAGGTGACTAAAATGGGGAAGGAGGGGAGGGTATTTGGGTAGCCGCCGCAGTGGGGAGATGCCGGCCACCCCCTACCACGACCCATCTTGGTGTTCAAGGAAGCAACGCATGGCACCGGGGGGGGGGGGGAGGTGCCGGAGGGATCCTTGCACCACGGCGCCAGATAAGCTTAAGACGGCCCTGAAGCCCAATATATTTACTACATTTTGAGTGCATGTTAACATCTGCAGAATTGTATAAGGTCAATTGTAGTCAGTTGTGCTTCAATGAGAACCTGCTTTAAAATACAATCAATCTTTGAAGCAATATTTTATACATATTGTTTTTAGATATGTTTTTAATGTATTTGGCACACAGGTTACAAAATACCTGAGCTGAAAAGAGAATTTCCTCTTACCATTTCTGCAGCTGAAGCTAGCTTTTAATCTCACTAGACCAACAGCAGTAATCACTCCCGGGCAAAAATCTTTTTAAAAACAAAAAAAACTTGCAAGCAGTTTTCACAACCTATTTGCTTATAGCATATGGTAACTTTCATAGAATGTGTGTCCTTGATATGCTTTATAGACTAAATGGTGCTCTAGTAGGTTTTCTTCTGATGCTTATTTTGAGTTAAGCTGAGAGAGCCGTCCCTTGAGTGGTGGGAGGGAGGAACGAATTGCCCTGAAGAACAGAAGAGTGCTGATGGGCAGCAGCTTTTGGTATCTGTCTGGTTTCTTCCCAACAGTTCAACCTTAACCATGTCTATTCAAATGTAAATCCTGTTGAAGTGTAGCAGGGGCGTACCCAGGATCAAAATTAGGGGGGCAAGGGGAGGGGAGGGGCCACAGTGGGAATGTGGGCGGGGCTACGTGGCCTGCACCTCCCAGCTCTTCCGAGGAGGCGGCCCCAGGCTCCCGCTTCCGACGCAAAGCTCCAGAGGCGCGCGGGGAGCGCTAGCCTGTGGCTGCCTCCTCCGCTTACGCTCCCCGCTCCCGCTTAGCGCTCCTCCGCTTACGCTCCCCGCGCGCCTCTGGAGCTTTGCACCGGGAGCGGGAGCCTGGGGCTGCCACGCTGCGCCCCTCAGCCTTTTGCTTCTAGGGGGGCAATTGCCCCCTCCTGCCCCCCCTGCCTACGCTCATGAAGTGTAGGGACGAAGTGGTGCTGTGGTCTAAACCACTGAGCCTCTGGAGTTTGCCAACCCTTGCTCTGTCCTAGCTTCTGCCAACCTAGCAGTTGAAGTCAACCCTGAGCAAATGGAACTAAGATTGCAGTTTAAATTACACTGGGATAGCAAATACTATTTGTTTGCAGCCTGCATGTATGCGGTTATAACATATCCATTGCTCCTATGGATTTATTACTGGAGATAGAATTTCTCTCTTTAGGGAAATGCAGGTTTATGGATTCCCTGGCCTTTAACTATCAGCCACTTGGAGGTTATCCATATTTCCACTTGTCCCGTGCCTAGAAAGCATGAGTCTGGGCTTTCTGCATGCCCCATACTTTCTAGGCAAGGGTCATAAAATCATAGAATTGTAGAGTTGGAAGGGACCCCAAGTGTCATCTAGTCCAATCCCCTGCAGTGCAGGAATCTCAGTGGTTTTCCCCTTGCCCTGCCACTTTCCCATGGAAAACCCGGTCTTTGGCAATAAATCAGAGCAAACGTCAACCTGGAGAGAACCCAATTGACAATTGCTCTGATTCAGCAGTAAATATTGGATTTTCCCAGGGGAGAGCAGTGGGGCAAAGGCAAGTCTGGATATGCCCTTAGTCTCAGAAGAGGAGTGTTATTCTGGGCCTCTTATATCTGTCCACACATGATGCAGGGTCCAAAGTGATTGGTTTCAGACTTCTCCAATCTTCTGCTGTCCTTCCTGTTGTTGTAAAGATCAGTCAAATTTCTCCCAGTTGCTCCTGTAGGAGAAAATCTAGTCCAGGGGTGTCCAAACTTTTTTCAAAGAGGGCCAGATTTGATGAAGTGAACATGCATGAGGGCCGACCAAAGTTGTTGACGTTTTTTAGGATTTTACCCCAAAGTTGTTGACTGTTTTTTAGAACCACAGAGAGGAACTGCCTATGAGGGCTGGATTAAACCCCCAGAACGGACTTTGGACATGCCTGATCTAGTCACTAGCTGTATGAGAGAAGTGAAAAGGAACAATGTTGGCTTCCCTAAGATAAGAGTCCATTGAGATTGTAACCAACAAAAGAGACAGTCCTGTGTCAAAGAACAATGAATCAAACTCCACCACTGTGTTTTTCATGCTCTGATTACTTCCCTGTGGCGGAATCATATGGTCTAAAAGAGAAGCCTTTATTTTATTGTCTGTGTGTGGGAGCTAGCTGCGTGCTTAAGTGTTTTGTCAAAGGCAGAATGCTTTTAAAAGGCTTTCAGTGTGTGCCCACTAACAAGTAAATTGTACATGGAAGACGTGAGCATCCTTTCTGCTGAGACCTATGTCACATCCGCTCTGTTCCGTAGTGAAAATAAAGCCTACAAAGCAGATGCTCATAACGTGGCTTATCAAATGGCCCATTCCATCAATGTTGCCCTCTGGGTGAAAATATACTTAATATCTATGTGGTCTTTTGTTCTTATCTGTGTTGCTGGCATTAGTGAACATAAAGCTATATGCATTTATTTGGTTCAAATATCCTTGGGTTATGAAGATGTCATTAAAGCCTGATTTGTGGGGGGTTGGGATGGAGACTTAGGGGAAGGAGAACAAGTTAAGGCATGGTATTAAGCAAGTCGGTACAGCTGGCATGAATCCAATTTCTGTGAGTGTTCCTCTAAACCAAGGATGATCGGGAATTTTCTGTTGGCTTGCTGTGTTGTTAAAATGGAAATGTACTTACAATAAGTTACTGAGGTTACGCTGGCAATCTTGTACATTTAGAATTTTGTATTTGCATAAGACCTTGTTCTGTTTTTTTGGACCTGCTTTTCATGTTAATGAACTATTAGGTTCCCCTAGCCTTAAAAATGGTGCTGGCTAAGCATAACATTTAATAAAATAGCCCCTTTCTCTTGCTCATTTGCTGACTGAAGAGAAGGAGATAATGTCTGAGAAATCAGTGATATCTACCCTTGGGGAATAGGACACAGACACTGGGTGTCTCTCAGTAGCAGTATTGTGAGGGGTAAATATAATGAAGGGAATAGATTAATTAAATAGATAGAGAGAAGACCCGACAGCTGCTTTTTTCAGTCATCTCAGTCCATTTAACAAGAAGAGGTGGAGAGCTGAGCTGGGAAAAGTAGAAATGTAAGCATGATGTAAAATGGTTGCTCCAAAGGTCCGATGGAAAGCCCTGTTTCTGTGCCTCACCTCAGTGTGTACAGATGAGCTCCTTCCTCTTTATCTTCAGCTGGGCAGGGGAAATACTGTATGCTTTGAGGTATAAACATGGAGAAGTGTGTGTGTGTGTGTGTGCGTGCTTAGATTTCTCCAAAGGTTATGGCATGTGTAAGATAATATTTCTCTGCAGAAGAATGTTTATTGTTGAGAAAGAGGGTTTATTGCTTTTGATTTATAGTCCAACATATCCTATCCGCTCAAGGTGATAAGCATTGTGTTTGTTTAAATAAATCTTTATCAGCAGTAGAAGAGACACTGTTATTCATGCCATTTACAGATGAGGCACCAGATTTGTGTCTCGGGCTGCAATGTGAACACTGGGGAGTAAGCCCCACTGAGCACAGTGGGGCTTCCCTCTGAGTAAGCCTGCATAGGATTGCTTAGTCTATCACCAGACATCATCAAGGAAAACATTTCCCTGTTGAGGTTTTTCTACCCTTGACCTCTCAGTGGCTTTTGAGATGACATTTAAAAGAAAGCTTAATGGGGTTTTTTTTTTAAGTGGCCTGACTTTCTTCCAAAAATGGCATTCAAGTCCTGAAACAACCGTAAGCATCATAACATAAAATACTGTATTATAATTAACAGCAGATTCAAGCAGTTTAAAACCACTGGTCACCATTTGAACAGTGTTACTGGTCACCAAAGGCTCACATAAACAAAGATAGGCTTTGCCGGATGCCTAAAAGATAATAAGGACGGACAGCTCCAGGTGAACATCCATCTAGAGGGAATTCTATAATCAAAGCTTTCTATCTCCAGTGGTGGCATTTCCATTTCCGGGGGGCAGCTGCTTAACTTCAGAGTCTATGGGGTTGCCTGAAGAAGGCCTCCAGTCACTATCTCAACTGTCCAGGAGAAGAAAGCCCTTAAAGTACCTTGTTCCCAGGCAATGTAAATTTACGGCTATGTATTATCAAAACAGAGGACGAGATGGTTGGACAGTGTTCTCGAAGCTACGAACATGAGTTTGACCAAAGTGCGGGAGGCAGTGCAAGACAGGAGTGCCTGGCGTGCTATGGTCCATGGGGTCACGAAGAGTCGGACACGACTAAACGACTAAACAACAACATTATCAAAACTAGACCTTTAACAACACATGAAATAGGAGAGGACAACTTTTGAGTAAACATGCATAGAAATCACTTGAAATTTCTGAAGACATTTCAGAAGAAGTTTGGTGTAGAACACATTATGTTAATTGTGACTTCTTTTGGACCTCCTGCTGGAGTCAATAGCAGGGCAGCTTTATGCTGGTTCTAATGCTCTCCAGGCAGTTGAGGGTTTACTACTTCATGGACACTTGTGAGCTGTTCTGTAAAGTTTCATAGCTCTATTTCAGTCTGTATAATATCTGTATAAAATCACTGGGTGAAATCATTTGGTGTGCAGATGATGCCTGACTCCATTTTTCCTTTAGAAGAGACCCAAAGGCAGCAGCTTCAGCTGTAAACAAGCTTGTGGAGACCGTAATTAGATGGATATGCAAAATGCTACCAATGCCAGCTAGTAGTCCCTTTTCTCCAGGGATCGGTTTCCACTTGATGAATAATAGTATTTCTCTTTTGGTGAACCAAGTTCACGATCTTCCTGTGCTCCAGCATCTACTGCAGATGTGGAGAAACCTTTGGGCCCTGTAGTTGTTGTTGAACTACAACTCCCATCATCTCTGGCCATTGGCCAGGTTTGCTAGTGCTAATGTGAACTGTAGTTCAGTAACAGCTGGAGGGCCAAAGGTTCCCCACTCCTGGTCTGCCATTAGAAGCAGAACTGAAGCAGAGTGGTGGCTAAGGGCAGGTTCCACCAACTGGTCATTTGGACGGCAGTCTCACTATATCTGTCATCCATTCTTTTTCAGTAACTTACAGGCTAGACTGTGGTGCACTCTGAGAGGCACAGAGAAGCCCCCCCCCCACCAAAAGTATTTGGAAACATTAGTTGGTGTGCAATGCAGGGGCCTAGCTTTTTGTGATAATGCTGTATCGGTTTAATATTCGATTGGGAGCCTCCCAGAGTGGCTGGGGAGACTCAGCCAGATGGGCGGGGTATAAATAATAAATTATTATTATTATTATTATTATTATTATTATTATTATTATTGTCACCAAAATCGTGTGATTTCTTGTCACTGGCTTCTTGTTGGTTTCCAGACCTCACACAAAGTGCTGGTTTTGACCCTTAAAACCCCTTGGAGCCTGTTTTCCTCTTGAGACCTGTGGAAGAGGCTGTCCTCTTAATCTCTAGCACAGGGCTGTGGCCTTTTCAACTGCAGCCCCTCTAGGGAATCTAAGCATTGTAAAAAGGTAGAAGGTAAAGGACTCCTGGATAGTTAAGTCCATTCAAAGGCGACTATGGGGTTGCGGTGCTCATCTCACTTTTCAGGCTGAGGGAGCTGGCGTTTGTCCACAAACAGCTTTCCAGATCATGTGGCCAGCATGACTAAACTGTTTCTGGCACAACAGGACACTGTGATGAGTGCCAGAGCACACAGAAATGCTGTTTATCTTCCCTCCACAGTGGTACCTATTTATCTACTAGCGCTGGTATGCTATCGAACTGCTAGGTTGGCAGAAGCTGGGACAGAGCAACGGAAGTTCACACCATCATGCAAATTCGAACCACCGACCTTCCGATCGGCAAGTCCAAGAGGCTCAGTGGTTTAGACCACAGAGCCACCCGCTCCCCTAAGCATAGTGCCTACCATCTTTTAAGAGAGGTTAAAACAACTTGTAGTTTTGATACAGTACTTTGTTTTATTTGTATGTAAACCACATTGAGTTAAAATATTTGCCTTAAAGGTAGCTTGTATGTGGCTTAATAATAAATAATATTAAAATACTCATTTAGAAATGCCTCAGAGGTTCACGTGCCCTTGCTCCACATTATAAATATATTACGTTCCGCTTGCACATTTCTTATTCCCTGCAACCAGCAATGTGTTTAGATAAACATTACTGTAGGGGAGGCAAACAAAGGCATGTGTTGTGCATGAGTCGAATCTTGAAGAAGGCTTAATTTTGGTAGTGTCATTTCCCCCCTCCCTTGCAATCCCTTTAAAAAAAAGCCATCCATCATGGTCTTTCAAAATTGCTTTCATGAAAGGAACTGGATTTTATATAATCCTCTTCAATATGTAAAGCCCTAGATACTTCAAGTGCCTTGGGGGTGTCCTTTAAAAAGAAAAAGAGAAAACCCTTCATCTTGAAAAGCAAGTGACAAGAGTACCAAGAGATTCCCAGTATGTAACTTATGTATTTTTAATTAATTTCTGTCTTGAGTGTGACCTGAAAGTGTCAGTATAGAATAACATCTCTTAACATCACACTTATGTGAACTAATATTGAACAAGCATAACGTGAATCTTTTGAGCATGTTATATTTCTTGGCCTACTTTGCCTTC
The DNA here is from genome assembly GCF_965207765.1 of Zootoca vivipara. Classification (NCBI taxonomy): domain Eukaryota; kingdom Metazoa; phylum Chordata; class Lepidosauria; order Squamata; family Lacertidae; genus Zootoca; species Zootoca vivipara. The sequence continues at coordinate 129,489,789 of NC_142582.1, read as the reverse complement.
TCTTCTGGGGTTTTTGCTCTTGAATGACTCACTGGCATGAATATATATATAGCATTTGTCTAAAAAGGACAGGCATAGCAAAATCCTCTACAACAGCTTAGCTCACCTGGTGCCCTCCAGATGTTTTTGACCACAATTCCCATTACCACCAGCCACTATGAAGCGGGCGGACATCTGGGGGGAAAGACTTTGGAAAATCCCACCCGCCATTGAACTCAATGCATTTTGACTTTATGTGATTTTGGCCTGTGTAAGTTGCAGGTTTATTGTACAGCACTTGTCCCAACAGTGTGGTGCTGGTGCTGGAAGAATGCCCACTTCCAGCGATGATGCTAAGCCCTCTCTGCAGTTTATCTCTCATAACATGATCATGGAGGAAGTCCTTGAAAGCTGGGGTTGTGCTTCTGTTGATACAGAGGTCCATCAGGCACAGTTCCATTTGTCTGGAAGCACTGGAAGTCACCCCTATTTACCATGGCCTTTTGCACTTGAGTTGTACATTTTTAGGACCCTTTGTTACTCTATAATTTGTAATTGTTTCCTCAGCTGTTGTTAGACTACAACTCCCATCATCCCTAGCTAGCAGGACCAGCGATCAGGGATGATGAGAGTTGTAGTCCAGCAACGGCTGGGGACCCAAGTTTGAGAAACACAGATTATAAAATAATAAAGAATTTGGAACTCTGGTAGTCTGGTTTTTTAAAAAATAAAAAACAACATTAAGCAAGTAGCTATGGGTATTCCAGTGTGTAGCTGGCACAAATGCTAATATTTATAGCTCCACAGGTGAAAAGGATCTTGCGTGAATATGGTGTCCATGTGAGCTAATCACCTTGATCTGAATATCAGTGGAATAAGCTAGCAAGATATAACTTGGGAGGTTAGCTTTGATTTGCATTTCCACCCACAAAACGTTTCAAAATATCAAATAAAATACAATTGTCCTGATCCTGTGGCAGATATAGATTATCTGATTCAACCTCTCCCTCCAATTAATTAGTAACGCTTTCCTAAGTGGATATCTGCCAGCCAAGGCTTGATTCTTGGAAACAAGTTAACCCCTTAATTCCCAAACAACACCACATACAGGATTTTTAAAGCGGTAGAATGTCTCCAGGCAATGTCTGCCACATTGAGCTCCTGAAGGAAGTGTGGGATAACAAAAGAGGAAGAATATATTTAGTGCTTGTCTCAGTATGAATTTAACGGATCAGGTGGAATTCTAATCAACCCACTGAAACCAGTATAGTCCTTTCTTTTCTAATAGAGCTGCTGCTGTGCTGCTGGGCACACAAGCACTGTGGCCGGGCCCTTTATTTCAAGATGCTTTTCAAAACCTCCCCTAGGAACATACAGCAGCGTGCACTATCCTTGCCCCTTGTTTGCGGCTCTACTGCTTTTCCTGGAAGTAGTTCAAAGCCTGGGGAAGGAGAAGCCACCAGATATTCCTAGGGAAGGTGCAGAAAGGCTGTGAAAGCAAGCCTGGCTCTGACACTTCATGCCTGGGCGAAGGAAGCCTGGGTGTATGCTTGGGTTTATTACGCATGTACTCATAACGTAAGCTGAGGATTGTCTCTTTTGTTTTCGTAGCTACATCCGAAAAGCACCTGACGGAAGCTTTCAGAGATAGAAACTGGGACCAGAGGATTTGGCAACGGTAGCCTTGGAACTTTTGTGAATCCGGTTGCATTTGTGGGGAAATGGCAGAAAATAAAGAGAGGAGTCCTAAAAACCCAGACGTGAGACCTAAAACCAGCCGCAGTAGAAGTGCAGACAGAAAGGACGGCTATGTGTGGAGCGGAAAGAAGCTTTCCTGGTCAAAAAGGAGCGAAGGCAGTTCTGACGCTGAAACGGCCAGCACCTCAGGGAAATCCATGTTTAGTTTAAGGAACCAGGAGAGGAAGCACAGCTGTTCCTCTACTGAGCTTGACTTGGAGCGTTCCTGCGGCCACAGACTCCTAGGCCGCTCCCTTAAGCAGAAACTGCAGGATGCTGTGGGCCAGTGCTTCCCCATAAAGAACTGCAGCAGTCGACATTCTTCGGTGCTTCCATCAAAGAGAAAGATACATATCAGCGAGCTCATGCTGGACAAGTGTCCTTTCCCGCCACGATCTGAACTAGCCTTCCGGTGGCATTTAATCAAACGGCACACTGCCCCCGTAAAACAGGCCTCCGAAAGTTGGTTAAGTATGGAGTCGTCGCAAGTGGAAGGGAGGAACGGAGAACTCCGGGGCATTGAGAGTGCAGAAGGGGGAGAGTCAGCGGTTTTGCGGGCATGCAGCATTCCTGACGTTGCAGCCTGCAGGTGCGACCCTCAAGGTGACTCTGCCGCAGGCAAGCAGCTAAGGAACAGCAGAGAGGAAAGTGACATGGACTCAGACGATGAAGTGGTGACACTATGCACTAGCTCCAGGAAGAGAAACAAGCCGCGGTGGGAAACAGATGACGAGCTGCTGCAGCTGGAAACGCCTCCTAAATATCACACCCAGATAGATTATGTTCATTGTCTTGTCCCTGACCTCCTTCAGATCAATAATAATCCCTGCTACTGGGGAGTGATGGATAAATACGCTGCAGAAGCACTTTTAGATGGGAAGCCAGAAGGGACTTTTTTGCTACGAGACTCTGCCCAGGAAGATTACTTGTTCTCTGTCAGCTTTAGGCGCTACAGCCGTTCCCTTCATGCCAGGATTGAGCAGTGGAATCACAACTTCAGCTTCGATGCCCATGACCCATGTGTCTTCCATTCTCCCGACATCACTGGACTCCTGGAACATTACAAAGATCCAAGCTCTTGCATGTTCTTTGAGCCGCTTCTCTCGACTCCCTTAAACAGGACTTTCCCCTTTTCCCTTCAACATATATGCAGGACAGTTATTTGCAACCATACGACTTACGATGGCATAGACGCCCTTCCCGTTCCTCCCTCTGTGAAGTTGTATCTGAAAGAATACCATTATAAGTCCAAAGTTCGAGTCCTCAGGATTGATGTACCAGACCAGCAACTCTAGAAGACTTTCTGAGAGACCTTTGGGAGTCTGTCCTTTTCCCTCTAAATACTTGTTTTCCCCTGGAAAAAAAAATATTTATAGTTTCAACTGAACTCTGCCTGAGCCTTATGGTCCAAATAGATTTTTATTCTGCAGCTCCAACAGGCAGATTTTTTGGGTGAAGACACAAAACTTGTGCTTTTATTGGTAATAATATTCTATAGGGTTTTATGGAATTTCAAGTAGATTTTTTTAAGTTTTCACTCAAGCCTAACCTTTTAGATTGACGCTAAGTCAAAATGAATTTTGACTTGTCTTTTATATACTGTGATTTATATGCAGTACAGGCATGTTTGAAACACTGTATGCATTGTCTACTCAAAAGTGACTAATTTGTATTTTATACCTTTCTTTGAAAATTAGTACTTGGTCCTCTCTATAAAAAGTAAAATTAATGTCTATTTATGATGCTGCTGCTGCTACTGTGTGGCTTCTTAATCTTGGTCATAACAAAAATATATTATCTGTCTGTTGAGTCCATGTGACCGTAATCTGGTATATGGTACAACACAATTTGGTCTTCTGATCATTTTTTACTTGTGTTAAAACTATATACTTAGCTTAGATTGCCTAGTTTGGAAATACCTATCAAGAACCCAGAACGATAATGCACCATATTAAGCGATGCCAGTGTAAAAAGTTAGTAAATGTTTTACAAGGAATTAAATCATGGGCAGGGCACCCGATTCAGTGCAAAACTCACAAGCTATTCACTATAAAGCATGTGCTAAAACAAATATGATTGAAATGTGCTGAAGGAGGCACATCTAAATTCACCAAATCCACTCCTTACTCTTCCCTGCTCACCCATTCCTTTTACCTTCCTTCCTTCCCAAATAAGACAACACTGGGATAGCTCAGTAGGTAGAACACGAGATGCTTAACCTCAGGGTTGTGGGTTTGGGCAAAAGATTCATGCATTGCAGGGGGCTGGACCAGATGACCCTCGTGGTTCCTTCCAACTCTTCAGTTCTAAGAAAGAGAGATGTGGATTTCCTGCCTCTCTCACACACACAACTCAGTCTTGCATAGCGTTGCCATGTTTCAAAAAGTGAAAATCCAGACCCAAAGGTTGCTGAGCTTTTTTTGGCATAGTTGTTGAGCTTTTCTTGCTTTTTGAGCTATATCAACACTTCCAATATGGATTGCCATACTTAAGGGTTTTCCCGGACATTTTCAGAAATTTCGCCCAGATGCAATTCACGGATATGTCTGGGAAAACCAGGGCGTATGGCAGCCCTAGTTTTGCTTAGATTAGCGCTCTCTTATCATTTTTCCATCCCTAAAACTGCCCAAGTCTAGTTTCACATGGACAGTACCTGGTTGGACAGATGTATTATATCTGCATTCTTCAGGACCATTGCCTACTTAATGCAGGAGAGTATTTTCACTGCAGAGCTTGGGGGGTCTTCGTGAGCAGAGAGAAGCAGGTAGCCTGAAGACCGAAGTTTATAGGAAAACACCATCCTCTTTCAAGCATGCGTCTCTCAAACAAAGTATAAATTGAACTAGATATGCGCTTTGTCCTCCCATCTCAAGGACAGCACTGTGTCCCCTCAGGACTAAGAAGTGGGTTATTAGGCTTTTTCCTCACTTGCTATTTTAAAATAGCTTTCGAACTCCAGAAGTCTCCCTGGAGAGTCAAGAGGGCCTTGGATCCTCGTACAGCAAGCGCCAGACACTCACTTAGAAATTTATGAATAGGACTTGGTGAATTATCTATTCTCGAGGCACACTTTTTAACATTGCTTCCCTGTCGATTACAGTGGTACCTCGGTTTATGAACACAATTGGTTCCGGAAGTCTGTTCATAAACTGAAGCGTTTATAAACTGAAGCAAACTTTCCCATTGAAAGTAATGGAAAGTGGATTAATCTGTTCCAGACAGTCCGCGGAGTACTTAAACTGAAGCGTTCATAAACTGAAGCGAACTTTCCCATTGAAAGTAAAGGAAAGTGGATTAATCCGTTCCAGACGAGTCCGCGGAGTACTTAAACTGAAGCGTTCATAAACTGAAGCATGGGTGTAATTGGTTCCGGAAGTCTGTTCATAAACTGAAGCGTTCATAAACTGAAGTGAACTTTCCCATTGAAAGTAATGGAAAGTGAATTAATCCGTTCCAGATGGGTCCGCGGTGTTCATAAACCGAAAATTCATAAACCGAGGTTCCACTGTAGTTCCTTCTATTTCAGTCATAAAACTACCTAGTTTTCAGCTTTAATAATATCAATGGGAAGGGTCTTTTTTTTTAATCAAACCTCAGGCAGTGGTGTAGCTTTCTATTCTTTCTTCCATCCCGCATATACCTTTGCCCCTCAGGATTAATATTTTTGAATTAATCTTGTTTCATTTAAAAAGAAGAAATCCCAATTTTCACTTTTAAAAGTTCTCAAGACGACCTATATCTAATCTGTCCCTGTAGTCGCTTCCTTTTGCTTTTATTTCATCCGCATGCTGAAACTATTCCTCCTCTCCTAATTGCTTTGTATTTACATTTGCTTCTTGTGGCTCTATGAGTAGGGGAGGGCTAACCCCCACCCTACCCCATTTCCTTGCAGTACAAAAGAGAAAGACACTGTTTGACAAGGCTTTTAAGTGTGGAATCCAATAAAGCTAGCCTTTCCCTAGAGGCAATGTAAGGACCACATCTCAGGGGTCAGCAAACGTTTTCAGCACGTTATTTATTTGCCCCACAAATAAATAAATGTACCCAGAGATACATTTTAAAGAAAAGGACACATTCTACTCATGTAAAAACATGCTGATTCCCGGACCATCCACGGGCCGGATTTAGAAGGCGATTGGGCTGGATCCGGCCCCTGGGCCTTAGTTTGCCTACCCATGGACTATGGAAAACATGTTTGCAGCGGGTGATATACAGGTAAGTGCTGCTACTAGCACAAGGACATTTGACTGTGCAACAGAACTTCCTCTCCCTCTTCTCTCTCTGCTTACCTCCTAAATCTGTTCCGGCGTTTCCCAAGATAATACTTTTTTATATTTTAAGCTACAATGAAAGCAACTTATTTTTGAAAAAATGTTTAAGGAAAATCACATTGCACATGTGTGAAAATACAGCCTGCACGTCTGGCGGGGGTGTGGGGGGGGGAAATAATAGTGCAGAGCAGGCATCCCCAAACTTCGGCCCTCCAGATGTTTTGGACTACAATTCCCATCATCCCTGACCACTGGTCCTGCTAGCTAGGGATCATGGGAGTTGTAGGCCAAAACATCTGGAGAGCCGCAGGTTGGGGGTGCCTGGTGCAGAGGTTTCAGTTTCTGGAGCATGGCAACTGCACTTACTAATGTTCATCACTTGTTCCTGTGTGTTGAGGAAGGGGAGTGTAGCAAACCTTTTGTCTGAGCCAGAACAAAGGAAGGTTATTCCCACCTGCCTTTTCTCTGTCTCTCTTTTGCTGTCTCTCCCGCTCTCGGTGACCAGACAGAGCCACAGACTTTTATGAGTCTCTGCAGGAATGTGCTTTAAGTATACCCTGACGCATGAGCAAGCTTAAGAAAGCACCTTTCATGTTGAGGGAACCAGCTGGCAAGAGAGCCAACAGTCTCTGCTGTACGTCTGCAGATTTCCCCAGAGAAGCCCTAATTCCCATTTTCATTTTTCTTAGAAAAGAAGCCTAGTCCGTGCAGAGCCTGACACAAGAGGGGAAATGCACAGGTTGCGTTCATTGGTTTTGTCAGAAACTAGCCTGCGCCTGCTTTTCTGTGTTTCTTGGCCAATGAACGAGGTCATAATAACGACTGACATTAATGAAACCTCATCTAGTCAAAGCGAAATCTGAAGTCGCACACCCACTGAAGGAGTTTCTGAGTTCATTTTCAAGCCTTCTCCTGCTGAGCGTATTTGCAGTCTACACTGGGGCTGGCCGGCACTGCAATTCCATTCAGAAAAAAACATCTGAAAAGCTAGCTCCTGAGAAAGTCTCAGGAGGACAAAACACTTGGCATGCAAAGGTGCAGCAGCAACATCCTCCTTACTAACATGAATGAAAAATGACACTATCTGGGAAAAATGGCTAGCATGGAAGCCACCATCGTTCTGAGCAAGAGAAAACCAGGATCGTTTAGTTAAAAGCAGAAGGTCAAGGGATAATCTTACAACTTGCTGCAATATTTATGTTTTCTTCTTAGACGTAGCATTCCTTCCCGTGGTATCTTGTTTCCACAACAGAAGCCGTTTTTCTCCGTCAAGCTTTACTATCTCGGCAGGCAAAACAGCTCATCTCATTGGCCACTGTGTGAGCAAAAATAGGGACTGTCCACTCCTTCCGGACCCTGCCGGCGACCGCAGCTCTTTACAGTTGCAGTATGTGGCATTTAGGGCCCTCAAAGGTAGAGAAATTACACATTAGCCAACAAAATGCCAAGCCAGAAACAGGGTGAGTTGGTGGGGTTATCTTATAAAAATGGCACTCTTCTCTAAAGAAGAGACCTTACAGTTAAAATATGTGTCATCAAGCAGGAAAGACAGGCTACTTGAACCTATCACAATAAAAGCATCCAGTAGGAAAATGGTGCCCAAAAGTGGCTGGGAATGGGAGCAAGTGACGTTATAACAATGGTGACTTTTTGTTGTTGTATCCAGCACATCACAGTGGTCAGGGATGGTAGGCGTTGTCCAAAACATCTGGCAACCTCCCCAACCTAGTGACCTCCAGATATTTAGGATATCTGCATGGTCAATGACCAGGGGCAATGAGAAGTGTAGACCCAAACAGGTTGGGAAAGATTCCACCTAAACATTAGGAAGAACTTCCTGAAGTAAGAGCTGTTTGGCAGTGGAATTTGCTACCAAGGAGTGTGGTGGAGTCTCCTTCTTTGGAGGTCTTTAAGCAGAGGCTTGACAGCCATATGTCAAGAATGCTTTGATGGTGTTTCCTGCTTGGCAGGGGGTTAGACTGGATGGCCCTTGTAGTCTCTTCCAACTCTATGGTTCTAATTAGTTTTTGGTTTATTACATACAGTTATATATTACAATTATACATTTTTGTTACCGTATTTAAACTATAAATATCGCAAAATTATGGTTTCTGTCTCGAAGTGACACACCACCCGAGTTATGCTCGGTTTTTTGGCGAATTTTGACACACCAAGCTCAAAAGGTTGCACATCACTGTCCTACAGGTATTAACCTTGGCAGAAAAATTGGTCTAGCAATCCACTTAAGCCTTCAAAATGTGTCTAGAGAACTCCGGTTCTCTAGATTTTTTGTAGTAAGGCAGAGAAGACCATTTCAGTTTCTCTCTCTCTCTCTCTCTCTCTCTCTCACACACACACACACACACACACACACAGAGAGAGAGAGAGAGAGAGAGAGAGAGAGAGAGAGAGAGAGAGAGAGAGAGAGCAGCCCTAGGCCAGAAGCTAAAGAAACTCAGGTGCATGAATCATAGAAATGTAAAGTTAGAAGGGACTCCAAGGATCATCTAGTCCAACCCCCCTGCAATGCAGGAATGCATGAGAGGGCCTTCCAAACCGTGCCAGTATGTTGTAGTGATCAGTGTGTCAGACTACGACTTGTAAGATGGGGGTTCAAATCCCCACTCAGCCATGAAGCTCACTGGGTGGCCTTAGGCCAGTCACTGCCTCTCAGCCCAGCCTACCTCACAGGGTTGTTATGAGGATTAAATGAGGAGGGGAAGAAGGAGAAACATGTACGCCGCCTTGGGCTCCTTGGAGGGAAAAGTGGTATTAAATAATAAGAAAATAAAACAGGGAGCACTCGGTCCAGACGGCTGCAAGAGACACGTTCCCACCCCCCAAGCAAGTTTGCATGGGAACAAGAAGAGAGACAAGCCCACATAGATTAACATAAACTGGCCTCCTAATGTTGTAGTTAAGCAAGATACTGGAGAGAAAAGGGAGCAAAGGTTTTAAGTGGGAGGCAAGGAAAAAAATGAGACGAAATAGCAGGGGACAGTCTACATGCCAAGGCATTAATCCATTGCCAGGACCACTCAGGCATCATAGGACTCATGGCCATTTACAACCATTCAGCTGATCTGTAGTTCAAAAAGTGAAATTCCCGCAAGGCTGTTGATGAGCTTTCTTTTTAAGGAAACCCACCAAATCGGCAAAATTTCCTCCTGACGCCATTTTTACACTCGAAAACCAGGACATGTCAGGAATTTTCCTGACGTATGGCAAGCCTAAAGTCTGTGTTACAAACATGCATTACATCAAGTGGTTTGTTGCATCCGAGGTTCATCATCGTCATCTAGCAAAATTGTTTCCATTTTAATTAGCATGCAGAGCTGGGGAAACAGGTCAGTGATGCCTAATGGTCATTATGAGTCATGACTGCCCCACATAGCAATTACAGTTTTCCACGTGGGAGAGTAGAGAAGGGAAGAAACCAGTTATTACTGCTATGCTAGCCTGCTGCCCTCGAGTGCAGTGGAAGACGCCCCCCAATATTGGAGTAAATTTCTGAAGAACGAGAGAAAAGAGGGTGGTGCAGAGAAAGTCCTGGTACTTGATAAATAAGGCACTCAAAATTCTTCCCATGTAACAGGGCTGGCGCAGGAGATTTTGGCACCTGAGGCAAACCACAAGATGCCACCCTCCCTGCCAGGGAAGAAGGGGTGAGTGAAGATCTATATCGGGAAGAAGGGCTGAATAAAGATCTCCACCAGGCACTGCTGCCTCTGTGGATCCTGCCGCCCGAGGTGGTCGCCTCACCTTGCCTTATGGGTGTGCTGGCCCTGAGCTGTAATAATGAATTTTGCCTTGTTGAGCTCCAGGGCTGTTCCCTCTTTTTCTGACTGTTCTTCTGAGGTGCTCCTTCCCTAAGGAAGGAGACCCACAGAAGGCTTGAGGTTGCCCATCAACAGTGAGCACCTGAGCAGCAGACTTTGCACAGGTGTGTTCTCCCGTACAATGAGATGTTTTGCATTTCTCTTTAATTTACACTGATGGTGTTGGCTGCAGAAATTGAGCCGGATTCAGCTAACCTGGCATGCTAGCAGAAGCACAACGGGTGTTCCCCATTGCACACTCTCTGCATGCCCCTGTGCCTCCCCCAATTCTGCCCTGGAAGGCCAGGAGAACCCCCCCCCAAAGCAGCATGCAGCAGGAGGAGAGAGGAGATGGTTCTGTCTGGCAAGCATTTCTGCTTGCCCTGGCAGAACGATCAGAAGAGCCGGACGTTGAACTCCTCCTATTATTTCTAAATTCTGCAGCTATAAATATAAATTCGGATGTGCAGATTCTACGCACATCTGTGCCCTCATTTTTGGCCATGTGTAAGAAAGCCACCTTAGTGCCAGCCTTGCTGTCAGGGTCTGTTGTGACTACTCTTGAGTAACGACCATCCACATGCTTGTGAGGTATAAATAAATAAAAGCACATCATTGTTTGATTGATGGTTTAATCATGTGTTCAGATACCCCGTTCCTGCCAAGACATCTGTCTGCACAGGGCACTATGGGTCTTTGTGCCGGGGGGGGGAGTTTGGTGCTTATATACCTCCCAATTAACCATAGTTGCTCACACAAGATGTTCAGCGGCTGAAGAGGTGCACTTGGCTGGGACACGAGAGTGCGTCTTCTCAGCGGGAGCACTCCGACTGTGGAACTCTTGCCCAATTGCACATTGCCAAAAAAGAGGACAAAACAGGACAATGATTTGCATAAACTTTGCATGTGGCAATTTATATGCGTAGATACAGCTTTTTTTGTTACTACGAACTTTATTGAAGGATAAAACTTATACAATGCTACAATACAATTTATGCAACAATGCAATAATTTAAACAAGAAAAACCACCCTTTAAAAAAAATGAAGTACCTTATTCATATGTACTTTCAAACACACACCTTTCCCTTGTTCTCACCAAAATTGCCTTTGCTTTCTTTTTTGAAGGAGTAAAGGAAGAAATTAAGGCAAAGAATCTGGTAGTATTTTTATTAACCGCTGCTCTTTGCAGTGCTGTTCAAACAGAGAAAACTTTAGCTGATACCAGCTTTATGAACTGGTGGAGCAATGCATGGAATTTAGTCCTTCGAGAAACACTTACTGGGCACGTCAGATTTTTGAATAGGGAAGCGAAGTCGGACCCATTTATTGTAGTCTGGTGGGAATTTACTGAATATATATCAACAAGGAAAAGTTACATCTTCCTCTCTCCAGCAGTTTCACGAGGCATTCGGGGCAAATGAATCTCTCCATGAATAATCCATCGCCTTCTGTTTATTACAAGTTATACTTTACATCTCCTACACTGCATTGCATTGTCAACTAGTATGCAACTGTGTTGTAGTGCTCCTTCTCTCTCATGCTTGATACCATCTTCACCTTAGTTACCATCAGAAGTCTGGTTACAGGTAGGTAGCCGTGTTGGTCTGGGTCGAAGTAAAATAAAAAAAATTCCTTCAGTAGCACCTTAAAGACCAACTAAGTTTTTATTTTGGTATGAGCTTTCGTGTGCATGCACACTAAGTTCCTTTGGTTTTGATTTTATATTTGTTGTATCATTAATAATAATAATAAAGTTTTATTTATACCCCGCCCTCCCTGGCCAGGGTAGGGCTCAGGGCGGCTAACACCAAATATGAATTACAATAAACGTAATAGGGGAAACAACAAACAAACAAACAAAGAAACAAAGAAACAGCTACGGTAATTAAAATACAGCTTAAAATGCAGCCTCATTTTAGTAGTAGCCCATAAACCAAGAACATAAAGGGAGGAAACATTAGATATTCACCCGAGCCAGCTATTCATGCTGGTCCTACATGGGCCAGCAAAAAAGCCAAGGGAAAAGTTACATACCAAATCCCATATAAGGGGTCAGAATGAGTCTAAGCCGAAGGCCAGGCGGAACAGCTCCGTCTTGCAGGCCCTGCGGAAATCCTACAGGACCCTAGTCTCTTGTGACAGAGTGTTCCACCACGTCGGGGCCAGTCCTGAAAAGGCCCTGGCCCTAGTTGAAACCAATCTAAAACCACTGAAAACCCATAAAGAATATTTTTTTAATGACAAAACCCACAAACACCTTTCCCCATCCCTCATCTTTTCCCATTCAGGGCTCTGTTTTGTGAAACTTATCAATTTACTTATAACACAAAGTAGTCCGCTCCAACATCCAATCATAAATGTATGAATTTATGTATCCCACCTTTTCCTCTAAGGAGCTTGAGGTGGTGTACATGGCTCTCCGCTTCCTCACAACGACCCTGAGAAGTAGGCTAGGCTGAGAGGCACTGCCCATCCCAGTAAGGTTCCTGGCTGAGTGGGGATTTGAACCTGGTCCAGACCCTCCAAGTCTCCCTATTTTCCAGGGACAGTGCCGGATTTACAGAAGCCATCCCAGTTTCTGATTTGATCCTGGAATGTCCCGCTTTTCCTTAGGACATCCCTATTTTCATCAGGGAAATGTTGGAGAGTATGGAGTTATGTGACCCCCGAGCCAAGGAGATAAGTAACTACACAACCTTTAGAAGACATCTGAAGGCAGCCCTGGATAGAGGGTTTTTTTTTTACAATGTTTAATGTTTCATTATGTTTTCATATATGTTGGAAGCTGCCCAGAGTGGCTGGGGCAACCCAGTCAGATGGGCAGGGTATAAATAATAACGTTGTTGTTGTTGTCATTGAATAGGACTTCCCTATTTTCACTGCTGGTCTCCCAGATTCTAGCGCTACACTCTAACCACTATGCCCCACTGTCAAACCTAGAAACAATGGCTATATCTTAAATAGAAAAATAGTGCCTCTTGCACTAGTAGGGAAGAGGGTAACTCAGTGTGTCCTTCTCCATCTGCAGTTTCAAGGTCCCTGATGTTCTCCCTCCATGGTTTTTTTTTTGTTAAATCTTTAAACCAAACAGCCCTCCAAACAGAGGACACCTTCAAAGAGAGCTGGCCTCTCTAAAATGGGACACCCTGTGTGCACCTCCCTCCCCAAATAAGTTTGCCTGGCTTCCTCTCTCTCTCGAGTTCAAGGAAGGCGGCAAAGACTTACCGTATTTTATCCTGCCCTGCCTTTAATCTGATTTAACCTCCTGCTGTGGTGATGCATTTTTAAACAGGCTCTGTTGCTTTATGCGCTTCTCATGCTGCCGTTTTAATTATTTAATTGATATATTGCATTTGCTGTCATTTTCATTTTCATTGGGTTCTGTATTCCCCCCCCCCCAAATCGGATGCAGTGTGCTTGTTATACCAACCAGGGAAGCCTGCGAGCGGGAGCTAACCACCAAAGTACTTCCCCCAGCTTGTGTTTCTGAGCCATATTCTGAAGCATTACTGGCGCGGAAGTAGACCATTGCCAGCAGGGCCAGCAGCCACTGGTAGCCTTAACCTCCACGAATCAGTCCCATCCTCTTTCAAAGCTATCCAGGTTGGTGACCCCCTCGCCGCCTCCAGTGGGAGGGAGTTCCACAGTTTAACGCTGCACTGCATTCAGAATTACTTTCTTCTGCCTGTTCTGAATCAGACATTCACTCTTCGTTGGATATTCCCAAGTTCCCTATCTACTTTCTCCTCTATGTATCACACCCACCCACCCACCATTTATTACATAATATTGAGAGTCAATGTGGTGTCAGGCTTGTATTTTATTTTATTATTATGTATCCTAGCTTCTTTGTTTAGTACATATACTATACTGTTGCATTCATTTTTTGCTGCCCATGAATATATTTCTACCACCCATGACTTTGCTGGTGAAGTAATGACGAAACAGTGAATTATCTGGAAATACTGTTCATCTTGACAACTGATTATAATTCAGCATCGTTGGAACATTATACCACTTACCTCCCTATTTGATTTTCGACAATTGACTTTTTTTATTTTTGACCAGCAGAGACTTTCATAGCCTATTGAATGCTGCTTTATTATTGTATTGAAGAGTATCTTATATAATAATAATAATAATAATAATAATAATAATAAATTTTTATTTATACCCCGCCCTCCCCAGTCAAAAACCGGGCTCAGGGCGGCTGACACCAACAGAACCACAATAAAACATAAAAACAATTAATTAAAATACAGATTAAAATACAGTATTAAAATTTAAAGTGCAGCCTCATTTCAAGTAGGCCATAAATCCAAGCCATGAGGGAGAAAAACACAGGGGTCAGGCTGAGTCTAACCCAAAGGCCAGGCGGAACAGCTCTGTCTTGCAGGCCCTGCGGAAAGATGACAAATCCCGCAGGGCCCTGGTCTCCTGGGAAAGAGCGTTCCACCAGGTTGGGGCCAGTACTGAAAAGGCCCTGGCTCTAGTAGAGGCCAATCTAGCCATCTTATGACTCGGGATCTCCAGAATATTATTATTTGTGGACCTTAAGGTCCTCCGCGGGGCATACCAGGAGAGGCGGTCCCGTAGGTAATTAAAATATATGAGTTGTTTATATTGTATACTATTATTTGCTGCCCTATTGACATTATAAATAGTTCTTTTAGGGTTGATATTGCATTCCCATGTATGGTCACGTGTTGCTCTATGTTTGATTCTCGTTTGAATTGCAACACAGGGTTGTTGAAGACCCTCTCAGCGTCCCTATTTTCCAGGGACAGTCCCGGATTTACAGAAGCCATTCTGATTTCTGAATCGATCCCAGAACATCCCGCTTTTCCTTGGGACGTCCCTATTTTCATCGGAGAAATGTTGGAGAGTATGGAGTTATGCGACCCCACCCCACCCCAAGCCAAGGACTATACAGCCCTTAGAAGATATCTGAAGGGAGCCCTGGATAGGGAAGTTTTTCAATGTTTAATGTTTAATTATGTTTTTATATATGTTGGAAGCCGCCCAGAGTGGGTGGGGCAACCCAGTCAGATGGCCGGTGTATAAATAATTAAATTATTATTAGTATTGTTATTATGGAATAAAGGTAAAGGTACCCCTGACCGTTAGGTCCAGTCGCGGACGACTCTGGGGTTGTGGCGCTCATCTTGCTCTATAGGCCGAGGGAGCCGGCGTTTGTCCGCAGACAGCTTCCGGGTCATGTGGCCAGCATAACTAAGCCGCTTCTGGTGAACCAGAGCAGTGCACGGAAACGCCGTTTACCTTCCAGCCGGAGCAGTACCTATTTATCTATTTGCACTTTGACGTGCTTTTGAACTGCTAGGTTGGCAGGAGCAGGGACCGAGCAACGGGAGCTCACCCCATCGCAGGGATTCGAACCGCTGACCTTCTGATTGGCAAGCCCTAGGCTCATTGGTTTAACCCACAGCGCCACCCTATTTTCATCGGAGAAGAGTTGGAGGGTATGTTGTTGTGAGGGTGGAATGGAGAGTGGGAGAACCATGTATGCCAGCTTCATCTCCTTGGAGGAAAAGGTGAGATGAAACGCAGCAAATAAATAAATGCACGCAAACACTCATGCACAAAAACCTTGACGCATAAATGTTCTGTTCCTTTACAGTGATATAAATTCTGCCCCAGTTCCTTTAAAACCTAACAGCCATTTGTCATGGGTGCTTTAGGTGAGATTCCTGCATTGCAGAGGGTTGGACTAGATGACCCTCAGGGTCCCTTCCAACTCTATGATTCTATGTCTGTAGATACTGAATCACAGGGATTAAAATAAATAAATAAGATGTTACGCAGGCTTGTTATGTGTTATAACGACTTCTGCATTTTTAAAACATTTTAAGTGATCTTGGGAGAATTAAGGCCGCAAAGCATCCTGTAAATGCTAAAATAAATAAACAAGGACTCCCATTCTATTCTCACAACAACCCTGCAAGGGAGGTTATGTGAACTGAGAGACAGCAACTGGTCCAAAGTAATCACGTCAGCTATGTATCAGTGTGAATTTGTGTGTGTGTGTGTGTGTGTGTGTGTGTGTGTGTGTGTGAGAGAGAGAGAGAGAGAGAGAGAGAGAGAGAGAGAGAGAGAGAGAGAGTTAAGGTGGCTGTTAATAATTTACTACAGGTAGGTAGCCGTGGTGGTCTGACGTAGTCGAAACAAAAAATTGGAAAAAATATATAATTTAGCGAAAGTCAAGAGGAACGTATTGACAATTCTCGGCCAAATTCTGCCCATCTCCATCACAGAGTCCCACCGCAGCACGTTAAAACAGAGCGCGATAGCCAGCATTCAGTGGCGTGTACTGAAAAACTGAGGACATGCGTGCCTATTTTTGGACATTCCCGAAATGAACCATGTGAACATCATGCTTCAGGATCCCAAGAGATAGGGAATTGTATGAAGGCACCAGTATATTTGAGCGCTTCCGTTTCTAAAACCAAACCTGCGGTGCGTTTCTTTAAATAAACTGCCCCCCAGGTTCCAGGGCAAAGAAGTCACCCTTGTATGATCCAATCATATATGACCTTATTGTAAAGCAGACACAGGCTCTTAAATAATTAAAAATATTTTTTAGGGGGGGGGTTAACTCAGTTTTTTTGGGGGGGAGGGGGACACATGTGCCCTGGGGTGGAGGTTGGGGGTTAGGAAGGAGGCTCAAGGAAGCTTTTAGCCAGATCTCTGGCCAGGTTTATTGATGACCCGGTGATCAATTCCACGTTCTTTCCTGGATGTTAAAGCTAATGGGAAGTGAATGGCTTTTAGTTAAGCGTGCGTTTTTTTTCCCCAGGACTTGGGGAAATAAGACCGAGACACAATCTGCGAAATGATGAGAAATAAGTGATTCCCTTAACCTTTTTTAAACAGGGCAAACGTGGCCCCAAATGTCGTTCTGCCTGCCACTCATTAGAGAAATGGCTCTTGCTTTCGCCCCCCCCCTCCCTTTTTTTTTTCATTTTACGAGAGATAACATAACCCGTCCTATTATTTATTCATGAATCGTAGCCATTAAGACGATAAATCAAATTATCAGCTTCCTGTCTCGCTCCGGGTTGAATCATTTTTTATGGCTGGCGTAACAGAGAGACAGCTTCCTTCCTATGAAACAGGAGACCTCTGGTGACCTATTTATTAGGATCCTGCATTTCCTTCCCATTTTTAAGTCTATCCTGGTCATTTTCTCTGTCAATCGGAGCCGTAATAAAAATCCAATAAGGAACTTGAACATTCATTCAATGGAGCAAAATTACCCATGAAACCAGGGGGCTTTTTAACCTTTCTCGAACATACGATACACATAAGTGACTTCTAGTATATTCAAGCTTTTCTCAAAATTAGTATGTAAGGGACAGGAAATATCAGCCAGTGGAGGGAACCTAGCAGGTGTGTTCACATCTGAAGTGAAAATGTTATATATGTATGTGTGTTCCCCCCCCCCCATTCTGTTTACAAATTGCTTCCTCTGTGAAGCGATTTAACAATGAAAACAGCAGCAATACACACAGAAAGCAACTGCAAACATAAACACAGTTTCAAATACTGTACGATGCAGACTGGGGTAAAGCTGTCGGCTTAAAAGGTTTGTTGGGAAACCAACCCAGAGACGGTGACTGTCTGACTTGTAACAGGAGGATGTTTCAAAGTTAGGGGCCACCACATTCAAGGCCCTGCATCCTTACATCTTACAAAATGGGACTTCCAGGTGAGCATCTCATCAGGTATCGGCAGGATGCCTTCTCCTCCACAGCGCAGGAATAATGACAAGAGCCAGCCAGCAGTAAATCACACCAAGCAAGTTGGAGTTAACTTTTTATTAGCAAAAGCAGGATCTGCACAGGAGGGTCAGGCCTAATGAGCACAGCATCTCATCACCGGCAGGTCTTGCCTCCGTGCAGCCATTGCTGAGACTGAAGGTCCCTGCCTCCCCACAGCTGCCTAAGTCCCCCTCCTCTCCAGGGTTCTCCCTAAGCTACCTGAGACGGTGCCTGCATGAAGCAAGCTTCTCCTCCGCCCTTTTCATCCCTCTTCTGGTTCTGGGAGACAAGGGGGAGGGGAGTTTGTTGCAGGAGGAGGGGGAGGTATCCTTGCCTTCTCACCAGCCTGATTCATCTCTGCCTCTTGGCATCCTTCTTCTCCTGCTTCAGCGCCTGCCTCAGATTCTGGACTGCTCTCTGCCACAGACTCTCCCCGCTCACGAAGCCTTGTTGCCTCTTCAGCTTCCAATACCGCCTCCTCTTCCCAGTCTTCTCCCTCTGACCGCTTCTCGCCGTCGCACCACCAATCCCCGACCTCCGAGCCTTCTTCCCTTTGTGATTCCCCAGCTGGTTCCCCCCCACCATTCCGCTGTGTCCAACTAAAGGTAAAAAAAGGTAAAGGACCCCTTGACGGTTAAGTCCAGTCAAAGGCGACTATGGGGTTGCGGCGCTCATCTCACTTTCAGGCCGAGGGACCTGACGTTTGTCCACAGACAGCTTCCCGGCTCATGTGGCCAGCAGGACTAAACCGCTTCTGGCACAATGGAACACCGTGACGGAAACCAGAGCGCACGGAAATGCCGTTTACCTTCCTGCCGCAGCGGTACCTATTTATCTACTTGCACTGGCGTGATTTCGAACTGCTAGGTTGGCAGGAGCTGAGACAGAGCCACAGGAGCTCCAAGAGGCTCAGTGTCCGACCAGTCCATGATAAATAACATAAATACTGATACAGAAACAGGGATGGGATGGGTTCAGCCTTATGCCTTCTATTAAGTAGATAACACCTTCTCTTTCCCCCTCCACTTTATATTCAACTACTATACCGTAATCCCTGGCGTCCACTTCTGTGTCTTGAATTCACAAAGCTCGAGTGGAAACTCGGGGTCTCTTCAGAGCAGAGCTGGGGTGAGCCTGATGCCTTCCAGATGTTGTTGAACCCCCAACTCTCATCAGCCCCGGAAAACATGGATCCAACTGTCAGGGGCAATAAGAGCTGGAGTCCCTGACGAGCAGCTTCTGCACAAAACCTTGATGAGGCAGCTGCGGTCAAAAGGCCACTTTTTTGTTGTCGTTATGTATTTATAAAAGATGTAGATCCACACAGCGGCTGCCCGGAGCATCACATCATCTGACTGACGATAACAACCTTCTCAGGTTTTTCCTGCTCCAGGCTTGTGAGGAAAACAAGGTTGCGCAGAACGGGAAAGAGCGGGGAAGTATTTTCACTTCGGGAAATGAGCAAGCAGTCCAGTCTGCTGCCGAAACGCCATGTTAAAGGAGGACTCTTCCCTTTGGAGAGTGCCTCCTCAGGGCTTCCGCCTACGTGGGGAAACAGGTTTGTGTTATCACGTAGGACCACGTAGAGCTGAGAGGTGAGGGTTCAAATCCCCACTCGGTCTCAAAAAAGCTTCCATTGGGGCTAGTAACAGTCTCTCACCCTGAGCTACCTCACAGGGTTGTTGTCAGTCAAGGGTGGGGAAGAATCGTATACACCACCTTGAGCTCCTTGGAGGACAGGCAGAATATAAATGTAATACAGTAATCTCCAATGAAGATCAGTGCTCCTCTGGTCTTGGAAACTGGCTAACCCTGAATATCCAGTCCTGTAAGACTTCCCTGCTCTAAAGTTCCTGTTCCTTTAGCTTCTGATCCTTCTGTTGATTCCTGTTCAGTAGGGGCTGGCAGATTGATGATGATTAGCTTCTTATCTGCTCCTTAATGAGTCAGCTTCCTGCTTTCCTTTCCTCTCCAAAATGTGTTTTAAAGCAAAGTAGTGCTATCTTGTTGTTGTTTAGTCATTTAGTCGTGTCCGACTCTTCGTGACCCCATGGACCAGAGCACGCCAGGCACTCCTGTCTTGCACTGCCTCCCACAGTTTGGTCAAACTCATGTTGGTAGCTTCGAGAACACTGTTCAACCATCTCGTCCTCTGTCGTCCCCTTCTCCTTGTGCCCTCCATCTTTCCCAAAATCAGGGTCTTTTCTAGGGAGTCTTCTCTTCTCATGAGGTGGCCAAAGTATTGGAGCCTCAGCTTCACAATCTGTCCTTCCAGTGAGCACTCAGGGCTGATTTCCTTAAGAATGGATAGGTTTGATCTTCTAGCAGTCCATGGGACTCTCAAGAGTCTCCTCCAGCACCATAATTCAAAAGCATCAATTCTTCGGCGATCAGCCTTCTGTATGGTCCAGCTCTCACTTCCATACATCACTACTGGGAAAACCATAGCTTTAACTATACGGACCTTTGTCGGCAAGGTGATGTCTCTGCTTTTTAAGATGCTGTCTAGGTTTGTCATTGCTTTTCTCCCAAGAAGCAGGCGTCTTTTAATTTCGTGACTGCTGTCACCATCTGCAGTGATCAAGTGCTATCTTATATATATAAATGTAAAAGGTCCATGTTTGTGTTTTATGACCTTTGCAACCGCTTGACCGACTGCGTTGAAATTTGGACACAACGTCACATGCGAATATCCGAGGGTTTGGATACCATTTGCGTAGACAGATGTCACACCTACGGCACGTAAAGCAAGTAAAACCCACTGTTTCCGAACACAAAACTCAGACAGCCGGGGATGCTGGGAACACAGGAGAGGTTGCACAACAGCGGCCTCTAGCGGCGGCTACACTGGTACTGCAGGTAGGAAATCTTCCCTCTCCACAACATCTTGGCTCGGCTTTGCAGAATAGGCCGAGTAGAGGTGGGGGCTCTCCTGGGTGAGGGATGGGGGGAGGAGGAGGAGGGAAACCTCATGGCTCGAGACAGGGTGGGGCCAATCACAGGGATGAGCCACAGCAACGCGTGGCCAGGCCAGCTAGTTTTGTTATAAAATAAATAATAACAATAATGGTGAGAGGAAAGCAGAAATTAAAAGCTCCTCAATGCCACAAGAAACAGAACCTGACTAACTAAGGGGCCAGTTCATCACCAATCCTTCCAGCAGCACTGAACAGGAAACAACAGGACAAAAACTGCACGAAGAAAGCAACTAACTAACATTACAGGGGACCTTTGGTGAACAGGACTTACTTGTAAGTAAACCTTAGAAGAACCTTCTCTGGTTCTGAATGTGATAACTGTGCCCTTGAAGGACCAGGTGCGCAGCCTGGGAGTCATTTTGGACTCACAGCTGTCCATGGAGGTGCAGGTCAATTCGGTCCAGGGCAGCTGTTTATCAGCTCCATCTGGTACACAGGCTGAGACCCTACCTGCCCGCAGACTGTCTTGCCAGAGTGGTGCATGCTCTAGTTATCTCTCGCTTGGACTACTGCAATGCGCTCTATGTGGGGCTACCTTTGAAGGTGATCCGGAAACTACAACTAATCCAGAATGCGGCAGCTAGACTGGTGACTGGGAGCGTCCGCCAAAACCACATAACACCGGTCCTGAAAGACCTACATTAGCTCCCAGTACGTTTCTGAGCACAATTCAAAGTGTTGGTGCTGACTTTTAAAGCCCTAAACGGTCTCGGTCCAGTATACCTGAAGGAGCGTCTCCACCCCATCATTCTGCCCGGACACTGAGGTCCAGCGCCGAGGGCCTTCTGGCGGTTCCCTCACTACGAGAAGCCAAGTTACAGGGAACCAGGCAGAGGGCCTTCTCGGTAGTGGCACCCACCCTGTGGAATGCCCTCCCACTAGAGGTCAAAGAGAACAACAATTACCAGACCTTTAGAAGGCATCTCAAGGCAGCCCTGTTTAGGGAAGCTTTTAATGTGTGATGGATTTCTGTATTTTAGAATTTCTGTTTTGTTGGAAGCCGCCCAGAGTGGCTGGGGGAACCCGGCCAGATGGGCGGGGTATAAATAATAAATTATTATTATTATTATTATTATTATTATTATTATTATTATTATTATTATTATTATTATAGAGAGAAAAGGTTGGTTTCCTGCCTAAAGGCATAGTCAAGATGTACTGCAAAAAGTGAGAGAAGTATTTGTGGGGTTTTTTTTTTAGCAACCTCCTGGAGTTGCTTTGGGAAAGTCTATCTTTTGGTAGTCATGTTAGATTGACAACCCAAGAGCAGAATTACAGAAGCGTCTCATACCTTGAGGGGTGGTCTCTTGGCCTGGACATTGTCCGCCATTTGCCATCCATTCTCCTGGAGCTTCCTCAAGTTCTCAAATTTTTTCTTTACATCTTCTACCTATATTCAGAAAACCAAAAGCAATGAGAAAGAAACGACGGGGTATAAATAATAAATAATAAATTATTATTATTATTATTATTATTATTATTATGAAGGGCATTTCTGCAGAAAAGTAACATGCAGAACGACTATTTCCATTCTGCTTCCAGTTGAGTGCAGAAAAGCAAAACCTCAGCATCCCTAAAAGTCTGCAGCATGTGATATTAGCATCAAACTGTTTCAAGTTCCCTCCTGTAACCAGCATCTCTGGCCCCTTCTCCAAATCAGTTAACAGATGCTGTGAGCGCCTCACCACTCCGAGAAAGAGGAACATGGAGTTGTATCCCACAAAGTGATCCCGTTAGCACAAGGACTTCTATCTTCGCAACAAGATTTTTTTGATCTTTGTACTCCCCATCCAAACTTGTGCTGCCCCCCAACCTTTTCGGAACACAGTTTTGTTTTGTTTATTTTTGTTTTGTAGGCAGGGCTCATGGGATGCAACCCAGAGACACCCAAACCAACCCTGTGTCTTACAAGAGGTGGGCAAGCTGTAAGTCCTCATGAATGAACCAATTTGTTAGGTGTACAGGAACGTGGTTCTTTGGGAACAGACTTCCACCGCTGCTGCCACCGCCATCGACCTGTGGAGCCCAATTGATTCCCCCACCCACCCAGCTGCAGCTTGTTGCATCAATTTGTCAGGGTTTAAATATCAATTAAAAGGACGGCTCTCTCCTCTGCCCGCCTCTCCTCCGCAGTTCATGTTTGCTCCCTTCGTTTGCCTCCCCTCCCTCACAAAACACTAATGAACTGTTTAATGCCCAAGAGGCGATTTCAAATTATCTAGCGTAATGAGGGGGGCTGCAGCAGAAGATTTATTACCCTTGTTTGATCTTCTGCTAATGCATTATTATTATTCTGAACAAGAAAACAACCTGGGGTGGCTGGAAGTCCTTTAGCACGTCTCTGTGGGGTCTTTCTCTTTTTTTGGGGGGGGGGGAGTTGTTAGCAATGGACGACACAGGGCACAAAGCATTTCAGCCCACCAGCTAATTCAATTCTTGTCTGCCGCTAGGGACCAAGTTGGTTTCGGCCATTTCCTGGTTCCACTGCAACTATCACAGATGAAACTGTATATAGGCAAACACACAACCCCTTTAACTTTAGAGAAAAGGTGTGGAAGAAGGGACCTGATGGAGGTGTAAAAAAGTATTCCAGGGACAATCCTAGATTTACAGAAGCCGTCCCAGCTTCTGATTGGATCCTGGAATATTCCACTTTCCCTTAGGACATTCATCGGAGAAATGTTGGAGGGTATGGAGTTATGCAACTCCCCCCCCCAAGCCAAGGAGATAAGTAACTACGCAACCTTTAGAAGACATCTGGAAGGCAGCCCTGTACAGGGAAGTTTTTTAATGTTTTATTATGTTTTTATATATGTCGGAAGCCGCCCAGAGTGGCTGGGGCAACCCATTCAGATGGGCCGGGTATAAATAATAAAATTATTATTATTATTATTAAATTAATTAAATAGGACCCCCCGTTTTCATCGGAGAAATGCTGGAGGCTAGGCTTCAACAGGCAGGGAATTTTCATCCAGGCAATGGAGTGCTCTTTCCTTGGGGTTTCAGGAGAAGCTCAAAAAGTGAAGCTTAGAATCATAGAATCATAGAGTTGGAAGAGACCACAAGGGCCATCCAGTCCAACCCCCTGCCAAGCAGGAAACACCATCAAAGCATTCCTGACAGATGACTGTCAATCCTCTGCTTAAAGACCTCCAAAGAAGGAGACTCCACCACACTCCTTGGCAGCAAATTCCACTGCTGAACAGCTCTTACTGTCAGGAAGTTTTTCCTAATGTTTAGGTGGAATCTTCTTTCTTGTAGTTTGAATCCATTGCTCCGTGTCCGCTTCTCTGGAGCAGCAGAAAAGAAGACGGCAGCAGCAGCTTAGAAGACGGCACGTCTTTCCAGAAAGATTTATTTCTAATTTTATTAAGCATGCAGAGGCAAGGAAGGAAGAGAGAGGGACGTGAAAGAGTGACACGGCACAGCGGTGCTCACATCCATCACAAAACGGGCAACGCAGCGGATACGGATCACGCTGGAAATGGGTTTGGCGAGCAGTGATGGAAATGAACTTAGAAGCACCGTCAGCTGCCTTACAGAGCCGAAGGAGAGATTGATTGCTTCAATTATACAGTCTGACTTCCCCTCAATTGACGCCTGAGGCTGCTGGAGTATTCCCGCAGTTCACCCACTTCTGTATCCTTGCAAACCTCCTTATGGGAGGTCGGCATGTCTGAGACCAATGCCCTGGACAGGCAGGCCAGAGGGTGCTGGGGATGGGGCGGGGGAGCCTTGGTAGTGCGATTTTTGAAGCTCAGAGGCAGCAGGACCAACTCTTTCCCATCAAACAGCCCCTTGAGCAGGCCCATTCAGAACAAATAGCTTCAGAGTGCTCTGCCCTCCACCACCCCCCTTGCAGCAAGTTTGCAGCAAGTCTAATTTATCACCGAAATGTCTATAAAACTCCCCGAGGGAGACCGGTTGCTGTTCTGCAAATGCCCCTCTGCAGCCTAATCTCTTCCTTTGTTCATAAATGGAAAAAGGAACTGGTGGGTATTACATTAATAGCCCTGGGAGTCGGAAGAATTAGGCGATTTCCATGGAATTCGCTGGATTTGCTACTGCCGTCATAAAAATCCCCAAGGGGTCGGGGTGGGGGCTGGGAAACCTGGTTATTTATACTGCATTAGCAAAGCCATATTTGGAGAGCATGTTAAGCAGACAGTATGTTAAGCAGAGTCGAGTCAGTTCGATGGGAAAGGCGTTGCCCAGTGTTTATTTCTGGGGGGGACGCAGGGGTGCGCATACCCCTAAACATTTTGTGAATCTAAGTTTGGCCTCATTGAGGGGCAGTATTTCAATATGAGCAGGAAAATAAGAGTACCCCTAAACATTTTTTAAAGAAAAAAAAGCACTGGCGTTGCCTATCGGTTGGGATGACGGTTGCTGAACAACTCCAGGCACGCCTGGAAGAAGCGGACCATTTGGATCCCTTCCAATCGGGATTCAGGCCTCATCGTGGGACTGAAACTGCCTTGGTCGCACTGGTTGATGATCTCCGGCGGGCTAGGGACAAGGTGAGAGCGGTTTCCTAGTCCTGCTGGATCTCTCAGTGGCTTTTGACACCATTGACCATAACATCCTTCTGGATCGTCTAGGGGTTGGGAGCTGGGGGCACTGTCATACAGTGGTTCCGCTCCTTCCTCCTGGGCCGTGTTCAGAAAGTAGTGGTGGGGGGATGAGTGTTCAGACCCCTGGACTCTCACTTGTGGGGTGCCTCAGGGTTCTGTCCTCTCCCCCATGCTCTTTAACATCTACATGCAGCCGCTGGGAGAGATCATCAGGGGGTTTGGCTGGGTGTCCATCAGTATGCAGTTGATACCTAGCTCTACCTCTATTTCAAATGAGAACCAGTGAAGGCAGTGAAGGTCCTGTGTGAGTGCCTGGAGGCGGTTGGAGGATGGATGGCGGCTAACAGATTGAGATTGAATCCTGACAAGACAGAAGTACTGTTTTTGCGGGACAGGAGGCGGGCAGGTGTGGAGGACTCCCTAGTCTTGAATGGGGTAACTGTGCCCCTGAAGGACCAGGTGTGCAGCCTGGGAGTCATTTTGGACTCACAGCTGCCCATGGAGGCACAGGTCAATTTTGTGTCCAGGGCAGCTCCATCTGGTACGCAGGCTGAGACACTACCTGCCTGCAGACTGTCTTGCCAGAGTGGTGCATGCTCTAGTTATCTCCCGCTTGGACTACTGCAATGCGCTCTACGTGGGGCTACCTTTGAAGGTGTCTCGGAAACTACAACTAATCCAGAATGCGGCAGCTAGATTGGTGACTGGGATTGGCCGCCGGGACCACATAACACCGGTCCTGAAAGATCTACATTGGCTCCCAGTACATTTCTGAGCACAATTCAACGTGTTGGTGCTGACCTTAAAAGCCCTAAATGGTCTCGGTCCAGTAGACCTGAAGGAGTGTCTGCACCCCCATCATTCTGCCCGGACACTGAGGTCCAGCACCGAGGGCCATCTGGCGGTTCCCTCATTGCGAGAAGCCAAGTTGCAGGGAACCAGGCAGAGGGCCTTCTCGGTAGTGGCGCCCGCCCTGTGGAACACCCTCCCATCATATGTCAAAGAGAAAAACAGCTACCAGATTTTTAGAAGACATCTGAAGGCAGCCCTGTTTAGGGAGGCTTTTAATGTTTAATAAATTATTGTATTTTATTTTTCTGTTGGAAGCCACCCAGAGAGGCTGGTATAAATAATAAATTATTATTATTATTAAGGTCACAGCAGAGGGATGGTATAATAATAATAATATTAACAGGCAGTTTACAAAGCATGAAATAAACAAGATTCTGACCAGTCTAAAATATGTATTCCATGCTTCTTGTCCTCTTCCCGTTTTCTGCAAAGTTGGTTAGGCTGAAAGAGTGAGAATATCCCACAGCAAACTGTGTCATGAACCAGGAATGGCTCAGGTCAAAAACTCTAGCCACTGTACAAAACTGCCCCTATTGCCAAGTGTACTTGTATTCCATTCACTTTGTTTCATGAAAATGAGCAGCAGCTCTTTGAGGATTAAATCCCTCCCCCTCCATCCAAAAAGCTTTGAGCGCATCATTATTAATACACTTAATGCAACAGGGATTAATGCAATTATCAGCCTGGATTTCCTTTTCCTGCTGGCTGATGGCATGTTGAAATGAGAGTGCTTTGTGCCCACGCCTGTGGAACGCCAGAAGGGAAGGAGCCATACGCTCCTTACCTTCAACAATTGTAATTATTTCCTTTTTTTTTTTTGCATCTATCAATATAAATCCGCATGTGGAAAAGTCATGCAAAGTTGTGTCATTTTTTATCGCACGGCCCAGCAGAGGGCATTCCACAGCTCCAAGGGACCAAGGAAGAATGCTGTGCTTCCTGTAAGGGGGAATGTACGTACGTAACTCTCGGCTTTCTTAGATGATCTCAAGCCACAGGGAAGTTCATCTGGGAACAAGCACTGAGATATCCCAGAACGGCACCATTTAGCGCTATATCTAGGTCAAAGTGGGCTTAAAGGGACCGGAAGCACACTGCTAATCATCAATAACACAATTTCAATGAAATATGACCACACCAACCCACACACGTCAGGCGGTGGCATTCTGGACCAGGTATTTGCTATTTCTGAACTGTCTCTTTGGGCAGCTCCACAAAGGGCTTACTTGCAGCAGTCTAGACTCAGAGACACAGAGAGATGGATGAGAGAGCCTAAGGTCTCTGTCCTGCAGCGGACAGCGCTATACAGCACCAGCCAGAGCTATCAAAGGGCTTCTTGGACCAGATTTGTCATCTGATGCCAAGAGTCTTGTGCTGCCTGAAAGACTCTGAAAATGCAGAGATGAGCAACACAGTTTATTAGTATCAACCAACAGGTCAAAAAGTATGGTAATTTTTTGTCTGTTCCAGAAGTTTTCCCAGCTGTGCTGATTTCGGGTTTACCCCTTTTGGGGCCAACATGGTTCATTTTACTTATTATTATTGTTAGGTAGCCATGTCGGTCTGCTGTCAAAACAAAACAAAAAATAAAATAAAATAGAAAAATTCCTTCCAGTAGCACCTTAGAGACCAACTAAGTTGTTTGTCATTGGTATGATCTTTTGTATCTGAAGAAGTGTGCATGCACACAAAAGCTCATACCAATGACACACATGCTGATCAGAGGGTCGGCAGTTCGAATCCCCGCAACGGGGTGAGCTCCCGTTGCTCGGTCCCAGCTCCTGCCAACCTAGCAGTTCGAAAGCACGTCAAAATGCAAGTAGATAAATAGGAACCGCTACAGCGGGAAGGTAAACGGCGTTTCCATGTGCTGCTCTGGTTTGCCAGAAGTGGCTTTGTCATGCTGGCCACATGACCTGGAAGCTATACGCCGGCTCCCTCGGCCAATAATGCGAGATGAGCGTGCAACCCCAGAGTCGGTCACGACTGGACCTTATGGTCAGGGGTCCCTTTACCTTTAAGGTGCTACTGGAAGGAATTTTTTATTTAATATTATTGTTGTTATTATATATATATTTATTTATACCCCACCTTTTTCCCTGATAGGACTCAAAGCAGTCATCCAAACCCCAGGGGTGCCCAAAGAGGGCCAGATTTGATGAAGTGAAAATGTGTGAGGGCTGAACAAACCTGTTCAGCTTTTTTTAAGGATTGAACTTGTTGAGCTTTTTTAGGATTACTGTATAAATAAACTGCCACAGGGGCCAGATAACACCTGAATCAGCGGTCAGATAGTGGACCTTATTCTGATTGCCCCAGCTAAGAAACCTTGCAACCTTTGCTGTCACCTGCTCCTCTGCCAGGAGAAAAGACACTGTGGCAGTGGTTGGGCGATACGGAATGGACAATAAAAGAGGGGTTTCTCAACCCCTTTAATTATTATTATTATTAATAATAATAATTAAATTTGTATACTGCCCTATATCCGCAGGTCTCAAGGCAGTTCACAACAATACATACCGTACATATATCGACACATATTCTATGATATGTTGTTGCTGTTTAGTTGTTTAGTCGTGTCCGACTCTTCGTGACCCCATGGACCAGAGCACTTCCACTGCCTCCCACAGTTTGGTTAGACTCATGTTCGTAGCTTCAAGAACACTGTCCAACCATCTCATCCTCTGTCGTCCCCTTCTCCTTGTGCCCTCCATCTTTGTCTTCTCTTCCCATGAGGTGGCCAAAGTATTGGAGCCTCAGCTTCAGGATCTGTCCTTCCAGTGAGCACTCAGGGCTGATTCCCTTCAGAATGGATAGGTTTGATCTTCTTGCAGTCCATGGGACTCTCAAGAGTCTCCTCCAGCACCATAATTCTATAGCATCAATTCTTCGGCGATCAGCCATCTTTATGGTCCAGCTCTCACTTCCATACATCACTACTGGGAAAACCAGAGCTTTAACTATACGGACCTTTGTCACACACATATTATATAGACACACACCACACGATTATATTTTAGATAGAGAGATGGCTACACACACACACACACACACACACACACACACGCAGCTCTTAAAAAGTATCACTCAAGGTGCTGAGTTCGAAACTTCCCCGGCCCACCCGAGATACGTGCAATTCCCTCTTCCCGCCAGCAGGGGGCACCACAGAGACTCTACCTCTTCCGGCAGCGGCGGCGCATGGGTGAGAGCGGGGTTTTTTTTCTGCCGTCATGTGGCCGCGGCGAGGGGCGGGGGAGAGACTTCGAGCGACTTCTTCGAAAGAGGGGGCGGAGCTCAACTCCGCGCCTGCTCAGTGGCGAAGGCAGCGGGGCAGCGTCACGTGATCAGGCGCGGCTCCTTGCCCCCTCCCCTCCCCTCCCCTCCCCCCTTGCGACGCGAGAGCGAGGCTCGTTTCCGTTTCCGGCTGGCTAAGGAGAGAGCGAGAACGAGGCTCGTTTCCGCTTCCGCCTGCTTCAGGAAGGGCATCGAGGGAAGAGGCGGAGAAGGAGAAGCAGCGGCGGCGGCGTCTGTAGCGAGACTTCCTCGACGCGCGCGCTCAGGTAGGCCCCGCCATGGAGGGGGAAGGGGCCCGGAGGGAGGGGAGGGGCGCGTCTCGTGAGGGGGGAGGGGCGGCCCTGTTGGGAACGGAGAGGGGCGCCCGGTAGCGCCAGCCTCCCTTCGCCCTTCCGGATCCCCCATCCCTTTGTTTATTTGCTTCATGAAATCTGGACCCCGCCTGGTCATAGGGCGGAAAGCCACCTCAAAGCGGTTTCCAAAAAAATTAAGACCGGAACGGCGAAATGTTACTATTATTATCCGAAACGAAACAAAACAATTCCTTCCAGTAGCACCTTAGAGACCAAGTAAGCTACAGCTGATTAGTGTGTGGGAATCCCTGAATATCACCATTTGCCACAAACCACAGCCCTGTCTCTGTGCTTGGAATGTCTGGCAATGTTTCAATGAGGATGCCTTCCCATTGTTATGAGAGCAGATTGAAGAAAAAAAAAATTCTGTGCTGGCTGCCAATTAGTTTCCGGGCCCAATTCAAAGTGCTGTTTATGGCCTATAAATCCTTAAACAGCTCATGACCGCAATACAGTAAGCCCACAACTTATGCAGATTTAACATTCACCTTCACACAGACTTTGGCAAACCCACCCCCCCCCTACAGTATTGGCCCCAACTTGGTGGAACCAGGAGACCAGGGCCCTGCAGGATTTGACATCTTTCCGCAGGGCCTGCAAGATGGAGCTGTTCCGCCTGGCCTTTGGGTTTTGATTTGGGCCATTTTAAAATGAGGCTGCATTTTAAAACAATTTTTAAATCTAAATTTTATTTTAATCTGCATTTTAATCAATTGTTTTTCTTTCTTTCTTTTATGTTTTATTGTAATTTTATTGATGTCAGCCGCCCTGAGCTCGGCTCTCACTGGGGAGGGCGGGGTATAAATAAAAATTATTATTATTATTATTACTGAACCCAGTGTGTTTTGACTATAGACGATTTTGGCTTTAGGACGGCACAATCCCCAAAAGATGACCCCCACATAAGTTGCGGGTTTACTGTACCTCAAGGACCACCTTTCCCCATATGAACTGATCCAGACCCTGTGATCATCATCACCTGAGGCCCTTCTTCGTGTGCCCCTTCCACGAAAGGTCTGGAGGGCGACTACGCTATAAACGGGCCTTTTCTATGGTGGCTCCCCACTTGTTGAATCCTCTCTCCAGTGAGGCTCGCCTGGCACCTTCGTTACATATCTTTAGGTGCCAAGTGCTAGCATTGCTCTTCTCCCGGGCCTTGGGACTTTTAAACTGGGGGATATTGCTTTGTTTATTTTTATGTGACGCATTTTTGTGTAAACCATCCTGTGATCCTTGGATGAAAGGCAGTATATAAATTTAATTAGTTATTATTAGTAGTACTGTAGTAGTTTCCATCTAGGAAAAAACCAAAGCCACTCTCATGCATCAAGACTAAAAACAATGATACAAAGTGTTGCTGGCAATTGTAAATGAGATGTTGCAGCTGTGGGGCTTGGAATTTAGCCATGTTTACTAGAAAGAAAATGCTAGTGAGTTCTGCTGCAAAAGGAGCGTTTCTAGAATTACAGCTGTACCATCACAGGTCTCCATGTCGCTCTTCTCTCTGATACCTAAAGAATGGCTGTATTTTATGTATGAACAAGCAAACGCTTTCTCTTCTGGCATGCCCTTTAGTGTGTGTGTGTATAAAGATCAGGTACGCCCTCTTGCTTTGCTGTTTGTTAACACACAAGCTTTAGAGGACCATACACTTCATAAACTTCACGGAGGCCCACAATCAATATTTGCACTCCTGTGGCAAGCTGGAAAGCAAGCTGTCGCCGTGCACACATACTCCAGAGACCTAAATTGTGTTAACGTACACCGTATGGATTGCGGATCCCTACTGCAACATTCAGTAGACGTCTAAAGTACCTCTGTTTCTGTAATGCTTTTTGTACCAAAGCAACAGCATTCTGCATCTCTAGGACCAAATCGGATGGGAAATGCTCCCCTCCTTCCACATCAAATTGTGGGGGGGCCTCAGGTGTCTTATATCACTTAACTGAGGGTTTTTTTCGGGCGTAGGGTGTTCTGGCACTTCGAGAAATGGCTTATTCAAAAACAGTTTCCAGTTAAATGATGGTATTTCCCTCCCTCCCATTCCCTAGGGGTCAGTATGTTTAAGCAATAATGCAGCATGTTGATCATAGAATCATAGAGTTGGAAGAGACCACAAGGGCCATCCAGTCCAACCCCCTGCCATATTTTTTTATTTGGGTTTGTGACATAATAATCATAATTTATTTTTTATACACCGTCCATCTGGCTGGGTTTCCCCATCATCATGGTTCTTACGTAAATAACTGACCACAGTTTTCCATTCTGCTTGGATGATTCCTTCCACCTAAGATTATTTTGTAGGGCAAGGTTTAATGAGGCACTTAAAAGCTGGAACTGCACTACCTCTGGAGATACTAGTTGATCACAAGTGCTGTTTTGCTTCTAGTGAAGTGGTGCCAAATGGTTGCCAACAATGAAACAATTTAAACAGCCAAGCGAAAGGAAAGTCCGATGCTGTAAAGAAAAATATTGCATAGGAACCTGGAATGTAAGAACCATGAATAGAGGTAAGCTGGATGTGGTCAAAAATGAGATGACAAGAATAAATATCGACATCCTGGGCATCAGTGAACTAAAATGGAAGGGAATGGGTGAATTCAGTTCGGGTGACTATCATATCTACTACTGTGGGCAAGAATCCTGTAGAAGAAATGGAGTGGCCCTCATAGTCAACAAAAGAGTGGCAAAAGCTGTAATGGGATGCAATCTCAAAAATGACAGAATGATCTCGATACGAATCCAAGGCAGACCTTTTAACATCACAGTAATCCAAGTTTATGCACCAACTACCGGTGCTGAAGAAAGTGAAATTGACCAATTCTATGAAGACCTACAACACCTTCTAGAAATGACACCAAAGAAGGATGTTCTTCTCATTACAGGGGATTGGAATGCTAAAGTAGGGAATCAAGAGATAAAAGGAACAACTGGCAAGTTTGGCCTTGGAGTTCAAAATGAAGCAGGGCAAAGGCTAATAGAGTTCTGTCAAGAGAACAAGCTGGTCATCACAAACACTCTCTTCCAACAACACAAGAGACGACTCTACACATGGATATCACCAAATGGGCAGCATCGAAATCAGATTGATTATATTCTCTGCAGCCAAAGATGGAGAAGCTCTATACAGTCAGCAAAAACAAGACCTGGAGCTGACTGTAACTCAGATCATCAGCTTCTTATAGCAAAATTCCAGCTTAAACTGAAGAAAGTAGGAAAAACCACTGGGCCAGTAAGATACAATCTGAATCAAATCCCTTATGAATACACAGTGGAAGTGAGGAACAGGTTTAAAAATTTAGATTTGGTGGACAGAGTGCCTGAAGAACTATGGATGGAGGCTCGTAACATTATACAGGAGGCAGCAACGAAAACCATCCCAAGGAAAAGGAAATGCAAGAAGGCAAAATGGCTGTCCAACGAGGCCTTACGAATAGCGGAGGAGAGGAGGCAAGCAAAATGCAAGGGAGATAGGGAAAGATACAGGAAACTGAATGCAGATTTCCAAAAAACAGCAAGGAGAGATAAGAGGGTCTTCTTAAATGAGCAATGCAAAGAAATAGAGGAAAACAATAGAATGGGGAAAACCAGAGATCTGTTCAAGAAAATTGGAGATATGAAAGGAACATTTCGTTCAAAGATTACCATAATCAAGGACAAAAGTGGTAAGGACCTAACAGAAGCAGAAGACATCAAGAAGAGGTGGCAAGAATACACAGAGGAATTATACCAGAAAGATATGGAGGTCTCGTACACCCCAGGTAGTGTGGTTGCTGACCTTGAGCCAGACATCTTGGAGAGTGAAGTCAAATGGGCCTTAGAAAGCACTGCTAATAACAAAGCCAGTGGAAGTGATGATATTCCAGCTGAACTATTTAAAATTTTAAAAGATGATGCTGTTAAGGTGCTACACCCAGTATGCCAGCAAGTTTGGAAAACTCAGCAATGGCCAGAGGATTGGAGAAGATCAGTCTACATCCCAATTCCAAAGAAGGGCAGTGCCAAAGAATGCTCCAACTACCGCACAATTGCGCTCATTTCACACGCTAGCAAGGTTATGCTCAAAATTCTACAAGGCAGGCTTAGGCAGTATGTGGACCGAGAACTCCCAGAAGTGCAAGCTGGATTTCGAAAGGGCAGAGGAACCAGAGACCAAATAGCAAACATGCGCTGGATTATGGAGAAAGCTAGAGAGTTCCAGAAAAACGTCTACTTCTGCTTCATTGACTATGCAAAAGCCTTTGACTGTGTCGACCACAGCAAACTATGGCAAGTTCTTAAAGAAATGGGAGTGCCTGATCACCTCATCTGTCTCCTGAGAAATCTCTATGTGGGACAAGAAGCTACAGTTAGAACTGGATATGGAACAACTGATTGGTTCAAAATTGGGAAAGGAGTACGACAAGGTTGTATATTGTCTCCCTGCTTATTTAACTTATATGCAGAATTCATCATGCGAAAGGCTGGACTAGATGAATCCCAAGCAGGAATTAAGATTTCCGGAAGAAATATCAACAACCTCAGATATGCAGATGACACAACCTTGATGGCAGAAAGTGAGGAGGAATTAAAGAACCTTTTAATGAGGGTGAAAGAGGAGAGCACAAAATATGGTCTGAAGCTCAACATCAAAAAAACCAAGATCATGGCCACTGGTCCCATCACCTCCTGGCAAATAGAAGGGGAAGAAATGGAGGCAGTGAGAGATTTTACTTTCTTGGGCTCCTTGATCACTGCAGATGGTGACAGCAGTCACGAAATTAAAAGACGCCTGCTTCTTGGGAGAAAAGCAATGACAAACCTAGACAGCATCTTAAAAAGCAGAGACATCACCTTGCCGACAAAGGTCCGTATAGTTAAAGCTATGGTTTTCCCAGTAGTGATGTATGGAAGTGAGAGCTGGACCATAAAGAAGGCTGATCGCCAAAGAATTGATGCTTTTGAATTATGGTGCTGGAGGAGACTCTTGAGAGTCCCATGGACTGCTAGAAGATCAAACCTATCCATTCTTAAGGAAATCAGCCCTGAGTGCTCCCTGGAAGGACAGATCGTGAAGCTGAGGCTCCAATACTTTGGCCACCTCATGAGAAGAGAAGAATCCTTGGAAAAGACCCTGATGTTGGGAAAGATTGAGGGCACTAGGAGAAGGGGACGACAGAGGACAAGATGGTTGGACAGTGTTCTCGAAGCTACGAACATGAGTTTGACCAAACTACGGGAGGCAGTGCAAGACAGGAGTGCCTGGCGTGCTATGGTCCATGGGGTCACGAAGAGTCGGACACGACTAAACGACTAAACAACAACAAACAGCCATGAGGGAATTGAGACAATTTAGCTCTGTTTTTTTGCCTGCTGAGATTTCAGCAGCAAGACAATTTGCGGATAAGAAGAATAACACAGGATTCCAGATACTGTACGCTATCGTTTGTTCATAGGTAGGTATGATTAACTGTTGTGAAGGGGTTGATTAGTTGGTCCTTTGAATGCATCAGAATCACATGTTTCCCTCCCTCTCCCTCAGAAGCTTTGGCTTCTTTTTCTAACAAACCACGGTTTAGCATTTTGTTCTAACCCAAGCAAACTGTGGGTTGTCTTATCCTTGCTTTATGAATCTTACTTGCTTCAGTAAACTATAGTTAAAATTAACTTCTGGGTTGGACATACCACTAAACTGTGGCTATTTGAAAATGGAGGCAAAGGCTTTTGATCTCCTTATGGTTGGGGTGGGGCAGGGGGAGGAAGGTTGTGTGTCAGTCTGAGACTTGTCCAGGTTCCATCCCATAGTTCATTATTATGTCTGAACATGGCCTCCGTCAGAATTCAGATTAGTCTTGACACGCTATGGGCTGAAGGATATGAGACAGTGATTGACCCAGCCCTATGCTCTGACCAAAGGATCAGATAAGCAAAGAAGATTCTTTGAATAGGATTAAACCAGAGCAGGTCAAAACTTTGTTGGGGTTGCTTCCTGGTCTGATCAACAAGGGAGCTTAGCTTGCTACTGTCCCCCTGTTCTCTCAGATTTCATTTGCCCGTGCCTTATTTGAGCACTTCCTCCAACCCACTAACACGTCCCTACCAGAAAAGTATCCAAAAGTCCAGGGGAAGTTGTGCAGCCAGGCTGAATTAGTTTCAGTCGCTTGTGTGCACTTGTTTTATAATCCAGTTTCACTGTTGCAGAATTCCCGGCTTCCCTTGGTGGGTGCGGCTGTGAAACTAGTACCAAGGGCCTTTGCATCTCTGTCATTCTGGTCATAGCTGTGCCAATCCAGGGCTTAGTCAGCAGCTGGCTTGAAGGTCTTGCCTCTCTCCTCCATTCCCTTTCCCCATTCATGGCATGGGTGTGGCAGTACAGAGGTCATCAAAGCCGACAATTAGTGCTGAGAAGCAGTTCTATTTTTAGGCTTTGTTGAGTGTGGATCAGGGTGGGGAGGGAGGAATAACTCTTGGATACCACTCCTCTACTAGAGTAATTCAGTATGTCTGTTACTTCCCTGCTTCCCTTCTTGGAAACTAAGGGTTGCTGTTGTCCGAGTAGACCCATTGGGATTAATGGACATAAGATTGCCCTGCCCACAGGTTCCAGTGGCTCTGCTTTGAGTAGGACCAACATTGGATACAAACCCAGAAGAAAGAAATGTTATACACACGCACATGCAAGTGTGAATAAGAACGGAACCTTCTGCCAAGAGATCTCTCCCGGCTAATATTTGTATCTAGCACAAGTGCCTCTCCTGCAGTTAAGATATTAAGAGCATCAGGGAGGCGGGTGGCGCTGTGGTCTTAATCACGAGCCTCCTGGGCTTGCTAATTGCAAGGTCGGCAGTCCCTGCGACGGAGTGAGCTCCCGCTGCTCTGTCCCAGCTCCTGCCAACCTAGCAGTTTGAAAGCACACCAGTGCAAGTAGATAAATAGATACTGCTGCGGTAGGAAGGTAAACAGTGTTTCCGTGCACTCTGGCTTCTGTCACGGTCTTCCGTTGCACCAGAAGCGGTTTAGTCCTGCTGGCCACATGACCTGGAAAGCTGTCTGCGGACAAACACCGACTCCCTCGGCCTGAAAGTGAGATGAGCGCCACAACCCCATAGTCGCCTTTGACTGGACGTAACTGTCCAGGGGTCCTTTTCCTTTTCCTTTTACCTATTAAGAGCATCAAGAACAGGCATAGGCAAACTCCGGCCCTCTAGATCAGGGGTTCCCAAACTAAGGCCTGGGGGCCAGATGCAGCCCAATCACCTTCTAAATCCGGCCCGCGGACAGTCTGGAAATCAACATGTTTTTACATGAGTAGAATGTGTCCTTTTATTTAAAATGCATCTCTGGGTTATTTGTGGGGCATAGGAATTCGTTCATTCCCCCCCCCCTCCATATAGTCCGGTCCCCCACAAGGTCTGAGGGACAATGGACTGGCCCCCTGCTGAAAAAGTTTGTTGACCCCTGCTCTAGATATTTGGGACTACAGTTCCCACCATCCCTCACCACTGGTCCTGTTAGCTGGGGATGATGGGAATTGTAGTCCCGAACATCTGGAGGGCTGGAGTTTTCCTATGCCTGATCAAGAAGATTCCTGCTGCGTCAAACCAAAGGCACCCTTTTCTCACAGCTGCCAGCTCTATGCCCATGGGAAGCCCACAAGCAAGACCTGGGCACAACCGCAGACACCCCTACCTACATTTTCCCTGCAAGTGGTATTCCTAAGTAGACTGCCTCTGATATTATGGGTACCTGATATTGGTCTGGATGTGTTGTAGGACATCCTGTGCATCAGGGGATTCAATGGGGCTCCTCTGTGTTGCTGCTAGTGTGGTGGATTTGCCACTCTTCTCTGGATCCCTCATTACCCCAGTTACGTTAGGACGACCAGAACGGGTGGATCACGTGGAAAAATAGGGGTATGCTAAATTTGGGGGGAGCATCTGCTCCTGCTCTTAACTATAATTAAGGGTTCCTTAAGAACAGCTACCTCCCTTATGTGCCCTCCTGCATCCTCTGTTCAACATAAATATATAAGGCATTGTTTTCAGGTTTGGCAACTGGGGCCAAGGCCTTAGCCTCTTCCGTTGCGCCTCTTTGGAGTGCCTTCCCCAGGGAGAGCCAAATGACCCCACTGCTCTATGCCGGCTGGTGCCAGATGAAGACCCAGATCTCTAGGGAGGCTTTTGAGGGAAGCTGAATGGATGGAGGATCATTGGCTTTTGTTGTTTTCCCTTCTGATCTGCTGGCCTTTCTGGATGCCTGTTGTGATTACTGATTTTACGGTTGAAACTTAACCGTTTAGCTCATGGTTTGATTGTGCTCGTTGTACATTTTAAACACTTCCTCTGGGGAAGAAAGATGGGGTAGAATTTTCTCAAGTTATTGTGCAGCATTTAAGCCAGGGGTAAATGGCAGCGGCAGATGCTCAGGAACAGGGGTGGCAGAGGTTCTGAGGTTGGGAATAGTTCGCTGCAAATTGCAGGCATGCAATTATGTATTGCTCAGTGTTAAATGGAATGCTGGCCCAATAGCTGATGTGTCGTCAGCAGACTTACTGGCGCAGTTGTGTCACTTGCCTTTAAAGGCAGAACTTCTTGCTAAACACGGGTAGCACCGGCTACCTTGACCTGGAGAGTTTGTTCTTCTGACGTGTGTGTGTATTGTGATGCTTCCATTATTTTTCTTTTGTGATGCTCTTCCTGACTGGGGACTCAGTCCTTATTCAGGGGTCTTAATAAGAATCTTTTACTGGGGATGGTGTCTCCTAGGACTCAAATGAGCAATAGGTGCTCACTTCAACTGATCACTTGTACTAACACGGGGCCCTTTTCATTCTCAGTGATATAGGACCTTTTTATCCAGCAGAAATAGGCAGCAGCTGCTTTTATCATACTCTAGCACAGTGATGGCCAAACCTGGCCCTCCAGCTGGTTTGAGACTACAATTCCCATCATCCCTGACCACTGGTCCTCTTAGCTAGGGATGATGGGAGTTGTAGTCCCAAAACAGCTGGAGGGCCAAGTTTGGCCATCACTGCGTCTAGCGGGTCCAACCAATAAGATGATTTGTGGTTTTACAAGATGCTACCAATGTTGCTCACTGGAAGGACAGATCATGAAGCTGAGGCTCCAATACTTTGGCCACCTCATGAGAAGAGAAGACTCCCTGGAAAAGACCCTGATGTTGGGAAAGATGGAGGGCACAAGGAGAAGGGGACGACAGAAAACAAGATGGTTGGACAGTGTTCTTGAAGCTACGAACATGAGTTTGACCAAACTGCGGGAGGCAGTGCAAGACAGGAGTGCCTGGCGTGGTCTGGTCCATGGGGTAACGAAGAGTCGGACACGACTAAATGACTAAACAACAACAACACCAATGTTGGGTGGGGTTGTTTTGATTTATACAAATGTTATTGTATGTGACTTCTTCCTTTTCCTTTTATGATATTGTGTATTTATGTTTTTAAATATACCATTGGTAACAAGTGACTGATAAGTCCCATTAATAATAATACTGACGCTGATGGCACCGATACGGTGGCTGCTGCAGGCTGTGACTCTCAAATAGGGTCGTACCTTGGATTTAAAACGGTTTAGTTGCTGGACGTTTCGGTTGCCACGTGATCGAAAACCGGAAGTGAGTGTTCTGGTTTTCAAATGATTTTCAGAAGCCAAACATCTGGCACGGCTTTCAATTGGCTGCAGGAAGCTCCTGCAGCCAATCAGAAGCCACACCTTGGTTTTTGAACGATTCCGGGAGTCGAATAGACTCCCAGAACGCATTCTTTTCGGCAACCAAGGTACGACTGTAGTGCTTTGTAGGAGCCCAGTTGATGGTGAAGCTGGCTGAGCATGCAAAGGCTTGATGATAATGCAGTTCAAGAACTCTCATTTGTTCACCAAAATGTGCTTCATCTAAATTACATACCTGCTGTAGTCTGAAATTCTGCATTAAACCAATCTCATTTATTTCTTTTATAGGAAAATGTCTGCTGCTGACGACTTCTCGGTAAGTCTTCCAACTTGGCTACTTTCTAAGTTGCAAACAGGGTGGATTTGATTTAAATCACTAGTCAGTAAGACTTGATTTAAATCATTTTTTTACAGAAATACTCATTCTTGCTGGTATAATCTTAATATTTACAACCACATGAAGGTTTCATTTTTGGAATAATAAATTTTCAGAGTAGTTTTTACAGTTAAATCAAAAATTACTGATTTGGTTATACTATTAGAAACACATAGACAGATAATTATGAAATTATCGTGAGGCTTAATAAGTTAACTGTTTATATTTGGACAACTTTTCTGCTGTATATTTAAATAACAAATTAAACAACTTATTTAACTAAAACAATAACATTATAGCATATGCATCCATGTTTGTTAACAGATGTGGTTAAACGGTTTGTTTGTTTTAAAAAAAAGTTAGACTGAGTTTTGGGCACACATGAAAAACATAGAACAAGTCCTTATTTCCTGATGAATAGCCTTTGGACTATAATGTAACTTAAATAGAAAACTATCTTTAGAAAGATTTTTCCTCCAGAAGCGTTTTATTTTAAAAATCCAATATAAATTTTAAAAAAACTGATTGTTTTGATTTTTTAAAAAAAATTCATTGATTTTTATCCATCCTGGTTGCAACCAATGTGTGATTGCATCGAGACGAATTCAGATGTTTGAACAAATGATAGTGTGTATTCCAATGCAAACCTGAGAGCTGAATTTTTTGGGGGGGGAAGCACATTAAGTTGCTGTAGCTTTTTATGCTGACCCTTGAATGTTACGGTTGGACTGCTTCATTTTGTTAATGCACTTAACCTCCCCCATCCCACACAATGTTGGTGGTTAATCTCTGCCCACTGGGACTATAACCTGTGTTGTGGGGGGGGGGAGAGGTTGAGATTGTCCACCTGACAAGTGTGTGGTAGGAGCCTGATAAGAGGAGGCAGAAGGTTTAAGAGAAAACTTTTCTGAAGAAGGGAAGGCAAGGCAAAGCTTATACCATGGAGACATCCTGACAAATTGCAAGGCAGAGGCGACGTCGGCGGCGGAACAAATGTGGAGGGAGAGAGAGAATAGGCAGGCAACCATGGACTGGAAAGGGCCTGAACAAATTGTGACCCACCAGTAAGCTATGTGGGTTCCCAGAAAAATTCCCAGTGCCCCAAATCAACAGAGACCTGACTAAGTACAATTGTCTTACTGTAACAACCCTTCTAGTTACAGGTAGGTAGCCGTGTTGGTCTGCCGTAATAAATTTTTTTAAAAAAAAATCCTTCCAGTAGCACCATAGAGACTAACTAAGTTTGTCATTGGTATGAGCTTTCGTGTGCATGCATACTTCAGATTCTTCAGATATAACAACACTTTTTAAGGTATAATGAAAAACCCCACCCTCCCACTATATACAGTGGGCCCTCGACTCATGAATTACTCGACATCCGAAGTTTTCGACTTACGAACGGGGAAAAAATGGCCGCACGCTTAGGAATTTTTCTACATCCGAACGGAAAACCGTTGGCGGTTTTAAATGCGGTTTCCTCGACTTACGAATTTTTCCGAATATTCCCCCCAAAAAACTGCTTCTCCCATGGCGCTTTGCGTATGAGAGGCTTTAAAACCCCTGTGCCATGCTTCCAGACCTCTGTGGGTTGTACGAGGCGTGGAGTGAGGAGGTGTGGAGCGGTGTTGGAGAGAGAGAGAGAGATTTGGAGCCAGTTGGAGTTGCTTGGAGAGTGTTGGAGTTTATTATTCCTGCAATTCTCTACTGCTGGAAAGGTAGGTTGATTTTCCTTCTCTTTACTGTGGGGGTTGTGGGGTGGGTCTTGTGTGTGTGAGGGGGTGTTCTTTCCATGCCATGTTTAATTTTTTTTCTTTGCCTGTGGTCTTTGCACTTTAATGCTAAACTGAATGTCTGGTTTAATTGCACTTTTCCCCATGCCATGTGTAAAAAAAATTTCTTTGCCTGTGGTCCTTGCACCTTGATGCTAATTTTTTCAGGCTGGCCATGAGGTTTTGTTTAGGTTTTCTGAGCAGGTTTAATGCTCCTTTTTGCTTTCTGGCCTTTCTGCTGTTTTAAGAGTTCTTTTTGGTTTCTGCTCTTTGCAACTTGATGCTAAATTGCATGTCTGGTTAAGCTGAACTTTTTTCCATGCCATGTTAAAGTGCGCTTTCTGCTCTTTTGTCTTCAGGATCCTAATGATGTTTTTTTCTTCTTCCTAGTGTTTGTGGTGTCATGGCACCAAAGAAGCCAGCAGAGTCCGGGAAGCGCAAGAGGGAGCTGATTCTCTTGGAGGTCAAGCAGGGCATCATCCGCAAGCATGAGCAAGGCATGCGAGTGGTGGACCTTGCAAGAGAGTACCGCAAGAGTGCTTCGACCATTGCGACCATCCTCAAGGACAAGGAGAGGATTAAGGGTCGTGAGACAGCCAAGGGTGTCACGATCCTTACCAAGAAGCGCCCTGCCATCATGGACGAGGTGGAGAAGTTGCTGCTGCTGTGGATCCGCGAGAAGGAGCGTGCAGGGGACACTGTGACTTCGACACTTGTGTGTGCCAAGGCCAGGGCCTTGCATGCTGACCTGATCGCCCAGCAGCCAGGAACTTCGCACGAAGAGTTCAAGGCAAGCCGCGGGTGGTTTGAGAAATTCAAGATGAGGTCCGGTATCCGCAGCGTCGTCCGGCACGGAGAGGCTGCAAGTTCGGATCTGGCTGCAGCGGAAGAATTCGCCACGGAGTTCTTGGAGACCGTGACTGCTGAGGGCTACCTTCCGGAGCAGGTCTCCAATTGCGATGAGACGGGCCTCTTTCGGAAAAGGATGCCAAGGAGGACCTTCATTACACAGGAGGAGACCAAGATGCCTGAGGAGCACACACCTGAGAAGCAGGAGGAAAAGCCAAGGCAGTTGCCTTTGTCGTCTTATAAGAGGGCCTGCAAACTGTGGGGAAAGCTGCAGACCTTTGTGAACGATCTCAGTGAGGATCAGGCTGCAGCCCAGGAAGCTGTGGAGCACTTTGATAATGTGGTCGTTGCCCCATGGCGAGCAATGCTCCGCAAGAGACAGAGGCAGCAGACCTTGGACCGGTTTGTGGTGAAGCAGGCAAGGCAGGAGGAAGAACCTTGCTGCTCTTCCCAGTTGTCACCCTCTGCCTCCTCTTCCCAGAAATGATTTCTTTGGTTTCAAAATTAAAAAGTTTGTTGCTGTTGCAGTTTACATTTCCTGGTTTTCCTGTTCCCAAGTCGAGGTGTGTGGTGTAAA
Source organism: Zootoca vivipara (assembly GCF_965207765.1). Lineage (NCBI taxonomy): Eukaryota > Metazoa > Chordata > Lepidosauria > Squamata > Lacertidae > Zootoca > Zootoca vivipara. The sequence goes on along the minus strand of NC_142582.1, from coordinate 129,446,915 downwards.
GAAACGTAACTTGAGGGTGGGGCATGCTCCTTCGAAGAGGGCCTGCCTTAGAATTGTGTCCTTAACATGTTCCAAAGCTGAGGTGTGTGATGCTTTAAAATGTTGGCTGAGGCACGTTCATTGTGCCTGCCTGTCTTTGAAAACCACTGCAGTGACCTGCATCAGGTCCCCAAAAGAATGATTAAATGCTGTTGTAAATGTTTATTGTTGAAAAGTAATGTTGCTGTGCAGTTTGCATGCCTTTAAAGTACACTTGATAAAGAGTTTTGCACGAAAAAACTGTTTCCAATGCATTCCTATGGGAAACTGCTTTTCGACTTAAGAACTTTTCGACCTACAAATGTGCATTTGGAACGGATTAAGTTCGTAAGTCAAGGGACCACTGTATAAGGATCTGGTGACTTCTGTTTCAGTGTACAGTATCTGAAGAAGTGTGCATGCACACGAAAGCTTATGCCAAGAACAAACTTAGTTGGTCCCTAAGGTGCTACTGGACATTTTTTATTTTATATATTTCAACACTTTAAAAGTGCTTTGTTAAAATTTCCAAGCTGTATAAATAGTCTCTCCCCCCCCCCCCGCCTTAATAATGAACAGTGCTTACCTGGGGAAAATTTGAGAAAAGCACACTTAACCCGGCTTACATGTTAACTTGGAAATGGTTTTACTGGGATACAGTGGTGCCTCGACTTTAATCCGATTCCGAAGGCACCTTCGTAGGTCAAAAAATTCGGAAGTCGAAAAACGCCATTGGAAACGCGATTTCCCATAGGAATGCATTGGAAACGGAAACATTCGGAAGTCGAAGCAACCCCATCTAAAAATTCGTAAGTCGAAAAATCCCTATCTAAAACCGCCGTGGTTTCCTTTCGGATGTCGAGACATTCATAAGCATGCGGCCATTACCCCCATTCGTAAGTCGAAAAATTTGGTTGTCGAGTCGTTCGTAGGTCGAGGTACCACTGTACTTAAGAGTTGACCATTGATCGCCTTAACCTTCTTTAAAGAACAATAAAGCGGAGGTGCTGTAATATTGGTGGGTCACAGTGAGAAGCTGGCCACCCCAGAGTCGGGTCAGGACTCACTGGCAGAGAATTTGCTGTGAAAAGGCACAGAGAATTCACCCATGTCTTGAATCTGGTGTCCTTCGATGGGATCAGCAAGGAGGGTATCCAAACAGTCTAGAGAGAGATGAGAGGTTGTTCGTATGTGGCTGATACCAGAGATGGTGGTGGTGATGATAAAATGTTGGCTCCTCTGGTGGAGTAGCAACAGGGGTGGAGTCTCACCTGGTGTTTTGTTTTCCTAGCTGGCGGATGCTCTGCCGGACACGTCTCCTGCCAAGAACGCCTCCTTGGGCAACACGAAACCTGCTCAGCAACCCGGCCAGCCCCCCCAAGCCTGGCCAGCTTCCAACCCCTGGAACAACCCACCGAGCGCTCCCCCCGCGGCAATGTCGGGGCTGCCTCCCAGCACGTCCACCTCCAACGTGCCTTTTGGACCCCCTCCCACGGGAATGTACCCTTCCCTCCCCCCCGGAGCCCCTGCTCCCTTCCCTCCTGGGTCGGCTTGCCCCCCTCCCGGCACCCCTTACCCGCCCCCGGGCTCTGCCCCACCTGGGCAGTACCCTCCTCCAAGCATGTCCTTCCCAGAACTCCCCAGGCCCTACGGGGGCCCAGCAGAGCCGGCCGCGCCCCCTGCCGCCGTCGGGCCGTGGGGGTCCATGTCTGCCGGAGGAGGGTGGGGCCCCGCTGTGGGGGGTCAGTACCCTGCGCCTAGTGTGCCGTACCCACCCCCAGGGCCGTATTCCACTCCGACCCAGGCACCGGGGGCCGCTCCTACAGTGCCGTGGGGCGCCGTCCCCCCTGGACCATGGGGGCCTTCGCCGCCAGCCCCATTTCCCCCGCCCACAGGGTCCTATCCGGCTCCAGGACTGTACCCAACACCGCCGAATCCTTACCAAGTGCCACCTGCGCCCGCTGGAGCTCCGTCCATGCCGGGGGGCCTTCATGTGAGTACAGCAAGCTGCTTCTTCTTCTAATAGTCCTTCAGAAATGTCCTTCCCCCAATCGCTGTGCTTCATCAGAGCAAGCAAACCTCTTAAGAGCCAGCTGTTGGATTGCAACTTTTAGTTTGATAAGCTTTATTTTCCTTATTCCATTTATTTGTGTTATTTATTTACTTATTGGATTCATATGCAGCCCCTTCATCAAAAGATCTCGGGGCGGTTCACAAGATAAAAACGCAAATAGTTAAAACAGAAACATCAAAACAGTAACTGTGAGGGACAAGGGATACAGGGAAGTCCCTCCCATCTTAAGTTCCAGCCCATCCCCAAGCGCTGGAGAGAGTAGGGAGAGCTCTGCCTCCAGCGGAGAGTCAGGAAGTGGGGTCCGAGGCTCAGGCAAGGTTGCGGAGCCCATGCCCCAGGTGGGACAGGAAGTTGGGCGCACGGGGGGAAGGCCAATCCCCCCAACTCCCGAATTGCGACGCAAACGTAGGGGGAAGAGGTTGGGTCTACCAAAGCTTCTATGCTGGAAGAAAACGCGCCAATCGCCATTCGGAGGTTCTGACACCTCACCTTAAGCATGTATATAGATCGTTCGAACCACTGTAAATAATCAGCACTTAATAAAAGCCTAAAAAGACTATGCTGGAGTCATTACTCTAGAGTAGCCACATCAGGCCCTCTGACAGTAACCCTCCCTCCCTGATCTTCTAAGAGAAGCTTTTCCATGGCAGCTTGTCTTAGGAATTCCTGCGTATCACAAAGAATCTTGGGGTGTTTTCTGGAGTGCCCTCTTGACGCGTAGTGTCTTGGCCTGCCCTGCATTATCATCTCGCAGTGGCCAACCAGATGCCTGTGCGAATCCTGCCAGCAGGGCCTGATTGCCCCAGCCCCCTCCCCACCTGTGATTCCAACGCAGCTGGCATCCTAGCAGCTCCCACAGGGGAGGGAGAACATCCCCATTGTAGCCAGCAATGGGCAGCAACCTGCTGCTGTTGGGGGTTGGAAATAGCCCTGGGTGCATTGCTAGGTGCAGATCGTAGCCTCTTCTGTGCATTTCAGTGAGTCAAGTTTAGGGCCCTTATGCTTCAGGAGAGAAACCCGTTGGTGGGTGACAACAGTCTAAAAACCAGGGAGCCTCCAGGCATGGCTTCTGTTCAGGGTGGATTTGATTTAAATCAAACTGATTTATAATAATAATAATAATAATAATAATAATAATAATAATAATAATAATAATAATAATTTATTATTTATACCCCGCCCATCTGGCTGGGTTCCCCCAGCCACTCTGGGCGGCTTCCAACAAAATATTAAAATACAGAAATCCATCAAACATTAAAAGCTTCCCTAAACAGGGCTGCCTTGAGATGCCTTCTAAAGGTCTGGTAATTGTTATTCTCTTTGACCTCTGGCGGGAGGGCATTCCATAGGGTGGGCGCCACTACCGAGAAGGCCCTCTGCCTGGTTCCCTGCAACTTGGCTTCTCATAGTGAGGGAACCGCCAGAAGGCCCTTGGCGCTGGACCTCAGTGTCCGGGCAGAACGATGGGGGTGGAGACGCTCCTTCAGGTATACCGGACCGAGGCCGTTTAGGGCTTTAAAGGTCAGAACCAACACTTTGAATTGTGCTCGGAAACGTACTGGGAGCCAATGTAGGTCTTTCAGGACCGGTGTTATGTGGTCTCGGCAGCCACTCCCAGTCACCAGTCTAGCTGCCGCATTCTGGATTAATTGCAGTTTCCGGGTCACCTTCAAAGGTAGCCCCACGTAGAGCGCATTACAGTAGTCCAAGCGGGAGATAACCAGAGCATGCACTACTCTGGAGAGACAGTCCGCGGGCAGGTAGGGTCTCAGCCTGCGTACCAGATGGAGCTGATAAACAGCTGCCCTGGACACAGAATTGACCTGCGCCTCCATGGACAGCTGTGAGTCCAAAATGACTCCCAGGCTGCGCACCTGGTCACGATTTAAATCACTAGTCAGTAAGGCTTGAATTAAATCATAGTTTTCTGCATAAAGACTAATTATTGCTGGTATAACTTTAATATGCAAGTAGATGAAGATTTTTAGAATAACAACTTTTCATATTAGTTTTTTATCCCCAGTTTAATAGGTTAATCATTCATATTTAGACAACTTTACTGTTGTACTTAGGAAGGAGAAAAATAATCATTACCTTAATAATAACAATTTAAATAGATTTATTCAACTGAAACAATAACATTACAGCATATGTTATTAGCTTAAACAAACATCCATGTTTGTTAACTAATTTGGCTAAACAAAAACAATATATATATATTTTAAGAAACTTAGACTGTCAGCCCAGCCTAAACATGAAAAACTTAAATACTGTCCACTCCAAACAATCAGAAAAATATTGTTTCTATTCTATTCACTGAACTTCTTGAAACTTAGCACTGAAGGGGTTGTTTCTGTATTCATAGGTTAGTAGAACAATAGGATTAAGGTCTTTTTCTCAACTCTGTTCATGTTATAACATTTTTGCTGTGAAGAAGAGGCATGTGATCTCTGTTGAGTCAAATTCAGTTTTGAGAACTGCAAAAGTAAACCAAGCATCTGTGATAATATCTTGTAGGCAGAGAAACTGCCCAATAATCTTACAAAAACCTCTGGAAGAGCATGACATTGTGAATGGATTAATGGAATTTATTTACCCCAAAAATTAAACATATACAACCTTATTCTACATAATAAAAAACTAATCTTTATTTCATGATGGAACAACCTTTGGATGGTAATATATTTGCCTCAAAAAGCATTTTATTTTAAAAAATCGGATTTAAATAAAATCCAATTTAAATTAAAAAATCCAATATAAATTAAAAAATTGATTTTTTTTAAAAAAATCATTGATTTTTATCCACCCTGCTTCTGTTGGTTGGAGGGTGCAATTTCCTATCCCCTTAGCATGTTCTGTAGTCACTGCAAGAACAGCCCTGGTTAGCATCATTTAAAAAAAGAGAAAAGCATCTGTCCTTTTCCCCACACAGATTAAAAAATTGGCTTCAGTCCCACACAATAGACTCGGATATAGATTTTGATCTGTTGAGAGAAATGCATGTTTAATGGCTTTGCAAATTTGTCCAACCTCTCAACCCTTCGTCTGGCTCCTGGAGCAAACCCTCTGTAGTTTGATCGTGGAACTGCAGAATCTGACTGACCTCTCTCTTTCTCTCTTTAATCTTTCCCCGCAGCCTTACCGTTGAACTTGTGCCGGGCTGATGAAGTGCAGTCTCCTCCCCTACAACTGCTATTTACAAGAGAAGTTGAACATTTCGTTTTCTGTAACCTTTTGGAGTCTCCAAAGAGCTCGCTCACCACCTGCCTGCTCACCTGAGGCACGGAGGAGGACTCTGCGTAAGCTGGACTCTGTTCAAATGCTGAAGTAACCTTTTTGTTTGTCAGTGAATTAGGATAAAACACGCCCCGGCTTCCCCCCGATCCTTACTTGGGAGGTGAGGACCCCACCTTGGAATATGCGGCTGTTTGCCCAGTGAGTTAGGACTGCTCCAGAATAGTCCAGGAATTTGATGGAAGGCCTGGACCCATCGCCATTTCCGGACTCGTGTCTGTGTGTTCAGGTTATTCAAGTCAAGTCAATTCAATAAACTCGGTGTATTCTGGAGAAATTCTTGGACAAATAGGCTAGACACACTACGAGTCACTCATCAAACTGAAAAGAACCAAGCCATGTTAATCTGGAGGCAATTCTCAACATCGCTTTCAATTTATTTTAGCCATGTCCTGGGAGATAGTTGCAGAGATTTAGATCTGACACTTTTATGTCTAGCTCCTGCAGGCAGCTGTGAGCATCGTTGCACCGTAGGTGTTTGGGCAGTTCGGATAGATCATTCTGAGGGGCTAGTCTGCCAGCCGAATTAGACTTCACAGTTTTCATTGAGAGAATGGGTTTTCCCTCTGAGGTGGTCCATATATTCAATCTAGGACTAAAACTGCCGTTGGGTTGACTGACGAGCCCTCATTACTTTTGGGTTGTTTTTGTCCTTCAAATGGAATTAAAATGTTTATTGTAGGGAGGAGACCGGAATCTGACCAGAATAATCCTCTTCTTTGCTTAGTTGCTCCGGAACCCATGGTCCTTGCATAACTGCTGCCCTCACTTGGGAACCGATTGTGTTTATTATCAGAACTCCACAAAGCACGGTTGCACAGTTCTTCACCCGAGTGCGGTCTTCTTGTTCCCAAATCAGATAGCAGAGTCTAATACAGGATTAAATAGGAAGGTCGTTCTGCAGCTGGGGGTGTCTCCTGAAGTCTGTTCTCAGGCCATCTTGGTTCAGCAAAGTAAATTGTGTATAGCCAACACTGAGCAGTGGTTGCAGCAGCAGCAGTTTTAACTTGCCTGTGTGTGTGTGTGTGTGTGTGTGTGTGTGTGTGTGTGTGTGTGTACTTTCCCCTTCCATTCTGGCTTCTCAGAGTTCGTTCCCGCTCATCTGGCTGCTGTTGGCGTCAGCAATGTTGCAGGACAGGGCAGCCTTGCAAATAAATACACAGTTTAGTCGCCTGCAAAACCAGCTGTGTCGTCTGTTTAACAAACCTCTGCCTGCTCCTCCAAAGGCAGCTCTTAACTCTTCACAGGCAAGTGGCTATTTAGAAGCCATCAGTAGGAAACGGCTCTGCAGGAGGGCATTCTGTTGCTCATTGGTGTCTCACCCCTGAGAATTGCAAGGCTGAGTTCATGAAAGAGTAGAGATGAGGATGAAGATGTTCTTCTCTAGCGGCTGCAAAAAAGCAACAACAACTGGTTAAGCATGGCAGGACTAGGTTCCCCTTTGGGTTCCTTCCGGCTCTACGATTCTGTGCTGTGGAGTGAACATGGAACGGGGAGTAAAAACAAAATTAAAAAACCTGCATGTGTAGAATTGAGGGGCCTTTGTGCTTGTGTAAGTTTGTGGCAAGCGTTTATTTCCCCTTGGCTGCATGCCTTCCTTCCATGTTGCGCTTCTCTGATGGGGATATAGCACCCTCCCAGAAATTCAAAGCCTAAGTATTTTCTTGGTTGTGGGGGGAGGGGAGAATGCATCCCCCCCCCCCCCGGCTAGCACATTCATTGTTGTTGTGACTTGCTCGGTGGTATGTGACTTTGCAACACCCGCAACTATCGGATATTGTTCGGTGTGGTAATTGAGGTTAGTGATGGGTGGCAATTCCCCTCTCCATCCCCAACTCCACCAGTTTTGTCAAGAACTCCAAGCCTAGTAAACCCTGAATTAAAAGTCCTGCTAACCTTTAAAAAAAGAAAAGAAAAAAAGCAACCTTTGGTTTTATGTTCTAATATGGCTCTTTGAAGGCTGTGCGCTGTGCTGCTTCTGTGCTAGAATACCACTCCCCCCATCCCCCGCATGCACATTCAGCAAAGCTATTTGTTCTCCTGTACGGGGACTTGCCATAGTATACAAAAGCTAAAATGAAGCGTGGGCATGCATTGACCTGTGGAAAGGCCCCAGAATCACCGTTAGCACTTGGAGTCGTTTACCGTAATTGCCATTCCATCAGGTTTTGGACAGGGCGGGAGTGGTCTGTTCCAGGTCCGAAGCGTGCGAGTTTCTGAGGTGTGCTGGAGAGAGATGTGAACCGCGAACCAGCCTGAGACGACCCACGTGTGTGTCTTCTGTGTGCTTTTTTTATATATAAAAAAAATGAACTCTTGGAAATAACAAACGATAAAGAAATTTTTCACAAGGCTGGAGCAGTTGTGCCGAACCTCAAGCTCATAGGACAGACTTATCCAAATGTGTGCTCAGTGCCTCCACCCTGATGCCGACCTTCTGTAGAGACTGCAGGATTTGGGGTGCGCCTGGAGAGAAAAAGGAGAGAGACTGTAGACCTGACTTAAGAGCGGCACCACATTGTCTGTGAATTCAGCTGCAACCTGCTTGGCAGAAGCTCCTGCAAATGCAGCTGCTAAGATCCCACCTGAAACTGTAAGGACCTTCCAAGTCTCGGCCAGCCTCCCTTTTGTTCCTGCTGATCATGCACATGCCTAAGTGTTGGGGAGGCAGTGGAGGCACAAAGCCCAGTGCAAACAAGCGATGGGATCTCTCAGCCAGGACGTGGAGGTGGTTTTGGTTATACACTGTTTTCACCTTGCGTGTTGACTTTGGAGCCTAATCCCCGCATACGATGCAGCTCTGCTGCACTATGCAGGTGTGCTCAGAAGTAGGCCCCACTGAACTTGATGGGACTTACTCCCAGGTAAGTGGGTATAGATAGGATTGCAGCCCAGGAGAGAGCTGAGTATACACCCTGCCTAGAAAGGAAGCGGGGGGGGGGTTTGCTGTTTCTTAAGACACTGGACTTAAGCAGCTTGGACAGAAAGGCTGGCTGGCCACTGCTTCATCTGTTCCAGATTAAGAGGATGAGACTTGAATTCAGGGCTTTGCACACTTATTAAACTTCTGCCCAGATGCCATGCTGAGAAAGAGAGAGCCTGGATTCTGTGCGGAAGTTTGTGCACGATGCCACCCTTAAGCCATTCACTACTTTAGCATAGTTCTGGGGTGCTAGGAATGGGCAGGAGCAGAGGGACAAGCAGGTTGCTGAAACCCCAGTCAGCGACAAACACACCCTTGGGAGATCTGCCCCGGTTTCTGAAAGCTGAGGTCCTGTGCCCGGATTTCCACGTTCTCTTCCTTTTCCACTCCGCTCAGAAACGCTGCCCAAACCCAGCAGCGACTAGATAGGAGTCGGTTGACAGGTGCCTTGCTCTGGTTCAGCCTTCCCCACAGCCAGGTGCCTGTCGGATGTTTCGAACTGCCAAACTCCTGTCAGTCCCAAGTTGGGGGTTTTGATGGGAGTTGGAAGTTCAAAGCATCTGGAAGGCACCCCGCTGTGCGGAAGGATGCTCTGGTCACACCATTTGGATAAAAGGGCTCCATTCCTGGTTGGCATCTGACCGTCTCTGGAAACGATGGGAAATTGCACCTTCAGAGACTGATACAGGAGAGAGATGTTTTGTTGCAGCTGGGGCAGGTGAGGGTTTCCGGTTGTGCCACTGCAGACGCACCATGGTGTTTCTTCTCTTTGTGCTCACTCCTAGTGTGCGCATGTGGAGTATATACATATATATATATATCTCAAAGTTTCTCTTCTGGGTATATATGGAAAGAGTCATAGCAGTATATGCAAGGGAGATGGAAGTCCTGTGAATCAAAATGTATTTTGCATCTTTGTGCTTGGCTCCTCCAGGAAACTTTTCCCAAAAATAACAAAAATCCAAAATGGATTAGACTTGGTTATGAACAAAGCATCCTTCCTGGGGGTTCACCACCTCTGCTTATTATCCCTTGATGTTACTTGGACCGCTCGCACCCCCCTGGTCATGAGACTACCCTTTCTCATAAATAATGGGGGGGGAGAGAGAGACCCTACCCCACCATCCCAGGCAATTGTTCAATGCTGTGTAGTAAAACTTTTTAATCATTCTGTCCCGAGTGTGAGCAGTTTTTAGCCCAATTGATGCTTGTTATGCAATGGAATTTGTATCAATCTGTACTTTGTGAGTTGGGGTTTTGTTTTGTTTTTTTAGGAAAAAACTGCTGAGAAATTTGGGGTTGGGGATTTTGTTTGTTTTTTGGCTTGTGCTTCTGGGGTGGATATTTAACTGCATTTGTTTACAATATGGAATTATTAAGCAATCACACTTCTGAAGCATAGACCATATCACCTGCTGCTGTATTATTATTATTATTATTTCTTTCTAGATGATAAATTTGTTGTATGATGGTAGTGAAGAGGCTTTAAATACAGGATTTGATATTTTTTGAAAATGCTGTCATTTTTTGTATACAATTGGACATTAAACGTATTTTCAAGATGACAGTGTTCAGAGTGCTTCAAAGGGCTTCTGCCGTAGGTGATGAAAGCTGCCTCCCACCTCGCTGTATGACAATAATCCAGTACCCTATCTTAAGAACATAAGAGTCTGCGGGATCATGCCAATGACCCATCCAGTCCAGAATTCTGCTCTCACAGCGGCCAGCAACTGATACAATCATACCTTGGAAGTCGAACACCTTGCAAGACGAACATATTGGCTCCCAAACGCTGCAAACCCGGAAGTGAGCGTTCTGGTTTGCGAACGTTCTTTGGAACCCAAACATCCGTCGCTGCTTCTGGTTGGCTGCAGGAGCCGCGCCTTGGTTCCGGAGAGTTTTGGAAATCAAACGGACTTCCGGAACGGATTCCGTTCGACCTCCGAGGTATGACTATATTCAGAAGCATTGCTGCCTCCAAGAGTTTTAAAGCAGTCCTTTTTCCTCTGGTCACTGCTGTGAACATACAACCTGTCTGTCTGTCTCCAGGCACTGTGGTCGTCTGCAAGGGATTCCCACATGGCCGGCTTGAGGTCGCCAGCCTTCGTGTCATGCTTGCAGACATTTTTGTAACACAGAATTGGTCTGACAGTGGGCCTGGTGCCTGAAGCCAGCTCCCCGCAGAGCACGTCCTAGGGGGATCCTGCCATCTTCCATTCTGCAGACATGGCCAAGCCAGCGTAGATGTTGCTGAGACAGGAGTGAGAACATGCTGGGAATGTGGGTTTGGGAGAGCTGAGAGCACATCTTTCAGCCTCTGTCCTGCTCTAATTCCACCCGATGCAGCGCGTGTGGAAGGCATCGAGGCATCACTCTTGGCGGGTTGAAGTTGCCCACGGTTTACTTCCATAAGGCGGCATGCTCAACAGTGAAGGGTAGACCTTCATCTTGGTATTGGGCATTAGCAGTTGTTAAAATTTAGCTCTTACGGTGCAGTGATCTAGTTCGGTCAATGCAGATTTGGGTTGTTTCGAAAAGTTGCCCATCTCCCCAGAAACACACCTGCCTTGTGTCACATCACGGACCAGAGCAAGAGAAAGTATTTGGGCCCAGAAGGCAGGGGGCCTGCTCCCGGAAGAAGCAGAGCTCCAGAGCAGAGCAACTGCTTTGCGTATAGAAGGCCTCAGATTTAATACCTGGCATTTCCGTGTAGAGCTGGGACTTCTCCCTGCAGGAAAACCTGGCCACTGGTCACTGCAGACAGAACTGAGGTAAAGGTAAAGGGACCCCTGACCATTGGGTCCAGTCGTGATCGACTCTAGGGTTGCGGCACTCATCTCGCGTTATTGGCCAAGGGAGCTGGCGTACAGCTTCCAGGTCATGTGACCAGCATGACTAAGCTGCTTCTGGCAAACCAGAGCAGTGCACGGAAACGCCGTTTACCTTCCCGCCGGAGTGGTACCTATTTTTATCTACTTGCACTTTTACGTGCTTTTGAACTGCTAGGTTGGCAGGAGCTGGGACCGAGCAACGGGAGCTCACCCCGTCGCAGGGATTCGAACCGCCCACCTTCTGATCGGCAAGCCCTAGGCTCAGTGGTTTAACCCACCGCGCCACCCGCATCCCTGCAAGAACTGAGAGCCTGAATCTCTGCAATACACCTTCCTCATTCCCTTTTTAAATTAGCAGTTCCTTAAGAATCCCAAGGACTAGAACAGTGTTTCTCAAACTTGGGTCTCCAGCTGGTTTTGGACTATAACTTGTCATGAAATTCTATTCAGTTATTGATCCAGAGCAGAACTCCCAACGTATACGGTAGTTAGCAGAATAAAAACACGTTGCAGGATTCCCATAAAATAGACCAGAGGCAATTGTATTCCATCCAGCAGAGTTTGATGCCGCTACTGAAGGTAAATGAGCATAATGGTCACAAATCCAATGCATTCAGGACTGGCGCTGTCCATAAGAAATCCAGTTGCAGCAGACTTAAACTTACAATAACTAATAATTATTATTATTATTATTATAATTTATTATTTATACCCCGCCCATCTGGCCGGGTCTCCCCAGCCACTCTGGGCAGCTTCCAACAGAAGAATAAAACACAACACTCTATTAAACATTAAAAGCCTCCCTGAACAGGGCTGCCTTCAGATGTCTTCTAAAAGTCTGGTAGTTGTTTTCCTCTTTGACATCTGTTGGGAGGGCATTCCACAGGGCAGGCGCCACCACCGAGAAGGCCCTCTGCCTAGTTCCCTGCAACTTGGCTTCTCGCAACGAGGGAACCGCCAGAAGGCCCTCGGTGCTGGACCTCAGTGTCCGGGCAGAACGATGGAGGTGGAGACGCTCCTTCAGGTATACTGGACCGAGGCCATTTAGGGCTTTAAAGGTCAGCACCTCCACTAAATGACACTAAAACCTTAACACTTAAGCATATTAAGTACAGAACACCACAGCAAAAGGAAAGAAAGACAGAAAAATGAAGCACAGTCTCCATCTGGTCTTATTATAGTCAGCATGACCTTGACAGAAAAGAGATAAGAGAAGCAGTTTAAGCCAGCTGTACTCTGGTTCTCTGAAGGACTAACCCAAACATCATGAACCTTCGGCTTGTTTCTTTCACAAAGAGAAGCTTCCAGTACCCTCTTGAATTAATTAGAATAGGAAAGATCTCTGCACATCAGAGCAATACTTTGGGTACCAAGAAACAGGGATGATGGGAATTGTAGTCCAAAAACAGCTGCAGACCCAAGTTGAGAAAACACTTGACTGCTGTCTTGGATGTACAGTGGTACCTCGGTTCTCAAACTTAATCCGTTCCGGAAGTCCGTTCCAGAACCAAAGTGTTCCAAAACCAAGGCGTGCTTTCCCATAGAAAGTAATGCAAAACGGATTAATCCGTTCCAGACTTTTAAAAACAACCCCTAAAACAGCAATTTAACATGGATTTTTACTATCTAACGAGACCACTGATCCATAAAATGAAAGCAATAAACAATGTACTGTAGTCACGCAATCAATCTATCGGTAGCTGAACAGTAACAAAAAAGCCGCAAAACAAAAACAAAAATGCAAAATAAATAGCAAAAACAGACAGACCTCAGCATAACACTCAAAACGGAAGTGTGGCACTCAAAACGGAGCATGTTCAGCTCCTGAAAAAGGTTTGCAAACTGGAACACTTACTTCCAGGTTTGCAGTGTTTGGCTTCCAAGTTGTTTGAGAACCAAGGTACCACTGTATCAATTTAAACTGCCATTTCCTTCTTCAACCAGGAGAGGGCGCACGGACCACTGTCTTTAAGCACAGACCTAAAACCCCGAAGCCTGGCATTTTGGGAAACTTCATTTTCTTGCAAGATGGTTCCTCCTATCCTTAAGCTGGATTTGCGCATGCAGCAGGACGATAGGTAGAATAGCCTTGACATCTATCCCAACTCCCTGCAGTGCAGAAATCTCAGCCAAAGCATCCAAAACAGATGGCCATCCAACCTCTGCTTAAAAACCCCCAAGGAAGGAGAGTCTACAACCTTCTGATGGAGTCAGTTTTTGTGTCTCCACCTCCCCTGCCTGGACCTAAAGTTGAACATTGCACTCCGTCCGCTTCATTTGGCTACAGACTTATCGATAAGAGCTGTGTTGGGGGTCTGGATGTTTTTTATTCCTCCTGTGTTTCGGGGGGGACAGTGTAAGGTATGATCGGTCCTTGCTTACATGGGCAAGAGAAGCAGCATTGGCTCAGAGTGCAACCAAGAATATTAAACTGCAAGCAGAGCTGCTTATTTCGTGCTGTTAGAAGAACCTTCCCAACGGGAGGCCCATGGAGTCACAAATGCACTTTCCAACCACTTCCAGAGCTGTTTTGTGGGGTGCATCCAGGCAGGGCCGGTGCTAGGGTTTTTTGCGCCCTAGGCGAGATCACCTTCTGGCGCCTGCCCCCATTAATAAAAAAAATAGAAAATAGAAAAAATAAAATAAAAATAAAATAAAATAAAAAACAGCTCAGAGGCTCCACTGCACCTGTCAGCTGTGCCTGTTGAGCAGCTTCAGGCTCGCACTCCCCACGCACCTCCGGAGCTTCACGCGGGGAGCACGAGCTGGGACCGCCTCCACTGCGCCTGTCAGCTGTTGAGCAGCTTCAAGCCACTCTCCGGAGGCAAGCGCGCGCTTCAAGATAGCAGCCTGAAGCTGCTCAACAGCTGACAGGCGCAGTGGAGGTGGCAGCAGGTGGTGGGCAGGCTGGCCAGCGCCCACTCCATTTTGGCGCCCTAGGCAGCTGCCTAGTTCATCTAAATGGACGCACCGGCCCTGCATCCAGGGATTCATGCAACTTGCCTTCTAAAAGCTCGTTTCCAAAAATGGGATCTCAGAAACATGTCTCTTGTTAACATGAATCCACAATTTGCATGCAACAAGAGGGGAGGTGCCCTGGGTGAAAAACAGATCGCTGGTTCCTCGAGGGCTATTGGGACACAGAAATAGTAAATGCTAGCACTTCTGCTTCAGGTGAGCTGGTTTACACACCCTGACCCAGCACAATCTGCCAAATGCAACCGTTACCAATCTTGGCTCTCTAGTCTAGATGATGTTGGGCTGCAATTTTCATCATCCCTGACCATTGGCTAAGCTGCCTGCGGATAAAAACAGTTAAAAGCAGCTACATATTTACTGGTATTTTTAAAAATTAAATTAAAATCAGCGATGAACTGAAAACACACCAACATACAAGATTTCTGCATAGGCTTGTCTATGCAGAAATCTTCCTAGTAAGTGCCGGTAAAAGGGCTGTGAAGGTTCCTTCCTGATATCCAGAGGCAGCGAGTTCCAAAGTATTTGCGTGGATTAGTGGAATAATGAATGCAAACTGCTTCAAGGACTTGAAAAGAGGTGGAATGAATTGCTACGGGATGAGATACTCGAGGCAGCTCCTTTGTGACTCACAACAGCTTTTGCAAGAGATAATTGTGTCACATCAGAGATTATACCTGTGACTGTGACAGATCTGGGTCCTTCCTGCTCATGGGATGATCCTGCCGTTATTGAGCAGGACACACCTGGGAATGAAAAAAGTGGCTGAGATGAATACCAGCTCTTGATTTTCTGTATGCTTTCAACAATTTTTAATCATTACACTTACATATCCCATTTTCCCCCTCCTGTGAGCTAGGTTAGACTGAGAGACAGTGACCGGCCCAAGGCCATTCAATAAGCTTCATGACTGAGTGGGAATTTGAACCCAGATCCTAAACTGAAACTCCTAACAGCTGCACCAAGGGAGGGGAACCTGTGGCCCTTTCAGATGTTGTTGGACTACAACTCCCATCAGCCCCAGCTAGCATGGCCAGCGCTCAGGGATTATGGGAGTTGGAGTCATTATCATACCTGCCAAGTTGCTGTCAGAGAAATAAGGGACTGGGCCGGAAATAGCAGACCGGAAGTAGCGCTGCCGCCATTTTGGAACTGGGCGGAGCATGCTCAGAAGTGACTTTTGATGCTGCTTTGCCCAGTTCCAAAATGGCCACCACGCCAGAAGTCGCACTGCAGCCATTTTGGAACTGGGCAGAGCAGCATCAAAAGTCGCTTCTGAGCATGCTCTGCCCAGTTCCAAAATGGCCACCGCGCCAGAATAAACCGGGGGGAAACAAAAAAATCCATTTTTTCAGCTAGGAACAGCTGGAAAAACGGGGATTTCCCAGGGAAAACAAGAGACTTGGCAGCTATGGTCATTATATTCATTGTGACTAAAAGAAACTCCTTTTTGCAGCTCATGCATATCCTAGGCATATTTACTCAGAAGTAAGTCCCACTATGCCCAATAGAGCTTGCTCCCAGGTAAGTATACACAAGAGTGTAGATTGAGCTTTGAAACTGCAAGATGAGACAGTTTTCCTTTTAGGGAGTTGATAGTGAATTGCCGCCACCTGGCCTGTGGAACTACTGTACTTGCTTCCCACCTGGGGTGGACCAACACTCGTCGTTTAGAACGTTAAAAATGCGTTATTAAAATGCAACACCAGTGGGCACTGCCATGGCCACAGCCAATGGCATTGTAGAAGGTTATTTAAAATAAAATAAAAACATTTAGCAGATCATTGTAGATCCAGCCCTGGTCTACCTGCAATCAGGTAAATATTAGGGAAACATTGCAAGCTTTGGGTGTAAAAGGCTGCTCCTTGTACATAGTGGTACAAATTCAGTGGACCTGAGATGAAGGGTCCCTGATTTAGAGAAACAATCCTATCAGGCACAAGTGGCGCTCGCCTTTTTACAAATGAAACAGAGAGAGACGAATCTCAGGATCAGAGGATTTCCCCTTATAGAAGAAGGTGATCTAAAGGCAAAATTAATTGAAGAGTTTGCAAAAACGTGGAATCTTACAAAGGAAGAATTGGAACAACAAATCATCAAAGCATTCAGATTCGGTGCAAGATCCAAGAAAGATAAAATTTTTGTCAGTGACTGTATGATAACATTCCAAACTAGAGAACAAAGAGATAGAATATTAAATTTGCATTACGAGAAAACTTTGAGAGTGCAAGAAACACAGATCATTCTTTTTAAGGATTTGCCAAAATTCTTTCTGGACCTGAGATCCCAATATTCCGATTTGGCAAGCATTCTGAAAAGGAGAGGGATCAATTTTAAGTGGGAATTTCCGGAAGGTCTGAATTTCCAGCTCCGACAGAAGAAATATAAAATCAAATCAGTGGATCAGAAGAAAGACTTCTTACAGAAGCACGAAAGAGAACTCCTAAAATTGGGACTCCCTTCCTCGACTCCAGGAGTGGACGAACCGATTGAGTTAGACTCTGATTCATACTTGGAGGGCGCTGCAGCACCACTTTAAGATGTCGCTGAGGATTCTCTCATGGAATTCAAATGGATTGAACTCAAAACAGAAAAGGAATCAAATCTATCATGTCCTGGCAAAGCAAAGACTGGATATCATATGTTTACAGGAGACTCATGTCACAAAGGCGCATCGAAGAATTCTACAAAATAAAAAATTGGGACTTGAATTTATCTCATCGGATGAAGTTAAAAAACGAGGAGTAGTGATATATGCAAAAGAGAAGTTAACTCCTAAATTGATATTTAAAGATGAAAAGGGAAGATATGTTGCAGTCGAAGTCACATCTCAAGGCGAAAAAATTTTGATTCTGGGAATTTACGCTCCAAATGATGGAAAATCGGATTTCTTCAAAAGATTACACGAGAAACTTTTGGATTATTTGGATTACAAATTATGCCTACTGGGAGATTTGAATGGAGTGGTGTCAACATTAATGGACAGATCTCAAAGACAAAAGGAATCCAAAGATGGAAGACTTCCAAAGTCTTTCTTTGAACTGATAGACAATTTTGACTTAATTGATACATGGAGATTGAAAAATCCATTGGAAAAAGACCAAACTTTCTTCTCAAATGCCAAAAAATCGTGGAGTCGTATCGACTACATATGGATTTCGAGAGAGTTGGGTCCGAGAATAAATAAGGCTGAAATTTGCCCAAGAACTTGCTCCGACCATAATGCAGTATTATTAGACTTAAAAACATCTCTTCAGGGCACTTACAGATGGCGAATGAATGATGCTTTGTTGAGGAATGAAAATGTTTTGAAAAAAACACAAAAAACAATAAAGGACTATTTTGAGATTAATTTAAGAACATCTGTCAGTAAGAAAATTATATGGGATGCCAGTAAAGCGGTAATGAGAGGATTTCTGATCCAACAAAACACAATTAAGAAAAAAGAATATAATGCAAAGAAAGAAAAGATTTGGAATCAAATGAAAGAAAAAGAAAAGAAGCTAAGAGCAAATCCTAAGAATATACAGATACAAAAAGAGATTAAGGCATTACAAGGACAATTTTCCCAATTAATGAACGTGGAAATAGAATCTAAAATTAAATGGATGAAACAGAGATCCTTTGAATCAGCGAACAAATGTGGAAAATTGCTGGCATGGCAATTGAAAAAAAGGCAGAAGCAAAACACTATTACACACCTTGTTCAAGATGGAAAACATCTGGAGCACCCGACAGAGATTAGAAAGTGTTTTCAGAAATATTTTAAACAATTATATAAACAAGAAAAACAAGATAAAGAAGAATTGGAGAAATTCTTGGACAAACATGGCTTGCATAAAATCCCAGAGGATAAGAAAACCCTACTCTCGCAACAGATAACGATACAGGAAGTAGAACTAGCGATACAACAAATGCAATTGGGTAAGACCCCAGGACCGGATGGTCTTACAGCTACATACTACAAATTAATGAAGGACTGGTTAGTCCAACCTCTGAAAGACTTATGCAACGAAATCATGACTGGAGGAGGGGCCCCCGAGTCTTGGAAGGAAGCTTATATCACCCTGATACCTAAACCGGACTTGGATAGAACGCAAGTAAAGAATTATCGCCCAATCTCCTTACTGAATGTGGATTACAAATTATTCGCCAGTATTCTGGCTTCTAGATTGAAAAAGGTCCTACGAGATTTTATACATAAAGATCAAGCCGGCTTTCTGCCAGGAAGGCATATGAAGGACAATATTAGGAATGTTGTGGACATCCTAGAGATGTTGGAACAGAAAATAAATAAAAAAGCTGTGCTAATGTTTATTGATGCAGAGAAGGCCTTTGACAATATTTCCTGGATGTTCTTAAAGAAGAATTTAGAAAAAATGGAGGTGGGCCAAATTTTTTTGACTGGAGTAAAGGCGATCTACTCAGAGCAAAGAGCAAAGATTATTGTTAATAATATGGTATCAGAGGACATTAAAATTGAAAAAGGTACAAGACAAGGGTGTCCCCTCTCACCTTTGCTTTTTATAACGGTCCTGGAGGTCTTACTCAACAAGATTAGAAAGGACGATGAAATAAAAGGAGTGACTGTAGGGAAGAAACAATATAAACTTAAAGCCTTTGCAGATGACCTTGTTCTGACATTAGAAGATCCGGAGTCCAGTGTTCAAAGGGCTCTGGAAGTAATCCAAGAATTTGGAAAGGCAGCAGGTTTTAGATTGAATAAATCAAAAACCAAAGTTTTAGATAAGAATATAGACAGTAAGGAAAGAGAAAAGTTACAGGAGGCGACTGGTTTATCTTTTGTTAAGAAAGTAAAGTACCTTGGTATTAATATGACTGCAAAAAACTTGAATCTATTTAAAGACAATTATGTAAAAATGTGGAATGAAGTGAAAAAAGATTTAGAGACTTGGACCAACCTGAAACTTTCTCTGTTGGGTCGTATAGCTACTGTTAAAATGAATGTATTGCCAAAGATGCTGTTTTTATTTCAGTCATTGCCAATAGTTGAGAAGTTGGATTGTTTTAAAGAGTGGCAAAAGGTGTTATCGAAATTTATATGGCAGGGGAAGAAGCCAAGAATTAAATATAAGATACTTACTGATGAAAAACAAAGAGGTGGCTTCTCCCTGCCCGATTTAAAGATTTATTATGAAGCAGCGACCTTTTGCTGGTTGAAAGAGTGGTTTCTGTTGGAAAATTCAGATATTTTAGATCTAGAAGGTTATGACAATCTTTATGGCTGGCATGCATATGTATGGTATGACAAAGTAAAGGCCCACAGAGGCTTTAAAACACATATAATAAGAAAAGCATTGTATAGTGTTTGGACCAGGTATAAAGATTTGTTAGAAAGAAAAACACCTAAATGGATTTCACCATTAGAGGCCAAGGTTCGAAAAAGAGTTAATACGGAACCCAGTTGGCCGAAATATAGAGATTTGCTGATTCAAGAAGGAGACCAATTTAAGTTAAAGACTTACGAGGAGTTAAAGTGTAAACTAGACGATTGGCTCCAATACCATCAGATAAATGAAGTTTTTAAAATGGATAAATTGATTGGTTTTCAATCAGAGAAGTCAAAGTTGGAAACAGAATTGTTAGAACCCAAGCTAAAAACACTTTCCAGAATGTATAAATTGCTGCTTGAGTGGCATACGAAAGATGAACAAACAAAGAATGTTATGATTTTGTGGGCAAAGGATGTGGGTCATAATATTATGATTGAGGATTGGGAGAAACTGTGGAAAGTGAATATAAAATTTACTGCGTGTAGCTTATTACAAAAAAATCTAATGAAAATGATGTATAGATGGTATCTTACACCAGTAAAATTGGCAAAAATATACCACAGTCATGATAATAAATGTTGGAGATGTAAGAAAGAAGTAGGATCCTTTTACCACATGTGGTGGACGTGTCCACTGGTAAGTGACTTCTGGAATAAGATTTATAATGAACTAAAGAAAGTGTTTAAAAACACATTTGTTAAAAAACCAGAAGCATTTCTAGTGGGCATTGTAGGGAAGGAAATTCCAAAGAAAAATGTGTCTTTTTTTATGTACGCCACTACGGCAGCGAGACTTCTGATTGCTAAGA
This sequence comes from Zootoca vivipara, assembly GCF_965207765.1. Lineage (NCBI taxonomy): Eukaryota > Metazoa > Chordata > Lepidosauria > Squamata > Lacertidae > Zootoca > Zootoca vivipara. The sequence goes on along the minus strand of NC_142582.1, from coordinate 129,426,697 downwards.
ACTGGAAATTACAAACATTACCAACGATTGACGACTGGCAGATGAAGATGATGGAATTTATGGAATTGGCTGAGATGACTGGAAGAATCCGCAACCAGGGAGAAGAAGCGATGGAAGAAGAATGGAAAGATTTTAAATTATATCTTAAAAAACATGCGAAAGTAATTTACTAGAATAGAAATTAAGTAGTAAATGAACTGCGGAAATTTATAATATGTGAGATGATAGTTAAAAAGTATGATTTTTAATGTGATTAAAATGATGTAGAATTTGCTAATTAAATAATCTCTAAGGGACCAAAGGGAGGGAAGCCCGAGGAGGTCCCTAAAGACAATGTAAAGGGTTTAAGGAACAACTAATTAGAATGTGTTTTTATTTATTTTTTTGTGTATTTTTTTTTTCTGGTTTCTCTCTTGCTTGTTATTTTTTTCTTTTTGTCTTATGTTGAAAAATCTCAATAAAAAATATTTTTTTAAAAAAAAAGAAGGGTTCAGATTGATTAAATCAGGGGTAGGCAACCTAAAGCCCATGGGCTGGATGCGGCCCAGTTGCCTTCTCAATCTGGCCCACAGACGGTCCGGGAATCAGCGTGTTTTTACATGAGTAGAATGTGTGCTTTTATTTAAAATGCATCTCTGGGTTATTTGTGGGGCATAGGAATTTGTTCAATTATCCCCCCCCCCCGAAATATAGTCCAGCCCCACCACATGGGGTCATCCAGTCCAGCCCCCTGCAATGCAGGAATCTTTTGCCCAAGGTGGGACTTGAACCCACGACCCTCAGATTAAGAGCCTCATGCTGTACCGACTCAGATATCCCTTTCTATGCCTTGCGTGCCTGTTAATGAGGTTTCCTGCATTGCTTTGGACTCCAGAATACCAGGAGGACTACTATTGGGGGGTGGGGAATCACCGTTTTATTATGATGGTTGTTTTGTTAAGCTTAGTTCTGCAAGCATTCAAAACAGTTTTGAATGCCAAGCAATGAGTCATGAGGCATTCACCACCCAGCCACAGTTATGCACAAAAGCATTTCAAGAAAGGGTGTGAAATATGTATTCAGGCCACAGTTTCACTCCCCTTTGAGGAATGGGACACCCAGATCGCGACCCACAAGCTGAAATGGAGTAATTCTGGAATCACCTGGAGGCATTCGGCAGACTTCAGTGGAATTTTTTTCATAAACTTTTCCCGAAATCTCTTAAAATTCAAAAGAGGGGAGACAGACGTCTTCTCTTGAACCCAACTCCCCCCTCTTTCAAATATCTGCGGGAACCTCAGTGGTCATCTAGCCCAACCCCCCCCAATACAGGAAATCCATCGCTACAGCATCCTTGATAAGGTACTCAGCTTAAAATCTTCTAACCAAGGAGAGTCCATCACCTTCCATAGAAAGTTGCATTCCCCACCCCACACTACTCATACCGAAGTGTGCATGCACACGAAAGCTCATACCAAAATAAAAACTTAGTTGGTCTTTAAGGTGCTACTGAAGGAATTTTTTTATTTTACTTCGATCCAGACCAACACGGCTACCTACCTGTAACTACCCTAATATGGCTAGTCTAAATACATTATTTGCCACACTGGGCTCCCATGGAAGGGCAGGCCAGAAATTTAATCCAGGGGTCAGCAACCTTTTTCAGCCATTTTAAACTATCGTTGCAAATGTTTCTTGATTTTATTTTATTTTTATCTTTTTGCAGACCACTTTGAGGTGGTCGGTTTCTTTTACAATCAAGTGGTGCAGAAGCATTAACAGAAATGAATAAAACAAATGGAAAGCAATGGGCGGGTGCTTGAACCTTAAACCATAACAGCACCTCCGTTTTTGGACGTTAAATGGGACCCACATTTTCCCTGCAAACTCATAAACTTTATGATATTATGGCTGCCCCTGAAGTACTGTGCCACCTCACATTTCTCTCTGGGTGAATTTCAACCACTGCCCTCTGCTCTGATGCCCCTGATCATTGGCAGAACCTCACGAAAATGCAAATCCTTGTGACCCCTTAGGAAGACATCCACGTTGCACATGCAGATCAAGGGTGGAAAACAAGTTCTGATGAATCATCCATGTGTTTGTTTCCATAGTGATAAGATCAGCTGTGCTAATGCTCTTAACCAGTGCTTCCCCCCCCCACTTAAAAAATGTTTAGGGGTACTCTCATTTTCCTACTCATGTTGAAATACTGCCCCTCAATCAGGCCAAACTTAGATTCACAAAATGTTTACGGGTATGTGCCCCCCTGCGTCCCCCCAGGAAAAAAAGCACTACTCTTAACTCCTAAGAGGCAATGCTCTTCTCTTGCCTTCTGCTAACCAGGCGCAACCCAGAGTTTTTAGGACTACGGTTCCCATCTGCTGGGGCTGTTGGGAGCTGTAGTGCAGAAACCTCTGAAGGGCACCCGGTTAGCAAAGGTTGCTGTAGTAGTCTAATCTGAGCCAAGCCTCCAGCAGATGCCTGCCTGATCAGAGGCCTTGTGACCTTCACATTGCAATTTTTCCTTTGTCCTCCCAAGATGCAAAGTTTTGGGGGCCAGCTCTAACCCCCTGCAATGAAGGCATATACAGCTGTCCTGTACGGGGATTGAACCAACAACCTTGGCATTTTCAGCACCATGCTCTAACCAGCTGACCCCAACCCCAGCAGAGATTTAAAACTGCAAAACATGCAGAGAGACTATAGGCAGAGGGCCTTCTTGGTGGTGGCGCCTGCCCTGTGGAACGCCCTCCTGCCTCCTCCTTTCAGAGAGTGACTATCTGACTTTGGAATACATCTGAAGGCAGCCCTCAGTATAGGGTAGCATATAAATACAATTGTTGTTGTTGTTGTTGTTGTTGTTGTTGTTGTTGTTGTTGTCAGGCCTTTATCTTCTTCTTCTTCTTCTTCTTCTTCTTCTTCTTCTTCTTCTTCTTCTTCTTCTTCTTCTTCTTCTTCTTCTTCTTCTTCTTCTTCTTCTTCTTCTTCTTCTTCTTTCTTTGGTGATCCCTCGTAGCCAGGTAAGATTATCTTCCATAAACACAATTTTAACAATGGGTCCGTAAGTGACTGTGGAGGCCAATTCTCGATCCACACGTCCTTCCACAGTAGGGCCATTGGTTTCCAGGCAGGCAGGAGTTTATCACAGTGTGGATATGCCAAGCGTGCCTTCCTCTTAGCACGTTTCTCCCTAGCGTCCTGAGTTCGAGTGTCTTCAAAGCCCATGACACCTTTGGTAAAGGCTGTTCTTCAACTGGAGCGATCGCAGGCCAGTGTTTCCCAGTTGTCAGTGTTTATACTACATTTTTAAAGATTTGCCTTGACACAGTCTTTAAACCTCTTTTGTTGACCACCAGCATTACGCTTTCCATTTTTAAGTTCGGAATAGAGTAGTTGCTTTGGAAGACGATCATCAGGCATCCGCACAACATGACCAGTCCAACGAAGTTGATGTTGAATTATTATTATTATTATTATTATTACAACAGGTGAGTGTGGGGCCAAAATGTCACCTGATCAAGGCATCCGTGCCCTTGAAATAATCGTGGTCCCTTTTTAATGTTAAAAAAGCATCTTGCTGCTGGTCCATTTTCAGAACAAAAATACTAATAAGATACTATTTTTTTTAAATCAGTGCTACTACTTAAGTACTAAAATATTAAGTACTAAAGTATCAATACTTAGTACTAAAATGCTAATAAAATAATATTTTATCGGTGCTAGTACTTAGTACTAAAGTATTAATACTTAGTACTAATACTAACATACTAATAAAAAGTGCCTTTCCCCCTCTGTCTTAAGTCTCCCAACGCTTCGCTGATGCCTACAAGCTCAAGCCTTACGAAAGAAGGAGGGGAATTTTTTTCTTTCTGTACACTTTCTCCCTGCCGCCATGCAGATATTTGCAACCTTCCACCCGGTCTCTCCTCTCTCTCGCCTTTACTCTAGAGGGGGAAAGTCCCAACCGCCGCCCGCTTTCCTCGTAGGGGAGTCGCAGGCATCCTGGACGGGGCGGGATGGCGAAGGGAACCCCGGCTGGGTGGGTGGTTGGCACCCATGGGGGCCAGGCTGCATAAGAAGGCGGTGCAAGGCCGTGGGCGATTGGGAGGGGCATTTTGGGGAAGCTGCGGGGGGCGGGACACCCGACGGGGCGGTCCCGGGACGGGGATATGAGCGCCTGGCCGGCCCCGCCCGAACCCGTCTCGGCTGCTTCTTCTTTCCCTTCTCAGTCCGAGGCACCGACGGGATCCTGCCAGGTAAGAAGAAGGGCGTCGGGGAATCGGGCCCAGGAGATTTTGGGGGCGCTGGGGAGGAAAGTTGGCCGAACTTCCACACACACACTCCGAGAATGGTGCCACTTTGGGGGGGGGTCCTTTCTCCAGCCCCCCACCCAGCTGTCGGTGTTGAGAGACGGCTCCAAAAAGGGGAACCGTCTGACCTTTTTTTTCCTTTCCTTTTCTTTTTGAGGGGGGGGGTCTCTGGCCCAGGAGGGTGCCGCCTCCAAACCCCCGCCGTCTGCGATGACCTCCTGGCAGCGGAGATTTGAGGGGTCCTCCTCCTCCTGCCCCCGGTTTGGGCATCTGCGCCCTCGAGGGGCGTGGAGGAGTTTCCTAAGTAAAGAGACCCCCGCCAAGAGCGCATCTTGCGCAGAGCTGACTTCTCAAAAGCTTCCAAAAGCCGAAGCCGTCCGGGATCAGCCCAGCCCAAACCCAAAAGGGGCCTTAGGCAAGAAACAGACTTTGACGTCTCTCCCCCCCCCGCCCCCCAGCCGCTGTCAACGTCTGAATATGTGGGTTTGTGTCAAACTGAATCCGTAGCCTATTTCACAGCATGGAGCTCTGCCACCCTGCCAGGGTGATTCATCCCCGTCCGATATTAAGTCCACACGCACGGATCCGGCAAGTTACATAAGAAGAGGCTGCTGGATCAGGCCAACAGCCCATCTATGCTCTAATCAACTGAGCTATCCATGAATTAGACAAAAGAGCAGGGGACAAAAATGTTGGTTCTGCTCCGCCTGCGCATTTGGAGACAGCCATGCTTCTGAATCGCAGTTGCAGGAGGGGAGGGCGCTCTTGGGGAGGTACTTTGGATTGGACCTGAGCCCCTGGTACTGCGGCCACCAGTGGGTCGAACTCTGTGTCTCGTGCAGAGGCAGGGCAGGGCTGTGGGTTGGGCACAGCGAGGAGAATGGAAACGCAGAACGCAGAATTGTAAAGTAATGGTCGTTTTGTGCTGAAATCTAGGCAGAATGGGGTTGGTGCGTGGGAGGAAAAGAGTACAGATTTCGGAGTGGTGCAGAAACATTGAACTGTGACTCCGGATTCGGCTTTTTGCACGTGTTGGCAAGCAGCCAAGCAGCGAAAAGGCTTCTGCAGTCGCACAGAATAAGGTTTAATCCTGCATGCAACAGCTTCTTCTCTCTCTTTCAGAAGTTGCTGTTTAGGTAAGGTAAAAGGTCAAGGACCCCTGAACGGTTATGTCCAGTCAAAGGCAACTCTGGGGTTGCGGCACTCATCTCGCTTTCAGGCCGAGGGAGCCAGTGTTTGTCCGCAGACAGCTTTCCGGGTCATGTGGCCAGCAGGTTTAAACCGCTTCTGGCGCAACGGAACGCTGTGACAGAAACCTAGTTGCTGTTTAGCTTCAGTGAGGTCACATCTGCACCGATCTTTTCCCACAGAGCTATAGGTAGCAAACATTTGCTTTTTCTGCGTCCAATAGAAATCCATAGCTGGGTGCGGTGACTGCTGTAATTGACAATCGCAGTTCATATCCTGTGTTTCTGTCCAAGATCCAAAGCGGCTTACAATCCGGATTCCTGTTTAGTAACACTTGCAGAGAGTCTTCCATCTGCGTGGGCGGAGGCTGTGATGCTTCTGCAGGCCAGTTGTGGAAGACTGGATGCTAACCATGGTGGCCCACTGGCCTGATCCAGAAGGCTCCGCTTAGGGCGCAACTATCATAGAAACAACAGCAGCAAAGGGAGGAACTGCTTTTGGCCATTTCAAATCCACGCTGGGCGACGCATTCTATTATCATTATTATTACTGTATTTATTATTTATACCCCGCCCATCTGGCTGGGTTTCCCCCACCACTCTGGGCGGCTTCCAACAAAATATTAAAATACAGAAATCCACCAGACATTAAAAGCTTCCCTGAACAGGGCTGCCTTGAGATGCCTTCTAAAGGTCTGGTAGTTGTTGTTCTCTTTGACCTCTAGTGGGAGGGCATTCCACAGGGTGGGTGCCACTACCGAGAAGGCCCTCTGCCTGGTTCCCTGCAACTTGGCTTCTCGCAGGGAGGGAACCGACAGAAGGCCCTTGGCGCTGGACCTCAGTGTCCGGGCTGAACGATGGGGGTGGAGACGCTCCTTCAGGTATACAGGACCGAGGCCGTTTAGGGCTTTAAAGGTCAGCACCAACACTTTGAATTGTGCTCGGAAACGTACTGGGAGCCAATGTAGATCTTTCAAGACTGGTGTTATGTGGTCTCGGCGGCCGCTCCCAGTCACCAGTCTAGCTGCCGCATTCTGGATTAATTGCAGTTTCCGGGTCACCTTCAAAGGTAGCCCCACATAGAGCGCATTGCAGTAGTCCAAGCGAGAGATAACTAGAGCATGCACCACTCTGGTGAGACAGTCTGCGGGCCGGTAGGGTCTCAGCCTGCGTACCAGATGGAGCTGGTAGACAGCCGCCCTGGACACAGAATAAACCTGTGGCTCCATTCTACAGCCCAGCCTACCTCGCAGGGTTGTTGTAACGATAAGGTGGTGCTCACTACATCCAAGCATTCATGCTCACCGCATCCAAATATGCTGCCCTCGGCAAAATGGGAAGAAATGGTGCAATGTGTTTTTATTTTGCTAACTGCCCTAAAATAAAATAAAACAAAGGTTGGTAATAATGATATAGTAGTGTTCGTGCCTGATCCCAGCTTGTGAGTGCATTTTATTTTGCAGATAAATGCAGTGCTTTTGGGGGGGGCTAGGGGTACGCGTACCCCTAAACATTTTCTGAATCTTAAGTTTGGCCTCTTTGAGGAGCAGTATTTCAATATGAGTAGGAAAATGAGAGCACCCCTAAACGTTTTCTTTAGGGGAAAAAAACCACTGGATAAATGTATTTTATTGCATTTTATTTTGCAGAATGCTTAGACAGGTAAATGCGAAGGTATCTAAGTAGCATATCAAAGCAGAGGGTTAAAAAAAAAGTTAACGGAAACTTTGTGTGATTTGATTCAGGAGAGGCTTCCTGGTTTACAGCTGCTCTGCCCCTCTGCCCCACTCCCTGTGACTCCCAGCTTTTTGTGTGGTGGCTTTTTCATTTGTCACAGTGTCAACATCCCTCCTTTTGAAATCACAGCCGTGTGAGAACAGAAGGCCCCTTTTCTGTTTTCCCTTGCTTGGAAATGGGCGAGGCTCTATAATCCCCTTGGCATTATTTCTGCATTGTAGGTCTGAGCCCCTCCCAGCGCCGATGCTCAGCCCAGCCTTGAGCCCTTGACCGCCCAGGATGCACCCAGCTGGGGAGGAGCCATACCTCAGGGCAGGGTGGCTGCTTTGGGTGCAGAAGGTCCCAGGTTCAGTCCCCAATGGCCTCTAAAGTTCTTTCTTTCTTCTTTGGCGATCACTCTTAGCTGAGTAATAATAATTTGTTGTTTAGTCGTGTCAGCTCTTCGTGACCCCATGGACCATAGCACGCCAGGCACTCCTGTCTTCCACTGCCTCCTGTCTTTCACTGTAATAATAATAATAATAATAATAATAATAATAATAATAATAATAATAATAATTTATTATTTATACCTCGCCCATCTGGCTGGGTTTCCCCAGCCACTCTGGGCGGCTTCCAATAGAAAAATAAAACAATCGATTAAACATTAAAAGCCTCCCTAAACCGGGCTGCCTTCAGATGTCCTCTAAAAGTCTGGTAGTTATTTTTCTTTTTGACATCTGGTGGGAGGGCGTTCCACAGGGCGGGTGCCACTACCGAGAAGGCCCTCTGCCTGGTTCCCTGTAACCTCCCTTCTCGCAGCGAGGGAACCGCCAGAAGGCCGTTGGCACTTGACCTCAGTGTCCAGGCAGAGCGATGGAGGTGGAGATGCTCCTTCAGGTATACTGGACCGAGGCCGTTTTAGGGCTTTAAAGGTCAGCACCAACACTTTGAACTGTGCTCAGAAACGTACTGGGAGCCAATGCAGGTCTTTCAAGACCGGTGTTATGTGGTCTCGGCGGCTGCTCCCAGTCACCAGTCTAGCTGCCGCATTCTGGATTAATTGCGGTTTCCGGGTCACCTTCAAAGGTAGCCCCACATAGAGCGCATTGCAGTAGTCCAAGTGAGAGATTACTAGAGCATGCACCACTCTGGCGAGACAGTCTGCGGGCAGGTAGGGTCTCAGCCTGCATACCAGATGGATTGACTTCCATAAAAAATGAGTCAGTAAGTGACTATGGAGGCCAATTATGGATCCACAAGTCCTTCCACAGTGGGGACATTGGTTTCCGGGCAGGAGTGGATCATGGTGTGGATTTGCCAAGCGTGCCTTCCTCTTAGCACGTTTCTCCCTTGCGTCCTGAGTTCAAGTTTCTTCAAAGCCCATGACACCTTTGGTAAAGGCTCTTTCTCCAACTGGAGCGCTCGCAGACAAGTGTTTCCCAATTGTTGGTGTTTATACTACATTTTTCTAGGTTTGCCTTGAAAGTGTTTAAACCTTTTTTGTTGTCCACCAGCGTTACACTTTTCATTTTTAAATTTGGAATCGAGTAGTTGCTTTGGAAGACGATATTCTTTTTTTTTTTAATTTTAAAAAGCTTTATTTCTTATTTTTTTAAAAAAGTTACATACATACAAACCATATAATCAACCAAATCAACGCAAAAAAAGTAAACACAAATGTAACTGCAAATAATATATACACCAAATTATACACCAAAACTCTGAAGAGCAGAAACAAAGCAAAGGAGAAGAAAAAAAAGAAGAAGGAGAGGAAAAAAGCAAAAAGAGAGAAGAGAGAAAGAAAAAAAATGCATATATGTATATATACATATATTTAAAAATAAGAATAAAAGAGTAAATAAAAGAACTTCCGATTGTTAATATACCGTTTCTCACCATTTTTTATTTTCCCTGTCTTCCTCTTCCTTGTTTTCCCACCCTTTGTGGGTAACTCTTCTCCCATTACTTCCCCTATTTTCTCTTTAAGCAATCCTTAAATAAAATTAGACAAACTACCAATTCACAATTCAAACCCTCTTTTTTTAGGTGATCTTCCACTGGTTTCCATTCCTTTTGTACTCTCTGTTTTGCTACATTCCTTACGGCCGCTGTCATTTTATCCAAATTCATGTATTCTATCACTTTAATTAGCCAATCCTGAATTGAAGGCACCTCTTCCCCTTTCCATTTTTGTGCTATTGTTATCCTTGCTGCAGCTCCTGCATACAATATTACATTCCTATTTTTGTTAAGCATGCTACCAGAAAATATCCCTAAAGAGAAGAGGATTGGAAGACGATATTCAGGCATCTGCACAACATGACCAGTCCAACAAAGTTGATGTTGAAGAATCATCGCTTCGACACTGGTGATCTTTGCTTCTTCCAGTACATGGTAGTGGGTGACACCCGAGACCCTTGAGAGCTGCTGTCAGTCAGAGTAGGCAACACTGGGAGAGATGGGCCAATGAACGTGACTCAGTAGAATATGGCTTCATCCATTCAGCTCTGGTCTGAACTGACACTCTCCTAACGCACCAACTGCTTCGCCGGGTTAGAACAGAGATCCGTCTTGACACATCTTGTTCACAAACACCTTTGCAAAGGGAGGGCATTTGCCTGCTGTTCCTACCGATCAGTAGCATAAAGCTCTTGTTGTTTTTTAATTAAATTTCTATACTGTACTGCCTTTCATTTGAGGATTACAGGACGGTTTACAATATAAAAGCAGAAAAATACATAACATAGTAACAAACAAAAACAATTATACACACACACACACATGTGCATTAATAGGCCTGTGAGGAAAGGAATGTTTTTGCCTGGTTCCTAAAGATATGTAACAAAAGTGCCAAGTAAGCCGCCCTGGGGAGAGCATTCCACTAATGGGGAGCCACTGCAGAAAAGGCCCCGCTCTCATGTTGCCATCCTCTGGACCTCTCATGGAGGAGGGGACACAAAGAAGGGCCTCAGATGATGATATCAGGGTCCGGGGTCAGTTCATATGAGGAGATGTAGTTCTTCTTGAGGTTTTGCGGTCCTGAGCCATTTATAGGTTGGGCCAGATTCTGAGTAATATGAGCCTATGTCCCAGTGAAGCAACCTGGCCACTCTAATCTGTACCAGCTGAAGTGTCTGAACCATCTTCAGAGGCAGCCCCACGTATAATGTGTTGCAGTATTCTATCCTAGAGGTTACCAGGGCATAGACAAAAGAAGTTAGTCTGTCCTTGTCCAGATAGGGGCACAGCTGGGCCACCAGCCGAAGTTGATGGCTGGCATTCGGCGCTACCGAGGCAGCTTGAGCCTCAAGCGAAATGGAGGCTCCGTTTTATTTTTTTAATTCTACCATTGCTCTCCCAGTTTTCTAGCACGGGGCAGATTTTCAAAACGGTGAATGACGTAAGTCGTAAGGAAAGCATTAAGAACAGGCAGCAATGAAAGCGAGATAGTAATGCAAAAACAAAACCATGCAACCCTTTTGATCTCGGCTGCCTGCAATTGTGTTGAAGGCAAGAGAGTTAATTGCCTGTTTGGTGCTTCCGAGGCCCAAACAGAATGGGATTCTGTTGTCTAAATAGTTGCTGTTCCAAGAGGGCTGCTATTATCAGAGTTTCGGAGCCTCCTGCCTGATTTGTGTTTTGTAAAGGCATTCTTTGCTTCTCGGAGAGTAGCCTGGGCTTGCCTTCACCAGCCTGGACTTGGTTCTTGAAAGGGCATTGTAATGGCAGGGAGGGATGAGGAGGACGGAAGAAGGAGCATATGCAGAAAGATGCAGTGTTCTTTCCATTGTTGACATTGCATGCAGTCCTACATACAATAAGGCGCTTTAAGGCATCCCTGATAGGGATATGCCCAACATCTGTCTGCAAATAATTCTATTGTATGCCTGGGCAGAATTGCTCAGCTCCACAAGTCCATGATTCTATGAACTTGTACTTTAAATAGGCTTGTATTAAGTTTTCTTGATCACCTCTGGTGAGTCACAGTTGTCTGCAGGTGACCAAGTGGGACAGTTTGTTGATGATATTATTATTATTATTCTTACAGGCCATCAATATGCTAGAGAATGTTCTGTTATGAGAATTATAAGGTCTTGTTGTTTAGTCGTTTAGTCGTGTCCGACTCTTCGTGACCCCATGGACCATAGCACGCAAGGCACTCCTGTCTTGCACTGCCTCCCGCAGTTTGGTCAAACTCATGTTCGTAGCTTCGAGAACACTGTCCAACCATCTCGTCCTCTGTCGTCCCCTTCTCCTAGTGCCCTAAATTTTTCCCAACATCAGGGTCTTTTCCAGGGAGTCTTCTCTTCTCATGAGGTGGCCAAAGTATTGGAGCCTCAGCTTCACGATCTGTCCTTTCAGTGAGCACTCAGGCCTGATTTCCTTCAGAATGGATAGGTTTGATCTTCTTGCAGTCCGTGGGACTCTCAAGAGTCTCCCCAAGCACCATAATTCAAAAGCATCAATTCTTCAGCGATCAGCCTTCTTTATGGTCCAGCTCTCACTTCCATACATCACTACTGGGAAAACCATAGCTTTAACTATACGGACCTTTGTCGGCAAGGTGATGTCTCTGCTTTTTAAGATGCTGTCTAGGTTTGTCATTGCTTTTCTCCCAAGAAGCAGGCGTCTTTTAATTTCGTGACTGCTGTCACCATCTGCAGTAATCAAGGAGCCCCAGAAAGTAAAATCTCTCACTGCCTCCATTTCTTCCCCTTCTATTTGCCAGGAGGTGATGGGACCAGTGGCCATGATCTTGGTTTTTTTGATGTTGAAAAACTCCATGGACAAAGACAACAGGCATATAAGGTCTAAATGTTCATAAATGTACCAGGCAAACACATACATACAGTCATACCTCGGTTTAAGTACGCTTCGGTTTGAGTACTTTCAGTTTAAGTACTCCGCGGACCCGTCTGGAACGGATTAAGCCACTTTCCATTTCTTTCAATGGGAAAGTTCGCTTCAGGTTAAGTACGCTTCAGTTTAAGCACAGACTTCCGGAACCAATTGTGTACTTAAACCGAGGTACCACTGTATATATATATATATAAACCACATGTCTGAAACAGTAGTACAGGAAAACAGCCCTAAAGCCATTTTGACTCTTTCAGTGACCTCAAATATTTCTCTGCAGTTTGAAATGGAAGAAGACCCATTGTCTGTGTGCTCACAAATCCTGCCTTAAGGGCACAATTGGTATGAATAAGGTGAGCCTGTGACCAGTGGCGGAGCTTCATGCTCTGGCACCGGGGGTGGGTTGGCGTGTGTCCTGGGGGTGTGGTGCACCACCTGTGGGGACGTGGCGCCCAGCATGGGCAGGGGGCAGCTGCGATGGCACCCCACCGGGATTGCTCTGCCGGGGGGGGGGGCAATGTGCTCCCCCCCCGCACTCCTCTTCCTCTGCCAGTGACCTGGACTTCCGGTGACCTGGATTCAAGAATTAAGTATTTATTATCACAAAAGAATAGCCAGGCTCTCCATGTAAACCAGGCACCCCCAAACTTTGGCCCTCCAGATGTTTTGGACTATAATTCCCATCATCCCTGACCACTGGTCCTGCTAGCTAGGGATCATGGGAGTTGTAGGCCAAAACATCTGGAGGGCCGCAGTTTGGGGATGCCTGATGTAAACCCATCAACAGGTTTCCTGCCAGACAGGACTTTGCTGTAGCCCGCCCCTTCTGCTGTAAACACCCCCTCTTCTGTGATGCATGTATGATGTATTGGGGGGGGTGGTCTTGAGCTACAGGGTGGCAATTTCAAAAGTCTATATAAGGGCTTGCACACCAATGTTCTGGGTTCCTCCTCCCTCCTGCGTGTGGTGAGTGAGGACCCTGTTGCAACAGTTGAATAAAGATCAGGCTTACTAGCTGCTTTGCTTCTCAATATTCTCTGGTTGGCTTCTGTTATTTCTCCCTACGGATAGGGAACCTACATAAGGACTCTATAAGAGCTCTTAGATACCCCATAAGGGAAAAGGAGCAGTTCCCCCCCCTTATAACAGTTCACACAGGTATGAGTAGACAAGCGGCAAGTACCTTTCTCTCTGAGCTAATCTTGCAAATATAAGTACACAATGTTGTAAACTTGGAGGAAGAATAAAAGAATAGCGCCTTTGAGACTGCTCAAAGAAGCTCATACCAAAATAAAAACTTAGTTGGTCTTTAAGGTGCTACTGAAGGAATTTTTTTATTTTACTTCGACCCAGACCAACACGGCTACCTACCTGTAACCAGAACTATTAAATTCCTTGTGGTTAGGGCCAGGAACCAGGATGATACCTACTAGATTTTCAGTAAGCGTATTTTGAGAAACGGTTTGCATGGTTGGTGCTAAACTGGCATTTGTTGCTAAACTTTGCAACAAAGCCCCAGAAGAAAACAAAAGCAAAGTGACCCAGTCCCGTTGGGCTTGTTTAGAGCTGGCTATTGAACAACTTCTACCTCTCCTAATTTTATTGCCTAATTGGGTTGGAATGTTTGGTATGAAGGCTCTCTCTTTCACTATAGCAGTTGAAACAGGATGGTTTCTCAGCCTCGCAGTCTTCAGGTGCGATTCCTTTTCTCAGTGACGCTTGCCTAAAACTCTGATCGTCTTAAATTCCGTTCCCCCAAAACCTAGGTTCTGCCGCTGGAATAAATTGCGCAGGAGTTTCTTCCTCAGTTGATGGCTGGTTTTCAGGCAGATCTGAATCTTGAAGTCTGTTTTGTATTGCAGATGAAGGTCTTGATAAACATACTCTTTGCGTACCAAGAGGTAACTGGCATGTTTCCTTCCAAGGTGCCTGTAAGTCCACCTTCACGTATCAGGTAGAGGTGACTCACTAAAGATAAGCAGGGATTTCGGTTCCGCCTCTTGAAGGCACCATCCTGATCCTCACTATCCCATCCTGGATGAAAGAAACTATACGGAGAGGCAGTCTTGGGCCTGTCTGCCTGATGGGAAAATCAGAATGATTTAAAAGCTTCCTGCATGGCAGGGGGTTGGACTAGATGACCCTCGGGGTGTCCCTTCTAACTCTACAATTCTATGGTGAAAAGGTAAAGGTGAAGGAGCTTTGGATGGTTAAGCCCAGTCAAAGGCGACATGGGGTTGCGGCGCTCATCTCACTTTCAGGCTGAGGGAGCTGCTGTTTGTTCACAGACAGCTATCCGGGTCATGCGGCCAACAGGACTAAACCACTTCTGGCGCAACAGGACACTGTGATGGAAACCAGAGCACACGGAAACACCATTTACCTTTCCGCCGCAGTGGTACCTATTTATCTACTTGCACTGGCGTGCTTTCGAACTGCTAGGTTGGCAGGAGCTGGGACAGAGCAACGGGAGCTCACCCCGTCACGGGGATTCTATGATAGCCCTCTCCTCCATGAATCTATCCTTATCGTTAATGGCAGGGAAGGATAAACTGTAGAGTGAGCTTACTTGAATCAAATCAATCATGGGTGAGGTGAAGGGATGAGTCACAGCTTTGCCACATGAGCTGTTGTCACAAACCTCGAAGGACAGTTGCGAGGAAGGCTTCAGCAGGGCAGCGCTCGTCATGCCAATGCGCTGTTGTTTATGGTGGGGCACTAAGTAAACTGTGTGGGGTAGATACACTTTCTTAACATGAATGGGGAGCATTTGATTTGAGTCATGGGCGTGTCGAGGCCTGAGTGAGTCATATTTGCACAGAGCTTTCGCCTGAAGCCACGGACAACGGCTGTGTGTTTTCCCAGAGTGAATGCTGTGGCAATTTCCCTGAATATCTCTTTGAAAGGGCGTGTTCGTGCGTGTTTTGTAGGCTTTCTATGAAGTATGTGGGTCTCTTTTCCACACACCCCTTCGGCCAGCTTTCAGGGGAGTGTACCCTGTCCGGAAGACAGCTCTGTTTGTGTTAAGAAGTGAGGGCAAAACCTGAAATATGTTCCTGGGCGGTCTTCGCTGCTTGTTCCAAGATGAGTCAACATCATGTGTATACTCAGAACACAGAAGGAAATGAATTGGTAGCAGATCTGGATGGCTCACTGCTAGGAAGGGGGGGGGGAGAAATTCCATTCGGTTTGCATTTAAAGGCAAACCTACCTAATTCTCTCTTTTCGAAACAACACAAGCGCTGAAAAACTAGAGGACTGAAAAACACTTTGAAACTGGTACCATTCTGGATATTGCAATGCCCTTCTGCAGCCAAGCAATGTGAAGGTGCTGCAGTAAAAGTCTTTATGAAGATGCACACATTAGTGAAAAGAAGAGGCGAACATGCTCTACATTAGGCAAAATGGCAAGTAAACATTTAAAGACGTTTGCACTCCAATGCCAGTGAATTTACATGAGGGCTTGAAAGCAACGTCGGGATTCTGAGCTGTTTCTTTGCCCGAAAATAAATAAATCCCAGCCTTCATCAAGCTGGTGCTTCTCCAGATGTTTGGGACTACAACTTCCAACTCCCAGCAAACATCTGGGAGGGGCACCAGGTAGGCAAAAGCTGCCAAGATCTGCATTTGGCCAGTGGAATCTATGGCTGCTGCCTTCCATTCACCTGTTCTCTTTTTCTGTTTTGTTTCAGGAAGATGTCTGACGGCTTTTCAGTAAGTACCTGCTCTCCTGATGCAGTAGTGCTTTTGATGCCAATTTTAAAAAGGATTGCTGTGTTGTTGCTGTGACCTGAGACGTCACGTGATCTTGGCCTGAGAAAGCAGGGCGCTTTCTGTATCATCAAGAAAGCACCAGCCACGGTTTCAGCAGAGACATTTAATTGCACGTTTAGTCAAAACCCAGTGAAAACCATATACCCGTTTTTTCCGTCTATAAGACTCCCCCATGTATAAGACATCCCCTTTTTGGGGGGCAACAACCAATCGCCAGTCCACCCTCAGCACTATCTGTGTATAAGATGCGCATTGATTTTTGACATTACAGTGGTACCTCTAGTTACGGACACTCAATCCATTCCAGGGTGCTATTTGCACCCCAAAAAGTCTGCAACTAGAGCACTGCTTCTGCGCATGCATGCGGTGTGATAGAGTGCTTCTGCGCACACACGAGGTGCGCAGAGCGCTTCTGCACATGCGCACGTAGCGAAACCCGGAAGTATACACTTCTGGGTTTGCCGCGTTCGTATCTTGAAAAAACACAACTGGAGACTGACGTAACAAGTGGCACGACTGTATTTTTTTGGGGGGGGGGAACCCTAGTCTTCTACACGGAAAAATATGGTAGTTTCATTAATCCAACAAAACTGATGTACTTGATCGAGTGATACCAGGTTTCTGAAATCTGTTGACCATTTAGCAAGAGGCTAAGATACCACATTTGGTACCTTTGCTGTTCAGTCAATTCTTAATGCAATGGATTAACAGTTTCCTAGTGTTTGGTTTAAAGTCACTAAGGGCAGGAGTCTTAAAAACCACCACCTTCTTCACACAGCAAAGTATGGAACGTGCTCCCTGCGGAGGCAATGGTGGCCACCAACCTTTTTGGCTTTAAAAGAGGATTGGACGAATTCATGAAGGAGTAGAGATCCTTAGAACTGTAGAGTTAGAAGAGACCCTGAGGGTCATCCAGTCCAACCCCCCTGCAATGCAGGAATCTTTTGTCCAAGATGGGTCTCGAGCCCACGACCCTGAGATTAACAGTCTCCTGCTCTACCGACTGAGCTACCCCAAGCTCCCGAGGCAGCAGTGCTTCTGAATACCAGTTGGTTGCTGGAAACCATAAGAGGGGAGAGGTTCTCCTGTGCTTTGAATCCTGCTTACTGGTGAACCAGCCTCGCAAGACTCCAAGCTGTAAAACAGGCCACAAATTCAGTTTTACAAAGCAATGTATTCAAAAGTTGGCAGAGACTGGGGGAAAGGGGAGACATGGAAAGCTACCATTTGGGTTTGGGCTGGGCTGCGCGCCCCCCAGGTAATCCCACCACGCCCCAGTGGGTGGCGCCACCTGCTTTGGGACACACTGGTGCACACTAAACAACATTGTACAGTATAACACAACAAATATGCCAATGCTCAGAAATTGCTGAAACGAAACTGCAGCTGTTGCTTTGTTCTCTCTCTCTCTCTCTCTCTCTCTCTCTCTCTCTCTCTCTCTCTCTCTTGAAATAATGTTTATTTGATTTTACAAGTATAAAGATATAAGAGTAACAATCCAACTATACACATCCACAATTAAAGATCCCTCCGAATCTCTGGACTTCCACCTTCCCCTCCATGGGTCCTATTGCTAACCTTATCTACTGCACATTTTTCAGTAATCCATATTGTATATTACTCCACTGTTTCCATATTACTTGCTACATTACAAGTGTTATTGCAATCCTGCTAATGTTTTTATCTGCTTACACTGGTCTCAAAGGTAAATTAAAAAAAATTCCCATTCTGTATTAAAGTTTTGATTTCTTGGTTCCTGAGCTTTACGGTCAGTTTTGCCATTTCGGCATAGTCTAGCAGTTTAATTTGCCATTCTTCTATGGTAGGGACTTTATCTTATTTCCATCTCTGGGCTAGTAGCATCCGTGCGGATGTCGTCACATACATAAAAAGTCTTTTTTGCTCCCTTGGAATATCTGCCCCTATATTT
Organism: Zootoca vivipara; assembly: GCF_965207765.1. Taxonomy (NCBI): domain Eukaryota; kingdom Metazoa; phylum Chordata; class Lepidosauria; order Squamata; family Lacertidae; genus Zootoca; species Zootoca vivipara. Next base: position 129,408,938 of record NC_142582.1, on the reverse strand, counting down.
CCTAATAAAAAAAGCCTCTGGGTTTTATTTTTACAAAAGTTAATTTGAACATTTTTTTCATCTCATCATATATCATTTCCCAGAATGATTTTATTACCTTACAAGACCACCATATATGATAGAAAGTGCCTTCTTTTTCTTTACATTTCCAGCAAATATTTGGGCCTCTTATACATTTTTGCTAACGGTTGCTTTGTTCTCTACACAGTTGTCTGATGCCTTGTCCGGAGGGGCCAACAACCCCAATGCCAACCCAAATGCCCAGCCAAACCCTTGGGGAAATCAGCCCGGCACTTTCCCGGGTTATCCTGGAGCGTTCCCCGGCCCATATCCTGGAGCACCCGGCGCATACCCGGGGGCCCCTGGCGCGTATCCTGGGGCCCCCGGCGCATACCCAGGGGCCCCACAAGCAGGTGGCGCATACCCAGGGGCCCCACAAGCGGGTGGCGCATACCCTGGAGGCCCACCCCAGCCAGGCGGATTTCCCAGCGCACCTGGAATCGTTCCACCAGGTGCCTCTGGCATGTATCCTGGCCCCGGACAGCCCCCAAGTGGCGGGGGAGCACAGCCGACCGCACCGCAGATTGGACCTGGATTCCCACCTTCTGTTCCGTCCGGAGGACCTTCCGGCCCATTGGTGAGAAACTTGTTTGTGTGTGCCTCTAAGCCTAAGAAATCTCTCTCTCTCTCTCTGATCTGTCTTATTTCAGAAAATGTATACACTGCTTGACGGTAAGCAATAACATCAAAAGTGGCTTGCAAGATTTAGGACAGGCATCCCCAAACTTCGGCCCTCCAGATGTTTTGGACTACAATTCCCATCACCCCAGACCATTGGTCCTGTTAGCTAGGGATCACGGGAGTTGTAGGCCAAAACATCTGGAGGGTCGCAGTTTGGGGATGCCTGATTTAGGATTTTGTGTGGGTTTTTTTAAAAAGAAAACGAATACCCTTTGTTCACAGAACAAAAAGTTACTCCTGGGTGAAGCTGTGATTAGGATCAGTTTGCAACATTCCCCATAGATAGGTTTTTCTGCTTGACAACAGTTGCCCACTCAAAACTCCATTCCACAAGGGTACATGAGTTACGCAGCTTAAAGCAAAATTCTGAGGGCTGACGGAATTAAATGAAACTAGCCAGAGTCATTTCATTCTTATTAATTTGTACCCCACTTTTATATACTGATTTGTATACCGCTTATATGTCCAAATGTCTTCTATTCTTTGGTCCCATAGAACAGAGGGACATCTGACCAAAATTGCTTTGGAAATAATTTTTTTTATTAGTTGCATCGAGGTTCCCCCACCCCCAGCTATCTTCTTAGTTGTGGCTTTAAACGGCTATTCTATTTTACCTATATTTTGGTGATTTGTTTATATTTTATATATAGTTAGCTGCTTTGGGGTTGGGGGGTACCGTCCTAGACCAGTGGTTCTGAAGCTTTTTTTTCCTTTGGGCTACACTTTCAGAAGAAATATTTGCTCACACCACACCAAATTTCCTCTTGATATGAAATACGTTGTATTTCAGCAGGACTGAACCACTTCTGGCACAACAGGACACTGTAATGGAAACCAGAGCACACAGAAACACCATTTACCTTTCCGCCGCAGTGGTACCTATCTATCTACTTGCACTGGCGTGCTTTTGAACTACTAGGTTGGCAGGAGCTGGGATCAAGCAATGGGAGCTCACCCTGTCACAGGGATTCGAACCACCGACCTTCTGATCAGCAAGCCCTAGGCTCAGTGGTTTAACCACAGCGCCACCTGGGTCCCTAATCTCACTTACATTACGTCTAATTTGAGACAAGCAAATTTCCACCTCCTCAACACCACAAAGAAGCCTTTCTCTCTTCTTAACTTGAAAATCCCTGTTCACAACAATATGATGTGCAGAACTATAGTCAATGGGTTGCCGGCGCTCTTGCTCTCATTTTGGAAAGATAACTATCCACTATTCTCCAAATATGGGACGCGGGTGGCGCTGTGGGTTAAACCACAGAGCCTAGGGCTTGCCAGTCAGAAGGTCGGCGGTTCGAATCCCTGTGACAGGGTGAGCTCCCGTTGCTCAGTCCCAGCTCCTGCCAACCTAGCAGTTTGAAAGCATGTCAAAGTGCAAGTAGATAAATAGGTACTGCTCCGGCGGGAAGGTAAACGGTGTTTCCGTGCACTGCTCTGGTTCGCCAGAAGCGGCTTAGTCCTGCTGGCCACATGATCCGGAAGCTGCACGCCAGCTCCCTCGGCCAGTAAAACGAGATGAGCACCACAACCCCCCCCCCCAGAGTCGTCCGCGACTGGACCTAACGGTCAGGGGTCCCTTTACCTTTTTATTCTGCAAATAAAATAAAAAAGTATTTTGATACTATACACTGAAATGTTCAAATGTTCCTGTGATTGTCCTTGAATCTTCCTGCCATTTGCCATCCTTTCCTGCCACACCCTTTGAGACCCACTGCACCAACACTCTGAACATTATACCATCTTTTGCAGAAAGTTCCCTGTGACATCCCACTGCCGGCCGGACTCCAGCCTCGCACTTTATTGACCATTGTCGGGACGGTGAATCAAAGGGCAAGCTGGTAAAGATGGAAAAGGGACTGGGGTTGGGTGTGGAGGTGTTTCAGAGTTTCCTGCAGGAGGGGACTGAATGTTTGAGGCCCAATTACGGCTTTGGTGTCTCCCTCTTCCCTGTCCCTTCTCCCCAGGCTCACAATTCAGAATGAGGAACCCAGAGATAGGGGTGGAGATGTACTATTTTGAGTCAGCCAGGGGGAAGCGCATGAATGAGCCGGCTAACCATGGTCTAGACCGGGCTGCTATCCCACATATCCTCCAGGCAAATCATCATCTCTGAGCGGCTTTTCACAAAGCATATGCAGTCGTTAGGATCAGTGGTTCCCAACATAGTAAAATTCAGAACAGCAACAGTTAATGGTGCATTTACCGGTATTCAAAATCCAGTTAAAAGATTATTTAAGTCAACAAAATTGACGAACTTGATCCCTGTGATACCAACTTTTCAGTCATTTATACTACCTCTAGTGCCCCCTGCCACTCCTTCTCTTTGCTCACCCCCCATGTAATCCGACCCCCCCAGGGGGGCAGTACCACCCGCTTTGTTAGATGCTACCCTGTCTTTATTGAGCTCTCGTCCTAGAATCATAGAGTTGGAAGAGACCACAAGGGCCATCCAGTCTAACCCCCTTGCTTAGGGTGTGTATAATTTTCCCCATCCTTCATCTCACACTTTTAAATGCATTTCCTCATCACATTCCTTACTGCAAAACTGTCAGCTAAGAGTTTGACTGTCAGAGTTCCTGGATGGCTTTTAAAATAATAATAATAATAATAATAATAATAATAATAATAATAATAATAAGCTAACAAAAAGCTACAAATTGCACACCTATTAGCCAAATTTGCTCTGGCAGCTAAGAAGTTCTGTTCCAGCCCTGTTAATGCTTTCCAATTTTAAAATTTTATGCTGTACATTTTTTATGCTGAAAATGTTTCTAGGGTAGGTTGTGCAATTTCAGTGGAAAGGCTTGCTCTTGCCCTCTGCTGTACGTTGTAAAGACCTTTGGCTGTATGCAATAGATTCTTATTTAAGGGGATTTGTTGGACTCTACGAGAACACTGTGACAAGGAGTTCTAAAAGCTCTCAGCATTTTACCCATGTCAACAGCACATAACTTCAGTTCTTTAGACAGCTTAGGGCGGTTGTGACTAAACTCAACAAGAAATTGAAAGAAATATTTGATCCCAGTGATCTTAATTCCTAACGGCTCCCGCTGCGTGATTAACGATCAAACGTCGAGACATTCCTCGGGAGAGGTTACAGCTCGTGTCTCCCTGTTTGTTAGCATTAAAGTGGACTTGAAGAAGGGCAATGACATCGCTCTCCACTTCAACCCCCGCTTCAACGAAGAGGGCAGGAAAGTTATTGTGTGCAACACCATGCTTCAGAACACCTGGGGGAAGGAAGACCGGACAGCCCCCAGGTTCCCCTTCGAGGCTGGCAAACCTTTCAAGGTAAGGGAAATGGGGTTCTCTCTCTCTTAACTGAAGCAGAAGCGAGATGAATGAGTTAAATGTTTATAAAATAAAAAATATATACTTCCAGTAGCACCTTAGAGACCAACTAAGTTTGTTCTTGGTATGAGTTTTCGTGTGCATGCACACTTCTTCAGATACACTGAAGCAGAAGTCACCAGACCCTGATATATAGTGAGAGGGTGCGGAGGGGTATTACTCAGAAGGGTGGTGGGAATGGGGGATTGGCCGATAGGTGTGGTAAACCTGTGGACGACTGTCAATTACTGCAATTGGTCTTACAGGCAAAAGGGGCGAGATGGCTAAAAATAGCTTTATCGTGTATAATGAGATAAGAATCCAATGTCTCTATTCAGACCAGGTCTCTACACGGTTTTAAGTTTGGTAGTAAGTTGCAATTCAGCAACTTCTTTTTCCAGTCTATTTCTGAAATTCTTTTGTAATAAGACAGCTACTTTTGAGATTTTGTATAGAATGTCCTGAGAGATTGAAGTGTTCTCCTACTGGTTTCTCTGTCTTTTGATTCCTGATGTCAGATTTATGTCCATTTATCCTTTGGCGTAGGGTTAAATGTCTATGCTGTATAATGAAAGCACTGGCTGAAATTGATGTTTTAATGATGTTGTTGTTTAGTCGTTTAGTCGTGTCTGACTCTTCGTGACCCCATGGACCATAGCACGCCATTTAATGATGGGCGGCTTATTTTACCATGAAAATTGATTAATTGCTGCATTTCCACAATGAGCTGTGCCTAAAGGAGTGAACAACTTCCACGGCCACAGGAGTTGCAGGTCCCCACAGGTTCCCCACACCTGATCTAAATCCACAAAAATTACATCTGCTTCCGTACCACTGTTTCATTACACCATACGCCTGCCACCGTATTTCTGCATCGCCTCTAGTAAGCATCCATCATTCAGACAGCAACATACGCATTTCAGCAGCAGTCTTGCTTAGTGGTTATAGCAGTAAGAACAGAAGATGACCACAACCTGGATTGGACAAAAGGTTCCAGCCTCCTGACCAGATGTTTCTGGCAAGACCGCCAGTATTGGAGCCTCAACTTCACTGTCCTTCCAGTGAGCCGTGAGCTGTACATTTAGTAAAACCACCATTTACCATATCCCGTACCAGAACCAGGATTCCACAGAACCATTAAAAACCACCATAAAACTAAATACCAGCATGTTACGCCTGCTGGAAGAAAGTCTTTGCTGTGTGCAGCAAGGTTGCCTACCTAATCCCAAATGGGAGTTTCACAGACTTAAGACCTGCAGCAGTGGTTTACTGACTTGACTCAAGGGTAGAACCACTGAAATGAATGCAAGTGAATATAGCCCTAAGCCTTGATGCCGGAGTGCTAGGAAGCCAAGCTCTGTTCAAATAATTTGAAACTTAGTTAATCTCTCACAGCCTCTGCCAACCTGCTTTCCTGGTTTTGAACACCTCTCCTTTTTCAGATTCATATTCTGTGCGAAGCCGATCACCTGAAGATCGCCGTCAACGATGCTCATTTGATGCAGTACAACCACCGCATCAAGGAGCTAAACCAGATCAACAAGCTGTGCATCGATGGCGACATCACCCTCACCAGTGTCACACCAACAACCATCTAAGCCAAGACGGCAGCACCCCAATACGCCAACGCTGCGTGCATTAAAACAGCAGCTTTCATTTTTCTAAAAAGATGTCTGGCTGGCTTCGCTTTGTAGGGCAAAGTTTAATAAAAAATATATATATGCAGGCTGAGTGTCCTATTTAAGTCCTCACAAGCAGGTTTCTAGTCCTTATGGGCACCAGAGGGTTAGAACGGGTGTTGGCAATGAGGATGCAGCTGAGCAGGGCTGCTAGGAGTGAGGGTTTCTGATTTTATTAGGAACTTTTCAAAAGCTAAATGTTCATCAGATAATCAAGAAAAGGGGGAAGGGGGTGGGAGAAACATTTCAAAACTTGGCAGTATTAGGAGTGCTGGCACCTTCAGAAGTCCTAAGGTCCAACACTGATGAATAACGATACCAATTCAATTTGGACTTGTGGGTGACCATATCAAAACGGTTGGGAACCAGGGGCCTTTAAGCGGTGCTCCCCAAACTTAACATTATTGTGCTTATTAAATTTGCGTACAGCCTTTCATCCGTAGAATCCCAGGGCGGTTCGTAACATAATCACCTAGCCCCAATGGCATTCAGTCTTACCAGCATACCTTGGGGCGAAAAAACAACCCCAAACAAGGATAGTTTTAATACTGCTTTTATTTGGACCAGAGCAAATTCTGCTGTGCACCCTTTTGTGGACCCCGAGGTGTATGTGTACCAAACTTTGGGAAACAGTGGCCCACAGGATGGGCCACTGGCCTGATCCAGCAGGACTCGTCTTGCAGCCTCTTGTGGTTCTGTAAGAGGAAGTTATCTTTCTCCCTGGAAGTGGAGGTGAAAGGCAGAGGAAGGCATAATCCTGTGAACAGAATGTCCTCCAATCAAATTTGGCAAATCACAGCATGAAGTAGGTTAAAAAACAACAACAACCCACAGAGCTTTCTTATTTGCATGAATGGTTCAGGTCACAGCATTCACATTTTCCTGGCCCAGATTAGCCAGAGGCATTTTGTTTTATTCTTTTCCCACAGCTGCGTACACCACAGAATACACCCCGCCCAGCTTGCTGCAATATAGGACAGGTCTGAGCTGAAACAGAGAAATAGATTTTCCCCAGAACAGTTCTGGAACATTGCTGATTATGGGATTATGGATGAGGAAATATGTTAAAGAACCCACAGAGATACTGAAAGGCAATTCAGAAGACACAGACCAAACTTTAATTAAAGTTTAATAGTACTTAAAAACACCCACCCCGGTTTGTAAATAAAAATCAAACTTATTCTGCCCCTTCTGATTAAGTAAGGGGAGAGAAAACAATGAGGTCGTTGTTGGCCACAAATTTCTCCGCCTGGTTCCTCGGTGTGACGAAAAGGCTGCCATCCAGACTGGGCTGTGGGGAACAAATAAGGAAGGTTAAAGGGGCAGAGAACTACCCGCCATTCCCCTGCATGGTCAGAATCCATACTCTTAAGGACCTCGGCTGCCTCTTAAAACAATACCCAAGTTCCCCATTTTCTTGATGGCAGAGGAGAGCTTTTGGAGAGAACTTACTTGCTGCCAGTTTCGAGGAAATTGGGGGGTTGCGGTGGGGCTTCTGGTAGCCACCATAATCCTACCTAGCCCTCTTGAAATACTTCCTGAGATCTACCACCATCTTTTACCGCCTGATCTATTTTATTAAGGATCTTTGCTATGAGGTTCTTTACTTGCAGAGATAATTAGAATCAAGAGGTGCATGTCTGCAATTTCGCAGCAAACTTTGGCATCATGTCTAATGCTTTTTTTGTTTTTGCAAGGACAAGAAAGCAACCTTCTGCATCTCATTGTTGCAGAGTGCTTATTCCTAGATAGATAAATTGGTGAAGGAATTGGAAACTTCCCAAAAGACAGGCATTTAGTGTTCCCCTCCCTTCACTAAGGCTGTATTCTCCAAGACAACTTGGCCACTTAGGCCTCAGTTTCCAGACCCCTCCCTTCCATTATCTTGGCAATGACACAGTAATATTTTTATTAGAGAATATTTGATTACAAATCAATATACAGACAGGAAAGCGGTAAATAAACCATGTCCATGGAAATCAGGTGCATGTTGTACACTGCTGAAAAATTCCAACTTTTGGAAGCAGGCTAGAAATCTGCTCTCCTGCTTTAGGAAGAAATTGTATGGCAGCAAAAGCAGTTTGACAGCATAATGGACTCTCTCAGAAAGTGATGGGCTCTCCATCATTTGAAGTTTTTAAGCAGAGGCTGGATGGTCACCTGATTCTTCAACTGTGATTCCTACACTGCAAGGGGTTATTCCTTTCGATCCCTTTCCAACTCTACAATTCTATGACCTGCACTTCCCCTCTTATTTCAAGATGGAATATACATTAATCTGCCTCCTCTCAATGATAGCCAAGTGATAAAAGACTGACAAGTGCTTTCACAAACAGCATCTAAGCTGTTTTCATTGCTGGGTGCCTTACACCCACTTCACACTTGCATGCACGCATGCAATGAACGGCTTCCTTAGCAGAAGTGAGTCAGAGGCTTCTTGCTTAACAGCAACTGCCTGCAGGGCTTTCGAAAAAGTGAGCTAACGGGTTGGTGCAGCCAACAGCCTAAAAGGGAGATCAAGGATCCTCCCACAGAATTTAGAGATACCATCTGACAGATACGTAGCTATTGTAAACTGTAGAGTTACCGTTGCTTGTCATAAGCAGAAGCAGCTCCCGTGTGGATTGTTGTTGTTGTTGTTTAGTCGTTTAGTCGTGTCCGACTCTTCGTGACCCCATGGACCATAGCACGCCAGGCACTCCTGTCTTGCACTGCCTCCCGTAGTTTGGTCAAACTCATGTTCGTAGCTTTGAGAACACTGTCCAACCATCTTGTCCTCTGTCGTCCCCTTCTCCTTGTGCCCTCCATCTTTCCCAACATCAGGGTCTTTTCCAGGGATTCTTCTCTTCTCATGAGGTGGCCAAAGTATTGGAGCCTCAGCTTCACGATCTGTCCTTCCAGGGAGCACTCAGGGCTGATTTCCTTAAGAATGGATAGGTTTGATCTTCTAGCAGTCCATGGGACTCTCAAGAGTCTCCTCCAGCACCATAATTCAAAAGCATCAATTCTTCGGCGATCAGCCTTCTTTATGGTCCAGCTCTCACTTCCATACATCACTACTGGGAAAACCATAGCTTTAACTATACGGACCTTTGTCGGCAAGGTGATGTCTCTGCTTTTTAAGATGCTGTCTAGGTTTGTCATTGCTTTTCTCCCAAGAAGCAGGCGTCTTTTACTTTCGTGACTGCTGTCACCATCTGCAGTGATCAAGGAGCCCAAGAAAATAAAATCTCTCACTGCCTCCATTTCTTCCCCTTCTATTTGCCAGGAGGTGATGGGACCAGTGGCCATGATCTTGGTTTTTTTGATGTTGAGCTTCAGACCATATTTTGCGCTCTCCTCTTTCACCCTCATTAAAAGGTTCTTTAATTCCTCCTCACTTTCTGCCATCAAGGTTGTGTCATCTGCATACCTGAGGTTGTTGATATTTCTTCCGGCAATCTTAATTCCTGCTTGGGATTCATCTAGTCCAGCCTTTCGCATGATGAATTCTGCATATAAGTTAAATAAGCAGGGAGACAATATACAACCTTGTCGTACTCCTTTCCCAATTTTGAACCAATCAGTTGTTCCATATCCAGTTCTAACTGTAGCTTCTTGTCCCACATAGAGATTTCTCAGGAGACAGATGAGGTGATCAGGCACTCCCATTTCTTTAAGAACTTGCCATAGTTTGCTGTGGTCGACACAGTCAAAGGCTTTTGCATAGTCAATGAAGCAGAAGTAGACGTTTTTCTGGAACTCTCTAGCTTTCTCCATAATCCAGCGCATGTTTGCTATCTGGTCTCTGGTTCCTCTGCCCTTTCGAAATCCAGCTTGCACTTCTGGGAGTTCTCGGTCCACATACTGCCTAAGCCTGCCTTGTAGAATTTTAAGCATAACCTTGCTAGCGTGTGAAATGAGCGCAATTGTGCGGTAGTTGGAGCATTCTTTGGCACTGCCCTTCTTTGGAATTGGGATGTAGACTGATCTTCTCCAATCCTCTGGCCATTGCTGAGTTTTCCAAACTTGCTGGCATATTGGGTGTAGCACCTTAACAGCATCATCTTTTAAAATTTTAAATAGTTCAGCTGGAATATCATCACTTCCACTGGCTTTGTTATTAGCAGTGCTTTCTAAGGCCCATTTGACTTCACTCTCCAAGATGTCTGGCTCAAGGTCAGCAACCACACTACCTGGGGTGTACGAGACCTCCATATCTTTCTGGTATAATTCCTCTGTGTATTCTTGCCACCTCTTCTTGATGTCTTCTGCTTCTGTTAGGTCCTTACCACTTTTGTCCTTGATTATGGTAATCTTTGTACGAAATGTTCCTTTCATATCTCCAATTTTCTTGAACAGATCTCTGGTTTTCCCCATTCTATTGTTTTCCTCTATTTCTTTGCATTGCTCATTTAAGAAGACCCTCTTATCTCTCCTTGCTATTTTTTGGAAATCTGCATTCAGTTTCCTGTATCTTTCCCTATCTCCCTTGCATTTTGCTTGCCTCCTCTCCTCCGCTATTCGTAAGGCCTCGTTGGACAGCCATTTTGCCTTCTTGCATTTCCTTTTCCTTGGGATGGTTTTCGTTGCTGCCTCCTGTATAATGTTACGAGCCTCCATCCATAGTTCTTCAGGCACTCTGTCCACCAAATCTAAATCCTTAAACCTGTTCCTCACTTCCACTGTGTATTCATAAGGGATTTGATTCAGATTGTATCTTACTGGCCCAGTGGTTTTTCCTACTTTCTTCAGTTTAAGCTGGAATTTTGCTATAAGAAGCTGATGATCTGAGTTACAGTCAGCTCCAGGTCTTGTTTTTGCTGACTGTATAGAGCTTCTCCATCTTTGGCTGCAGAGAATATAATCAATCTGATTTCGATGCTGCCCATTTGGTGATATCCATGTGTAGAGTCGTCTCTTGTGTTGTTGGAAAAGAGTGTTTGTGATGACCAGCTTGTTCTCTTGACAGAACTCTATTAGCCTTTGCCCTGCTTCGTTTTGAACTCCAAGGCCAAACTTGCCAGTTGTTCCTTTTATCTCTTGATTCCCTACTTTAGCATTCCAATCCCCTGTAATGAGAAGAACATCCTTCTTTGGTGTCATTTCTAGAAGGTGTTGTAGGTCTTCATAGAATTGGTCAATTTCACTTTCTTCAGCACCGGTAGTTGGTGCATAAACTTGGATTACTGTGATGTTAAAAGGTCTGCCTTGGATTCGTATCGAGATCATTCTGTCATTTTTGAGATTGCATCCCATTACAGCTTTTGCCACTCTTTTGTTGACTATGAGGGCCACTCCATTTCTTCTACAGGATTCTTGCCCACAGTAGTAGATATGATAGTCACCCGAACTGAATTCACCCATTCCCTTCCATTTTAGTTCACTGATGCCCAGGATGTCGATATTTATTCTTGTCATCTCATTTTTGACCACATCCAGCTTACCTCTATTCATGGTTCTTACATTCCAGGTTCCTATGCAATATTTTTCTTTACAGCATCGGACTTTCCTTTCGCTTCCAGGCATATCCGCAACTGAGCGTCCTTTCGGCTTTGGCCCAGCCGCTTCATCAGCTCTGAATCTACTTGTACTTGTCCTCCGCTCTTCCTCAGTAGCATGTTGGACGCCTTCCGACCTGAGGGGCTCATCTTCCAGCGTCATAACTTTTATATGCCTGTTGTCTTTGTCCATGGAGTTTTCTTGGCAGGGATACTGGAGTGGCTTGCCAGTTCCTTCTCCAGGTGGATCACGTTTAGTCAAAACTCTCCACTATGATCTGTCCATCTTGGGTGGCCCTGCATGGCATAGCTCATAGCTTCTCTGAGTTATTCAAGCCCCTTCGCCGCGACAAGGCATTGATCCATGAAGGGGGGGGATCAATGCCTTGATCAATGCCCGTGTGGATTAGAAGAACGCATTACGCCTTATCGCCCAGCCTTAAGAGAAGTTAGTTACCCTAACTCCCCCCCCCCTAGGCTTTTCATCTGCCAAAGTAATGAAGGTTTGAAGTCCAGATTGTGATATCGGTTTCATAACTTTTGACCTGGCAATATATTGTGAATCGCGTGTGCATGTACGCGCTATGCAAAAACTTGTCCTCCGCTCTTCCTCAGTAGCATGTTGGACGCCTTCCGACCTGAGGGGCTCATCTTCCAGCGTCATAACTTTTATATGCCTGTTGTCTTTGTCCATGGAGTTTTCTTGGCAGGGATACTGGAGTGGCTTGCCAGTTCCTTCTCCAGGTGGATCACGTTTAGTCAAAACTCTCCACTATGATCTGTCCATCTTGGGTGGCCCTGCATGGCATAGCTCATAGCTTCTCTGAGTTATTCAAGCCCCTTCGCCGCGACAAGGCATTGATCCATGAAGGGGGGGGATCAATGCCTTGATCAATGCCCGTGTGGATTAGAAGAACGCATTACGCCTTATCGCCCAGCCTTAAGAGAAGTTAGTTACCCTAACTCCCCCCCCCCTAGGCTTTTCATCTGCCAAAGTAATGAAGGTTTGAAGTCCAGATTGTGATATCGGTTTCATAACTTTTGACCTGGCAATATATTGTGAATCGCGTGTGCATGTACGCGCTATGCAAAAATCACAATGTGGGGAAAACTGAAGCCAACCATGGGAGGGGAAGGAAACTGCATTTACTTAACATTCCCCACCCCACCCCTCATCCCCTATTGTTGAATTGAGATTGTAGGCTGCTTTGGGGCAGGGACCTGGCCATTTGTCTTCATGAAGCTGTCAAGGGTCCATGTATGCCGATAATGGTGCTTTACAAATAAAGAGTCAATAAGTTGGATAGAACGCCATCCAGATAAATTTCCACTCTGAAAAGAAGATCTGGTGAGATGTGTTCATGCTCAGTTGCTCTGGCAAGCCCAGAAATGTTACTGATTTCTAAGGAGGTTTTTTTTGGGGGGGGGGAGTGAAAGAGAAAGGGCTTCTTGACATAAGCCGGACTTTATTGCACCAGATAGTTGGAGTCCTTTGCAACTTGATGCATCCTCCTTATGGCACACCATAATCTGCATTATGGGGGTGTAAATCCTGCCTTGCATAGTGGAGTGAACTTGGCGTTTTTGGTCTTTTCAAATCCACCCGCCCCCAAATATATTTAACAGGAAACCAGGGCATCAGATTCGTCGCAGTAACTGGAGAAATGTTACAGTTGCTAGTCTTTAGAAGTCCACCCAACCCAATTACCCTGTTCCCCCTATTTTAAGACGTAGTCATAAAATAAGCCATAGCAGGATTTTTAAGCATTCAAGGAATATAAGCCATACCCCAAAAATAAGACACAGTGATAGGCACAGCAGCAATGCCGGCCGTGGCAGGAGGGGGGGGGGGAGAGACATCCCCTGAAAATAAGCCATACAGTGGAACCTCGGTTTATGGACGTGATCTGTTCCACGGAGGCGTTCGTAAACAGAGGCATTCGCTCCCCCAAGGCACGCTTCTGTGCACACACACGCTGCACAGATTGCTTCTGCGAATCCGACGCCACAGAACCCGGATCCGCGGTATTCGTAAACGGAGACGTTTGTATACGGGATTGTTTGTAAACCGAGGTACCACTGTAGTGTGTTTTGTTTTTGGTTTTTTTGGAGGAAAAATAAATATAAGACGGTGTCTTATTTTCGGAGAAACACGGTAGCTCCTTTTCAAACAAACATACCTGGAGTTCAAGCACTGCACCATCGCAGAAGTCACCGAGAAGAGAACCTGGAAAATAAGGATATATTTCCAGTGGGCTTTTTAACGTAACTTAGGTCTAGTTCAATAATATGTAGGAGAGGGTTTCTACTGGGCTGTGTCAAAAAGGTTTGAGGATACACATCTCGTTAGCAGGTACCTATCGTTCATGAATGACAACAGGGGATCACCGCTGTCCCATCTCATAAAACCAGCATAGGCAGTGACCGTTGGGGGGACCGTTGTGCAACCGTCACCAAAGGGGTCAGAACACAGTGTTTGGAGACTTTTTCAACGGGTGTTCTGATTATATGGAATTTCACGCAAGCTCGGAATGCAACCCCTGCACAAAGGGGGAGTTGCCTGTAACAACCAGGAAATAGCTTCATTTCAAGATATACTGGTAGTAGTCAAACACAAAGAAGTGTCAGCAGGGTGAGAATATAGGAACAATGAGACACCCACCCCCAATGCTTAACATGTTAACTTGGAAGTCTGCCACATTGTTCACAATGAGACTTCCTTTTTCCTGAAAAACAAGCCTGGGGTGGCAGCCTAAAGGTTCTGGGCCAGATTTAACAAACCCTTCTAGCCCTTGCAAGGTCTAGAGCAACAGGGGTTCCCCCTCGTCTCCCACGGGCCCCCATATTGCCTCAGGGGGTTAGGAGAGCCTCCAGAACAGAATTTGTTACAGCCTTGTGCTGAATTCCTCTTTCCATCTACAGCTTAAAGCAGCTGATCACAGAGGCTGTAACCTCCATACAAGATTATGCCACAATGCATTTGTTAGTCTTTAAAGTGCACCACCAAAAACACAATGTGGTGAGTGAGATACAAGCAGCTCCTTGAATTCAAATTCTGAATTGTTCATGTAATCACAGAATAATACATAGAATTCAGCCAGAGAGGTTCTTCCCGCTGCCTAAAAACCCCCATGGAAATCTACCTGTTTGACATTCTGGAGTGGGCAGCTCTTCAGCCAGGGAGCAAGATCCTTCAGGCTGGGAATCCTCCTTGGGACTCCATGAAAGAACATCCTGTTCACCCAGATCTGCAATGGTCTGTTTCACCTCTTCTGCAGCTTCTGGGACTTCCATTTTATCAATGGAACCACCCGGGTCCTGAGAATCGGTAGAAATCAAGTCATCCGTACCACACAAGGGTGATCCGCTGTCACAAGTGGCTGTTTGTACATCCTAAGAGTTCAAGAAGGAAGAGAGATAGGTTTTCAAGGAGCAGAATGAGAAGGGGGCCGTTCTGAAATTTCAGGACAGACACACATTCAACACAGACAACACAACTTACAGCAGCTTCTTTCGCCGTGTCTTCTGCTGTAGCACAGGGTTCCTCCGCAGCTTGCATGTCACTGTGGGGTGGGGGGTGGGGAGATCACATGTGTTCATCATCAGTCAGCAACTTGCATGTTAGGTTTTTAAAACGTTCATCTTGGAGGAAGGTGTGCATGGGTGTGAATGACAGCTGACAAGGGCGGCCCAAATTCTCCTTCTCGGTTTACGTCCAAGATACTGGACGAACAATTACAAGGGCAAAGTTTATAGCGTGAATTAGCACAGAGAAGCACTTGTCTCCCAGGCAAATATGCCAGCAACAGGATCCCCCCTGCCCAAACTGCATCTTTCCTACGGCTGGAACAAAATATCATGATACCATGCTCATCACTGGAAGAGAACGAGGTGACAGAGCTGTATCTGTGGCCAACAAAAATGGGGTTGTGTATTTTTGCCAGAGGGAATTGAGATGGGAGAGGAAGGCAGTGGGTTTTTAAGTTGTGCTTTCTGCGAGGGCATTTTCAGCACGAGTTAAAATGAACAGCTTCCCATGACAATTCAACTCCAAGTCATACAACCGATCATCTGGCACAGAGAAAAGGCGGCAGAGGTCTTGAGCAGAGCGCTGTGGTGCAGGAAGAGACCAGGCGTTGGTTGTGCCCCAAAAGGTGGCAAAAGCAAATGAGGGTTTCAGCTTGTGTGTTCCAATCCTCTAGCTCAGTGTGGATCCCACCCAGCAGCTGCAACTAACCTGCTCAACAGCTCACCAGCCTACATAAGCCTTGGGAGCCGAAAGGAACCTCTATTCACCAAGACAAAATAACTGTGGTGGGGACAAATGGAAAGCGGACCTGTTTCATGGTCTGTGTGTGAACACCCAAAATAATTTTTGCCGTTTACTATGCAAAACACTGTGTTTTCCTTGTCCAGGGCAGGGGGAGGCTGTGGCCAGGTGATGCTGGACTACAATTCCCAGCATCCCTGACTGTTGATCACACTGGTGGGAGCTGTAGGCCAGCCATATCTGGAGGTCAACAGATTCCTCACCCCAGACAAGATGGACTTTTAGTTTGATCTGGAAATCCAACTGCATACCATTGTTTAGAAATGCAGCCGAGCTCAGTTCTGGCAAGCTCCGACACTGCACTCAGATCCGAAAGAGGAGGAATGACGTTGGGCGTGGTTGGTGTGCCTAGCCTTACAACACAGGTATCTGGAAAGCTCTGAAGCAGGGCCCTGTTGGCAGATCTTGGAGTCATCCGCCTGGAAGTCCTGCTTGTAGATTGAGGAGTCCTGCCTGTGCAGTGGAGAGAGGAGGAGGAATAAATCAATGGATAGCCTATTAGTATGTCATGCATGTCAATAGAAAATCTGAATTCTTCAGAATTGCCCCATGTCCTGAAACATATAGAACCTGCTTAAATCTGACATAGGGGATGGCGGAAGATTGGCTCCAGCCTCTCTTCCTGTTTCGACTGGTGTACACTCAGAAAATTAGGAACTGGCTTCCACCATTCATACCCTGAAAACTTCTCAATGGGATTACTCAAGAATATCCTTTGTATGTAACTGCCCTGGAAAATGAGCTAGAAACTTTAACAGGTACAGAGTGAAATCTTCACTGGCTACGGGGCCCAATTAAAGGAGAGGTCTCAAACCAAAGAACTGAGTCTTCTCACTTTTGGAGTTGTTTCAATAAACCCGTGTGCTGTTTGGTGGGTGTGTATGTCTATGGAGAACAGGAAGCACACACACACTGCCTCCTAGGCTCACAGTATGTATAACCAAAACATTTGGTCTGGGGTAGGGGGTGGGGAGATAAATTCATGGTTCCCCATCCTACCTACTATTCCTTTTCTAAAGAGAGACCTGCTTCACCATCACCTCCATGCTCCTCATTCCCAGTAATCAAAATGAGTAAGGCACGCTCCCCTTCACGCCCAAATTCACTCACAAAAGGAACTGCTCCAGCACTGACCTGGGAAGGGCCTGGGTGATTCAATTTTGAAAAACCCTCCATCAAACGTCACTTTCTCCACTTCCTTTGGGCTTTCTTGACCTGCAGCCTCCACCACCAGCCCTTCTGCTTTGATCCTGTTCTTCACGGCTGCCTTTATCGCTGCAAGGCGCTTTCGGGCGGCTCTCCTTTCAACAGAACCACCCCCTGCTTTGGTTGCCCTTTCAGGGGCTGTCTTCTTCTGAAAGACAAAAGGCAGGACAGCATTTTCTCCCCACTCTCTCAGACACCTTTTAAGAGCTCAGACAGAAAACTGGCCCAGTGCAGGACCCTTCAGACTTCCAGATGTTAATAAGTTACCAGCATCCCTGCCATGCTTGCTGGGGCTAGTGGGAGATGAATTTAAGCAACACCCGGAGGACTAAAGGTTCCCCACGCCTACCACAGCAGTCAGGGAAGTGCCAATTCAAATCTCAGCTGAAGCCTGAAACCAGACTGGCATGGATCTAGAAAATCAGGCTCATCCGGGAATGTCTATACAGTAGTACCTTGGGTTAAGAACTTTGCTTCAGGATGAGAACAGAAATCGCAGCGGGGCGGCAGTGGGAGGCCCCATTAGCTAAAGTGGGACCTCAGGTTAAGAAGAGTTTCAGGTTAAGAACAAACCTCCAGAACGAATTAAGTTCTTAACCCGAGGTACCACTGTAGTTGCTCCGCCACAACCCTCTCAATTACCTACCACAGAAAGGAAGCATTTGTGCCCAGGTGATAGTTGCTACAATCTGTGGCGTCCAGACCTGGCTTTTTCAGTAATGGTTGCCGCTTAAGTCCTGCAAACTTATAATGATTGCAAACTTTGGAACTAGCTGGAACAGTAACTTTAAAGGTAAAGGGACCCCTGACCATTAGGTCCAGTCGTGACCGACTCTGGGGTTGAGCGCTCATCTCGCATTATTGGCCGAGGGAGCCGGCGTACAGCTTCCAGGTCATGTGGCCAGCACGACAAAGCCGCTTCTGGCAAACCAGAGCAGCACATGGAAACGCCGTTTACCTTCCCGCTGTAGCGGTCCCTATTTATCTACTTGCATTTTGATGTGCTTTCGAACTGCTAGGTTGGCAGGAGCTGGGACCAAGCAACGGGAGCTCACCCTGTCACAGGGATTCGAACCGCCGACCTTCTGATCAGCAAGCCCTAGGCTCAGTGGTTTAACCACAGCGCCACCCGGGTCCCGGAACAGTAACTTTAGGGCTAGCCAAATACAGTAGAGCTGGCTTATTATCCTGTGAGACCAACCTTCACCAACCTGAGGCCCTCCAAATGTTTTGGACTACAACTCCCATTAGTCTGTGCCAGCCCAGCTGTGCTGACAGGGGCTGATGGGACTTGTAGTTCCAAAACATTTGCAGGGCCCCCACCTTGACAAAGGTTCCACTGGGATATAGAGCCCTCTAGTGGAAAACTACAGAATGACATGGACTCCACTCACTACAGAAACCGCAAAATTGCTGGTTAGATTAACAGAATTGTTGGAAGGGACCCCAAGTGTCATCTAGTCCAACCCCTGCAATGCAGGAATCACAGCTAAACGTGTGCAGATGGAACCCTGACTTTTTCTCCTCAAGGCACTCTTTGATTCACTTCTCCAGAACACATTTCAAGCAATCAGTGTACTTCACATTATCTTCGATATCCCTGAAAGGTTGAACAGTGATTACTGTTGGGAAATTCATTCCCTGTGTGCAGCCATAGGTTCATTGTGTATCATATGCATACCTGCCAAGTCCCGGACTGCAGAATTCGGGATCGGCAGCCGCGTGACATCGGAAGTTGCGTAGACGCAACTTCCGGTGTCACTTTGCCCATTTATGGGCACCGAAAATGGCAAATCAGAAGGGGGAAAATGACCGCTGGCAGAATAACAGGAGACGAAGTGATACGGGGGACCGCTGGGAAAGGGTAAGAAAAATGGGGTTTCTCGGGGAAAACAGGGTACTTGGCAGCTATGATAATATGACTGTACAGTGGTGCCTCGCTAGACGAAATTAATTCATTCCACGGGTCTTTTCTTATAGCGAAAAATTTGTCTAGCGAATCCCATAGGAATGCATTGAATTTTTTTTAAAAAAATTTTTTGCCCATAGGAACGCATTAATTGAATTTCAATGCATTCCTATGGGAAACCGCGATTCGCTAGACGAATTTCTCGTAAAACGCATCTGTCTAGTGAGGCAAGCTCCGCTCGAAAAATCCTTTTGTTAAGCGGAAATTTCGTTAAGCAGGGCATTCGTTAAGCGAGGCACCACTGTATATGTTTTCATTCCACAGAGTGGAAGTGACGCAGACAGGATGTTTGTCTTACTGTGTTCCTAAGTGGAACTGTTGTTCCTTTGTTCTTTCTCTTTGCTGTGTGACGCTAGAGAGAGAGAGGGAGCCATGATGAAGAGCTCCGTGTGTCTTTATATGTAAACAAAGTAGTTTAGCCAAACGCTGTGCTACTGAGTTCTGTTACGCAACTGCGCAACCTCTGCGGATGCCTAAAGTGTGCTGGTGTCTTCTGGCATCAGTTGCTGTGATGTTCGGGCTGGAGAATGCTTATGAAGCTCCCGAACAATCACCCAGGAGGGGGAGAACATGCCAGCCAGGCATGTGTCCCTGCCAGGGTCCTACTTGTAAGTAGGCCTTATCCTGACCACCACATACTGAGAGCAGGGGGCTTGCCAATAGCCATGACCTGGAAGTTGCAAGTCTTACAGATCACTCTTAGCAAACATCTCTCTCTCTCTCTGGCACCTTCTACTATTTGAACTGCATGTGTGCACAAATTCGAAGAACCGCACAGGTCTCCCCCTCCCGACCCCGGTCAGAGTGTCCAGTCCCCCACCCTGCCCAGTTGGTCAGCAAGAGGATGATGGGGGATGGCATGGACCAGTTTTTGGTTGGACGAAACAAAAACATGATCCCCAATGAGCTTACAAACCAAAATACAGCACAAAGGAGACACGGGTCACCAATGTGAGTGCGGTCTGTGATGGTTTTAGTCGCAGCTGCTGAGGCTAGGTGACAGTTACCCTAGAGAGAAAAGGATCTCTCAGCGGCTTTTGACACCATCGACCATAACATCCTTCTGGACCGTCTAGAGGGCTTGGGAGCTGGGGGCACTGTCATACAGTGGTTCCGCTCCTTCCTCCTGGGCCGTGTTCAGAAAGTGGAGGTGGGGGATGAGTGTTCAGACCCCTGGGCTCTCACTTGTGGGGTGCCTCAGGGTTCTGTCCTCTCCCCCATGCTTTTTAACATCTACATGCAGCCGCTGGGAGAGATCATCAGGGGGTTTGGGCTGTGTGTTCATCAGTATGCGGATGATACCCAGCTCTACCTCTCTTTTAAATCAGAACCAGTGAAGGTGGTGAAGGTCCTGTGTGAGTGCCTGGAGGCGGTTGGAGGATGGATGGCGGCTAACAGATTGAGGTTGAATCCTGACAAGACAGAAGTACTGTTTGTGGGGGACAGGAGGCGGGCGGGTGTGGAGGACTCCCTGGTCCTGAATGGGGTAACTGTGCCCCTGAAGGACCAGGTGCTCAGCTTGGGAGTCATTCTGGACTCACAGCTGTCCATGGAGGCACAGGTTAATTCTGTGTCCAAGGCAGCTGTCTACCAGCTCCATCTGGTACGCAGGCTGAGACCCTACCTGCCTGCAGACTGTCTCTCCAGAGTGGTGCATGCTCTAGTTATCTCTCACTTGGACTACTGCAATGCGCTCTACGTGGGGCTACCTTTGAAGGTGACCCGGAAACTACAACTAATCCAGAATGCGGCAGCTAGACTGGTGACTGGGAGCGGCCGCCGAGACCACATAACACCGGTCCTGAAAGACCTACATTGGCTCCCAGTACGTTTCCGAGCACAATTCAAAGTGTTGGTGTTGACCTTTAAAGCCCTAAACGGCCTCGGTCCGGTATACCTGAAGGAGCGTCTCCACCCCCATCGTTCTGCCCGGACACTGAGGTCCAGCTCCGAGGGCCTTCTGGCGGTTCCCTCACTATGAGAAGCCAAGTTACAGGGAACCAGGCAGAGGGCCTTCTCGGTAGTGGCACCCACCCTGTGGAATGCCCTCCCACTAGAGGTCAAAGAGAACAACAATTACCAGACCTTTAGAAGGCATCTCAAGGCAGCCGTTTAGGGAAGCTTTTAATGTGTGATGGATTTCTGTATTTTAGAATTTCTGTTTTGTTGGAAGCCGCCCAGAGTGGCTGGGGGAACCCGGCCAGATGGGCGGGGTATAAATAATAAATTATTATTATTATTATTATTATAGAGAGAAAAGGTTGGTTTCCTGCCTAAAGGCATAGTCAAGATCTACTCCAAAAATTGAGAGAAGTATTTGTGGGGGTTTTTTTTTAGCAACCTCCTGGAGTTGCTTTGGGAAAGTCTATCTTTTGGTAATCATGTTAGATTGACAATCCAAGAGCAGAATTACAGAAGCGTCTCATACCTTGAGGGGTGGTCTCTTGGCCTGGACATTGTCCGCCATTTTCCATCCATTCTCCTGGAGCTTCCTCAAGTTCTCAAATTTTTTCTTTACATCTTCTACCTATATTCAGAAAACCAAAAGCAATGAGAAAGAAACGACGGCAGGACTAACAAGTTCAATTAGCCTTATTTATTAAACTGATTCATGTTGCTTGTTACTTAAAAGGTCCCCAAGTGACTTAAATTTAAAACTTCACTTGGCTGCATTCTTTGAAAAACAGGGTAAAAAGCAAAGGGCTAAGCCTGCAGAAATCATGAAACAGGGAACCAGATAGAGGGCCTTCTCGGTAGTGGCACCCGCCCTGTGGAATGTTCTCTCACCAGATATCAAAGAGAAAAACAACTACCAGACTTTTAGAAGACATCTGAAGGCAGCCCGTTTTAGGGAAACAAAATAAAAAAAATTCCTTCCAGTAGCACCTTAGAGATCAACTAAGTTTGTCATTGGTATGAGCTTTCGTGTGCATGCACACTTCTTCAGATACACTGAAACAGAAGTCACCAGACCCTTATATATAGTGAGAGGGTGGGGAGGGGTATTCTCAGGAGGGTGGTGGGAATGGGTGATTGACTGATAGGTGTGGAAACCCGACTGTTTACTAGATTATTGTATTTTAATATTCAGAGTGGCTGGGGAAACCCAGCCAAATGGGCACGGTATAAATATTTTTAAAATTATTATTATTATTATTATTATCATCATCATCATCATCTTCCCAAAGCTGATTTGCTCACAATGCAAATGGGAAGGATAAGTGTCCTGTATTGAAGTTGTGTGATGATCATGCGCTCTTGAAGAACCACCTGAATATGAAACTTTAAAAAACAGAGATCTTACCTGGAAGTTCACCATATCCCAGAATCCATCCAGATCATTACAGGTTGTTTCCTTTTCTCCGCGTCTGAACTCACAGTTATCCACAAGCCCTTCAAACTGCTTGAATCTCTCGGCTATCAGCAGCCTGGTTTGCCCAACGGTTGTACGGACCAGATTTTTGCCTGTGGAAATGAATATTTCATTATGTACGTAAAGTGTTTGACGAGACATCTAAGAAGCTTAATTCTTACAAATCCCGCTTGTGTAGCTTGGGAGTGTCACAGCCAAAGCCATTTGGGCCAACAGACTCGAGCAAACTATTCCATCTAGGACAGCAATTCTGCAACTCCTCCTTCAGCTTCTTCTCTTACCATCCTCTGGAATATCCGCCTCAGCTGCTCCATCCCACTCAAGGCAATGTGATTCCAGTTTCTCTGTCTCGCACCGAAGGAGGTTTCTTTAAAAAAAGAAGCACATAGACAGAATGAGTACTTGGCAATACTGGACAGGGTGGGCTTCACGCAAACCTTGCTCCAATTCCCAGCCCTTTAAAATAATTTGCATTTGCCTTCTACCCTTCAGCAGCAGAGCTTCAGTTGGCATCGCTAGGGGTTCCCCACTTCTTCCTCACAATGTGCCCTGCGTTGGAGGTTTCACTGAAAGAGGGTGACTGCCTTGAAGTCATCCAGGGAGTTGTGTGTCCAGGTAAGGATCTGAGCCCTGTCTTGCCAGGTCCTGGCCCAACCAACCATCCACTGCATCACACACGACCTTGGTCTCTCAGCCTAACCAACCTTACATGATTGTTGTGAGGATAAAACGGTCCGCAAAAACTTATTTTCCATTTGAGGACCCGTTAGTATGACGGTGCATTTAATTCAGTTACAGATATTGCTGCATATATTGAGTATTGTACTAACGACGGACAGCATAAAATGGTTTTAGAGAAATAATAAAGATAAGTCTGCGAGAGAGGTAAACTCCTTGGATGATTCTCATGCTGTTCTATTAAGTTGCAAAACATCTGTGGAGGGTTTCCCCAATGCCAACCAAACAAACCCCTCCATTTAAGATGTGTTTGAGGTGTCAATGGGCTCTGAGCTGAGTGAGAGGGAAAGTGTGCCAGATTAACGGGCTAAAAAGGAGCTTTAGAGACTGCAGCTCAAAGGGAAGAGGGCAGCTAACTAAAGTTTATTTTACTGGGTCAAGCATTTGGCTCTGCAGTTAATTTGAAGGCAAAGTGAATCTCATACAAAGCAGAGGGACTACCCATCAAGAGAGTGTTCCATCAGCCAGTGTTCTCTTCAGTCACACTCCCAAGTGTATTAGTCTGGACCCCTCTGCCCTTTTGTACAAACCTGAAATAGGGCACATTGTGTTGTGGCTCTCCTGCTGGGTCAGATGAATCACTTGCTGGCAGATCTACTTTCGGTGGATTGATCTGCTTTTCAAAGCAAGTAGCATCCATTGTTTCTTTAGTTACACATTCTGAAAGATGAAGGATATTTTTACAGTGAAAACTGCAGAAAAAGATCATGCCGCAATATAACTCTGTCAGTCCGCCTGGTTGAACTAATTGCCTACCTTTTGACGACCTATCGAGTTTAAACTTATACTGTATATCCATAAAACCATAATATAGGTGCTATTGGAGGATACAGGAAGTTGCAACAGCTTACAATTCAAGACTATCACTCTCTAGTCTCAAGCCACAATGATAAATCATCTTGAGCTTCAGTCCACTAAATGGCACAATCTTAAAAATAGGTTCAGCATTTTAATTGTGTTTTACAATGTTTGAAGTATTTTGGGTGGACATCACATGAACAGCATGCAATTCCTGTTCCTAAATTTGAAACTTTCATTAGCTGCTTTGAAAGCCTTGTGGGGCTATGAAGCAGGATACATATTCCATATGAACACATCGATAGCTTAGGAAAGCCTTACAACAAACCTAGAAGGCAGGTTGGCATTGCAGGTGAAGGGGCTGGGAGAAGGGCAACTTGACTAGGACCAGTTGTGAGTTCAAAGTGGAATATGGGACTTTTGACTGAAAGTTAGCAACTATGCTACAAAAGCGCTCTCCACCCCCCCCCAACCCCCAACACACCTGTGTTAGCATCTGGAACTTCAAGTACAGGTGGATGTTCCTGAAGATCTGCCTTTGTCATTCCTGGGCTAGAGACCTTCTGTTTAAGCCCACAGTCCTGTGGCAAAGCTTCCAGAGCACCTTCTCCAGGGACTTTGCTAATAATAATAATAATAATAATAATTTACTTGGCATTATGTTTTACATGTATGTTTTAATGTATTTTTAATCTTTTGTTGGAAGCCGCCTAGAGTGGCTGGGGAAACCCAGCCAGATGGGTGGGGTAGAAATAATAAATTTTGTTATTATAGTTATTATTATTATATGGCAAGCATCTGAATAGACAGAACATTACAGCATTTAGGCAGTTTAAGTTCCATTAATGACATAGCACAGAAGCTCTCCTGCAAGGAAAGGAAGGGGTGGGGCCACTTCTCTTACATGGCATTTTGACTGGGTCAAGGCAGTGCACTCATTTGCCGCAGCTACTTCAAAATAAACAGCAGGCAGCTTTCCACTGATATTTTTTTAATGAAGTCAGGCTTGCAAATATTCAGATCACTCAGGAAATCTGAACTCTGGATCTGAGCCTTCATGATATTGGCCTGAGTCAAGGTCAATTGGCCTGAGTCAAGGTCATGTCAACTCTAAAGGACTTCCCAGATCTCATGGTTCTATCAAATGATGCACATCAAGAGTGGCTAAAGTCTTTGGGGACAAAGGCCACAGTAATTCATGGTAAAACCTTCACGAGCTGAAAGTACCAATTTTTAATTTCTAAAAAGGACAATTTTTGCAGAGGGCAGAGAGATGTCACAAAAGCATCTGGGCAACTCCTTATCTCATAAGAGGACCCTATGGTAGCCCATTACCTGGTGGTCTCTGCAGGGCTCCAGCAAAGATTGGGTGACAAGAATACATCTGCCTTGGAAGGGGACATTGGCTTGACTTTGTAGGCGGTCAAACCCTCCAGAGGCTTGAACATAAAATTCTGGGGGGCAAATGAGCGCTCTCTTCTTTGTGGTGGAGGAGCCAAGATGATAGGGGCTGGAAGGTTTTCTTTCTCCAGGTTTTCTTTCTCCAGCTCTGCGGCTGTAGCCAAAGGGATTTGGGTGATCAGAGGCTCCACTGAATGATTCTCTCTCACGCCACACAACACCTGTAACAGGACATAAAGGTTTATTTGTTTTTCTTGAATTATATGGACTTTTCTCAGCCAGTAAGGAGTACAGTGGTACCTCTACTTACGAATTTAATGGGTTCCGAACGCACATTTGTAAGTCGAATCCCATAGGAATGCATTGGGAGAAAAATTTCGTAAGTAGAAGCAACCCTATCTAAAAATTCATAAGTAGAATAAATCCTATCTAAACCGCATCCAAGATGGCGGATGGAGCTCTGTTCGTAAGTAGAAACATTCGTAAGTAGAGGTACCACTGTAGACAACATGTCACCCTAAATGCATTACTGTATAAGGGTGATACACACACACACACACACTCCATCATTGTTACACTTCTAGAAATATGTATGCAGATAGGAGAACTAGAAAAGCAGATAACATTGGAAATGTTGGCTGATGGGAAGTGAAGTCCATTGACATATGGAGAGCCATCCAGTCCCCGAACCCTGCTCAAGATTATTTTCCCCACGACATGTTGATAACAGCAATCTAACAAACAGGGCTGTAGAGATTATTGGTATGAAGGTTGCAGTGTGTGAAACACTAGGAAAAGCCAAGACACTTACTGTTGCCTTTGCATTTTTGACCCCTCTCTGCTTGCTGTTACTTGCTTCCCTTTTCTGCGGCGGAAAACCTAAAAC
Organism: Zootoca vivipara; assembly: GCF_965207765.1. Classification (NCBI taxonomy): domain Eukaryota; kingdom Metazoa; phylum Chordata; class Lepidosauria; order Squamata; family Lacertidae; genus Zootoca; species Zootoca vivipara. The sequence goes on along the minus strand of NC_142582.1, from coordinate 129,383,004 downwards.
AAGAAAAGTTACAAGGTTCTGAAAAGCTCATCAAAACAAGGAAGGAGAAGTCAGAAAAATTTCTCAAAAGCTTTCTATGGGGACACATCCCAGATATTTGGGAAGGGTTCAGTGATAGAGCATCTGCTTTGCACGCCAAAAGGTTCAATCCCTGGCATTTCCAGTTAGGGCTGGGATAGAACCTAGTCTAAAGAAATCTTAGGGCGCTGCTTCCAGTCAGTGTACACAATATTGAGCTAGATGGACCAATAGCTGACTCAGTATGAGGCAGCTTCCTATGTTCCTGGAGGAAAAAACATGCTGAAAGTTCAGTTTGGGCCAAAAAGAAAATGCAGAGTTGTTGCTATATATGGATTGCCTGATGTTTCGCTCCCCAATCCACAGCCATTTACTAGCTCACTCACCTGTGCTCACAGCGGGCCGAGATATCTGTGGTATTTTGGTCAGAGCAGCAGTGGCCGCCCTTGTAGCTCTTCTGGTGGCAGTTGTGGAAGTTGAAGGCTGCACCCCTGAAAGTTAGGGGGGGTAGAGAGGAAGAAAAAATGTGTACTCTTTAAAATATTTCACATTCTGGGTACAAGACGACAACAGCGCAACCTACTCAGAATCAAGTCCCACTGCGTTTTAGCAGAGGCTGTACGTGGCATTAATTCACAGAAGACCTGAAAACTGCACAGGACCTGCCGTGGGAGCCAATAAATTTCTGTACGTGGCTGTTGGGAGTCACACTCATACAATTAACAAATGCAACCAATTCCATCTGCAGCCACATTGCCTTACATATCCAGGAGTTCAGTGGAAGACTTGAACTCAGAGCTCCAGGAGCAGTGCTTTAGCACTACACTACAGTAATACCTTGGGTTACGAACACGATCCGTTCCAGGTCACAGTTCATAACCCGTAAAGTTCGTAACCCGAACCGCCATTTTGCGCATGTGCAAAGCACACGCCACTTCTGGGCACGCGACGAAAATACTTCCGGGTTTGCGCAGTTCGTAACCCAAGGTGTTTGTAACCCGAGGTATGACTGTATCCAGAAACTCACACGTACAGCAGCCCCCAAAGGTTTGGGGCAACCCTACAGAATTTGGATGACGATGCATACCTTTCCTCTCTTTGGGGGGTTTGTCTACGTAGATCTGTCTCTGGTTATGCTGAGCTGTTTGCAGAGTGGAGCCCTTGCTAGGCACCATCTATAGAGAGAAATGGAGTCAGGGTTTCAGAACTGCATACCTTTGTTACTGGGAGACACACACACACAGTTTACCATCCATTTACTTCTACAAAGCCTTCCTTTAATTCCCAATAAGAGCCTGTGGTGAGACAATTGCCTCAGTTATATGAACCTTACATCTATTCTTGCAAATAAGCCTGCTTGCAAATATTTTGGCTGCATATATATATATATATATAGGTAGGTTAGAATTTACTTTGCTATTAGTAAATTTCTATGAGGGCTCAAATTAACATAAACATTTGCAAAGCTATAAACTTTTTGAGTTGGCTATGATCCTTAATTTCAAGATGCAAACACATAACACACAAACCTAAGCCCATATGCAGAAATAAATAACACCACCAACAAATAAAGACTACGTACCCTGGTTTATTACCAAGCTGCCATAGTTCTAGCAGCTCATTTTTCTGTTCAAACCACATGTAAAAGAATAAAAATGTAAGACAAACCACTGATTGCGGTGGTCTAGCTGGGGGTTTGATTGATTCTTGCAACTGGTTCTTCACCTTTGACCTTGTTAACCGCATTTCCTAGGAATACCCAACAGATAGAGTAAGCACGCATCACCCCCAGAAATACACATTTCCTATTAAATTTTTAAGCAATAAAAGAATTTTTAAAAAACTGTATTTGCACCTCCTAACCAGAGTAGCCAACCATATGAAAGAAATCATTGACCATAATCAGGTATCCTGGCAGACAGGAAAGAAGTAACACTCTCAAATTTCTGTGACAGACCACCACCTTCTATGATGTATGCATGATGCTTTTAGGGTGGTCTCTAGTGAAGGGGTTGGACAATTTCAAAAGTCTTTAAAAGTTCTTTATTCTTGGTCTCGCATCCTGCCTCCATCCATTTGTCTCTAATGGATTATGGACTTAGGGGACTCAGTACCTTGGGGAGCTGGGCAGCAAAAGCTACCCACCCCCTATTTTTCTATAGCTTACCTATCAGCATACCTCTGTGACCAGCAAACCAGGGCAAACACCATGCTCAAAATTGTTCTTACTGGGTACATTTATCTGCTTTGAGGTGAAAACCTGTGTACACAGTACCATTTACCCTACATCCAGTGCACTCAAACTGCCGGTTTGGGAAGTGGTATGCACACGTTAGCCACACTCCAGATCTATCCTGTCATTTCCTTTGAAATATTGTGCTTTGAGGCATTCCCCCTCCCCCCTAAAAAAAAGTTTTCAAACTGAAAGAATGGCCTAGTTGTGCTTAAAGCCAGTAATGTGTGCACAGGCCAAGTCACATTAGAAGGTTGCATGCATATCTTATTTTCTCCGAGGGAAGCGCTTGAGTGTTTGAAATGAGAACTTATGTACTTCCCTTACCCTACTTCAGGGGACAATCTTATTCAAAACAAGCTACCCTGGCAAACCCCTGCTCTGAAGGCCCTTGACTTTAGTAATGGAACACAATTGACTGTCAGCACCACAATTACACATAACAGACATAAATTATTGGCGTGCCCATTGTGAATCTAGCAGATTCCTTCCTTCCTTAAGCACTACCCACCAATCCCTTTTTTCTGGTCCACATAAGGCATACCACCCCTTCAAAATCAGAACCTATTCCAAACCATAATATTCAACTCTGGTTTGGACAAACTAGGACAACCCAACATCATGGAAAAGAAACACAGGAGAGTTAAATACACGTACCACACTTGCTGCTTTTGTTACCGTCTCCTTTGGCTTGCTGAGCACCGGTATATTTGATGGTTTTGAAAGGAAGGCAGGTGCCCCTGGTTTGAACTGCCCACATTTAAATATGGGCTTTCTCTGCTCTTGTAACTTCCGCAGTTCTTTCTCAGCTTTGTAACGCTGTAGCAGTTCCAAACGCTCCTGTTCACGAGACTTAGCTGAAGCACTTGATTTCTGGCCTACATGGGAAGCAAAAATAACTTTAGATCCCCATCAGACTAACTTCACAGGAATTAACAGTCCAATCCTATCTGTGTTTACATCAAAACATCTCATGGATTTCAATATGATTTACCGTACTTCCAAAAGGGACCTAAATTGGAGACAGCCATATTCATCTACCTATCCACTATTATCCCAGGGTCTCATTCCTAGTCATTCATTGTCATTTCAGTCCAGAGGATCAAATATGCAAAATTATCTGCCACTACATGAATCACTTTACATTTGTTTAACTTTACAGTAAATTGCACCTGCCATTTTACTGCCTGTTCAGCCACTTTCAAGAAACCTTTTTGTTTTAACCACTCTAATAAATAATCCACTATCATTAGCAAATGTGTCTCTCCCACTGTTCACCTCTAACTTAACATCTTAACATTTGAGTGCCTTAGGAATTCTGGGGCAGGTGACATCTGAACTTGGTCATTTATCAGTTTCTGTTTTGTTAACAAGGCCTCTGTAGCACATTAACTTTGGAGATGTAGGAAACTCTACAATGACAGAGTCTAAAAACCAGTGCTTTGTCAAACACGAGTTACAAGTTTTTACTTACTTGACTTTGTGCTGCTCCTTAGGGAGTATCCTTCACCTGTCTCCTCCAGCAGTGAAAGCTCACCATTTCTTGATGCCTGTGCGTTGACATCAATGAGTCCAAACTGCCTGCCTTTATTAAATTCCTTGTGTCTGCTCTCCTTTTGGGAAACGGACCTTCGGTGAGCAAGTTTTGTCTTCAAGGCCTCCGTACTTAGGTCCTTTTTGTACCGAGTAGCAAAAGTGGAAGCCATCCTGCTGTTTTCTAGATGCGAAGTGAGAAAGATTATAGGCTATGGATGCCCGCCCTTTTGGGGCACCCTACTTGCAAAACAGTAGTGTATGGAAGTGAGAGCTGGACCACAAAGAAGGCTGATCGCTGAAGAATTGATGCTTTTGAATTATGGTGCTGGAGGAGACTCTTGAGAGTCCCATGGACTGCAAGAATATCAAACCTATCCATTCTGAAGGAAATCAGCCCTGGGTGCTCACTGGAAGGACAGATCGTGAAGCTGAGGCTCCAATACTTTGGCAACCTCATGAGAAGAGAAGAATCCTTGGAAAAGACCTTGATGTTGGGAAAGATGGAGGGCACTAGGAGAAGGGGACGGCAGAGGACGAGATGGTTGGACAGTGGTCTCGAAGCTACTAACATGAGTTTGACCAAATTGCGGGAGGTAGTGGAAGACAGGACTGCCTGGCGTGCTCTGGTCCATGGGGCCTACAGCAGAAACCTGAGCACCTTGTTTATCTCCTGTCTGGCAAGTTACCTGTTAATGTTGGATTACCAGGGAGCCTAGCCACGCCGTGTTTGCTTGGTACATTTATGAACATTTATTATATATATAAAAGACCTTAAAATTCTTATAACAGCACCCCTGACCAGTTGCAGATGACTCGAGTTGTGGCGCTCATCTCGCTCTATAGGCCAAGGGTCATGTGGACAGCAGGAGTAAGCCTCTTCTGGGGAACCAGAGCAGCGCAGAACAAGTGGCTACTTTAAGATGTGCAATCGGGAAGAACGTAATGAAACACCATCCTGACACAAGGGTCAGCAAACTTTATCAGCAGGGGGCCGGTCCACTGTCCCTCAGACCTTGTAGGGGGCAGATTATATTGGAGGGGGGCAATGAACAAATTCCTATGCCTCACAAATAACCCAGAGTTGCATTTTAAATAAAAGGACACATTCTATTCATGTAAAAACACGCTGATTCCCGAACCATCCACAGGCTGGACTGAGAAGGCGCTTGGGCCAGATCCGGCCCCTGGGCCTTAGTTTACCTACCCGTGTTCTGAGATATTTGGATGAGGGATGTTTTGCAAATCTAACACATACCGTAGTAGAAAGTTCCCTGCTGCAGGATCAGGCGAAAGGGGGCAAAGCATCCAGATCTCACAGTGGAAGACCAGGTACCCCAGTTAGGAATCCTACTTGTGGCTCCCAGCAACCGCCACTCAGAAGCAATTGCTGCCTCCCAGCTGTGGAGGCAGAGCCTTCGTGGCCATTGACTCCAATGGGTCTACTCCAAGAAGGACTGGCACCGCACACCACCTATTATCCCCAATTAGTCAGGGGAAAGCGCGCGCGTGGAAAGTAGCTGCGATAGCAGCCTCCGCGATTCTGCCAAACCCTCATTGTGAAAGCCGTCCAAGTAGGCGGCCATCCTGTGGCAGGGAGTTCCGCAGACACGCTACGCGAAGGAGGACTAGAGTTCGGCCGATGCTTCCCAACCCCGCTCATAAGACGAGGAACGAACCGCCAAGCGACCGATCCTCCACCCACTCAGTCCCTTCCTCCCCCTCCCCATTTAAGGGGCCTTCTCAGCCCCCACAGCCGGCCGGCCAACTCACCAAACGCAACCTACTAGCTCCAGCGTCGACCCTCAAACTGCCTCTCGGCTGGCCGCAAATTCAAATATTATAGTCCCCGTCGCTGATTGGTCGCTGGCGTCAGAATGAACAGCGCCCATTGGCTGTTTCGCCGACCAATTGGAGGCTCTCTTGCTCACGCCCGCTTTGGGAGGGAAAAACAGCGTCGCCCCCTCCCTTCTTATTTCACGCCGCGTCTCTCTTTTCCACGCCCTCCGCCGCACTTCCATCCAGGGCCACTGATTGGCCCGAAGCTGAGAATTCCGTCACTCGCTCTTTCATTAGCTAGCTTCTTCGTTTCAGAGAGCCGCTGGCATAGAGGTAGGTAGATGAGAGAGGCGCGCGCCTATTAGGTACCAGCGGGACTCGATGCTTCTCCTGGAAACTCCAGGAATTCGATGTTGATTTTTAAAATGTAGCTTCTACTGCAACCGACAAGCGGGCAACAGAATGGCCACCCAACCTCTGCTTAAAAACCTCCAAGGAAGGACAGCATCTCTTTTCCGCCTCTTTCCCAGTCAAACAGCTCTTACTATCATAAAGTTCCTCCTGATATTTACTTGGAATCTTTACTTGATGATGTCAGCTTTTAAATTAATCAGTAATTTTTGGGGAACCCCCAAGAGAGTGGGGCCCTGAGCTATAGCTTCTTTAGCTTATACGTAAATCCGGCACTGGCCTGGGGTGTTAGTGGAAGGCTGGTGCCTTTGCCGGGGGGCACATCATGTTCCTGTTGGGACAGTTTGTCCACCTTTGGTCCCCTGCACCCTGAACTCAGCTCTCACCTAGCAACTGTTCGCATAAAACAGCAGCTACACCTCGTTTGGGCCTCCCTTTTGCAGCCCCCTCCCTGAGACTGCACCCAACCCAACAAAATATGTCTAGGATATATTGCTTTTAAAAATTTGCTGCTGCCACTGGGGGGGGGATATTATCTGCAGTATTTGTTATTCTCGGAGAGGAATATTCCAAGGGAACCCTGAAGTTGTGCTGTGCGCAGCTATATCACATTTATTATGTCTATGTTCAACAAGAAGCGGAAGTGGGCGGAGCTCGGAGACCGGAAAAAGAAGTTCCTCGGCTCTTCCCCACGTTGTTGATTCTGGTGCTGGTTTCCCCTGGACTTTTGCAGAGCCTGATTTTTTGCTGTCTGTGAAGCCGCTGCAGGTCAGTTGGTGGTTGGGGTGTTTTTTTCGGGGGGCAAATATTTCTTTCCTCTGGCTTTCCTGTCTCCTCTTTGTTTGTATTTGTTTGATCCAGCCCCCACTTTTCGCATTAAAGGAATGCACGTAGTTTCGTTGGAAGGCGGTTAACCTGTGGAACTCACTGCCACAAGGCGTAGTGACAACCGCGAAGTCGGATAGCATTTAAAAGGAATTAGGCAAATACATGGAGGAGATCTCTGTTGATGGGTGCTAGGCACGAGGCGCTATATATTAGTTACAGGAAATCGCAAGTGGGGATAATGTTGATCTACCCCGTTCCTGCTTGTATCCCTCCCTTTGGCTGGCCAATGGAAGACTAGGAAGCTGGACGATGTCTGTACTTTTCTTTTCTTTCTTTTCCCCCAAATATATTTATTGGTTTTATAATAACTGGGGGGGAAACATATAAAACACGAAAATACAACAATACAAAAAATCACATAAAACACAAGAATACAAAATACAAAAAGAAAAAATGAAAAACAACCATATGGTATTTATCATTCATGTGTCCTGACACTGTTGACTTCCTCATGTCCCTCCTTGCTGTGTTTCATTGTATATCATCCTTAGTAATTTCTATATCATACTTCAATGATCTTATTTTTACCTTAACTAACAAATTTCAGAGATAGTTCCAGGTAGGTAGCCGTGTTGGTCTGAGTCGAAACAAAATAAAAAAAATCCTTCAGTAGCACCTTAAAGACCAACTAAGTTTTTATTTACACGAAAGCTCATACCAAAATAAAAACCTAGTTGGTCTTTAAGGTGCTACTGAAGGAATTTTTAAATTTCAGAGATGTCTGTACTTTTCAATGAAATCAACATACTTCGCTGAGCCTGGTTCTAATATTCGTAGTGGTAATACCCCATGAAAACTTATTATTATCTTCCTTTGTGCGTTTATATGTCAGGTATAGAGATAGGGATATATCCCAAGTGCTAAAGAGACATGGTAAACAATTTAAAAAATACATATTTTTGTTGCATCATATGGTATTATTTTAAAAGCCAGGAATTATGCCAGGGCAGGGTGTATGACCTCAGTTAATACTGTCAGTATTTTCTGTGCAGTAGATTTCCAGCAGTTGTGTGTGTCCCCTTACCTAATCCTTCTAAGTAGAGATGGGAGCAATTGCACCTGGGGTGTTTTCCATGGGCCCAGCCATTAAGCTCCCATAAACTGACATAATCCTAATGATAATAATAATAATTTTATTATTTTTACCCCGCCCATGTGGGTTGCCGCAGGCAGCCACTCTGGGCAGCTGCCAACACTCATAAAAACACAATAAAACATTGAACATTAAAAAACTTCCCTGAAAAGGACTGCCTTCAGATGTCTTCTAAAGGTTGTCTATTTACATATCTCCTTGCCATCTGATGGGAGGGCGTTCCACAACTTGAATTCCTTGGCAGAAAGTACACTATGTATCCATTTAACTATTCTATCCTGCCAATCAGCTACATAGGATTATCTTCTTGTCCGTTCACCCCCCTATTGCTAGTGGTGTTGTCAAATATTTGGCAGGGCACAATACATGGTTTTCAGGGGCTGCATTTTCCTTCGTAGGTCACACGTTGTCAGGACCACATATTCTGCAAAGTCACTGGCTGAACTATTACTCCTCCTCTCCAACTGAAATGAAACCTGCAGTCATGGGGGTATATCTGCTGACATTAATCCTGCATTGAGCTAGCTTCTTCTCTTCCCCCTTCTTGTCATCTCTGTGGTCTCTTTTTGCTTACAGGATGACACTTAGATAGATGGACCAATGGTATGACTACCTGAACCTGCAGTAGCTCTCCAAGCAGGAATCTGCTGCTGTCAGAGATTGAACCTAGGATGCTTTGCATGCAAGACAGATTCTCTACCACTGAACTACACTTCTTTAGAACTACCTTATATTTTAGTATCTGCATTGTGCGTAGAAAGCTTGCGGTGCTTCCTTTTTTATATATATAATGATTTTTATTGATTTTATAAACACAAAAGAGAAAAACAAAAAATCAACAACAACTTAAAAGGCAGTAAAACACATTAAAAACAATAACATAACAATAAAAAAAGAAAGAAAACAAACATCTAATTACAAATCCAAATTTCTTTAACATTGTATATAGGGACCTCCTCGAGTTCTCTCCATCTGCTCATTTTTATCTTTTAGCAATTTCTAATGCATTTTTAAATACATATCTTAAAATTTCAAATCTATCCTTTCTGTGTACTTCACTTAGATTTTAAATCCTCAGCTTCTATCCAATTCTAAAACTATTCTTGGTATACAATTTTTGCATGTTTTTTCAAATAAAGTCTTTCCACTCTTCTTCTGTCGCTTCTTCTCCCCGGTCGTGGATTCTTCCGGTCATCTCAGCCATTTCCATGTACACCCTCATCTTCATTTGCCAATCGTCCACTGTTGGTAATTCATGGGATTTCCAGTTCTTAGCTAGAAGATGATCCCAGGGTTCGGGGAAGTTCATTTGGAAAGGGGTATTGTGGTCCTGAGCCGTGTAAGGTTTTATAGGTCTAAACCAGCACTTTGAATTGGGCCCGGAACCTAACTGGTTTATAATTGATTATAATGTGTTTAGCTAAGCTCATCTCTCTGGCCATTTGCATCTAGGAGGAACGATGGTGCGCAAGCTGAAATTCCACGAGCAGAAGCTCCTCAAGAAGCTGGACCTGGTGAACTGGGAGGCTGCCTCTGGAAACCTTGCCGAGCTGCGAGTGCTCCGCCGCTTCCGCTTGCAGCGCAGGGAGGACTACACCCGCTACAACCAGCTGAGCCGCGCGGTTCGGGAGCTGGCCCGCCGCATTCGGGACCTCGGTGAAGCGCCGGAGTCGGCGGCTTTCCGGGCTCGGAGCACTGCCGCTCTCCTAGAGAAGCTCTATGCCATGGGGTTGGTGTCCTCCAAGAGCTCTCTGGAGCTGTGCGACCGCGTCTCGGCCTCCTCCTTCTGCCGCCGCCGCCTGCCTTGCCTGCTCCTGAAGCTCCGTATGGCCCAGAACTTGAAATCGGCCGTCACCTTTGTGGAACAGGGGCACGTCCGAGTTGGGCCCGAGGTCGTGACGGACCCGGCCTTCTTGGTGACTCGGGCGATGGAGGACTTCATCACCTGGACCGACTCCTCTCGCATCCGCCAGCATGTGCTCAACTACAATCAGGAACGGGATGATTTTGATTTGGCTTGCTAATTATTATTATTTTTTAAGTGGGGGCACCCTTTCCCAATTTGTTGACCTGACTTATTTATTAAATTTGTACGCTGCCCTTCACCCGAAGATCACAGGGCAGTTCACAACATAAGAATGTCCAATGAGAACACAAAATACAGAATAAAACAAAAACATCTATCTCTTGCGCAATCCTTGTGGACCACAGGGGTGGGTAGACCTGGAATGCTTAGCCCAGGTAATCTCCAAGGGCCCTAACATTTTCCCCACTTGGCAGTTAATGCCCTGATTAATGTGGATAGTCTTGATATTTTGGAAGGTAACTGTTTACCGCTGCTTGCAATAGTGACTCTGCTGTCCGGTTTGTGTGTGTAGATCCTAACGATGCCTGTATGTCATATTCATTTTTTAAAAAATATCATTTTTGTCCAACATTAAGTACTGTAAGATAAAGACATGACGTAAAAGAAAAAAGGAAGGAAGGAAAGAGAGATAAGGAAAAAGATATAGAAAAGAGCTTTCAAGAGGAAATAGAAAAGATAGAGTTCAGAGATTAAAGAACTTCCGGTTCTTCATCTGTCTGCTATATATAAACAATAATCACTTCATACATGCCAATGTAACACCTAACAAAACCACTTTCTATAAACAAACAGTATCTTCCATCTCCAAATCCAATTGTCATTATTCCTTTTTCTCAGCACTCCATTTTCCTATATTCTTATATTCCGATGGCAAAGGTTGAACTGCAATGGCACCTTCTCTTTACTTTAGGGAAAAAAACAAAATGACAGGCTTGGGACTTGGATAACACGCAGAGAGAGACAGTCTCCACCAGAGGGTGGTGGACTAAAAGTTGTCGGCGCATGCTTGGAAAAGCAAATGCACTGTCTGGCATTCTCTCTGTCACAGACATCTTACAGGAGAAGTTAAATAACAGATTATATTTGACTGCTCCCTAGAAAACAACCCCAAATCTTGATCCATCTTTAATTAAAAAGCCAACAAGCAGTATCATTCACTTCTGATCGCGGACTGGATGGCTGCCCACAACTAATCCACACAGCTATTCTTTTCAAGGATCTGCTCCCCCCCCCCCCCCGGCACCTCAGCAAAATAATTTCCTCTCTGTCTCTATGGTAACATGTTCCTTGATAGTACAGTAGAAGTCATTCCGCTGCTGAATTTCTTGGCTGGTACCTCAGTCTTTGAATCAATGCTTAAGTGTTTGTGCATTTCTCTCACACTGCTCTGCTGTGCTGGCCCCAGTTGCGAGCAAGAAACCTTCCCCTCCCTCGGTATTTCTCACTTTGACAGTAGCTTTGCCACCATAATGCATTTTGAGATGACTGTTTTGGTTGGGGGGGTGAGATTAGCATTCTGTGTGTTTCACTGTCACTTAATTTGTTTAGTTACAGGTAGGTAGCAGTGTTGGTCTGCCATAGTAGAAACAAAATAAAAAAATCTGAAGAGTCTGAAGAAGTGTGCGTGCACACGAAAGCTCATACCAATGACAAATTTAGTTGGTCTCTAAGGTGCTACTGGAAGGATTTTTAAAAAATTATTTTGTTTTAATATGTTTAGAACTTTTACCGTCTTTCCATGAAATCGACCTTGGCTTTTGCCAAGTTTAAAACAAAACCATGCACTCATCAATTGTTTCTGAAAACCTAACAACATAGAATCATAGAGTTGGAAGAGACCACAAGGGCCATCCAGTCCAACCCCCTGCCAGGCAGGAAACACCATCAAAGCATTCCTGACAGATGGCTGTCAAGCCTCCGCTTAAAGACCTCCAAAGAAGGAGACTCCACCACACTCCTTGGCAGCAAGTTCCACAGTCGAACAGCTCTTACTGTCAGGAAGTTCTTTCTAATGTTTAGGTGGAATCTTCTTTCTTGTAGTTTGAATCCATTGCTCCATGTCCGCTTCTCTGGAGCAGCAGAAAACCTTTCTCCCTCCTCTGTATGACATCCTTTTATATATTTGAACATGGCTATCATATCACCCCTTAACCTTCTCTTCTCCAGGCTAAACATACCCAGCTCCCTAAGCCGTTCCTCATAAGGCATCGTTTCCAGGCCTTTGACCATTTTGGTTGCCCTTCTCTGGACACGTTCCAGCTTGTTGGTATCCTTCTTGAACTGTGGTGCCCGGAACTGGACACAGTACTCCAGGTGAGGTCTGACCAGTACAGTGGTACTATTACTTCCCTTGATCTAGATGCTATACTCCTATTGATGTAGCCACAAAATATGATTCTTTGGCTACCCATTATTTCCTTATTTCATTTATATGCCACCACTCCTCCAAGGAGCTCAAGGTGGCGTTTGTAGTACTCATTTTCCCCATTTTATCCTTGCAAGAACCTCCTGCGCGGTAGGCTAGGCTGAGAGCAGGTGACTGGCCCAAGGTCACTTGGGGAGCTTCGTGGCCGAGTGGGGATTCGAACCCTACACTCCCAGGGCCTAGTCAAACACTTAACAACTACGCCAAAACAGGCAAGGCAATTTATGATCCATTCCGTGACGTTCTAAAATGCTTGTTAAGTTAACTTTCAATGGCTTTTGAGTGTGTTTGAATGCTTAGACTGAAATTCTGTATACGATTTAGGGCTGAATCCAGCGCGGAATACACCCCTTGAAATTAATATACAAGACTAATCTAAATTACAGTGGGTCTGCTCTGAATTGGCTGCAGTCCCTATTAACAAAACTTGTGTCGGGCAAGCTTGGAATTTATTCTGCATAAGCATGGAGTGGGCTATAAGAGGTTTTTCAACAGGCCACTTGCTGCTGGTTGCAGCAAGTAAAATAAAATTGCTTTGCATCTGACACACACATGTGCAAATGTGCAAGGGTTAAGTTACCTTTCTGCAGCTGCCTTTTTGCAATCTCTTTCCAAGGCTTTGCATTTGCTGCGTAATTGGCACTCTGAATCTGTGGTTGTGCATAGCTGTAACCGGTGCATAATTAAAGTGGCTTTCTCTGACACGATGCAGCAGCAGCAGCAGCAGCAGCCCACGTAAGGCAAGCCCTTTCTGCAACGCTGCCTGGCAACTGAGAGCTCCTTCTGCTGCTGTTGTTGTTGTTTAGGCGTTTAGTCGTGTCCGACTCTTTGTGACCCCATGGACCAGAGCACGCCAGGCACTCCTGTCTTCCACTCCTTCTGCTAGTCATTTGCTATCGCATTCCCAGTGCAGAGGCTTATGCCACTATGCCAGCATTCCACGTTCTGCAGTGGCTAAAGTACAAGTGGGATGGTACACGTGAACCTTCCGGGGTCCAGCTTTCTCCAACTCCGCTATCTGATCACCTTTCACCTGTGTAAGCCTTTACATATCAGTAATGGACTGTGCCAGGCAGAAGGTCTTCTTTGGCAATCACTTATAGCCAAGTAAGCTTGTCTTCCATGAACACGGTCTTAACAGGTAGGTAGCCGTGTTGGTCTGACGTAGTCGAAACAAAATAAAAAAATTCATTCCAGCAGCACCTTAAAGTTTTTTATTTTGGTATGAGCTTTCGTGTGCATGCACACGAAAGCTCATACCAAAATAAAAACTTAGTTGGTCTTTAAGGTGCTGCTGGAAGGAACGGTCTTAACAGTGAGTCCATAAGTGACTGTAAAGGCCAATTCTGGATCCACACGTCCTCCCACAGTGGGGACATTGGTTTCGGGCAGGAGTTGAACACAGCGAGGAATTGCTGAAGTGCCTTGCCTTCCTCTTAGCACGTTTCTTCCTCTCATCCTGAGTTCGAATGTCTTCAAAGTCCATGACACCTTGGGTAAAGGCTGTTCTCCAATTGGAGCACTTGCAGGCCAGTGTTCACTAATTGTTGGTGTTTATACTGCATTCTAAAAAATATTTGCCTTGAGAAAGACTTATAAATGCCATCCCCAACTCCTCAAAATATTCCATCAATGGTGTCTCCCAAAAAATTTTTACACATCACTTGGGAAGACAGGCAAACTAATGCCAGTGTACTGGAAGAAGCAAAGGTCACCAGTGTCAAAGCAAGGATTCTTCAACATCAACTTCGTTGGACTGGTCATGTTGTGCAGATGCCTGATTATCATCTTCCAAAGCAACTACTCTATTCTGAACTTAAGAATGGAAAGTGTAATGCCGATGGTCTACAAAAGAGGAAGAAGTTAATAGTCTTTTCTTCAACCTTTTAAGGACAGTGCTAGATCTTGCTGTTCATTTTCAAGGTCCTTTGACAGTTATTATTGGGTGGCCAGGAAATGAGAATAAAGTTTACGTATATTTCATACCTTTTTCATCTGTTTTTCTTAGTCTTGTGGTTGTTGCATTCTCACAGCTGCCCCCTGTTGCTGCTACCACACCCCCTTTGCTTCCTCCCAGCTCTTCCACCTGTTTTTCTCTAGTACACAAACTGAATATACTTTGGCCTGCTAAAGTTGCCCATGTTCTTATATTAGAACCATGCCTTTGCTAAGCCTCCCCCGCCCAGCTCTAAAAAAATGCATGCACGCTTTCACACACGTAGAGTTCTTAGCATTAGATCGGATATAAAACATTCTGCAGGACAGCTCAGCTCTTCTGCAAGGCTTGAAAGGCATCAACATTTTGTCACATTCATTGCAGTAATGGTTCCAACTTGACCTGGTAGAAAGCTAATGGTCTTCATTTACAGAGGTTGGACTGTAAACATTCCGATAGCTTTTTGCTCCCCAGGTGGTTGGAATGTTGTTGAACATTCTGTGCCATCCCACTAGCCCAGGCGATTGATATCACAGGCTGTACCACCACAGGAACAAAACAATATGGACTATGTTGCAAGGCATCTTTCCATTTCCATAATGGTTCAGGTGTCACAGATCCCCTGAAAAGCCAACGGTTTATTTTATATACTTCTTAATTAAAATAATAAACTTAATAATTTATCTGTGGTCATCTTCCAAGGCCCTTCTTCATGTGCCTCCTCCTCGAGAGGTCCAGAGGGTAGCAAGACAAGAATGGGCCTTTTCTGCAGTGGCGTCGTCCGTGGAATGCTCTCCCCAGGGAGGCTTGCCTAGCACCTTCATTATACACCTTTAGGAGCCAGGTAAAAATGTCCCCTTTCAACCAGGCCTTTGGCCGATTAAAATTCTATGGCCTTTTAAATGTGTTAGGGGAAGGGTTATTTTTATTGTTAAAAACACACACACACAAAACCTTTTTAAAAACTTCTATCATGCATTTTTATCTTGTGAACCATCCTGAGATCTTTGGATGAAGGGAGGTATATAAATTTTAATAATAATAATATACATTTTTATACCACCCTTCATCCAAGTATCACAGGGCAGTTTACAATATAGCAACACAGAAGCATATAACATAGTAACAAATAAAAAAAGTCACACACATACAGAGTTTAAAAAGCCATAGATTGTTCAATTAGTCAAAGGCGTGGGAGAAAAGGAACACTTTTCCTGGCGCCTAAAGATATGTAACGAAGGGGCCAGGCGAGTCTCCCTTAAGAGAGCACCCCACAAGCAGGAGAATTCCACAAACTTCCACTCTGGACCACTCATAGATGAAGCCTTGAGGTATTGCTGCCCTGAGCTGTTTAAGGCTTTGCAAGTCAAAACCAGCACTTTGAATTGGGCTCAAAAACTAACTGGCAGCCAGTGCAGTCAGCTCAAAAACTGCGTAATATGCTCAAACTGTCTGGCACATCCACTTCCTCACCCGTAGATGTAAAGGAGAAAGGCTGTGCATTAGCCAAGGCAATGGAACTTCCATGTTCAGCAGCAGTATATCACTATACCAGCTACTGGGGAAGACTGCGGCCTTTGTGTCCTGCTTTCAGACCCTCCAAGTGTCCCTATTTTCCAGATATGTCCCTGATTTAGATAAGCTGACCTGGATCCTGGAATGTCCCAGTTTTCCTTAGGATGTCCCTATTTTCATTGGAAAAATGTTGGAGGGTATGGAGTTATCACACACACACACACACACACACACACCGAGCCATCTGAAGGCAATCCTGTAGAGGGAAGGTTTTTAAAATGTTTTACTGTGTTTTTACATATGTTGGAAGCTGCCCAGTGACTGGGGCAACTCAGTAAGATGCGCGGGGTATAAATAGTAAAATTATGGAATGGGACGTCCCTATTTTCATTGGAGAAATGTTGGAGGGCATGTGCATTTCTGGGTGGCCGCTGTTGGCAACAGAGTGCTGGATGAGACATATTTTGGGTCCCACTCAGTCTCTTTAACATTTCCTTTAACCCAGGGATCTGTAAGGTTTACCTCTCCTGGGCTGGGTTCACTCCAGCGGAGATCCCTCTGTGATTTCCGGCATCTGGGCAGATGCGATTTCTGTTGCCGTGGAAGCAAGTCCCTGTGCTAACCGGCGCAGCGTGTGGGAACTCACCAAGCGGGCAGCTCGTGGGCCGGTTAAATGACCCCCTCCCCCGTGGGCGCTTGTGGCCGATGGGCCTTAGGTTGCCTACCCCTGCTTTAACCATTGTCCAAATGGGACCAAACGGCTTGGGAACAGCTGCAAAGGCATCTAGCACCTTTCCACCCCTTGAGGAAAATGTCTCCACTGACACGCAGCTCTTAGCCTATCTTGAGCGAAAAATAGGGAGCTGTGCACAGTGTCTGCAGGCAATTGTTTTCACGGTTAAAGCAAACAGCTCGGTGATAAGGTGGTTTGCGCCCATGAAAAGCCCTGATAAGTGCAATAATTAAATAATCCACTGCCCACACACCAGAGCTGCAGAGGTTTGGCTGATCCCCTAATTACTCTGACAGAATCAGACTTCTTCCTTGGACGGTGATAAGATAGGGCTGTAATTTTATCTCTTGTTTTCTTCATGCCTGGGAAAGGCTGAGATGCCGAGAGGCTAAGTGTCTCGGGGCAATTTATACAATATGCAGACCATCCTTTAGCAGAAGATTGTCAAAGCTTTGCATTGTGGGGGTGGCTGGTATCAGGCTGCCTGTAAGATTAGCACCACATGTTAAAAACAAAAAGCCCACCAAACCAAATAAACTTTAAAAAAACTGGCACCAGGCCCACGTTAAGGTTAGCACTTTCTGGGGGGAGAAAAGTTGGTATAATTAAACTGGGTTTAAGAGTTAGAATCAGGCTTTTAAAAAGCTGGTTCCAGCCTGATGTTAAGAGTTGTCATATTTCGTTAAATAACGTGATACCAGAATTGATGACTCAATTCTTATTCTGCACTGGTTGGTACACACCTAGAGTTCCAGTTCTGGGCAACTCCATTTAAGATGGACATTGATATACCCAGAGCATCAACAACACAGAGGAGGCTGACCAGGATGGTGCAAGTCCTGTGAGGAACGGTTGAAAATGCTGGGTATGTTTCACCTAGAGAAAAGGAAGGTTAAGTGGAGACGTGAGAGTGGCCTTCAAATATCTGAAGGGTTGTCCTGCAGAAGATAGGAGACTTTCTCTATTGCTGCAGTCTGCAGAAAGCAGAAATTAAGAGGACGGGTGATTGTAGCCCAGTTGTTAAGACTTCACATGCAAAAGGTCTCTGGTTCAATTCCCAACACCTCCAGGTGGGACTGGGAACGTCCCCTGCCCCAAACCCTAGAAAGTTGGCTGCTGTCACCCAGTGTCAACAGTACTGAACTAGATAGGTAAATGGTTTGATTCAGTATAATGCAGCTTTTCATGTTCCTATGGCTGGAAACAGTGAAGCAGATTTTGGCTTAACTTTAGAAGGATCCTCATGCTAGAATGGATAGATCAGGCTGCCTTAGCAGGGGATCCGATCTCCTTTGCTTGAGGGATGGAAGCAGAGGCTGGGCAGTGATCGGTCAGAGATGCTGCAATTGCACTCCGCATTGCGGAGGTTGAACCAGGTGGTTCCTTCCCTCTCTGTGATGGCATGAGTTCTAAGGTTGGCACTTGGCTTTCAAAAGAAGTCGGTAGCAACCTGGCTCTAAGGATGGCACCTTGTGCCTGGTTCCAAGATTGGCACTTGGCTTTAAAAAAGCTGGCACTGCAACTTGGCATCAAAACTGGCACCATCTTGTTTTTAAGCCTGGTTCCAACATCGACACTCGGCCTTGAAAAGGCTAGTACTCAAACTGGCATTAAGACCAGTATCATTGTTGTTTTTGAAATAGCGTGTGTGTTTAGTTTTAATTATACCAATGTTTTAATTGTTTTTTTAATTGTTGTTTCTATGCCCGCCCCCCAATGTTTTTAGCTGTTCTTAATCTGTAAGATGCCTTGAGTCCCTGACAGGGGGAAAAATGGTGTGGTAAGGTGTGGAGTCTCCTTCTTTGGAGGTCTTTAAGCGGAGGCTTGACAGCCATCTGTCAGGAATGCTTTGATGGTGTTTCCTGCTTGGCAGGGGGTTGGACTGGATGGCCCTTGTGGTCTCTTCCAACTCTATGATTCTATGATAAGTATAAACATACATACAAACAAACAAACAAGTGCTGGCTCTAGCTTGACTCTAAGGTTAGCTCCTGGGCTTTATGAAGCTAGCCCTACAACCACCAGCTAACATTAAGATCAACATAAGGATTATTAATAATAGTGCCCTGCAACCTGGCACTACTAAAGTGGTCACCCTGTTCCCTTTGAGTCTTTAATGCATGCATTTTTATATTGCAAACTGCCCTGTGATCCTTGGGTGAGGGGCGGTACAGAAATTTAACAAATAAGAATAATAGTAATAGCAGTAAGAAGCCTGGCTCTAATGCCAGCCCTGGACCTGGCATTACTAAAGCGGGCACCCTCTTCCCTTTGAGTCTTTAACGCATGCATTTTTGTGTTTTTACACTGCAGACCATTCTGTAATCCTTGGAGGGAGGTATAGAAATGTAAATAATAATAGCCAGCCCTTCAACCTGGCACTACTAAGCAGTCACCCTCTTATGTTTGAGCCCACATATATTTTTGTGCTCTGTGATCCTCGGAGGGAGGTATAGAAATGTAAATAATAATAATAATAATAATAATAATAATAATAATAATAATAATAATAATAATAAAGCCAGCCCCGCAACCCGGCATTACTAAAGCGGCTGCCCTCTTCCCTTTTGTATATTTTTGTGTTCTTCCACTGCAGACCGCCCTGTGATCCTCGGAGGAAGGGCGGCAAAGGAAACGAACCAATACCAATATTAATAACCGCCGTACCGTAAGTGTGGGTCTCGGCGGGCGGCCCCCTGGGCGCTGGGCCCCAGGGCCTTTCCCGCGCCGGGGCTTGTGTGGGTGTCCCGGGGGCTGAGCTTGGCCCTGGGCCTCAAATCTACTAAGCTCCGCGGGGGCGGTCTGCCTGGCTGTCCCTCCCTGTCCCGGCTGCTGCTGAGGCGGCGGGGAGCCGGCGAGGCCCGCCGGTCGGAGAGGGCGCCTGGTCGGCCCAGCCCTGCCCGCCGGCCTGCTGCTGCAGCAGCAGCCTCCCCCGGCGGGCGGCGCCCCACTCGGCGCCGCTGCTCCGCCCCGGGCCTTGGATTGGCGGGAGGCCGCGGCTCCTCCCAGCGCCGGTCGGGGGCCGAGCGAGGGAAGCGGGACGGAGGAGACGTCGGCGAAGGTAGCGCCGGAGGAGGAGGAGGAATAAGGAGGAGGAGGAGGAGGAGAAGCGCCGCCGCCAGCAGAAGAAGGAGAAGGAGCGTCGGAGGCCCCAGAGACGCCCCCTCGCCAGGTGAGGCTAGGCCGCTCGCGGGAGGGCCCGCGCCGGGGGCTCGCGTGGAACCTGCCGCGGGCCTCGGGAACCACAGCGGGGGGCTTTCTTCACCCCCTCACCAAAACAACCCCCGAGGGCGCCCTTGGGAGCCCCACACCCCAAAGCCCGCTTTTCAGCGCTATAATAAGACCTACCCCCTATATGAGGGGTTCCCCCCCTTGAAGGATTGTAGGGGAATTCTCCTTTCCTTTTTTGGGGGGGGGCTTGATATTTGAGGCGGGGTCGTTCGGGTTTCAGCCTCATTCTGGGAAGAGGAACCCCCTCCCCCCCTGCACATATTTTGGGGTGCCTGTGGGGTGGAAATCGAGGTGTCTCCATCCTTTTTTGGGGGGTGGGGGTTTGGCCCTCCTCTTTAGCTTTGGGGGTATGGGGGGGGGCTTCTCCGTATTCAGGGCTTAAAGAGGATTTGGACTGCCTTTGCATTTCAGGGTTGTTTTTTTGTGGGGCGGAGGCTTCTCGTCCCCATTCCCCCCACCCCCTGCTTGAGTGTAGGAGGGCCCCTATATTTAGGATTTTGTCGTGCTTGGGGAATATGGAGTTGGAGTCCCTGCTGCTTCCAGGGTTTGGGATGATGGAGAGGTTTTCTGTTTCCAGGAGGCAGGGATTTGGGGCGAGGGCTCCTTTCTTCACACTCATATTCTCCCCCCCCCTTTTTCCCCTACTCTTTGGGATTTGATTCTGTGCCTTTTGAAGGCTGCCCCTAAGCCAAACGGTTCCCTTAAATTCGAGAGAGGAGGTTTTACCCTGCTGCTCGAATTGCAAAGACTTCCTTGTTCCATCACCTGGGACCTCGGAGGAGCTTCACATACATCTCAGCCCCCTTTTTGCTTTGGGGATTAGGAAACTGGAGCAATTGCCAGCCCAGGTCCCAAGGGCTCCTTATGACAGGATGAGCAAGCCCGTTTGAATTCAGTAGGATTTATTTCTGAGTAGACATGATCGATTATTTTGCTGTTGCATTTGTTAATCTCTTTTCTTACAAAGGTAGCTCTTTTGCATTGAAGCCAGTTAAAAGGCAATAAAAACCTAAAACACGGCAATTTGGCGCCGTTAACAAAAAAAGGAGGCAGGACTTACAAGTCATGCTTGGTAGAATCATAGAATCATAGAGTTGGAAGAGACCACAAGGGCCATCCAGTCCAACCCCCTGCCAAGCAGGAAACACCATCAAAGCATTCTTGACATATGGTATTGTGTTGTCCGTTAATGTAGATGGGACTTTACAGTAGTACCTCGGGTTAAGAATTCGTTCTGGAGGTCTGTTCTTAACCTGAAACTGTTCTTAACCTAAGCCACCACTTTAGCTAATAGGGCTTCCCACTGCTCCCACGTTGGCGGAGCACAATTTCTGTTCTCGTCCTGAAGCAAAGTTCTTAACCCGAGGTACTATTTCTGGGTTAGTGGAGTCTGTAACCTGAAGTGTATGTAACCCAAGGTACCACTGTATTTGTTTCTGTCTGTGTCTGCATATAGTTAACTGGACATGGTTCCAAAGATTTCATTGAGCTAGCATATATTTTGCCCTTCAGTTTACTCACTTTATTTTTGTAATTTTAAACTTGTTTTAAACTGGATTTAATAATGTGTTTTAATTGTTGCTTCCCGCCCTGGGATCTTAGTGTGAAGGGCAGGCAATAAATTGTAATAGTAAAAGTAAGGGAAACCCTGTATGCCTGCGTACACAATTTTTCTCTTACCTGCACAGGTAATTGGCATGTGTGACGTGTCATGTGCTTCTTTCCAAAGGGAAGGTTTGAGAAGGGACTGTGCACCCTCAGTGCTGGAGTCCTCAGTTTTTACTCCTTTGCTGTAAAAATATAAGGTATATTCAGGTACAGTATCTCTGTATTGTTTGAGCTATGAGGAATCCTTATTTGGCGATCACTCGTAGCCGAGTAAGATTGTCTTCCATAAACACGGTTTATGGAATCCATGATGGGCATGACTGTTGCCTTGGTGGTAAAATAAGTGGTATTCCTGTGGTAGAATAAGTGACTTTTCACCAGTGCACACTTGTGGATATGAAGAATGAGTCCCATGGTGTTGACTTCTTGCAGGATTTGTTAATGCATGTGTTTTGGGGTGCTCCCAGAGAATAAAAATGAATGGTGTTTTTGCTAATGCTATACAAATACTAGCATTCTTCTAAGCTAGTTATGCAATATGTGATCTCATAAAATGTACTGACTACTGTACCTTAGAAGAGCTAGTTCTTTGGGGAAAAAACTACACCTTCCCACTGCTACCCCTTTAACAGAGGATCCCATGGCTGCCTCTGCCCAGGGAATTTCAGCCATTCATTCCTTTTCCATACCTGCCATTGCTATTGATGCTTCTGGGGAAAAGCAATTACCCCATAGCTAGGGTTCCTGCCAGCCAGCCAGCGTAAATTGGGAGATCATTACCTGCCCGCTCCTTTTTCCACAAGGGCTCTCACACCAGTGTAGTTGGTGCTCCGTGGAGGGAACAGATGAAAAAGAAGGTGATGCTGATAATAGGGTTGCCATATCTTGAAGAACAAAAAAGAGGACAGCCCGAGCCGGGGAAAGAGGGGCGCTGGTGATAAATAACCCCCATCCCAGACATTTCCTTTAAAATGTAAAAATCCCCCTGGATGGGCCTGTTGGTCCCCCCAAAAGAGGACATGTCTGGGATTTCCCAGACGTATGGCAACCCTAGCTGATAAGGAATTTGCTAATGGTGCCTCATTCCCTTGAATCTGTATGGGGTCTGGCTGTAGAGGGGACCTGTCAGTTTCACTTTTTGCTCCTGCATTAGAGCCAAGCTGTGCACCCCTCATATTTTATCTTTAAAAATCTTAAGTTGGCAAACTTTGTTCCCTTCCTCTCTGCTGTCCTGCTACAGTTTTCAGGTAAAATGGTGCAAAGTTGAGAGACCCCTCGGGAACTCCATAGTAGGTACATGGGTGAGTTTGCACACTGTCTCTGACTGACTCCAGCTACAAAAACTGTGGCTGCTGAACATGCTCTTGAGCTACGGTGTTGTTTGTGGGTTTTTTTTTGTTGGGTGTTGTTGTTGCTGTTGGGTTTTTGTGATTTATGTGGAAATTCTTCAGTTTGCTTGTTTATATTTTGATGTTTTAGTTGTTGCTTATGCTATGTTGCAGTTATGTATTTTTTCATGTTGTAAGCCGCCTGGAGCATGGTTTTAATTGTGGAAAGGCGGTAGACAAATAAATATATATGCATGTATGTATCCAGGGTTTGAAATTTGCGAGCCACATGTTGCACCTGGCTTCTGACAACTTCCGACCAAGTGAACATGTCCGGGTACCAGGACGGCCATACCATGACGTCTCCACCACCTGGAGGTGCACGCTTGGGGATCATTGGATCTGGACTGTTTTCACACACTAATACCCCATCCTGTAGGATTCTATCAGTTATATTTTATCTGCATAACAGAATGAATTTCTGGAACCAAAATGCTTTTTCTATGCAGCCTGAGCAGCAGCTGTCTCCATTAAGAAGAAGCAGTTGGAATAGTCCAATATATATAGATATATATGGACTGTCCCTGGATCAAGGGACTTTTCTTCTTTAAGTTATCAAAGCTCTTAACCTAGCTCAGGGTTGTCATCTGAACTAGCCCCATGTTTAACTGATAATCAATCACAGTCAGTCCATCATTTGAAAAATAAGACATTAGAGCCATCTTGCCCCAAAAAGGCAAACTAGACATTCTGTTTTGGTGCCTGTAATCTTGGTTTAAGTAGCCATTTGGCTCCTAGAATATATATCTGGGTTCCTAACACCAAATAATAATAATAATAATAATAATAATAATAATAATAATAATAATTTATTATTTATACCCCGCCCATCTGGCCGGGTTCCCCCAGCCACTCTGGGCGGCTTCCAACAAAACAGAAATTCTAAAATACAGAAATCCATCAAACATTAAAATACAGAAATCCATCAAACATTAAAAGCTTCCCTAAACAGGGCTGCCTTGAGATGCCTTCTAAAGGTCTGGTAATTGTTGTTCTCTTTGACCTCTGGTGGGAGGGCATTCCACAGGGTGGGTGCCACTACCGAGAAGGCCCTCTGCCTGGTTCCCTGTAACTTAGCTTCTCGTAGTGAGGGAACCGCCAGAAGGCCCTCGGAGCTGGACCTCAGTGTCCGGGCAGAACGATGGGGGTGGAGACGCTCCTTCAGGTATACCGGACCGTATATCTGAAC
The DNA here is from genome assembly GCF_965207765.1 of Zootoca vivipara. Classification (NCBI taxonomy): domain Eukaryota; kingdom Metazoa; phylum Chordata; class Lepidosauria; order Squamata; family Lacertidae; genus Zootoca; species Zootoca vivipara. The sequence continues at coordinate 129,359,157 of NC_142582.1, read as the reverse complement.
CAAGAGAGGCCAGAGTGCTACCTTGGACCACACTTGAAAATCATATAATTATGGCAAAAGCTCCAAAGATAATGACTGGGAGAAATCTAGACTGAACCTTTCTCCCTAACATGCTAGATAACTTGCATAGCTGAGTGCTGAAATATGCCATTCCCACCTGCGGCAGCCTGAAGTGGATCAATCCAGGAGAAGCTTTACTGTTTGATTTTACTGAGAGTATAAACTGGTTCTTGCCAGTTTCTGTGTCCACAGTACCAAACTGCCCACCTAGAGCTCTGCCTAGTGTTAGGAATGAAATCCACGCCATACAAACTGGCAGTACAGTGTCTTAGCGGCAGCTGTGTTTTTCTAGGTGGGCTCTGCAAATGCAGTCTATTAAAATGCAGTGGACATTTTTTTAAAAAATAAAAAGTGATGCGTATCTTTTCATCCCTGTTTTCGTGCTTGTATGATCAATTCTGTTCCCTTCCCTTTCTTGGTCTCATTGCTGTGTGGCAGTTACATAAAGAGCGTATTGTGGAACTGGATTGGACAGAGTGTCGTCAGATGCGCAGTGACACCTCAGGATTCACTGACGATGCTCTGCAATGGGCTTGACACAGTGTGCACCGAGTGAGCTGGCACCAGGCTTTAAATACTTGGCACATTAGTGTCTCTTTAAAAATTCCTTTTCTTGAAGCCTCAGCGTTGCGCTCATACTAATTGCATGGTTTTGGGTAGGTTAAATATGCTTATGCCATTTTTAAACAAAGGGCATAATGACAGTAGCTTGCGATTCTTGCTTTGGTGTTTGAGGCTTAAAGAATGTCTATGATGTGCATTTTGAGCCGCGGTTCTGAATATGTTATTAGGATGCCAGCCTGAATCTTTTATTAACAAACAGAAGAATGTGACCCCAGGTTGCTGGGGTGGTGGGTATGTGCGTGCGCGCCTGTGCGTAAGGATTTTTTTAAAAAAAATAATACAGCTTTTCTCAAGTGGTTCTACCAATTAATAAGCCAACATGTTCCCATGAATATGGGAATTCACAGTGAATGCAAACTTAAGAGCCATATCAAAATGTGTTGCATCTTTTTTTCTGTAGGAGGCACTTGCCTGCCTTGCTTCTCCACCCTCCCACCCAAATGTTCTTCCTTTAACAAATGGACCAAATGGACTTCAGGACTCTCCCCAGAAGATGCCCCTCACCAGCCCTGCTCCCCATCCTCCGAAGTGCCTTCACCTGGCTGGAATGTGTCCTTTACCTGTGATAATTACTCCATATTTCCTGGATGGAGAATTGTGTGTGAGTGTCAGGAACCTGTGACAAAAAGCCAGAAGCCTTGGACTTCTGTGTTGCTGGAATACAGCGGACTGTACAAAAATAAGGCTTGCATCTGTTTCTCTGCCTACTTTTGCCTCTGGTCCCACCCATTATTTGCATGAGGCTCCTGGAAGATTTGCCATGCCGGAATGTGGTCCTCGGGCTGAAAAGTTTCCCTGTCACAGCTTTCACCCATCACATGGTGGTTTGCGAGGTGGGCCTCTTCCTGCTTGCCTCCTAGTAAGCAGTCCTTCATTAAATACATTTTCATTACCTCCTGTATACCCTCCAGTATACCCCATTATGTAGGTGTTGGTTGATTGAGAACACAACTATCCAATGCATCCTCTCTGTCTTGACAGCTCTGAGCTTTTGCTGTTGCTTTTGACTCAAGAAATGTTCCTGGTGTTGTTTTCTGGACGGCTGGGGTCATATGTACTTCAGGGACCTCGTTTCAAACCTCAGCTTGGCTATGAGCATGCTTGTTGGCCTTCTGAAATGTCTCGAAGATGGAAGTAATAATGGCTCAAGCCAATAAGACAGTGTTAGAAACTCAATTATACAAACTAGGCGCCAAATGGTTCCTTAAAGCAGGGTGGTTGTTGTTGTTGTTGTTTTGTCGTTTAGTCGTGTCTGACTCTTCGTGACCCCATGGACCATAGCACGCCAGGCACTCCTGTCTTCCACTGCCTTCCGCAGTTTGGTCAAACTCATGTTCGTAGCTTCGAGAACACTGTCCAACCATCTCGTCCTCTGTCGTCCCCTTCTCCTTCTTGTGCCCTCCATCTTTCCCAACATCAGGGTCTTTTCCAGGGAGTCTTCTCTTCTCATGAGGTGGCCAAAGTATTGGAGCCTCAGCTTCAGGATCTGTCCTTCCAGTGAGCACTCAGGGCTGATTTCCTTCAGAATGGAGAGGTTTGATCTTCTTGCAGTCCATGGCATTCTCAAGAGTCTCCTCCAGCACCATAAGCAGGGTTACAGTTGCCAAAACGGAATGCCTAGTTGCCGTTTTTGGACCAGATGGTTCAAAAGTCGTATTTTTCCAGTATGATGTTTTTGTTCCTGAAATTCATTCTGATTGTGCAGATACGATATAATGAATAGAATTCTATAGAATGTGTTGCCAGTGTGAAAACAGTCAAGATTCAAGGATGCACCTCCAGATGGTGGAGACGTCAGGCGCCATCCTAGTGCCCTGGCACTGATAGCCAGGTGCAAAATGCTTGTCGCACCTGACAAATTTTGAACGCTGCAATAAGGATACTGTAAAGTCGAAATAAAAAACAGGTGCAAAGCGCCTTACAAGCTAAAAGCACATTTGAACTTTAGGGGCAGGGGCTGCCGGTAGTTTGGTGCCCAACTGAGCTCCATAATGAATGGTCTGGAGTGCATCGTTAGCCAAACCTGCATTCCCATCTTCTCTTTTCCAGGGTTTGTTATGCTTACAGGATTATGTGTGACTGTGCAATGTTGTCTCTTTACGAAAGAGGAGAAAGCCTGGTGTGGCTTACTTATACATGGAGATGAGCTGTATTTTTTTGTGAATTAGGTTGGCTAGACATTTGAACGCATCAAATCAAGAGTACGGTAGCTGTGTTTAAGCCAGCCTCCGACTGTTGAGAAGTCTGAATCTGTTTGGAAACTGATGATGTCCTGGAGGGGATCTTCTAGGCAAGCACACAGAGAAGCCCAATACCCTGGCTGCCTTTCCTGTTGCTCCTGAACCACAGGTCCCTACTAAATGAGACTTAAGATAAGCAGGGAGAAGGCTTGGTCAGGCCCTGACCTCCTTACCGGTAGCTTCAGAGATGGAGACTACACCACCAGGTGCCTTCAGAGCATCTGATAGCAGCTTGCAAGCTAATGATGGGGGATAATAAAAAACCCCTCTTCAGATGCTAATCTGAAGTGTTGGTCCCAAGGCTGACATAAACTGGGAGTGGAACATCTGGCGTAATTTGTGAGCAGCGCCTTCTTAGAGAGTAGGCAATACACTGCAGCCTTTCTCTTACGGTTTATAGCTTCCTCAAGTCTACCACTGACTCTTCTCTTCCCAGTCATAACATGTAAATGCACTTGTTTCGATCATAAACGTCGCTTCCCCTCTGGACTTTCGCTTGTGATGAGTTTGGCCTTTGAAACCATAGCTGGCAAGTTCTCTGCAGTGCATTTCCTCTTTAATAAATGGATAATCTTTTGCTTCGGGGACTGGGTGTGTTTGGGATACTGAGTAGTGCAAAGGAGGGAAGGAGTGTCCAAACAGCTAGGGAGTGAAAGAGTCTCATTCACTAGTTGTTCTGGCACTGCATCCAGCATGTGCCTGCTGTTGCATGGCACTGCCTATCAGCGGTTTTTATTGGGTTTTCAGTAAACGCATGGCAGCAGCTGAAATAAAAACTTGTGTGATGAACAGTCATTAAACAATCAACGCCACTCCCTTACGCTCACCCTGTTTCTTCCTAGTCTTGTGTGAGTTGCTCCCTTCTAGAAAATAGGTATAAAACAAATCTGGGCTCACATCTCTTTGCACACTTCTCATAGTATATGGGCTGTTGTTTTTGTTGGCATCCGTCTGACTCGATAGACAATGGAGTCCTCCTCCAGGGCTGAAGTCAAACCGCTGTGTTGGCAGTACTGAAGTGACCCCCGGGGTGAAAGCCTGGCCAGTGTGCATGGAGGTCCTGGGCTGCCCAGATGGAAGACCCCCCTCTTGGACTCACTGGTGTGGTCCAAAGGAAAGCAGAGCAATACATTTGGTGAAGAGTCTTCTGTCTAAAACCCTGTTACATGGAAGATGGAATAAGTTTGTTTTTTCCTGCTCCAGAGGGTAGGGCTTGAAGCAATGGCTTCAAGTTACAAGAAAGGAGACTCTGACTAAACATCAAGAATAACTTTCTGACAGATAAGAGCAGTTCAGCAATGGAACAGACTCCCCCAGAATGTGGTGGACTCTGTTCCTTGGAGGTTTCCAAGCAGAGTTTGGTCATTGATCCTTAGTTGAGGTTCTTGCATTGCATGGGGTTGGCCAAGATTGGGTTCCCAACTCTACAATTCTATGTTCCTGGAGGGCTGCTGCCATGAGTGTAGACCAGGCATCCCCAAACTGCGGCCCTCCAGATGTTTTGGCCTACAACTTCCATGATCCCTAGTTAACAGGATCAGTGGTCGGGGAAGATGGGAATTGTAGTCCAAAACATCTGGAGGGCCGAAGTTTGGGGATGCCTGGTGTAGACAATACTGAGCTTAGATGGACCAATGGCCTTGACCTCCATGTAAGGTAGCTTCCTATGTTCCTGTATCTGTTGCAATAGGACCTCACACATTTATAGAACAAGATATTGGGTCATCATGAGAGCCTACTGATCTAGACACTGTCTGTTTTCATTGTCAAGAGGGCTGGAGCTTGGGAGAGACCTGCTGTTTCAGCAGTGAACCGGTTCAGATGGATAGCTGCTGATCCTTGCTATGTCCACACTGGTTTCTGAATGTTGCAGAATACCCTGTTACCCCGTTAGCAGGGGGAAGTCTTTTGTAGGAACAAGATTGGCCAAGTTTCTCCAACTGCGCCAGTCTGCAGGGGGCTGAGGAAGTGTCCCGTAAAAATCTGGTGGTTGACCTACAACTCACACTTGGGGGCTAGCGTTTTGTGTGGTGGAAGAGTAGATACAGTAATGTATTTGACCCTGAAGGCATAGCTGCAGATCATTTCCTGAAGTGAGGAGGGTAGTAAAACTGCCTTACCCTGAGTCACACCATTGATCCATCCAGCCCCGTATTGTCCACATTGAGTTCAGGCAGCTCTCCATCCCTACCTGAAGATGCCAAGGACTGAAACTTGGAAAGTTGTGCTGTACCACTGAACTTACGGCCCTTGAGAGAAAGGGGAATTTCACACCTCTTTGCCTTTTTGTGTTTTAAAACAGCTCCACTGCCCTCCTGTTGTTTCTGGATACAATCCAGAGTGCTGTTTTTAACTTTCAGGCACCCGTGGGGCACAGGTATCTAAAGGACTGCCCACTCCCATACAAACCAGCACAGGCATTTGGGGGTCCTCATTGGAGGCTGTTCTCTGGGTGTCTCCCAACACTGGAGGGGCAGCGGGTAGTAAATGTGTTGGGTGACACCCTTTCAGAGGGCAACATCCAACCACAGCATATCTTCTCCACAGAGAACAGGTGCAGGGTTAAGTTTTAGGTGCTTGATGGCTGCTTTTCTAGCACACCATTTTGATCTGACTCTTTTAAACTTTAAAAAAACTCTGTGTTGTTTCTATTCCACAACTGCTTTTGTTTTCAGTTATTCCCCACTCCCCACAAATGATTTCCAACGTACGGTACAAAAAATTAGAAGTGAGAGAGACAGATATCTTCGAAATGGACTGGAAAAATCTCAAAATGTCATGCTTGTGCCTAGGATCCTGAAGTATTTCTCCTGCTGGTTGTGTGTAGTTTAGTCTTAAAACCTCACGGTGCCGTTTTCCTGTTTGGTGTATGTGCACAAGGGAGGAGTTGCCTGGGAGCCTGCATAGATGTAGCTTTTTGCCATCAAAATGCTATGTCTCTTTCGAGCTTCTGATTTTATTTTATTTTAAAACATAAGCTAGGCAGACATGGTTGATGATTCCCCCTTCCCGTTTCTTATTGGAGCTTAGCGGCCCATGAAAATCCAAATACGCTTTTAGTTTAGAGAAATGCACAATTGCAAACAATAAGTGACTTTTTCAAAATGCCCTCCAGCGACGGCAATTTCTCCTTGCGCACAAAGCAGTCCTGTTTACAACTTGGGAGAGTTATGTTAAGTGGTTTTTCCAGCAGATATTTTTGAATCCTTTGAAGCTGCCTCCTAGCCATACAAGCCTAGAACATAGGTGCGAAAACCACAGGGGTGCCATTTGCTGCTCAAAAGACCTGTTCTTTCCTTGAGGGCAGTTTATTTTGCTAGTTGTTTTCCAGAAAACCCACATTATGCCCCCCCTCCCTTGTGAGCAGTTTGTGGGTTCAAAGGTCACAGTAACTTAAACGTGTGCTTTTCTGTGCATTTGGCTGTCTGGAGGACCGTAGGAACTGAGCTGCGTGATTGGGCTGAATTAACTGTGTCTGTTGCGTTTCTTGTACTGCATTATTTTCCAAAAAAGAAAATAAAAATGTGTTAAAGAAACCTGATTCCTATTTGGAATTTTCCCAACCTTGCATCCAAAGCCATGGGTTGTACCCAACGGAGTTGTCTATTTAGTGCAAGGGCTCCCCCCCATCTCCCCCCCCACACGTCCCCTTTTCCAGCCCAGGTCTGCTCCAGAGGGTTGGTGGAAAGACGGGCAGGGAGATGACACATCCTTGGCTTCTTTAGATACAACAGATCCAAGGACTTTTCAGAGGTGATATGCTACTCAATAGCAGTTGGTAGGAATCGCAAGTGGGGAGAGGGGCTGTTGCGCTCAGCTCCTTTGTTCAGGCTTCCCATTGAGGCATCTGCTTGACCACTCTGAGAGCAGGATGCTGGACTAGATGAGCTGCTCCCTGTACCCAGCCAGAAGCCAGGCACTTTTGATGTTCTTAACGGTTGGATTTCTGCCCTTTGCTGCCGCTTCCTACACAGGAATCTACCTTGTGCTGAGTCTGATTGGTCTGTCTAGATCAGTCTTATCTACACAAATGTTTCTAAAAACTTGGGTCCTCAGCTGTTGTGGGGCTACAACTCCCATTGCCCCTGGTTGCAGGACTAGTGGTCAAGGTCAGGGATGGTGGGAGTTGTAGTCCAATAACAGCTGGGGACCCAATTTGAGGAACACCGGTCTACACTGATTAGCAGTATTCTCCAGGGTTTCAGACCAGGAGACTTTACCAGTCCTACCTGGGATTTAACCAGGGACCTGTTGCATACGAAAGCAGATCCACAAGCAGCCCCAGGACTCTCCAGACTGCAGTTTGGAAACCACTGGTCTGGCGGCACGCTTAGTTTCTTCTTATCTCCTTTCCTTGCCTTTTTCCATCTTCGGCCAGGATTTTACCCTAGCAGTCTTCCTGCTTTGGTAACACTGATTTTTCCGAGTGTGTGTATGTTTGCTTCTATCTGCTTGCGGTTTTCTCTTTAAGTTTGTGGTTTTGAGCGGCAACGTCAAATGACACTCTGCTGGAGAAGGTCTTGCTGATTAGAACCAGCTAACTTGTGGGGGAAAGTGACCGTAATGCTACTGAGGTCATGAGGGTTTTCAAAACAGCAGAATGCGGTGGGTGTAACAGCTGCAAAAAGCGACGTGTTTAGATGACGCCTGGAGTTGGGCTCTTGCCAGTTTTTAAAAGATAATTGGTTGTAATTCGGCAAGCCGTGCGCTGGTTTTGTGGTGCTTGGATGCAAACCTGCATCTGTCCTGATGGGAGCCAGAGAGGACACTCGTGATTCAGAATTCAACAGATGACACCGAATAAAGAGAGACTGATGAATGACCACGTAAGCTGCCCTTGTGATTGCTCATGCATTCCAACAGAGTCCACACACCACTGCTCTTGGTATTAGATCAGAAGGACTGCTTTGCTATGTCAAGCCAGTGTCAACCTATCCCAGCACCTTGTCTGCTACTGTGAACAGCCAGTGGCCTCCAGGAGCTTACTAGCAGAACTTGAAAAAGATGGTCACCTCTATATCAGGGGTCGGCAAGGTTTACCTTGCCTGGGCTGGTTCTCTAGTGGAGATCCCTCCGTGGGCCGGATTATGAGTGCGCCCTTCCGCGATTACTGGCGTTTGTGTCTACACATGTGCAGACGCGATTTCCAGCGCACCAAAAGCAAGTCCCCACGTTGCGCCAGTTTAGTGCACTGCACGGGGACTCGCAGAGCAAGCCACTCGGTTCAGGGGTGGCTTGTGGACCAGTTATATGACCCCCGTGGACCGCTTGTGGCCCATGGGCCTTAGGTTGCCGACCCCTGCTCTACATCAGCCTTCCCCAACCCTGGCAACCTCCAGATGTTTGGGGCTGTGATTCCCATCAGCTGTGTTGGTTGGGGTTGATGAGTAGTGTAGATCCAAAATGGGTGGCACAGGACCTGTAAATTGTACCTCTGCATAGCCAGACCTCCGGTGAGTGACAGGCGCAGTCCCTGCGTTTGTTTGTTTATTAAATTTGTATACCGCCCTATACAAACAGGGCAGTTCACAACACAAAGGTAAAGGTAAAGGTACCCCTGACCATTAGGTCCAGTCGCGGACGACTCTGGGGTTGCGGCGCTCATCTCGCTCTATAGGCCGAGGGAGCTGGCGTTTGTCCGCAGACAGCTTCTGGGTCATGTGGCCAGCATAACTAAGCCACTTCTGGTGAACCAGAGCAGCGCATGGAAACGCAAAGTTACAGCAGCACGAAATACTTAATAAAAATAATTATGACAAATTACAATGCTACAGTCGTACTTCGGTTTATGGACACAATTCGTTCTGGGGAGCCGTTCGCTCCCTGAGCAGTACTTAAACGGAGCGTCTGTTCCGCGCATGTGCAAAGCGCCGATAGAGCGCTTCTGCGCATGCGCGCGCCGTGCAGAGCGCTTCTGCGTATGCATGTGCTGCGCAGATCGCTTCTGTGCATCTGCAGGTCGCGGAACCCGGAAGTAAACACTTCTGGGTCCGCGGAGTACTCAAACCGAGAGTACTCAAACCACAGCGGACTTAAACCGAGATACGACTGTAATGTAAATAAACTAATAAAAAATATGCTCCCCAACAGAAGCCTCTAAACAACAATCCCCCACCCCACCGATACCAATACAAAAATCCAAACTAACACGTAACATTTAAAAACAAGAAAATAAGGATAAGGTTAATCATTTTATTTGCTTTTTTTTAGTTCTTGAAGTTCTTGATGGTGGCAAGTCCTACTTTTCCAGTTTACCTCTTTCTTTCAGAGATGTGTGGTGGCCAAGAAAAATAAACCGGTACTTGCTCATTAGCTTTGACATGAGGCACAAATAAGCTTGACAGCTTCGGAACAACTGATGCTATCAATAGTGGGGATTGTCGTCACTCTTGTGGTTTGTGGTGATCTCTTTATTATGATTTTGGAGATAATAAGGGCTTATTCATACATGGTAAGGTATGAAGGGTTTTCTCTGCCGTACTGAAATTAACGCCCTGGAATTCTTTTGATAGTCAGGCGCACCCCGTTTTGGACCATTCTGGCTCATACATAGAGAGAGCACTGTGGTGTCGTGGTTAGAGTGTTTGACTAGGACCTGGGAGAGCAGGGTTCTAATCCCCACCCAGGAATGAAACTCATTGGGTGAGTCTCAGCCGAACCCACCTCACAAGGTTGCTCTGTGAGCATAAAATGGGGAGGGGGTGAACCATATATGCTCCCTTCAGCTCCTGTTTATAGGTCTGGAAACTCCATAATTTTGGAGATGATAACCTTTATATTTCTGTATTCAGCAATCTGGTCCCTTCTCTGTGTTTTTGACTGCTTTTCTCATCAGGTCCAGCCAGTGCTGGGGGGGGGGCTCCAGATTGCTCAAGGACTGGCTTACATGGTCAGGGGTGGAAGAGATTGAGCCTTGGAACGGTCTATGGGTAGGCTGTTCAGTCTCATGTGAAAGTGACTGCCAAGATGTTCATAGCTATTGTACTCAAATGTAAGTTTCCATGTGTCCTGAGACATGGGGAGTGGGGGGTGGGGTGCCGATGACAATGATTAGTGGGGTGGCTGTTTCAACTTCCCTGTTCATATGGAGGATGATAGCCCTACCGTCCAAATTCCTAGAAGTTCACCTTACCAGTGCCTCTTAGTCATGATGGCCGTACAGTGGTGCCTCGCTAGAAGAATTTAATTCGTTCCACGGGTCTTTTCTTATAGCGAAAAATTCGTCTAGCGAATCCCATAGGAATGCATTGAATTTTTTTTTGCCCATGGGAATGCATTAATTGAATTTCAATGCATTCCTATGGGAAACCGCAATTCGCTAGATGAATTTTTCATAAAATGAATTCGTCTAGCGAGGCAACCTCCGCTAGAAAAAACCTTTCGTTAAGCAGAAATTTCATTAAGCAGGGCATTCGTTAAGCGAGGCACCACTGTATTCTAAGGTTAGTGTGCTCATTGAGGAACAGAAATGGGCTGTGGCCTTGCTGCCTCCTGGTGGGCTTCCAAGAGGTGTCTCAATGGCCACTGCAAGAAGTAGGATGCTGGACTAGGCATACCTTTTGTCTCATCCTGCCAGGTTCTTTCATGTTCTCATGTTTTTTCTGATGACTCCAAAGTAATCTGAATTAATGCTTTTATTTCACCTTTAAATGCCTGCAGAATCCGCATTCAACGACAGCATTTTCTGTTACCTCTTAAGTGAACCTGGATGGAACAGATTCCTTTTGCAGAGGATATTCAACACCCCCTTCATTGTTGGTATCATTTGTAGAGGGATGTTGTTCCTTCGTCTGTGCTTCTTAACATTTAACAACCTGGGGGGGAATTCGTGTAACCTTTCCAACAGCATTAAATCTCTCCGATGGAGGGCTTCTCCGATTTATCTTGTTGCTGCTGTTTTAGTGTTCCCAGCATTTCTGAACTATTTTTAGCTTGGCTTGTCATTTGGTACTAGGTGTTCTTGAGAACTATTAATTATTAAGTTCACTGGAATTCTTTTGTTGTGCCACTGCCGGTATTGCTACACACACACACACACACACACACACACACACACACACACACACCAGTACATAGATTTTTCACTAGAAGCTTTATTACTCTGGGTTTCCCCCCATGTCTTTAGCAGGCAAATTAACTTAAGGCAGGTGATGTGGCCTTAAAGCAAGGCTTTCCCATAATTTCCATAAGAACATAGGAAGTTGCCTTATACCTAGCCAGACCCTTGTTCCATCTAGTTCAGGACTGTCTACACCAGGCATGTCCAAAGAAGTCAGTTTCAGGGGCCTGCTGGTCGATTTAATCTGGCTCCTGTGGCAAAAAAAGCTCAACAATTTTGGGGTAAAATTGTAAAAAAAAAAGCTCAACAATTCAGTCCTAAAAAAAAGCTCAACAACATGTTCACTTCATCAAATCTGGCCCTCTTTGAAAAAGGTTTGGGCACCCCTGGTCTGACTAGCTGACTAGCTGCCAGGGTTTCAGATAGGGAACGTTTTTAACCCTACCTGCAGGTGCTGGGGATTGAATCGGATCCTTCTGCACACAAATCTGATGCTGCTATTTCCCCTTCTTCACTAATACTAATATGTATAGCATTGCCTTTAAGTAGGTGTTTGTTCTCTCGTTCTCTCTCTCTCTCTCTCTCTCTCTCTCTCTCTCTCTCTCTCTCTCACACACACACACACACACACACACACACATATCTTTTGGTCCTTATTAGCATCTTGCATAAACTAAATTGGTTCCTTTCTGGAACGTGTACACTATTACATTTACATACATTTAATACTCTGCTTTTTTTGTTTCTGGTGTCTTTTCTCACCTTTTCAATAAGGAGTAAGTGAAGCATGACTTTTTATTACATCAAATCATACTGAACATGCTGGCAATGGCAGCTCTCGATGCTCTAAGAACTTCTTCAGGCATGTCTAAGGAATTTCTTTCTTTCTTTTTTAAAAAAATCAAATGTATTGCTTAACTTAAAGTTGTCCCCCTACCCCAGTTAAAACATGGAGACAATAATGGCTTGGTCCTTGTAGACAAAAGTGGTGTTGGATAAAATCGACCTGTGCCAGTTTTATTTACTTACCCGAAAGCAGGCAGTGTATTTGCTTGCCCGAACTTTGATCTGATTTTATACTCTCTGCCAGGTTGGTTGTTCACAAATGCCACCACAAACCCAATCTGCAAAAAACAGAGGGTTTTTCCCCCCTTTCTTTTGCAGAGCAAACCTCTAACCTTTTTGGTGCTGGATATCTGATTGGTTCCTTGCTGCTTCTGCTGTTTAAGCCAGGGGTGGGGATCCTGCGTCCCTCCAGCTGTTTGCTTGACTCCTAATCCCATCTGCCCCAGCCAGCATGACCAAAGGTGAGGCGTGATGGGAGTTGCAGTGCAACGGCATCTGGAGAGTCTACATCCCTCCACCACTTTAGGTAAAACACTGAAGCCAGCTCTCTCTGGCTGATTATTATTAAGCTTGGATGTTAGCGGCTAATTATTATTTTATTATTAAATTCATAAAACGCCCTTCATCCAAAGATCTCAGGGCAGTTCACAAGATAAAAATACAGGATAAAAGCACAAAATAAATACAGTAGTTAAAACAGAAACAACAAAACCGTAAAAAACAAAACAAAACACTTCCCACAAGCACATTTCAAAAGCTGTTGTTGTTTAGTCGTGTCCGACTCTTCATGACCCCATGGACCATAGCACACCAGGCACTCCTGTCTTCCACTGCCTCCCGCAGTTTGGTCAAACTCATGTTTGTAGCTTCGAGAACACTGTCCAACCATCTTGTCCTCTGTCGTCCCCTTCTCCTAGTGCCCTCTATCTTTCCCAACATCAGGGTCTTTTCCAAGGATTCTTCTCTTCTCATGAGGTGGCCAAAGTATTGGAGCCTCAGCTTCAGTCCATGGGACTCTCAAGAGTCTCCTCCAGCACCATAATTCAAAAGCATCAATTCTTCGGCGATCAGCCTTCTTTATGGTCCAGCTCTCACTTCCATACATCACTACTGGGAAAACCATAGCTTTAACTATACGGACCTTTGTAGGCAAGGTGATGTCTCTGCTTTTTAAGATGCTGTCTAGGTTTGTCTAGGTTTCAAAAGCTGTAGAGAATATTAATTGGCCACTGGGAGCAACCTCACTGAGATCCAAGCTGCCTACAGAGCTTGAGATAGGAGACACTGCACAGTAGCCATGTGGATCTCTGGGGGAGAAGAGGATTTTGGGTTACGGAATGAAATCTGGAGTACGGGGAGTGGTAGAGAAGGAATCTTGCTCTTGTGTTTTATGTAAAGCAAAACACAGAAATGGACGCCAAACCCAAATAGGCCTCTGCTCCAAAGCAGCAGTTTCTGAGCCAAGCATCTACTGAGGTTAGATGGGCTTTTAACCGGGGAAACTATTAGAGTCTTGATTAGGACTTCCCAGGCTTCCAAGACGTCCTTTCTTTGCTTGACATATTTATTGCAGCGCTGTGGTTTTAATAAGATGCTGAACGCCAGCATCCCGAGGACTTTTGTACGCAGGGAATATTCCTCCCTTGCACGTCCAGCTGTCCTTCCCTTGCGGAGCCGGTAGTGTGGGAAGCCGTAATGCAGACCTGCAAGCTGCTGACCTTGTTTCAAGAGAGGCAACGAGGCCAATTTTATAATAAACGGCATGGGATTATCTGTCATTCTGCGCCTGCTGCAGAGCAATATTTAATTGCATTCTGCACGTCTAAGCAGACTTCAAAGGAAGGTTTCACTTTTAAAAAAAAATCATTCCACCACACCCACTGGTGCTGTAATAACTTGCACACAGCTCCCAGTGAACTTGGCCTATTAAACTTGCTGGATTTGTTATCCCACCCCAGGGTTAGAATAAATATGCCTCCCATGCCTCTTAGATGCTCTCCGTTTCATAATCCACTTCCTAGAAAAGCATGACGCTTATTGCAGTGGTAGACCCGTTGACAAATCCCTTTTCCCTTCGGCGGCGGCTGGTATGTAGGGAGGTAATTTTCAAATTTTACACCAGTCCCAACTTTTCCTGCTTTATTTGCCCAGTCTTACTGTATTTTCATTGTGTTAGTGGGTGTTTGAATAATGTCTGTGATGTGGAATTAGTGGAGGCAAACAAGGAAACTCAGATTACAGCAGGTAGATCATTAACAACTTGTGTTTTCCTTATGACTTAAAACTTCCTTGTTCCGAGGGAAGCTGTTCTGTGGCATTCATTCCCATAGATCAGAGGTAGGCGACCTAAGGCCCCGGGGGGCTGGATCCAGCCCAATCGCCTTCTCAATCTGTCTGGCCCGCAGACGTCCGGGAATCAGTGTGTTTTTACATGAGTAGAATGTGTGGTTTTATTTAAAATGCATCTCTAGGTTATTTGTGGGGCCTGCCTGGTGTTTTTACATGAGCAGAATGTGTCCTTTTATTTAAAATGCATCTCTAGGTTATTTGTGGGGCATAGGAATTCGTTCATTCCCCTCCCTCCCTCAAAATATAGTCCGCCCCCTCCCAAGGTCTGAGGGGACGGTGGGCCACGGCTGAAAAAGGTTGCTGACCCCCGCCATACATGCTTGCTTCTCCAATAAGGAAGTGGATTTGGTGGACGCCAGCTGCTGGGAATTGGAGGGTGGGGAGAGTGCCATTGCTCTCATCTCCTGCTTGTTTGTGGGCTTCCCATAGGGGTGTCACGGTGGCCGCTTTGAGGATAGGATGATGGACTAGATGAGTGTTTCGCCTGATCAGTGGTTTTGGTAGTGGTAGAATGTGATTCATAGCTGTTTTAAGATGCTATCTTGTTCTGCCTGTCTTTGTTTATGGTTTTTTATTTTTTTGAGGCATGGGACATGTTATGTTTTGCAGCCCGCGTAAGGGAGAAAATATCTGTTGCGCTCAGCTGGCTGTTTTAATCACTGTTTGCACAGTAATTTGAGCCTCCGAGAGGCTGGGAGCCAAATTTGCCGGTCTCTCCCTCTTTATTCCGGCTGGGAATGCAGGTCACTGGGCAGCGGGTGGAATTTTTTTCGGCTGGGGTTTTTTTTTTTTTTGAGCCAGCACTTTTTGCTTTTCAGCGAAACAACAAAGGAACTCTCTCACCCGCTTAACAGGGTGGCTTTTCCCGTGGTCTTGCCAATAATGCCCCTTTGGGTCTCATTCCAATTCCTAACAGACTGTGAGACTCTCCAGGCAAGGACCAAACTGTTCCTGGGATCTGCTGCTTGAATGTTGCCCCTGTGGGGGGTGGGAGGAATTTTTAAACACATGGAAGACAAGTGTTATTGGGGAGAAGAGCCTTCCGTTATACACCTTCAGACGCCAGGCAATAAGTTCCTTTTTAACCAGGCCTTTGGTTGATTTGATTGGCGTCCTGTGCACTTTTAAAATGGTTGTGTTTTTTTAGGGTGGGGTTATTGGGTTGTTATTTTATTTTGATTATGTATTTTCTGGTTTTATATTTTGATTTTATTCTGTGAACCAAACTGAGATCTGCAGGTATAGGGCGGCAAATAAAATAAAGTAAAATAAAACAAAACTTTCACAACATCTGCTTTTTGAACTAAGTGGAATACAGTCAAACCTCAGTTCTCGAACGGCTCCGTTTTCAAACGTTTCGACTCCTGAAAGCCAAAAACCTGGAAGTAACTGCTCCAGTTTTTTTAACGATTTTTGGAAGCCAAACGTGCTACACGCCTTCTGTTTTGAGTTTCCCTATTGTATTGAGGCTTCTGCTTTCAGTTTTCGGTTGTTGAACGTTTCGGAAGTTGAACGGTCTTCTGGAACAGATTATGTTCGACAACCGAGGTTTGACTGTACTTAGTTATGTGATCTCCCCTCTCCCCTGCAGTCTGAAGTGATACAATCAAGGAACATTTTACCATACGTGAGCAGTATATACTGGCTCAGTATTGTCCACACTGACTGGCAGCAGCTCTCCAGTGTTTCGGGAAGGAGTCTTTTTCCAGGCCAGCTGGAGATGCCAGGGATTGAACTGGGGAACCTTTTCGTGAGAAGCAAAAGGTCTTCCTCTTATGGGAATGTTAGGGATGTGGATTAGGATATATTATTAGATAGATCCTATCCAAGCTTGTGTTAGCAAGCTTCCAATATTAGCAGAGTGACATTCCCCTTTTGTGCGCAGCAAAGCATGTGCGTTAGATTCGCTAGAATCTCTATAACAATATTACACTTTATAGTTCAATATTACACTTCCTGGCAAAGGTCCCCTTTGTCCCTCTTAAAAGAAATACACAACACAGTGTTTATAAAATAAGATAGAGTTTACTTACAGTTTCATCCTGAGTTACAGCATAATCTCAGAAAGGCAGGCTTGCTTAGAAAAGTTACAAGTATATATACATCTAGAGCAGGGGTCCCCAAACTACGGCCCCCGGGCCGGATGCGGCCCAATCGGCCTTCCAATCCGGCCCGCGACGACCCCCGCCGCCCGCTGCCGCCGCCCGCTCTCACGGCGCGCGGCGCAGCGGCGATCTGAAAAATCGGCAAAAAATCGCCGAAAATCCTTTGTGCGCATGCGTACGGGCCTCTCCCGACCCGGAAGAGGTCATTTCTGGTGCACTTCCGGGTCGGGGGAGGCCCATACGCATGCGCACAAGCGATTTTCGCCGATTTTTTTCCCGTGCGTGTGCGCATGCGCACGGGCGAGCACTCCCCCGCCCTCCGGCCCGCTGCGCGCGCACTCCCCTGCAGTCCGGCCCGCCGCTCCGTAAGTCTGGGGACCCCTGATCTAGAGACTACTTAGTAAAGTAAGACTCCATTTGGTCTCACTCTTGGCTGCAGGCCTAGAGTGAGAACCATGCTAACTAGAGATTCTCTGGAGATGTGTCCTCATCGAGGGAGGAAGTAGCTAAGAGAGAGAGTGATTGCAGGCTAGGGCTTTTGTCTAATCCAACTCATTTGCATGTCTGAGGGAACAGGAACTGACCTGTAGTCAGGTGTCCCTCCAGGTGAGTTCCTGTTAGTGGACACTCTAGGAACTGTTGTGACTTGTCTGCCCCAGTGTTCCATCCCACACCTCTGACTATGACTGTTCCAGTATATATCTACACCTATCTCTCTGTACTAGAGATGTAAAATTTCCGGAAATTTTGAAGCTTGGAAAAAACCCAGTTTTTTCAGAGAAAAAGGAAATTTTTTGAAAAAATTCTACATTAGCACTCCCCCCCCCCGATTGAAAGTCATTCTGTTAAGTTAGAAACATAACTATGGACAATTTTAATGGGCATAAAATCATCACAACTAGCATATTAAAAATATAGTGTATCCAATTATTACAAACAGAATTTACTTTTAAAATAATATTTATTTGTATTTGTAGCAAATGGAGCAACAATCTCCTGAACTGTTTACTAGTTTATGTGGAACAAAAAAGCACGCCACAAAACAATTTTTAAAAATCCAGAAGTAACAATTATTCATATTTCCTCTCCACAGTATTAAAAAAAACATTCTCATAAAAAGAACTGAAGAAGGAAGTGGGACTAAGTTTCGATGAATGGACAATAAATTTAATCAGAATCATTTTCTGAGCTGTAATGATCAGTATCGGTTTCAGTCTCTGCTTCTACTCTGTTGTGTCTGTCATTATCACAGTTATTATGGACTTCTAAAAACTGAAGGTTTGCTCGCATTGAAACAAGCTGTCTTTACATGACAGCTTATTTCTCGATTTAGTGAGAGTGTTTCCCATAGCTGCCAAGTCTTCCGCTGAAAAATGCGGGATCAGCAGCGGCGCGGCACCGGAAGTCGCTTCTACGCATGTCTGGACATACGTAGAAGCAACTTCCGTTGCCAGCGCTGCCCAATTTCCGGTTCTGCTCTGCCCGGTTTCCGATGCCCAGATATGGGCAGAGCGGCACCCGAAATGGAGCCTCCCTGGCAGGTCGGAAATCCGGGGAATTTCCGGGATTTTTTTTCTATTCGGGATAACAGCTGGAAACGGGTTAAAATCCGGGGGTTTCCCTCGAAAAACTGGAGACTTGGCAGCTATGGTGTTTCCAAACATAGACCAGATTCCTTCACATGCTGCAGAAGATGGAACAGAACCAATGCAATACCACACACGCATGCAAAAACAAAACTGAAACCTTTTTCTTTTCTGGTGACAACAGCACCTCCTAAAGGAAGAAATGTACAGTGGTACCTCTACTTATGAATAACTCTACTTACAAATGTTTCTACTTACGCATGGAGCTCCGTCCGCCATCTTGGATGCGGTTTAGATAGGATTTTTTCTACTTACGAATTTTTAGATAGGGTTGCTTCTACTTACGAATTTTTTCTCCCAATGCATTCCTATGGGATTCGACTTACAATTTTTTTCGACTTACGAATGTGCGTTCGGAAGGCATTAAATTCGTAAGTAGAGGTACCACTGTATCTTGTTCTTGCAGTGGAGAGATGAGTTTGTATCCTAGGACTTGCTTGTCCTCACAGAAATTAGAATAATCTGATACCATACATATTTTTTAAAATGATTTATAAAATATTTGAATCCCTTATCTTAAAATATTTTATTCATTATGTTAAAATAAAACATTCCATAATCTATTTTTTCATTTTTCATAAAACAAAAAAGGCTTCAAGAAAAAAACCGGAAAAAAACAGTTTTTCCCGAATTTTTCCATTCCCCCCCCCAGGCCTTCACATCTCTATTCTGTACGTATGTGTGTACCACACCAAGCATGCCACATGGAATCCTGAGTGATTTGAACACCACAATATAAAAACAGCATTAAGCAATGCACCATTTAAATAGTCTTAATCAAAAGCAGTACAGCAGTGAGTGGAACCAAATGGAAAAAACCTGCCCAGCACAAATGCCAGTGTCAGCTCATAGTGTTCTGAAATGCCACTCGCTTCCCTGTGCTGGCACCCCTGAGTATTGCATGCATGCACAGCCGGATGGAAGCACAGCACACTCGTTCCCCGTTGCAGAAATGAACGGCCCTGGGATCTACGGATGAAGGGCACTATGCAAAATAAACAAATAAACCAGTAGCCTTATGCTGATCATGGGCTGCTTAGCTGGTGCTTCCTGGGGTGGGGGTGAGCTGTTACATTCAGGTCCCGCTTGCAGGCTTCCCATGGGCACCATGTGGGGCTTTGTGAGAGCAGAGTGCTGGACCAGAAGTGCTCTTGTTAAGAATTAAATGTGCTTTTCAACTAGAAGGATCCGAAACTATTTTTCCTACAGGCATAAATGGCTCTGCAGCGGCCCACCGAGCCCCTGCGCCCTTCATACCAAAAACAAAACTGCCGTTAGATGTTGAAAAGCCGTGCGCCCAAGAGAAAATAAGTGAGCTCTGTACAGTGCGGCTATCCCATGACAGAAAGCACTAACCCCAGAACTGCCTGGCAATTAATAGCACTGACAGCGGTGCAGGCTTTTTGAGTGCAGTGGACTCAAAATCTTCAACAGGCAATGTGCAAAAAAGGGTGTTCTCCCTCTCGACCCCCTACATGCACACTTAATGAATTTTGGAAGCAAACCAGCCGCGATCTGAATAAAGAGCAACAAAGCAACATGCTGTTTTTTAGCTGGCCACAGTTACGTTTCATTTCTGGTTTGCTGCCATCTGTTCTCTTGCTGTGGAGTTAGCACTTTCCTGCTGCTGGTTGAGTGTAAAAATCCAAATTAGTTTCCTCTGGGAGACCTAGCAAGTAGTTCTGAGGCTCTCTGGAAGTGGGAGGTTGGGGGGGGGATGACATTAGCGGTATAATGCAGGCAGGTCTAGTAATTTGGAGCCGGCTCCTTCTGTTGCTGCAGAAAGTGAATAACCTCATCTTTTTAGCTCTCGACTTCATAGAGGATTTCTATTTCCAGGATAAAGTGTGGGAAGGGAGAAACTGGTGCAAAATGAGAGCAATTTTGTCAGAATAACTGAAGCTAGAATAGAAGGCAAGTAGTTGCGGGAAGTGAGTCTGTAAAACAGCTCAGAGCTTGTTCAGTAACTGGCAAGTGGCTAGAAACAGCTCTTCTCTTTCTAAAGGCATCTTCAAATGCCCTGTTTCTGGAGACCTCTCCCTGATTTGCTTACAAAAAGCTTCTGCAGGGATTAGATCAGGGGTCAGCAAACTTTTTCTGCAGGGGGCCGGTCCACTGTCCCTCAGACCTTGTGGGGGGCTGGACTAAATTTTGACCCCCCCGACTCTCCCATCCCTTCTCCACAGCACCGGGCGAGCCCCGGTGGCTGCTTACCTGTGCCTTGCGAGCGGCAGCGGAGGGACAGTGAACGGTGCAAAAGGGCTGGCTCCAGAAAGGGGCTGCTCAAAATGGCGCTCAGCCAACTGCAGCTCAACAAAGCCCAGCCCCCTTCCTCCTCTAGGCAGGGCGGGGAGAAGCCAGGAGGAGGGAGGGAGGACACGCCGCCGTGGTGTGTGTGAGGGGGAGGTGGGAATGGCGCAGCCTGAACGAACAGAATCCCCACACCGATCCGCGCAGCGATTCCCAGGCCATCCACGGGCTGGATCCAGAAGGCAATTGGGCCAGATCTGGCCCCCGGGTCTTAGTTTGCCGACCCATGGGTTAGATAAAGGGTCAGAAAACTTTTTCAGCAGGGGGCCGGTCCACTGTCTCTCAGACCTTGTGGGGGGCAGACACAGACTATATTTGGGGGGGGGGATGAATGAATTGCTGTGCCCCACAAATAACCCAGAGATGCATTTTAAATAAAAGGGTACATTCTACCGTGTTTCTCATATTATAAGACACGTCTTATATTTATTTTTTTCCTGAAAAAAACACACCATGGCTTATTTTCAAGGGATGTCTTATTTTTTAATTAAGTATCGGTATCTGTACAGACCACAGACCTGCTCCCACCGGGTCTTCGCGCGTGGCAGGCAAAGGCTGCAGCCGGGTCCTGGGGCTGCGCGCGCGGCAGGCAAAGGCTGCAGCCGGGTCCCGGGGGTTAACGCGGCAGCAGCAACCCTTCTTTGCCACAGACCTGCTCCCACCACCCGGCACGGCTTATTTCTGAGGTATGCCTTATATTTTTCTACCTCAGGAAAATCCTGCCATGCCTTATTTTGTAGGGATGCCTTAAAATATGAGAAACACGGTACTCATGTAAAAACACGCTGATTCCCGGACCATCCACACTGCCGGAAATAATAATGATGATAATAATAATAATAATAATAATAATAATAATAATAATAATAATAATAATAATAATTTTTATTTATATCACTTCCTCCCTGGGCAAAGCCGGGCTCAGAGCGGCTAACATCATACAAGTAAGACAATGCATAAAAACAAGAGATCAATGAATTAAGATACACCCCACAATTACAGTAATTCAAACCAATTAAAATTAAAATTGGACAAGTGGCAATTGGGCCGGATCCGGCCCCCTGGCCTTAGTTTGCCTACCCATGGGTTAGATGATGCCCAGTCTTTCTTCAGCATTTGTTCTGATTTGTTGCAGGATGGTTAGGTGACAATGACCATTATTAATTCTGATTTGCTTGGGGCTTTGCTTACAGTCCTCCTGTTAACAATTCAGTCACCCCACACTTTTTAGTCCCTTTCCTCACAACTTTCCTAACTGAAAGAAGTCTTCCCTTGTTTCAAAGAGTTATGCTACGTCAAAAGATCGTTTAACCCATTTTAATTGTGCAAACCTAAATTTCCGGTATGTGTTTGAATCCCTTTTGGAAAAGAGTGACTGTCTGTGGGCCCCATAACACTGCCTTGCACCTCCTGTTTTCTCATTTAATGCTCAAAGGAGCAAAGTAGGTCGTAGCCAGTATAAAAGCCAGGGCCGTCTTGCCCATAGAGGGAAGTGGTGCTAGGCGCCAGGGCGCCAAGTTCTGGAGAGCGCCAGGGAAGAGGCGGAGGCTGGACACGGCGCCTCCTGGCATCAGCTCACTGCCCTCTCCCGCCTTGCTGAAGCAGCGCCATGCCTGGAGCCTCTGCCTCTTACCTGCCGGAGGAGCCGCCCTCCAGCCGCTGCCCACCTCCTCCAGCCCTGCAAAGCTGCTGGTAGTGCCATAAAAAGGTCCGCAACTTTGGGAAACAGGGTGGGGGTGCCGGAGGGGTCTTTGCACCACGGCGCCGGATATACTTAAGACGGCCCTGAGAAAAGCTTTTTAGAAATGAAATTAATAATGCTACTAATAATAGCAACAATAATAACAAATCTCATTGTAAAACAAAAAGGCACCTAGACATTCAGTTGTGGTGACTATAACCTAGGTTTAAGGTGCCACTTGACGATTAGCTTCAATATCTGAGTTTCTAACACTGCTTGGAGGGGCGCTCCCTCCTCCTCTCTCTCTCTCTCCCTCCCTCCCTCCCTCCCTCTCTTTTTCTCTCCCTCTCTCTTCCTCTCTCTTTCTCTTTCTCTTTCTCTTTCAACCATATGTTTATTTAAAAGGCTTGCAGTCAAACTCATGAGCACATTTACCTGGAAGGAGGCCCCTCTGTGACACTTAGGAAGAGAAGCAGCTAATCAGCTAATTCAAAGAGGTGCAGCTTTGGGTGGTTGGTCTGCAGTAAGCGGTCTTGATTCAGTAAGGGTGGCATTTCCCCCTTTCCTATTTTTGATGGTGTCCCCTTTTGCCAGCCCCGGATTTGGTTGTTCCTCCCCAGATGAGCTTAAAAGAGAGAGAGAGGGAAGCACATTCCTGAGAATGTGAAATGCCAAACAAGGACCCCAGCTTCTTGAATGTGAAACGGTTTTTGTTTGGGGTCCAGGAAGTGTCGTGTGGCGTTGCCTTCCTTACGGGCTCCTACATCTTGGTCTATTAATAAGCTGCAGGTCTATACTTAGCCAGGCAGCAAGGGGTGGGTGTACCGCTGCTGCTGCTGCTGCCTGGCACTGCCTGGCGTTCCTGGCCTACGTCTGTGCAGCAGAGTGCGTTTGGTGGAATTGTGCCTGCAGCTTCACAGCCTGCCGTTGTGGGGAGTGAATGGAAAGGCGCACTGCATGCATTGCTGCATCCAGGGCACTTGAGGTATTAGATCGAATCGCACTGTTCGTTGTTCTCCTGGTATCGTTCTGTACAAATGTCACACATCAGATGCTTCAGCTGCCCAGGCAAGTTCAGAATCCGGAATAAAGGCTTCCGCACAAAATGTGTAGACGTAGCAGGATCGGGATGAGCTGTGCTCCTATAGAAGATGCAGGGCGGTTAGAATAAAGGACTTCTTCACACTGTGCGTTGGTAAACTGTGGAATTCTCTCCCACAAGAGGCAGTGATGGCCACCAACTTTGGATGGCTCCAAAAGACAAATGCATGGAGGATAAAGCAATTGTTGGGTAGGAGCCACAATGGCCGTGTTCCTCCACACTGTGGCAGGCAGTAAATGCCACCCCCCTGCAGCATACTGGGTACGCCCATGACGCCAGTGCAAGTAGATAAATAGGTACCGCTGCGGCGGGAAGGTAAACGGCGTTTCTGTGCGCTCTGGTTTCCATCATGGTGTCCTGTTGCACCAGAAGTGGTTTAGTCCTGCTGGCCACATGACCCGGAAAGCTGTCCGTAGACAAACGCCGGCTCCCTTGGCCTGAAAGTGATATGAGCGCCGCAACCCCATAGTTGGTTATCCAGGTGGTCCTTTTCCTTTTAACTCAAGGTTTGTTCTTGACTTGCTGCTTGGTTTTTTTTTTTTGTCTGTGTAAACAGCAAAGAGCCTCCCTCCCCTTTGAAACTTGAAGCATGGGAAGAAAACCTCACGTTTTCCTGAATTACTGGAAGGCTATTGTTCTAGGGCTGCCCCTATAGGGTCATGGGATAAGCTGGCAGGACTGAGAAGGGCTGTCGCTCGGTGGCAGAGTTCATGCTTTGCATGTGGACTGTCCCAAAGGCCATCTCGAGCATCTCCAGTCAGAAGGCTCTGATCACAGGTGACTGTCTCTGGGGAGGGGACCTCTACCTGAGACACTGAAGAGGTGTTTCTAGATGAACCGATTGCGTGCGTTGCATGAATAACGCTGAATTAGCCTAAATAATGGCAGCTTCCTAGCATTTGGGACATTTCTGTTGTGTGCAGTGATGTTGCTCATACACTGGGTGTATTATTATTATTATTATTATTATTATTATTATTATTAGTCCATCTGACTGGGTTGCCCCAGCCATACACTGCATATTTTGCAGTGGTGTTTTGTGTCTGTCCTTGAGCTTTCTGTGTCGAGAGGAGCTATAAATATCCAGGAGATGAGAGGTCTTGCCTACCATAGCTTTTGGAAATTCATTGCCCTCTCTTTCCACTTTGAGTTGTCATTCCCAACACCCTCCAGAGGGAAGAGGCCTGTGATGTTCTGGGCGGCGGTGCTTTTAATACATCTGGTTGATTGTGTCCTCTGGTAATTTTTATGATGTGTCCTTTTTATAAAGATGGAATGTTTGCTGCCTGCTAATTGCTTGCTGCCCTCTAACCTCCCCTTCCTTTCGCTTTTCAGAAATGCCCTTCAAAGGATTGTGCCGAACACCGAGGGTGCTGTGATGTCTGAAACTGCGCAGAGGGGCTTCTCCCTGAAGGTACTGCTCTCAGTTTGCCCCAGCGAGGTGCCTATGTGTAGCTCTATGTATTTGTTTTTGGCATTTTGGGGGTGGTGTGCAGAAAATCTCTTAAATCTCCTATTTATACAGTTTGGATGCAGTTTTTTGTTTTTTTTAAACGGGTGGGGAGGGGATCTTTCATTGTAGCAAGAGACTGCTTGGGAGCTTCCTTCTGTTTTGCACTTTACATGTTCCAGTCAAGAGGTATACCCAGATCTGGTATTTTTTTTATATTAATTGATTGATTGATTGAATTGATAAACCGGCCTTTACCTGGAGGTCTCAGGGTCGCTCACAGAACAAATTCAGCAACCCGATAAACCCCCCCCCCCAACAACTCCACATTTTAAAAGGGCATAGGATGTCAATCAAATCAACCAAAGGCCTGGTTAAAAAGGAACATATTTGCATGGCGCCTAAAGGTGTATAATGAAGGTGCCAGACGAACTCCACTTGGGAGAGCATTCCACTGACGAGAAGAAGAAGAAGAAGAAGAAGAAGAAGAAGAAGAAGAAGAAGAAGAAGAAGAAGAAGAAGAAGAAGAAGAAGAAGAAGAAGAGTTTGGATTTGATATCCCGCTTTATCACTACCCGAAGGAGTCTCAAAGCGGCTAACATTCTCCTTTTCCTTCCTCCCCCACAACAAACACTCTGTGAGGTGAGTGGGGCTGAGAGACTTCAGAGAAGTGTGACTAGTCCAAGGTCACCCAGCAGCTGCATGTGGAGGAGCGGAGACACGAACCCGGTTCCCCAGATTAGGAGTCTACCACTCTTAACCGCTACACCACACTGGGGAGCCATTGCAGAGAAGGCACCTTATCTACATCCTCGAGCCTTACCAACTAAAACTCATCCAACACAACAGAACTAGACTGTGCTCCAGACAAAAGGCCCTGTACAACCTGGAAAAGCTCTGCCGGGTGACATAATGAGGATGCAATGGAGGCAGCAAATTATGCCTTCTTTGCTGCCTTCATTGTCACTAGGTAGGCTCGATAATGAGCCCTTACCAGTGCTTGGTTGCATTCATTCAGATCTCTCCTCCACTTGCATTCAAGCTGTCTCCCAGCTCGTTTCCTCGCCCTAAGCTCTGGAGTATCCCATGGGGCCAAATAGGCTCCACGAAGTGGGAGAGGACGCTCAGGGGCAATCGTGGTAATAGCCTGAGCTATTTGTGAACATCCCACAAAATGCCCTTAAAACCCAGTTAAAAACAGTTAAAGCACTATGCAGCCTAGGACCCTCGTACTTATGGGACCGCCTCTCCTGGTATGCCCTGCAGAGGACCCTAAAGTCCACGAATAATAACAGCTTAAGAGTCCCGGGCCCTAAAGAAGCCAGATTATCCTCCACAAGGGCCAGGGCCTTTTCAGTGATGGCACCGACTTGGTGGAATGTTCTGTCCCATGAGACTAGGGCCCTGCGGGACTCGATCTCCTTCCGCAGGACCTGTAAGACAGAGTTATTCTGCCTGGCCTTCAATTTAGCCTGATACTCCATTCCTTTTTCCCCTTCCCTTTTTTTTAATGAAGAAACCCTTCTGGGTCCCCACATTAAAATTCTTCCCTGGTCTCCTTGCTGGCCTTAGCAGGACTAACTTGGCCAGTTAGCCCTGGCGATGCTATATTGATGTTGTATTTTATGCTGTTTTTAAGTTGTTTTTAAAGTTGTTTTTAAGGTCGTTTTTAATCAGTTTTATATTTGTTGTTAGCCGCCCTGAGCCCAGTTTCTAAACTGGGAAGGGCAGGTCATAAACAAAAATTTATTTATTTATTTAGTTATTTATATTAAAACACCAATTTAAAAGGATATAAAAATCAATTTAAAAGAAAAAGCCCTCTGCTGATCAGCAGCAGCAGCAGCGTTATAAAACCTGAGGCCCTGCCCTGGGCCCGGTGGAGAGAGGCAGGAGCAGGACCCTCAAGCTCTCATTTATTTATGACTTTTTTCTTCCAAGGAGCTGTCCAAGGTGATGTATGTGGTTCTCCTTCTCTCTTTCATCCTTACAACAACCCTGTGAGGTAGGTTAGACTAAGAGATGGTGACTGGCCCAAGTCACCCAGTGAGCTTCACGGCTGAGTACGGATTCGAACCCTGCCCTCCCAGGTCATGGCGCAACACTGAACCATTATGCCACACTGGCTTTCATGCAGAAGGTAGCTGGACACAGGCAAATATTACAAGATCAAAAAGGCAAATTCTTTCCAGAATGGAACAGTAAGATGCATGTCCCCAGTTTTAATTCAGGAGAAAATTGGACCTTGGCTGTCTGAAATCTGGGAAAACTTGTTATTTCGTCGTTTAGTCGTGTCTGACTCTTTGTGAGCCCATGGACCAAAGCATGCCAGGCACTCCTGTCTTCCACTGCCTCCTGCAGTTTGGTCAGACTGTACTCAGTGCAGTTGGGGAAACTACTCAGTGCTTATTGTCTGCATTGGGATCTTAATTAGTAGAACTTGGGAGAAGCTGAAACTCACACCCTCCCTTCTAAGTGTTGCACATCTACTACCACTGCTGCTAGGTGAGCGAAAAGAGACAGTCTTTGAGCCACCCATTCAAGCGGCTACATTTGGAGAGGTCACACGAGAAGCTTGTTGTGCAAGCTGTTGAGTCTGCCTTATGTTGGCGGGGTGAGTCCTGGGTAGATCTGAGAGCTGGTTGGCTGAGCATTGGAGTTGGTAATTAGCTCAGACTTCTATTAACCACTTCTGTAGTTGCCTGAGGTGAGCAAGACTCTCACCGAGGTGACCAGGCGGAGCTTTGTAAAACTGGAAGTGCACTGGGGTTTGTGGTGTTGGTGTCATGTTGCTGGACCTTCAATGTGCTACAAAGTTCTGTTGGCAGCTGGGCGAGTAAGTTTTGTGGATCTCTTTGCAAGGCTAGCTCAGTTTCTTAAGTTGCGTGATGGGAGTGTCTTGGCTCAGCCCTACTCAGATCCGTGACTCAGAAGTCGTACCCTAAAATCCCGGGTATGTAAGAGCTGTCTACAGATCCTCAGTCATGAGGAGAAGGCGTACTTGGTTCATACAGAATTGTGGGTCTTGTTTCTAGAGTTATTGGAGTACAGTTCCCATCATCCCTTACCACTGGCCCTGCTAGCTAGAGATAATAGGAGTTGTAGTCCAAAAGCAGCTGAATACCCAGTTTTGGGTAACTGGTCTAGACTTTCTTGCTTCCAGCTCTGTGATTCTGTGAGCTGTTCCCAAAAGCAAGTGAGAGAGAGTATCTGGAAGATAAAGGATCCCTGAACAGTTAAGTCCAGTCAAAGACAACTGGGGTTGCAGCGCTCATCTCTCTTCAGGTCGAGGGAGCCGGCGTTTGTCCACAGATAGCTTTCCAGGTCATGTGGCCAGCAGGACTAAACTACTTCTGGCACAACGGGGCACTGTGATGGAAGCCAGAGTGCATGGAAACGCTGTTTACCTTCCCACCGCAGCTGTACCTATTTATCTACTTGCACTAGTGTCCTTTCAAACTGCTAGGTTGGCAGGAGCTGGGACAGAGCAACGGGAGCTCACCTTGTTGCGGGGATTCAAACCGCTGACCTTTCCGATCGGCAAGCCCGAGAGGCTCAGTGGTTTAGACCACAGTGCTACCCACGTCCCTAAATCTGGAAAGTAAAGCTGGATTTAAATGGCAGGTAGACCTTGCGTCAACCAATATTCTGGCCCCTCTTCTTGGATCCATAAAGCTTTCTATGTTCTTGTCTTCTTGTCTACACGAATGACGCCAGCAATTTTTGTTTGCAGCTGTGCATAATTACATAGTGCTCTCTCTTTCCCTGATTCTCCCCCCCATGTCTTTCTCACTTGTGTTCACTCACACATACACACATAGAGTCTGGAGGATAGCCTAAAAGTAGACAGGATCCTACATGTTCCCCAGCTGGGCTTTACCTGGAGATGCTGATGTTTGAACTTGGGGCCTTCTATGTGCAAAGCTGGGCGTGCTCTGCCACGGAGCGATGGTCCCTCTCTGCACAGGAAGCATTTTAATTCCCCAGCCTGCCACTGTGCAACAGGTTGCTTTCTGTCTCGACAAGCCTTGCCCAAGAAAAGGCCTGCAGTTGGGTGTAAGGAGGGGGCTCTGGACCTGCCTGTGCCTCACTCAGGCAGGAGCCGGCTCTGCTGCCTGAAGCTGCCGCGGTTCCAGAACACGGGGTTCTCCGCAGCCCCCATCATTCCCATGGTAACAGGCTGATGTCACATCTGGTGAAGGACGTGGTTTCAATGGCTGGATGACGCAGGGCTCACGCGTGGCTCAGGTGGAGGAGCAGATGGACTTTTTGCTGGGCTGAGAGTCCCCTGAGAATGGCCGGAGGCAAGCAGGGCCGTTTCCTGCACTGAGGACTGAAATTGGGCTTGCAAAGAGGAAAAGGTGAATGTGTGAATCGGCCTCTTTTCCTTTCCTGCCTGTTGCTGACCGACCTTGTAGAGAGGACGGCATGGTGCAGGTAAACACTTTGAAAACAAGATGCTATTCAGTGCTGGGCATGGGTGGAGAGGAGAGGACGTTTTCTTTGTCATCTCCCAAGTTTCTGTTTGCTTCCGGGGAAAAAACTTTCCAATGTCGTCTTGTTTTAATTCTGTTCCAATTGCCTCATTTGTTCTCTGAGCCACTCTCTTCCCCGCCCTGCCTCCTCCATTCTCTCTCTCTCTCCCCCCCCTTTATACTTATTAGGAAAGGGAACTCTCCCCTGCCCTCTTTGCATGATGGTCACATTTTCCTATATCCTATGAGCAGATTCCAAGATTGCAGAGTGGGGTCCCCACCCATTTGATTTGGCGGCAACCTTTTGCTCCCATGAAAGCAGGGGCCGATTGTTCCGAATCCCTGTGTATATGTGCTTTGGCAAGGCTTGAAGGCACTTCCAATCACGGCTGCCCATTGTTGGCTTGCAGAAGTGGCTGCAAATGAAAAGGGTGCAGCCCCAGGGCAGTAAAGATTATGGGATTGTTCTCCTCCCCGCCCGCCTCCCTTGCCCTACTACTTGTTTCCATGACATACAACTTTCCCTTCAGCACTTCCCTGCTGGGACTTCAGTCCAAAGACCACTGCTTGGTGGACGGGAATCTTTGCATCTCTCTGTCCCCGCCTCCTCCCCAAATATTTTTTAGTTTGCTCTCTTTCTTTTGTGCCCACGTTGGGGATTTCACAGGTGTTGCCCTTGGCCTCATTCCCACGTTTTGGAAGTTTTTAATGCCAAGACAGCTTCTTGGTTTAAAAATAACAACAGATATCAAACAATTGAAATAGCACACAGCTGGGTCCCATTTTCACACGGTGCATTGTTTAAACAAGGGGATTCACTCCTATGGGAGGTAGCGATGCAGCCACCAATTTGATTAGGGGACGTGGGTGGCGTTGTGGTCTAAACCACTGAGCTTAGGGCTTGCCGATCGGAAGGTCGGCGGTTCAAATCCCCGTGGCGGGGTAAGCTCCCGTTGCTTGGTCCCAGCTCCTGCCCACCTAGCAGTTCAAAAGCACATCAAAGTGCAAGTAGATAAATAGGGACCGCTCCGGCGGGAAGGTAAACGGCGTTTCTGTGTGCTGCTCTGGTTTCGCCAGAAGCAGCTTTGTCATGCTGGCCACATGACCCGGGGAAAAAAACTGTATGCGGACAAATGCCGGCTCCCTCGGCCAGTAAAGCGAGATGAGCGCTGCAACCCCAGAGTTGTTCGCGACTGGACTTAACTGTCAGGGGCCCTTTACCTTTACTTTTTAAAGAGGGATTAGACAAATTAATGGAGGATAAATTGGTAGAAAGGGACCCAGGTGGCACTGTGGGTTAAACCACAGAGTCTAGGGCTTGCCGATCAGAAGGTCGGCGGTTTGAATCCCTGCAACGGGTGAGCTCCCATTGTTCGGTCCCAGCTCCTGCCCACCTAGCAGTTCGAAAGCACATCAAAGTGCAAGTAGATAAATAGGGATCGCTCCAGCGGGAAGGTAAATGGCGTTTCCGTGCGCTGCTCTGGTTTTCCAGAAGCAGCTTTGTCATGCTGGCCACATGACCCGGAAGCTGTCTGCGGACAAACGCTGGCTCCCTCGGCCTATAGAGCGAGATGAGCGCCGCAACCCCAGAGTCGGACACGACTGGACCTGATGGTCAGGGGGCCCTTTACCTTTTTAAATTGGTAGAGCATAAGACTCTTAATCTCAGGGTTGTGGGTTCAAGTCCCATGTTGGGCAAAAGGGTTCCTGCACTTCAGGGGGTTGGACTAGATGATCCTCGTGGGCCCCTACAACTCTACAATTCTATAATTTCTATGATTCTAAGGGCTGCTAGATTCCATGGCTATGCACTGTCAGAGGCAGTAAATGCCTCCAAATACCAGTTGCTTGAAACTACAGGATGGGAGATCAGAACATCTCCCATCCTGCAGTTTCAAGCAACTGGTGCTCAGGTCCTTTTTGTGGGACGGGCCACTGTGAGAACAGGTTGCTGAAGTAGACAAACCTTTGGCCTGATCCTGCAAATTTCTTATGTTAAATTCATTGGAGTTCCTGAACTCAGATCATGTACTCTACCATTGAGTATGTGGCCCTTCTTCTCTCAGAGCCTGCTTAAAATCTCTAGAGCTGGATGGGCAGCTGAACAATATCCCTGGCATTTGAGCTTCCCTTTTTCGTGATGCAAAACCTTTATTTTAGAGCAAAGTCTAACCAGTCCTAGCTGGATCGAGCAGTCTACTTGTTTTCTGGGATTCCTTTAAATGAAATGTACTTCATCTAAAAAGGAAAAGGAAAGGAGAATCTGAGTCATGATTTGTGAACATGGCGCTACACAGTGAGTGACCTTTGCAGTGCTGTCAACAAAAACTATGGAATTATTAAGAAGAAGGGCTGCAGGTTGAGCAGTAGATCACCTGTGAGATTGCAGAGAGTTTGCAGGATGTTTACCTCGAGGTTTGTGTGTTATTCCTCCTTTCTTCCTTGTTCCTGGTCTGGTGCCATGAACCAATATTCTAGTGGTTTGATTCTCTGTGTTTTGGGATGGGACATCGTGTTACAGTATAACGAATCTTTTAAACCCCAGACTTTAAAGGCAGTTATTTCCAGACTTAACACGAGGCTTTTTCATACTGTGAAACGCAGTTTGTGCTGTACTCTGTGTGTATGTGAGATTACTTCATTTCAGGGGGTTGGACTAGATGACTCTTGGAGTCCCTTCCTAATTCTGTGCTTCTACGGCTAAATGTATTCTGAGGCAGAGTAAAGTCCACTTTGCTCCTTCCCCAGGTCCTGCAGATGCTGTACTACTTAGAGCTAAGCCGTGGCTTGACGTAGCACTGTGTCCAAAGCTGGGATCATGGTCTGTCTCCAGCTCCAGCTCGTAGTTTGTTTGGACTGGAGCAGGAGAAACCACAGCCCTGGGTTTGCACGCAGTGCTAAGCCAAACCATGGCTTAACTGAGCAGAATCAAGAGAGGGTCAAAGCAGCCAGGATTTTTTCCTTTTGAGTACCAGCCTGCTCACTCATTCACACTTAGCCATGGTTTGGCTTAGTGTTCCGTGTGAAGCAGGTCATTGTATGAAACTGATTTAGTGATTTTCACCGTGTTTTGAGAACCTTGCTTATACACCACTTTTGAACATGGGTGTTAAATCAGTGTCCAGTCCAGTGTTAGACTACAACTCCCATCAGCCCCAGGGAGTGTGGTCATTAATCAAGGATGATGTCAGTTGTAGTCTGGCAGCACATTGGCTACTGCACTATACTAGAGTAAGTCTGTGTCTCACACACAAACACACACTGAATCTTTCCTGGGATCTACAGCTAGTTCTTGGTTTCTCTGCAGTTAAAAGGAAACAGTTCTTTAAAAAGTGGAGTGCATGTGTATTGTCGTTTAAAGAAAACAATCCTGAACGGGGCAATTTTTTGTAGCCATTAGTTTCCCAGGTCTGTGTGTGTGTGTGTGTGTGTGTGTGTGTGTGTGTGTGTGTGTGTGTGTTTGCAGCGCAACTTCTCTCACAGCCATGGGCTTTTTGCTGGTGGTCCAGCACATCGTTTCATTCCTCTGTGGACCCTCCCCCTCCATTCTTTAGGGTGTGAGGCTCTTCCAGCAATTTTCCAGATACTTGTCAGTGTCTGGGAGGGTGTGTGTTTTAGTAGCAGTGATGAAAACAGCAACCCCCAGCTGGAAAACCGTCAGCTCTCCAGTATCAGTGCTGTAAAACAATGCTGGGTTCACCCAGAGTGGAAAAGGCAAGCTGCTTGGATTCTCTCTCTCTCTCTCTCTCTCTCTCCTTGGAAGAAGTGATTTGCCCAAAGTCTTGCAGAATGTTTATTAGGGGCAGTGAAGAAACTTGGAGACTTCTCTTTGGCGGTGGTGCCTCTTCCTCTCTCTCCAGCTAAGAGGATTGGCCTGGGAATAATAATAATAATAATAATAATTATAATTATAATAATTATAATAATTTATTATTTATACCCCGCCCATCTGGCTGGGTTTCCCCAGCCACTCTGGGCAGCTTACAACAGAAAAATGAAATAAAACAATTAAACATTAAAAGCCTCGCTAAACAGGGCTGCCTTCAGATGTCTTCTAAAAATCTGGTAGCTGTTTTTCTCTTAGACATCTGATGGGAGGGCGTTCCACAGGACAGGCGCCACCGCCGAGAAGGCCCTCTGCCTGGTTCCCTGCAACTTGGCTTCTCGCAACGAGGGAACCGTCAGAATTGTAGATTTGGGAGGAGCCCTGAGGAATATGCAGCTGTCCCATACAGGGATCAAACCTGCAGCCTTGGTGTTAGCAGCACCATGCTCCAACCAACTGAGCCAGGCATCCCCAAACCTCGGCCCTCCAGATGTTTTGGATTACGATTCCTACCATCCCTGACCACTGGTCCTGTTAGCTAGGGATCATGGGAGTTGTAGGCCAAAACATCTGGAGGGCCGCAGTTTGGGGATGCCTGATGAGCTATCCGGAATCTCCCACAGCTGTGGGAAACATGCCACCCTCTGAGTGCTAAAGCAAAATTAAAAAATCCTTCCAGTAGCACCTTAGAGACCAACTAAGACACACCTCCGGGTGCTGTCAAACTCCCACTACCCCAGCCAGCATGGCCAGTGGTCCTGGGGAGGGTGGGAGTTATAGTCCAACAATCTCTGGAGGGTCCATGGTTCCCCATGCCTGGTGCACTACAAAAGGAAGAGGCTGCATGTGTACAACATACGCACACAACACTCGAATGGAAGTGGGCCCCTTGCTGTAATGAGTGAGTGTGAGAGAGAAGGGTACCACAGTGATTTATTGCTTTCTCCTTTTTAGAGGTGGGGGTTAAACATTTTCAAACAGCCACTCTGATGTAGTCCTGAAACAATCGCAGATAGCTGATAATGTAACTTGCCCAAATTCTCCCTGTCGTTACCTGAAAGTATGGTGGACGCAGAGTCTGGGGTTGGTGATGGGCATGGGCTGAGTGGTCCTATTTTCCAGCTCTTTTGTATGCTCTTCCAGACAGCAGGGGGAAACCAAGATCCCCCTGAACCTGCTTTTTTTATTATTATTAAGTTTCACGACAGGGCGTAGGAAACACCTGGCGATGAGGCAAAGTAACAGTTGAGATTATTCTTACTTGTCCTTTGGCGTCCCTGAATTGTGAGTGCACTGTTCACAAGGATCTGTTTCAAGCTCAACCTGGGAGCATCAGTTTGCACTGTCCACCTGCAAGCCATCCTGTGTAAAGTAATTTACGTGGCAGTGTGATGTGCAAACCAGCCATAAGGTTCTCAGAATTCATACAAGAGTCCGAGGCCATAGGAAGATGGCAAGCTGCCTCACATTGAGTCTAGCCGTTGGTCCATCTAGCTCAGTATTGTCCGCACTGACTGACAGCAGGTCTCGTAAGGTTTCAGGCAGGGAATCTTTTCCAGCCCTACCCAGATATGCTGGAGACTGAACCCTGGAGTCTTTTGCATGCAGCTCTGCCTCTGAGCTGATTTTGACGTTCCTCATAGTGTTTCTTGGGCACATGCTGCCTCCCATATAGCTGGATGGTTCCCAGTTTCTTTTCCAGCTCTTAAATCTTCCTCCCTTCTTGCTGCATCAACAGCTTGGCTTCCAGAAGCATCAGAATCCTGCCAGACTGGAAATGTGTAGATTCAGTGTTTGCAATGACAAGCACTTTGCCAGCTCTTTGAACGAAGGCTCGAGGTGCTCCCCATTTTGCCTTAAAAACAGGTTATTCAGGAGGACGCAAGAGAGCAAGTGGGAAATAAAACCTCAGCTGTCAACATTCCTTAAGCTGCAAGTCACTTGCTGCTTTTGATGGAAAGTTAGCAATGTGGAGAGTGGCTGCTTATTTTTCTCCCAAAGCCCCTGATCTGCCTGGATGTGGGCACTGCTGCTATTCTATCCCGGGCATCTCCTAGCTTTGGCCCTAGTTAGATTTGAATCTCAAAAGAACCTAGTGACTTTTTGAAAGCCTACCCGGTTGAGATGCTTTGATTACCAGAACAGGTAAAACATTTAATTGAATTTCCTGGTTGAATGTCTTTCATTTACCACCCTGAAGCCTAATTGGGTGCATACAAATGGCACCCTCTATCGGCCATGAAGCGGCACTTTTGAAGATGCAAGGTGTCAGAAGACTCCTTGTTTCTGCTGTCGCAGATTACAAAGACCAGCCCCCTAGAAATTCTTACTGAGACTGAGGGACCTTCACAAACGACCTGCAGCAGAAAACTCCTCTACATGAAATGGTTGTAAGGAGCCTCCAAACTCTGTCACAGGTGATGGTTATACATGCTTGCATGTGTGGGATTGTAGAGCCTTGGCCAAACCTTGTGGCCAATTGTAGCTGTGTGTGTTTGTGCAGGTGCAATGTTTCTGTATGGCAGGGGTACTTAATATGGTGCCCTCCGGATTTTGCTGGACTGCAGCTCCCATCACCCTTGATCATTGGTGTCCTGAACCCTGGCGTACCTGGCAACCAGTCCTGCTGGTGTATACAGTCCCAAGGGTGTATACCACGGGTGTCAAACACAAGGCCCACGGGCCAAATCCGGCCCGCCAGACCTCGTCATGTGGCCCGCCGAGCGCCCCAGCCAGCAGGACCTTGCTGCTGAAGCGCCGCGCCGACAAAGCGCCGACAAACAGCTGGGGCCGGGGGGGGGTAGAAAGGCGGCCGGAGCAGCGCTGCGTGGAGCACCCCGAGCCACAGCAGGAGAAGGAGGAGGCAGCTTGCCGGGTCAGCACCCGGCAGCACCGCACGGAGAGTCCCGAGCCTCTGCGACGCAGCAGTGCTCTGTAGCACTTTGAATCCTCCTCCTCCTCCTGCCACGGCTCGGCGCCTGGAAATGGCTGCTGCTGCTGCTGAAGCACAGACAAAGCACCCAGCAGCGCCGCGTGGAGGAGGAGGAGGATTCAAAGTGCTACAGAGCACTGCTGCGTCCCAGAGGCTTGGGACTCTCCGCACGGTGCTGCCGGGCACCGACCCGGCAAGCCGCCACCTCCACCCCCTCTTGCCTCACCTCCTCCTCCTCCTGCTCATGAACGTGAGCTCAGCAGCAGCTCAGCCTCACAAACGTGCAACTCTGAGGCTTTACGCACTTCTCCTAAAACGGACACCCGCTGCCTCATGCTGCACGGGAAATGCTTTTTGCCCCTGGGTCCCTAAGTGCTCTTTTCTGGCGCTGAATCAAGGCGGCGACCCCCCCTTCCCTTTCTTTCTTCCTTTCTCTTGTTCTTATTCTTTCTTTCCCTCTCCTTCCTTCCTTCTTTATCTCTGTCTTCTCTCCCTCTTTCTTTTTCTTTCCTTCTTTATTCCTTCTTTCCTACTCTTCTTTCTCTCACCTCTTTCCTTCCTCTCTCCCTCCTGCTCCCTCTTTTCTTTCTTTCTTTCTTTCTTTCTTTCTTTCTTTCTTTCTTTCTTACTTCCTTCCGTCCTTCCCATCTTTCTTCCTCTCCCTCATTCTTATTCTTTCTTTCCCTCTACTTACTTCCTTCTTTCTCCCTTTCCGTCTTCTCTCCCTTTTTCTTTTTCTTTCCTTCTTTATTCCCTTCCTTATTTCCTACTCTTCTTTCTCTCCCCTCTTTCCTTCCTTCCTTCCTCTCTCCCTCCCACTCCCTCTTTCCTTCCTTCCTTCCTCCCTCCCCTCCCCTCCCTCTCCCTCTCCTCAGAAACATAGGATGCTGCTTTATACTTCTGGCCCTTAAACCCTGGAACCAGGAGAGCAGCTCCAGTGAGTCAACCTCAGCCAGTGCCTTTGGTGAAGGGTGGTGGCTCACTGGCAGAACATCTGTCCTGCATGCAGAAGGACCCCAGCATCTCCAGGTACTAGTAGCTCTGCAAAGGTCCTGCATGAAACCCTAGCGAGCCTCCACCACCCAGTGCAGTTTCCAAAAATCATTTTTCAATAAATTGTACAATAATTGTACATTTGAATATCTACTTGCCATTATTCTGACTATGTTTCTGCTTTCAGAGCTAGTTATTACTTACATTATTACAAAAAACAGTAATAATTGAATGCAGTGACAATAATTTATGATAATAAAGAGTGGACACATAGTCCTATAGATACAACCGGCCCTTTGAGGGTGACCAAACTGCTGACGCGGCCCCCGATGAATTTGAGTTTGACACCCCTGGTGTATACAGTCCAGGTTCAATACAGCAAACCAAGTCCAAAGTGCGACAGTCAGGAAATGCAGCCGAGGTTCAGTTCAGTGTCACAAACTGGCAGGAAACGGGGAAGAGGAAGGGGATCCCAGCGTGTGACACCCCAGGGCAAGCTGGGGATGGAGAAGGAGAGGTTGGGGGCTTGGAAAATACTCACAGGGCAATAGAGAAGGGCAAGGGGATCAGGGTCCGCGCACATGGACCAGGGGCCTCCGTCTCTATGAACACACCAGCAGGAATACGGAGGAGGAGGAGGAGGAAAACAATGTGTAGAAAGAAAACTCCCATAAGAACCCGTGATTAAAAATACCGATGCCTTCCCCTGAGCTTTTAATATTGGATAACTTAAGCATGCTCATAAATCAAATGTTTTGTCTCTCTTTTGCAAAAAAAAATTATACTTTTGTGTGTGTTCTGCACTTTCCATTGCGTAGGGAGCAGTGGCAGGTACGCTCTAGGACAGTGTTTCCCAAACTCGGGTCTCCAGATGTTTTTGGACTATAGTTCATCCATCATCCCTGACCACTGGTCCTGCTACCTGGAGACCCAAGATTGGATAAATCCTGCTCTGGGAGGCTGAGGCAGGGAGGGCAAAGGCCCACAACCCAGCTCCCTAGCTGGCCAGGTGGGGCTCATTGGCTTTGGGAGGAGGGTTGTGATTCCTCAGCTAGATTAGGCTCAGGACAGGTGAGGTTCCCATGGCCTCCTCAAGCCCAGATGCTGCAGATCTAGCACCTCAGCTCTGCTCCC
Organism: Zootoca vivipara; assembly: GCF_965207765.1. Taxonomy (NCBI): domain Eukaryota; kingdom Metazoa; phylum Chordata; class Lepidosauria; order Squamata; family Lacertidae; genus Zootoca; species Zootoca vivipara. The sequence goes on along the minus strand of NC_142582.1, from coordinate 129,321,325 downwards.
CTTTTAACCCTTGGTTCCAAGGCTGCTCCCTGCATCTCAGAACCTGCTGTGTTTGTGGAAACGGGGCTCCCTCTGGTTCCTGTGCACTGACCCCCATTCCCTCACTGTCCTGAAGGGGTCTTTTCTCTCCACCGAGTTGTATCCCGTGCTGAATTCCCATTGCCTGCTGGAATGGAAGAAGAGTTCAGGATGCAGAGCAACCTTCTGCAAAATTGGGACCGGTTTGAGGATGGCCTTGCGCTGCTTCTTATGGGAGTAACCATGATGGAACAATCAGACTGGGGACTCAAGCCCATTTCACCAGGCACACGAAGGTGGCATTTTAGTTGGCAGGTATAGAAAGAAGAAAACTTTAAGGTGGGAGTTGAATGGCAATGAGATGCAAAAATTACAGCCGGTGATAATTGGAACTTAATATATATGTTAAATAGGCACACCTTTAAGCCTTCATAGTGGCAGATTAGCGATTGTTACTGAGAGATGATTGTATTAACACCTGCACATTTGCAAGAAACAGTTCAAGATAGCGCAGATATTGCTATCTGTAAGCAATTAACACGTGGTGTGATAAAAAAAATCATTTGTCTCCAGTTAACCCCACAAGTGATGGCATTAAAGGTCTTGATGAATTCGGCAGTTTCATGTTGTCCTTCCAGAACAGATACCTACAGAGTGTCCTGGGCGGTTGAGATGTTCTCCCACCAGCTTTTATGGATATTGCCATTCCTGATGTCCGATTTGCGTCCACCCTTCAGCAGGCAAGATGCTACAAAAGGAGTGGGTGAGGGGCAAGAGGGGGAAATTGTACAAAAATTAAGTTGCCCTCATGGCTACATCAACCTAATTTTTGTCCCCCCCCCCTTTTTTTATAAAAAAATAAAGTCTCCTTTACTCTCCTGCTTTGAGTAACATTTTTCCTGATGAAGAATCCTGGAGAATCCAAAAGCTTGCCACTCTCTTGTGATAGCTTGGTTAGTCCTGTAAAGTTACTGCTGAACTGTTGGTTTTCTTCTCCTTATGGACTAGTACCTTTATTTTTTACCCCCAACCCCAAAATCTCTCTCTTTCTCTCTCTCTCTCTCTCTCTCTCTCTCTCTCGTAACACAGGGGTGTGGCTAATCAGAAAAATTAAATAAGGGTGACTTTCCAGGAAGAAGAGAAGGTGGCAGGGCTACATTCTGGTGCTGAGTTCAGTTGCGTTTCACAGGGTGAGATACGCTAACCACCTGCTCACGTTTGATTGAAAACACACACATATGGGCTGTGGCTTAAAAGAGTTTATTTCCAGAAAAACACTGCAGATAAGAGGCAACACAAAGGACAAGATAGTACACTATTTTTTAGAACTGGCCTTCCCCTACAGAAAAGAGGTGTGAGTGAATTTCTATCGGGAAGAATGCCATTCAGCATCTCATCTGTTCCACAAAGATAACGCATGTGAATTTGCCCCTTATCATCATCATCCCTCAAATGGAGAGTCATTTTCCATATAGCCAGACAGGGTACAATAACACAGAGTCTATCACTGCTGCTGGTATTCTGCAAACATCCCAGCGCCTCCTGTTGGGGTTTGCTTGTGCTTATGCCTGTATGGTGGGGGAGCGCCGGGTTAGGGCTGAGAAAGGGTCCTGAGCCACCTCTGCTGCTACTGCATTCGTCCTTTCCCACCAAATCTTTCATCAGTACAGTATCCAGCTACGATCTCAAAGCCCTGTTGGTGCCCAGTACTCCTCTCATGCTTTTGTAAAGTGCCTTCTGGAGAACAGTATGAAGGGGACAGCAGTGTTGGGTCTGGAAGCATAGCTGCCAAGTTTTCCCTTTTCTCGCGAGGAAGCCTATTCAGCATAAGGGGAAATCCCTTAAAAAAAGGGATAACTTGGCAGCTATGTCTGGAAGGCATACAGTGCACAGATATTGAGCTGAGATGGGTAGTACAGGCAATGGGAATAGGAGCAATGTGAGGAGGGCAAAGAGCGGAACAGGGCACTGGTGATGCCCCCTCGCAACCATTGCAAGAACCCTTATTGGGTTCTCCACCATCATGAGGCACCGTAAAAGCATTTCAGAGCTTTTCAGTTAGATCACGAGGACTATGAGTCAGCAGTGTGATGCAGCAGCTAAAAAAGCCAATGCAATTCTGGGCTGCATCAATAGGAGTATAGCATCTAGATCTAGGGAAGTAGTAGTACCACTGTATTCTGCTCTGGTCAGACCTCACCTGGAGTACTGTGTCCAGTTCCGGGCACCACAGTTCAAGAAGGATACCAACAAGCTGGAACGTGTCCAGAAGAGGGCAACCAAAATGGTCAAAGGCCTGGAAATGATGCCTTATGAGGAACGGCTTAGGGAGCTGGGTATGTTTAGCCTGGAGAAGAGAAGGTTAAGGGGTGATATGATAGCCATGTTCAAATATATGAAAGGATGTCATATGGAGGAGGGAGAAAGATTGTTTTCTGCTGCTCCAGAGAAGCGGACACGGAGCAATGGATTCAAACTTCAAGAAAGAAGATTCCACCTAAACATTAGGAAGAACTTCCTGACAGTAAGAGCTGTTCGGCAGTGGAATTTGCTACCAAGGAGTGTGGTGGAGTCTCCTCCTTTGGAGGTCTTTAAGCAGAGGCTTGACAGGCATATGTCAAGAATGCTTTGATGGTGTTTCCTGCTTGGCAGGGGGTTGGACTGGATGGCCCTTGTGGTCTCTTCCAACTCTATGATTCTATGACCAGGCACACACTGTTTTCTTGCTAGATAATAAATCTGCAAGTCTGTCATCTCACTGCAGTTCCCATGGCCACCAACAGGTGGCCGTGGCAGTTCCAATGTGATGACAGACTAGCAGGAAAACAAGCAGGCAGCACGGCTGGCAGGCACCCAAAAAGAGCTGTATAAAGGCATGTGGGAGGCACAGTCTGCGCTTGGGCAGACGGCTCTCGGAAGCATCTTCCTCCCTCATATAAAAGATGTTGAGGGTTGGGACAAACCATGAGGGGTGGTGGCTTCAGGCAAGCTGTGAGGAGGAAGAAGAGGGATGGTTAAAGTATAAAGGGAGGAGCTTTGGCCAGGTTTGGGGGGGGGAAGGGCTTGGCAAAGAGGTGCCAGCCCCTTGTTTAAAAGGGATATCTTGTAGTAGTAGGGCTGCCTTCAGATACCTTTGGAAAGTCATGTAGTTACTCATCTCCTTGACATCTGGTGGGAGGGCGTTCCCCAGGGTGGGCGCCACCACCGAGAAGGCCCTCCACTTGGTTCCCTGTAACCTCACTTCTCACAGTGAGGGAACTGCCAGAAGGCCCTTGGAGCTGGACCTCAGTGTCCGGGCTGAACAATGGGGGTGGAGATGCTCCTTCAGGTATACTGGGCCGAGGCCACGTAGGGCTTTAAAGGTCAGTGCCAACACTTTGAATTGTGCTCGGAAATGTATCACAGTTTCCAAGTAGTAGTATGGTGGCAGACCTACGCCTGTGTCTGCTTAGTCAGGGATTTTAGATCTGCAGAAATTTGGACTGAGTGCAGGAAGAAAGTCTAAACAAGGCTGTCATTCTGAAGCGCTCGACAAAATCCCGGATGCATCGCTGCAGAGTTGAAGGCTCACAAAGCCACGTGCTGCCACCTAATTGCCAGTACGGCCTGTTTAGCAACTCGGTGGCACAATTTCCTAGATACCAACCAGTATTTAACCAGATGACATTCCACTGCCTTGGCACTGACTAATCCATATTTTTTTTTTCCCAGCTCAGGGCTTGTTTTCCACCCTGGGTTCTGCCTGCAGGTCACATGTTTGTGTCTGACGTTTTCCAGGCTTCCCTCCAGGTTTCTCTCCAGTGTGGAGGCAAACGCTCTTGTGTGGAAAAAACAACAATCCTACACTCAAGTGATTTTTTGGAGGGGGGGCGGGCGGGTGCGTGTAAGAGGGAGAGGCACACATGTGTAAGGAGCAGATTGGGGAAAAGTCCCCCAGCAGCTGTGCTTGTGCTCATTCTGCAGTCTCCTTGGCCCAAGGGGCCACCAAGGGCAGCCGCTCCTGCTGTGTGTCAGCCTGTACTGCTCTGAAATCCAATATGTTGCCTGGATTTGGAAAGTCAGCAGCATAAGCAGTTCTGCTGCTCCTGCTTTCCGCTTCCCTATAATACGAAAAAAGGCGAAACATCATATTACAGGACCAACCCATCCTTTGGCAAAAGACAATGGCAAGGTGTTCGATGCCACAGCACCCTTCTTCCCAAGGTGCAGTTGTTGAAAACGTGTGAGGCTGTTACAGGAGATTGGTGGGGAGGGAGGACGGGACATTAGACTGCAGCTCAGGGGCAGAGTACCGTATATACACTGTGTGGCCAGGAAGTCTCAGGTTGTTGCCCTCGCTCTGTCCTGAGAAGGCATGGAAGCATGCCTCTGGGGGCAAAGTCAGTCTGCTGGAGAATCACAGTGCCTGCTGCGGCTGCAGAGACCAGCAACTAGTAACTGCTGCCTCCCACATTGTTTTTGCTGTGTTAGCAGCACCGAAGTGACACCCCTGGGTCACAAGCCTGGATGGTGCATCTGGAGGTCCTGGGCTGCCCAGATGACAAGACTGATGTGGTCCAAGGGAAAGCAGAGCAATGGGTTTGGCACCAGCTTGGCTGCAGGAGTTGCCGCAAGGAGGTGTACAAGGAGTCATCCAGGTTTACTCCTTAGCCTTTTAACTCACCGAGGGTTTGACACCCATCAGCTCCCCTCACCTGGTTTAGCTGTTCAGTTGAAGCCGTTTCCCGGGGTGTGGCTGCTGTTGCATGCTCTGGTTATCTCCCATGTGGACTACTGCAATGCGCTCTACGTGGGGCTGCCTTTGAAGGTGACCCGGAAACTGCAATTAATCCAGAATGCGGCAGCTAGACTGGTGACTGGGAGCAGCCGCCGGGACCAGATAACACCGATCCTGAGAGATCTACACTGACTCCCAGTACGTTTCCAAGCACAATTCAAAGTGTTGGTGCTGACCTTTAAAGCCCTAAATGGCCTCGGTCCAGTATACCTGAAGGAGCGTCTCCACCCCTACCATTCAGCCCGGACACTGAGGTCCAGCACCAAGGGCCTTCTGGCGGTTCCCTCGTTGCGAGAAGTGAGGTTACAGGGAACCAGGCAGAGGGCCTTCTCGGTGGTGGCGCCCGCCCTGTGGAACGCCCTCCCATCAGATGTCAAGGCAATAAGTAACTATTTTACTTTCAGAAGACAACTGAAGGCAGCCCTGTTTAGGGAAGTTTTTAATGTTTGATGCTGTACTGTTCTTAATATTTGGTTGGAAGCTGCCCAGAGTGGCTGGGGAAATTATTATTATTATTATTATTATTATTAGTAGTAGTAGTAGTAGTAGTATTCTAGGAGCCGCAGGCAAGAGAGCTGAGTGCAGGGGACTGAAGGTGGACAAAGTGTCCCAGAAGGAGCACAATGTGTCTTCCACCAGAGATACTACCTCTCCCCGTAACACCCTATACACCCCCATACATTGCCGGGGAGACAAAACTCCTATCTGAAACCCTGGAGATTTGCTACCAGTCATTGTAGACCAAGGGCGGCAAAGCTGCATCCCTCCGGATGTTGCCTGCCTGCATCTCCCATCATCCTTGACCACTGGCCATCCTGTCTGGGTGCAGCAACAATTGGAAGACAGCAGGGCAGGGCGGGCTGGTGGGTGTCAACTCCGTATGCCGCACCCAAAGTCATCTGTAAGCAGGGGGGGGGAACCTGGTGCCCTCTGGGTATTACTCAACTGTAGCTCCCATCATCCTTGACCACCGGGGAGTTGCAGTCCAAGAACAGTGTTGTGCAGTGGTTAGAGTGTCAAGACTAGGATTTGCAACACCAGGGTTCAAATCCCCACTTGGCCATGAAGCTCCCTGGGTGACCCTGGGCCAGTCACTGCCTCTCAGCCCAATCTGACTCACAGGTTTGTTGTGCTGGTTAAACAAGGAGGGGGGAGAACCACCTTGTATTCCGTCTTCAGCTCCTTGGAGTAAAAAGTGAGGCATAAATGTGATAAATAATAATAAAATAGACATTAAATGCATGAGGTTGAGCCAGTTGCCTGACCCCTGTAAGGCACCTTCCTGTATTTTTATGTTTAAACATGCAGTTCCCTTAATCACAGCCGCAATGCCGCTGGTGTGTGCATAATGCACAATGGTTTGTGTGTCTTTGCTGCGTTCTAACAACGCCTCTCTGTTTTCATTTCCCCCCAGCGTTTTTTAGGTGCCAAAGACCCCGTTGACCGCCGTGTGGAGCGAGATAAGTTCAGGCAGGAGCCCCACCAGAGGACCAGGATGGATTGGCTGTGACAACCTGCCGCAGGTGGAGGTGGAGGGGAGAGTGATGATGAAGAGTTCCTGCCGAGCTGGCCTCCACCGGGAACTGCTGAATTCCACATCCTCTGCGTTACACCCGGTCAAACGGTACGGTTAGATGCAGAGTCCCCAATTCTCCTGGGCAAACGCTTTCTACCTCAGCTGCCTTTCGATAGGCTCTTGGTGGCTGAAAATCCCATTTTTAAGCAAGGATCCCAAGAAAACGGGGAGGAACACTGGATTCCTGGCAATTTATAGACCTCTTTTGGGTCCCAGGTAACTCTGATGTCTCCTACAATGAAGGCAGCTTGTGTGAGAATTGCAAAGGGAAAGGCTATGGATCATGGGAGTTGTGGGCCAAAAACATTTGGAGGGCCGAGTTTGAGGAAGCCTGTTCTATTCATTCTGACTTGGGAGAGACTAGTTCTGTGAATCCGTGGGTTTTCTAAAATTGTAAGGAAAACTATGAAGATGGCAATATTGTGTGTTGTATACATCTGGGTGTCTGTTGTCTTCCACTGCTATGAACATGAAGGTAAAGGTAAAGGGACCCCTGACCATTAGCTCCAGTTGTGACCGACTCTGGGGTTGCGGCGCTCATCTCGCATTATTGGCCGAGGGAGCCGGCGTACAGCTTCCAGGTCATGTGGCCAGCATGACAAAGCCGCTTCTGGCAAACCAGAGCAGCACATGGAAACGCCGTTTACCTTCCTGCTGTAGCGGTTCCTATTTATCTACTTGCACTTTGACGTGCTTTCGAACTGCTAGGTTGGCAGGAGCTGAGACCGAGCAACGGGAGCTCACCCCGTCGCGGGGATTCGAACCGCCGACCTTCTGATCGGCAAGCCCTAGGCTCTGTGGTTTAACCCACAGCGCCACCCGCGTCCCTATGAACATGAAAGTGACCCCCTAATGCAGTGGTTTTCAACCAGTGTGCCGTGGGGTGCCTTGAATGATGGTCAGGGGTGCTGCGGCACTCTATCCCTCTTTTCTCCCCTCCCTCCTCTAATGCCCTCTCCCATCCCTGCTTCCCCAAGGCTTGGCACAGCTGTTTGTTGCAGCAGCCCTGCTGCTGTCACTGCTGCCTCCCACCTTTGGCCAGTATCTGTTGGGCCACTAAGGCTGGAGGCCTCCTCTTCCCAGGCCCCTGTGGTGTGGTGTGAGCAGGCACCTCTCTGTGGGGCAGCAGCTGCCTGGAGGGAAGAGGAGGCCCCGAGGGGACACTGAGGTAGAGAGGCAGATCATTCCCTGTTCCGGTGCATTGCATATGGTCTTCCAAAATGTTTGAAAACCAAATCACGGCTTCTGATTGGCTGCAGGAAGCTCCTGCAGCCAATCAGAAGCCCCATCGGACGTTTGGGTTCCAAAAGAACATTTGCAAACCGGAACAATCACTTCCGGGTTTGCGGCGTTCAGGGGCCAAAACTTCCGAGTTCCAGGGCGTTCAGGATCCAAGGTACCACTGCACTTCGTTTTAAATATTTGTGTCCCTTGCCTGCCAAAGTAGGACCCTCGAAACAGCTTATGAGAACAATGATTGGTTAAAAAAAAAACCAACACCCTAGGAAGAAATAGCCACCCTCCTAAGGTGTGTCTGGGCCTTCATTCCTAACTCCCTCGTGCTACGACAGAAGATGCCGGACTCCTCCAAAAATTCATGGGTGCTTGAGAAACCATGCTAAGGTCATGGCTTAATTCTGGGTCAGCAGTCCCAACAGAATGATGGATCTGCAGCTCAGTCTTAGAAATAAAATCCAAACAAATAATCAATAATGAACTCAGTCTTGAGAGGCCGAAAATGAGTTTGTTCATTGTTACTGAAGTTCCTTCTTCCTGTAGTTTTAGGGTCCAATTTATATCAGAGCCTTTGCCAAGCTAATCTCTCTCCCCCCCCCAATATTTTAGACTAGAACTTCCGTCAGCCCCAAGCAGCATGGACTGTAGCCAGGGGTGTCCTCCTCTCCCTGTTTCTCTCTCACACACGTGTTTATGAATATGTGTTTATATGTGTGTGTCTGTGTGCACACATGTGCATGTATGATACAACTCCCTACCTACTCTATAAAAAAGGTATCCTATCTCCTTTTGATCTCTCAGCTCTTGGCTCCTTGTGTACAAAAGCACCCTTCAAAAATCAGCAATGGTTTCGGTTTTTAATGCGTGCATTTCTCTCTTCCTTTCCTAGAATATCTGGCATGCACTTAAAGCCCTATCTCAAGTTGCAGAAGAAAGAACGGCCTCTCGAAATAAGCCTGGACCCTCCCCGAAGCCCACCAATGAGCCAGCCGAGGTTGGCAGAAGAGGAGAAGCCCAGCAGCCCTGAGCCAAGCCTCTTTCCAACCCCCTCTCTTCGGAAGCCATTGGGGACACTCTCCCGCAACACGATCGGCAGCAGCAGGGGCCACGCAGAAGGGCCCGGCGGGAAGGAGAGGAGAGCTGCCCTCCCGGCCACCATCCACCAGGGGGACGACGGAGAGGGGCCACTGGACATCTGGGCCATCGTGAAGCCGGGGAACACTAAGGAGAAGGTCGCCTTCTTTGCGGCCCAGCAATGCGTCGACCGCAGCCGGGTGCTCTCCGTGAAGAACAAGAGCACCTGGGACATCGACGGGAGGTCCACTAAGCGCAGGAAAAAGTCGCTGGATATCAAGAAGGCGAAGGTCCACCTGGAAAGGATGAGGGAGGCAAGCGGGAGGTGCTACCAGCCTGAGCCATTTGCCTGCGGCATTGAGCACTGCTCTGTCCATAATGTGAATGACGGCCTGGAGGGGGGTTTCCCGGGACGGCCCCTGTCGGTCGTCGAGATGGTTGCTTTCTTGGAGCAAAGAGCCAGCGTCTTGCTGGCCGACTGCTCCAAAAACTGCCCCAGTGCCTCTGCTGTGACCAAGTTCCCTGGCCAGCCCAAAGCCACTCCCCTAGCCTCCCCTGGACCTTTTCCCACCTCGGGAGCCTGCGAAGCTCCCTCTGAAAAGGCAGCTTGTGGGGGGAGCAGCAGCGGCGGCAGCAGCGATGGGGAGCAGCAGGCAGAGCCCCTTCGAGTGCTGGACATGGTGGCCAAGCTGGAGTCGGAGTGTCTCCGGCGCCAGAATGAACGTGAAGCAGGATCACTCTCGAGGAACAACAGCTTCCGGCGGAACGTGGGGCGGATGCTGCTGGCAAGTGGAGCGCCCCCGGAGAACGACGCCAGCAAGGCGCCCCCAGAAGCTCCCAGCCAGGCAGAGCCCTGTCCACCGCTGGAAGGCCAGCTATCTTCGATCGCAGGTGCCCGTGCTGGGAACGGCCTTCTCATGCTTGAGCAGGGAGGATCAGTCTCCTCCAGCTGTGGCTGGCTCAGTTCTGAGAAGGCAAGCAAACCCACATATCCGGAAGCTGCTCAGGCGCCCCCACATTCCTTGCACAGCAGAAAAGCGACGGTTGATTGTATGCCGAAGGAGCCAGCAACTCTTCCCAGCCTGGCTCCCAACGCGCGAGTGAGAGAGTCCGTAAGCATTAGCATCTCCATCACCAAGAGGGACGTCGGCTGCAGAGCCGCCCAGCCTTCCGACGCCGCCTTGGGCGAAGACCCTCTTCCTGGCAGACTCTTCTTGCTCCTGTCCAGGTGTGAGCCCCCCCAGGAGTGCCTGCGCTCAGGGGAGACCCTCCCCGAAGAGTGCCGAGTGGACCCTCAAGGGAAGGAAACCCCCCTGGGCGATGAAGCCCCGCGCCTGCCCGCCCTCGCTCCTGGGGAGCCCCAGGAGGCGCCCTCGGAGAGTGCCCCGCAGGCCCTCGCCTCCTCGCGCCTGAAGCGGCAGAGGTCCCACGACTTCCTGGAGACCAGGTTCAAAATCCAGCAGCTCCTGGAGCCGCAGCAGTACCTGCTCTTCCTGCCGCACCACATCATCGTGAAGATTTTCGGGCTGCTGCCCACCCGGAGCCTGGTGGCGCTCAAATGCACCTGCGGGTACTTCAAGTTCCTCATTGGGTACTACAACATCAGGCCGGCGGACTCCCGCTGGGTCCGCGACCCCCGCTACCGGGAAGACCCCTGCAAGCAGTGCAAGAAGAAGTACACCAAGGGCGACGTCTCGCTGTGCCGCTGGCACCCAAAGCCCTATTGCCAAGCCCTGCCCTACGGACCCGGCTACTGGATGTGTTGCCACCGGTCCCAGAGGAGCGTCCCCGGCTGCAGGCTCGGCCTTCACGACAATCACTGGGTGCCCGCCTGCCACAGCTTTAACCGTGCTCTGCACAAGAAACCCAGGGAGGCGGAAGAGGACTGTTAGCACGCGCCCCCCCCCCCCCGGCGCAGTCTTTGCGGAGCCTCATATCCTAGGTGGGGAGGGGAAAAGATGTTTTATGCCTTGTGATGTTTACACTGTATATAATTTTGTGGGTGGTTTTTTTTTTTTTTTTGTCCTCCCTCCCTCTCTATTTCCCGCTTCCACAGGGCTATGAAGAAACTGCACATGACTTCTAAATCACAAGAGCCTTTTTTTAACCTTTTAGAGAAAGAGAGAGAAATAGCCCTTCCGTGTACATAATGCTCCCAGAATCTCCTTGCCCATCAGTGACTTGACAGGTGGTCCACCAACGTTGAAGATCACTACAGCGCAGCTACAAGAGTGCTGCGGCTACAGGCCCGTGTTGTCGTCGTTGTAAAAAACAACAACAACCGTGTCTCATTTTCAAATCTGTATATCCTGTACAAAAATATACATATATAAATATATATAAATATAAATATATATTGAAAATTGTTTCTGGAAGGAAACTCTAAATAGGTAAAAGAGGAATCTTCGAAAAGATGGTTTAACTGGACAACCTTAAAAAAATAGGCTAGAACAAGTATTTGTTATATCTTAGGGGGGCAGCAAGCAAAAGAGGGGTGTTTTTCTTGGAGCAGAGAGTGTTGAGAAAAAGCTCTGGCTTCCAATGCCCACCTCACCTGGTTTTCGTTTCATTTTTTTTTTTACCTTAAAATAAAATGTGCATTCTGAATCTTGCTCTTGCCTACCTCTCTTTCCCTCTCGATATTTTTCCTCGTTAATGCTCTCTCTCTTAAAAAGGGGTGGTATTGCAAACATTCCGGCTGTGTGAAAATGTTCTGCATTATGGTCAGAGAAGCAGGGCCAGCCCAGGACACTTTTCTGCATACCCAATTGGGTCTTGCTATGCAGCCACCAGCGCGGAAGAATCTCCCACTACACCGGAAGGCAGCAGGCTAGTTTAGGGGGTCCAGTACAGGCCACGTAGCCCTGGGGCCGTCCGAGAGGGTGCAGCTACCTCTCTACATGCTAGCATCAGCCACCTGGGGCAGTTGCCTTATTTTGCCTAATGAAGGCAGCTGATGTAATTGTGGGATCTTGCACCAGGAATGGTGCCACCTGATTTTGAATGACACTTCCACCATCCTGAGCTTATGTGGCCCACACGGCCCAGGAGGAATCCCAGCCCTATAGAATGGGTGTGTGTGTGTGCGCAAGGGTTTTCAGGGAGAGGAGTGAAAGAACAAGATTGGTTGGATGACCTTCCACTCATGCAGCCATTGGATACAATCCCTCTGTATTTAGCCAGGGGGTGTGTATTTAGGACGGTGGGGGTGTTGAAAAACTAACTAGATTTTGAAATTTAAATGTGAATCTTGGCCATTTCCTATTTAATTTTGCAAATGTCAAAAAAACAGATGTGCACCTATGCTATGGAATGCACACTCAATTTTCAGACATTCACGACGTTCTCTGGAATGCTCAAAATCAATATGGGCATGCTGATGTTTTCCAAATATTTAGGCATTCAGAGTTACATAACCTTCATAGAGTTTACTCCCGATTAAAGACAGTTGAACACTTTGATCAAAGGCAAGTTGCAGGTCGCTTCTTGCCACACACATGGATTTGACTGTTGCAACAACCTTTTGTTTTGAGAAGCAACTTCCCTCCAGCTCTGGAAGCTAACTTTGATTAATGAAAAAGTGTGTATTTTATTAGTAGAATCAAGTAGTAGATCAAATTATGTAGTAGGCAGTATATGTCAAGGTTGCAGAGGACACCAAATCGAGATGAGCAGCAAACGTTTTAGAAAACATGGGAGTGTTTCATAGAGAGCAATGAATTTGAAAATCAACAAGAAGCATGGTTGTGTTTCATATAGGAACAAAAGTGCCAACCATATCTATAGCCAGGTTGTGGCAGTTCTAACTGGTAGCAAAGTCTTCTGAGAAAATATCTAACTTGGCATGAGTCACCATGACTGTATTATGCAAGGCCAGTGTTCACACTGGGAAGGAGGATGTTGATAAGGTGGGGGGGAATTGAGAAGAACTTTCAAGATGAAAAAAGGTCAAAAAAGGCTTGTAGCTCAGGGGCGGAGCATCTGCTTTGCATACAGAATGCCCCAGGTTCAACGCTCAGCATCTCCAGGCAGGGCTGGGAAGGCTTCCCTGCTGAAAATCCTGCAGAGCTGCTGCCAGCCTGTGTAGACAGTACTGAGGTAGATGGAACACCGGTATATGGCAGCTTCCTATGGCCTGACCAGTCACAAGTATTAGGAAGAGAAGGGAGAACAGGCCCGCAGAACCCCTGACCATCATTAAAGGCACCCCAGAGTGCCATGGCACACTGGTTGAAAACCACTGTTGTTGGGGGTCACTTTTGTGTTCATAGCAGTGGGAGACAAGACACCCAGATGTACACAACACACAATATTGCCATCTTCGTAGTCTTCCTTACAATTTTAGAAAACCCACGAGGATTCACAGAACTAGCCTCTACCAAGTCAGAATGAATGGGAATAACAATAATAAAAAAACCAAACCAGCCAACCTTAGGAAAACTCCTGTTAAAAGATTTATTGCAATAATACAATAATTTTTTTTAGAAAAACACACGCATCTGTTAGGTTACAACCCTACCTAGTCGGAAAGTGGCGGAAGGTTTGCTGAAAAGGCAGCCAGGGGTTGGGGACTCATTTCAGAAACTTCGTACTCATTTCAGCCACTGACCCTAAATGCGCAGCCTTGGCTCTGCAACGCCACAACTATGACCCGCAAGCTGCTCAGCCAGCTGCCTTCAGCCACAACAGTCCGTTAATGGGGAACCTCGCTGCTCCTCGCCATTCAAGCAGAACACAATCACACCTCTTCTCAATTGCACTAAAGTTTTGGGCACACACTCCCAGTTTCTCCACATAGCTATATATGTGTAAAAACATTTTTATATGTGTGTGTGTATCTATATATACATATAAACCAAACCCCCAAAAACATAGTCCCCCCCCCAAAAAAAAAATTCTGGAAAGGATTTGACACTCTTAACGTGTATCCTTGGGGTGCACCTTTGTGAATTCCGAGTGGATGCTACACTACAGCGCTAAAGAGGCATCGTTTTAAGACAAAGAAATCAGGACTGTGAAGTTTTGTGGTTTACTGGCATTTCCTATTAAGAGGTTTCCCCTCTCTTCTTCTTTTTTAAAAAAACAAACCATAAATAAGCAGCAGAAACACAACAAGGGGCAGGGCAGAGACCAGAGAGTTATATTTACAAGGGGGGGGGGGGAAGGGCCCAGGGCCAGCTAGGAGAACCCAGCAGCTATGAGCCCAGCATCGAGCAGCCTAACTCCTCTGCAACTAATAAAAGTGCCTTCACAGGACCTCCTTCCACACATATCGTTTTGGACATAGGAGAGACTTGCAGGGCAGTGTCCCATGTTGAGCATCCTTTGAGACAAAAGGCCCCACAAGTGAGCCCCGCACCACCGGTTTCCCTCCGGTCTCTCGTAGCTGGACAAAACCTCATCGGGAGCCTGCGATGATTGAGCAGGCTGGATGACATTGCTGCTGTTCTTCTGCGTTAAGTCTTCGCGGGCTGGGAAATCCTGTCCAACCGGCTTAAAACTGAAAACACTGAACCGGTGGGATCTTTGGTTTATTAACAGAAATGCACTGAACCCCACCTGCCGCAGGTTCGCCTGCCACGCAAGGTTCCCCACACCACCAACCTCCACCCAACTCCAGGACAAAGTGGGACAGGTGGTGAAACGGAACAGCATCACAGAATCGAAACAGCCAAGAGCCAAATATTCAGCACTAGCAGCTGGAACCCTCTTCTGCATAACAGTGCAGAAATGCCCACCAGCCCAGGCTCATTATCTCCAAGGAGGAAGCTTTTGGTCTCGGCATGTGTCCTACTCCACAGAAGCGGATTCCAGCAGGACGGCACAACATGCATTCTGAATCATGGCAAAAAAAGCATCTGGGCTCACACTGCTGGGAGTGGCATGGGCAGGGAGCCTGTGTTCCCCATCTGTGGATGGAACTTGGGCCCAAATTTCCATGGTGGTGTGGGGGGGGGGGCACGTGTCTCCTACCCACCTGCCCAGCCAGCATATGCCCGTAAAAGCTTGACTTGCATCTTTTGCTCACGCATTCCTTGCCGAGACCTGGCCTCCACGCACACAGGACCTATGCTGTCTCTTATACACGGAGAGATGGACTTGCATGCTCCGAATCCCTACCCACTAAGTGCCTGAACCAGGACTGGTTTTCTCAAGCGGGCTGGACAAGAAAAGGGTGCATTGCCAAAAGCAAAATACCCTACCCCCCCCCAATTGCCAAAAGTCTGTCTACTCAGAAGCTCAAGCCAGGCTGAGGTCTGAGAGGCACTGTGCTGTAGCCTCTCCTGATCCCACCAGCTGGCGCTGATCCAACCAGAAGCCGAACTGGATGCAAGAACCAGGAGGATTTCATGGGGTTTTTGACCAAGCACAAGGAGCGCAGGATTTCTTTTTTTAAAAAACCCACATGGAACGTCGACCAAACTTCAAAACGAAAGTGCGGCTCCTTTGCACACAAAATAGGATTTGTGACGAGAAAAAACCTTCTTGTAGCAGAAGAATTGCTCTGTATTGGCAAGTGATTACGGTCCAGCCTTTCTTTGGTGTTGGGGCAGCCAGAGCAAGAAGCCAGGGAACTCTTGAGTGACTCAGCATGAAAAACGATCCACACACACATACACACGCATACAAAGAAGGCATGACCTAACCTCTCTTTTCTCCCCTTAAAAAATAAATAACCTATTGATATTGAAGAAACAGGATGGTTTTCTGTATTAAAATTATGGCAACGGAGATCAGAGACCACACAAAAATGCAGCAATCGGCACATCTTGCCAGAAGGCTCTAGCAAATGTGCATTTTGTGCTGTAAATTTTCTCCCCTGTGCACACTTTTAAAATAAACACACACACAAGCGTAACCCGAGAACCCTGCTGGGAACTAATCACAGGGGATACGGTGGCCTCATGCACTGGCAGAAGTGCCAAGATAGTTTTCTCTTTCAGTCTTCATGCTTCAAGGTGATTTGCCAGGCCACATAACCCCAGACCTATTTCCTTTTTTTGTTTGTTTTTTTGTTTAAGGGACTAAACTAAATAAGAAACTGAAGTTAACATACAGGATCCTCCTCCTTTCACCCTAAGCAGAACACGTGGGACTCGGAAGAGGCACAGAGTTCCATTTTCAGGTGTCCAAAATGCGTGTCGGGAGAAAATGAGATGCAAGGTGTGTCTGTTGCGCAGTCAAGCTTGGGCAAATTGAAAGCATCTTTCGGAGGGGAGTGCGTGTTACGCAATCAGAAGTCTGACCCTTGATGTTCCAGGCACTACTTAGCAGAATTGGGAAGGTTTACTACAGTGATGGTGGGCGGGATGTGGGACAGGAACTCCCCCCCTCCTCCTCCCTGCCACAGAGGTCCGAGTATCACCCTAGCGATGTCCAGTGTATGCTTTGAACCAGGAGGTAACGGAGGCCGCGGCCGAGGAGATCATGCCTCCGGCGCTGCTACTGGCGATGGGCTCCCGCGAGGCCAGCGTGCTCTGGCTCTGCAGCATCTCCACCGTCTGCGAGGGGATGTCGCAGAACCGGGGGCTGGGCAGGTTCTCCCAGTCCGTCCCAAGGTCCGTCTCTTCGTCGCTGACATGTTCGTCGCCGCTCTCGTCCGTTTCGCCGGCGCCGCTGGGGTCCACGAACTCCATCGAGTCCTCCAGGTCGGCGCTGATCTCGAACGGCCCGGACCTGCGATCAGAAAAACTGACTCGACTTATGGGAAAAATGACTCGCAAATCGGGACCGGCAAGAGGAACGAAGATACCTTTTGCAAGAGAATGACAGAGCTTTGCTACACTTACAAACTCTCCAGAAAAACAAGGTTTAAACCAGGCACCCCCAAACTTGGCCCTCCAGATGGCCCTCTAAAATTTCCATCATCCCTGACCACTGGTCCTGTTAGCTAGGGATGATGGGAGTTGTAGTCCCAAAACATCTGAAGGGCCGAGTTTGGGGGTGCCTGGTTTAAACTGACTAGTAGATCACTTAATAATAATGCTGCAAGCTGTGGTGTAGGGACAGGAATCCAGGTTCTCATAGAATTTTGGAAGGTCTCCAGTGAAATTTAAAGAACAAAAGTAAGGAAAAGGGTGTCACAGTCTAACCCTTTGAGACCAGGATGGATCGCCAAGCCTCTTATGCTCTGATTGGAGCTGAAGGGAAACCAAAGGAACTAAGCTTGCTGGGAAAAGGCCCTAATCCCTCTCTGCCATGGTGGACCACAGACACTCTCTCCCATATTAAGGATACATTGCAGTCGGGCAAAAGGACCCAAGGGGGCTGGGGAGCAGGGCTGCAGAGGGGGCATGGCCTGGGAAGAGCCCCCAGGGTGAGATAAATGGATGGCTACATTCAGCCCCCAGGCCTGAGATTCGTTTCCCCTTCAGGTAGAAGGTCCGGGCTCAGCTTGTGGATGCCAAGGAACCATTTCCCTCCAAGCCACAGAGGGTTGCTGCCAGCCAGAGCGGATTCTCCTAGACCAGGGGTGGCCAACTTCCAAGAGATAGCAAACTACTCACAGAGTTAAAAACTGCCAGTGATCTACCCCCTTTTTGGCGGTTCAGGTCAAGGTTGATGAGCTTTTTTGCTTTTTTTTAGGAAGGAGGAAGGCCCATTTTGGGGGGGGGTTCAGGTTGAAATTGTTGAACTTTTTTTAGGGAGGGGAAAGCCACGTTTTTTTAGGGGTCCAGGGCAAAAATGTCGAGCTTTTCTGGGGGGAGCCCAACTTGTTGAGCTTTGTGGGGGCCCCCAGTGATCTACCACAGATGTCCAGTGATCTACCGGTAGATCACGATCTACCTGTTGGACGTGCCTGTCCTAGACTATGTGGACCGCTGCTCTAGTTCAGTATAAGGCAGTTTTAGTTGCTGAATTTGGCTCTCTGTTTGGTCGTCATGATCCCATTTCATAGCTCAGGGAAAGCTGAATTAGGAAAGGAGGCCCCGAGAGAGCGGGGGGGGGGAGGTGTCCTGGTGGCATAGGGCTGGGGAAGGCTGTGCCAGGCTTAGAAGTGGCACAGAAAGGGGACAAGGAGGGAGAGGTGGTGATGGCAGGGCGCAAAAAGAGGCTGGAAGCTGCCTCCTACCTTCCCAAATGCTCCGTCTCGGGGCTGACCAGGTACATCAGGTTCCTGAGTGTATGCAGAGGATGCAGGAGGTCTAAGTTTACGTGCTGGAAGAGGAAGAAAGCAGAACATCCATCAGGCAAAATGTGCTGAGACGAGGAAGGGAAAGTGTGAAGCCACCCGAGAGGTTAAAAAGAAAAAGAAAAACTGCATTCACTGTACCTGAGAAAAGCAAAGGTAAAGGATATTGGCGTTCAGCTTTTTCACTGCCCACGTGAACTTCCTCCTGCTGAGGTTTTCCCCGCAGAACTCACTGCAAGAGACGTTAAAAACACATGCACAAACTGAAGAGAGAGCTCTCAATGAAAGGATCCTCTCCTGTTTCACCGCCTTCTGCAACGCTAGCAAATCAACCAAAGATCTTGGCAAAAGGATGGCTTTTATTCGGCCAGCTGGCAGGAAAGGGAAGAGTGTGCATCTTGCCCTTCTCCATTTCTGGAAGGAGGCACACTTCTTCCATGCAGAAAGGAATCCCTTTGAGAGGGGAAGGGTTAAGTCAAAGCTGCAGGCCCTGCCACCCAACCTGTATGAATTCACCTCTCTGTTTCTCCCTGTGTGCGTGTGACTGTAGGTCCTGTTCAGTAAGCAGAGACCCATGAGCACGGTTTCCCAAACAGGAGTGGCCAGCTGTTTTTGGACTACAACTCCCATCATCCCTAGCTAACAGGAGCAGCGGCCAGGGATGGTGGGAGTTGTAGTCCAAAAGCAGCTGGAATCCCAAGTTTGGGAAACGCTGCACAAGAGGTCCCTCCCTATACCTAGAGAACGAACCCGGGAGCAGCTATTGGGGCTTTCAGTTTTTTGTGGGAGACTTATCAAATGCACAAAGAAAAGGTGAAATCCACGCCGCTCTCTAAAGTGGCGTGTAAAATAAATATCTCCACTTTTTGCTTCCTCTCCAGTGCTACCACACATTCGCACAGGCCTTGGGGGTGCTCAAGGTGCTTCACGTATACTCCCTTGCAATTGTTAAAAGGTAAAGGGGCCCCTGACCATCAGGTCCAGTCGTGTCCGACTCTGGGGTTGTGGCGCTCATCTCGCTCTATAGGCTGAGGGAGCCAGCATTTGTCCGCAGACAGCTTCCGGGTCATGTGGCCAGCATGACAAAGCTGCTTCTGGCGAACCAGAGCAGCGCATGGAAATGCCGTTTACCTTCCCGCCAGAGCAGTACCTATTTATCTACTTGCACTTTGATGTGCTTTCAAACTGCACATCAGTTTGGGCAGGAGCTGGGACCGAGCAACGGGAGCTCACCCCGTTGCAGGGATTCGAACCGCCGACCTTCTAATCAGCAAGCCCTAGACTGTGATTTAACCCACAGCGCCACCTGGGTCCCAATTGTTACAACGTGCAATTGTACGGCGAGCCCAGCTGTTCAGCTGCATCTGCCGCATCGGATCTACCCTGCAGAAAAGGGGGTCTTTCAAAACATTGCATGTATGCGGAAGGAAATCCCAGAGTGTAAACTGGGGTCCATGCACTTGTAGACCTGGTGCTCAAGACACACGATGCTCCCTTCGCGCCGCCCGCCGGGTTATTCCAAGACAACTTGCCTGTTGTACAGCTTCTTGGGAAGGTTTACGTCAAGTATATGCGACAAAATGTTGACCAGCTGAGTTGCATAGCACAGGGCAGCACTGATGGTGTAAGCGGGGTTGTTATGTTCCATGTCTGGAAGGGAAACAACAACAACAGTTACCCCCCTTTTAAGTAGGTTGTAAAAGGCAAAGCCCCCCTCCCCCCCCCGGGGAGTATCAACTATATAAGCCTCCCCAGGAAACAGCCCCATCAAGAAGGGAGCCTTAGATCCCAGTGTAGTATAATGCTTAGGGTGCTGAACTAGGACCTGGGAGACCAGGGTTCGAATCACCGCTCGGCCATGAAGCTCAATTTTGGGGCCATAACAGCCTCTCAACTCAGCCTGCCTCACAGGGTTGTTGTGGGGATTAGAGAAGGAGGGGAAGAACCACGTAGGCTGCCTTGAGCTCCTTGGGAGAAAAGGGTAATAAACAAGTGGTACCTTGGTTCTCAAACGTCTTGGAACCCAAACACTGCAAACCCAGAAGTAAGTGTTCTGGTTTGTGAACTTTTTTTCGGAAGCCGAACATGCTCCGTTTTGAGTGCCATGCTTCCATTTTGAGTGTTACGCTGAAGTCGTGTCTGTTTTTGCTATTTATTTTGCATTTTTGTTTGTTTTTGTGACTGTGTGGAACCCAATTCAGCTACTGATGGATTGTGTGACTGCAGTACATTGTTTACTACTTTCATTTTATGGGTCCATGGTCTCTTCAGATAGTAAAATTCATGTTCAATTGCTTTTTTAGGGGTTATTTTAAAAAGTCTATAATGGATTTATCCATTTCGCATTACTTTCTATGGGAAAGCGCGCCTTGGTTTTGGAACGCTTTGGTTTTGGAATGGTCTTCTGGAATGGATTGAGTTTGAGAACCAAGATACCACTGTATGGAGGGGTAGAGATGACAGGGAAGCACATAACCTGCACTTAACTTCAACTCACTTGGTCCATGGCTGTGATGTGAACCCTGAATTCTGCCCAGCTCTATCTCAGGGCCCCCAGGACTTTTGCTTCCACACGCCCACAGACAGGACACAAACACAAAATAAAACTGTGTCGCGAAAGGGTGTATGAATTATACAAGTTATTTATCTTCTCTGAACCCCGAGTCCCAAATCCCAAACCCCCGTTGACATTTTTGCCACCTTTCCGGCTTCAGAGAGTTCTGCAGGCGAGGGACTTGCCGGCATGTGGTCACAGCCACGCTGCCGAGAAATCTGCTCTGCCTTTTTTTTTTTCAAGCAGGAAAATAAAAAAGGAAGCCAAGATTCTTAAGGAGCTGAATTCTGTGCTCCACAGCTTTGTGAGGCTGCAGAATCGCAACCGACAGGGAGCCCTGCAAGGCTTTCCTTGCAGTTCAAATTCAGTCTAAGCTACGTGCTCTGCATTAATCACATATTCCGAGTGAGCAGAGGCTTACTCCTAGTGAGCGTAACTTCAGCCAGGCCAGAGGCTCTGTGGAATTTATTTATTTTTTTACCTGGCCCTTGAGTGGTCTTCTTCTCTTCCACCCAGTTGTAGTAAGCAGAATAATCTCCGTTGTTGGGAAGGGTGATCCAAGGCCCCGCGATGCCTATGCTGGTGTCTCCATTGTGGTCATCGCACACCCATCGCCCGGACAGGTAGGTGGTCCTCCTGGCTTCCGCAAGCTTGCTCACAGTGCTAGAAGTCATGGCGTTGTCGCTCTCGGACGACATGTCTGCGGGGTCCCTGGAACAAAAGCAAGAGGCTGAATGCCGGTCTCTAGGCTGCTACTGGTGTCCCTCCGTGAACTGGGGCAAACTGTGCTCAAGGGGCTCAGAAACTGGGCAGAAAGTACAGAAATAAATGAACTCCTTGGGACATCGTCCCAGGAGTCCAGCTTTTCCTCTAAAAAGCGTGAAAAGAAAACATTGTGGCTAAAATTAAGCACCTTGCTTTCAGTGGAAGAAATAAATTCATGCTAACATCATCTCCCTTTGGCATCAATGGGAGCGGAAAGTGCTTAAAATCGAACATTTAAGGAATTAGCTTCTGTCAAAGAAAAGCTGAAAACAGGCGTCAGACAAACAGAAGGAGAAGGTTAAGGGGTGATATGATAGCCATGTTCAAATATATAAAAGGATGTCATATAGAGGAGGGAGAAAGGTTGTTTTCTGCTGCTCCAGAGAAGCGGACATGGAGCAATGGAGTCCACCTAAACAGTAGAAAGAAGATTCCACCTAAACATTAGAAAGAACTTCCTGACAGTAAGAGCTGTTCGGCAGTAGAATTTGCTACCAAGGAGTGTGGTGGAGTCTCCTTCATTGGAGGCCTTTAAGCAGAGGCTTGACAGGCATATGTCAAGAATGCTTTGATGGTGTTTCCTGCTCGGCAGGGGGTTGGACTGGATGGCCCTTGTGGTCTCTTCCAACTCTACGATTCTATGATTCTAGGTGTTGAGGCTGCAATCCCAAGCAAACTAATTATCCCCACCCAACCAGCCACCTAGAAGCTACCCTTTTGACCACACCGGGTAAAACGGAGGGAAATTAAGAACCATGCATGTCCCCTTGAGCAGGATAAGCCTATATGGGATAGCTCAGTCGGCCGAGCATGGGACTCAAGCCCCACATTGAACAAACAGATTCCTACACTGCAAAGGGTTAGACTAGAAAGCCCTTGTGGTCCTTTCCAACTCTACAATTCTTTATTATTATAATACAGTCGTAACTCGGAAGTCAAATGGAATCTGTTCTGGAAATCCATTTGACTTCCGAAACATTTGGAAACCAATTGGTTTATGATTGTGCAGGCGTGCCAGAAACAATAGCGGAAGCTGCACCGGATGTTCGGCTTCCAAAAAGACATTCGAAAACTGGAACACTCACTTCCGGTTTTTGATCGTTCAGGAGCTGTAACGTTCAACTCCAAGGGCGATTGGGAGCCGAGGTACGACTGTAATAATGTTATTGTTTGTACGCGGCCCATCTGACTGGGTTGCCCCAGTCAGAATTCTTTGACCCTAAGACAGAAACGTAGTACAGTGGTGCCTCGCGTAACGAATGCCCTGCTTAACGAAATTTCCGCTTAACGAAAGGTTTTTTCTAGCGGAGGTTGCCTCGCTAGACGAATTCGTTTTACGAAAAACTCGTCTAGCGAATCGCGGTTTCCCATAGGAATGCATTGAAATTCAATTAATGCGTTCCTATGGGCAAAATTGTTTTTTTAACTTTCATCTACCGTAAGTAAACGTGATTCTGGTTTGGGTTAATACTGGGTATCGTCAGGAGGGGGAAGGATCATTTCAACAAAACCCCTCGTCCCCATATTCCCATGGCTTTCCAGTTGCCAGCAGGTTTCCTGCCCACAGCTTTGCAGCCAGAGGAGCATGGATATAAATAACAAAATTTTTATTCCTACTATTCCTACGAAACCCCATGGTGCATGCTCTGGTTATCTCCCGCTTGGACTACTGCAATGCACTCTACATGGGGCTACCTTTGAAGGTGACCCGGAAACTACAACTAATCCAGAATGCGGCAGCTAGACTGGTGACTGGGAGCGGCCGCCGAGACCACATAACACCGGTCTTGAAAGATCTACATTGGCTCCCAGTACGTTTCCGAGCACAATTCAAAGTGTTGGTGCTGACCTTAAAAGCCCTAAATGGCCTCGGTCCAGTATACCTGAAGGAGCGTCTCCACCCCCATCGTTCTTCCCGGACACTGAGGTCCAGTACCGAGGGCCTTCTGGCGGTTCCCTCGTTGCGAGAAGCCAAGTTGCAGGGAACCAGGCAGAGGGCCTTCTCGGTGGTGGCGCCTGCCCTGTGGAACGCCCTCCCAACAGATGTCAAAGAGAAAAACAGCTACCAGATTTTTAGAAGACATCTGAAGGCAGCCCTGTTTAGGGA
Organism: Zootoca vivipara; assembly: GCF_965207765.1. Classification (NCBI taxonomy): domain Eukaryota; kingdom Metazoa; phylum Chordata; class Lepidosauria; order Squamata; family Lacertidae; genus Zootoca; species Zootoca vivipara. Next base: position 129,298,085 of record NC_142582.1, on the reverse strand, counting down.
GGCTTTTAATGTTTAATAGATTATTTCATTTTATTTTTCTGTTGGAAGCCACCCAGAGTATGCCTCTTGCCTGCTGTATCTTGCAGACCGAGGACGTGAGCACCGCCTCCCAAGCTCGGCAGCTGCTCCTCCCTTCCCTACCTCATGCCAATCTTCACCTCCTCGATAGGGAAGATGACGGAGGTGAGTTCCAGGACATGCGAGCGCCGGAGGCCTGCCAGGTGCTCGTGCTGGCTTCTCAGGTCATAGTTCCTTTTCTCCACCAGCTCCCCCAGCTTGCGGTTGTGCCTCTGGATCTTCTCCTTCTTCTCCTGATGCCGCTGGGCCCTGCGGTAAAGCTTCTGGTTCTCGTCCTTAATTCGGAGAAGCCACTCGGAATCTGGGGCAGAGCAAAGGCAATGGTGAGCTTTCAGGATAGAACCACCGTTTCTTCAAACTGGTGCTGCAACCGGCTCATTCTTTCGATCAGAGACTGCCAGTCCTAGGAATTAGCTGGCTAATTAACTATGGTTTTTAGCTTCAACTTGTTGATTTCCACCCCTCCCCAAAGCTGTTAACTTGTGACTAATAAAAAAGGGTTAGTGACATTGCTCTAGCAGTTGTTTCCCCAGCTGTTGTTGGACAATAATAATAATAATAATAATAATTTATTATTTATACTCCGCCCATCTGGCCGGGTTCCCCCAGCCACTCTGGGTGGCTTCCAACAAAATATTAAAATTTTAGCTTCCCTAAACAGGGCTGCCTTGAGATGCCTTCTAAAGGTCTGGTAATTGTTGTTCTCTTTGACCTCTGGTGGCAGGGCGTTCCACAGGGTGGGCGCCACTACCGAGAAGGCCCTCTGCCTGGTTCCCTGTAACTTGGCTTCTCGCAGCAAGGGAACCGCCAGAAGGCCCTCGGAGCTGGATCTCAGTGTCCGGGCTGAACGATGGGGGTGGAGACGCTCCTTCAGGTATACTGGACCAAGACTACAACTCCCATCATCCCTGACCACTGGTCCTGCTAGTTAGGGATGATGGGAGTTGCAGTCCAACAACAGCTGCGCTGATGGTTACAACTGGTTGCTTGAACCACTTTATGCCAACTGAAAAGGCCCCCTTCAAACGTGCCCAATGCTATTCCGCCACTGAGGATTACAGTGGAAGACTGACAAACGAAGGTCAAACTTTCTTTCGGGGATGTTGCCAGCCATTACTGATCTTATCATCGGAGAAGCCCAGATAAGCTTCTGGGGAATGCTAAGGTCACATAGCACGCTTTGCAAAACCGTTCGGCTATGGGGCTGTGGGAAAAGGAGCGTCCCAGAGGGAGCCTGCCGACGCTTCTGCTGCACGAGCATCACTTACTTCGTGCTATTTCTTCGTTCTCCTTGCAGATCGTTTGCTTCAGCTGCTCAACCCTCATTTTGCAGGACATTATTTTCCACCTCTGAAAGAAGCAGAGCAAGAAGAGGAGCTGCCCCAAAATCCATCACCTCAACAGCCTCAATCAACCCATCAGTTTTGTTTCAGGGGCCAAAGGAACAGCACCTTATGAGAGGGCTATTTATTATTCCCTGAACTGCGCACTGCAATGTTTCCAATCCAGGGCCCCTCACTAGGTATAAACATTAAATTACTGTGACCCAGAGTAATCCTGGGGCTGGTTGAGTGTGGTAATTCAGTGTGAGAACAGCACTTTTTTGCTTTCTCCAAAGGCGTTATTATTTTAGGAGCAAGTGAGAAAACAGATAAACCTATTCTCTCAACCAAATTCGCCTTCAGCAAAAAAAAGTTATAGGTCTTGCTTATTTGCAAGCTATTTGGGCATTGCCTTGGAAACAGAAAGGCTGGATGGAGGCTAGACCAGACAGATACTTTTAGACCTCTAGAATAAAAAGAAATTACAGTCAAAGTAGCTGTAATTAAGTTATATTCTGTCTTTCTTCCAATGAACTCAAACGATTGCACATGGTCCTCTTCCAGTTCATGCTTTCTCCTTGCATCAGCCTCGAGATGTAGGTTAAGCTGGGAGCGAGTTTGACTGGCCCAATGTCACCCAGTGGGATTCTTGGCTGGGTCGGGATTTGAACTCTGGACTCTCGGGTCCTAGTCCTACGCTCTAAATGCTACATTGCACAGGTGGAAGCATAGGATAAAAGCAACTCTCCTTTGCTAAACTCAACAGGTGCAAGACAACCAACGAATTTAAGGGTATCCAATCTCCCCTTTTATGGGACGCGGGTGGTGCTGTGGTCTAAACCACTGAGCCTAGGGCTTGCCAATTAGAAGGTCGGCGGTTTGAATCCCCGCGATGGGGGGAGCTCCCGTTGCTCGGTCCCAGCTCCTGCCAACCTAGCAGTTCAAAAGCACAAGTAGATAAATAGGTACCACTACAGTGGGAAGGTAAATGGCATTTCCGTGCGCTGCTCTGGTTCGCCAGAAGCGGCTTTGTCATGCTGGCCACATGACCCGGAAGCTGTACACCGGCTCCCTCAGCCAATAAAGCGAGATGAGTGCTGCAAGCCCATAGTCAGTCACAACTGGACCTAATGGTCAGGGGCCCCTTTACCTTTAATCTCCCCCTTTAAAATGTAGGTTTACTTTGGCAACTGGTAGAGCATGAGCCTCTTAATCTCAGGGTCACTGGTTCAAGCCCCAAGTTGGGCAGAAAGATTCCTGCACTGCAGGGGGTTGGACTAAATGACCCTCGTGGTCCCTTTCAACTTGACAATTCTATGATTACAGGACACTGTGCTCTGTAATAAGTTGTTGTTTATCCTTCTCTGAAATCATCATTAAACGCCCAAAAGGGACCTGAGGTTTAGGGATCAACCTTACAGGGTTGTTGAATGGCTTACCAAGATAATGTGGGTGTTGTGCTTCGAACACTTGGGGTTATATAAATGTGAAATATTACTACTGGACTGCAGCTGGTGCCCCCATGGTACAACCCCACATTCCCCTGGGTATGCATGCACAAGAGACCCACAAGGGCAGGGCTGATACGCGGTTCCTTCTCATGCGAAGAAAACAGCGCAGGTCTACACTGAAAGGAGGGCGCTGCACTTCAATGTGAACTGGAAGACTTCCACAGGACTCACCAGCTGGTCAGTTATCCATTTCCCCTCCATAGCTTTTAACAACCTACAAGAAGGGGAGCGGAAGGAGTAGAAGATTAGCTGGCAACCAGAACCATGCTTTCAGCAAACATCAGAGGTTCGAAAGACGATCTGCCTGCGCTTTAAGCCAACCAAAGCAGGTAAAAGAAACTGAACGGGGACTTACTGGGACTGAAATTCGTGCTGCTTGTTCCTAAGGTGCTTCAATCTCTCCTTCTTTTCAGAAAACCTGGAATAGAAGAAAGAGGTTCAAAGTTGTGGAAGGTGAAGGAGGTCTGCTGTTTGACGGCCAGCCTGTGTGTTTGTTTTTTTAAATATCCATGCAGCACTTTGAAATTTAGGTGCTTTATATATCCTAGCAACAGCAGAGCACCAACCTCATCAACTGAAGGAGTAAAAAGATGGATGCAACAATGTCAGGCATTTTAATCAGAAAACCCCCAGGTGCCAGGCACATTTTGCGACTGGCACAGGTCCACTTGCGACCACGTGGAGGTCTTTGGATGGCACGTCCTGCGACTGACATTTCCATCTGGCTGAACACTCCAGCTTTCTTAAGCAGGTAAGCAAAAGAGCTTATTTATTGCGCTGGTCTCCCACCTTTTTCCTCCAAAGGGTGCATGGTTCACCCTCTTCTTCAGTTAACCCCTACAACGACCCTGCGAGGTAGGTTAGGAGGTTGCGACTGACTCCAAGGTCACCCAGTGAGCTTCATAGCTGAGTGGGGATTTGAACCCTGACCTCCGAGGTCCTAGTCCAACCACAATACCACCCTGGCTTCCTACAGTACTTCCACTATGTGGCAGCAGTTATATATATTAAATAGGTAAATAAATAAATATGAGGAAAGCAAAATGTCACTTAGAGAAGGATCTGAAATATTTCCCTTGATGCTTGAATTTGTTTTATTCTAAATTGTTTTAATGTGTTGTAAAGCAGTATAGAAATGAAAAGAATAGCAATACAGTAGTAGTACAGTGGTATCTCACAAGACGAATGCCTCGTGCGATGAAAAACTCGCAAGACGAAAGCATTTTGCAATGTTTTTGGTGACTCGCAAGACGAAGTTTTCTATGGCCGCGCTTTGCAAGACGAAGCTTTTCGGTGGTTTTGTTTTGTTTTTTGCTGCTGCAAACCGCGCTTTGCAAGACGAAATTATTGCAAGACGAAGCGACTCACGGAACGAATTACTTTCATCTTGTGAGGCACCACTGTAGTAGTAGTAATAGTAGTAATAGTAATAATAATGATAATAATAATAATAAAGGTAAAGGTAAAGGGACACCTGACCATTAGGTCCAGTCGTGACAGACTCTGGGGTTGCGTGCTCATCTCGCATTATTGGCCGAGGGAGCCGGCGTATAGCTTCCAGGTCATGTGGCCAGCATGACAAAGCCGCTTCTGGCAAACCAGAGCAGCACACGGAAACGCCGTTTACCTTCCCGCTGTAGCGGTTCCTATTTATCTACTTGCACTTTGACGTGCTTTCGAACTGCTAGGTTGGCAGGAGCTGGGACCGAGCAACGGGAGCTCACCCCGTCACAGGGATTCGAACCGCCGACCTTCTGATCAGCAAGCCCTAGGCTCAGTGGTTTAACCACAGCGCCACCTGGGTCCCTAATAATAATAATAGCACCTAGATATTCTGTTGTGGCGACCATAGCCATGGTTTAAGGTGCCATTTGGTGATTAGCTTATATATCTGAGTTTCTAACACTGTTTAGAGCAGGGGTCCCCAGACTTTCCGCGCAGTGGGCCGGTGCCTGCCGTGCCGACCGCGCGGCGGGCCGGAGGGCAGGGGAGTGCGCGCGCAGCGGGCCGGAGGGCGGGGGAGTGCGCGCCCGTGCGCATGCGCACACGGGCGGGAAAAAATCGCCGAAAATCGCTTGTGCGCATGCGTATGGGCCTCCCCCGACCCGGAAGTGCATCGGAAATGACCTCTTCTGGGTCGGGAGAGGCCCATACGCATGCGCACAAAGGATTTTCGGCGATTTTTTGCCAATTTTTTAGATCGTTGCCGCGCCGCGCGCCGTAAGAGCGGGCGGCGGCAGCGGGCGGCGGGGGTCGTCGCGGGCCGGATTGGGAGGCCGATTGGGCCGCATCCGGCCCGGGGGCCGTAGTTTGGGGACCCCTGGTTTAGAGTGTTCTGGGCACAGCTGTTCGGCTTAACTTAGACCAGGAGTTTGATGAGGGGCAGCTTATGTTTCACTGGAAGACTGCCAGCCAACTTCTGACAGGTCACCTCGAGGCTGACTGTGGCCTCCACCTGCCAGATAGCCCTCATGTTCTTGAGCAGGAGCAGGATAAGATATTTAGAATATGCAACCACGTGCTATATCATTTAATGCACCACCCATGGGATTCTAGGAAAAATAGTTAACACCACAAGACTGCAGTCAGGCCACTTGTGACCTAAAGCAGCGATGAGCTGTTAAAAGCCAGCCACATATAATCATTTGGAAAGAGATGTGCACTCGGAGGTATACTGATGACAACTATTGGTTGAACGATTTCGCACCCTTCTCCCCTTCTGCTTCTTTATAACATTGGTATATTTAAATTTATTAAGGGGTATTGTGTTTTCATCAACAGTAATTTCTGCTCATTCTTGGGAAGGAGGTCCCAAATTCCTACAATTTCCCCATCCTACTGCACCCCCCTCAGCCCCCCCCCAGTCCACAGGAACAGAAGAGGGCCATAGAGAGAAAAAAGAGAGAGGCAGGGTAGCCTGAGAATTGAGCGTCGCACACCTTGACAAAATCATAAAAACAAACATAGCAAACATAGCCAAAGAAATAAAATACAAAAAGCAGTAACCAATCTAAAATGTAAAACCGACAGAACTAAAGGAGCCAGGAATAAATTAGAGGAAAAACAGTGCATATAAATTAAAACTTGATGGAAAACAAGCATATTCAAGTTATGACAGGATACTACAAGACCTCGGACAGGGAGCACCACATGGTAGCTTAATGTTTGGAAAAAAGAACAGAGGCAGAACTCGAACGGGACGATGTACCATTTGGTACCTTCTTGTCCTTTGTATCTCTGTTGTTCTCTGGGTATGTGCATTTTCTGTGAACTGCCCTGAGCTCTACAGTTATAGTGAAGTATAAAAATAAATAAATAAATAAATAATGTTTTGCTGCCCTGCTTAACAGCCATTTCTGAAATATGTTGCAAGGCATGCCCAGAAAGAACAACAAGTCAGGAAAGGAAAAAAGGAGTGTGCAATTCTTGCTAAAAGTAAACTTTTTTGTGCGCAAATAAGAAAAAGAAGTATTTCCACTTATTTAGGAAAAGGCTGTGCATCGGTAATTAGAAATTTGGGGAACTGTGATCTGTGGGAATCAGGTCAGAAACAGTTAAACCAGAACTAGCCTCAAAATTTGACTGTAGTACAGGCATCCCCAAACTTCGGCCCTCCAGATGTTTTGGACTACAATTCCCATCTCCCCCGACCACTGGTCCTGTTAGCTAGGGATCATGGGAGTTGTAGGCCAAAACATCTGGAGGGCCGCAGTTTGGGGGTGCCTGCTGTAGTACAAATCAACAGTCTATGTACAAAACCTTCTTCTTTGTCTTCTTCTTTGTCGATCACTCATAGCCAAGTAAGATTGTCTTCTATGAAGATGGTCTTAACACAGAGTCCATACGTGACTGTGGAGGCCAAATTACGGTAACCATACTGGTAGTCATATGTATCCAAATGTTGAAATAATCTCCCCAGCAAACTGGATTATTCTTTTTTTATGACCCATGCCTGATTCCTCAGAGACTGCTCAGGTTTTCCTCAAGCGCACAACACACAGCACAATCTGACAGAACGGATTGCAAAAATGTAGCGTAATATGCATCACACATGTTCTCCCAGGACTTTCATACAAATGCCCAATACAACCATCATAGAAACTGTACCAAAAAAATTAAAATGGTGCAGTGTTTACATTGCCCCTAGGTACCCTGACATACCACAATTCAGAGTCACTTATATCAGTTGAAAATTAACTGGTTGGACATTTTTAACTGGCACACATCACAAACTTTGTGAAAAGTATTTATTTGCCTGACTGATCAAGTAGTAATTTTCTATGACGTTTTGTGTGGTCAAAGCCTATGCAAGTTTACGCAGAAACCAGCTCCACTATGTTCAGCAGAATTTGCTCCCATAATTGCCCACAAGATTGCGCAATCCTATACACAGTGTAGTAATCCCCAATGAACCCACCAGCGCTTACTTTGGAGTAAACTTGCATAGGAGCACATGGAAACATTTCTCCAGTTTCCAAAAGATGCTGAACCTTCTCCAGTAAATGCAAAGTAAGACACACAAAACACTTATTGAAATTCATTTCTTTTTTTTTAAAAAAAGGAAATCTTCCACTACTAACAGCCCATTCTGCTGCTTCTCATGCCAGGCAGAAACAAGTCACAATCCCTGGCTTAATTTTAAATCTTAAATTGAAACAGGAAATGTTATTTGTTTCATCCTCAAGAAAACCACAATCTGTAGCCAAAATCTGTTCTGAAGGGCACCAGATTGGCAAAGACTGCTTTAGCTGTTATGTTGCGCTATTTTTGCTAGCTCCTGGAAATAAGTATTTCCACCCCTCATGATGTACTTCTCAAAACTATGACACAATACCCAAAACACCCTGCACAAAATAAGGGGAGGAGGTTGCCTTTGTGTTTTTACTAACGGCAGGACTTCCTGCCAAGCAGTGATTCATCGCCGACAATTAAATGTTAACCAAGCTCTAACTTCTTAACAAACAAAGTGTTGGAAGAACGTTTCCTGAAACAAACAGTGCATTTCAGCATGATGTATCATTCAGGAGCAGACTAACAATGAGGATATATAAATCCTATTGAGATCCAAGTGACTCAAACTTCTGTGAAGTTAAGAGTTAAGAAGCAGGACTTACGACAGCTATGCTATGTAATATTTCGCTCTTGTGACTTCCTGTTTACAAAAAAAACCCTGTAATTCACCCAAGGTGTTAAATGTGGGGCTGCCGCTGAAGACGGTTCAGGAACTTCAGCTGGTGCAAAATTCAACGGTCAGGTTGCTCACCAGAGCAAGAGGAGTTGAGCATATAACACCAATCCTGACTGCACTGGCTGCCAATTAGTTTCTGAGCACTATTCAAAGTGCTGGTGCTGACCTATAAAGCCTTAAATGGCTCAGGACCTCATCCAGGGCCCTTCTCTATGTCCCTCCCCCCCAACCTTCCCATGAGGTTCAGAGGGCAACAACATGAAAACAGGCCTTTTCTGTGATGTCCCCGTTTGTGGAATGCTCTCCCAGGGAAGCTCACCTGGTGCCATCACTACATGTCTTTAGGAGTGAGTCTTTCCCAGACCTACCTGAAGATGCCAGGGATTGATCCTGGGACCTTCTGCATGCAAAGCAGATGGCCTTCCACTGATCTACTATGACCTATCAAGGAGGGTGTTGGGACTATAGAGAAGGCATGTCCAACAGGCAGATCGTGATCTACCGGTAGATCACTGGACGTCTGTGGTAGATCACTGGTAGATCACTGGCTCCCCCCAAAGAAGCTCACCAACTTTGGCTCCCCTAAAAAAAGCTCAGCAACTTTGACCTGAACCCCTAAAAAAACAGGCCTTCCTTCCCCCAAAAAGCTCAGCAATTTTGACCTGAACCCCCCAAAATGGGGTAGATCACTGCCAGTTTTTAACTCTTTGAGTAGATCACAGTCTCTTGGGAGTTGGCCACCCCTGCTATAGAGCTTAGAAAAAACCCTCGCATTCTATGATACAACATCTGCTCTTGCGTCTTGCTTAAGATGCAGGGCAGAAAGTCAGCTACCGTTCCTACCATTTAGAACAGAAAGGTTTGGTATTCAAACTGCCAGCTTGCTTAAATTAACAAATGTGTACTGTCACACAGCGTCACGCAAAGAGCAGTATGTCCCTGTTATGGCACTGGAGGAATTCAACACCGTCCTGGGCAAGTACAGCCAGAAGAATCGGAAAACAATGCCACCAGCCTGAAGACGACTTTATGCTGCCAGACCAGGCTGGGTTTCCTTCAGTGTCAGCAACATAAGAACAGTACCACTGGATCTGACTGAGTGCAAGCTAGATCCCTTTCAAAAGCCCATAAGCTGGCCATGAAGACCATGGACCACCCCACCCCCCAATGTTTGCACCCGCTCCCACCAACAGATGCCCACAGGTACACTGACCCACCATGGGTAAGCTGTAAGTTGCCCTGGTCAGGATAAAGCAGCTAACAAAATTTAATACACAATGGTAAATTTGCAGACAGGAGCCTTGGACTCATAAATCATGGAGCTGGAAGGGACCCCTAGGGTCGACAAGTCCAACCAACTGCAACGTCAGAATCCTGCCCACCAGCATCCCTGGATGGGCTCGAACCACCAGCCTCCTGGTTAACAGCCAGACACGCTAAATCCCTGCCCCCTGAGTGGCTGGCGAGGTCTATTGCCGGGTCTCAGCCCTCGACCTCGGGGGGCAGCGGCCACCTGTCGGCACCGAGCCGCGGGAGTGCCTCTGAGCATGTGCAGAGAACCGGAGCCACTTCTAGCCACTTTCTTTATCCTTTCCCGCTTGAGGAGCCCTCTCAGGAGAAGCGCAGCCAAGGGGGCCAGAGACCCCGGGGAAGGGAGGGGGAAGGGGAAGGGCCTGGCTGCCCTCCTCCTCCGAGGCACCCACCGCTCCGAGTCCCGGCCGTCGAAGAAGACGAAGTCCCCCCCGCGGACGCACTTGGCGCAGGTGAGGCGCCGCCGCGTGGTGTTGCAGAGGGGGCAGCGCTCCACGGCCACGTACAGGCCCTCGGCCCGGGATTCCGCCTCGGGCTCCGCTCCCTCGGCACCGGCGGCAGCAGCGGCGGCGGGGGCCACAACCCCGGAGGGTGGCGGCGGCGGCCGCTGCTGTTGCCGCCGCGGGCGCTGCGCTGGGCCCGTCCAGCCGCCGCCCCTGGGAGACGCCATGTTTGCCGACGGGCTCGCGGCGCCCGGCGGTCACGTGGGACTTTGTTTTCAATCCGGGGCATGATGGGAAACAAAACAACCAGCGGTGGGAGGGAGAGGCAGGGCTCCGCGGGGGCGGGGCTTAAAAGGGAAAGGAAGGACAGTGACGCATTATGGAGAGGCGGGGTGCGATGGGGAAGCGGCTCCCATTGGCTAATCCCAGACGGGCCTACGGGCGGAGCTAAAGGGGAAGGAAAGGTGGTGACGCTCTAAGGGGGAGGCGGGGGAGCTGTTCCTATCGGCTGCCTCACATCCCAATCCCAGGCAGGTGTGGGAGCGCAGCTAAAGAGGAAGGAATGGAGGTGACGTGTTTTAAGGGGCGGGGATGAATGGGGGCGGTGTTTGATGGGGAAGCGGTTCCTACTGGCTGCCTCCCTGCCCAATCCAAGGCAGACTCCGTTTCCGCTGGATTTCATTCTAGCCCTTCTATGATGGAATGATTTGGGAGTATTTTCACTTTTACTTTTTGGGTTATTATTACAGTACTGTATTATTTATCTGCGCCTTTTTTTGCATAGGGTTTAAAGGTTGCCAGCTGCCGAAGGAACCGCGGAAAATTAAATTTATGAGATTATGAAAGTTAAATATAAACTCAACGGCAGGCAGGGAGTTAAAAGGTTCGCGTTGGAAGCCGAATTTGTCAAATTCGCACTTACAGGAACAATAGGAAAACCAAAAGGCAGCCATTCTCTGACATCTGCACTCATATAGTTCCCCAGCCAACGTTGTCAGCAATGTGCTAATAATCACACGCACCTCTGCTTCTCCTTTACAGGAGTAAATGCTCCGTTTTCTCTTTCCCTGCCTCCTTCCTTGCAACAGTGGTGTGGACAGATATATTTAAGACTGTGTTCATGGAAGAGAAACATACTCGGCTATGAGGGATCACACACACAAAAAAGACGACCTACTGAACTGCTGATGCATAGCTGCCAAGTTTTCCCTTTTCTCGCGAGGAAGCCTATTCAGCATAAGGGAAAATCCCTTTTAAAAAGGGATAACTTGGCAGCTATGCTGATGCGCTGGAACCAGGCCTTCCAGTTGAATGGGTCTCCTCTAAGACTAACGGATAATTAAAAAACAACCCAGTACTTTAATAGTGTGGTTTATCTTTATTTTAGACAAAAATACATTTTAAAAACGGTGAACATTTCGATTTCAACAGTATTCCAAGATGCTAACCCGTTCCCTAAATCATTCTTACAGAACTAGTTTTTATATTTCATATCTCTTTTATCACATTTAACACTGTTCAAAATCCATAGCCTTTTCTGCAAGGAATTCACAAGAAGAAGAATATGATGAAACAGATTGACGGCGTCAAACTGTAACAGAAGCGGTATTTGACTGTCAACAGTCAATTTGTGTTTAAGAATTTTGTACTTGATGCTAAAACTCACCTAAACTATACAATTTATCAGAAAAAAATTAAGAAGCTTTCTTAAAGACCTTCAGGATCGGATAGATGTTTTCAAATGCTTCATATATTTCAGAACGGTATTTGGCACCTAGGAAAAATGGTTTTGAAATGAGCATTAATAACATTCATAAGAAATGCTGGTGTGACAATACTTCTGTGTAGAAGGTGGTGGAAGCATATAAAGAATCTTTTATTGTTTTTTTCCGTTTTGGTATAGTTATGCGGTAATATATTTACTTTTGATCTTCTTTGATCTTTTTTCCTTTTTCTTTTTCTCTGTATAGATTATTCTTAAATCAATTTATTGTAATTTTAATGTGTGAAATAATGTTTTATTCTGTGATATTAAAAGAATGATTAAGAAGAAAAGAAAAGAAATGCTGGTGTGCGTGGGAAAGAGAGGCAGAAGTGGCAGGACAGTTGGAAGCAATGCCCTAAAAATGTTCTCTGCCAGGAGGGTAAAGTTAAAGGGGAAAATGGGGGGAAATTTTCAATAGCACAGGCCTTTTGAACTCCATTATCAGAGTGGGATGATTTTCGATCATCTCCATTAGACTGGTTGAAAAGCCTACCATAGTAGATGACACCTTCCTTCCTTGTCAGTTCCTGTCTTATATGTTAATGGTGCTGGAGGAGACTCTCGAGAGTCCCATGGACTGCAAGAAGATCAAACCTATCCATTCTGAAGGAAATCAGCCCTGAGTGCTCACTGGAAGGACAGATCCTGAAGCTGAGGCTCCAATACTTTGGCCACCTCATGAGAAGAGAAGACTCCCTGGGAAAGACCCTGATGTTGGGAAAGATTGAGGGCACAAGGAGAAGGGGACGACAGAGGATGAGATGCTTGGACAGTGTTCTCGAAGCTACGGACATGAGTTTGACCAAACTGTGGGAGGCAGTAGAAGACAGGAGTGCCTGGCATGCTCTGGTTCAGGAGGTAACGAAGAGTCAGACACGACTAAACGACTAAACAACAACAATGTTAATTACCCTGTCAGTTTGGAAAAGCTGTTTTTCTAGCTCAGCATCTTGCACCTGGCATGAACAGAGACAAATCTACCTCACATTTATTTTCCCTAGTCGCCACCAGTGTGTTCTGATTGGGTTTGTTTTTCTTAAACCTGCCAGTTATCCATTTCAATGAGAAATCAATAGTTTTTGTGTTAAGAATTTACACTGTTCACACATTCTCCAAATCAGCTATCCCGTTTCCCACTTCTCACATGTGGTGGTTCACACACACACATACACACACACACACACACACAAACACACACAAACTTATCCTATCACCATTATGTATCTTGTAATATTTTTGCAGGCTTCATAAAAGGACCTTAAATTCTTTTCTTCCTTAGAGCTTTAGGGCAGAAGTGATGCTTAAAATGCTTTTCGCATTTCACACGTCAGTAAACCGAGATCATCACACTACACTGATCTGGGTGTATAGCTCAGCAATTGGGCTCTCTCTCTTTCCTGCATAAACTTCCACAAGCAATGCATTCCAAGCATAAAAAAATAAAATGAACCACTAACCTATGCATAAGCCCCTCTGAATTCAGTGGGATGTCTGAATAGATAGGTATAGGATCGCACTGACTGTCACACAGAAATGTTTTAGTAGAACAAATGTAAGGTGTCCCATTTTACAGCTCCTATACGTTTCAACAGGGCTCACACAGGAGATGTTTTCAACAGACTGTGCCTATAGCCTCTCTCCTACCTCCCTTCACATGCAAACTCCTAGGTCAATAATAGTTTGTGCTGTATACACTTACCAGTTAATACAACTTTTCCAGACACAAAAATAAGCAATACAATCCGTGGTTTGACCATTCGATAAATGAGGCCAGGAAACAGTTCTGGTTCATAGCTGTTTAAGAAAGAATTTAAATACATGAAGTTAGAAAGCCATTTGACATTGTATGTGACTAATGGGAGGGTTTTATGTGACTTTGGGGTTTAATGCATCAGAAGGGGGGGGTGAGATATCAAGAAAGCGTCTACCCTTTTTCCAAAGCAAAAGGGAGGAAGCAGCTTCTGAAAAGGTCATGAGGTACACAGGTAGTCCAGGTTAGCAGAGCCAGAAAGCATCCGTGTGGAATTACAGTGGTACCTCGGGTTACAAACGCTTCGGGTTACGTGTTTTCAGGTTGTGGACCTTGGTAAACCTGGAAGTACTGGAAAGGGTTACTTCTGGGTTTTGCCACTCACGCATGCGCAGAAGCACTAAATCACACTTTGTGCATGCTCAGATGCGCCAAATTGTGTCACATGTGTGCAGACGCTGTGCTGCAGGTTGCGAACACTGCGGGGTGCGGATGGGCCTCCGAACGGATTACGTCCGCAACCCGAGGTTCCACTGTATGTAAGAGGATACAATGTCAACAACAGGCTATGTTCATATGACCGCTTACTCCAAATCCACTGGACACCACAATGATACGAACCCTCCATTCACAAGCAGCGTAAAACAGCAGAGGACTAGAACGTGATCATGCGCCAAGGGCAAAGTACTCCCCGGTTTGCAACACCCACAAGCTATTTACAGCATCTCCTCCCAAACAGGAAGAGCAAATGTTCTGTTTTCTCTTTCATTCCAACAGCGGCATGGATGGACATACCTACTGAACTGCTGATGTGTGAGAACCAGGCCTTCGAGTCGGATGGGAAATCTCACATCGCAGCTGCCCACCATGTTCTGTATTTTGAAATCCAGGAACTTAGCAGGGAACCCAAGCTTCTGCACCACACGGGCGTACTTCCTGGCTGCCAGCCGCGACTGCTCTTCACTGCAAGTTCACACAACACCAAAAAGGGGTGGGTGGTGTGGGGAAGAAATCCGGCCACCAAAGGTTTGAGGAGGGCTATAGGTTGGTCTGTGCTTGGCAATGATTTCATCAGGTTACAGCAGAAGGCAAGCAGGAACATTATCTGCTTGGCTGAGAAGCCAGCTCTATCAGGCTTTCCCTCCAACAGCTGTCATTGGACAGCAACCTTCCATCAGGCTGCTGCAGAGGGAACCAAGGGAGGCAGGGCCACCCTACTGACTCTGCTGAGAGGCTGAAACTTTTGACTTCTCTCCTTGAGCCATTTCTCATCCCAGCTGGTCTAGTAGCCTGAGTTTGCTCCCTGCTCCCCTTTAAGTGTAATTGTACGCCAAAATGGAAAACTCTATATGTGTATTGCTGCAACGTTGGAAAATTCCATCGAAGCTAAGCAAGAGGAACAGAGAGCCTGACAGATCAGATGATAATTAACTTAAGAATGTCTCTCTGCAAGCTCTCATATGGAGTTTTAACTTAGATCACATGAGAAAGGTATTTGGTTGCAAATCTCCATTTTGTGTGAGTTGGTCTTTGCTTTCTCCCTGGAAGCAGCCAGAGAGAAAGGTGTGTAATTGATTCTCTCCAGGAACGCAGCCTCAGAGTATCATAGAGGCTGTGGAAGAGGCAGAGCTTCGTTTTCAGCTCTGGGTGAAGTAATTTCATGTTTCTAAGATGTTTAACCTATGCGTGGACAAGCATACGATACTATGCAATAATTTGGGTGTAACATTGTTGCAACTCTGTTTTTGCAACAAGTTCTGTTAGTAAAGCTTTTGAACCGTATTTTTGGACTGGAGAATTTTTATTTCAAGAAGGGTCGTTTTTATTCACCCTACTGCTTCCAAATGCACAATATCAATAACCCACACCCCAATCTCTTTTCCTTTTGGCTCATTTCCTCTATATTGTGGGCCTGAGGACAGAGACAGGCTTGTTAGTGATATTTGTAATATGCTCTGGGAGCCTTTTTCAGCTACTCTGTGGGGTAATGTTTCCCACCCGTAGTTCCCATTTATTTATCTGTCAGGATAGACCCTATTTCTTTGTACTTGTTAAGAGCGCTTGGAAAGTTATAACTGGGGCCTGAGAATTGGCGTGCTGCAAGCATGCCTCCATTTTCTTCTGTGAAATGTACAATGTAAACATTATTTAAATCAAACAAATCCGTATGTGCTGACTTTCAACCATTTATTACAGGCTTTTTGTATCCTTTGGGAGGGGCAGAGAACTATGTGGGCAGTGAAAAGCCCCACTCTCTAACCATTGTGTATCCTACTAATCGCAACCCGGCCTCCAGTATTTCACTTGCATCGCCCACAGCACTTCCAAGCCTTACATTGCGAGTCACATGTCTAGGCAAAACGTATTTAAAAGGAAGGAGGGAAAGAAAGCTAAGATTCGCAGAAAGCCCAATCCTTCCCGCCATGTCAGTGCCGCTTTTATTCTGGGTTCATAGTAAAGTCCTACCTTTTTGCTCCTGTGCAGACCATTTTGCCGGAACTAAATATGAGGGCTGTTGTCCTTGGTTCTCGAATTCGCATGATCACAGCAGCAAACCTCTACAGTTCGGGGGAAAACCAGATTACTACCTTGTGAATCCGTTTTAGACAAGTGCCTCTGGCAGTATCTTCTGAAATACAGAGATTTGACCAGACAGGTACACTCTATGCATGCTCATCCTTATTATTTCTGAGACTCTTGCAATGGAGGAACCTACAAGACCTGTTTTCCACAAGCCCTTTCTATTATTACATTTATATGCCACCTCTTCTACCAATGAGTTCAAGGCTGTGTACAAGGTTCTCCTCCTCCCCAGTTCATCCTCACAACAAACTTGTGGGGTAGGTTAGGCTGAGAGATAGTGACTGGCCCAAGGTCACCCAATGAGCTTCATGGCTGGGTGGGGATTCGAATCGTGGTCTCTCAAAGTCATAGTTCAACATTCTAGAATTGTAGAATTGGAAGAGACCATGAGGGTCATGTACTCCAACCTTCTGCAGTGCAGAAATCTTTAGCTCAACGTAGGGTTCGAACCCATGACCCTGAGATTAAGAGTCTCATGCCTTACGGACTGAGCTACGCCAGCACCTCCATCTCTAGAGTCCACCAAGTCTGAGCCCAATCAGAATTTTTCAGATGCAGTAGCGGAGATTCATACTCTGGCACTGGGGGGCAGGGTGGGGCGGGGCGGAGAGCAGGCGGGGGGGCTGGTACACGTCCTGGGGGCAGGGGGCACCACCCGCAGGGGCGTGGAGGGGAGGCAGCCGCGATGGCACCCTACTGGGATTGCGCTGCCGGGGGCGGTGTGCTCCCCCCCCCACTCTTCTTCCTCCGCCAGTGCTCAGATGAATGGCACCAAACAGCTTCCCTGGGGCTTACCTTTGGATTGAATTCTGCATTCCTAGCTTGAAGGGCTATGTTCTTGAGATCCAGCTTACAAGCCAAGTTTACAGTGGCCACTATATTCCTAGGAGAACAAGGGAGAAACGAGGGGATGCAACAGATTGACAAAAGTGCTCAGAAGTGGCGTGGAAAAGTTCATGGGATGCATCACAGCAAATCTGTTATTCCTTTCAGTACTGAGCCATAAATTGAATGTCCATCCTACTCTTCTTCTTCTTCTTCTTCTTCTTCTTCTTCTTCTTCTTCTTCTTCTTCTTCTTCTTCTTCTTCTTCTTCTTCTTCTTCTTCTTCTTTATAGATGGAATTGGTTCAGGGAAATCAACCAACATCTGTTGGGATTGCATAAATTTGACCTTGCTATTTTGGGCACATTCACACGATATATTCAAAGCATGTCCAACACACATGTTAAACATAGATTTGAAGTACCTGAGAGTTAAAGTGAAGCAAACAAGAGCGAAGAGAACATGTTGCCATTGCTTAGCAACAGCAGTAATAGTAATAGTAATACCCTGCCTTTTTCCCTGACGGGGACAAAAGGTGGCTTGCAGATAAAAATAAGAACAACCAAAAACAGAGAAAAATAATAATTGAAAAAACAATCAATGATTTGCTGGATAAAAGCAACCATATTTCCATCTATTGATTTTGTACTTAATACACATATAACTTTAACCCACCAGGGGGCATTGTTTGTGTAGAAATCTAACCAGAACTTGTTGGTAAGCCTCTGTGTTTAAGTTAACTCCGCCCCTTAAAAGCTGAGCCATTTGTTGTCTGCTGTTCTCTCCAGACGAGATGCTTGCTATTTCTCTCCTATCTCTACTCATCCCGTAAACAGTTCCTGCATAAATAAAGCCTTTGAACTCTACAAACTGTAAGAGACCTTTTCAATCTAAGTCACCCAAGCTTCAAGGTGTTATAACAGGAATGAACCTACTGCAACTGTGGAACGATGCCTGAAGAACCTTCTGAAGCAGAGGTCATAGGAGTCATCGGGTTCATGGGAAGACAAGTCCCAGAGGCATCGTGCATCCCAGAAGCATCGGGCAATGGTTGAGTAGCATTTTCATCGCTCTCTTGGGACAGGCCACTACCATTCAGGAAGATGCCACTGTCTTGTGATCCTGACTGAGAGCTGTGCTGCTCTCCCAATACCGTGCCACGGCCCTCATTTTTGTTATCCGGGCTTAAATAATCCGGCAGGAAGCTGAGGTCAATCGAGAAGTTGTGGGTCTGGTCGGGCGGAGAATGAAACGATGTACCCGGGTAGGAGGAAGAAGGCAAGTCTGCCGCAAAGGGACTCATGGGAGCAGAAACTTGAGGGCTGGTTGGTGGAAAGTTATCCTTTCACAACATGGGAGAGAGAAAAAACAGTCATCACACTTCTGCATTAATAGGACATAAGAAGAACCTGCTGGATCAGGCCAATGGCCCATCTAGTCCAGCATCCAGTGGCTTGCCTGTGGGAAACCAGCAAGCAGGATCTGAGCACAAGAGAAACTCTCCCCTCCTGTGGGTTCCAGCAACTGGGATTCAGAAGCATTGCTGCCTCCAACTCTGGAGGCAGATCATAGCCATTGCAGCTAGCAGTTGCCCAAAGCCCTCTCCGCTATGAATTTGTCCAATTCTCTTTCAGATTGGTGGCCATCACTGCCTCCTGTGGCAGTGAGTTCCATAGTTTAACTGCGCACTGCATATTTTCTTTGATCTGTCCTGAATTTCCCCACCATCCAGCTTCACTTGAGGTCCGTGGGTTCTAGTGTTAGGAGCGGGGAAACCCTTTCTCTATGCCAGATCCCCCCAAATAATACGTTCAAAATATTCTGCACCAACAGAGGACCACAATTCTAGCAATGCCATGGCTTTTTCCTCACAGGGCCATGTTTACTGCATAGAACCCACAGCTACTGCACCATGTAAAGGCACTCCCCAGGTAACCGGTTTCTGGGCATTTATTCCAATTTGATTGCAAGGAGGTTAAATGGCGTTGTGTCAAAGCAAGTGCTGCCCCACACATTCCGGCACACTTCCTGTAAGGGGGAGAGATTACAGAGAACCTCCCCCTATCATCAGGAGCAGTTCGTCCCCAAGCAGCCATGAAAGTGCAGGGTCTGAAGGGGCTAGTCAGGAAGCGGGCAGAGAGAGACAGGTCTCCGGCAGCGTGGGAGAGCCCCTGCTCCACAGGCGGGAAGAGAGAGAGACGGAAAGGGGGGAGAGGGAAAAGACGGAGCGCAGACCCTTTCCCCCGGCACCAGAATTAAGGAGGAGGAGAAAGGGGAGGAGATTTGCTGTCCCGAGACTTTTATGTTGGTCAAAGTCGCGAAAAGGGGCAGTGCTGGATTCTGAGGCGGAAAAACGGACATGAAACCGACAGCTCACTACACTGTAAATAACGTGCACCAATAAAGACTCTTTTAAAGACAAGTATGTGGAAAGTCGTTACTCAAGAGTAGCCGTAACAACCTCTGACACTTCCCCTTCTTAGAAGGTCCAACAACACTCAGCCTCAGCTCGCTATCTGCAATTTGGGAATAATTAGATTTGCCCACCTTACTTAGCCGTGTTCATAGCTCAGTTGGTGCAGCACATACTTTGAATGCCAAAGGTCCCAGGTCCAATCCCTGATGGGGGACTGGGACAAACTCCTTATTATTATTATTATTATTATTATTATTATTATTATTGCAAAACATACAGCACAAACAGAAAAAAACAATACCACAATGACAACACTGATCATCTAACATCACACATATTTTTGACTTCCGAATCACCTCCTTGTGCTTTCTAAATATTCTTAACCTACACACACACTTCCTATTATATCTATTACATCAGGAACAATTTTTACATTTATAATTCTCTTTAATATTCAAGATTCAATCTATATCTGTCAGGAGATTTGCATTTTCACAGTATTGTTTTAAATATTATTTCAATATTGTCCATTCTTTGCTCCGTTTCTGATTTGAGTTTCTTCTTATTCTCCCAGTCATTTTTTTTGCCAGTTCCAGGTATTCTATTATCTTCACCTGCCAGTCAAACTTTGTAGGAATTAAGTCACCTTTCCAATTTTCTGCTACCACAATTCTGGCCGCTGCGGTTGCATACATAAAGATAGTTCTAAAGTTTTTTTTTTGGATTTCAGTTGACATAATGCCTAACAGAAAGCCTTCAGGTTGTTTTTTTTTTAAAGGATAAATTAAAGATCTTTTAAAGTTCGTTGTATAGTATGTCCCAAAATTCTCGTACCCTCACACAATCCCACCTGGGACTGGGACAAATTCCTACCTTAAACCCTGCTACCAGTGTTGACCACATAGATCAATAGGCTGATTCACTGTAAAGCACCTTCCTATGTTCCTAAATGCTAAGCAATAGGAGCAGTACAGAAATAATATGACCAGAATCCATCAAAATAAATGTGGAAACAACACACTTGCTCAACTTGTGACTGTGAGTTTTGCTAGTTCCACAGTAAAAAGCGGATATCCGCCTTTTACTGAGGGCCTGCAGGCATTATTTGACTCTCTGGCAATACTAGCGGGGAAAACAGTTGCCCTTTCAAAATGGATTAAGCCCCAGTATCCTCCATTTTACCTGGCTTGTACACTGGTCCAGGTAGTTTTCCAGGGATAAATCCTCATCCATGCTTCCCTATTCCACAGAAGAGCAGGTCAACGGTTTGGTGGTGCTGGGAGTAGATGACTACAGGTGAGTTGAATTAAGAAACCGCCTTAATTGGAGAAAAGGGAATCAGGTGGTCTAAGGAAGCCTGAGCAGCTGCTCACTGGGAGATCTCTCCTGACTGCTCTCTAGATCTGTTGGTATATATATATGCAGGAGAATCTCACAGGCTTACTCAAGCAAAGCTGTGCTGGTCATACTATAACACCTGACTTCCATTTGACGGTGTGCGACAAGAACTTGAGTCATATAAAGGCTTCGAAATTAAACTGCCTTCAAAAGGCGCAACTTTCCCCATTGTAGCCTGGGAATTGTAGTTTAATGAGCCTCTTTACATCATTGCAACAACCTCCAACATTTCTCCATGGGGAGCCAAATAGTTAAAACAGGCATGAAAATAGCTTGTCTGTGGAAAAAAACGTGTCTGCTCAGATGCTGGTTCATGGACATTTGCTAATGCGGTTGGGTATAAAGCATGCATCTCATGTATGTTCATGTACGCTACTACAGCGGCAAGAATGTTAATTGCCCCCAAATGGAAAGAAGCAGAAGTCCCAGCAAAGTAAGAATGGAAACCAAAACTTATGGAATATGCAGAAATGGCGAAACTTAGCAGGAGAATAAGAAATCAAGATAACAATTTTTAAAATAAAAGAATGGAAAGGGTTTGTTGAATATTTCCAGATAAAATTATTGTAAAGTTAGTGAAATGTATAAAATCAGTGAAATGTATAAACTCAGAAAGTGTGTGTGTGTGTGTGTGTGTGTGTGTGCGTATATGTATATGTGTGTGTGTATGTGTGTGTATGTGTGTGTATATATATATATATACATACACACACACACACACACACACACACACACATACACACAGTGGTGCCTCGCTAGACGAATTTAATTCGTTCCATGGGTCTTTTCTTATAACGAAAAATTCGTCTAGCGAATCCCATAGGAATGCATTGAATTTTTTTTGAATTTTTTTTTTTGCCCATTTGTTGTTGTTGTTTAGTCGTTTAGTCGTGTCCGACTCTTCGTGACCCCATGGACCATAGCACGCCAGGCACTCCTGTCTTGCACTGCCTCCCGCAGTTTGGTCAAACTCATGTTCGTAGCTTCGAGAACACTGTCCAACCATCTCGTCCTCTGTCGTCCCCTTCTCCTAGTGCCCTCAATCTTTCCCAACATCAGGGTCTTTTCCAAGGATCCTTCTCTTCTCATGAGGTGGCCAAAGTATTGGAGCCTCAGCTTCACGATCTGTCCTTCCAGGGAGCACTCAGGGCTGATTTCCTTAAGAATGGATAGGTTTGATCTTCTTGCAGTCCATAGGACTCTCAAGGTTCTCCTCCAGCACATAGGAACGCATTAATTGAATTTCAATGCATTCCTATGGGAAACCGCGATTCGTTAGACGAATTTTTCATAAAACGAATTCGTCTAGCGAGGCAACCTCCGCTCGATAAATCCTTTCGTTAAGCGGAAATTTCGTTAAGCAGGGCATTCGTTAAGCGAGGCACCACTGTATATGTATATGTATATATATATATATATATATATATATATATATATATATATATAATCTCAATCATGCATCTCAGTGGCAGGATAATTTTGGACATGGCCTCCTGGAAAACAAGGAGAGGCTTTGTCGGGTCACATCCACACCATAAACAGGCAGCCGTTTAGGGAAAGATTTTAATATTTGATGCATTATTGTACTTTAATATTTTGTTGGAAGCTGCTCAGAGTGGCTGGGGAAACCCAGCCAGATGGGTGGGGTATAAATAATAATAATAATTATTTCAAGAA
Organism: Zootoca vivipara; assembly: GCF_965207765.1. Lineage (NCBI taxonomy): Eukaryota > Metazoa > Chordata > Lepidosauria > Squamata > Lacertidae > Zootoca > Zootoca vivipara. Next base: position 129,275,819 of record NC_142582.1, on the reverse strand, counting down.
CATGGCTCCCTCCCAAGTGCTGGGAGCTGTAGTTTGCACCCCTCACTGAGCTACAATTCCCAGTACCCTTCACAAACTAGTTCCCAGCCATTTGCTTTGAGTGTATGGTAAGGAAGTGGCCTTGCTTTGCCTGGTTTTTCTCTGTTCCTCTGGAGATCTTTGAAGGTGATGACGAGGAGGTCTTGGAAGAGCAGGTAGCCAGCTAAAGCTGCAGTAGGGTTGGAAGAGTGACTGTCTCCCAGAGCACTTCAACAGAAGTAAAAGAGTGGAGGACACCCGCAAAGCATTAAACATGTGGCATGTCAGGTTGGCAGAATCCAAGCACAGAGGCCGTGTCCTTTTCAAAACTAACAGACCATCAAGCTGGACTTCCACTTTAATCTGTGGTAGAGAACATAGGAAGGTGCGTTCTACCAAGTTATGCCATTGGCACATTTAGCTTGGCAAGGTCTTCATGGTCTTGGCAGTAGCTTTCCAGGGCTTCAGATGGAGCACTGTGGTTTAAAACCATAAACCCTCTTGGGCTTGCTGATCAGAAGGTCGGCGGTTTGAATCCCCGCGACGGGGTGAGCTCCCGTTGCTTTGTCCCAGCTCCTGCCAAGCTGGCAGTTTGAAAGCACACCAGTGCAAGTAGATAAATAGGTACCACTGTGGCGGGAAGGTAAATGGTGTTTCCATGTGTTCTGGTTTCCGTCACGGTGTTCTGTTGCACCAGAAGTGGTTTAGTCCTGCTGGCCACATGACCCGGAAACCTGTCTGTGGACAAACACCGGCTCCCTCGGCCTGAAAGCAAGATGAGTGTGCAACCCCATAGTCGCCTTTGCCTGGACTTAACTGTCCAGGGGTCCTTTACCTTTCCTTTACTACTGAGCTACGACCCTTCCCTTAAGGGTGTTAGAGAGGCCTTCCACTCCATCTCGGCTCCTGAAAGGCTCGGTTTATTTCCACTTAACGGACCAGGAACCAGTTATAGACTAGACTTTAGCAAGGACAGATGTCTTGGTTTGTCTGTGCCTTACAGGGAGACTGGCGTTATATTGGGCGATCAACATTAATACCGCAGACAGTGCTTGTGCTTTGGCTGAGCTATCAGGGCACAAGGCCTTCTCTGCTGTGCAGTCTTCACCGAGACCCTGAGTACTGAGTGAAGGGGAGAAGATGATCTGCCTCCTTGGAGAGTGGGCATGCCAGCAAAGATGGGGGATGCTAGTCCCCTCAAGGGCATCTTGGCCACTTACACTACCAGATAGAGAGGAAAAGGAGCGCTGTGAAAAGAGACAGGTACAAATATCTGCTGGAAATGCAAAGAAAAAGAAGGTACCTTTTACCATATGTGGTGGTCTTCTAAGGTAATAAAAGCATTCTGGGAAATGATATATAATGAAGTGAAAAATATATTTAAACTAACTTTTATATACCGTGGACCATAATTTTTAGAAGGGGAAAGCCCCGTTTTTTGGGGGGGGAGCAGCTCACAGTTGTGCAGCTTTTTTGCAAAGGGGGAAAGCTCCACTTTTGAGGATCAGCTCAAAGTTGTTGAGCTTGCTTTGCAAAGAGAAAAAAATCTGTTTTTATGGGGTTCAACTCACAGTTCTGCAGCTTCTTTAGGAAAGGAAAGGGAGCCATTACTACAGTTTCCAGACAGATAATCTAATCAGCCAGTCACATGTGCTGGGGAAACAAACAGCCTCCCTCTGCAGAACATTCAACAATGGAGGGCGGGGCAAGGGGGCAGGCTGGGAAGGGAGCTAGCGTCCCTTATCTCCCTCCCCAATATCTTGCAATCAGCTGTTGAGGGGCTTCCTTTAAACACCCTCTTGTTATCCTTTAGCTCTTTCTTAAAAAAAAAAGCATGATCTGCTTTTTGCCCCTGGGCAATTCGGCTCCAGGGACCACGCATTCGCTCCATAACATGCACAGACATTTCCTCTTACTTTTTAGGAGGAAAAAAGTGCACATTATGAAGCGAAAAATATGGTATTTAAAAAACATAGGGTTTTCTATTAGGAATTGTAGGTGCTGATTTTCCAAGGGAGCAAAGACTTTTTATGTACGCAATGACAGCCGCACGGATGTTACTAGTTCAGAGATGGAAAGAAGATAAAGTCTCTACCAGAGAAGAATGGCAAATCAAACTGTTGGATTCAGGTAGGTAGCCGTGTTGGTTTTATGCTGTCAAAATAAATTAAAAAAAAATATTGTCCAGTAGCACCTTAGAGACCAACTAAGTTTGTTCTTGGTATAAGCTTTTGTGTGCATGCACACTTCTTCAGAACAAACCCAGAACGAACTCAGTTGGTCTCTAAGATGCTACTGGACAATTTTTTTATTTATTCAAACTGTTGGACTACACTGAAATGGCAAAACCGACCAGAAAGCTCAGGAACCAAGAAGACCAAAACTTCAATAAAGAATGGGAAAATTTTTATAATTTATCTTGGAGACCACTGTAAGCAGATGAAAACATCAGCAGAATTGCAGTAACACTTGTAATGTAGCAAGTACTATGGAGATAAAGGAGTTATATAAAATATGTACTGAAAAAGATGCAGTAGAAAAGGTTAACAATAGGATCAGGAAGGGGAGGGTGGGAAGTCCAGAGATTCGGAGGAATCTTTAAATGTGGATATATATGGTTGTAAAATCAAATAAAAATATTTTTTTTTAAAAAAGGAAGAGAACACTGATTTGCACATGCTAATTTATACATAGGTGCACATATGGAAATGTTATGATATACGCAGAAACACAAGACATCTCACCCTAGCCAGGAAGTTGATCAGGTGATCTTCTTTATATTTAAACTATTCTTTATCTTTAAACTGGACTTTGACCAGAGGATGCCTTAAAATCAAGGATTTCCATTTGTAAAGCAGGCCACATGGCCACCCAACTTAGCGAGAAAAGGATGGTTACAACAATGGTTGCCTCAATCCAAAAGATCCCACCTCAGGTAACTCTGAGGAGACTGTCAGCAGGCAGAGATCACTATGAGGGACTTTGGCAGTGAGCAAGTGAAAAAGATAGTACTGCTTGATATAAAGGAAGTGTTTTCTGGTACCTAAAAGACTAACAAATGGACTGTGGTGTAAGCTTTTGAGGACTCAAGGCCATTTCATCCGATACAGAGGTGCAAGATTTCACTTCAAGATTTGCCAAGATATGGCAAAGTAGGCCCAAGAACACAAAAAAGACCCCAAAAAGGGGGGAACTTCCAGAGGGGTAGAAGTGTTAATCTGTGCAGGAAAAGCAAAGTCTGTATCCAATTTATTATGGTGTAAGCTTTGGGACATGGGTGGCGTAGTGGGTTAAACCATTGAGCCTAGGGCAGGCACCCCCAAACTTCGGCCCTCCAGATGTTTTGGACTACAATTCCCATCATCCCCGACCACTGGTCCTGTTAGCTAGGACCGCAGTTTGGGGATGCCTGGCCCAGGGCTTGCCGATCAGAAGGTCGGCGGTTTGAATCCGCACGATGGGGTGAGCTCCCGTTGCTGGGTCCCAGCTCCTGCCAATCTAGCAGTTCAAAAGCACATCAAAGTGCAAGTAGATAAATAGGTACCGCTCCGACGGAAGGTAAATGGTGTTTCCGTGTGCTGCTCTGGTTCGCCAGTAGCGGCCTAGTCCTGCTGGCCACATGACCTGGAAGCTGTACACCGGCTCCCTCGGCCAATAATGCGAGATGAGCGCCGCAACCCCAGAGTCGGTCACGACTCAACCTAATGGTCAGGGGTCCCTTTACCTTTACCTTAGGGAAACAAGAGTCAGCTGCACGAAAGCTTGCTCCAGGAGGATGGGTGGAGAAAACACACACACACAAATACTGATAAATTACACGTTTTAATGAACTACTAAGTGTGAAATAAAACATTACATTGAGTTTGGCAGAGAACCCTGGAAGTGCAGTTTCAGGTTCCAATAGGTTTTAGAATGCTTTAAATGACAAGAATGGTTGAAAGTGCAGGCCCTTGTAATGACTGTACATATAAATAAACATTATCACTGGGGTATCATCTTAAGTTGGGGAAGCAGAAGCGGCTGATAGCTTGTCTACTGCTCCAGAATTGGACCTTGCTGGCTTGCTTGCATCACAGTCCAACCTCAGGAGAAGGGAGGGAGGGAGTGAGGGAGTGCCGCAATGCAAACAAGACCCGTGTCTCAGGCAGACTCCTACTTCTCAGTGGAAAAGGCCCTTTTCATCAAGGGCGGTGGGGTTTTCCCAACATCAAACATCATTTCCAATGGAGGATTATTGAGGCAACACCAGTCGGGGATGCGGCCTGTCTGGTTGTAGTATTCTTTCGACACAGAACGACTCCCCAGGATGTCTTGGAGGGCTCCAAAGATGGCTCCTGTAACACGGAACAGAAAGCAGGAATTAAAGACTCTTGGGACAAGAAATATTTGTTCCATTGGGCTTCATTCAAACCTCTGGATCGATCTTGGTATGGACTCGGGGCTGGAGTTGTAGTTGTAGTTGTTATTTGAATTTATATGCCGCCCTATACCCGGAGGTCTCATTTTAAAAGGGTACAGGATGTTGATCAGGTCAACCAAAGGCCTGGTGAAAAAGGAACGTTTTTGCCTGGCGCCTAAAGGTGTATAATGAAGGTGCCAGGCAGACTTCCCTGTGGAGAACATTCCACAGATGGGGGGCCACTGCAGAGGAGGCCCTGTTCTCAAGTTGTGAGCCCCTCAAGGAATCCCAAAGTTAATTCACAGATGTCTCAGACTTACCTCCTAACCAGGCCACGCAGTTGGGCTTGGCTGGTGGCGTGTGCACCCGGAAGGTCTTGGATGCCAGCGTCTCCTTATACTTGGGCTTCTCCACCAGGTGCCTTATCTCTGCCATTAATCTGTGCAGGAATCCAGGCAACATGGCGGTGCCGCCAATCACCAGCAAGTTCTCAGCCAGCTGCTTCCTGGTGTCTATTGGGCACTGGTGGAAAAAGGGAAGACAGAAAATGATTCACTTGGGCCACGGGCTCAACAAGGGCTGGTGTGGAGCTTGCAGGACTGCCACACTGTCTCTCTGTGTGTAGCGATATACTGATCTGCGGGGGGAAAGGGAAGTGGGCCGCAGATGGCAGGGAGAGGAGCAGATCAACCAGAGGATGGGCAGCCATTATGACGGAAACTGTATGGCTGCCAAGAGGTTCATTGTAGCTTTGCTAAGGAAGCTTATCTTCTGCTCCGGGACAGAAGGGCCAGCTAGTTTGCAGGGGGAGTGCGCGCTGTTTCGGGGGGGGGGGGGAGGAGATTCATCACTGGCGGAGTTGGAAGAACCAAGAGAAGCAAAGTGCCAACCGTAATACCTCAACCAGCGAATCCAGGATCAAAGTAGCCACCGATTTTTCTTCGTTGTCCTGCTCAAAGAGTATTTCGACAACAGAATCCCTATTGGATAAAAGCAAATGGAGGTTTTGAGTAATCCAGACTTAGAAGAAGGGACCAGGAGACGGCAAACAACGGCTCCCAGCTGCCGAACCGAAGGGACAAAATTGGCATTAGGACACCCCCACGGGGCAAAGTTTGTCGCTCCTTCTGTTTGGCTATGTGGGTTTACAAGGCTGCCAGCTGAGCTGTCAGGGATGAGAGTGTTTTGGATAGCGGCCTCCACGTTTGCCCAGGAAGTCAAAAGTGAGCGGCATTTCTCTCTCTCTCTCTCTCTCTCTCTCTCTCTCTCTCTCATACTACTAGAACACAGGATAAAACTGAATATTGTAAGATGCAGAACACACAAAATAAAGTCCTGCGCATAGTTAGAATTATGAAATTTCCTTCCCCAAGAGGTAATGATGGCTACAAACTTGGATGGCTTTAAAAGAGGATTACAGAAATGTGATCCTAAGGCAGGCTTCCTTAGGTGTTTTGAGACTACAATTCCCTTTTTGACAGAATTATTCCTATTAGGACTATTAAATGATATAAAAGCAAGAGATAGATCTTTAGTGATGCATGCGACAGTAGCCAGCAGACTACTCATCGCAAAGAATTGGGAAAGTGATAAAATACCAAATAAGGAGGAGTGGATTATGAAATTGAAAGCCTATCAAAATTTAACAATAAAAGCGGGAAAGGTGAAAGGTTTGAAAGAAGAAAAATTAGAAAAGGATTGGAAAATGTTTAAACAATATTTAAGGAAACAGGTAGAAAAAGCCAACCTCCTGGCAGAAATATAAAAGGCCCAAAATTAAAGATGGAAAAAATAGGAAAAAGTATGCAGAACGACAGAGATATATACAAACCAGAGTCATGGAAGTGACTGGAAGTCATACGAGGTGAAGGGGTGGGGTGGGGTGTGAGGTGGTGGTAGCTTTTTATTATTTGTATGTTATTATCTGTTTATATTTTTTTACGCTTGTTTTGTCCTTAATCAGTTGCATATTTCTGTTATGTTAATTTTTTTGATATTTATTATATGATTTCAAACAAGACTATTTTATGATTTAAAGAGGATTAATATATGATTTGCAATTATGATTTATAATTTACAGTTTTTATATATGAATTATAATTTATAGTTTTCATATTTTATAGTTTTTTTATATGATTTATGTATGTTTTTATTCTTTTCAATCTTCTGTTTGTTTGTATGTACATTAATAAAAATATTTATAAAAAAAGACTACAATTCCCACCACCCCTGACCACTGGGTCCTGCTAGCTAGGGATCATGGGAGTTGTAGGCCAAAAACATCTGGAGGGCCGAGGTTGAGGCTATCAATGGCTACTAGCCACAAGGGCGTCGTTCCACCTCCCCTGTTGTAGGCAGGGTGCCTGTGAAGACCAGCTGCTGGGGAGTCCTAAGTGAGGAAACAGCCCTGTTAAAGGCAGGTCCTGCTTGCGAGTTTCCCAGAGGCACCTGGTTGGTCAATGGGAGACAAGAGTGCTGGACTAGAGAGGCCTCTGGCTTGACCCAGCAGCCAAACTCCTCTTACGTCCGTGTTTAACACAGGTGCCACCTGAAACGCTTGCGTGAAAGGTGAAAGTTATTTAAACTACTTATTTATTGCATGTATATACCGCCTCCCATCTTCCTCGAGGTAGTGTACATGGTTCTCCTCCTCCTCCTCCCCATTTCATCATCACAACAACCCTGCGAGGTAGGTCAGACTCGGAGATGGCGACTGGCCCAAGGTCACCCAGGGAGCTTCATGGCTGGCTGGGGATTTGAACTGTGGTCTCTCAAAGTCCTGGTCCAACACTCTAACCTAGGCATCCCCAAACATCGGCCCTCCAGACGTTTTGGACTACAATTCCCATCATCCCTGATCACTGGCCCTGTTAGCTAGGGATCATGGGAGTTGTAGGCCAAAACATCTGGAGGGCCACAGTTTGGGGATGCCTGCTCTAACCAATACCCCACACTGCTGCAATGGATGGGCGACTTCTTTTTTATTTAATTTTAAAAATAAATTTTCAGATTTTGAAATTACAAATAATTGTCAAACAAGAAGAAGAAGAAGAAGAAGAAGAAGAAGAAGAAGAAGAAGAAGAAGAGAGAGGAATTCCATAAATTTCGATGGACTTCCTTCTTCCCCCTTTTGGGTCCTTAGGTTAACTTTTTCCCCTCCTTCTCTATTCATCCAATTCTGTTAAAATCACCATTCTGTTAAATCACCATTAAAACCACAGTCCAACATTCAGCCATAAGTATCATTCCAATCCTGCTAATAATTTCAATTGTTTGCAAGGATTTTTAAGATAAATTATATATTTTCCCTTTTCCTTATTAACATTTTGGTCTTTCTGATTCCTAATTCTGCTGGTCATTTTTGCCATTTCAGCATAGTCCATCAGCTTAATCTGTGATGGAGGGGCAACTTCAGTCCTGCTTTCACCTTGCAAAACCCCGCCGTGTTTCTCACCTGATGGCTCCGTTCACGTGCAAAATCTTCTCTCCGTCCAACGGGTAGTCCACATCTGGAGGTGGAGTGGGGCGCTGCAATACAAGAGAGAGGCTGTCATAAGGCGAAAAGCGAAAGAGAAGGAAATCAAGTTCATTCTTACTGAAAGGGGGAATTATCAGCTCCTTCCTCACATACCTCAGCACTGCCGTCGAGGTTGAATTTCGCCGCCTGGATTTTCAGCCCCCGCTGGAGGTCGCTCACAAAACAGGTGCGAACTTTAGAGACGAGCAGAAATGGTTTCAGAACTGTTCTCAGCCTAACAATTTATACAGTCTTTTTAATGGGCATAGGGACGGGAAGTTGCCTACTCTTGAAATGTCGCTATAGGCCCAGGTGCCCTCACTATCACAACATGCCTTCCATCAGCTTCGATGGGTGACCCAGCTGCGCTCCTATCTAGAGTGGGATAGCTTAACTTCTGTTATCTATGCTCTGTATCCTCTAGGTTGGATTACTGCAATGCATTATATGTGGGGCAGCCCCTGAAGACTGTTCAGAAAATTCAGCTGGTGCAGAATTCAGCAGTCAGGTTACTCACTGGAGCAGACCGGTTTGAGCAAATTACACTGATCAGGGTAGATAAAAATCAATGGTTTTTTAAAAAAACAAATGTTAAAAAAATCAGATTTTTTAAATTTAAATTTGATTTTTTTTATTTAAACTGGATTTTTTAAAATTTAAATTGGATTTTTAAAATAAAATGCTTTTGGAGGAAAAATCTTTCTGAAGATAGTTTTCTATTTAAGTTACATTGTAGTCCAAAGGCTATTCATCAGGAAATAAGGATTTGCTTTAAGTTTTTCATGTGTGCTAAAACTTAGTAAGGTTTTTTTTTTTAAAAAAAAAAAATCATTTAACCACATCAGTTAACAAACATGGATACATATGCTATAATGTTATTGTTTTAGTTAAATAGATTGTTTAAATGGTTATTAAGGAAATGGTTATTTTTCTCCTTCCCATAAAGTACAGCAGAAAAGTTGTCCAAATATAAAGAGTTAACTTATTAAACCTCACAATAATATCATAATTATCTGTCAATGTATTTCTAATACATTTCAAATCAGTAATTGTTGATATAACTGTAAAAACTACTCTGAAAATTTATGATTCCAAAAATGAAACCTTCATCTGGTTGTAAATATTAAGATTACACCAGCAAGAATGAGTCTTTCTGTAAAAAAAAAAAATTAAATTAAGTCTTACTGACTAGTGATTTAAATCGTGATGTAAATCAATTTGATTTAAATCAAATCAAATCCACCCTGACACTGATCTTGGCCCAAATCAGGCATCCCCAAACTTTGGCCCTCCAGATGTTTTGGACTACAATTCCCATCATCCCTGACCACTGGTCCTGTTAGCTAGGGATCATGGGAGTTGTAGGCCAAAACATCTGGAGGGCCGCAGTTTGGGGATGCCTGGCCCAAATGCACTGGCTGTCAATTTGTTTCTAGGCCCAGTTCAAAGTGCTGGTATCGACCGATAAAGCCTTAAGTGCCTCTGGACCGCAATATCTCAAGGACCACCTCTTTCCATATGAACCGACCTGGGACCAGTCATAATCATCGGAGGTCCTGCTTTGTGTGTCGGCTCCACAAGAAGAAGAGTTTGGATTTGATATCCCGCTTTATCACTACCCTAAGGAGTCTCAAAGCGGCCTAACATTCTCCTTTCCCTTCCTCCCCCACAACAAACACTCTGTGAGGTGAGTGAGGCTGAGAAACTTCAAAGAAGTGTGACTAGCCCAAGGTCACCCAGCAGCTGCATGTGGAGGAGCGGAGACGTGAACCCGGTTCCCCAGATTACGAGTCTACCGCTCTTAACCACTACGCCACACTGGCAAGAGGTCTGGAGGGCGGCAACACAACCTGCAATGGATCCCTGCTTGTGGAATGGTCCCCTCAGGGAAGTTCACCTGGCATCTTCATTCCATATATTTAGGCACCAGGCTTAAAACCTTCCTCTGTAACCAGGTCTTTGGCTGATTAAACAATTTGTGACCTTTTTAAAATGTTGTTGTGGGAGGGGAGGGCTATTGGTTTCCTTTCGATTCTAATTTTGTGTTCTCGTTTTGTATTTTTATGCTGTAAACAGCCCTGTCATCTTTGGCTGAAGGGTGGCATTCAAATTCCATAAAATAAATAAAAAGATGAAGACTGCGAAAAGCAGTTTACAAATCCCTGCCCTGGTGCAACGATCCATTCTGGTTTCGGGAGATCCTGTGTATGGGTGGGACTCCCCCATTTGCACAGGATCCCAGTGCAGGAAGTTAAATTGCATTTGCATCTTGCCTTTTAAGGAATGGTTTGCTCCCTCCACTGAAATGGAAGGTGGAAATTGACTTGCAAAGTTTACAAATCTGGGCTCCCTTTCCTGGGAATAAGTGCCACTGAACTCAACCTTTCTTCCATCTATTTCATAGCTCTAAAGATGGCAATTTCTGGATGAAAGGAAAGCGAAGATTTGTATGAAGACAGTCATTTTACCTTTGATGTCTTCTACGATGTCTTCTGGAACAGAACCTAAAATACAGGAATTAATCATTATTATTATTATTAATTATTATTATTATACCACACCCTTTTTCCTTACAGGAACTCAAGGCGGCTTACAGATAAAATAGATTTAGCTCAAACAGCATCAACAGAACTGTAAGCACCCAAAGATAGAATGTACTGTGTGGAACTTTGCACCTCACCCTGCAGACACCTGATAACCCCCCCCCCCAATTATGCAGCAGAGCAGGGAATATTGTCGCTGAATATTGTGCTCAGGCCCAACTTGAGGCTTCCCAGAGGCAGCCATTGTGAGAAAAGAATGCAGGATTAGATGAGCCTTTGGCAGGCATCCCCAAACTGCGGCCCTCCAGATGTTTTGGCCTACAACTCCCATGATCCCTAGCTAACAGGACCAGTGGTCAGGAATGATGGGAAATGTAGTCCAAAACATCTGGAGGGCTGAAGTTTGGGGATGCCTGGCCTTTGGTCTGATCCAGCAGAAGGGCTCTTATGTTTTCAACCAACATGCTCATGGTTGGAAACCAACAGATTCAGTAATGCATGTGGACAGGGCCGTCTTAAGCGCCCCGGCGCCGTATGCCTCCGGCGCCCCCCCGCCCCGTTTCCCGGCGCGGTGGGCGGGTGCAGCGCGGCTGCCACAGGCGCTGCTACGCGGCGGGCAGGCAGGCACAGCGCGGTTGCCGTGGGCACAGCTGCGCGGTGGACCGACCGCCCAGCGGGCAGGCGCAGCTCGCGGCGCCCACCTGGCGGGCTGGCGCCGTGGTGCCCTGCGCCACCCAGTCTGGCTGTAGGGCCGGCCCTGCATGTGGATCACTGCTTCTTAGGGGCAATAAGAATTCATGAACCGTTTCTGACACTCCCTTTTCTAACTTTAAAGGGGTTTGCTTTCTACTTTTCTTTTAGTAACAATAATCGGGTGGGAGGTGGAAAATGAGCAAGGTCCCAGCTAAAGAAGAATGGCAACTTAAGCTGATGGAATACGCACAACTTGCAGACTTAACATATAGACTAAGAGAACAAGAAGAACGTACATTTAAAGAAGATCGGAAAACGTTTACTGTATATGTGGAAAATAATTGTGTACAGTACAGATGAAAACGCTGGCAGCATTATGATTAATTCAATGGTGTTATTTTTGATGGACATAATAATGGAAAACTGATTGGTATAGCTTTTGTAAAATATGCAGGGATTTTAGATATGCAATCTGAACCACAGAAAGAGAAGGGAAGTCATTGATATTTCAAGTATGCAAAATGCTTACCTGAAATTGTAAAACAGAAAATTTAATTTAAAAAAAATTATTTAAAAAAATCGAAGGGGAGAGGGGATTTAACCCATTCTCCTCTGAACAGTTCCAATAAGCAACACCCGCCTCTCATTAATTGTACTAATAATTACCCAGCACCGAGGGAAGGCTCTGTCCTTTGGTGGTTCCTGTATCCACAGTGCTTTGATCCAGCAGCTGGTACTCCAGTTCTCTAAAAGATTGCAAAAAAGGTGATTTTGCAAAAAATAGCATTCAAGCAACACGATGCATACGCACAACAAGCCATTTCCAACTTTCTGCTCCTAGTATTTATGAGACGCAGAGTGGCTCACAGCCAGCAAGTGTTAACTATTCCACAAAGGCCTGCAAGGCAACTGGAGGATGCTCACACGATTCAGATGTCATGTTTGGAGGACTGGTGGAAAATCTTTCTCCTTAAGAGAAGTGGAAAAAAAAGCTAATGCTATTCTAGGCTGCATCAACAGAAGTCTAGTGTCCAGATCAAGGGAAGTAATAGTACTGCTCTGTTCTGCCTTGGTCAGACCACACCTGGAATACTGTGTCCAGTTCTGGGCACCACAATTTAAGAAGGATGTTGAATGGAAGATTGTGGCCTTTCCTTCTTTGGAGGTTTTTAAGTAGGGGTTGGCTAACTATCTGTCATGGATGCTTTTGTTCAGATTACAGCATTGCAGGGGGTTGGACTAGATGACCCATAGGGCCCCCTTCTAACTCTATGAAAATCTTTGCTATCAACTTACTTGTGAATGGCTTTTCCTCCCAATGGTAGTGCCCCCCAGCAGTTCAGAACTGGAATTCCTTCATAGATCTGCAAGCAGCTAAGGATGTTTCATGAACAGTATTTATGATAAACCAGGTACAAGAACCACGCTTCTTTCTAACAGCTGCTTCCTTCTCCATATAATCAACTGTCAAGTCAAACGGACTGAAGAGGCAAGACGACAAACCTATATTGTTTGGCTCCAAATACCCCAGCCCTGAGGTCTCTGAAAGCTCGAAGAATGTTTTTTGGAGGGCGAGAGGCAGTCCAGTGACACGCTATCTTTTTGTATTCACGATATGGAAAGAGGGAGAATGTGAGACAGAAAGGAATGGAATTGTGATGAAAGCATGTTGCAGAAGCAAGTGTGACCTCATACCGTGTTTCTCCAAAAATAAGACACTGTCTTATATTTCTTTTTCCTCAAAAAAAAAACACGGTGGCTTATTTTCAGTGGATGTCTTATTTTTTTTATTAAGTATGGTACAGTTCAACCTGCAAGGTTAAACTGCCTATCACTATGGCTTATTTTCGGGGTATGGCTTATTTTCGGAGAAACACGGTAGGGCCAGCATGGGGAATAATCAAGCGTCTTCCGAAAGTTTGGCAAAGACAAACAGGCCTCCCCACCCAACCTGCCAATGTTGTAGTTGAGTAGGTTGACTGTGGGACTTAAACACTGTCTTGATTAATGTTTTCCTCCTGAAGTAGTCACACCGGAGGGTAAAAAAAAAGATACGGGGAGCACCATACTTTCTGTATAGCCACAATCCAAGACCATAGCAGAATTGATCCCAAGGGTCAGGAGAGACATCAGGTGGCCTGGGGCAAAGAGCACCGAAGGAACCTGGAAGGAACACAGAGGTGACAAGCTGAACACATTGCAAGAAAATTTAGAAGGTCTGGAAGCATCAAGCACCTGCCTTTCTGAGGCAACTGGTAGCTATGGGCCTATAAAACTCTAGAAATTTCTATAGTACCATGCTTTACCATCTTGAGCTCTCATATTCATATAACCATCATGCAGTGAGGCAGGCTACTGCTCGTTCTTTTAGATGTATTTGAGAGAGAGAGCTAAGTCCCATCAGCATGGTACATTTAAAGCAGCACCACTTTAGACAGCTATGGCTTCCCCCAAAGAATCCTGGGAGCTGTAGTTTTCTATGGGAGCTGGGAGTTGTTAGGAGACCCCCATTTCCCTCACAGAGCTACAATTCCCAGAATTCCCTGGGAAGAGTGATTGTTAAATCCCATAGAAAACTACAGCTCCCAGGATTCTTTGGGGGAAGCCGCCAACATGTTTAAAGTGGTAGGACCCTGGGTTGGACATATAGTGCAGATGGGACCTCAAGAGTGTTTGTAGCCTGGGGTGCCTAGGACAACAGGTTGGAGAAAGCTGCCCTTGTGATAACAGAGCTGGGCTTTTTGACTGGTGGCGCCTCCTAGCCAAAATATGAGTGGCCCCCCATCAGTATTGGCATTCCGCCGGCTCTTGGAAGACACAGCTGTTTAGACAAGCATTCCCCAGACAGATCTCTTGACCTGAAGATCCTGTTTTAACCACCGTGCTGTTTCAATGGGCTTGCTGCATATTTTAACTATGGATATTCATTTTAATGTTTCGATCGAATTGTGTCTCTTGATTATGTAGATGGTTTTATATTTATAAACAATCATAATTCAGCACTTGCTCTGCAGGTGCAAGGGCTCTGATATACACACAAATCTCCCCCTTGCTCATTAGAGCTTCCTCTTTCCTTTGACTAACTCTGTGAACACCTGTCTGCCCTGCTTATTCAGGTCGGTATGGAAAACTTTGCAAGCGAGGATGCTCCATAAGCCCCACTGGGGCAGATAAGGGGCTCTAGGCTGCACCACCCAGCAGGTTCATGTTGAAACTGTAAAGGCAGGTCTCCAGCACCTGGCCGTCCTGCTAAGCTCCATTTTTAAGGGGATTGCTTTGCGGGTGCTGCCATGGAAGCATTAAAACAAGCTGAACTGAGATCCAGGCTTTGGCCATTGTTATACAGCAGCTACTGAAAAGCCCAGGTGAGCTCGGCAGCTGCTTTCCCCACAAGCAACCCAAGAAACCTAGACAAGTAGACAGGCAGCTGCAGCAGACGTCTGGAATGTATTACCTCAAAATATTTGAACAAAACCCTTGTAAGCGTCTCTCTGAAATGGGAAGGGCACAGTACAGACTCCACAATCACAACACGGCGGTCTCGGGGGTTTACCAGTAAGTGCCTGAAAAGTGAATGGATGAGACCAGAAAGCAGAATCAACAGCTGGTACCTCTTCTTGTAAAATAAATCAGCCCCGGTCAAGACTTGGGTGATTTCCACAGTCACTCAACGTAAGCTGCAATCCATTGTTAAAGCTGTATGGGATTCAATCCCTTCAAACACAGTGGGACTTGCTTCATTGCAGACGGACTGCACAGCTAATTAACAAACCAACGGGAGCCAGAAATAATGTTGTACAGATGGGACTGGGATGGGAGGGTGGGCAGAGTCACATGTTGGGACGCTGCCTCTTGGCACAGAAAAATATGAGGAAGGAGACCCCGCCTTCCCTTACTTACAGGCCGGAAAACAGATTATGTTGCTCTTTAAAGTTGCTATGGCCTTTCTGAGACAGGACACTTTTCCTCATTGTATATGAAGAGCTTAATTCCAAAAGGGGCTTAAGTCAATTTTGACAAAAAAAAATTTTTGGCCTGTAGATGTTGCCGTGAGTCCTACCAATACAAAATAAAAAATCTTGTATAAATTGTGGGCCTAAGTCACAGTGTTAGCAAGCCTTGAAAATTGTGTTTGCATTCAAATAATAATATCATCATCAACAACAATTTATTATTTATACCCCACCCATCTGACTGGGTTTCCCCAGCCACTCTGGGCAGCTCCCTTGTTGTTGTTGTTGTTGTTTAGTCGTTTAGTTGTGTCCGACTCTTCCTGACCCCATGGACCAGAGCACGCCAGGCACTCCTGTCTTCCACTGCCTCACACAGTTTGGTCAAACTCATGTTCGTAGCTTTGAGAACACTGGCGGCTCCCAGCAGAATATAAAAAACACAATAAAACGTCAGTCATTAAAAACTTCCCTAAACAGGGCTGCCTTCAGATGTCTTCTAAAAGTCAGGTAGTTGTTTATTTCCTTGACATCTGATGGGAGGGTGTTCCACAGGGAGGGCACCACCACCAAGAAGACCCTCTGCCTGGTTCCCTGTAGCTTTGCTTCTCACAGTGAGGGAACTGCCAGAAGGCCCTCGGACAACTCAGTGTCCAGGTTGAATGATGGGGGTGGAGACGCTCCTTCAGGTATACTGGGCCGAGGCCATTTAGGGCTTTAAAGGTCAGCACCAACACTTTGAATTGTGCTTGGAAACACACTGGGAGCCCTAGCCAGAAATAGTTTTCTTCCAAATGGAATGTTGGTCAAAACTGACGTTAAGCCCCTTTTGGAATTAAGCTCTTCATATGGCATGGGAGAAGAAGCGGAGCAGCTTTGGCTTGGGGGCCTAATACCAGTAAGACTGTACACTGGTCCCAATATAGCTTGCAAGGCAGTTAGCCCTACCCAAATCATCCCCACCTGCCTCGCACCTGATATCATATGCAGTAATGCAAAGATGTGGCCACGAAGGAACAACCAGGACTTCCAAATGAGCTCCTGAACGCTAGTTTACTAGCAGGGCTTGCTTAGTGATAGACTCTGTTAGTGAGCCCCATTTGGATTAGTTGCACTATGGAGTTTCCCACTAGAAACTCCCTAGCGCTGTTGAGGTGGTTTGCTGCCTGCAGGAGTCTGTTATTTTGTCTTCAGGCACATTTTGGGTTTACGTTGCATTGCAGATGGACATTTTTCTTCTAGAATCACTGTAGTTGTGATGTCAGGTGACTGACAGGTGACCGGTGGTTCCAATATTATCCAGTTCCCAATTCCCAATACAAGGTTCCAGCCCATCCTGACTTAGCCTAACGTACAAGCCAAAGCACAGAATTCCTGTGTCTTAGGCTACGTATGATTCAAAGAGTGCTGCAGGTCAGAATGTCCTATGTACTGCAAAAACACAGGCACCTGCTGGTCTTTGAGGCAGCGAGGATGCCTCTTACCTGTTTAACAGGTAACAGACAAGCTGAGCTCAACGCTAAGAGCAGCCACCTCCAAAGTCTGGGAGCCTCCTCACAGACGCAACACCAAATTATGTACAATTCAAATGTGGATGTAGACTTTATAATGCTTGATACAAACATTATGGTACTGTATTGCAACAGGATACCTAAGCCAGTGGTTCCCAACAGGTGGTCCGGGGACCCCCAGGGGTCCGCGAGCTATGCCAGAGGGGTCCGCAAGATGCTATTAGAATAAAAAATATATTAAATTAAATTTCGTATGATAACAGATTTTTTGTTTTGGCCGCTTCCTGCATGAGCAGAGTCTAGCGAAAAACTAGAATTAGATAGAGGCAGTAGTTCTGCTGTATGCAGAAAGGTGGCGCTTTACAAACACTACTGTTTTGCAAAGAGGCAGCACGCGCATTCTACCGTGTTTCCCCCTTTTTAAGACACCGTCTTATTACTTTTTTTTCTCAAAAAACCACAGGGTGGCTTATTTTTGGTGGCATGTCTTACTGGTATTTTTATTACGAGTCTGAGGGAAGGGAGGTGTGCAGCCCTCTCTCCCCGGCCCTGGGATGTTCGCGAAGGGCTGCTCTCTCTCTCCTCCAAGGTGGGGACTCACTTAATAGCAATCTGCTACACTGGAGCTTCTTAAATCTAAACCAGTATAATGGAATCTATCTGTGTGATACAGTCCTAGCAGTAGCCTATACCTAAAGCAAGTAAGGATCTCTACCAGCCAGCTGCCCAAGACTGCAAGACTGTCTGAAGTTCCAACAACATAGCACTTTGCAGTGCTATCACTGATAGCAAAGAAGCTACCTGCTGAGAACAAAGAAGCCAGCTAAGCAGCAATTAAGATTGCTGACTTGGTAAATGGTAGCAATTGAGAAGCAATTGAGCCAGCGAGGTGAGGAAGCACGTGTTGTTAGGACCGGCAGTTTAACTTTTGTGTAGAGCAGCGTTTAGCAGCTCCGTTTAGCAGCTCGCAAACAGCGAAGGAAAAAGTCCTTAATAAATAAAAAAAAGTCCCCAAGGCAAGGACTGCGATCCAAACTACTTACAAATCCTTAAAGGGGCAGCTCCACAGACAACCAAGCAGCATAAGGTAGAAAGAAAACTGCAGCAGGCTTTTTAAAAGGCTGCCTTATGCCTTCGGTAAAAGCAAGGAGACAACAATCAGACACGGGAGATTCCCGTTAAGAGGAAATCAACGTGCATTGAATGGAAAGGTGGGGGGAAGCGAGAGGTGGGCTGTGTGTGTGTGTGTGTGTGTGTGTGTGTGTGTGTGTGTGTGTGAGAGAGAGAGAGAGAGAGAGAGAGAGAGAGAGAGAGAGAGACCCAGGGGGGGGAGAGAGAGACAGACGCGCGCACGGAGGTCTCTCCCTAAAAGGGAAAACAGCCTTTGCATTCTTCAATCGCCCCTCTTTTCTTCCTCGTGCCTTCATCTCCTCCCCACCCCACTTTTCTCCCCTTCACCAAGTAGAGCTTACACAGCTTGGCTAAAAAAATATTTTTGGATCCTTTTATTTAAAAAAATGCTCTCAGAAACGGGAAAGGGAAATCACGAGGCTTTGGCAGCCAGCAGCTACGGCTGTTCGGTGCATTTTTACAAGCTTTTAAAGGAAATACGTGTCTGTGGAACGACAGCAAAATGGGGAGAGATTTTTAGGGGGGGGGAGTTGGCTGGCGGGAGGGGGGTTATTGCTAGTGGGTGAAGGGTCTATCAGTATGTCTTATTTTCGGGGTATGGCTTGTATCGCGCAATTGCTTAGAAATCCTGCTATGGCTTATATTATGCCTACGTCTTAAAAAGGGGGAAAGACGGTACTAACGCTCACCTCCCCAAGATGCTTTGCGCACGTCGGCTTCATTTGTGCACTACTGCGCAGGTACCCTGTCTTCTCCATTCCCCTCCCTCCTCCCTGGCGCGCGCTGCCTCTTTGCAAAACAGTAGTGTTTGTAAACAAAGCGTTGGACTACGCAAGGACTACAAGAAACTTGGAGATAAGGCAATGAAAAAGATACCTTCCATTTGCAACCACATATCGGTGTGAACAAGCATTTTCTTCCATGTGTTTCATGAAAAACAAATATAGGAATCGGCTTGACATGCAGTCGGATTTCAGAGTGAAAGTTTCAAGTTTGTAACCTAATATTTCAGAAATAATGGACTCAAAGGACAGATTTAACTCATCTCATTAAGAACTGAAAATTAAAACTAACTGTATACTGATGGAGTACTCTGTTGTAACCGTAAAAAACGTATAAATATAAAATATAAAAAGACTCTTAATTTGGCTCTCACTTTTTAATTTTAGGATTAGGAATTAATGGGGGTCCTTGTCACAATAGCGGCTCGATGAGGGGTCCTCGAGAAAATTTTGTTGGGAACCCCTGACCTAAGCAATCAATTTCCTAGTCAATCGCTTATTAGAGGAAAAATTATTACAGCGGCATCTCCTACCTGAAGTATAACATGTGGATGAACTCCTTCAGGTACGAATATAACTCTTCTGTATTGATGTTGTATTGAACAACTTTGACAGGCTGTGAAAGAAGTCCATTTGAAACATTTTTGACATCATCATCACCACACACACTGAATTAGCTTAAAAAATAACAACAGGTTTCTTTCTCGGTAGTTGTAATCTAGTGGGAACCTAGTGAACTTTTTCCTGTGCAAGACCCCTATGCAAGCAGCCCAATACTGGTCTAGCTAATAGAGGTCCTCCTCCTCAGTCTCTCTCTCATCTCCTAGTCCAGTCTGCCTTGCTTAGGGTAAGATGCCATCCAATGTCACCACTGCCACCCAACAACTGGTGTTTAGCTAGGAGGATTATTCGCAAGACCCCAGAGAGCTTAAACACATCTTTCAACCCCTTGTACTTATAGTTACACCAGTTTAAGGGCACATGACTTGTCATCCTATCCTATTAGGAGGTTTCAGCAACTTACACAGAAATGCAGCATCACTTATCCTAGTAATTAAGGTAAAGAGCCCCTGACCATCAGGTCCAGTCGTGTCCGACTCTGGGGTTGCGGCGCTCATCTCGCTGTATAGGCCGAGGGAGCCGACGTTTGTCCGCAGACAGCTTCCGGGTCATGTGGCCAGCATGACAAAGCTGCTTCTGGCGAACCAGAGCAGCGCACAGAAACGCCGTTTACCTTCCCGCCGGAGCGGTCCCTATTTATCTACTTGCACTTTGATATGCTTTCGAACTGCTAGGTGGGCAGGAGCTGGGACCGAGCAACAGGAGCTCACCCCGTTGCAGGGATTCGAACCACCGACCTTCTGATCAGCAAGTCCTGGGCTCTGTGGTTTAACCCACTGCGCCACCTGGGTCCCTATCCTAGTAATTATACTCATATAAATTTGTAGAACACAGGATTTATTTGTAAACCAACAGAAGATGAAAAATAAGGCCCAGTCATTTTTAATGTTTTATTTATTGTAGATGGATGCTGTCGGGATGTTTTTGGTTACTGAACTCAAGCAACCAAAACAACTAAATCTTGCTTCCCTGTCTCCCCCTGCCTCCAATTCCTTCCCGGCGTTGAACTTCAGATTATAATCTTCTCAGGACACAACAACAATAATACTAAAGAAAAATTAACTTTAACATTATAGAAGTTCCCACACATAAAGCACCTTAAATGGATTTGCTTTTAATAAACAGCAAATGTTAGCCATTGAAACAAACAAACAAACCTTTGAAATGCCAGGTTTCTTTATTTCGCTAGGGATAACACATCTTGGCCCTGTTTCGCCTGCAAAGCCGCACCTGGAATTTTAAGATTGTATAGTAAACGTTGTGTTTTTCTATGAATATGCCAACCTATCCCAAACAACTTTGTCTGGATTGGCAGAAGAAAATGCTTTTAGCCAGCAACCCACAGTGTCTTTGGTAAAGGCAGCAGCATTGGGGTCTTTTTAATTTCGGAGAAAAGGCAAGTGAGAAGCAGCATGATATAAGTTCATAAAATCACAGTATGGCGTTTTGGAGAGAGAGCGTGTGAACATACATACATGCATCAATTTATTTGTTGTTGTTTTAATAATAGTAATAATTAAAATAATGTTGCTGTTGTTTTAATAATAATAATTGAATTTATATACTGCCCTATACCTGGAGGTCTCAGGATAATAATAATAATAATAGAATTTACCGGTATATACCGCCCTATACCCGGAGGTATCAGGGCAGTTCACAGAATACAATCAAAATATAAAACCACAAAATACATAATTGAAATAAAAGCAACAACCTAATAACCTCCCCTTTATTTATTGCCCAGAAGCCACTTTTTGATTCGCTTTTTTAAAAGCGGCCTAGAAATAAACCAAAACTAAACCAAAACTAAATTTCCAAGTCTGCAACATCCCTCCTTTTTGCGAAAGGCAAAAATATAACGTCGCCTTGCAAAAGGAGAGACGTCGATACACCACGTAATTTTGTGTTTATATCTTGTATTTTTATGCTGTGATCCACCCTGAGATCTATGGAGGAAGAGCGGCATACAATTATTATTGCTAATTATTACTATTATTATTATTAACGATATAACAATAAAAATTAAGCGAGAGGGGGTGGGGGAGGGTCGGCGACGCCCAGAGGAAGCAGGAGGCGGGGGGGGTAGGTGGGAGGGGGATAAATCGAGGGACGCCTCTCACTTGGTGAAGGCCGCGCCCAGGTCGATCACCACCGCGGTCTTCTCGCCGCCGCTCCCGAGGCCCTCGTAAAGCGGCATCGCGGCGGCTGCCCTCCGGGACGACGACGAGGAACAGGAGGAGGCAAAACCCCAAGTAATGCTAGTTTGAGAAAAGGGGAGGGGGCTTTCTTCAGCGGGTGGCGCGCCGAGCCGAATGGCTGGTGGGGCGGGGACCTTCCGGCGCAGCAGGCGCATTTCAGCGTGCCCAACATGCCGCCTGATCCCGGGGATTATTTATGACGCCCTCATTTCTTTCCGCACGTCTTCTCCTTAACTCCACAGTTATTGTTGTTTTTTGTCTAAAGAGCCATAAGCGCCCCTAGGTTCTCCTCGCCGCCCCTAGGTTCGGCAGGCAATGCGGGAAACACCCCACCGCCGTCGCTGGGCGAAGGGTTGAGGCTGGCGGCGGAACGGGGAGAGTAAAGGGGGCGCAGTCTAACGAAGTGGAAGCCACATTTCCGGGTGTCGTTGGGATGCTCGATAAGAAATCTTCCGCGTTTGTGGAAGACAGTCTTATTCGGCTACGAGTGATCGCCAAAGAGAAAGAAGAGGGATGCTCGATAAGAAATATTCCACTTAGGTCTTCAAGGGTGGTGGTGCATTCACACGAGCTAGGGGGGCTGCCGTTTTGAAATCGCTTCCACAAGGATGAAGAGTGGGCATGAAATATACTTTAAATGATAAATGATTGACATCCCTGAGCTCCAGATATTTGCATGCATGCACACGGGCACAAAGGCGTCTTGACGTGTTTTAGGGATAGGTAAAGGTAAAGGGACCCCTGACCATTAGATCCAGTCGTGACCGACTCTGGGGTTGCGCGCTCATCTCGCATTATTGGCCGAGGGAGCCGGCGTATAGCTTCCAGGTCATGTGGCCAGCATGACAAAGCCGCTTCTGGCAAACCAGAGCAGCACATGGAAACGCCGTTTACCTTCCCGCTGTAGCGGTTCCTATTTATCTACTTGCATTTTGACATGCTTTCGAACTGCTAGGTTGGCAGGAGCTGGGACCAAGCAACGGGAGCTCACCCCGTCACAGGGATTCGAACCGCCGACCTTCTGATCAGCAAGCCCTAGGCTCAGTGGTTTAACCCACTGCGCCACCTGGGTCCCAGTTTTAGGGATACTAACTCCATAAATCCTTTGTCAAATCCTGCATCTTTTGCGTTGAACCTCAGACTTCCCACCCTTCCACTCTCCCCCCTCCTATATATATATAAAACAATTATAAACAATTATATAAAAATTATCTCTTGAGTTCTAGTATTGGAGAGAGGGAGAAAAATGCCTCGTCCACTCCCTCCAGAAAAACGCATTATTTTATATACCTTTGTCATGTCTCCTCTTTCTTGCCTTTTCTCTAAGCCAAAAAGTCCCAAATGATGATAGTTTTCCTCATAGGGCAGTTGTTCCATCCCTTTAGTCATCTTTTGTTCTTTGAACCGTCCTGAGACCTCCGGGTATAGGGTGGTATATAATCATCATCATCATCATCATTTAAAATTTTTTTTTTAAAGGGCGCATAATATGGTGGGCATCCGGGGGAAAATGACTTTGGCAACCACCTGCCACTGACCGCCAGGTGCTTTGACTATATGTTTTTTGGCATGATCCCTTGAACGTAATCCCTGCATAAGTTACGGACTCCCTGTGCCTTTTCACACAGCACATAGTTAAACTAGGCAATCTGCTACCTCCGGGGGATTTGACAAATGCAGGGAAGAAAAGGCTATCGGTGGTTACTACTTGCCATTTTGGCCATGTGCATCCTACATACAAGCTTCAGTATCAGTAGAGGAAATAAATGTAGTAGTTGCTGGGAAACAATGCATGAGGAATATTGCACTCACGTCCCCCTTGTGAGCTTTCCAAGAGGGATCTGGCTGCCCCTCTGTGGGAAAGGAGATGCTGAACAAGATGGACCAGTTTTGGGCACCATAGTTCTGGGCACCACAGTTCAAGAAGGATACTGACGAGCTGGAACGTGTCCAGAGCAGGGCAACCAAAATGGTCAAAGGCCTGGAAACGATGCCTTATGAGGAACGGCTTAGGGAGCTGGGTATGTTTAGCCAGGAGAAGAGAAGGTTAAGGGGTGATATGATAGCCATGTTCAAATATATGAAAGGATGTCATATGGAGGAGGGAGAAAGATTATTTTCTGCTGCTCCAGTGAGGCAGACATGGAGCAATGGATTCAAACTTCAAGAAAGACGATTCCACCTAAACATTAGGAAGAACTTCCTGACAGTAAGAGCTGTTCGTCAGTGGAATTTGCTGCCAAGGAGTGTGGTGGAGTCTCCTTCTTTGGAGGTCTTTAAGCAGAGGCTTGACAGGCATATGTCAAGAATGCTTTGATGGTGTTTCCTGCTTGGCAGGGGGTTGGACTGGATGGCCCTTGTGGTCTCTTCCAACTCTATGATTCTATGATTCAGTTTTGATCTCATCCCACAGCAGGGCTCTCCTTATGCACCATCTGATAATAGTTTCCTTTTGCATTAATTAATAGGCTGACCTCTTGGGGTGCCCTTGAGAACATCTCCTTGGGTTGGCTTTCCTTCTCCCTCCGTTCCGCTTGCTTATTTTTCTCATTGCTGTGCTTGTCTAATTTTGCAACTCGCTATGTAGGACAGGGAGAGGAAGGAAATAGCTCGGTACTGCAGGGAACCGACAGATGGTGGTTTAAATTTAAGTTGAGATGCTACCATGTGGTGTGACTTTTTCAATGGGTTCCCTCCACCCCCGAGATTTATTCTCTTTACTTCAGAGCACTTATTTGTTCCATTGATTTATGCACACTCTTAACAGACTCTCCAACAAACCCTGGTTAGCCCTGGAAGGCGCAAGGGTCTTTCTCTTCCAGGCTTCATTCCCAGAATTGCAACTTCCTCGTGTGACCTTGGGTAGTTCAGTGAGAGCGACTGGGTATTTCTTTTTACTCAGCAATTCTGCTTCCCAGGTTGTAACTGCTGACTTGATTCACACAAGTAAAATAGTTTCTACTTCCATCAGCACCGGAGAGATCAGGAGCGGAGCTGGGCTCTGTTCTTTTTGTGGTCAAACAAAAATGGAAATCTCAAGAACACC
The DNA here is from genome assembly GCF_965207765.1 of Zootoca vivipara. NCBI lineage: Eukaryota > Metazoa > Chordata > Lepidosauria > Squamata > Lacertidae > Zootoca > Zootoca vivipara. The sequence continues at coordinate 129,251,410 of NC_142582.1, read as the reverse complement.
CACCTGCCATGCCACAAGGGGGTGGCCTGGGCAGAGCAGGTATAAATTGGCTTCTGCTTTGCTGCTTGTGATGTTCTTGTGGAAATCATTAAGAGAGAAAATCCAGGTGAGCTAAAGGAAAATTACATGCATATTGTTATGGAAGGATGGCGAAGGGCGAAAAGTTGGGTGAGGGCTGTAGCTTAAGTTTACCAGATTTTTTTCCAGTGAATCTGGGACACTTTGCAACTTCCTACTAAATAGATGGATTTTGCCAGGGAACTGATTTGTAAATCCGGGGACTGTCCCCAGGAAATGGGGACGTCTGGTAACCTTACTGTAGCTCACTGCAAGGAGGCATAAATTTCTGTTCTGACCTGTATTCATCACAATCAGCACAGTTTTCCGTTCTGCTGCAGTTTGGTTTCCATCAAATACTGCAGGCTTCCTCAGATGTTTTTGGCCTACAACTCCCATGATCCCTAGCTAGCAGGACCAGTGGTCGGGGATGATGGGAATTGTAGTCTCAAAACATCTGGAGGGCTGAAATACTGTGTTATATGTATTGCTACAGGTGGCGCTGTGGGTTAAACCACTGAGCCTAGGGCTTGCTGATCAGAAGGTCGGCGGTTCGAATCCCTGTGACGGGGTGAGCTCCCGTTGCTCGGTCCCAGCTCCTGCCAACCTAGCAGTTCAAAAGCACGTCAAAATGCAAGTAGATAAATAGGAACCGCTACAGCGGGAAGGTAAACGGCGTTTCCGTGTGCTGCTCTGGTTTGCCAGAAGCGGCTTTGTCATGCTGGCCACATGACCTGAAAGCTATACGCTGGCTCCCTCGGCCAATAATGCGAGATGAGCGCGCAACCCCAGAGTCGGTCACGACTGGACCTAATGGTCAGGGGTCCCTTTACCTTTACCTAAAGTTAAGTTATGCAGGTTACACAACTATTTATGTAACCAATGTAACTTACATTCATTACAATGTAATGGAAACTTCTAAACAATGTAAAAGAAAGTAATTGCATATATTCTGCACACTTAAATGGCTCAGGGTTGCAATACCTCAAGGACCAATTCTCCCTGTATAAACTGACCCAGATCTTGTGACCATCATCTGAGGCTCTTCTTCTACAGCCTTTTAAATGTGTGTTTGTGTGTGGGGGGGAGGGAGTTATTTTGTTTTTCTTTTGTTTTAACTATTTATTTTTAGCCCCTGTCATGTATTTTTACCTTATGAACCACTCTGAGATCTTCGGATGCAGGGCGGTATGTTGTTGTTTAGTCATTTAGTCGTGCCCGACTCTTCGTGACCCCATGGACCAGAGCACGCCAGGCACTCCTGTCTTGCACTGCCTCCCGCAGTTTGGTCAAACTCATGTTCGTAGCTTCGAGAACACTGTCCAACCATCTCATCCTCTGTCGTCCCCTTCTCCTAGTGCCCTCCATCTTTCCCAACATCAGGGTCTTTTCCAAGGATTCTTCTCTTCTCATGAGGTGGCCAAAGTATTGGAGCCTCAGCTTCACGATCTGTCCTTCCAGGGAGCACTCAGGGCTGATTTCCTTAAGAATGGATAGGTTTGATCTTCTAGGATCCCCTTCATGGATCAATGCCTTGTCGTGGCGAAGGGGCTTGAATAACTCAGAGAAGCTATGAGCTATGCCATGCAGGGCCACCCAAGATGGACAGGTCATAGTGGAGAGTTTTGACTAAACGTGATCCACCTGGAGAAGGAACTGGCAAGCCACTCCAGTATCCCTGCCAAGAAAACTCCATGGACAAAGACAACATGCAGGGCGGTATATAAATGTAATAAATATAACAACAGCAGCAACAACAATTTGGTTTAAAAAACAATGATCTGAGTGAAAACCAATCGCATTCACTTATTGAATTCTGTTCCTGACCACAGACGAACATGCAAACTGCTGCCGTTCCTGCTTCCTTTTCTCTCAGAATAATCCAGTGGTCCTTGCTCACTGGTAGAGCACATTCTTTGCACTGAGAAACTCTCAAGCTTGATCTCTCGGCAAGCGCACCTGGATGGAGGCTGCACACCTGTAATTCAGCGTGGGATGCATCAAATCCAGAAGGAAGCCATTGTTTCTGTTATTGTGGTTGTTGATTTGTCCACCCAGCGTCCTTCACCTGCGCTCTGCTCCCCCTTTAGATGCTGAACTTGGCACCTTCTACATGCCGAGCAGGTGCCCTACCTCTGAGCTATATGGACCCTCCCCTTTGCCACCCAAAAAGCGTTTTTGCTTTTTTAAAAAGTCTTGCTATTTATGATTCCACTGGACAAACCTGCTCGCACGAGGACCACCCTCTCATCCCCGCCCCCCTCCAACTCTTATAAGCAGAGCACTTGTCTGCGGCTGGTGGGCGGGTCGAAGGAGGGCCCCCATGGGTGGGTGGGAGTCTTGCTACTACCGCCTGGCCCAATCCCTGAGCCAGTGAGGAGGAGTGGTTGATGAATATGAACAGCAGCCTCTTTCTTCCCCTCCCTCTTCTCCTTTCCTCCTCCCAGTCTCTCCTGGCCATGAAGGCAGCAGCAGAGCAGCTGAGAGGAGGATGCTGAGGACCAGCCCAGAGACCTCTTCCTGAAGATGCTGCCTAGCTGAAAGGATGGCGGGCGCTCAGGTAAGGCAGGGCTGATACAGAGCTTGGCCTGTTTCCTGGCAACGAGGGAGGGGAAGTCTAGGGGTCCAAGGGAGGCCGAGAACTTGTCTGCAGAGAGACTTCTCCCAAGTCACTTTGGCCAGTTGAAGCTAAAGATCCCTAGACAAGGAGGGATGCCCGCACTGCCCTGGGCTTTTTCAGGGCTGGGGGTGCAAGGAGGCCTTGGTGGGAGGATGCAAAGGGTCCCCCCCCTTGCAAGCGTTGCATTCCACAAGAACAGCAGCGAAGATTGCTGCTGAGAGCTTCTTTGTGTACCGCTTCAGCAAATGGAGGCTTTCTGCCTCTGCCTGCCTTTTGTTTGGGGATTTGCTCCCCCCCATCTCTCCACCTCTCCCCCCACCTTTCCTCCCAAGTTTCTTGTGCAAAGATCGAATTTCCCCCCTCCAATTCACTGGCTTTGATTTCATTCATTTCTCTAGCTCTCCAGGCTTTGGAGCAAGTGCCTCGTTGTGGAATTCCAAGGTTTAAGCGATTGCAAGAAAGGGACCAAAAAAAAAAAAAAAGAGAGAGAGGCTAAGAATTGCAAGCCTTTCTTTCCTTTGAACTTTTTGTGTGTCGCAGAAATGTCTCTGAAGGTTACTGTCTGCTGCTATCCTTACAGCTCCTTCCCTTAAAAAGGAAAAATAATAATAATGATGATGATAATGATAATCATGTGTTTGGCATTTAATGTTCAGAACAGCCACAGGGAATTGATTTGTTTGGAGATGGAAGCGAGGTGGTGGGGGGTGAGGGAGGAGCGAAACTTCAGACCATTTGCCATTTGTCTGCTGTGCAGAGATGCTACACCCCGCTTTAAAAATAACATAAGGCGGCACTCTGGTGCAATGATATATAGCGTGAGGCACAAGCTGTGATCTTTGCAGATGGGGTGTTTTGGAGGAAGGGACGGTCATTTTCGTGCGTGTTTTAATTCATAAAAACCAACAGATCTGTGCCCCGGAAATTTAAGGGGCCATCTGTTTCCCCACAGAGAAATAGCTAAGTGGATTAGTGCTGTTTGCATGTATCCCTGTAGCAAATGGATCACCAGATTTTGGAGAAGGTTGGAGGAACAGGGAGGGGAGGCCTGCAAAGCTAGCCACAGATTCACGCTTTAAAAAAGCAATTTTTTTGGGGGGGGCACCTGTGCCCAGCCCCAAATCTGATGCCATCAGTGCTGGTGTTCTGCTGTGGCTAATGACAGGTTTGGTGAACATAAACTGCTAGCCATGTGTTGGTCCCAGGCCCATGCAGAAAAGGAAGGTTTTTTAGCTCCTGGTTTGTGCGTTCTTTTGGCTTAGCTGTGCAGCCCTGAAATACAGCCTTTCCTTCTCTCTCTCTCTAAAAAAAGCTGAAATTACATACCCTCCAACATCTTGAGTCCCAAAACCGGGGTGCATATCTTCCCGCCCGAGTCTCATGTGACCCGCCTGAGATCATGGAGCCCCAAAAATGCACTTTTGGGGGTTGTGTTTTCAGGTGCTCCAAAACATAAGATCGCAGCCCCGAAAGAGACCTTTTTTTCTGGGCGAGATCTAGGCACAAAATAACACAAAATAGCAGCACCCAAAATGGCCACCTTGTTTTCGTGCGAGAAAGCAGGATGCCCTGTTTCCCCCCACAACACTTGCAGGGTATGAAGTTAGTTTCATACAGTGGTACCTCGACTTACGAACGACTCGACAACCGAATTTTTCGACTTACGAATGGGGCAAATGGCCGCGCATGTACGAATGTCTCGACATCCGAAAGGAAACCGTGGCGGTTTTAGATAGAGATTTTTCGACTTACGAATTTTTAGATGTGGTTGCTTCGACTTACGAATTTTTCCGTTTCCAATGCATTCCTATGGGAAACCGCGTTTCCAATGGCGCTTTTCGACTTACGAATTTTTCGACCTACGAAGGCGCCTTTGGAACGGATTAAATTCGTAAGTCGAGGCACCACTGTACTTATTTATCACGCTAATTTCCTGCTTTTTCTCCAAGGTGTCTAAATTGTGGAGGTTTATGCCATATTATCTTCTCAGCAGCCCTGTGAAGCGGACTAGGCTGAACAGTAAGGCTGACTAGCAAAGTGGGCCCCATCTTCTCCATAAATTTAGAACACAACTTTAAACAGTCATGGCTCCCCCCCACCCACCCAAAGAATCATGGGAACTGTAGTTTGTTAAGGATGCTGAGAGTTGTTAGGAAGTTCCTTTGTTTCCCTCACACAGCTATGATTCCCAGAGCGGCTTCCCAGGGGACTCTGGGAATTGGAGCTCTGAGAGGGCAATGAAGGGATCTCCAAACAACACCCAATAACCTTAGCAAACTACAATTCCCAGGATTCTTTGGGGCAGGGGAAGCAAATGGGGCTTAATTTCCCCGATTTGCACTTGAGTGGGGAACCTGAGCCTGACTCCCCTTGTTCAAACTGAACAGGAATCTGAAGAGGTGAGGAACTTTTGTCAGCCTCAGGGTATCACAAGTTGGTAAATACAATACAGTGCCGTGCAGGGGAAAAAATAGTCTGGTAAGACTGCTGTCTGGAAGGATCAAAGAAAACATGAGGTTTATTGCTCTAGGAAATAAAGACATTTTAATGCAAAGGTTTCACCTGTGGCCAAGGCAGAGCAAAGAAGTTAACACTAGCACATGCTAGCTCATTCTGACACTGACTGACTTAGAGAAGAAGCAGGAGAAAGCTAGTAAAGGAAGGGATTTGCTTCACCAACAATTAGTAATGAAAAAAGGAGGAATCGGAGAGGAGGAATTCGGTGAGGAGGAGGAGGAGGAGGAGGTTTCCTTTTGGTCCTTGCCCCTCCACTGGTAGTTTATTACAAGTATTGTTGATTTACTCTGAAAGGAGGCAAAGTCCCCAAACACTCAGCCTCTCCGTGCCCTGAAAAAAACCAACAACCACAGCATTATTGTATTGCCTTGCTGTTGCAATGGTTTGACTCTCCGGGATTCAAAGAACCCCTCTTTTTGTGTGGTGAACCTTTTGCTTCCTGTGAGGGCGGGAGCAAAACTTCAAACCGTGTAATGATTCCTTTAAAAACAAACAAACAAGCAAACAAACAAACAAACAAACAAGCAACCTGGGGAGTCTGCAGTTTTAAAGTGAGAAGCAGTGTGTTTGTTTGTTTGTTTGTTTGTTTGTGTGCATGTGGAGCTGCTTAAACTCCCCCCCCCTGCCATTCATTTCTGGCCAAATAACTCCCCTCCCAATATAATTCCCTGCTGCTGGGTTCTAGCTGCTTATTCAACCTGTAACTGTGCAAGGGGAGTGGATATGTCCCAGGGAGGGAGAGGGAGATTCTGAGTATCAAAATAGCTTACCAGAAAGGGGTTAAGCACACTCAGCTCCTGCTATCCGCTCAGCTTTCCAAGGCTGCTTCTCAGTTTTAAAATGCCACCCCCTCCTGGAACATCACTATATTGGATTCCCTCCTTTGTCACCTGAGGTGGGCTGGGCCAGAAAGAGCTATACCATGTGGTTTGCGACCTGGACATTTGAATAGACCCCAGATCCCATCGCCATGCTTGCAGATTAGTCTTGCAGAGGAGCAACGGAGGGGTACAGATTTTCTTCAGGGAGCATTTACAGACACTCACTCTTTTCTGGCGCAGATTCGATCACGTTCTACAAATTCGGGTTGCACAATTATAGCTTATTGTTATATCAATCAATTGATATGAAATCTTGTTTCATATCAATACATTCTACCTCCATGGTTGGAGGCAGTGAAGGCAGATCATATATAGTTTAAATTTCTATTAATATTTGATTGGTTTTTAAAAATTATTATTATTAGTTCCATGTTTTTAGCTGTTCTTATTTTATTTGGCAGCTGCCTTGAGATGCTGTCAGGGGAGAAGGTGGGGTATAAATAAATATATGATAATAATAACATAACATAACATAACAACAAACACAATGCAACACAACACAACATGATAATAAACATTCATCTAGTAACTTAAAGGGCTTGTTTGTATGGTTCATTCTAGAACAGAATGGTACAGTCCTCTTCAGTCTGTAGAAATCTGATATGCAGGAGAAATTATCATTATTAACTTGCCTGTTTATAAGATTACTTACCTGCCATTCACCATAAGGTACCAGTAAGGGTTGCGAGAATATAATAGCACAACAGAAAACCGAATAAAACAGTTGACAGATTATTTTAAAAAATAAAACAATTCCCAACACAACAGCACAGTATAGGTTCAACAAAACAGAAAAAGGTAGGTGCCACAAAATTGCTGGTCTAAGGCAACAACTGAGTGTCTTGTGAAGTAGAAAAATCCCTTGCACGTAGAAAGCTAGCCTCTCCTGGAGAAGTGTCTTGGCCTGACCTTCTCCCTGATGTGCTAGTTTTCCACATGCAAGGAGATTTCCTATTTTTTCTTTTTATGGAGGAGATGCACCTTCTTAGTATGTTTGCAAATTCCTCCCACCCCTTTGCAAAGGAGCTGCCCTTGGATTAAGGGTGAAAGTATTGTAGCGAAGCATTGTTGGGAAGCTTTAATCGCTGCACCTACCAGTGACTGAGCCTGGCACCACAGGGTGCAACGTTGAGAGATGACAACTGCCAGCTCCTTGCAGTTCTCTCCATCAAGCCTGTCAACAGGGTGTCATGTTCCTTGAACTTTAGGGATGGAGGTGTTTGTGATGAGAAGAAGAAGAAGAAGAAGAAGAAGAAGAAGAAGAAGAAGAAGAAGAAGAAGAAGAAGAAGAAGAAGAAGAAGGGATTTGATATCCTGCTTTATCACTACCCGAAGGAGTCTCAAAGTGGCTAACAATCTCTTTTTCCTTCCTCCCCCACAACAAACACTCTGTGAGGTGAGTGAGGCTGAGAGACTTCAGAGAAGTGTGACTAGCCCAAGGTCACCCAGCAGCTGCATGTGGAGGAGCGGAGACGCGAACCCGGTTTACCAGATTACGAGTTGACCGCTCTTAACCACTACACCACACTGGCTCTGAGCAGAGCAAGCACCTGGTTCTGGCAAATGGCAGCCAAACCTTTATCCCACCTTCCAAATCTGCATCCTTTCAGTGGCATATCTGATCTGTAAGGTAAAGGTAAAGGGGACCCCTGACCATTAGGTCCAGTTGTGACCGACTCTGGGGTTGTGCGCTCATCTCGCATTATTGGCCGAGGGAGCCGGCGTATAGCTTCCAGGTCATGTGGCCAGCATGACAAAGCCGCTTCTGGCAAACCAGAGCAGCACATGGAAACGCCGTTTACCTTCCCACTGTAGCGGTTCCTATTTATCTACTTGCATTTTTTGACGTGCTTTTGAACTGCTAGGTTGGCAGGAGCTGGGACCAAGCAACGGGAGCTCACCCCGTCACAGGGTTTCGAACCACCGACCTTCTGATCAGCAAGCCCTAATGGGCCTTAAATATTTGGCCATGCTCAGCAGGGTTCTTGGAAGTTGGAGCCTGAAATGTGTGTCAATATAATCTTAGCAGTGGCATTTATTTTATTTCTAAGCAGCATCCAAAGCAGTAAAAAATATCAGTAAAAGCAGTTAAAAAACAAATATCTGAAACATTTTTTAAAAAATTAAAATCAAGCAAGAAGCTAAAAGCCAGATTAAAAACTCGTGGCAGCATTCTTTATGTCTGGGAAGGCAGCCTAAACAAAAATGTTTTTAGCAGGTCTCACACAGCCCCGCAGCTGATCAGTTTGTGCACAAGCTTCTCAAAAACTCGGCCCCAAACCATCTGATTTATAGCTAGCTAGCTAGCCTGTGTGGCTTGCCCAAGTGACTACTGTGCAGATCATTCATTAGCCACCCCCTCCCAATGCCTCACTTTCTCAAAACAATGTCCCACATCAAAGAAGGTACCCAGCACTATCACTTTACCTCCCCATTGATTAAGACATCAAAGGCTGTTCTCATGCCATCAAAGAACGTAACAGGAGATGATAAGGGAAAGCAACAAGAGGCAGGAGGGGTAACCATGTTACATCACTAGCTCCTCGAAATACAATTTATCTTCCAGATAGATTGCCCATACAGACTCCATGGGGCCTGATCCAGCAGACAGTTTAATTGAATGATAGAGGTGGAAGGGATCCCGAGGATCATCTAGTCCAACCCCTTGCAATGCAGGGATATGCAGTTGTCCCTTAACTGGGATCGAACCTGCAACCTTGGCATGATCAGCACCGTGTTCTTAAGTTCTCAGTTTAATTTGAAACCGCTCATTCACGAGCTTAACTGAACTGAGAGCTCTCTTTTGCTTCTCGCTTCCAGGTCTTGGTCCCCGGCACCATTTGCTCTCCTCGTTCCCCCGCACGACGCTCCGCCAGGATGGGCCCCCATCCGATGGGCTTTCCCGCCTGCCTCTCCATCTGCCTCTTCCTGCTCAGCTCCTGCAGTCCGCAATGCCTCGCTTTTTGGGAGGCGGAGGGGCGGCCCGCGAGACAACTACGTCAGGCCTTTCCAGAAGACCCCGGAAACGTGAGCGTCCCGGTTCCAGAAAGCCCCTTCAGCTCACCCGCGCAAGCAGCCAGCAGTGCGACTTCCGGAAGCCTCTACAAAGGCGCCACAGTTGAGCCAACCGGGGAGCCGCTAAACACTGCCACCACCATCAAAGCCACGCTGCCAACCAGCCTGGGTGCTCAAGGTCCTCCAGGGCGCCAGGGTTTGAGTGTTGACGCCACGGCTGCAACCCCAGCGGTGGGTGGCAGCGAGCAGCAGTTGGATCCCAGTGTTCCCAGTAAAGAACTGGGGAGCAGCGAGCAAAGCGAAGTCCTGCTCACCCCGGTTGTGACTGCTCCAGACCCGAATGCGAGGGCTGTTGGGCTCAGCACTACCGCAGGAGAGCTGGTGGAGGGTGGCGGGGGAGGAGACAGGCTCGGTTCAATGGTGGACGTTTTCGCGCCAGACGTCTTGGAAGGAGGCAGAAGCGCCACATGGCAACCGGCCACGGAAGAAGCGCACATTTCCGAAACGATAGCCAGCGGCCGCTCCGTGACTCCTTCCCCTCCAGTGGGTCAGTACGTTGATTCTGAGCAAGGGCCAGACAGAGACGCCCCCTCGGTTTTGAGAGGCACAGAGGGTCCTGCGAGACCTGCTTTGGCTCCGGCTGACGCCGCCTCGGGTTTGCAAGTGGGGATCTCCACGGAAAGGGAGCTCTTGGAAGGCGTTCCTGGTGCCGTGGCGACTGTCACACCACAAAGTGATGACTGGGATGATACAAAATTTGGGCCCGCCAGTCGGCTGAATGCTCTGAGACCCGTGACGGGGCTTTATCCCGCCGTGGGGGGAGAGGAAGAGGAAGACGATGTGAAGAAGGCCCTGCCGCCGCCGAGATTATCGGCAGCCGCGCCGAAAGGAAGTGAAAATGTTCAGACCGGGTTGGGCCTGGCGTCCGTGCCAAGCGGGGAGCCCACCTCGCCCTCTGCCAGCCTGGATCCTGCCCGTGTTGCTGGCCCGCCAGTGAAAGCTGCAGCCCCCTCTGGGAGTGCAGTGGAAAATGGAGAGCCTGTTGCCACTTCCCATTCCAGATCCCTTGCAGGGACCACCGCTACGACGGACGCGACCAAATCAGACGTCTTCCAAACCCCGAGAGATCTGTCAAGAGGTAAATAAATTCCTCCTTTTGCTTTCAGATTATTTGGTAAGCGTCCCTATCCCGCCTTCCCTCAAAGCTGCTCAATGGGGCATATACAATCCTGCCCCCTCCCCATTTTATCCTCACAGCAGCCCAGTGGGATGGGTTATGTTGAGCGGTGGTTACTGGCCCGAGGTTGCCCAGTGAGCTTCATGGCCAAGAGGGGAGATTGGAACCCTGGCCTTCCGGGTCCTTACCCAGCACTCTAACCATTACACCACACTCCTCCTACTCGGCAGTTCTTTTTTCAAGAAGGGCTTGGAATAAAGAGCTATTGACATGAGAGGACTTGGCCTACATTGCCATCAGGCAATGAGATTGCCTCCTTGGGATGCGGGTGGCGCTGTGGTCTAAACCACTGAGTCTCTTGAGCTGGCCGATCAGAAGGTTGGCGGTTCAAATCCCCGCGATGGGGTGAGCTCCCGTTGCTCTGCCCCAGCTCCTGCCAACCTAGCAGTTCGAAAGCATGACAGTGCAAGTAGATAAATAGGTCCCACTGCGGCGGGAAGGTAAACAGTGTTTTTGTGCGCTCTGGTTTCCGTCACAATGTCTTGCCCGTTGCCGCAGAAGCAGTTTAGTCCTGCTGGCCACATGACCCAGAGAGCTGTCTGTGGACAAACACCGGCTCCCTCAACCTGAAAGTGAGATGAACGCCGCAACTCCAAAGCGCCTTTGACTGGACTTAGCCATCCAGGGGTCCTTTACCTTTTTTTTTACCTACACTTTGTAACTCCCTGCCTGTTGATATCAGGGCCAGGTGTCTTCAGTGTGCCCTTTCCATGCCTGTTAACGATGTTGTTGTTTAGGAAGCCTGCCCAGGTTTTGAGAAAGCTGACATGTGATTTAATCTGTTTTTAGTCTATTGGAGTTTTAGCTTTAATATATATATATATATATATATATAATTCCGGTTGATTTTATTGTTCTATCTGTTTTGTAAACCGTTTTGAGGGTTTTTTTTTTTTTTTACAACCAAGTGGCATATAAATTTTATGAAATGAGCAAATAAATAAATAAATAAACCTTCCTTCCTCCGTGTCCCTTATCTGCCCAAAATGATCAGAAGAGATTTTATCTTCTTTGGGCCTCTTCCTTGATTCCATTCCCTGTTTGCTGGCCGAGGTCTGGCACCGGAGCCAAGAGTTTTGCTTTGGTGTCCCAGACTTCCTGTCTAGCTGGACTCTTTGGTTTTTGACCTGTATTATAACATGGTTACTGCCAGCATTTGCTCATTCATTGGCCCAGATTGCTCAATAGAGGGTGTGTTCACATTACTGCCTCCAAGGGGTAAGTTGCTGGGCTTTGGTTTTTTTTGGTGTGTTTCACAGCTCCTTTCTGCTCACATCAGCACAGCTTCATTAGTGTCGGATTCATTTCTGCGCGTGCCAGAGAATGTTGACAGGGCGGGGATGCCGTTTATCCCATTGAAAAGTGTCCACACCTTGGCTAGAGGTGAATTAGGCTCAAGGACTCCAATTGTTGTGAAGCTGGTTGGAGAAACAACCAATAGAGATGTATGCATTTTGGATAATGTCCTGTTGACACAGACTAAAAACCTAGCCCTGGAAATGCAGTGAGTGCTCAGTAAATGGTTGTGGTTTGACTGTCAGACTAAGACCTGGGAGACCAGGGTTCAAATCCCACCTCGGCCATGAAGCTCACTGGGTGACCTAAGGGCCAGCCCCTCACTCTCAGCCTAACCTACCTTGCAGGGTTTTTGTGATAATAAAAATGGGGAGGGGGGGAAAAGAAAATGATGCACGGCACCCTGAGCTACTTGGAGGAAAAGTGGAATATAAATGAAAAACTAAACTGACAAATAAATCTTAGCTTAGTTAGAGAGTGCAATCTGAACCATGTCTACTCAAAAGCCACTCCTGCTGAATTTGTTGAGGGTAGGATAAGTGGTGTTAGGTTTTCAGCCTACAGCTCCCAGGATTCCTGATGCAGGAAACAGAAGCTGGTCAATAGGATGGCTAGGGCATATATTTTGGTTCCCCTAAAGTTTCATTTGCCTGATTCCTGAAGAAGGGGCAGGGGAGCTTTTAAAAATTCTGGCAAGTTTGAATTTTTAGCCGGCTGCCACAATCAGATGCTGTTCTGGCAGGAGGAAGAGAACTTTTTTTTTTTTTTGACCTTCAGATTCTGCATTCTGGAGCAATTGCTGTCGCTGTGGAATTTTTCCTGCAGGCTGCACAGAACTTCTGCAGCCTCGATCCAGTGTTTTTCTGGCTATTTCTATGCCACTGCAGTCAGCTAGTTTGGGCAGGCCCAGGTTCTGGCGGCGGCCAGCTGCTTTGACGGAAATGTCCCCAAATGAATAATAATAATAAAAACACTGGAAAAGTGTCATTGCAGGAGGGGAGCCTCAGTCACGCTAGGCTCTGACGCAGCTGGCAATCGCTGCCATCTGTCTTGCTCTCGCTTTCCGGAGGGGAGTCCGGGTGATCAATGGAGACCATGTGGGTGTGAGGATATTGGAGCATAAAATGCACAGGTCCGGGAAAGGAAATGGCACAACCTGACTCGGCTACTGCTGCTTCTGCGGCAGGAGGAGTATTTCAGCCAACGCTTGCTGCAAGAATAAAAAGGGGGGAAATTCCTGCCAACTTCTTACACATGTTGTCTCCTGTACAATGTGCATAGGGGATAAATTTGAACCCCAAAGAACCCCACATTGAAGGCTCCATGCGGCTGGAGAGCACTCCCCAAGCTTCTTCTTCTTTGGCGATCCCTCGTAGGCGAGTAAGATTGTCTTCCATAAACACAGTTTTAGCAGTGAGTCCATAAGTGACTGTGGAGGCCAATTCTGGATCCATACGTCCTTCCACAGTGGGGACACGTCCTTCCACAGTGGGGACATAGGTTTCCGGGCGGGAGTTGCTCACAGTGAGGGTTTGCCAAGTGTGCCTTCCTCTTAGCGCGTTTCTCCCTTGCGTCCTGAGTTCGAGCATCTTCAAAGCCCATGACACCTTTGGTCAAGGCTGTTCTCCAACTGGAGCGCTCGCAGGCCAGTGTTTCCCAGTTGTCAGTGTTTATACTACATTTTTAAACATTTGCCTTGAGAGAGTGTTTATACCTCTTTTGTTGACCACCAGCATCATTACGCTTTCCATTTTTAAGTTCAGAATAGTTGCTTTGAAAGATGATGAACCTCTTTTGTTGACCACCAGCATTACGCTTTCCATTTTAAAATTCGGAAGAGGGTAGTTGCGCCCCAAGTATCACCTTCTGGAAATGTCTATCCAAGTAGGACCGGAAACCACTGCAAAGCCATGCCACCCACCCCTAGTTTGGACTGCTGCTCCAGAAGGGTACCATGGCCGATGGTATCGAAAGCTGCTGAGAGGTTGAGGAGAATTAACAGGGACCCATCATACAGGGCGAGCAAAGCAGTTTCGGTGCCAAAACCGGGCCTAAACCCTGATTGAAATGGACCTAGGAAATCAGATTCCTCCAAATACATTTTAAAAAGAATAAAAAAATGAATGAATGAATGAATGAATGAATGAATGAATGAATGAATAAGGGTGCTCTAAATGCATTTGGCTTTCCCTAAATGGGTTTGTCCCGTAACAGATATTTTATCTTCTTCTGTGTTTCCCACCCCACCCCCGCCAGGGATTACTCCTGGGGCAGCAACATCCTTCCACGAAGCGGATGCCGTGCTTCTTCCAGCTGTGACACAAGGCGACTTTAGCACCCAGCAAGCCACAGGGCCAGAGAGGGTGATGGAGGGAGAAACACCGACAGTTTTCAGAATCTCCCAGCTGCCAGAAGACTCTGTGGCTGCTGCTTCCCCCCTTGCCACCCATTTGCCTGCTCTTAAAACACCGGATGCAAAAGGTTGGTAGGCTTTTCTATCGTTCTTCTTGGCCATGACTCCATAATAATCATATTACTTTTATTATTTATACCCTGCCCATCTGGCTGGGTTGCCCCAGCCACTCTGGGCAGCTTCCAATACATGCAAAAACATGATAAACCAGCAAACCAGCAAACCAAAAAAACCACTTCTTGATACATGGTACAGCTCACAACTTCTGTTATAAGAAAAATACTGTTCACTTTCCCTTATGGGGTATCTAAGAGCCCGTATAGAGTCCTTATGTAGGTTCTCTATCGGTAGGAGAAAATAACAGAGGCCAACCAGAGAATATTGAGAAGCAAAGCAGCTAGCAAGCCTGATCTTTATTAAACTGTTACAACAGGGTCCCCCGCTCACCCCATGCAGGGAGGGAGGAGAGGAACTCAGAACAATGGTGCGCAAGCTTTTATATAGACATTTGAAATTTGCCTACCTTGGAGCTCAAGCGCCCTCCAAAACACCATACATACATCACAGAAAGAGGTGGTCTCCAGCAGAAATTTGAGTGTGTTGCTTCTCTCCTGCCTGCCAGGGTACCTAATAATGCCTTATTGTCTGAATGCCTTTTCCGGGTAGCCTGGCCATTCCTTGGAGATGGTAAATACTTAGTTCCTGAATCTCTTGCTCACATTGATAATGTGCTCAGCTTAACAGATACTTGTCAGACTGTATTTACAGGGAGGTGCAAGCCCTTGCAGTCCAAGGAAAATTGGAAAGCTTTTCCCATTTCCTTCCTCCTTGCAGAGAAATATTTGAGGTCAATTTGGGAAAGTCAAAATGGCTTCAGGATTGTTCTCCTGTACTATTTCAGAAACATGGTTTGTATACTTATGTATGTGTTTGCTTTGTGCATTTGAACATTTATTTTTTATATATACAAGACCTTAGCATTCCTATAACACTTGCATGCAGAATCTCCCAGGCCTGACCGCTGACCTTTCCAGGTGAAAAAAAAGATCTCGGGTAGAATCATAGAATCGTAGAGTTGGAAGAGACCACAAGGGCCATCCAGTCCAACCCCCTGCCAAGCAGGAAACACCATCAAAGCATTCTTGACATATGCCTGTCAAGCCTCTGCTTAAAGACCTCCAAAGAAGGAGGCTCCACCACACTCCTTGGTAGCAAATCCCACTGCCGAACAGCTCTTACTGTCAGGAAGTTCTTTCTAATGTTTAGGTGGAATCTTCTTTCTTGTAGTTTGAATCCATTGCTCCATGTCCGCTTCTCTGGGTAGGAGGTGTGATGGCTGCCTCTCTGCCTGACCGAATCCCTGGAGTGCTGCTAGCAGTCAGCTTGAACCAGGGCCGGGGAACCTCAGGCTTGCAAGTCATGTGTGGCCCTCCAGACCTCTGTGTGGCCCTCAAAACACTTCCCAGGCCACGGACTTCCTTCGTGCTTCTGCTTAACTAAATGTGCCCCCCCAGCTGGGATCATGCCTCCTGCGTCCCTGGAAGGAAGATAGAGATGTTCTGTGCCAAAGGAAGAAGCCTCTGGCCTTTGCCTGGCTGGAATGTAGCCTGCAGTGCAAAGGTCAGAGTCGCACCCAGTGCTTTGCTTTGCTCCTGAGGTTCCAGTGACGTTGCACATCAGGGAATGTGGGTTTAGGGCTGGGCAAGGCTCCCCACCCCAAGGAATGTATGAGGGATGGGCTGTAGCTCAGAGCTAGAGCATCTGCTTCGCATGCCAAAAGTCCCTGGCATCTCCAGGGAGGGCTGGGAATGTCTCCTGTCTGAAAGCCCTGAATAGCCACTGCCAGTCAGTGTAGACAATATTGAGTTATAATAATATTAATAATAATTTATTACCAGTATCTATACCCATAGCTGCTAAGTCTCCCGTTTTCCCCGGGAAATCCCCGTTTTTCTAGCTGTTCCTAGCTGGAAAAAACGGATTTTTTTTGTTTTTTCCTGGTTTATTCTGGCGTGGCGGCCATTTTGGAACTGGGCGGAGCATGCTCAGAAGTGACTTTTGATTCTGCTTTGCCCAGTTCCAAAATGGCGGCAGCGCTACTTGTGGCCTGCTATTTCCGCCCGGTCCCTTATTTCTCTGACAGCAACTTGGCAGGTATGTATACCCTGCCCATCTGGCTGGGTTTCCCCAGCCACTCTGGGCAGCTCCCAACAGAATATTAAAAACATAATAAAACATCAAACATTAAAAACTTCCCTAAACAGGGCTGCCTTCAAATGTTTTGTAAAAGTCAGTTAGTTGTTTATTTCTGTGACATCTGGTGGGAGAGCGTTCCACAGGGCAGGCGCCACTACTGAGAAGGCCCTCTGCCTGGTTCCCTGGAACCTCACTTACTGCAGGGAGGGAACCGCCAGAAGGCCCTCGGAGCTGGACCTCAGTGTTTGGGTTGAACGATGGGGGTGGAGATGCTCCTTCAGGTATACTGGGGCGAGGCTGCTTAGGGCTTTAAAGGTCAGCACCAACACTTTGAACTGTGCTCGGAAACGTACTGGGAGCCAATGTAGATCTTTCAAGACCGGTGTTATGTGGTCTCGGCGGCCGCTCCCAGTCACCAGTCTAGCTGCCGCATTCTGGATTAGTTGTCGTTTCCGGGTCACCTTCGAAGGTAGCCCCACGTAGAGCGCATTGCAGTAGTCCAAGCGGGAGATAACTAGAGCATGCACCACTCTGGCAAGACAGTCTGCAGGCAGGTAGGGTCTCAGCCTGCGTTAGCAGGCCTTCCATGCATGCTGAAAGACTTCAGTTCATTCGGCCTTCCTTCTTTGGTTCTGTATAGCAATTAGGATGCCTCCAACTCTGATTCTATGGCCAAACAAACAAACAAACAGCAACAATATTAGGAAGAACCTTCTGACAATAAGAGTTTTTCGACAGTGGGCCAGACTTCCTTTGGGAGGTCACCTGTCATGGATGCTCTAGTTGAGATTCCTGCATTGTAGGGGGTTGGACTAGATGAGCCTTGGGGGTCTCTTCCAACTCTATGATCCTGTGCAAGAGGTAGTTTCCTACCTCTGCCAGTAATCAATATTCCGTCCCCACCACCGAGCATGCTCAGTTCTTGTCGGGCTGTTTTGAGGGGGTTCCTCCCTTCACTCTTTTAGGGTGTTTCTCCTAAAGATTCTGTGGTACTTCTGCAAGTCTAGAGGTCCCCGCCACCTGCTGATAACTGCGTCTTGTGAGTGCGTGGCACAGTGAGCCAGATCCTTACATTCTGCGCCCCTCGTGTGCTACCTTTGACAGCTGCCAATCATCTTAGCATCCCGACGATGTCATGTGAACCATTTCCCTTCCCCTGTGCAGTTTGAGATCCAGTGATGTGGGCAAAAGCACAGCCCGTTGCAACTGCCAACTCATTTTATGCGCTGGCAGAAGTCCTGGACCCTGCAGGAACAGCTCTGCACACCTGACATCATATAGGATGTCATGCATAGGGCCAAACTGGGTGTCTGGTGCACCGGATTAGGCCCAAGGGCCAGAGTTCCTCCGCCACTGATATAGGATATAGTCCTTCTATTCTCAGCTCCGGCTTCCATCTGCATGTTTCCAAGCTGTAAAGGCAGAGGATCCCATTGAGTGCTGAGCTCGCAGGCCAGCCCAGCGCCTTCCCCAGAGGTTTGGTTCGCTTTGCCTCGCGGTGGACGAAAACAGAACACTTTGGAGAGGGAAAATTTAAAAAAAAACCAAGAGGAGCATCTTTCTTACCGCACTGCTAAAATATTAAAGGAGATGCATTTATAATTAAGCTTGCTGGAAGCAAACTAATTGCGTGGGGACCCTGACGGTAATCTGACCGTGATGGGCCCTTGGTGTGGCTCAGACCGGCTCCTTGGGATCACCAAAAAGAAGACTTTGAAGGTATTTACACACACACACACACACACTGTTTACCCAGGGTTTGCAAGTGAAAATTGCATGTAATTCCTGGTGCTTTGACCCCACTTTAGAGATAAACGTTTTGGCTCATTCCATGTTCTTTTGGCAGATCTGGTGTATTTTAAAACACTTTGAATTGTAGCCTACTATGCAAAGGTAAGAAGGGACCCAGGTGGCACTGTGGTTAAACCACTGAGCCTAGGGCTTGCTGATCAGAAGGTCAGCGGTTCGAATCCCTGTGACGGGGTGAGCTCCCGTTGCTTGGTCCCAGCTCCTGCCAACCTAGCAGTTCGAAAGCACGTCAAAATGCAAATAGATAAATAGGAACCGCTACAGCGGGAAGGTAAACGACGTTTCCGTGTGCTGCTCTGGTTTGCCAGAAGCGGCTTTGTCATGCTGGCCACATGACCTGGAAGCTATACGCCGGCTCCCTCGGCTAATAATGTGAGATGAGCGCGCAACCCCAGAGTCGGTCACGACTGGACCTAATGGTCAGGGGTCCCTTTACCTTTTTTAGAAGCATAGAATGGCAGAGTCGGAAGGGACCCCAACCCCCTGCAATGCAGGAATCTCAACTAGATCATCCATGGCAGGTAGCCACCCAACCTCTACTTCAAAACCTCCAAGGAAGGAGAATCCACCACCTCCTGAGGGAGACCGTTCCACTGTCAAACAGCTCTTCCTGATGCTTAGTCAGAATCTTCTGTCTTGTAACTTGAATCCATTGGTTTGGATCCTACCCTCCAGAACAGGAGAAAACAAGCATGCTCCCTTGAGATATTTGAAGATGGCTCTCTTATATCTTCTCAGTCTCCTCTTCTCCAGGCAAAACATTCCCAGCACCTTCAGCCATTCCTCAAAAGGCTTGGTTTCCAGACCCTCTTGGTTGCCCTCCTCTGCACACTTTCCAGCTTGTCAACCTCCTCCTTAAACTGTGGTGCCCAGAACTGGACACAGTATTCCAGGTGTGGTCTGACTAAGGCAGAATAGTACTATTACTTCCCTTGACCTTGACACTATATTTCTGTTGATGCAGCCTTGAATAGCATTAGCTTTCCCCCCCTGCTGCATTACACTGTGGACTCATGTTCAGCTTGTGGTCCACCAAGACCCCTAGATCCTTTTCACATGTACTGCTAGTAAGCCAGGTGTCCCCCATCCTGTATTTGTGCATCTGGTTCTTCCTGCCTAAGTGCAGAACCTGACATTTGTCCCTATTGAAATTCATTTTGTTAGTTTGGGCCCAGTTCTCCAATCTGTTAAGGTCATCTTGAATTCTCTCTTCTGCAGCATTAGCCACCCCTCCCAGTTTGGTGTCTTCTGCCAATGTGATGAGCATCCCCTTAATTCCGCCATCCGAATCAGTGTTGACTCATGTTCAGCTTGTGATTTGTAAAGACCCCTAGATCACTTTCACATATACTACTGGCAAGCCAGGTGTCTCCCATCTTATATTTGTGCATCTTGGTTTTCCTGCCTAAGTGTTAAACCTTGCTTCCCCTCCCCTATTGAAATGCAATTTGTTAGTTAGGGCATGTTACAACCAAAGGTGGAGGAGCTTTTCGTATTTATCCCACCTGCTGGAAGAATCCAAATGGTCAAGGGCCAAATGGTCAAGGGCCTGGAAACGATGCCTTATGAGGAACGGCTTAGGGAACTGGGTATGTTTAGCCTGGAGAAGAGAAGGTTAAGGGGTGATATGATAGCCATGTTCAAATATATGAAAGGATGTCATATAGAGGAGGAAGAAAGGTTGTTTTCTGCTGCTCCAGAGAAGCGGACACGGAACAATGGATTCAAACTACAAGAAAGAAGATTCCACCTAAACATTAGGAAGAACTTCCTGACAGTAAGAGCTGTTTGGCAGTGGAATTTGCTACCAAGGAGTGTGGTGGAGTCTCCTTCTTTGGAGGTCTTTAAGCAGAGGCTTGACAGGCATATGTCAAGAATGCTTTGATGGTGTTTCCTGCTCGGCAGGGGGTTGGACTGGATGGCCCTTGTGGTCTCTTCCAACTCTATGATTCTACCGTATGATTCTATGATTCCACTGTACTCGATACAATACTGCTCTCCTTACCTATTAACAATTTTTGTTTATAATACCAACACCTGGGACACGTTAACCCTGTTGGCATAACATCCTTTGGCTCTTGCAGAAGTGGGAAAAGCGAAAAAGAGGATGAGTAATGCCTTTCGGTACGTGGGTCTCTGTTGTGTGCTGTGTTTACTCGACTGGTATATGTTTTACGCCTTTATTTTTATTTTTGGTGACTCACTGGTCCCGAATTTTTTTGCTCCCTGTTCCAGCTATTTTGGGATGGCAGCCACGGCGCTTTTATCAAGATACGTGTGCCGGCAGCTGATTCTTTACCCCCCCACCCACCGAAAAAAGCACCACTCAAATCACTAAAGGAAATTAAAAGAAGATAAATGCAGCAAACAAATAATGTGGCTGGCTGCTCCTGAGAAGAGAATGCCAGACTAGGCAGGATGGCTTGGCCTGAACTAGGACGACTGACTCATGATGATGCAAATCCTTTGGGAGAATACTTTGTTCCTAAACTCTAGTAAAGCATAAAGTTGCCTTAGTTAATAGCATCTGTGGGATGTAACCTACTGAGAGCAGTCAAGTACAACATTCCTTGTAATGGTAGAGAAGACATGCGGGGGAATGTTTGGTCCAGCCAGTCAAAAACTGGTGCTGGAGCATCCTTCCTTTGCACATGACTAGAGGTGAGCGTGACCTTACCTGTCCAGGTAACAAAAGGACAAGTCACACAGTACTCTCTCCCTCTTTTTCACTTCCTTCTTTGTTTGACCAGCTTCTTAGCTAGGAATGCTTTGCTAGCTTCTCAGCTAGCAGAAGCACTGGGATTATTCCCCCATATAGGGTAGATCCACATGTACATATTTGTAACTAAGTCTGCCTTCAGGAATCCAACTGTGAACTGATGTGAGTAAACCTCTTTTATTGACTTTGAGTAAGATTGTCATGTCTTTATTCTTTTAAGAGCGATTAAAGGGAACTTACCAGGAACATACAATTCAATACTGAATTGTATAATAGTGAGAGGCTTACACAA
Source organism: Zootoca vivipara (assembly GCF_965207765.1). Lineage (NCBI taxonomy): Eukaryota > Metazoa > Chordata > Lepidosauria > Squamata > Lacertidae > Zootoca > Zootoca vivipara. The sequence goes on along the minus strand of NC_142582.1, from coordinate 129,230,358 downwards.
GCCTGCAACCAGCTATCCGCTGTGCATGTATGAAAGGGGAATGTAAACTCTGCTACATAAAGAAACTTGCTAGCGCAAGTTAGGAAGGATATTAATAAACAACATATCCTCTCCTGCCACCCTGAACATTTCCACAGCATCTTCCTTGGACGTTGCTTGTGAGTGATGTTCCGGGGCTAGTTACAGGTAGGTAGCCGTGTTGGTCTGAGTCGAAGCAAAATAAAAAAAAATCCTTCAGTAGCACCTTAAAGACAGACAGCCACCCGATCTTAAAAAACTCATCACCCACAATAATACAACCACCAGACTTAACATGGACACTGGTACCAGAGCCTGCAATAAACCCAGATGCCAACTTTGCTGCCACATACACCCGGACAACACCATTACTGGCCCCAACAACATCCAACATACCATCTCAGGACTATTTAATTGCTCATCCTCTAACATTGTGTATGCCATCAAATGCCAACAGTGCCCTTCAGCTCTCTATATTGGACAAACAGGCCAAACCCTACGCCAAAGGATAAATGGACATAAATCTGACATCAGGAACCATAAGACAGAGAAACCAGTAGGAGAACACTTCAATCTCCCAGGACATTCTATACAAGATCTCAAAGCAGCTGTTTTATTACAGAGAAATTTCAGGAACAGACTGGAAAGAGAAGTTGCTGAATTGGAAATCATTACCAAGCTTAAAACCATGGAGACACCTGGGATGAATAAAGACATTGGATTCTTATCTCATTATGCATGATCAAGCTTTCTTTAGCGCCTCAGCCCTTGCTCCCCCCCCCAGGACTAATTGCAGTCATCAGCAGTCGTTAACAGCCATCTACAGGTTTACCACTCCCATCAGCCCACCACCCATTCCCACCCCCCCACCCTCTGTATCTGTTTCATCTGTATCTGAAGAAGTGTGCATGCACATGAAAGCTCATACCAAAATAAAAACTTAGTTGGTCTTTAAGGTGCTACTGAAGGAATTTTTTTATTTTGTTCCGGGGCTAGTTTGTGCTCATTTTCCATGTGGATGTTGGGTACACACCAATCTCCTCTTTTCTCTTCCTCTTGCACAGGGTCCGTCACTGCCCTTAGCAGAGAGGAGGAGGAAGATGTTTCCGTTGCCAGCTCTCCTGCAACTCTGGGGGACCGGAGAGCGCAGGACGAAGGGATTCCAGGAGCGACCGAAGCCATGACAGTTCCACCGACCTTGGTGTCCTTGACGAAGAGGACCACTGTCCCAGCCACACACCGGATCACCACAGCTGCAACCTATGAGCTTGATAGGCTGGAATCAGAAGGTATCTATGTTAATGGCCTCGGATCTCGGTGCCAGACCACCTGCTCTACGTGCAGGAGGTCCCGGGTTCAATCCCCATTAGCATCTACAGGTAGGGCTAGGAGAGACCCTCCTGCCTGAAACCCAGTCAGTGTAGACCAGTGTTTCGCAAGCTTGCTTCCCCAGCTACGGTTGGACTACAACTCCCATGATTCCTGCTAGCTGGGGATGATGGGAGTTGTAGTCCAACCACAGCTGGGGACCTAAGTTTGAGAAACACTAGGTAGGCAACACTCAGTCTGGTGGACCACTGGTTTGACTTCAGTATACGGAAGCTTATCACGTTCCCAGGTCCAGTACAATTGCCGTTAAATTGTGGGTTTCGACTTTGCACCGGTTGAAATTGCCCAGATTAAATGCACCCAAGGCAGTGAGCGGAAAAGCTCTTTGTGCGCTGAGTTTTCCCAGTTTGGAAAGAGCTTTTGAACTCTCCTCCTTGCTTACTGCGCAAGTCCAGCTCAGCGCAGGGGCACTGGGATGCTCTTGCGAGATCTCACTGGAGCTCAGACAGCCCCCGTGAGATCTTGCGAGAGGAGCATCCCAGAACCCCTGTGCTTAAAAGCTCTCTGCTTTGCTTTGGAGGTAAATACCACTGAGAGCGCTGGCTCTGAAAGGTAAGGATGCCTGACCAGGACAGGATAGTAGTGCTTACATTTTGATTTCAGCAAGGCCTTTGACAAGGATTTGCCAAGTGTGCCTTGCTCTTAGCACGGTTCTCCCTTGCGTCCTGAGTGTCTCTGAAGCCCATGATACCTTTCATGAAGGCTGTTCTGCAATTGGAGCGCTCACAGGCCAGTGTTTCCCAATTGTTGGTGTTTATACTACATTTTTAAAGATTTGCCTTGAGACAGTCTTTTGTTGACCACCAACATGACGCTTTCCATTTTTAAGTTCGGAATAGAGTAGTTGCTTTGGAAGACGATTATCAGGCATCCGCACAACATGACCAGTCCCACGAAGTTGATGTTGAAGAACCGTTGCTTCGACACTGGTGACCTTTGCTTCTTCCAGTACATTGATATTAGTTCGCCTGTCTTCCCAAGTGATGTATTAAAATTTTCAGAGACACCGTTGATGGAATCTTTCGAGGAGTTGGAGGTGGTGTTTATAAGTGGTCCATGTTTCACAAGCATACAGTAAGGTTGGTAGTACAATAGCTTTGGAAACAAGCATTTCGGTTCCCATGCGAATGTACATAGTGAGATATGTACATTAGGAGGACTTTCTCATGTGGACTTTAAAAAAAAATAAGTCCACAAACTGATGAGAACGTAACATCGCCTGTCTTCCCAAGTGATGTGTAAAATTGTTCAGAGACACCATTGATTGAATCTTTTGAGGAGTTGGAGATGGCATTTATAAGTGGTCCATGTTTCGCAAGCATAAAGTAAGGTTGGTAGTACAATAGCTTTGTAAACAAGCAGTTGAGTAGAACTGGGGTGGCCAGGGTGGAAACCTGTTGTGGACCACAACTCCCACCCCTTGAAAACCCTGGCCATGTTTGGCTGCAGCTGCAGCCTGAAACATCTGGAGGGCACTGAGTTGGGGAAGGCCGAGTCCAGTTCCTGCTCTTTGTGGCTGTGCTACATCAGCTCTTGTTTACAACATGCTCACCAGAACGGTGTTATGAAAGCTGTTACCTGCCTGGGTCCTAGTGGGACAGATGGACTATGAATCATGGAGAGAGAGAGAGAGAGAGAGAAATATGATGTTCCAATTATGATTTTCCTTGCTTGCGGGTAAGACTGGGCTTGTTTCCTGGTTGTTCTTCCAATTAGCAATCACTCTTTGGACTGGGCTGCAGGCTTGTTCCTTTGATATAATAACCAGCATCCCATTTGGGCTGTTATAATTAATGTGCTAATGGGCTTCTGAGCAGGATTCGTTCCAAGGACAGGTTTCTTCCAAGCAACTTATTAAGAACCGCTGCAGCCTAGTGGGTGGTTTGTGGCTGTGTGTGTGTTGGAAGCAGTAATGCTTCTGAAAACTGTTGCTGGAAACATTGGGAAGGGATGGGCGGGGTAATAATAATAATAATAATAATAATAATAATAATAATAATGCTATTGTCACTTGGGTCCTGGATTTGGGCTTCCCATCGGGGCCATTTAATTTCAAAAATTCAAAAAAAAAACAAGAACCCATAATAAATAAACATTTAGGCTTGTCTAAATGTTTTCAGTAGGCACCAAAAAAGAGCACAGTACAGGTAGGGATGTGGGTGGCGTTGTGGTCTAAACCACTGAGCCTCTTGAGCTTGCCGATCAGAAGGTCGGCGGTTTGAATCCCCACAAGGGAGTGAGCTCCCGTTCCTCTGTCCCAGCTCCTGCCAACCTAGCAGCTCGAAAGCACGCCTATGCAAGTAGATAAATAGGTACCGCTATGGCGGGAAGGTTAACGGCGTTTCCGTGCGCTCTGGTTTCTGTCACGGTGTTCCGTTGCACCAGAAGTGGTTTAGTCCCACTGGCCACATGACCCAGAAAGCTGTCTGTGGACAAACGCCGGCTCCCTCGGCCTGAAAGCGAGATGACCGCCGCAACCCCATAGTCGCCTTTGACTGGACTTGACCATCCAGGGGTCCTTTACCTTTTACGTTTTACATGTACCTGTGTGATGTCAATAGCTGAATGTTGGGCTTGAATCCTGCTTGTAGGTTTCCCATCTTGCTAGTGACTGTGGGAACAGGATTCTGGATTAGATGAGCCATTGCCCAGATCCACCTGCAGTGCTGATCTTTTACAGTTGCGAAAGATCACCAGTGCAGTGCAAGGGTTGAACGTCAAATGACACTTCACCCCTTTCTGGCCTAGAATTCTGCAGGTTGGTGGGTTTGGCAGAGGTTTAGCAGTCATGCAGCAAATGGGGGAAATAAAACTCTGCATATCCAACATTTTTTTTGTGTGTGTGTGTGTGTATCTAAATGACCTCAGCATGGGGAATTCTGCCACTTAAAAACACCTCCTTTATCTTGACGCAGGAATTAAGATACAGAAGTGTTGAAGATTTGTATTTTTAAATATTTGTTCCTGCCTCTAGGGCACTTAGCATTTAAAGGAAAAGTTTGTGAGCAAAGCAGTAGGAGAATCGCCAGGAAATAACACTACATTGCATACCCAAATTGTTGTTGTTGTTTAGTCGTTTAGTCGTGTCCGAGTCTTTGTGACCCCATGGACCATAGCACGCCAGGCACTCCTGTCTTGCACTGCCTCCCGCAGTTTGGTCAAACTCATGTTCGTAGCTTCAAGAACACTGTCCAACCATCTCGTCCTCTGTTGTCCCCTTCTCCTAGTGCCCTCCATCTTTCCCAACATCAGGGTCTTTTCCAAGGATTCTTCTCTTCTCATGAGGTGGCCAAAGTATTGGAGCCTCAGCTTCACGATCTGTCCTTCCAGGGAGCACTCAGGGCTGATTTCCTTAAGAATGGATAGGTTTGATCTTCTTGCAGTCCATGGGACTCTCAAGCGTCTCCTCCAGCACCACAATTCAAAAGCATCAATTCTTCGGCGATCAGCTTTCTTTATGGTCCAGCTCTCACTTCCATACATCACTACTGGGAAAACTATAGCTTAAACTATACGGACCTTTGTCGGCAAGGTGATGTCTCTGCTTTTTAAGATGCTGTCTAGGTTTGTCATTGCTTTTCTCCCAAGAAGCAGGCGTCTTTTAATTTCGTGACTGCTGTCACCATCTGCAGTGATCAAGGAGCCCAAGAAAGTAAAATCTCTCACTGCTTTAGGAGAAAGCATACCCAAATTACCAGCCCTGTATTATGGTAACCAGGTGGAAAAGTGGTTCTTTACCTGTTGCAATTCCCTCTTCTACACACCAGTTAAATATGCAGAATCCTCTGTCTCCTTTTTCACCTGGTCACCTGACCTGTGCTCCAAACATTCTTATCACAATTTATATTCAGTTGGAGTCATTGGCAAATAAATTGCTGTATTTGGATTATTCCCAAGTGACCAAATAGCTGTTCCTCACAGAGGACTAGCTGCATGTTCCGCACCGGGGGGATCTGTGCAGCTCTCATCATCGCCAGCCAACACAGCCAGTGATCATGGATGATGGGTGTTGTAGTCTGAATGCAAATCATTGGGAGGGAGATGCATGTATATGAGGAGAAAACAATTAGAAGGCCATCTGAGCCCTAATTACAAACTGTTTGCCAAAAAGCAAACATTCTGTTGAGTCTCTGCAGTGCTGTTGAAAATGAGTTTGCAAAGAAGTTCATTTGGCTCAGCAAACATCTACCTTCTCTCTCTCTCTCTCTCTCTCTCTCTCTCTCTCTCTCTCTCTCTCTCTCTCTCCCCTGCATTTTCAAACAGCACCCAAAGAAACCCAAACTTGCGTGAAAGGCAGGGTCTTGTGTGATATATGAAAACTGCCTGATACTGAATCAGACCATTGTCTAATCCTGCTCAGTACGGTCTACACTGACTGGCAGCGGCTCTCCAGGGTGTCAGGCAGGGAATATTTCTCAGCCCTACCCGGAGATGCCATTGAAGATTGACCTTCTGCAGTGAGCTTCATGGCCAAATAGGAATTTGAACCCTGGCCTCTCAGATTCTCCTCTGATGCTCTAACCACAATACCACACAGCCCCTCATCTGGCGAATAACCCCTGCATACAAATCCGAATGAACACACAAGCTTTGTGGCGAGAAAATCAGGATGAGTATTCAGTAAAGCAGGTTGTTTTAAGGAACCTTTGGCTCAGTCGGTGGAGCACGGTGGCTCTTAATCTCAGGGTTGTGGGTTCGAGACCCGCGTTGGGCCAAAAGTTTCCTGCGTTGGACTAGGAAACCCTCTTGGTCCTAGCGTCCAGCTCTACCATTCTATGGTTCCGATTTAGTTGGATTTCTGCCTGCAGTTCGGTGACGACAACCTCTGCGCTGGCAAAACTTTTTCTCTGGAAGACCACACTGCTTCCCGCTGACCAAGAGATGGCAGTGTTTCATATTGTTTCTGAGAAATTTAACCAGGAGCAGAGCGTTAGGGCAAAATGTTTTAGGAGAAAGCAGAGCCATTCTATATAGAATCATAGAATTGTAGGGTTGGAAGGGACCCTGAGGGTCATCTAGGTCCAACCCCTTGCAATACAGGAATAGAATCATAGAATCATAGAATCATAGAGTTGGAAGAGACGACAAGGGCCATCCAGTCCAACCCCCTGCCAAGCAGGAAACATCATCAAAGCATTCTTGACATATGCCTGTCAAGCCTCTGCTTAAAGACCTCCAAAGAAGGAGACTCCACCACACTCCTTGGCAGCAAATTCCACTGCCGAACAGCTCTTACTGAAGTTCTTCCTAATGTTTAGGTGGAATCTTCTTTCTTGTAGTTTGAATCCATTGCTCCGTGTCTGCTTCTCTGGAGCAGCAGAAATAACCTTTCTCCCTCCTCTATATGACATCCTTTTATATATTTGAACATGGCTATCATATCACCCCTTAACCTTCTCTTCTCCAGGCTAAACATACCAGCTCCCTAAGCCGTTTCTCATAAGGCATCATTTCCAGGCCTTTAACCATTTTGGTTGCCCTCCTCTAGACGTGTCCCAGTTTGTCAGTATCCTTCCTGAACGGTGGTGCCCAGAACTGGACACAGTACTCCAGGTGAGGTCTGATCAGAGCAGAATACAGTGGTACTATTACTTCCCTTGATCTAGATGCTATACTCCTATTGATGCAGCCCAGAATTGCATTGGCTTTTTTAGCTGCTGCATCACACTGCTGACTCATGTCAAGTTTGTGGTCTACCAAGACTCCTGGATCCTTTTCACATGTACTGCTCTCAAGCCAGGTGTCACCCATCCTGATAAAAAAATAAATAAATCTCCAGGCTGCGCTAATCCATGGAGGAAATAGCCACTAGCTACTTACGATGGCTCGGCTCGGCTTCCACAGTTGGAAGCCGCCAAGAGCAGTTTGCTGGAAGGAATCGCAAGAGAGGAGAGCGCCCTTCCTTGCCCACGGCTCCTGCTTCCGGGCCTCCCAGAGGTATCTGATTGGCCACTGAGAGCAGGATACGGGACCTGATGGCCCAGAAAGACTTATGTTCTTCCTGAGGGGCTTCTCCCTGCAGATTTATCCTGCAATATGTCAGTTTAAGGAGCTTCTGGGTGAGATCCCATGGCCAGAAATACTGAAAGGGATGGGAGTTATTAAACCACTTCTTAAAAAATAAGAACATATTTGAACCCTGGTGATATGGCCAACTATCGCCCAGTCTCAAATCTTCCATTCTTGGGCAAGGTGGTTGAGCAAGTGGTTGCTGAACACCTCCAGGAACGCCTGGAAGAAGCGGACCATTTGGATCCCTTCCAGTCGGGATTCAGGCCTCATCATAGGACTGAAACTGCCTTGGTCGCACTGGTTGATGATCTCCAGCTGGCTAGGGACAAAGGTGAGAGCTGTTTCCTATGGTAGTTCTGCTGGATCTCTCAGCGGCTTTTGACACCATCAACCAGAACATCCTTCTGGACCGTCTAGAGAGGTTGGGAGCTGGGGGCACTGTCATACAGTGGTTCCGCTCCTTCCTCCTGGGCCGTGTTCAGAAAGTGGTGGTGGGGGATGAGTGTTCAGACCCCTGGGCTCTCACTTGTGGGGTGCCTCGGGGTTCCGTCCTCTCCCCCATGCTTTTTAACATCTACATGAAGCTGCTGGGAGAGATCATCGGGGGTTTGGGCTGGGTGTTCAACAGTATGCAGATGATACCCAGCTCTACTTCTCTTTCAAATCAGAACCAGTGAAGATGGGATACTGAACCTCAGCCTTTCTGCATGGATGCTGTTCCACCTTGCTGCGCCCATCCCTATTGTGCACTCCAATTATATCAATGGACTGCTGTGTCTTTCTCAATATTGTGCTTGTTTTTTTAATCTCCTGCCTGTCTAGAGGAAGAGGAGGAGGAGGAGGAGGAAGAGGAAGAGGAGGAGGAGGAGGAAGAAGAAGAGGAGCCGGAGGAGGAAGAAGATGAGGAAGACGATGGCAACGAAGAGGAGAGGGACCCAAGTTCCATGGAGGAAAGCTTGGACGAAGACGCCAACCTGTCCAGCTTCACTCTCCCTGGGGAGACATCTCAGGAACCCCTGGAAGGGCTCGAGAACCCAGCCGGGGAGCTCTCGGGGGTCTCCTACCAAGTGCCGAGCGCCATCGAATGGGAACAACAGAACCAAGGGCTAGGTAAGCAAAATGCGTTCCCTGCGTCGGCGGGCGAGTTTTGTGGCAGCGATCCCTTGAAAGTTTGCCTGGGGGGTGGGGGTGGCGTTCATCCTCGCAAACAGGACACCCGCACCCCAAAACCCCGTTGTAAATGTTTCAGGCAGCAGCTCAAAGTTAAGGCAGATGTAGGTGATCGACACCCTTTTTTTTGCACCCTGACTGAAACACCGTTCCAGTTTAGGGAATTTGACATGCTGCAATGTTTGCCTGGTGTTTGGAGCCTGTTCTTTGGGGATTCGAGGTTGGGGAAGGCATCTAAATAGGGCTGGGCAAACCTGTCCGTTCCAGTCCGTCATTTCCCCTCGTTTTGTAAAATATTAAACCATGCTTCTAGCCCTCATGATGGGTGTTTGTGCACAAGGCAGCAGCTGGGAAGGACTTCCAGCGTTTGGACCACTGTTCTGTTTGTTTTCTTTTTCTCTTTCCTATTCCTCTTGTTTTCTCTTGGTATTTTTAACATTTATAAAAAGCTGGGGGGGGGGGCGTAGAGAAAGAACTCATTTTCATTGGACTGAGCAGGACACAAACAGGAAGGGGACATGAAAGGCAGCGTAGAAAGGATCTCCCAGGTGGGAGATGAGAGGGTCTACATCTCTGTTTGTGGATAAATGATGAGATATATATAATATAAAGATGGTGAAGGACCTTATCGGTATTCCGCCCCCCATCTTTCTCTGTTTTCTCTCTTGCTTTTATATCTTTTAATATTCTTGTTCTCCAAACTAGTTTGATCCTTATTGTATTTTACGTCAAAAATCGTCTCTCTCCTTCTCTATATATAACGGAAAAAGTGGGGAATAATAATAATAATAATAATAATAATAATAATAATAATAATAATAATAATAATAATGGGGAGGTGGTTCTTGAGTTATTGGAGTCGTGAACTTCACAAGGCTTTACATGTCAAAGCCAACACTTTTAATTGGACTTGGAAACTAACTGGTAGACAGTGCAGTTGCGCCAGGACTTATATATATATTTAAAAAACCAGAACAAAAACAGGAGCATTATGTGTGATGCAAAAGTCTGCATAGCAGCACAGACATCAACAAACCATGTTCCTATCATCACAAGACCTTCCTTCCATTTATGATATTTTGCCCTTTTTGTGTGAAAAGCTTGGATGGGTGGGCCATCTCGAAGGGAAGGGCTATGAAAACCTCCCGCAGAAGCCTTTCTTTTCAGTAAACAAATCAATCACATTTTGTTTGCCCCGGGACCCCAAGAGAGGGTTGCGCTGGAATCCATTAGGAAAAAAAGTAATGTACGAATGTGTAGTTCTCGGTTTCCAATAACAGGATAATTGCCTGCGACCTCGAGCGGCCCGTTGCCTTTCAAAACTTGGAGTTCGGCATTAATCAGCAGGGGGAATCAATAGAGCTGGTCTTTACAGAGAGGTCTTTCTGGCATTGGTTCCTGATAAATAGAGATCAAAGCGCTTCCCAAGCGCCAAACTGTTTCCCATTAGTCTATTAGCAATTTGGAACCACCTGGCATCTTGCTGTCAGTAGCGGCTCAGCAAGAAGGTTTATTGATCCATGGGGGATCATGGCACAGTCTTCTCCTACCTGGTGCCCTCCAGCTGCCAAGAAGGACACTGGAAAGCTGGAAGGTGTGCAAAGCGACCATTTTTAAGGCTCTAGTCCTCAGCCTCTGATCTCAACACATTGCTGGATTGACGCATAAGCTGAACAAGCTATAGCTTAGGGCCCCTCTCTCTTGGGGGGGGGGCAAAAAATGAAAGGAAAACAAAACTGGATGTACATTTCCAAAATATAAGATAAAAAACAAATAAAATAAAACTTACATACAGCAACAGTGTTTAGTGTTGTGTAGGCTCCTATGATGTAAGTCATGGGCCCCGCCTGCTAGCCTGCTCCCTAAAACATCACTGCTTTGCTCCTTTCTATATATAGGGTGCCTACATTCTGCATGGACTGGTCGCATGGCAACGTGTGGCATGCAGTTGTACCTAGAATCATAGAATCATAGAGTTGGAAGAGACCACAAGGGCCATCCAGTCCAACCCCCTGCCAAGCAGGAAACACCATCAAAGCATTCTTGACATATGCCTGTCAAGCCTCTGCTTAAAGACCTCCAAAGAAGGAGACTCCACCACACTCCTTGGTAGCAAATTCCACTGCCGAACAGCTCTTACTGTCAGGAAGTTCTTCCTAATGTTTAGGTGGAATCTTCTTTCTTGTAGTTTGAATCCATTGCTCCGTGTCCGCTTCTCTGGAGCAGCAGAAAACAATCTTTCTCCCTCCTCCATATGACATCCTTTTATATATTTGAACATGGCTATCATATCCCCCCTTAACCTTCTCTTCTCCAGGCTAAACATACCCAGCTCCCTAAGTCGTTCCTCATAAGGCATCATTTCCAGGCCTTTGACCATTTTGGTTGCCCTCTTCTGGACATGTTCTAGCTTGTCAGTATCCTTCTTGAACTGTGGTGCCCAGAACTGGACACAGTACTCCAGGAGAGATCTGACCAGAACAGAATACAGTGGTACTATTATCTGTTATCTAATATTAAAGAGTGCTTGCAGACTGATGGTCAGGCAGCATAGACTAAGGGTATGAGTCTTATGCCTGCTGATTGATTTCATGTAATACATAATTTATTTATTTTGATCCCATTATAAAATTGCTTTAGAAAAATATTCATCTTTATTATTTAGTAGGCCTACCCAGTGGCACCTCTAGCTGCGGACTTAATCTGTTTCAGGGTGCCGTCCGCAACTGGGGCGCCTCTTCTGCGCATGTGCGCACGGCACGATTGAGCGTCTTTGCGCATGCGCGAAGCGCGCAGATCGCTTCTGCGCATGTGCACATGGTGAACCCGGAAGTAAATACTTCAGGGTTTGCCGCGTTCGTAAGCTGAAAGTCCATAACAAGAGCGGAATGCAACTAGAGGTAGCACTGTATTATTATTTACTAGTACAGTTCCCTATTACTCCCACTTGGTATTATAATACTATATATAAATATTAGAATTATATTAAATATTTTACTTACTTATAAAGGGCCCCATTACCTTCAGGAGCTTCAAGCCTAAATCCAGCCCTGCATCGCCCTGTGGAGACCAGAGTCCTGCATGTATGTATTTGTCGTGTATAAGATACAAAATAGGGGACCCAGGTGGCGCTGTGGGTTAAACCACAGAGTCTAGGGCTTGCTGAAGGTTGGCGGTTCGGATCCCTGCAACGGGGTGAGCTCCCGTTGCTCGGTCCCAGCTCCTGCCCACCTAGCAGTTCGAAAGCACATCAAAGTGCAAGTAGATAAATAGGGACCGCTCCGGCGGGAAGGTAAACGGCGTTTCCGTGCGTTGCTCTGGCTTACCTTCCAAGTCCCGGACTGCAGAATCCGGGACTGGCAGCCGTGTGACACCGGAAGTTGCGTCAATGTAACTTCTGGTGTCGTTTTGCCCTTCTATGGGCACCAAAAATGGCCGCCGCCGACACCGGAAGTCGCGTCTATGCACTTCCGGACATGCGGAGATGCGACTTTTGAAGCCGGCGGCGGCCATTTTTGGTGCCAATAGAAGGGCAAATCAGAAAGAAAAAAATGGCCGCCGGCAGGAGAAAATAATGGAGAAAAACGGGAGATGAAGTGATACGGGGGGCCACCGGGAAAAGGTAAGTAAAATCAGCGGTTTCCCGGGGAAAATGGGGTACTTGGCAGCTATGTGCTTTGGTTCGCCAGAAGCAGCTTTGTCATGCTGGCCACATGACCCGGAAGCTGTCTGCGGACAAATGCTGGCTCCCTCGGCTTATAGAGCGAGATGAGCACCGCAACCCCAGAGTTGGACACGACTGGACCTGATGGTCAGGGGCCCCTTTACCTTTAAGGTATAAAATGTAGTGAAATAGCTCTAAGCACCCAGATCTGAGCTTGTAGCAAGGGGGCTCAGGCATGTCCTATCTAGGTGAGTTCACATGGCGAAAGAGAACGGGAAAAGGAGGAAACGTAACTTCCTTCCTTTCCAGGAGAGGGGTGTGGCCTAATTGAGTCTAGGAATACACCTCTGTGGCCTTAACCCTTTCATGCATTAACTAGCTCCGTGCCCTCTGGTTGTATTTGACTACAATTTCCCACACGAGCTTCTGAGCGTCTGAATGACTCATGAGATCTTAGCGGCACTTTCACCTTCTTTGAAAACCAAATTTTCATTTTCCTCCGCTCAGTTGCACAAACTCTGCTCTGGTTCATTATCCCCCATTATCCCTTTGAATGTTAATGAATAGCTGCGGTTGTAATTGCAGCCTTGGTGGGAAATGTCACTTTAACACCACTCTGTGTTTACAAAGCCCCGGCGTTTCTCTAAATGGGGAAAGGTGGAATAATGATTGCTTTCACTCGGCCCCGTGATGGATATGTTAAAAGCCGGCGCTCGTGAGAGAGGAGCTTCCCTGTGATTACGGGAACCAGAAAGTGTCTGTCAAAAGTCTGGCACAGATAAATTGTTTGGCATGATGTGCGGCCAGAATCCGATTAGGACCTGGGAGACAATGGTTCAGCTGCCGCACTCACCCGGGAAATTCATACGATGACCTTGACCTAGTCACCATCTCTCGGAGGGAGGGAACTGGGTACACCACCTTGAGCTACCGTGAGGGTGGGATGTTAATGTAACATATAAATTTAAAAAAATCATAGAATTGTAGAATGCAGGAATGTGGAACTGTCTCATACAGGGATCGAACCTGCAACCTTGGTGTTATCAGGACTACACTCTAACCCAGTGAGCTATCTAGGCTTCATGTAAAATGTGGGAAGGTTTTCTACCACAGTTTTACTTGGTTGTCTTTGCTATTTAAAATGTGTGGTGTCCCCCCCCCCTCTCTCTCTCTCTCTCTCTCTCATCAGATGGACATTGCAAACCTAGATGTTTTGCTATTAATCCAAAGCGGGGAGGTTAATATTTACCCTGAACCCTGTTAATCTTTTTAAAAGTTGTCAATGCAACTTGCCATGGTTGATTCCATAAGTCATGGGCTTATGCCGCAGGCATGTCCAAAGTCCATTTTGGGGACCTAATCTGGCCCTCCAGTTGATTAAATTTGGCCCCCCATGGCAGTATATGTCCTGGGGTAAAATCCCCCCCCAAAAGCTCAGCAACTTCAATCCTAAAAAAAAGTTCAACAGCTTTGGGGAAAAATTGTAAAAGAAGCTCAACAACTTCAATCCTAAAGAAAGCTCAGCAACTCTGGTTGGCCCTCACGGATGTTCACTTCATCAAATCTGGCCCTCTTTGAAACAAGTTTGGGCACTCTTACGGCCTGGCGTTTTATCTGAGAGAATGAACTGTCTCCCTACAGCCTTATCCCCATTCCAGGTACCACATAATACCAGTTCTGCATTTGTAAGAAATTGACCCCCACTGCTTCCTTTTTTCCTCCAGAGATTTCCCTGCAAAAGCCTGCTCTTTAAAGCTCAATTGGAGCAAACAGCAATCCGCAGAAAAGCTAGGCGCTAAATGAATGAACACTAAAGAGCTGGTTTTTGTGGGGGAAGCGTGGGGCGCTGAATAACTGAATACTGGTCTATCTTTAAAAAAAAAAGATTTAGGAAAGTCTGCTAACAGTAAACATCGAGGTAGCTTGTCATGTGGCTTGGTTTGTTCTGCCTCTAGCAAAATTCAGTTTTGTTCATGATCGTGTTGTAAATTAGGAATTGAGCATTCAGGTGTTTTTTAAATCAGCGGCTGGCTGGTGCCTAGCCAAGATTTCACACTGTGCCGCATGTTGTTATGGCTAATGGCTCAAACAGTAACACGACTGCACGGAACTGATCAAGGGGAAAGAATAAAAAAGCAGAGAGAAGAGAAAGTAATATTAATAAGGGATCTTTCTGTCTAACAAGGAATGATGGCTTTTGTTGATTAAATCTAAAGTTTTTTCACGATTCCTCTCTCAGAAAGGGCACCTGCTTGGGGTATTGAATAATAAGGAAACTGATTTCAATTAAATTGATTAATTGGAGAAAGGCAGAGACTAATACGCTAAAAATGATTTTATTGGGAAATGGATGTTGGAGAGCTGAGTCACACCTAATGAAAGCTGCCAGAGATCATAGGTGTATATAGGAATTGCAAATATTTTGTAGCCTGCCTTCTGTTCTTTCATTTGATATTTCTTCCAAAGAAAGAAAACATTATTGGCAATTAATTAAGTTACACAAGAAAAATTATGTGCCGAAGAAGGACTTCCAGTTGAAAAAGACAAAACTTGTTCCTATAGCTGCACATATAATTATAAGCACTCATCTTCATAAAAGAAACCCCTATTAATATTCTGTGTACACAATTCATTATTGCAACAAATTATTAGGTTTTAATGAGGGTGAAAGAGGAGAGCGCAAAATATGGTCTGAAGCTCAACATCAAAAAAACCAAGATCATGGCCACTGGTCCCATCACCTCCTGGCAAATAGAAGGGGAAGAAATGGAGGCAGTGAGAGACTTTACTTTCTTGGGCTCCTTGATCACTGCAGATGGTGACAGCAGTCACGAATTCTTGGGAGAAAAGTGATGACAAACCTAGACAACATCTTAAAAAGCAGAGACATCACCTTGCCTACAAAGGTCCGTATAGTTAAAGCTATGGTTTTCCCAGTAGTGATGTATGGAAGTGAGAGCTGGACCATAAAGAAGGCTGATCGCCGAAGAATTGATGCTTTTGAATTATGGTGCTGGAGGAGACTCTTGAGAGTCCCATAGACTGTAAGAAGATCAAACCTATCAATTCTTAAGGAAATCAGCCCTGAGTGCTCCCTGGAAGGACAGATCGTGAAGCTGAGGCTCCAATACTTTGGCCACCTCATGAGAAGAGAAGACTCCCTGGAAAAGACCCTGATGTTGGGAAAGATGGAGGGCACTAGGAGAAGGGGACGACAGAGGACGAGATGGTTGGACAGTGTTCTCGAAGCTACGAACATGAGTTTGACCAAACTGCGGGAGGCAGTTGAAGACAGGAGTGCCTGGCGTGCTATGGTCCATGGGGTCACTGTAGCTTTGCTTCTCACAGTGAGGGAACCGCCAGAAGGCCCTCGGTCCTGGGCCTCAGTGTCCGGGTTGAACGATGGGGGTGGAGACGCTCCTTCAGGTATACTGGACTGAGGCCGTTTAGGGCTTTAAAGATGATCCTCAGGGTTCCTTCCAACTACACGAGTTGATGCCGCCCATCTGACTGGATTGCCCCAGCCACTCTGGGCAGCTCCCAGGAAATCAAAACGTCAAACACAGTCAAACATCACTGTGTCAGCAGTGGGGTTTGTGTGTGAGGTTTCAGTAGCCAAGGTATATACAGTATAATGCCAAGGCCCACTGAGCCTCTTGGGCTTGCTGATCAGAAGGTTGGCGGTTCAAATCCCTGTGACGGACTGAGCTCCCGTTGTTCTGCCCCAGCTCCTGCCAACCTAGCAGTTCGAAAGCATGCCAGTGCAAGTAGATAAATAGGTACCACTGCGGCAGGAAGGTAAACGGCATTTCTGTGCACTCTGGTTTCCGTCATGGTGTTCCGTTGCGCCAGAAGTGGTTTAATTCTGCTGGCCACGTGACCCGGAAAGCTGTCTTTGGACAAACGCCGGCTCCCTCGGCCTGAAAGTGAGATGAGCGCGGCAACCCTATGGCCGCTTTTGACTGGACCTAACTGTCCAGGGGTCCTTTACCTTTACCTGTAATGTCACCTGACCTCAGTTGAGATGCTTTTCATGTCTACATCAGGCAAATAAACTTCATAGTACTTCCTGTGTGTGTGTGTGTGTGTGAGTGTGTGTGTGTTTGTGTGAATCATCTCTGATATCAACATCTGCCCCTTGATCAAAACCTCCTGCCAGATAGAAGCCCATTGATTCATCTTCCCTGGAAGGGACAGCCTTTCATTTATGCGATCACAGCGTGTGTTCCTAAGGGGAGCCTCGCTTTATCTTCTGTAGGCTTAACAAAAGGAACTCCCTCCGTTCCATCACTTTGATTGCGCGGAAAGTAGCACAGATGGTTTGTAAGTGCTACCAGGAAAGGCGTTGCTAAGCTGGCAGGTGAGACTGAGACACATTGTGGTTCAAAGCCCCCCACATCTGTTGTTGCTTGGGAGAGAAAATGGACATATGAAGGTATCATGGGTCTTCGCAGTCTAGCCTTGCCCCCTGGCCCTCTGTGTGCATGCCTATAATGTTCAGGGAGTGTGGCTGCAGGGGGGCTTGGCAGTAAGGGCAGGGGACCCCTTTACCTCCTCTGCCTATGTTAGGGCAAAATTCTGGGTGCGAGAATGCTCAGCCACCCAGCTCATCAGGCAAGGGCCTGTGGTTGTTGCGGAGTATAAAAGGAAGGAGTCCAGCCACGATCCGGAGCAAACAGCAAGGTTTATTACTGCGCAGCAGGTTCAATGCCAGACTGAACACCATGAACAGGGCTGCAAGAACTTTTAAAAGTTCCCACCACCATCCCATAATGCACATCGAAAGCATCATACATACATCACTTGTGACAGGGTAAAACGTCAGAAAAGGGGAAGGTGCAAGGGGCATTAGCACACAGGTAAACAGGAGGTAAACAGGATTAACATAAGGTAACAATGCACAATGTCCCAGGACATTGATAAGCAAGTACTGTACCAGTAAGTATCTGGGAGGGGACCCTTGAGTACCTGGCGGGGAAAAACAATGGGTCCAGGTGTGTGTATTGCCTCTGGCTTCGGAGGGCCGGGAATGGCAGGAGATGGTACCTGAATGGATTATGGATATGCAGAGGAGCACCACCCTGGCTACGTGACCTCTTGCTTAAAGGATTATGGCTGTTCCCTGCATCCCCGAGAGCCCTTGGCCAGAGTCGCAACGGGGGTTTCATTTAGAAATACAGATACACGGTATTCATTCATCAAGAAATATGGTTACATAGAGTCTCAGGCAACAGAGAAAGGGTAGGAAAGGGAGCCTTTATTACACAGGGCTTGATCTTGAGGGGTTCGTGTTGGTGCGATACTAGAGTGGTGTTGTAGGATCAGACGGGGTTCCCTTGAGGGCATTTGTGCCAATCTTGATTCCCAAATGAAGCCTCGTTTGGGTGCCCCCCCCATAAAATTCCCTAACAGCCTACATTCCTTGAATCTAGATATATGTGATCTGAAACCCGCTATGCAAACTGCAGTAACTTTTAACAAAGCTGTTTTTTCGATCTCACGCCCTCCTGCTAGTGCTGCTACTGCTACAGTGCTGTTCTAAGGTATATGACTGCCATTAACATTTATGTCATTGGTTTTCTAGTGAGAAGCTGGATGGAAAAGCTAAAAGATAAGGTAGGGAGATCTTCCTTTGCCTCGCTTTGTGTTTGTTTGTTGTTTTTTTTGATTAATATTTTATTAATTTTCCAACAAAAGATTAACAAGATTTTGAGACAATAAGAAAAAAGACAAATACAAAAACAGAAAATAGAAAAATACAAAAAAGAAACAAAAACCAAAAACATATACATCTTATCTTCATCACAGTGTAAATTGGGACCTCCTCGGGTTCCCGTCCCATCCCTGTGTTTCTTATACACATTTCTAAGTAGCAAATTCTACCTTCAAATAATCACCTTTTATAATACATCTCTTATTTTCCTGTTCTAAATAACCTCTTCAACTATTCCACAGTTTTATTTACCTCTTAATTTCTAATCTAAAATATTAAAGGGCGAAATTTGTGGTTTCTGGTTCAGGGGGCTCCTTCGGGATGGGCAGCTGGAGAGCGGATCCTGGCATAGGTTTGAAGGGTGGCGGTGATGACCTTCTGCTGTTTGCAGAAATTTGAAAGCATTGAACGCTCAGCTGGTCATGGAATCTCCTAACCCTGTTGACCTCCATCCTGTTGCATCCGAATTGGGCCATTTTCAGTCTCCTTCCTGGTTCTCAACACACACAGCTCACAACCATGCTTCCATAGGAGCCGCTTGCTGAGAGTCTTTGGATTTGTTTCTCCTCTCTGAGAACCAGAGAATTTTGACCGTGCCAGTGCTCTAGTCAGCTGCTCCCCACGCTGATCAAAACTGATCGGAGTAATCCGAAAGACATCCATGCTGATCACCGCTAGCCAAAATGGAGAACGTTTGTGGTCCTTCTAATGCTGCTAAGGCCCCAAGTCCCATCAGCCACTGCCAGGAGCCGGGAATTCTGGGATTTGGAGTCCATCAACATCTGGAGACCACAGTCTGGGGGGGGGTAAAATAATTTTTATTTGATTTTACAGATATAAATTTACAACAAAACCAATTACAAATCCATGTAAAGAGATCTCTCTGAATCTCCCCGTTACCCACATTTTTTGTCCATCTAGTTTACCCATAGCCTTTGTTACCTTACAAGTGAGATTTAAATCCTGCCAATGTTCCTATTTGCTTACAGTGGTCTCTTAAATAACTTATAATTTTTTTCGTTCTTTTTAAAAGTTCTTGTCTTCTTGGTTCCTGAGCTTTCCGGCTAGCTTTGCCATTTCAGCATTTGTTCTTCTGTACACAAATGTACAGTAATCTCAACTAGGGACAGGGCCTTTTCAGTATTGGCCCCAACTTGGTGGAACGCTCTCTCACAGGAGACCAGGGCCCTGCAGGATTTGACATCTTTCCGCAGGGCCTGCAAGACGGAGCTGTTCCGCCTGGCCTTTGGGTTTTGATTTGGGCCATTTTAAAACGAGGCTGCATTTTAAAACAATTTCAAATCTAAATTGTATTTTAATCTGCATTTTAATCAATTGTTTTTCTTTCTTTTACATTTTATTGTAATTTTATTGATGTCAGCTGCCCTGAGCCCGGCTCTCACTGGGGAGGGTGGGGTATAAATAAAAATTTATTAACATTATTATTATTATTATTTCAGACATATACTTATGTATGTGTTTGCCTTGTACACTTGTGAACATTTATTTTTTATATATAAGACCTTAGAATTCCTATAAGTGGCCTCTTTTCCCTACCCTCTCCTGCAGGCTGGTTACATGTCTGGCATGCTGGTGCCAGTCGGGGTCGGCATTGCCGGGGCCCTTTTCATCTTGGGCGCGCTCTACAGCATAAAAATCATGAACCGCCGGCGAAGGAACGGCTTCAAGAGGCATAAGCGAAAGGTAGGCTGATAACCCCCGCAGAGCTTCTCAGCCTTTGTGATGCTCTGAGGCCCCAAACAATTTTGGCTCGTGGAAAGTGCCACTCTGAAGGGCAACACCGACAAACCACCTGTGGCTGTTTAAACTAATAGAATTTTCTACTTCCTCTTCTTCTTTGGCGATCCCTCGTAGCCGAGTAAGATTGTCTTCCATAAACACGGTTTTAACAATGGGTCCGTAAGTGAGTGTGGAGGCCAATTCTGGATTCACACGTCCTTCCACAGTGGGGACATTGGTTTCTGGGCGGGAGTTGATCCCGGTGTGGATTTGCCAAGCGTGCCTTCCTCTTAGCACGTTTCTCCCTTGTGTCCTGAGTTCGAGTGTCTTCAAAGCCCCTGACACCTTTGGTAAAGGCTGTTCTCCAACCGGAGCGCTCGCAAGCCAGTGTTTCCCAGTTGTCGGTGTTTATACTACATTTTTAAAGATTTGCCTTGAGAGAGTCTTTAAACCTTTTTTGTTGACCACCAGCATTACGCTTTCCATTTTAGAATTCGGAATAGAGTACTGTGGTGCCTCGCTAGACGAATTTAATTTGTTCCACAGGTCTTTTCTTATAACGAAAAATCCGTCTAGCGAATCCCATAGGAATGCATTGAATTTTTTTTTTTGAGGAGCAGAATTTACTGAGGCTGTCAGGGGCCTCATAGGAGATCCTGGCAATCACCTGGCGCCCACAGACCCTGCGTCGGTGACTCCTGCCTCAACACATGCGCTTTAGGATTGCAGTCTTCAATCAACTGGGTCTAGCGAGCTGGAAATGTATGGAATTGTTAGGCGACACTTAGGCTGCATTCACACTGCAGTTTCTCCCGCTTCCTAACTGCCTGTCATGACTTAAAAGGCACTTCCGGAAACACAGCGGGAGACAGCGCAAGCTGAGCACTCATTTCCGTGTCGCGGAATGAGCATGTCCGGAAATGAGCGCCGAGCTTGCACTGTATTTCCAGAAGTGGCTGTTAGGCTGTGCAAAAGCTCAGATACGATGTGGAAATCCACAGCTAGGGGATAAACAGCCTTGGTCGGCTTCTTCAAGTGCCATAGGTGCCAACTCCCTGGGGCCCTAGGTGCCCGAGCACCCGCAAAATTCCCCATGAAGGAACCAGGAACCCACAAATTTCATTGCCAGGGCCATGCACGCTGCATGGCAGCCAAGTCACGGGACCAAGCTGAGACTCCTGCTTCAGGTTTCATCAGAGATCTCCCCGACGGACCAAAGGCCATCTTCTTTGGCACTCCAGCAGTCCTGACCAATCCCCAGCCCAGTTTCTCACGCACCCACCCCTTTTAAACGTGCCAACGTACCAGGCAGGGAGCTTGGAAGGGAGTGGAACAAGCAAATGAAAGAAGGTCTCCACCTCCATCATTCTGCCCGGACACTGAGGTCCAGCACCGAGGGCCTTCTGGTGGTTCCCTCATTGCGAGAAGCCAAGTTGCAGGGAACTAGGCAGAGGGCCTTCTCGGTGGTGGCGCCTGCCCTGTGGAACGCCCTCCCAACAGATGTCAAAAAGGAAAACAACTACCAGACTTTTAGAAGACATCTGAAGGCAGCCCTGTTCAGGGAGGCTTTTAATGTTTAATAGATTATTGTGTTTTATTCTTCTGTTGGAAGCCGCCCAGAGTGGCTGGGGAGACCCGGCCAGATGGGCGGGGTATAAATATTAAATTGTTGTTGTTGTTGTTATTATTATTATTCCTTGTCACTGATCTCTCCCCTCCCCCTCTCTTCCCACCACAGCAGAGAGAATTCAACAGCATGCAAGACCGAGTGATGCTTCTAGCGGACAGCTCTGAAGACGAATTCTGAACCAGGCTGCAGCGCCTCGTTTCCTGCCCTTCCGTGACTTTTATTTCCTTTCCCCTCCCCTCTATTTCCCTTCTTTCTTGTTGCCAAGGGAGGTGGGCAAGCGTTTCTGCTGCACCACCATGGAGGCCGGCCACCTTCCTCTCGCTCACGGGGCAGCGGTGCTTTTACACAACCTGCCCCTAGAAGAGGAAAACACACACACACACACCGATAACAGCATGCTGCAGCCCCAGTGTAAGACACAAATATTATTATTTTTGAAATATATGTATCTCTGTACGGTCACGCACGTTCATTTTCCACGCACGGCACGCCGTTCTGAATGCCCAGCGGGCAAAGGCGTGGGACCCAAAAGACAATGACATTTGTTGGGTGTTTAGTTTTTATTCCATCTGCTGGCAGTCGTGCCGCTGTCCTTCTGGTGCGAGTCCCTGGGGGGGGGGGCAGGCTTCAGCCCAGATAACTCCTGTCTCCCTCTCTCGCTGGGGAGCGACTTCTGAATACGTTGCGTTACCTGAGCTGGAGTTCGCAGTTTCCAAAATTAGCTGCTCTGTTTAATTGATGAAGTGCCGCCCCGAAGCAGATTCCCCTCCCCCCATTGGCCAGGTAGAGTACAAAACAGTAATATGTAGATTAAGATACACCGAAGGCCCAAACTAGACATTTATGTGGGAGACGAATGAAGCCCCCCCCCCACTTTTGTAAAGCGCAAAGCAGTTTCAGAGGCTGCAGTTAGGAGATAGGGAAACAGCTGACTCTCCAGGGTTTCAAATGGGTGGTTTTCCCCAACCCAGAACCTGTGTTGAACCTGGGATCTATTGCGGGCAAAGCAGATTCTTGGCCACAGATCCCTTAGAAAATAAAGATAAGGTTCTAGTCCTCATGGATCTGAACAAAGGACTGATCAATATTGCCTCCACTGGCTGGCAGCAGGTCTTGAACCTGGGACTTCCTGCTCTGCCACTGAGCTACACTCCTTCCCCAAAACTGGCAAGCTGGGAGCAGAGAATGGCGGGGGGAGTAGCCTTGCTTAACCCATTTCCTTTCCGCTGGTTTTTTCCCCTTCCCTCCCTCCAGCTGCTTTTTCACCCGTGGAGGAAAAGATACAGGACCCCTGCATCTTTTTCCTTGGCTAGGGAAAAAGAGGTGGGGTGTGTGTGATGACGGTTTTGAGTGGACAAACGGGAGGAAGGGGAAGGGTCAAGCATCCCCTCCGCCGTTTGAACGGGCGGCCTCCTACTGCCCTTCGGGAGGGACTTATTGTGCTTCCAACGTATCGTAAGGTTTCGCCTTCTAAGCATGCCAGCCTACATTGCAGAGCTGCTTATTTTAAGAGACAGACAACCCATTGCTACGTGGGATTTTTCCAAGGCTTTTTTCCCCAGCTCAGTTCCGGCACCTCTCAGGTGGGCGCCATCGCCATTATAAGAGAACAAGGGAGGCATTGGCGGTGAGTTCCAGTGCCTCTTTTTCTAGAGAAATAGCGCTGGGGTTTTCCTCCCGTTGTGAATAGCAAGCGCCTGGGGGGCTGGGGTCCCTTTGTGCGCCCCCCCATGCTCCCAGTACATCAAGGCGCTCCCCTTGCCAGGTGTTTAGTTTCCTTTAACCATGACAGCAGCGTGGTGTCAAAGTGCACGGCAAACGCCACGTCTCTCGCTTGGCCCTGAGGTCACAATCCTGATGATGACGGTGCTGGGATCAATGCTGTCATGGGACACACACACACACACACACACACACACACCGTTTCCCCTGCGGCGGATGCTTCTGGCAAGACGGCCCAACTCATTACAGGTATGCCCCATCCCTTCTTGCCGCCCGTCGGCCTGGGAACGGCTGGCCAAAGGCTTCTGCTTCTGCGACCCGTCACCTGCAGTCATGTAGTGTCAAATTCAGAGGCGCAGGGTTCCCTTCGTGATAGTCACAGCCGCTCACCCCTTCTGAGATTATGCAACCTTCTAAGAGTATACAGTGGACACTCGGGTTGCGGACGTGATCCGTGTGGGAGGCACGTTCGTAACCCACAGCGCCGCATCTGCGCACGCGCAGGTTGCAATCCGGTGCTCCTGCGCATGCGCAAAGTGCGATCTAGCACTTCTGCACATGCGTGAGCGCCGAATCCTGGAAGTAACCAGTTCCGGGACTTCCGAGTTCACCGCCGTGCGCAACCTGAAGCGGCCGTAACCCAAGGTATGACTGTACAATAATATTATAATGATAGAAGAATAAGAATAAATAGAGATGCATTGTAGCGATCAATGCCGATCTCCCTTGTGTTGCCTTTCAGCCAGATCTGCTATTTTCTTTGCACGTAAATATTTTGGACGGCTCCAAGGATACCTTCCGTTGGAGAGACTGGCGTTGCCTTTTCCGTGACGTTCCGTTCCACATAGCAGGATTCCCAAGCGCGCAGTGCTGTTGTTTTTCTTGAGCTGAAGCACCTTACATTTTCAGTGCTCCTAAATGCTTAGTTTTGCAGCATGCAGAATTATTCCTTCTTTGTCCTCCAGATGGACTACAACTCCCGTCAGCACAGCTGGAAGAAAGGGCACTAGGTTGGGGAACTCTTGTCTTCCTCAACTGGCAACTGCTCTTCAGTGTCTCAGGTAGAAGGAGAGAGGTCTTTCCCATCACCTGTTAGCCGGAGTCATTTAGCTGAAGGTGGTTAGAGCAGAATCAGCAGGCTGGCAGGCAGAGGAATGGCTTAGAAAGCTACCTTATGACCAGGATGACCCATCCAGCTCTGTAATGCCCACACTGACTGGCAGAGGCTCTTTGGGGTTTCCCTAGCCCTAGCTGGGACTTCGTGCACACAAAGCAGAAGCTCTACTGCTGAGCTGCGGCACTTCCTTTAAAATTAATAGTGAGAGTCTAGTCCTCAAGGTTCTGAAGGAAGGGCTGATTTAAACTGGAACGGAAGCTGCCTTATCCCGAATCAGATCATTGGCTTAGTATTGTCCACACTGACCTGCCAAAGATGCTCTGCCATTGAGCGGCAGTTTCTCCTGCACCTCAGATCACCTATGGTTTCCCAAACTTGGGTCTCCAGCTGTTTTTGGACTACAACTCCCATCATCCCTAACCACTGGATGATTGGAGTTGTAGTCCAAAAACAGCTGGAGTTTCCCAAGTTTGAGAAACCCTGATCTAGGAAATCAGTAATGCCCACTAATATCTGAACTGTCCCCTGGTCTGGAATGGGATGTCTCTGAATATTTTTTAATGTGGGGTTGGAAAGGCAAAACAAAAAAAGGAAGTTCATGGCAAATGTATATCCCAAGTAGACTTTACATTTGAATTATGCAATATGTACTGCAGCGGAGGAAGGATTGGACTAGCACAAGGAGGGAAGGGCTAGTTTCCGAGACCCATCACCATCGTGGAACCGCCTCAGGGCCTCGAGACATGTCACCTTTGCCCGTTTCCCCACCTTTGCGGCGGGGATTTTAGTGACCTACCTCACAGGGTTGTTGTGAGGGCAAACAATAAAGCTCGTCAAGCACTTGGCAAATGGAAAGTGCTTTCTAAGAGACGTGAAGCAGGGCGCCACAATAAATGGATTTAGGCGTCACTTGTGGAAATGGGCCTCCGAGGGCAACGTCGACTTGGAAGGCACAGATAAAGGAGGGCTATGTCACATGGTCTGGCTGCAGCCAGTTATGTGAACACAACCAAGCAGGAAGAGGGTGTGGGAGATTAACTAGGTGGTTTCTGGTCCTGGAAGTACTTCCATTCCTCTGACCAGGTGCTCTGGAAGCTTTCAAATGCAGGGCTAGGGAACCTGAATAAGATCAGTGTTTCCATAGCTGCCAAGTCTCCCGCTGAAAAATGCGGGATCAGCAGCGGCGCAACACCGGAAGTCGCTTCTACGCATGACATGCGTAGAAGCAACTTCCGGTGCTGCTCTGCCCGATTTCCGGTGTCCAGGCATGGGCAGAGTGGCACCCAAAATGGAGCCTCCCAGGCCGTGTACCACACCAGAGGCCAGGCCACCTGCGGGCACCCCACTGCCGCCAGCGCTAGCAGCAGAGGCAGCGCCACACGACGCAACAGCACCATGGCAAACACGACACGCGCATGCTTGGCGAATGGAGCGCCCAGCCCGCCTGCACCGAAAGGCTGCAGCGCCGGTGCAAGCGACAACCTCCAGGTTCCCACACCTTCCTTCCTTCCCGGCCAGAAGAAAGGCAGAGAGGTGGGGACTCTGCGACCAGGCCTCCTTCCTGCGCTCAAGCAAAGCCGCTCTCTTTCCTTCCCTCATAAATGCAGCCTGGGACTGGCGCGCAGGCTCATTTGGGAACTGCCCCCTGCCCTTTTCTTTTCTTTCCCAGGGGAGAAAGCAAAGGGCAACCCCTGCCCTGTCTACTCGGGACTCGTCCATGAATTCAGTCCCTGGCAGGTAGGAAATCCGGGGGGAATTTTTTTCCTATTCGGGATAACAGCGGGAAACGGATTAAAATCCGGGGGTTTCCCGTGAAAAACGGGAGACTTGGCAGCTATTTCCCATACTTGGGTCTCCAACTGTTTTTGGACTACAACTCCCATCATCCCTAGCTAGCAAGACCAGTGGTCAAAGATGATGGGGATTGTAGTCCAAAAGCAGCTAGAGACTCAGGTTTGGGAAACACTGCTCTAGAGATGTTGTTGGACTCCAAATCCCACCAGCCTCAACTGGCATGGCCACTGGGCAGCCAGGGATGATGGGAGTTGTAGTCCAACTAACATCTGAAGGGCAAAATGAGATTTCCTCATTTCTGTTGTGAAGAAAACCACCTGCTCCTCTTGAGCGATGTGGAAACGGTGACTCTCCAGATGGTGTTGGGCTCAGAAGAAGACACCAAGGAAAGCTTTTCTGAAAGTTTAATCGGAACCTCCTTTCTTGTAACTTGAAGCCATGGGTTTGAGTCCTACCCTCTGGAGCAGGAGAAAACAAGCTTGCTCCATCTTCCGTGTGACAGCCCTTGAGATATTTGAAGATGGCCATCCTATCTCCTCTCAGTTGCCTCCTTTCCAGGCTAAACAGACCCAGCTCCTTCAACCGTTCCTCATAAGGCTTCATCCAGACCAAGGATGGATAGCTGCTCCATCCTGCTAGATCATTCTCGTCCAGCTCATCCCTGCCCAGTGGCCATGCTCAGTGGGACAATGGGAGCTGGAATTGAACAGCCTTCAGTTTTCCCTTCCCTGTTAGAAAACGTGTTCCGCTTCTGGTTTGTGGGTTCCAGCATAGTTCCCTTACTGAGGGAGGGACATCTGAAAGGGCCCCCTTTAAAAAAATATTTTAAAATGTGCCTGGAGAGAAAGACGTCTCCTCATCCTGGCTTTTTCCTCCCCACCCCAGCTCACTAGGTTTTCACGCCTGCCTTGTCTCTGTCCCACAGGATGATGGACAGATTGGAAGCTGCTCCTGCTCCTCAGAGGCAAGGGCTTGCAATATGGAAAGAGCAGGAAGTCTCTGGAGAGGAAACCTCACTGGAGCCCAACTTGCTTTCTGCAAGATTCTCAAGGGGAACAAAAAAACAAAAGACAGCTGCGAGGAGGCGCAGGAGGAGTCAGTGGCCATAGGCTTTGTCTCTAGGCATTCGATTTTAAGGTTGCTTTTTCTTTAAAGGTAAACCAACCAACCCGGGTGAGGTCTACAAACACAGGGAAGAAGAAAAAGTTGCAATCAAGGCAGTTCTAAGGCCCAAACTAGCTTCCCCAGCTAGAATATTTGCTTATTTTGAGGTTGTATTCTGCTGTGGCGCTGTGGGTGGCGCTGTGGGTTAAACCACAGAGCCTAGGGCTCACAGATCAGAAGGTTGGTGGTTCGAATCCCCGCAATGGGGTGAGCTCCTGTTGCTCGGTCCCTGCTCCTGCCCACCTAGCAGTTCGAAAGCACATCAAGTGCAAGTAGATAAATAGGTACCACTCAGGCGGGAAGGTAAATGGCGTTTCCGTGTGCTGCTCTGGTTCGCCAGAAGTGGCTTAGTCATGCTGGCCACATGACCCAGAAGCTGTCTGCAGATAAATGCCGGCTCCCTCTGCCAGTAAAGCGAGATGAGCGCTGCAACCCCAGAGTTGTCCGCGGCTGGACCTAATGGTCAGGGGTCCCTTTACCTTTATTCTGCGACAACATGCCATTGACGCGATAATAGCGCGTTCGAGGTGGATTTCTACTGGACCGCCCAAACAGCATTTTGTGATGCTTCCCCAGAGTTATTGTATTATTTGCCATCTGGAGCGGCAACTCTTGCAAACAGTGCAGCAGAAGAGAGACAGACACCCACCCACACCATGAACATTTATAGGATCAGTTACAGGATTGCAGTGGGAGGTTATGACACATGCACTGATAGGAAACAAAGCGGGGTGTCCTTCCCCTCCCCGCCCCCCAAATGGTGCAGGTGCAAACAATCATAGAAGTGTAGCGTTGGAAGGGACCCCGAGGGTCATCCAGCCCAGCCCCCTGCAATGCAGGAATCCTTTGCCCTGCCTATTCTTGAATCTTTTGCTGCAGGCTTTCAAGCGAGTAAGTGGTTTATCTTTCTTACAGGGAATCAAGGCAGTCCTGCCCCCCCCCCCATCACTCTTTAAACACAACTGTTCACTGGCAAGACAGCCTTAATCAAATGAAGTGAGGCTGCTCATTTAGCTACATAAATCCCTCTGGCTCTGAGGGAGGCAGAAGAGATAAAGGGTTTGAGAATCCGATCGCGGGAGAGGATTGAATTCTTTGTAAAGGTGAAAAGGGCTGGCTGCTGGCCAAGGAAAGAGCGCAGAGGGAGAGAGAGAGACTGCAATGCAGGGAATCCAAAACCGAAGAAGTTCACTGATCAATGGAAGGCGGATGCTCGCTCTTTTCAAGGTGGCACGCCAAGAGCGCTGACGCCCAAGGGTGTAGGCACACTCCTTATCACTTCCAAAGCTTGCCAAGCCTCATTTGAGCAGTGACAACAGGAAGAGAGCAGAACTGGGCATCCTCTTGGTGCTGTGTTTCTTCACACACAAAACACAGTTATACTACGGAACTCCCTGCCACAAGAGGGAGTGACAGCCACCAACTTGGATGGCTTCAAAAAAGGATTTGACACATTCATGTAGGAGTCCTTTGGTGCTGCTTGCTAGTTTGCCAGAGGCATCTGAATGGCCCCCATGAGAACAGAATGTTTGACTGGGTGGCATGATCCAGCAGACTCTCCTTACAATGTTACGTTCTCATCAGTTTGTGGACTTATTTTTTTTAAAGTCCACATGAGGAAGTCCTCCTAATGTACATATCTCACTATGTACATTCGCATGGAAACCAAAATTCTTGTTTCCAAAGCTATTGTGCTACCAACCTTACTGTATGCTTGTGAAACATGGACCACTTATAAACACCACCTCCAACTCCTCGAAAGATTCCATCAACGGTGTCTCTGAAAATTTTTACACATCACTTGGGAAGACAGGCGAACTAATATCAATGTACTGGAAGAAGCAAAGGTCACCAGTGTCGAAGCAACGGTTCTTCAACATCAACTTCGTTGGACTGGTCATGTTGTGCGGATGCCTGATTATCATCTTCAAAAGCAACTACTCTATTCTGAATTTAAAAATGGAAAGCATAATGTTGGTGGTCAACAAAAGAGGTTTAAAGACTGTCTCAAGGCAAATCTTTAAAAATGTAGTATAAACACTGACAACTGGGAAACACTGGCCTACGAGCACTCCAGTTGGAGAACAGCCTTCACCAAAGGTGTCATGGACTTTGAAGACGCTCGAACTCGGGACGAGAGGGAGAAACAAGCTTACTTGGCTATGAGTGATTGCCAAAGAAGAAGACAAATCTCAATACTTTCTTTTAATATACACAATTTTCCTTGGAAATCTCCACTGTGAAGCCTGGAGAAGTGTGAATTTTCGAGGGACGGCTGCATTTTGATGCACGAATTAGTTTGGGAACTGGGGATTAGGTGGGTTCAAATGAAAGCAAACTCTCCCACCTCTAGGTGAGGGTGAATAGGGCCCCCTTCGCAAGAGAATCTCTTTGGAGGGTGGTCTCCTTGCTACTCAGTTGCCGTTGCCGTTGATGATAGAGTCTTAAACCCCAGGAACACTTTTCCTGTGAACCTGCAAAATTGGGCTCTTACTGCAGCAATCTTTCTGAAACTGATGAGAGTGTTGCTGCTGCTGCAGTAGCAATAATCTACTGACTCAGAAAAGGGCAGTCTGTTATTTGCTGACATCTCCACCTGGCATTTCCTGATCTTGTAGAGTCTCGGTTTTGTCTCAGGATGGAAAAACGAAGCGCGGTAAGGTGACGCCTCGCCTCCGAAGGGAGAAACGAGCCTGCTTTATGTGTCAGGCGTTTTGACAACGGAGGCCCTTTGCTTCCGTCCAGCTCCTGGCTTTCACAGATGTCCCTAATGCCGGGTGTTCACCTGCTTGTAGATATTTCCTTGGACTGTGATGAGGATGC
Organism: Zootoca vivipara; assembly: GCF_965207765.1. Taxonomy (NCBI): domain Eukaryota; kingdom Metazoa; phylum Chordata; class Lepidosauria; order Squamata; family Lacertidae; genus Zootoca; species Zootoca vivipara. The sequence goes on along the minus strand of NC_142582.1, from coordinate 129,200,402 downwards.
TTACAATAACAATATCCCCACTGAAGCACCGGGGTTGCACTCCAGAATGGCAAAATGCAGACTATTCGTGCTTTGCAGGAGGAGGGTTTCAGAAGCATTGCTAGACTTTAGGTTTTTGCAGCTAAAGTGGTGCAACCAATCCACTACAGAAAGACATAACAGACTTTTTGAAAATAGGGAAGAGATGGGGAAATGAACTGAAAAGTGTGGGATGAATGAATGATCAGCAGGGAGACATGTAAACACCATGCAAGCAAATCTCGACGAATGCTCTTTGTCGTATCAACTCCCCACAAACAAATTAGCAGGAATAATCCTATATAATAATGTCCATGTTGTCCCTGCGTCCAGATGTCCCGTGTGTCCCTGGGTCACTGCGCATGTGCCCCAGGGATACAGGGATTGGACAGCAGAGACTGCGCGCGCGCACTCTCCCCCCACTCTGCCTCCTCCAACCGCCGCTCCCGCCGGAGCGGCGGTTGGAGGAGGCGGGGGGGGGGAAGAGTGCGCGCGTCCTTCCTGTCGGCGGCTGGGGGAGAGGAAGGAAGGAGGAGAAAGCGCCGCTTTCTCCTCCTCCGTTCCTGTCCCCCTGCCGCCGACAGCAAGGACGGGTCCCAGGGTTCGGAGAAGCGCTGCGCAAGCGCTTCTCCGAACCCTGGGATGTCTGCTTCCTGTCGGCGGCTGCGGGAGAGGAACGGAGGAGGAGAAAGCAGCGCTTTCTCCTCCTCCGTTCCTGTCCCCCTGCCGCCGACAGCAAGGACGGGTCCCAGGGTTCGGAGAAGCGCTGCGCAAGCGCTTCTCCGAACCCTGGGATGTCTGCTTCCTGTCGGCGGCTGCGGGAGAGGAACGGAGAAGGAAAAAGCAGCGCTTTCTCCTCCTCCGTTCCTGTCCCCCTGCCGCCGACAGCAAGGACAGGTCCCAGGGTTCGGAGAAGCGCTGCGCAAGCGCTTCTCCGAACCCCAGGATTCTAGCGCCCGTTATTGAACGGGCTGAAAACCACTAGTCCGTGTATAATCCATTCTCCACGTAAACTTTGCACTGCTCTGGGGAACGCGAAGGAGGACCACACAGAGAGACAATCTAATCTATAACAGGTTATAACCCACAATTTATTGACTGTATTTACTTAACGGATTTATGCTCTGCCTTTCAACAAGTTCCCAAGGTTGATTCGTTTGCGGGGAGGCTGTAAAACATTGTGAAAAACTAGTGTCGCCCCACGCATTTCCAGGACACTTTCCTTATTGCAAAAAGTCTGATTTTTTTGGGGGGGGGGACGGACGGACGGACATATTTGTTGTGCAAAATCAATTTAACATAAGAACATAAGGAGAGTTCTGCTGGATCAGGCCAAGCTAGCATGAACCTTCTGGCAGAAGGGGAGATCTTGCTATAGGGTGGCAATGACCAGGGCCGGAATAATCCTGGTCAGGCCACGCAGGAGAGCAAGAAGAACTCCATTTTGTATATTCAATTCTAAATCTCTCTGCCTCTGATAGAAAGCAAACGGGCACAGCATGTTTGCACATCTAATGCAAAGATCTAACCACACACAGCACTTCTAAGAAATTCTAGCATAAACCACAAGAGCAAGAGGATGCAGCCCACCGCAAATTCTAAGTAGAGCACAACCACAATTGTGCCTGTAAAATTCCACATAGACACGTGTATGAAGGTACCAGGTACATAACGCCACCTAGTAGAGTTGGGCGGGTGACTTTGCATCTTGGGGTGCTCTCTCTTGATTGGTTGATGAAGTACTGCAGAAAGGCTGATCTTCACTTCACTCTGTCAAAAAGGTATAAAAGCACTCTGTGTATGCCCATGGGTCGGGCAGAATGAGAAACTCATTCTCACTGCCACCATTTATTGCAATAAATGTTTTAATAAATCTGTTTTATAATATGTACAACTGCCTGAGATTTCGTCTGGTCAATTTGGGAAGCCAATCATCCATATTACATTTCTGGTGTCCTAACATTTCTTCTTTTAAAGCTGGGTGGGGGGGGGGTGTTTTCCAGCCTGGGGGCTTCTTTCCTAGTGGGCAGCTTTCTTAGGGCAACATGCCAATGGTGGGTGGGGCATCTAATAATAGTAGTAGTAGTAGTAATGATAATGATAATCATAATAATATACTTACAATAATCTCTAAGCAGTGTACAAGTGGCTTAATACAACAACAACAACAAAATCAAACCAGCAGTTAAAACTATAAAATCAAAATTTAGTTAAAATGCCTGCAAGATTTTTTGTTTTAAGTCTTCGGCAGCTGACAGAAGTTCAACAGGTAGTGACTCTTACCTTTGCATAGTAGGCTACAATTCAAAGTGTTGGTGCTGACCTTTAAAGCCTAAACGGCCTTGGTCCAGTATACGTACCTGAAGGAGCGTCTCCACCCCCACCGTTCTGCCTGGACACTGAGGTCCAGCTCTGAGAAGTGAAGTTACAGGGAACCAGGCAGAGGGCCTTCTCGGTAGTGGCACCTGCTCTGTGGAAAGCCCTCCCATCAGATGACAAAGAGAAAAACAACTACCAGACTTTTAGAAGACATCTGAAGGCAGCCCTGTTTAGGGAAGCTTTTAATATTTAATAGATTATGTTAATATTCTGTTGGAAGCCGTCCAGAGTGGCTGGGGAAACCTAGCCAGATGGGCGGGGTACAAATAAATTATTATTATTATTATTATTATTATTATTATTATTATTATTATTATTATAGCCTAGCCATGCAAAAGTCAGGGGTTTCTACTTACACCTCTCTCCATCCAAGCATTCAAGAGGCATTGTTCATAGAATCATAGAATTGTCGAGCTGGAAGGTACAATGCAAAAATCTCATCTAAAACGAAAGCATTCATGACAGATGGCCATCCAACTTCTGCTTAAAAACCTCCAAGGAAGGCAAGCAAAAAACCAGAGGGGTGGGGCTTGGGTTTCCCCCCTCATCCCCAGGCAGCCAGGTAAAAAGAGGGCTGGTGGGTCATATTTATCCTGTGGGGACTGAGGCTCACTGGACATTAAATGATGCCTGAGTGACGGATGACTCTCCCAAAGCGAATAAATAGCAAGGCATTTCTTTGGGGGCAAAATTTACAAATTGCAGCCGCAAAACCAGCCAGGGCAGCAATGGGCTGTTCATCAACTCCCCCATTTTCCAAGGCAACCTGTCGCGCGTTCTGATAGATGGACAGAAGACGACTGATGCTATCGGCCCGTTTGCTGAGGCAGAGACACTGAGTTACCTTCCTGTCAGCTTTGCCGCCTCATTGTTCTGAGTGAGGAGGACATTGCCTCTAGCCAGCAGGTTTCTTCAGCGGGTACCAAGCTCAGAGACCTGGCAATTAGAGGATGCGCTTGGCTCTGTCAAACACGGGTGGGTGTCTTAGATCAGGCATCCCCAAACTGCAGCCCTCCAGATGCTTTGGCCTACAACTCCCATGATCCCTAGCTAACAGGACCAGTGGTCAGGGACGATGGGAATTGTAGTCCAAAACATCTGAAGGGCTGAAGTTTGGGGATGCCTGCTGCCAGTCAGTGCAGGGGATATTGAGCCAGCTGGATTATCATTTGTAGTAGCAATAATCATGCTCCCTCTCGGGAGAAAAGCAATGACAAACCTAGACAGCTTCTTAAAAAGCAGAGACATTACCTTGCCTACAAAGGTCCGTATAGTTAAAGCTATGGTTTTCCCAGTAGTGATGTATGGAAGTGAGAGCTCGACCATAAAGAAGGCTGATCACCGAAGAATGGATGCTTTTGAATTATGGTGTTGGAGGAGACTCTTGACAGTTAAAGCAAATGACAGTTGCGGGAATAGTGCCCTAGAAATTGTAGGTACAATACTCGAAATACACGCGAGAAGGGTTGAGCAAGGGAAGTTTGGAACGCGAAGGTTGAGCTTGCAAGAGGAAGGAGGGAAAGATAAGAAAGTTGCTGTGCCTTGTGATTAAACCAGTAGAAACTAGGAGAAGAAAGTGCTGCCATTTTGGTACATAACTGCCCCTTTAAATAATAATATTGTAATAATATATATATAAGGTAAAGGTAAAGGTAAAGGGACCCCTGACCATTAGGTCCAGTTGTGACCGACTCTGGGGCTGCGCGCTCATCTCGCATTATTGGCCGAGGGAGCCGGCGTATAGCTTCCAGGTCATGTGGCCAGCATGACAAAGCCGCTTCTGGCGAACCAGAGCAGCACAGAGCTCACCCCGTCACAGGGATTCGAACCGCCGACCTTCTGATCAGCAAGCCCTAGGTTTAGTGGCTTAACCCACAGCGCCACCTGGGCCCCCTATATATATATATATATATATATATATATATATATATATATATTCACACACACACACACACACACACACACACACACACACACCATCTTGCTGTGTTTTCCCAGCCACTCTGGGCACCTTACAACGCAACAAAGCATCAAACATTACAAAATGACAACAACTACTATAATAACAACAATAATAGCAATAATAAACAGTTTACACTTATACTGAAATTAAAATAACCGCCACAACTAAACATTTAAGCAACATCAACCTGAGAAAAACAAAACATGAACCAAACAAAACAGGAACCTCCTTTTGCTTGTAAGTATATATATATATATATATATATATATATATATATATATATATATACTCTGTGTGTGTGTGTGTGTATGTGTGTGTGTGCTGGTGTGTTCCCCCCCCATATTTGCATACCCTCCAACATTTCTCTGATGAAAATAGGGGCATCCAGAATAATAATAATAATAATAATAATAATACCCCACCCATCTGACTGGGTTGCCCCAGCCACTCTGGGTGGCTTCCAACATATATAAAAACATAATAAAACATTAAACTTTTCAAAACTTCCCTATCCAGGGCTGCCTTCAGGTGTCTTCTAAAGTTTGCATGGTTACTTATCTCCTGGGTGTGTGTGTGTGTGTGTGTGTGATAACTCCATACCCTCGAACATTTCTCTGATGAAAATAGGGACATCCTGGGGGAAAGTGGGACATTCCCAGATCAAATTCGAACCTGGGATGCCTTGGGTGGGTGTGTCTGTATTTGATGTGCCCCCTCTCAGCTCCTTGCTGGTTAAGATGCTCTGGCAACATCCTGTTTGACCAGGGCCGGCCCAAGACATTTTGGCGCCTGAGGCGAACCATAAAATGGCGTCCCTTCCCTTCCCGCCAGGGAAGAAGGGGTGAGTGAAGATCTACATTGGGAACAAGGCAGGGAATAACAATCTACATCGGGATCTGCTGTCCTTGTGGATCCTTCCGCCTGAGGTGATCTTCTCACCTTGCCTCATGGCCCTGCCTTCGACTGACAATTGCTTTGTGGGTCCCTTTGGCATCCAATCTGAATCCAGAGGGTATTGGGTATTGAACCCCAATATTTCCCCAACAATAGGCTCTACCTTGAAATGTGGCAACTGCCAGGAACTCTGGACGTAAATTCCACACAAAATATATTGTTTTGTTTTATCTCACTTGTTTGATAAACTCAGAGGCTGTGAAAAGTAATGAGGATGAACATTGGAATGATTTATGGGAACTATCACGAAAATTATGAAAGCAGTAGAAGTATGAGATGATCAGACCCCCCCAGACCTCAGAACATGGCGAGAGACCTCCATTTTTTAAAAATAATTTGGCATAATATTTGGACTGTTTGATTACTGAATAATATGTATAATCTGGAATATTTAATATGGTTTGATTGGATTGTTAAAGTGGAAAATTTAATAAATAGTATTTTTTTTAAACTGCCTATATTCCTATGACCAGCACTGTGCCAATTATTCTTGTTCAAACTGCTATTATTCTTTTACTTATGCTGTACTGCCACCTTTTTATCACGTTGTCCCGACTTTAACGGGTTTCCTTTTATGTCCTTACGCAGCCAACTAAGTTCTCACATCTATTTTGTCCCTTTTTCTTTGTGCCTCAATAAACCGTTTAATCGGTCCAAGGTATAGCCGCGGGTCCGTTTGTGGTCCTTGCCCCCGGGTTCAAGCCTTATCCGCTGGGATGCACCTGTGAGTCTAGATTTGCAAAAAAAGAGAACACCCCACTTGCTTTTTCCTTTGTGGCGGCACATTCAAAGCGCTTGTTTCTTGGCTTAACAATTACCTCCATCTTTTCACAATCGTGCGCAGAGGCCAGGAGAGCTTTCGGCAAAAAAGACATTTGAAGCCTTATTCCTCCCTTCTCAACCAAAGCGCTGCTCAAAAGGGAAACGGCGACCGCAGAGCACATCCCCTGCATTGGACCCCTGTGGAATCTGGAAGAGAAGAAAAGCCAAGAAAATTACAGCGGCAAGTGGGAGACCTTATTTTAAAAGAGGAGATCAGAGAGATGGTAGTAGCAATGTCAGACCAAGACTTGTTACAGGTAGTTAGCCGTTTTAGTCTGAGTCGAAGCAAAATAAAAAAATTCCTTCAGTAGCACCTTAAAGACCAACTAAGTTTTTATTTTGGTATGAGCTTTCGTGTGCATGCACACTTCGTCAGATACACTTGAAACAGAAGCAACCAGACCCTTATATATATTCAGAGGGTGGGTGGGGGGTGATGGGAATGGGTGATGGGCTGTAAGAGTGGTAAACCTGTTGATGGCTGTTAACGACTGCTGATTACTGCAATAGGTCCTGCGAGACTTGGCCTGAAATCCCCACTCAGCTCAGTGTTGCCAAAATCAGGAAGAAGACCAAAATTTTGATAAGGAATGGGGGCAATCTATAATTGACCTTAAAAACCATTGGAAACAGTTAAAATTGTTCGTAGGATTTGAATAACACTTGTAGTTTAACGGTGAGTTTTGGATATAACGGAGATGTAAAAGATTCGGATTATTGTAAAAGACGCAGGAGGAAATGATTAATAATAGGACCCACAAAGGGGAGGAGGGAAGTCTAGGAGATTCGTTGGAATCTTGCTTTTATGTTGTATGTTTGTGATTGTAAAGTTTTAATTTGAAAAACCAAATAAAAATGTATTTATTTTTTTATAAAAAATAATGCAGCTCAGTGTTATCTAGGGAGGACTCCAAATACGCACAGTATTAAATCCCCTTCATGGATCAATGCCTTGTCGTGGCGAAGGGGCTTGAATAACTCGGAGAAGCTATGAGCTATGCCATGCAGGGCCACCCAAGATGGACAGGTCATAGTGGAGAGTTTTGACTAAACGTGATCCACCTGGAGAAGGAACTGGCAAGCCACTCCAGTATCCCTGCCAAGAAAACTCCATGGACAAAGACAACAGGCATATAAAAGTTATGACGCTGGAAGATGAGCCCCTCAGGTCGGAAGGCGTCCAACATGCTACTGAGGAAGAGCGGAGGACAAGTACAAGTAGATTCAGAGCTGATGAAGCGGCTGGGCCAAAGCCGAAAGGACGCTCAGTTGCGGATATGCCTGGAAGCGAAAGGAAAGTCCGATGCTGTAAAGAAAAATATTGCATAGGAACCTGGAATGTAAGAACCATGGATGGAGGTAAGCTGGATGTGGTCAAAAATGAGATGACAAGAATAAATATCGACATCCTGGGCATCAGTGAACTAAAATGGAAGGGAATGGGCGAATTCAGTTCGGGTGACTATCATATCTACTACTGTGGGCAAGAATCCTGTAGAAGAAATGGAGTGGCCCTCATAGTCAACAAAAGAGTGGCAAAAGCTGTAATGGGATGCAATCTCAAAAATGACAGAATGATCTCGATACGAATCCAAGGCAGACCTTTTAACATCACAGTAATCCAAGTTTATGCACCAACTACCGGTGCTGAAGAAAGTGAAATTGACCAATTCTATGAAGACCTACAACACCTTCTAGAAATGACACCAAAGAAGGATGTTCTTCTCATTACAGGGGATTGGAATGCTAAAGTAGGGAATCAAGAGATAAAAGGAATAACTGGCAAGTTTGGCCTTGGAGTTCAAAATGAAGCAGGGCAAAGGCTAATAGAGTTCTGTCAAGAGAACAAGCTGGTCATCACAAACACTCTCTTCCAACAACACAAGAGACGACTACACATGGATATCACCAAATGGGCAGCATCGAAATCAGATTGATTATATTCTCTGCAGCCAAAGATGGAGAAGCTCTATACAGTCAGCAAAAACAAGACCTGGAGCTGACTGTAACTCAGATCATCAGCTTCTTATAGCAAAATTCCAGCTTAAACTGAAGAAAGTAGGAAAAACCACTGGGCCAGTAAGATACAATCTGAATCAAATCCCTTATGAATACACAGTGGAAGTGAGGAACAGGTTTAAGGATTTAGATTTGGTGGACAGAGTGCCTGAAGAACTATGGATGGAGGCTCGTAACATTATACAGGAGGCAGCAACGAAAACCATCCCAAGGAAAAGGAAATGCAAGAAAGCAAAATGGCTGTCCAACGAGGCCTTACAAATAGCGGAGGAGAGGAGGCAAGCAAAATGCAAGGGAGATAGGGAAAGATACAGGAAACTGAATGCAGATTTCCAAAAAGCAGCAAGGAGAGACAAGAGGGTCTTCTTAAATGAGCAATGCAAAGAAATAGAGGAAAACAATAGAATGGGGAAAACCAGAGATCTGTTCAAGAAAATTGGAGATATGAAAGGAACATTTCGTACAAAGATTACCATAATCAAGGACAAAAGTGGTAAGGACCTAACAGAAGCAGAAGACATCAAGAAGAGGTGGCAAGAATACACAGAGGAATTATACCAGAAAGATATGGAGGTCTCGTACACCCCAGGTAGTGTGGTTGCTGACCTTGAGCCAGACATCTTGGAGAGTGAAGTCAAATGGGCCTTAGAAAGCACTGCTAATAACAAGGCCAGTGGAAGTGATGATATTCCAGCTGAACTATTTAAAATTTTAAAAGATGATGCTGTTAAGGTGCTACACCCAATATGCCAGCAAGTTTGGAAAACTCAGCAATGGCCAGAGGATTGGAGAAGATCAGTCTACATCCCAATTCCAAAGAAGGGCAGTGCCAAAGAATGCTCCAACTACCGCACAATTGCGCTCATTTCACACGCTAGCAAGGTTATGCTCAAAATTCTACAAGGCAGGCTTAGGCAGTATGTGGACCGAGAACTCCCAGAAGTGCAAGCTGGATTTCGAAAGGGCAGAGGAACCAGAGACCAAATAGCAAACATGCGCTGGATTATGGAGAAAGCTAGAGAGTTCCAGAAAAACGTCTACTTCTGCTTCATTGACTATGCAAAAGCCTTTGACTGTGTCGACCACAGCAAACTATGGCAAGTTCTTAAAGAAATGGGAGTGCCTGATCACCTCATCTGTCTCCTGAGAAATCTCTATGTGGGACAAGAAGCTACAGTTAGAACTGGATATGGAACAACTGATTGGTTCAAAATTGGGAAAGGAGTACGACAAGGTTGTATATTGTCTCCCTGCTTATTTAACTTATATGCAGAATTCATCATGCGAAAGGCTGGACTAGATGAATCCCAAGCCGGAATTAAGATTGCCGGAAGAAATATCAACAACCTCAGATATGCAGATGACACAACCTTGATGGCAGAAAGTGAGGAGGAATTAAAGAACCTTTTAATGAGGGTGAAAGATGAAGCTCAACATCAAAAAAACCAAGATCATGGCCACTGGTCCCATCACCTCCTGGCAAACAGAAGGGGAAGAAATGGAGGCAGTGAGAGATTTTACTTTCTTGGGCTCCTTGATCACTGCAGATGGTGACAGCAGTCACGAAATTAAAAGACGCCTGCTTCTTGGGAGAAAAGCAATGACAAACCTAGACAGCATCTTAAAAAGCAGAGACATCACCTTGCCGACAAAGGTCCGTATAGTTAAAGCTATGGTTTTCCCAGTAGTGATGTATGGAAGTGAGAGCTGGACCATAAAGAAGGCTGATCGCCGAAGAATTGATGCTTTTGAATTATGGTGCTGGAGGAGACTCTTGAGAGTCCCATGGACTGCAAGAAGATCAAACCTATCCATTCTTAAGGAAATCAGCCCTGAGTGCTCCCTGAAAGGACAGATCGTGAAGCTGAGGCTCCAATACTTTGGCCACCTCATGAGAAGAGAAGAATCCTTGGAAAAGACCCTGATGTTGGGAAAGATTGAGGGCACTAGGAGAAGGGGACGACAGAGGACAAGATGGTTGGACAGTGTTCTCGAAGCTACGAACATGAGTTTGACCAAACTGCGGGAGGCAGTGCAAGACAGGAGTGCCTGGCGTGCTATGGTCCATGGGGTCACGAAGAGTCGGAAACGACTAAACGACTAAACAACAACAATTAAATGCCAATATGGTTTGCAAGTGACACAGCAGACTCTCAAAGCGTCCCTGTTTTCCAGAATTTACATTCCTGGATTTACAGAAGCCGTCCTGGTTTCTGATTTGGTCCCTGAATGTCCCGCTTTTCCTTAGGACGTCCCTATTTTCATCAGGGGGTATGGAGTTATGCGACACCCCTGGGAGAAGAGAAGTAACTATACAACCTTTAGAAGACTTTTGCAGGCAGTCCTGTAGGGAAGTTTTTAAAAGTTTCATGTTTTACTATGATATGCTGGATGGAAGCTGCTGAGAGCGGCAGGGGCAACCCAGATGGGCGGTGTACAAATAATATGACGATGACGACGATGACTTAGGATGTCCCTATTTTCATCGGAGAAATGTTGGAGGGTATGGGACAGCATGCAGCAAAATGTTTAACCCAGTGGTTCTTCCTCAATGGTTCATGCAAACCTCCGTTTAAACCTTCAAAGGCTGAGGACCACAATACCCCATGGACCTCCTCTCCCCGTATGAACCGACCCAGACCCTGCGAAAGTCATCTGAGGCCCTTCTTTGTGTACCTCCTCCGTGAGAGGTCCAGAGGGTGGCAACACAAGGTCGGGCCTTTTCTGTGGTGGCTCCTGGTTTGTAGAATGCTCTCCCAGGGGAGGCTCGCCTGGTGCCTTCCTTTAATATCTTCAGGCAAAAACATTCCTCTAGAACCAGGTTTTGAGCTAATGAAACCATTTTTTAATTAAAATGTGTTTGTGGGAGGGGGAGTTGTTTGTTTTCTTTTTTTCATTCTGTGTTTTCATTCCTTGAGCCCTGATCACTATGGGGTCACAAGAGAAGGAGAAATAATAAATTATTGTTGTTATTGTTATTGTTATTATTAATATTCAAGACCACATAACACCGGTCTTGAAAGATCTACATTGGCTCCCAGTACGTTTCCGAGCACTGTTCAAAGTGTTGGTGCTGACCTTTAAAGCCCTAAATGGCCTCTGTCCAGTATACCTAAAGGAGCATCTCCACCCCCATCATTCTGCCTGGACACTGAGGTCCAGTACCGAGGGCCTTCTGGCGGTTCCCTCGTTGCGAGAAGCCAAGTTGCAGGGAACCAGGCAGAGGGCCTTCTCAGTGGTGGCGCCCGCCCTGTGGAACGCCCTCCCACCAGATGTCAAAGAGAAAAACAGCTACCAGATTTTTAGAAGACATCTGAAGGCAGCCCTGTTTAGGGAGGCTTTTAATGTTTAATAGATTTTTTTATTTCATTTTTCTGTTGGAAGCCGCCCAGAGTGGCTGGGGAAACCCAGCCAGAAGGCGGGGTATAAATAAATAAATAAATAAATAAATAAATAAATAAATAAATAATAACAATTCAAATAATAATACAGTGGAACCTCGGTTTATGAACACCTCGGTTTACGAATTTTCGGTTTACGAATGCCGCGGACCCATCTGGAACGGATTAATCCACTTTCCATTACTTTCAATGGGAAAGTTCGCTTCAGTTTATGAACGCTTCAGTTTATGAACAGACTTCCGGAACCAATTACACCCATGCTTCGGGTTAAGTACGCTTCAGTTTGAGTACTCCGCGGACCTGTCCGGAACGGATTAATCCACTTTCCATTACTTTCAATGGGAAAGTTCGCTTCAGTTTATGAACACTTCAGTTTAAGTACTCCGCGGATCGTCTGGAACAGATTAATCCACTTTCCATTACTTTCAATGCGACAGTTCGCTTCAGTTTATGAACGCTTCAGTTTATGAACAGACTTCCGGAACCAATTGTGTTCATAAACCGAGGTACCACTGTAATAATTAGGTCTCTTTCTCCAGGAGAAGTAACCAGAGGACAGATTTCAGCACATCAATTACCCTTTGTAGGATGTGCCAAAGTGTCTGCAATTTATTAGGAATCTAATTTCGCCAGCTAGTTGATTCCGTTTCCCTCTGAGAGCTCCGGAAGCCTGCTGGGCCTGATCCAATGAATGCTGGCACGATGCTCAGCAACGTTGATGGAGAAGAAATCTAAAGAGGAAACCGGTGCCCAAATCAGAACCGCTTTCTCTGGCCCTTTCTCTGGAGGCTGTGTCTTAGAATCACAGAGCTATAGAGCTGGCAGGTGTGGGATGTGATAGATAGCAGTCAAGTACAGCATTCCTTGTTTTCCTAGAGTGGACAAGCAGGGGGATGTTTGGACCAGCCAGTCGGAACTTCCTGTTTCCTCCTGGACTGGGACATACTTCCTCTTGCATGCGACTAGAGGTGGGTGTGACCTTACCTGTGCAGGTAACAAAAGCACAAGACACACAGCCCTCCTCCCCTTCTCTTCCATCTTCCTTTTGTCCTGTGAACTGCTGGACTGCCAGTCTGCATTCACTGGGATTATTCCCCCATATGGGGTAGATCCACATGTACATATTTGTCACTAAGTCTGCCTTCAGGGATCCAACTGTGAACTGAATGTGTGAGTAAACTACTTTTATATACTTTACATAAGACTGTGCTGTGTTTATTTTTTTAAGAGGGATATAAGGGAACTCACCAGGTCATTAATATTGAGAGGCTTAAACAAGCCTGCAACCAGCTATCTGCTGTACATTTAAAAGGGGAACGTTTAAAACTCTGCTAAGTTATAGAACTTGCTAGCGCAAGTTAGGTAAAGGGACCCCTGACCATTTGGTCTAGTTGTGACTGACTCTAGGGTTGTGACGCTCATCTCACGTTATTGGCCGAGGGAGCTGGCGTACAGCTTCCAGGTCATGTGGCCAGCATGACAAAGCCGCTTCCGGCGAACCAGAGCAGCACACGGAAACGTTGTTTACCTTCCCGCTGTAGTGGTACCTATTTATCTACTTGCACTTTGACATGCTTTTGAACTGCTAGGTTGGCAGGAGCTGGGACCAAGCAACGGGAGCTCACCCCGTCGCGGGGATTCGAACCACCAACCTTCTGATCGGCAAGCCCTAGGCTCTGTGGTTTAACCCACAGTGCCACCCACGTTCCACAGCACCATGTGCATCCACCAGCGCAAGTTAGGAAGGATATTAATAAACAATATAACCTCTCCTGCCTACCTGAACATTCCCACAGCAGGGACCCCAAGTGTCATCTAGTCCAACCCCCCACAATGCGGGAGATTCTGACTCAATGTCAGGAAGAGCTATTTGACACTTGGAAAGCGGTGGGCTCTCTTTCCCTGGAGGTTTTAAGCAGAGGTCAGGTGGCCATCTGTCAATTATGCTTTAGCTGAGATTCCTGCATGGCAGCGGGGTTGGACTAGTAGTTGAACCCTGGTGGTCCCTTCCATGATTCTACGATTCTTTGACAAGACGGCCTTGAAGCCACTCAAAGCATTTTGAAGTCTGCTATTTGTGGGATTCACTGCGGGCAGAAGTCACTAGGTTCAATTCCTATTAAAGTGGGGGGGGATTAGATAAATTCATACATTTAAAGAAGATTGGATAATGTTTATTGAATATATGGGGGGAAATTGTGTACACTTGAAAATGGTGGCAGCATTAAGATAATTTCAAAATGAACCATGGAAAGAGAAGAAGGGAAGTCATTGATATTTAACAACAACAACAACAATTTATTTACTCCCCCCCCCCCCCCGGCAATCTGGCTGGGTTTCCCCAGCCACTCTGGGGGGCTTCCAGCAAAATATTCAAAATACAATAAAACATCAGGATGTCTTCTAAAAGTCAGGTAGTTGTTTATTTCCTTGACACCTGACATTTTAAGGTTGTTTAAATGAATACTCTAAATTGTAAAACAGAAAATTTAGCAAAAATTATATATATATATTTAAAAAGAGGCTACTCTACTAGTCACAATGGCTCCGTGGAGCACTAGGATCAAGGGCAAGCCGACCACAGCTCTGCCAATCTCTCTCCCGGCCTAACCTACCTCGCAGGGTTGGTGTGAGGAAGAAAGGAAGTGCTCATGTACTTCACCGTAGAATCATAGAATCCTAGAGTTGGAAGAGACCACAAGGGCCATCCAGTCCAACCCCCTGCCAAGCAGGAAACACCATCAAAGCATTCCTGACATATGGACAGCAAGCCTCCGCTTAAAGACCTCCAAAGAAGGAGACTCCACCACACTCCTTGGCAGCAAATTCCACTGCCGAACAGCTCTTACTGTCAGGAAGTTCTTCCGTGTTTGATGGATGGCCAAAGCCCAACTGCAGCTCAGAAACAAGAGCTTTTAATATTGGGCATTGTTGCTATCCAGAGACTGCTTTCATTAGACTATAGACAATCTATTGTTTGACAGCCTGGGTTACTCTTGTCATATTATTTACTACCTAAATGAAATATTTCTATTGATTGCTTTCCGGGTGGTGGAGTACAGGCACTTCTCCACGCAGATCCAATGCGCTGGAAGAATTCCCGGAATGGTTGCTGTTTTAAGTCTGTTGTTGCAAGAAGCAAAATGCAGAGACTCTCGTGGCAACTTAAAGACGAACAAATTAAGGGCGGTGTAAGCCAGGCTTTATCAGCCTGGTACCCACCAGAAGTTTTGCAGGACTAACCTCACGACTGGACTACTGTAATGTTCTCTCTGCGGGGCTTCCCTTAGGGTTGATCCAGAAGGTGCGGCTGGCACAGAACACAGGTTATTAAAAGGATCACCTGGCTTTAGGATAAGGCTGCCATATGTACTGAATTTCCCAGACATAGCCGGGATTCATCCTTCGAAAATGGCATCCAGGCAGAATTTTCGTAAAACGGCTAAAATGTCCAGGGAAGCCCAGGCGTGTCAACAACTTTTGCGTCTGGGTTTTTGAAATATAGCCATCCTACTTTAGGATGGGAGAGAGGTCGTCTCTGGGAAGGAGTGGTGAGTGAAGAAGAAATGGAGAAGGAGAGAACTTGCCCAGGGGAATATGTTTTTAAGCAGAGGATGGGTGGGAATTCATCGGGTTTTTGTTTTTGTTTTAGTTGTGATTCCTGCATTGGCCTGTATGACCCTGCCTAGACTTTGTACGGTCATGTAGATCAGTGGACAGTAGCACTGCCAGGAGGAATGCTAAGCACTGCCAGGAGGGAGCCAGTGTGGCGTAGTGGTTAAGAGTGGTAGACTCGTAATCTGGGCAGCCGGGTTCGTGTCCCCGCTCTTCCACATGCAGCTGCTGGGTGAACTTGGGCTGGTCACACTTCTCTGAAGTCTCTCAGCCCCACCCACCTCACAGGGTGTCTGTTCTGGGGGAGGAAGGGAAAGGAGCTTGTTAGCCGCTTTGAGACTCCTTCGGGTAGTGATAAAGCGGGATATCAAATCCAAACTCTTCTTCTTCTTCTAAGAGGCAAGGGGGTGGCAGGAGGTGGCAATAATACATTACTATCAGACTTTGCAAAGCTGAATCAAGTTCATCAGTTCTGTTGAATTAATTAAATGAAATGGAGTCAGTCAGGGCCCTGTCCTTCCAGGCCAGGTAGAAAAAGGCTTCTTTCTTTCTTTCTTTCTTTCTTTCTTTCTTTCTTTCTTTCTTTCTTTCTTTCTTTCGCGATCCCTCGTAGCCGAGTAAGATTGTCTTCCATGAACACGGTTTTAGCAGTGAGTCCGTAATTGACTGTGGAGGCCAATTCTGGATCCACACGTCCTTCCACAGTGGGGACATAGGCTTCCAGGTGGGAGTTGATAACGGTGAAGGTTTGCCAAGCATGCCTTCCTCTTAACATGTTTCTCCCTTGCATCCTGAGTTCGGGTGTCTTCAAAGTCCATGATACCTTTGGTAAAGGCTGTTCTCCCATTGGAGCGCTCGCAGGTCAGTGTTTCCCAGTTGTCAATGTTTATACTATATCTCTATCTATCTATCTATCTATCTATCTATCTATCTATCTATCTATCATCTATCTATCTATCATCTATCATCATCTATCTCTATCTCTATCTATCTATCTATCATCTATCTATCATCTATCTATCTATCTATCTATCTATCTATCTATCATCTATCTATCTATCTATCTATCTATCTATCTATCTATCTATCTTATATCTAGATTTGCCTTGAGTGAGTCTCTAAACCTCTTTTGTTGACCACCAGCATTACACTTCCCATTTTTAAGTTCAGAATAGAGTAGTTGCTTTGAAAGACGATAATCAGGCATCTGCACAACATGACTAGTCCAACGAAGTTGAGCAGCTCTTCCAGGAATCACAGCCAACTTAAACGAGCGGAGGCACTTTCCAGGCAAAGCCAAATAATATTTGGTAGGCTGAATAAGTTTGGGAGCCTCTGCTCCTATGGCTTTCTCCCCACTTCTGTCTCATCTCTCCCCCTTTAGCTGCACACATTTTAAGCCTGCCTTTTGGAAAAGAAGATTTGGAAATAATTGCACAATCAATAGCACATGTTCTCCCTCCACTGTCAGAAGCTGTATCTTGCGCATCGCAAGGCGGGGAGGGGGAAAGAATCCTGTTGCACTGTGCATCTTGCTTGCAGTGGCTGGTTGGCCACTGTGAGAACAGGATATTGGAATAGATGGTTCTTTGGCCTGATCCAGCCCCCAGGCTCTTCTGATGTTCTTAAGCCCGAGTCCATGCCCCATTCATTGTGTGTGTGCTTGTGCGCAAGCTTGGAGTCAGCTCTCCCTTGTGAAACTGGGCTGCTGGTGATTTATGCTATAATTAAATCCCTGGCAAGGCAGCAATTTATTACCGGCCCGGCGACGTCGGCACTGATATAATTGAGTTATCGCCCGGTGATTTACAATAACGAAGCCGTCCCCTCCAAGATCAGGGGAACACATTTTGCGGAGAGATTATGGTAACAGGAACCTTGATTAAAATGTCTCCAAGGGGGAAAGAAGGCCCATGGCCACGGAAAGCTTTAAATCATCACCAGAGATTCCCTCTTGGTCGGGCAGAGAAGGAATCCCAATGAATTTCATTCAGTTCCTGTAATGCAGCTGCCTTTTCCGTGAGATGGACAGAGGTGGATGCTCTTCAGGAAACCTGGGGACCTGATAAGGAGCAAGGACCCCCCAGGAGACCATACTGAAGATTGGATTAAGAAACATAAGGCACTCCCTTATATCATGTCCATATCTGTCCATATAAGCCTAGCCTTTGCCAACCTGATGCCAGATGCATTGGATTATAACTCCTAACAGCCCTGACTGGCATGTCATAGAATCACAGAGTTGTAGAGTTGGAAGGGACCCCAAGGGTCATCTAGTCAAACCCCCTGCAATGCAGGAATCACAGCTAAAGCCTCCATGTCAGATGACCATCCAACCTCTGCTTAAAAGGAAGGAGAGTCCACCACCTCCCAGGGGAGGCCGTTCCACTGTCGAACAGCTCTTGCTCTTAGAAAGTTCTTCCTGATCTTTAGTTGGAATCTCCTTCCCTGCAATTTGAAGCCATGGGTTTGAGTCCTACCCTCTGGAGCAGGAGAAAACAAGCTTGCTCCATCCTCCATGTGACAGCCCTTGAGATATCTGAAGATGGCCATCCCATATCCTTTCAGTCTCCTCTTTTTGCAGGCTAAACATACCCAGCTCCTTCAACCATTCCTCATCAGGCTTGATTTCCAGACCCTTGATTATCTTGGTTTCGCTCCTCTGCACACCTTCCAGCTTATCAACATCCTTCTTAAATCGTACTGCCCAGAGTTGGACACAGGACTTCAGGTATAGTCTGACCGAGGCAGGGCCGGCCCTAGGGCAAGGCTGGGTGGCGCAATGCACCAGGGCGCCAGGGGGCGCCGCACTGCGCCCGCCAGACATCCCGGCCCCCCTCCAGCTCGCCCTGCTCCTTGTCTCCCTCCCGCCCGCCCGCTGTGGCTTTGAGTCCCGGCCTCAGCCTGGCGGGTCGGGGGCATGAGAAGGACAAGCCAGGCGTTGCGCGGCACTGCCCCCCCCAGCAGAGGCCTCCGCGCAGGAGGAGGAAGCGCCGGTGCCCCGGAGGACAACCAAGCAGCCCGACCCACCCGCTGCGGCGCCCCTGAGCCCGGCCCACCCTCAGCGCTCGGCCCGGCCCACCCATGACATGTCCCTCCTCTGCGTCTGTGGTGAGTTGGGGTGGGGCGGTGGTGGAGGGACCTTTGCGCCACGGCGCTCGATGTGGTTAAGACGGGCCTGGACCGAGGCCGCAATTGTAGTCTCGGACTCTTCGGAAGATAAGGACTCACTCCTTTCCCCTCTTCTGCTCTCAGCTTGCTGCTGCTTCTCTCCTGGAAATGCTGCAGCTCACTAGCAGAGCATCTGCTTTGCTTGCAGGATCAGTCCCCAGCATCTCCACACAGAGCTTGAAACCCCGGAGAACTGCTGCCAGTCAGTGTAAGGAAGGCTGAGCAAGATGGGCCAATGGTCAGACTCAGTATAAGGCAGCCACCTGCTTCCAGTTAGCGTCGCCTGTAATTTGGTGCTGGGATCTGAAGCCAAGTGCAGGGCAGGGCAGGTGAATGTTTCGCCACCAGGAGGAGCAGGATCCCAGTTTTTCTGCTAAGATACAGAGCAGACCAGGGAACAGACAGATCTTGCTCTGTTAAGCTGGCTGCTGCTGCTTCACTCATTGCAAATTTGCACAAGTGCGTTGATGGCAGTTTTGCAACAACAACAATTCAGAATTAAGGTATCTGCTTTGTCTCTTAGAAAATAACCCCAGAACCCTAATGGATCAGGCCAATGGCCCATCCAGTCCAGCATCCTGTTCTCAAAGTGGCCAACCAGATGCCCGTGGGAAAGCTGAAAGCAGGATTCGAATACAAGAGCAACTCTCGCCTTCTGCGGTTTCCAGCAACTGGTGTTCAGAAACATAGATAGATAGATAGATAGATAGATAGATAGATAGATAATCTTTATTGTCATTGTCCCATACAGAACAACTTGAGAGTCCCATGGACTGCAAGTGAGAGTTGGACCATAAAGAAGGCTGATCGCCGACGAATTGATGCTTTTGAATTATGGTGCTGGAGGAGACTCTTGAGAGTCCCATGGACTGCAAGAAGATCAAACCTCTCCATTCTGAAGGAAATCAGCCCTGAGTGCTCACTGGAAGGACAGATTGTGAAGCTGAGGCTCCAATACTTTGGCCACCTCATGAGAAGAGAAGACTCCCTGGAAAAGACCCTGATGTTGGGAAAGATTGAGGGCATTAGGAGATGGGGACGACAGAGGACGAGATGGTCGGACAGTGTTCTCGAAGCCACCAACATGAGTCTGACCAAACTGTGGGAGGCAGTGGAAGACAGGAGTGCCTGGTGTGCTCTGGTCCATGGGGTCACGAAGAGTCAGACACGACTAAACAACAACAACAGTCCTAGTCTTC
Source organism: Zootoca vivipara (assembly GCF_965207765.1). Taxonomy (NCBI): domain Eukaryota; kingdom Metazoa; phylum Chordata; class Lepidosauria; order Squamata; family Lacertidae; genus Zootoca; species Zootoca vivipara. The sequence continues at coordinate 129,180,861 of NC_142582.1, read as the reverse complement.
ATAACCCTGTACAGAAGGCAGAACTTCATAACCCTGTTCATAACTTCATAACTTCATAACCCTGTTCCAGAAGGCAGAAGCTGAAAGAGATCATTTCCGGGGTGTGCACTATCCTGCGCTATCTCTGCAGCTTTCTTATGGCACCTGGAAGCATGGATTTGATCCAAGGTGGGAAGAGTGCACCCAGTTATTCTCTCCGCAGTCTTTGCAACCCTGGACAGCGTTGTTTTTTCCCTGGCCGTGCAGCTCCCGAACCACACACACTAATTGTGGAGGCAGAGCACAGCATCCAACATGGCAAGCGGTACAGTCTGTTCAGACTATGAAGCCCGAGTGCAGGGACTGCCTGACTGCTGTGCTTGTAAGTTGCTCCTTCTTGACTAAAGAGCAAGGTAAACAAGCTCTAAATAAACAAACAGGTCTCCTATGGGCCCCACCATAGCTCACGTTCTCTGTTCTCTTGGTTTTGATTGCGCACATCGTTAGCACTGTTCAGCAGAATCCCTGATCTGGACCTTAGCCAAAAAGGTTGCACTCTGGAAAAAGTGTCAGAGATGGCTGGTTTATTCCCATTAAACTTAAAACAAATGCCTGTGTCCCTGGAGGACCCTGGAAACTCTCATTCCTGAACATTTCACCTGGCTGCCCAAGGCGTCGGAATGCTGGACTGCCCTGAACTCATAAGAAAAGCCCTGCGGGATCAGGCCAGTGGCCTATCTAGTTCAGCATCTGGTTTTCGCTGTGGTTAATCAGATGCCCAATGAGCAGGCAATGAGACAGTGCCTGCCTGATGTGTAACCAGAGATAGCTCCAAGGCAGGGGTAGGTGCCACCACACCAAAGGCCCAGCAGAGGGTATCTGCTGGAGGCCCTCACCTGCAGAGGGCAGTGATCGACTGGGTATATAAGCGGTCCGGAGGTGTATGCTAGAACCAGCATCTTGAGCTTAGCTTGGCAACTAATCTGCAGCCAGTGCAATTCTTTCAGCAGTGGCGTAACATGGAGGTGACAGTCTGCCCTAGTGGTTACAACTTCCAGGCCAACTTCAAGGGCAGCCCCACATAGATCACATTCCAGTAATCCAGCCTGGAAGAGAAAGCTAAACTGGTATGACCTAGGACAGGCATCTCCAAACTGCGGCCCTCCAGATGTTTTGGCCTACAACTCCCATGATCCCTAGCTAACAGGACTAGTGGACAGGGAAGGTGGGAATTGTAGTCCAAAACATCTGGAGGGCCGAAATTTGGGGATGCCTGCTCTAGGATAAGGAGCTATCTCCCAGGCAGGCTGATGGGGAGATGTTTTATCGGTTGCTGAGAAATGTCATAGCAGCATTGCTGCAGCCGGTGTTCAGGCATCTTGGCTCTCCTCGTCATCCACAGGTGCAAAGCAATCTGTTTCACCAAAGCACAGATCCAGGCCTAACAGGGTATAAAATGTTACGGGCTCAGCAGAGAGGATTCAGCCACAACAAATGTTTGTGGCACTCCTTTGCTGGAAGAGTTGCCAGCGGCCCTCGATTAATGGCCTTTGCAAAACACACGCAGGGCTTGCAAGGACAACTGCCTGCAAATCATTCCTTACGGGCAAAGCACAGAGAGAAAAGTTTATTAAAAGCTGTCTCGTTTCTCAGAATGGCAGCAAGGAGACCTGCTTCCAAACCCCTCTGGATCCAGGCACAGACATTTTTTTGGGGGGACTTTCCAGATTTTGTCAGCTGCTGGATCCAATAGCAAATTAAGGCTCTGTCTACACATGCACAGAGTAGACTGGATAGGAGTTGGTGCGCCTCTCAAGTAGTTAAATCCAGCAAGGCAAATCTTCTTCTTTTGTTGGAATAACTACTTATTGGGTTTTATAAACAATAATCATTGGAATAGTAGATGATACAAACAAATGGGCCACGTCTTCCCATGTCACTTGTTTATCACCAAAAATTGCACAATACATTTGCAGTAATGTCCATGACATATAGCTCCTTATTGATGGTCAATGTGTAAATTTTTGGTTTGTGAATTGGTTTAAACAAAGACAAAGGGAAAGCAAGATAGAACGGAGCTAACAGACAACATTCAACAACACATTATATAAATGCTTAATCGGAATCTCTTGGGGCTGTGCTTACATTGAGTTGAGTAATAGTTTCTCCCCCCCCCTAAGGTTACCCATAAAAGAACATAAAGCAATGGTATATTGATGAACGTGAGATTACTTCAAGGGAAGTAATAGTACCACTGTATTCTGCTCTGGTCAGACCTGGAGTACTGTGTCCAGTTCTGGGCACCACAGTTCAAGAAGGATACTGACAAGCTGGAACGTGTCCAGAAGAGGGCAACCAAAATGGTCAAAGGCCTGGAAACGATGCCTTATGGGGAACAGCTTAGGGAGCTGGGTATGTTTAGCCTGGAGAAGAGAAGGTTAAGGGGCGATATGGTAGCCATGTTCAAATATATAAAAGGCTGTTTTCTGCTGCTCCAGAGAAGCGGACACGGAACAATGGATTCAAACTACAAGAAAGAAGATTCCACCTAAACATTAGGAAGAACTTCCTGACAGTAAGAGCTGTTCGGCAGTGGAATTTGCTACCAAGGAGTGTGGTGGAGTCTCCTTCTTTGGAGGTCTTTAAGCAGAGGCTTGACAGGCATATGTCAAGAATGCTTTGATGGTGTTTCCTGCTTGGCAGGGGGTTGGACTGGATGGCCCTTGTGGTCTCTTCCAACTCTATGATTCTATGAGATGGGGATTTCAAAATGAAGATAACAATTTATGTCTAAATTTAAATTTAGATCAACCAGATTGAGCCAAATGCTGATGTTGAGGGATGTTCATTTTCTGGAATGCTGGCATATGTTCTGATATTAAACCACACTGGGGTAAAGCCATCTTTCTCGATCTGTTCACATGTCAAGCATAGTTTATTTGTTAATCTCTCAAGGAAGGCTGTCTCTCAAACTGCTTTGTCTACCATTATGCCGGAAAGGTCTTTCTAGCCTCTGGTTATGTTGTGTCTCAACACTTGCAATAAATGGGTTATTGATTCTTTATTATGTAAATCCTGCTTCTTGTCATGAAATATATTTAGTAAAGCTAATTCTGGTTTGACTGTTATTTTATTAATTCCTGGAATATCGAATTCCAGAAAGGCTGGATTTTTGTACATTCCCACCACATGTGGAGATATGTACCAGTTGTGGCAACGCAAGCCTTCTCAGGCCTTAGGAAGGCTAGCTGGCCCCTCTGAGGAGCTGCTTGCTCTTTTAAAGAACAATTGCCCTGTTCTGTATCTAACCACTGGTTCTTACACCCGTTAAAGGATGAGTTATGAGGTGTCCTCCAAACTGGAGGAGTCCTGTAAGGCCACCTATTTGGGCCTGGATGTTCCAGGAGCAAAGGCTCTCATTGAAGCACAGGATCAGTATAAACGGGCAAGATTTGCAATCGCGAAAGAAAGAAGTGAACTTCCACCTCCAGAGGTTGGATGGTCATCTGTCATGGATGCTTTAGCTGAGATTCCTGCATCGCTGGAGGTTGGGACCTCTGCAATTCTAGGATTCTTTGTTCCTAAATGATCTGGAGTCAACAGTGGGCAGTTAGGTGGCCATGTTTGAGGGTGACACCAAGGCGGCAAGCACTGAATCAGGCTGCTGTGAGCTCCAGAAGACTTTCTCCAATGTGAAGGAATGGACAACCTTCTCCACACGAAGCCGATGCTGTGCCTCTGAGCTGCAGCCCTGTTATGTACTGAGCTGAATCATAGAACAATAGGATCCAGAATCAGCGGTCTGATTGGTCCGCAGGAGCCACCCAATCCAACTCCAGGTGGAAGTGAATCCGCAACCTGATTGGCCTGCAGGAGCAGCCAATCAGGCTGCTGGCAGAAGTCAATCCACAAACTGATTGGCCCACAGGTGTAGCCCTGAAGTAGCCAATCAGGCAAAGCCCATTGTGTAAATAATGTATATAAGCAGATGGTTTTGGGAAAAGGGATTCTTCTCTTCTTCTCCTTGATGACTACGAGCTGAATAAAGAGCATGAAATTCACTCTCGACTCCGAGTATATTTCAAGCCCTTTCCCTGCCTTGCCAAAACTTACGACACGTGTTAAAAATGAAAGGGAGCAGGCAATGATTTGTTCACAGAATGAGGTTGCATTCATTAGAAATGCTCGTGTTTCTGGAAATAACTATGTTGAGATCCTTGTAGCATTTCGCTTGGCTATCAAGTGCAAGCCGCACATATTCCTCGGCAACTGCATCCTGTTAAAAGGCAATGATATCATTCACCTGGGTTGCTTGCTACACAGGCAGAATTCGCTGGCCATGCTGCTGCGGATATTTCTGCTCCCCTTTGCATCAGAACGTAGCACAAGAGTCCCTCCCTTCCCTGCGCTTGGTCCATTGCCCACCCGCAGCATGAAAACTGCTTCTGCTAACATTTCTGACTCTCCCGCTTAGTGGAGATGTCAGTCACTTGGAATGTTTCCATTTTCACGAGTCCCTCGTTCTGCTTACACAGAGTTTCTTCGAGGGGAGCAGCCCTGAGGATGTTCCTCAACTCGGTTCTTTCGAAGACAAGAAAAAGTTCACAGCCCCATTGGTTCACAAACATAGGAGTCTTCCATCTACTACAGCATTGTCCCTACTGATGGGTCGTAGCTCTACAAAGGTTCAGGCAGGGAACCCTCCTAGTCCCCTACAGACATGTCAGGATTGAACCTGGGACTTTCTACATGCAAGGCAGATGCTCTGCCACTGAACTATGGCCCTAGAATGGAAGGTGATTCCGAAGGCCCATCTGTCACGGTCCGGTCGGCGGGCGTCAGGACCAGAGGCAAGATGGTGGTGAAGAAGCAGGGTCGAGGAGCAAGGCAGAGGCGAAGGTCCACGGGGCACGAAGCAAGGCGAAGGCGAAGCAAGGGTCCAAGGAGAAAGGAGCAAGGCGAAGGATCCAGGAACAAGAAGCAAGGCGAAGGTCCACGGGGCAGGAGCTAGGTGACAGCGAGGCAGGGGTCCAAGAAGCACGGCGGCAACAAGGCAAGGGTCCAAGGAGCAGGAGGCCAGATGCAACCAGGCAGGGATAGCGTTGCTGTGGCAAAGAGCTGAAGGGAAATGCTGGGCTTTTATCCCTCCCAGCTCCTGCCACCAGGTGCAGTGAGATCTCAAGTGGCCTCACCTGGGTGACTACTCCTTGCCTCTCCAAAACAAGCTGAGGACTTCACCTGTGTGGCCACGCCTTGCTTCTCCAGCACAAGCTGAGGCATGCCCCAGTCCTGCAAAGCACTACAGGCCCCAGAGCCTGACTCCTGCCCATACTCCTGACACCATCTAGCCCAGAATCCTGCTCTCACAGTGGCTGAGATGCCTACGGAAAGCCTGAAAGCAGGACCTGAGCAGAACAGCATTTTACCAATTTGTGATTCACAGTAACTGGTATTCAAAGGGATATGGCTTCCATCCCTGGAGGAAGGATGCATTAGTCATAAGCAATGGCTGTTAATAGGTTACCCACTGTCAGGAGTCAGACGCAGGTCGGCAGTAAGGAAGCCGATCTCCATTGCCGGTTAATGAACATACAACTCGGCCTAGTGGTCTTGGCAACGCTCCCCGGTGGGTCTTGCCCCATGGAGCAGTTGCCAGGGCTGAAGGTCCCCGTCTTCCACCCTCTCCAAGGCTCTTCCTCTCCCAAGCAGTCTCAAATTGCATCTGCATTCCCCTGGGCCTCTGTTCTGCTGTTCTCATGACTCTGCAAATTCTTGGAGACCAGTGGGGAGGGGAGCTGGGCGCAGCAGGAGAGGGAGACCCCCCCTGGATTCTTCAGCAGTCTCTCAACCCCCCTCCTCTGCTTCAGCCTCAGAGTCGGAACTGCTCTCTGTCACCAGCTCTTCCTGCTCACCAAACCCTGTTGCCCCTTTGGAATCCGGCACCTCTCCCAATCTTCTCCCTCTGACCTCTCCTCGGTGTCCCACCACCAACCCCCCAGCTCTGAGCCTTGTTCCTCTAGGGTTTCCCTTGGGGGTTCCCCGGCTGGTGCCACCCAGCACTTCTTGTCATCCAGCCATGACGTCATCCATTTGTCTAATGAACAACAACACCTGGAGACCCAGAGTTTTGTGACTCCTGATGTACAGGAAAAAAATTGTTTTGTTAAACTAAATCCTTACACAGTGTTTCAATACAAACAGATAACAATCCTAAAAGGAAGCCTAGGTTGACGTCTCCCGTCCCCCCCCAAAAGCAGACACAATGGCGACAGCCAAGGGGCTGTTGACATTCTTAAGGAGTCTCCGAATGTCGCCTCCAAATGGATTGCCATGTCCTGGCTGCACTTCCTTGTGGCTTGGACAAGAGCCACATGAGCAATTCTGCAGGATGAGTTTCTTCTACCTTATTATGACCGCCGATATTTATATATGCCCAGCATGTCTACGGAAGGAAAAGAAGAGACCCCAGAACAGGAGGGCTTGGAAATGACTTGGAACTTTGCAGCTTGCTCCTCATCCTGTGTCGTTATAACCTTCGGGTGCATCTCCTTCCCTTCCCCTTGTGCTCCAAAGGGTAGGACTCGAACCCATGGCTTCAAGTTACAAGAAAGGAGATTCCGGCTAAAGATCAGGAATAACTTTCTGACAGTAAGAGCTGTTCGACAGGGGAATGGTCTCCCTCAGAAGGTGGTGGACTCTCCTTCCTTGGAGGTTTTCAAGCAGAGGCTGGATGGACACCTGCCATGGATGCTTTAGCGGAGACTCCTGCATTGCAGGGGGTTGGACTAGATGACCCTTCCAACTACGATTCTATTGTCTACACAGATTGGCAGCAGCGCTCCTGGGTATCGTACAGGGGGTATCGCTGAGCCTTACCTTTCATACAAACCGCACCCAGCCGGAGCCTTAAAGTGAAGCAGAGTTAAAACTTTCAGCTGCATATTAAAAGCCATTAAAAGCCACATGGAAAAGAGACGTCTTTGCTGCCTGCCTAAAATCAATCTGGGATGAGGTCTGGTTGATGGTGTGGCTTATTGTTTTTAGGGATGCTAATTATCCCAAACTGGGCGGCGCGCGAAATCAATCAAACCCTCTCACCTAGCTCAGCATAAAACCGAGAGGTCAGCAGAATCTTTGGGAGGCTCTTGGGCCAATGACAAGCTCGTTCAAAGCCCAGCTCAGGGAAAAGGAGTTTGGCGTTTCATTAGCCGGCTAATGCCTGTGCAGTCCTTTGATGCTGCTTCGAGATGCTAAGCTGGCAACAGTCAGTGGGGACGTAATGATTGCACCTTGGGCCGCTAAGTAGCATTTTGATCATAATTGCTTTTCTTCCCTTCTGCTGATACGGAGGATCTGATTGTTGGACCGTCCAGTGGTCCTTTACCTTAAAAAATAAATGAAAAATCTGCCATGCACCCAGAATAAGAAAATGTGGAGATATGGGGAAGCAGGTTTCTATCAATTTCATGGGCCAAAAAGCTGGGGTCCCACCTCAGCAAAGGCTGTGTGGATGGAGGGCTTGACATTTCATGGCATCAGAGAATTGGAAAGGATCCCAAGGGTCATCTAGTCCAGCCCCTGCTATGCAGGAATCTCTACACGCGGTCCCCAACCCAATTTGAAACCAGGAATGTCCCCTGTCTAAAACCCAGGAGATGCACTGTCAGTCAGCATGACCTATTTCATTCCTACACTGGAAGGAGGTGGGTGGCACTGTGATCTAAACCTCCGAGCCTCTTGGGGTTGCCGATCGGAAGGTAGGCGGTTTGAATCCCCACAACGGGTCGAGCTCCCGTTGCTCTGTCCCAGCTCCTGCCAACCTAGCAGTTCGAAAGCATGCCAGTGCAAGTAGATAAATAGGTACCGCTGCAGCAGGAAGGTAAACGGTGTTTCTGTGAAATTTGGTTTCCGTCACGGTGTTCTGTTGCGCCAGAAGCGGTTTAGTCTTGCTGGCCACATGAGCTGGGAAGCTGTCTGCGGACAAACGCTGGCTCCCTCGGCCAAAAATGGAGAGGAGTGGCCAAATTTAGCTGTCCAGGGGTCCTTTACCTTTACTTCAGGAAAGTTACAAGCAGGACCCTGAGTACAGCAGCTCCCTCCCCAAAACGATGGTGCCAACAAATGCTTTCCTTTCCAAATAATTCTGGGATGTGTAGTTTGTTAAGGGTGCTGGGAATTGCAGTTCTGTGAGGGGTGGACGTCAGGTTGGGGAGAAGCCATGTGGCCTTTCCCAATTTGACCACCCCCAAATGGGCTACAAAATGGCGAGGTTCACCCACCACCCTGAAAAGTCTGAGGATGCCAGACTTGTCACATGGCAGCCTGGGCGCCCATCCTTCGCTGCTTTCCACTACAAATACCCCGTTCATTTCCCCCCACAAGATAGAATGTTGTAACTCTTGGAAGATAGCCTCTGAACAAAGAGAGGCTTGTCCAAATGCCCAAGGCAATTTTTACTCAAGTGACAGAATTGAGCTGTTATTGGATGGACTGTGCACTGCCCTGAAGGACCTGGCAGATCACTTTATTGCTAGATCTGTCCCCGGTATTTGACAGGTGCTTGTGTGCTTCAAAAAGTCGAGAGGACCCAGCCTTTGAAAGACAATGCATGATGTTAATTACATGCCTTGTGGACTGCTGTAGGTTAGTCCAGGGTTAGACTTTGGTAACATGGTGCTCTGGGCGGGAAGAAATTTTGGCGCTCCCCTAAATATTTCTGATTTTGCATGCCCTCTTCCCTTCCATTCTGTGCATGCTTTCAAGTGTGCTATGCCATAGCTGCGACAACTCAATCGCCCATCTCAACTGGGCCTGAGTAGGTACCCGTATAAATATAGGGTTTTAAAAATATTATTATTATTATTATTATTATTATTATTATTATTATTATTATTATTTTGAGCTTCTTTAGCTCAGCACCCTGTGCGGGATAATTGCCTGCACCTCCCTAAATCTGGCACTGTCTAGCCTTTCCACTTACAACAATGGTGATAATTTTTCTTCTTAACCTGAGGGCCACATTTTCTACTGTGTAACCTTCGAGGGGCCACATGCAGTTGATGGGTAGGGCAATGAATATGCAATTTACTTCTGCACAGTAGACTATTTTGTGCACAGTTGTCTATATCTTCCATTCAGCCAAACAAGAGTGGCTGGGGAAACCAAATAAATTTTTTATTATTATTATTATTATTATTATTATTATTATTATTATTATTATTATTATCAATATCAGGGACCCAGGTGGCGCTGTGGTTAAACCACTGAGCCTAGGGCTTGCTGATCAGAAGGTTGGCGGTTCGAATCCCTGTGACGGGGTGAGCTCCCGTTGCTTGGTCCCAGCTCCTGCCAACCTAGCAGTTTGAAAGCACGTCAAAATGCAAGTAGATAAATAGGAACCGCTACAGCGGGAAGGTAAACGGCGTTTCCGTGTGCTGCTCTGGTTCGCCAGAAGCGGCTTTGTCATGCTTGCCACATGACCTGGAAGCTGTACGCCGGCTCCCTCGGCCAATAATGCGAGATGAGCGCACAACCCCAGAGTCGGTCACGACTGGTCAGGGGTCCATTTACCTTTTATTATCAATATCAGAGTTCAAGGCATGGACACCAGCTCCATGGGTCTGAGCCCTTTTGGTCCCCTTTATATTTGGGGGGCTGGTGCTGCCCCCCCCCAAGTCCAAAAAGCACAGATACTCATTTTCCTCCTCCTGCTGCTGCAGCAGAGGTTTGTAGCAGCCTCCTGCCAGTGGTGGCACCAAGAGGAGGAGATGCCAGCCATTGACGCTGCACGGCCGCCACGTTTGGCCCCTCTTGATGTCCCGACACCACATGCGCAATGTGCCCCCCCCATTGCCCTCGCAAGCTGGCACCTCTGGTTCAAGGGCACATTCCAGTTAGGTAATGTCGTGGATTGGTTGGACGCAGAGGAATGGTGGGAGGAACCAGCTGGGGAACCCCCAGGGGAAGAAGGTTCAAAGCCCAGGAGGTGGTGGTGGGACAACGAAGAGAAGTCAGAGGGAGAAGATGGGGAGGAGGTGTCAGTAGCTGGAGAGCTAACAGGGCTTAGTGAGCTGAGAGAGTCTGTGGCAGAGAGAAGTCCAGAATCAGAGGTAGAAGCTGAAGCAGGAGACAAAGGAGGCCAAGAGGCAGAGATGAGTCAGGCTGGTGAAGAAGCCAGAGGGCCTCCCCCTCCTGCTGTAACAAGCACCCTTCCTGGATGTCTCTCAGAACCGGAAGAGGTATGAAGAGGGCAGAGGAGAGGTTGGCTTCACGCAGGCACAGTCTCTGATTGCTTGGAAGAAACCCGGGAAAGGAGGAGACATGGACAGCTCTGGGGAGGCATGGACTTTTAGCCTTGGCAACTGATTCATGGGGCAAGACCTATGGGGGATGAGCTGCTGCGCTCATTCGGCCCGACACTCCACCAAGTCTGTGCCGATCCTGTTCTTGCTGATAAAGAGTTAACTCCAATGTGCCTGGTGTGATATACAGCTGGCTCACTTCTGTCAGGTAAGAACAGTCAAGGATGGGGAGCAGAGGCAGCGAGTGGCGTGACCTTGGGAAAGAAAGTGTGGCTAAGCAGAGAGTGTGTCCTGGGGACAGTCAAGAGAACCAGAGAAAGAGGGCTGGAGAGTCCCGTCCCCCTGCCACCGGCTTACAAAAATGTTGGTGCCTCAGGGGGCTGAGTGCCTCTGAGCTCAAGTGGAGTTCCTTAGTGGAGGGAATTTTCCTCACGAGTCCAGCTATGCGGTGGAATCTTGTGCGCTGACTCTCCACCCGCCAGCCCCACAAAGAAAGCACAGACAATTGGGAAAGGAAGTGAAAATAGAACTGTCAACATCACATTGCCATTGTACCAATCTATTACCTGACCGCAGTTGGAACACTGTGTGCCGTTCTGGTCGCCTCACCTCGAAAAGGAAATTGAAGAGTTGGAAAAGGTTCAGAAAAGGGCAACCAAAATGATCAAGGGGACGGAGTGACTCTCCGGTGAAGGAAGGTTGAAGTGTTTGAGACTTCTGTAGCTTAGAGAAAGTGAGAGGAAAAAGAGACATGAAAATTATGAAATTATGCCTGGCACAGAGGAAGTGAATAGAGAACAGTTGTTCTCCCTCTCTTGTAACACTGGAACTCGTGGGCAATGAAGATGAATATTAGAAGATTCAAAGCAGATTAAAGAAAGAACTTCTTCACACAGCACATAGTTAAAACTATGGAACTCACTGCCACAGGAGGCAGTGACGGCCATCAACTTGGATGCCTTTAATGACTGGACAAATTCATGGATGGGGAAAAGGCTATCAAGCGCTATCAGCCAGGATGACAGTTCTATCAGAGCCATGTTAAAATTCCCCAGATGTCAGGCTTGTTTTGCTACTGGCGTGGGTACTGGCGTGGGTCTTGAAGGGACATGCTGCCTCAGTCTTTTTCCTCTTTGGCAATCACTCATAGCTGAGTAAGATTGTCTTCCATAAACAGGGTCTTAACAATGAGTCCGTAAGTGACTGTGGAGGCCAATTCTGGATCCACACATCCTTCCACAGTGGGGACATTGATTTCTGGGCGGGAGTTGATCACGTTGAGGGTTTGCCAAGCGTGCCTTCCTCTTAGCACGTTTCTCCCTTGCGTTCTGAGTTCGAGTGTCTTCAAAGTCCTTGACACCTTTGGTGAAGGCTGTTCTCCAATTGGAGCGCACGCAGGCCAGTGTTTCCCAATTGTTGGTGTTTATACAGTACAGTATTTTTTTTTAGATTTGCCCTGAGAGAGTCTTTAAACCTCTTTTGTTGACCACCAGCATTACGCTTTCCATTTTTAAGTTCGGAATAGAGTAGTTGCTTTGGAAGGCGATCATCAGGCATCCGCACAACATGAGCAGTCCAACGAAGCTGATGTTGAAGAATCGTGGCTTTGACACTGGTACATATGTGAGCATTTAGAGGGTAGCTACATTCAGACATTCAGATACAGAGCATGTACCTCAGGGGTCGGCAAAGTTTTTGTGGCTTTGGCCGGTTCACGGTCCCGCAGACACTGCCGTGGGTTGGAGTGTGTGCCACACACGTGCAAACCCTATTTCTGGTGCTCCTTTCGGCGCGGAGGAGGCGTGTTCAGCTTCCCATTGGCTGCAGGAGCTTCCTGCAGCCAATGGGAAGCCGGCCAGCATCGTGGAAAGTGGTCCCCGCTCTGCTCCATGCCGATTTAGTGCAGTGCACGGAAGCCGACTGACCGAGTGGGTGGCAGGGGTTCCCGAGCAGGTGGCGGGGGTCCATGGGCCTTAGGTTGCTGCCCCCTGAGCTACCTGTTCATATTTTCTGCCAAGGAAACCTTGAGTGCCTGGTCAGATTCTAAGCCATGTGATATATTTATTGCATATTTACAAAAGCAATGCACACAAGTTAATACATTAGCAGGATTTTTTTTATTTAAAAAAACCCCACTTGTAATATTATAGACAATATACAAAAATTGGAAGTAATCAGAGATAAAGACTTTATTGACGTGCCTGATAATATAAAGTAACCAGGGGAATGGGTGGAGGGAACTCAGGGGATTCAAGTAATCCCATACTGTGGATTCAATACTGATTGTGTACATAGTGGTATATAGTGGTTTTAAATGTTTTATTTCATGTTTTTTTTAATGCAATGTTTTTGTGAAAATTAATAAAAATATTATACAAGAAATTCTAAGCCATGCTGTCTTGCAGTTTCAAATAATGTGTATATATTTGTTTAAAAAATGTGATCCTGCCAGAAGCAAATACCAGAAGGAAGTCTCCTTAAAATAAACCATAAAAGTAGGCAGTGTATTGTAGGAATATAATGCCTAGTGCTGCTATTTTTACCACACCTGCTCAAAGCTGAGATGGGTTAAAATGGAGGGTTTTAATGACCATTTGGCAACAGCGACCTGCTTTTCAACGGAATAATTATACTCCCGGTTGTACCTGGCTGGCCCACTGGGACTGTGAATGCTTGGGCTGACAGCTGTTTAGAGCCAGCGCGATGCCAACTTGAAGGAAACATAGTGGTTAAGGTTAAGGGGTGATATGATAGCCATGTTCAAATATATGAAAGGATGTCATATGAAGGAGGGAGAAAGGTTGTTTTCTGCTGTTCCAGAGAAGCGGACACGGAGCAATGGATTCAAACTTCAAGAAAGAAGATTCCACCTCAACATTAGGAAGAACTTCCTGACAGTAAGAGCTGTTCGACAATGGAATTTGCTACCAAGGAGTGTGGTGGAGTCTCCTTCTTTAAGCAGAGGCTTGACAGGCATATGTCAAGAATGCTTTGATGGTGTTTCCTGCTTGGCAGGGGGTTGGACTGGATGGCCCTTGTGGTCTCTTCCAACTCTATGATTCTATGATTCTAGTGGGGGCCTAGGTAAGCCCCCGCCGCACACAATTGATCACATGATGCAGCGCACACACACCATTTGAGTGGGAGCGCCCATCAGCTTTGTGAGGGCCCTGGGCCCCTTCAAATATTTTATTGTGGGGGCCTCAGCCCCCATACCCCCTAGGACTTGGCGCCTTTGGTACTGATAATGTCAACGGTTGCAGGCTGCAGTGGAGTTGTGATGGGTGTGTATGTATGTATGGGTGTGTGGTTGTAATTGTGTTTTTGTTTTATTTTTATGGGATGGCCTTCAATTTCGTTGTACTATGTACAATGACAATAAAGTATCTATCATCTATCTATCTATCTATCTATCTATCTATCTATCTATCTATCTATCTATCTATATCTATCTATCTATCTATCTATCTATCTATCTATCTATCTATCTGGGACAGTTGCAAATTCTCTGCATTGCAGGAGGTTGGAAATGGATGATCGTTAACACCCCCTCCCCGCCCACCTCTTGAGCTCACGTCTACCCTCCTGTCTTTCCAAACTTTTTGTTCCTCTTATGCTCTGGGCTTTAGTGAGGAGGCAGGATGCCAACGCCCCCGCCCCCCAACAAAAGACGACACAGCACCCGGGTCCACCCCCAACCCCCCCTCTAGAGCCCACGTTTATTCCCTCCTCCCCCCCCCGCCCATCTTACCCAAAACTTCCTCTCCTGATGCTCTTAACGTGTCTTCAACGAGGAGGCAAAAGACGACCCACAACACGCCAGGTCATAGCTGCCAAGTTTTCCCTTTTCTCGCGAGGAAGCCTATTCATCATAAGGGAAAATCCCTTAAAAAATGGGATAACTTGGCAGCTATGCGCCAGGTCCATTTGCCCCGCCCCCGGCATCCCTCCCCCCCATCCCTACCAAACTTTTTTTGCTGTCGGTGCGGTGCAGCTGCGTTGCGGCTGCCCCACCCCCCACCCCCAAAAAGGAACAGGAATAGGGAGGGGAACTGGATATCCCTGGGGGAAAGTGCGCAAAAACTTCTCGGTGGCCGGTGTGGGTGTGTATGGGGGGGGCCGCGCGTTTGGACGGAGGAGGAGGAGGTTGGCTCAGCTGGCGAGAGGGAGGGAGAACTGGGGGGGGGAGAGAAGAGAGGCTGCAGCCTCTGCGATCATGCGGAGGAGCCGCTCTTTGCACGGCGGAGAAGCAGCAATAACAACAGCGGCAGCGGCGGCAGCGGCAGCGCAGGCAGCCCCGAGCGCAGACGGGTCGTGTCCGCCTCCGCCTCCCACCCGGCTCCCCGCTGCGCCGTCCCGGGCTGGCTCCGCCGCCGCTGTCCCCGGCCGAGCTGCCCCCGCAGCCGCTCTGCATGGACGTCAAGGCGGCGCCCAACGGGGTGGCCACCATCGAGGACCGGATCCTGCGCATCACCGGCTACTATGGATACTACCCGGGCTATTCCAGCCAGAAAAGTAAGCGCGAGCTCCGCGATCGGGGGGGGGGAGGATCTTGGCAGCGAGGGGGGGGGTATTTCGATTTATTGGGGGGAGGGGGTCCGTTTTTCCGACTGCAGAAAACTGCAGAGAAGTAAGTGACTCCTTGGTTGGGGGGGGTGTCGGGGTGTGTGTGGGGGGGGGAACGAGCGAGGATCTCGTACGTTTACACGCTCCCCCATCCCTTTTGCAGCTCGAAAGTGGGAGGGGGCAGAGGAGAAAGTGCGATGGATTATGGGGAGGGGGCTGTGGAGAGGGGAAAGGGGGGGCTGATCTGTGTCTTTCTGGATGGGGGGGTGTCCTCTCCAGACCCCTCTTGCATTTTAAGCTGCTTTGTGATGTGATGTGGATCGTGGTGGTTGCAAAATTGTCCACAGTTGTTGTTTTTAAAGGTGGTTGTATTTTGGGTGTGTGTGTGTGTGTGTGAACGCACGAAGGAGCCTGCAGTGTGTGTGTGTTTGTGCACGTGTGAAAGAGAGGTTTGCTGCTGTTGGCTAGCGTCCGCGCGGCAGCACTTGAGGACTTGCCGCATCAAGTGTCGAGGGGCACGTGGGAACGGCCTGCCCGCGGCATGGGGCTGCAGTAATCTTGCGGGGAGAGGTCTAGCCTGCACGTGTGAAGCAGGCAGGAGGCACAGATTGCGGCTGGGCAGGGACTCCTGAGGGGTGGCGGACACGGCAGAGGTATTTAAAGTGGTGCCTTGGGTGGAGAAACGGGGTGTGTGTGTGTCACTTCTTTGCACTTAATGAGCTTGTGGGACTCATCCCCACATAATCCGCTGACAGGTTATCAGCCCAGAGGGATATTGAAAGGGTTTTGGTCCCAGCCATGGCTGGTGTTCGGGATGGTGAAGTTCTCTGAAGCCCAGTCCTTTGCACTGATTTTAGCATGATTTTAGCATGCTTAAGCCTGCAGTCTCTTGTCGGCTTACCTGGGAGCAAGCCCCATTGCAGCCAAGCAGATAGGTGCAGAATTGCACTGTAAAGACGGTCTTGGATTACGGCCAAGCTATTTGGAAATAAAACACCCCGCGATTCTTCATTTTGCAGCGGTGCAACTTTCCTGGAAAAGTTTCAAGATTTTTATTTATTTTAAACATGCACAAACCTCTTGGGTAGAAAACCAAAAGTGCCTAACCCCGTGTATTAATAACAGGGCCCATGATTATTATTATTTTTGGTGGAATAACAGGAATAATAATTTCCCACCTACAAATAAACATGAGGAGCATTCTCTTTTATCACCTGAAGCTATTGGAGATCTATCACTGCTTTGATTCGCAGTCCAGAAAGGGACCGCTTGCATTTATTAGAGCTCAACATGATCTGGAGAGGAGGCCAATGTTCAAGTTTTTAACGGGCAGCTCTTATAAGCTTTAATCTACCTGCAGTGAGGAGTGTGGCTAGTTTTGTGCAGTATGGGAAAGAATGTTGTCTGTTTGCTGAGAAAACCACATGCCAGTGGAACGATAAGATTAATGTTCATTTGTCTAATTTATCTTGGCTTCTCTGTCTTAATTCACTGTAGTGGAAATTCAGATGTACTTCTTTGGCTTTTCGCGTCGTTTTCCCCTTTTTCCTTTTGCAATTCCGGCAGAAAGCATGAAATGGCATACTATGGGTGCTTAAAAGGCATTTTAAGGGTGGCTGTGCAACCTGGAGTTCTTAATAAAAAAATTCCTTCAGTAGCACCTTAAAGACCAACTGAGTTTTTTATTTTGGTATGAGCTTTCGTGTGCATGCACACTTCGCCAGATATGTGCATGCACACGAAAGCTCATACCAAAATAAAAACTTAGTTGGTCTTTAAGGTGCTACAGAAGGAATTTTTTTATTTTGTTTCGACTCGGACCAACACGGCTACCTACCTGTAACTGAAGTTCTTAAATCACACATGCAGTGCTATGCTTTGTGGTGTCCTGGGAACAGCATCATAAGCTATTAGATGTTTCAATTAATTTTGGACCGAGCTCAAGGAGATGCCTGCCTGAAACCCTAGAGAGTTGCTGCCAGCCCGTGGAGACAATATGGAGCTAGATGGTCTGACTCAGTAAGTATAAGGCAGCGCCCTCTGTTCCTAAGCAGCTCAGAAGAGGGGCGGTTAAGTCCTCCAGCCTGGGAGACTGGATTTCCCAGGCCAAACTCTTCCTGCCTATGTTGTTGCAAAACGTGCTCCTTCTTCCTGATTTGGTATGGGGCACCCAAAATGCCAGCGAGGCACAACTGTCAGGTTAGCAAAGGGCTGGGAGCCCCTGGAAGCCTTTGCAACAGTGCAGAAGCCTCCGGCCGAGAAGGGGTAGTGGCGGAATGATAGACAAATGACAGAGAATTGCCAGTGGGGTAAGAGGAAGGGTATTGCTCTGTGGCAGAGCATTTTGTTTGCAATCCCTGGCATCTCCAGGCAGGGCTGGGAATACCCCCTGCCTCAAAGCCCGAAGAGCTGCTGCCAGCCAGCGTAGACAATATGGAGCTAGATGGACCAGCGCTGTGACTCAGTAGAAGGCTGAGCATCTTCTGTTCCCAAGGAGTGCAGAAGAGGGGGGGGGGTTAAGGCAGGTTCCTAGGTTCTTGTTTGAATTGACAATGAGGACTAGAAACTTGCTGCTGTTTTAAATGTAGAAGGCCCAAGTTCAGTCCTCGGCATCTCCAGGTGGGCCCGGGAGAGACTTCTTCCCTGGAACCCTGCAGACTCTGATGGTATAGCCAGACTGCCTCGATTCAGGTCAAACTATTTGCCCATCTTAGCCAAGGACTCTGCATTCTGACTTCAGCGGCTCTCTCTTTAGCTCAGTCGGTAGGGCATGAGACTCTTAATCTCAGGGCCGTGGGTTCGAGCCCCGGGTTGGGGCGAAGGTTTCCTGCATTGCAAGGGGGTTGGGCTAGATGACCCTTGTGACATCTTCCAACTTTACGATTAGCTATGAAACCAGATATTTGCAGGGCTTGACCCTAGAACCTTCTGCATGCAAAGCATGTGCTCTGCCGCTACAGTCCCATTCCCATAGGTCAGTGGCCATTGGGGGGGGGGCATTATTGCAGAAGCCTGCAGGGTGTTCTGCCTCTTTTAGTGGGGCACCCACTGGGTCAGAAATGGTAGCTCATTGGTAGAGCCTCTGCTTTGCCACACAGAAGGTGCCGGGTTCGATTCCTGAATATGCAAAGACGCCTTTCTTGAAACCCCCAGAGAGCTTGGTCAGAGTGCGCAAGACTGAGCTGGATGGAGTGACTTGTATGAGGCAGGTACCTTGCTCAGAGCTTTGTGGGTTTGTTTTTTTAAATATTTATTTGATTTTTCAAATTACAGTTTTACAGTCACATATCCAACATACAACATAAAGACAAGATTCCATAGAATCTCCTGGGCTTCCCTCCTCCCCTTTGTGGGTCCTATTGTTAATCATTTCCTCCTGCATCTTTTATAATAATCCAAATCTTTTACCTCTCCATTATATCCAAAATTCAACGTTGAACTACAAGTGTTACTCCTATCCTACTAACAATTTTAACTTTCCAATGGTTTTTAAGGTCAATTATAAATTTTCCCCGTTCTTTATTCAAATGTTGGTTTTCCTGATTTCTGATTCTTGCGGTCATTTTTGCCATTTCGGCATAATCCGTCAACTTAAATCTGCCATTCGTCTCTGGTGGCCGAGAGGTCTACAGGCGGCTTCCGAGTCCTGGCGGCTAATCTCTCCCTCCTCAGTTGGAGGCAGCCATGCTTCTGAAGGCCAGTTGCTGGAAACCGCAGGAGGAGAGAGTTGCTCTTGTGCTTGGATCCTGCTTGCGGGATTCCCACAGGCATCTGGTTGGCCACTGTGAGAAGAGGGTGCTGATCCTGCAGCTGGACGTGGCACCTTTGAGCAGAGCAGAACAGAGCAGAGGGCCCCCCTCCATGTATGGGTGGGAGTTGGATATGGCTCCTGAACAGGTCTTGTATCACCTTTACAGCCCAGGGCCATGGCTTCCCCTGAATAATCCTGGGAACCTTAGTTTGATAAGGATGCTGGCAATCTTATGAGGAACAATCTTTATGAGGAACATAATGGCAATCTTTATGAGGAATGGCTTAGGGAGCTGGATATGTTTAGCCTGGAGAAGAGAAGGTTAAGGGGTGATATGATAGCCATGTTCAAATATATGAAAGGATGTCATATAGAGGAGGGAGAAAGATTGTTTTCTGCTGCTCCAGAGAAGCGGACACGGAGCAATGGATTCAAACTTCAAGAAAGAAGATTCCACCTAAACATTAGGAAGAACTTCCTGACAGTAAGACCTGTTCGGCAGTGGAATTTGCTACCAAGGAGTGTGGTGGAGTCTCCTTCTTTGGAGGTCTTTAAGCAGAGGCTTGAGAGGCATATGTCAAGAATGCTTTGATGGTGTTTCCTGCTTGGCAGGGGGTTGGACTGGGTGGCCCTTGTGGTCTCTTCCAACTCTATGATTCTATGATTCTATGATCTTACCTCAGCCGGGCATGGTGAACTACAATTCCCAGGATTCCTTGGGGGAAAGCTTAAAATGTGTTGCAATTGTATCATGCGGATGTGGTCAGCAGTCTCTTCGTACGTTCTTAACTACCATTTATTCATCACGGTATTATAATGTCAAAAGGCTGCGCGTATTTGTGGGGGTTGGACTAGATGTCCTCCCAGGGTCCCGTTCCAAGTTGGTGGCTCTCTGGATTCTGGAAAAGAGAAAGAGAAAGATTCTGGAAAAGAGAAAGAGAATCTTCCTCAACAGATCAGGCCTGGCATATTCCCTTGCTTGGTAAATTAGAGGTGATGGGTTGCTATGGGAACCAAATAATAGGCTGATGGCCCTTAATGGTTGGCCTTATAAATGACCTGCAGATGGGTGACTGGGATGCCTCTCCCCCTTGCTAAGGAATGTGGTAACCCAAATGTCTGCGAGGAAAGGGCAGCAAACAGGCTTTGCAGGCTTCAGCTAGATGTGCCCTCGAATGCATAGCAACTTGGGACGGATCCTGCTTTTCCTCCTGATTCTCACTGCCAGATGTCAGCCTGCTTGCGCTGTAACATCATAGGAAAGCCCCTTACATAGACCCTTGGTCCATCTAGTTCAGTATTGTCTGCACTGACCGGCAGAAGCTCTCCAGGGTTTCCGATGGGAAGCGTTTTTTCCAAGCCCTAACTGGAGATGCTGAGCTTTGAACCTGGGACCCGCTGCATGAAAAGCTGACAGCTCATTCCCTTAACCAGGAGCCTTGAGGGGCAGCCATGGGATCTCCCCCCCTGAATCTCTTCTCACTATGGGGCGGGCAGGGTATCCCTAGGGCTCAGTAAGGATTGCATCTCTGGCTGCTGGCAGAGGGGTGTGTGTGTGTGTGTGTGTGTGGACAGTATATGAACTTAACACGGCTTCGTTTGTTTTTGGCTGCTCTTTTGTTAATGTTGCATATTTTGTTTTATAGATTCCAGGTGTTCTGTTGATTTGTTAACCATATAAAACGACTCTTGCTTTAATTGTGACGTTTCGTTTATTTCGTAGTTTATTCCGTAGTACTGAGGGCCTTCTGGCGGTTCCCTCGTTGCGAGAAGCCAAGTTGCAGGGGACCAGGCAGAGGGCCTTCTCGGTGGTGGCACCCGCCCTGTGGAACGCCCTCCCATCAGATGTCAAAGAGAAAAACAGCTACCAGATTTTTAGAAGACATCTGAAGGCAGCCCTGTTTAGGGAGGCTTTTAATGTTTAATAGATTATTTTATCTTTCTGTTGGAAGCCGCCCAGAGTGGATGGGGAAACCCAGCCAGATGGCCGGGGTATAAATAAAAAATTATATTATTATTATTATAGTTGTTGCTTTGTGAACGGTGTTTTCTAATTGTTTCACTGATGGCCTGTTAATTCTTCACTAGGATTTATGCTTTATCTCTGATGTTCGGTTATTGCGCCACCAAGTTGTTATTATTTATTGTCAGCAGCTTTGGGAATCATTTGAATGACAGCATAGAAATTTAAGCAATCAACCAAATCAATTAATCACTGCTCAGAGAATTGGGGCAGGTCTAATGACAGTGTGAGACAATGCAGCTGCTCAGGGGTGTAGAAGAAAAATGCACTGCACATGCTCAGAGGCCTATTGAGTCTAGGACTTTGTTGCCAGCCATGGCCATCCAGACTCCTGTAGGTTGTTAAGACAAGATGCCCTTTACGGTACCTTGTCTAGAGGAGGGTTGGAAAGTCACTGGCCTTGCAGGTGCTTTTGGACTCCAACGCCCATCAGCCCCAGCCAGCATGTCCAATAGTGAAGGATGATGGGAGTTGTAGTCCAGCATCATCTGGCCTGAGGAATGACAACAACACATATTCTCTGTTCTGGAAATGCTGTAGCTCAGTAGTAAAGAACATTCTTTGTTTGTATGCATTTCTATCCTGTCTTTTTCTCCAAGGAGGTCAAAAGTGGTTCTCCACCTCCCTCACAACAACCCTGCGAGGCAGGTTAGGCGGAGAGGCAGTGACTGGCCCAATGTCACCCAGTGAACTTTGTGGCCAACCTGGGATTTGAACTCTGGTCTCCCAGGCCATAGCCCGACACTCTAACCACTTGTGCCACCCTGTTACCCATCGGGAAGGTCTTGGATTCCAATCTCCAGCCTCTCCTGACAGGGCTAGGAAAAATCCTGCCTAAAACCCTTGGAAGTTGCCACCTGTCGGACGGTACTGAACTCCGCAGACAATGGCCTGGTTTTGCCCTATAAGGGACCTTTCCTGTGGTCCTGTGTGCGAAAAGATTAACTTTCCTGGACACCCTGTGATCCTCAGGAATGCCGTTTTCATCTTACCTTCCAGTGTGTAAACTAGGCAGTGTGGGATCGAACCGTTTCCTTCTGTGCTGCCTTAACAGAGAACTTCTCCGGTGAAAGAAATCCCGCTTTTAAGAGCTGAGCCGCAAGCGAGCCGCCCTTGCTGGAATAGAACATTTCTGAATTGGATGGTTTCAATTAGAAGCAGTCGGGTGCCTAAGCAGTACAGTCATACCTCGGTTTAAGTACGCTTCGGTTTGAGTGTTGTTGTTGTTTAGTCGTTTAGTCGTGTCCGACTCTTCGTGACCCCATGGACCATAGCACGCCAGGCACTCCTGTCTTGCACTGCCTCCCGCAGTTTGGTCAAACTCATGTTGGTGGCTTCGAGAACACTGTCCAGCCATCTCGTCCTCTGTCGTCCCCTTCTCCTAGTGCCCTCAATCTTTCCCAACATCAGGGTCTTTTCCAAGGATTCTTCTCTTCTCATGAGGTGGCCAAAGTATTGGAGCCTCAGCTTCACGATCTGTCCTTCCAGTGAGCACTCAGGGCTGATTTCCTTCAGAATGGATAGGTTTGATCTTCTTGCAGTCATAGAATCATAGAATCATAGAGTTGGAAGAGACCACAAGGGCCACCCAGTCCAACCCCCTGCCAAGCAGGAAACACCATCAAAGCATTCTTGACATGTGGCTGTCAAGCCTCTGCTTAAAGACCTCCAAAGAAGGAGACTCCACCACACTCCTTGGTAGCAAATTCCACTGCCGAACAGCTCTTACTGTCATGGGACTCTCAAGAGTCTCTTCCAGCACCATAATTCAAAAGTATCAATTCTTCGGCGATCAGCCTTCTTTATGGTCCAGCTCTCACTTCCATACATCACTATTGGGAAAACCATAGCTTTAACTATACGGACCTTTGTCGGCAAGGTGATGTCTCTGCTTTTTAAGATGCTGTCTAGGTTTGTCATTGCTTTTCTCCCCTCGGTTTGAGTACTTTCAGTTTATGTACTCCGCGGACCCGTCTGGAACGGATTAATCCACTTTCCATTACTTTCAATGGGAAAGTTCGCTTCAGGTTAAGTACAGACTTCCGGAACCAATTGTGTACTTAAACCGAGGTACCACTGTAGAGGGAGCAAGCGAAATGGCTCGGTGCCCTTTGTTTCTTTAAGCTGTAAGACAACCTGCTCGCCCTAAGCAGAAGTGATTCATGTTTATACATGGATGGGAAATGACCCATCACGGTTTTTATTGTTTTTGGCATAATTTCTCTCTTTGGCATGGCCTGAGGTGGCAGTGGACAAGACACTTTTAAAAGGCAGTGATTTAAGGAACGTCCAGGGCGGAAATTCAGCCGGAGCTGCTCTGGGGAATGCAAAAGATAATCCATAGGTTTGTGGGGACAGGGAAGCTGTGTATCTATAGGTCAGGAGACCGGGGAACGGTGGCTCCGTTGCTTGGGGACTGGGGAAACTGCAAATAGACCAGTTCCCGCGTTCCCCACTTTTCAGAAAGTGGGTGTTTAGAAAGAAGGAGGGACGGGGGGATGCTGAAATCCACTTTCCAAATGAGCAATGCAGCTAGCAGTAAATTAAAAAAAGGATGGAACACGATACTCCCTCCTAAGCCTTTTGCTCGTGATGAAAGTGAAGAGAATCTGGCATCAAACAACTGTGCTCTTAATGCAGCAAACTGGCAAAGACGATTATGTAAGACAATTGTTTGTAGGGCGCGTCTGAAGGCCTTCGCTGATTTGTCTCCTGCCAGCTGTGAGCTTTTGAAGAGGATACTTGAGGCAAAGAGAGGATAATTCTTCAGAACGGATGTGCGCAAAAGGAGCACAATGTTTCTGTCGAGCAACGAGCAGCGTTCGGAAATGTGCAGAACCTCCCTCTCTCTGCCCCCCCCAATTACCTGCCCCCCACCAGGATTTTTGTTTGTTTGTCGCTAAACTTCTTTAAAGGTAAAGGTACCCCTAACCATTGGGTCCAGTCGCGGACGACTCGGGGGTTGTGGTGTTCATCTCACTTTAATGGCCGAGGGAGGCGGCGTACAGCTTCCGGGTCACGTGGCCAGCATGACTAAGCCGCTTCTGGCGAACCAGAGCAGCACACAGAAACGCCGTTTATCTTCCCGCTGGAGCGGTACCTATTTATCTACTTGCACTTTTGATGTGCTTTCAAACTGCTAGGTGGGCAGGAGCTGGGACCGAACAACGGGAGCTCACCCTGTCGCAGGGATTTGAACTGCCGACCTTCTGATCGGCGAGCCCTAGGCCATGTGGTTTAGACCACATCACCACCTGCGTCTTTGGGTTCCTATAAACTTCTCTCAATCTCAGTTGGCACATGGCCCCTGACAGATTGCCTCTGCGGGAATGAAGCAATGTTGGCCCCTCCAGCCCAGGAGTGGACAAAGGCCAGCCTGCACGCCATTTATGAACGAATTAAGCTTCCTTTGTGGAAGCTGTTTCCTGCTTTGTGCCCTTGTTATCCCCTCTTCTCTGATCCTCTGTTTCCACCGTAAGAACACCTGAGGCCCATTAATGCAGCATCCTTTTCTTACAGTGGCCAACCAGGTATACAGAAAAAGGTATACAGAAGGCCAACCAAGTGTACAGAAAAAGGGCAAGCAAGACCCGAGTGGCTGCAATTTCCAGCAACTGGTCCTAGGAAGCAGCATTAGACATTAGCCAGGTGTGTTTTGCAACTGGCGTGGGTCCAGCGGTGACCATGTGGAGATCTAGGAGGCTAGGATGGCAACAGACATCTCCACCTGGCTGGCCCCTCCAGCTTTCTTAAGCAGGTCAGCAGATTAGCTTATTTGTGGCCCCTTTTCCTCCAAGGAGTGCATGGTTCAGCCCCTACAACGACCCTGCGAGGTAGGCTACGAGGCTGCGACTTGACTCCGAGGTCACCCAGTGAGCTTCATGGCTAAGTGGGGATTTGAACCCTCATCTCCCAGATCCTAGTTTGGCGCTCTGACCACTATACCACACTGTCTTCCTAGAGCACTTCTGCTACGGGACGGCTCTATAAATGAAGCAGGTAAATAAATATAGCCACAGCCGAATGTCATTTAGAGAAGGATCTGAACTATTTCCCTTGAAGCTGGAATCTTGTTTTATTCTGGATCGTTTTCTTGGATGTTTCATGTGTTGTAAACTGTTTTGCGGTTTTTTTCTTTGAAACATAAAGCAGTATAGAAATGAAATGGATAATAATAATAATAATAATTCCATTGCAAAAAAGGTGCCCAGACATTGCATTGTGGCGACCACAACGGTTAAAGGTGCCATTTGGCAATTATAGCTTAAATATCTGAGTTTCTGTCACTGCTCTGCTCAGATGCACCTCAGAGGCGTTTGTTTCCTTCCTAGGCTTTGGTGAGAAGGTTTTTGGTGGCCCAGACACCCCCTTGAACCTGCACATTTCTGTAACACCGTCAAGATTTACAAACCTGCCAGAGTGCTTTATCCAAAGCGATCCATCGCCGAGAAATAAGCAATGAATGATCTGAAATGTCTTTTGGCACCAGCCAGCATCCTGTTTTTAGATACCGCAAGTCAGATTTCAGGTTACATATTGAAATTGCAGAGAAGAGGTCACAAGGAGCAAACAATAATCTCGGAGAGGAAACACAAAGAAAAAGCGTCTGCCTTGAGCAGAGGAGATCTGGGAAGTCTACACCCCAATTTGTCGCATGGAAAATGTCAGCTTCTCCATTCCTGTGCAACACGCTAATCTTTTTTCTCAGCCTGTCATTCCGGGAGGTGAGGGAATCTGTCAGTTGTAGAGCATCCACTTTAGAGGCAGAAAGACCTCGCCTAAAAACCTAGAGAGCTGAGATGCTGCCGGTCAGTGTGGAGAGTAAAGAGCTAGACGGACCAGTGGTTTGACTTACTGGCCGAGGGAGCCGGCGTTTGTCCGCAGACAGTTTTCCGGGTCATGTGGCCAGCAGGACTAAGCCGCTTCTGGCGAACCATAATAGCACACGGAAATGCCGTCTATCTTCCCGCCAGAGCAGTGCCTATTTATCTACTTGCATTTTGACGTGCTTTCGAACTGCTAGGTTGGCAGGAGCTGGGACCGAGCAACGGGAGCTCACCCCGTTGTGGGGATTTCGAACCGCTGACCTCCTGATCGGCAAGCCCTAGACTCAAGTGGTTTAGACCACAGCACCACCCTGGTTCAGAAAAGGGTAAGAGTGTGACATATTTTATTTCTCCCCCCCCAAAAATAATTTTTATTGGTGTTCATGTAAATGTAAGAACCACATATGACTACAGTAACTTGTCCAGTAAGTTTCACATGCAGTACACGGTTGCCATATTTCAAAAAGTAAAAACCAGGACACCCCGAACGTTGGTGATTTTTCGATTGACTTGCCTAAGATCCAGGACAAAGCGCTGCCTTTTGGAAATTCTCCCCAGACGTCAATTCCGCCTTTGAAATCTCAGTACTGTCCGGGAAAATCTGGACTTATGTTATACACAAGCAGTATGTTTATTTGTGCATCATCAATTCAAGTATCCTCTCCGCAGCAATTCTTGCGTTGGGGGGTGAAATAAAAGCATCTCCTGTCTCATTTATAAAGGGAAAGGAAGGAAGCCAAGTCTCACCAGAAGTGTTTCTCCTTAAAATGCCTTCAATTAACCATCTGTGGCAAGTAAGGCGTTCTAGGAGAGCCACATCCCAAATATTATTTAATCAGATGAGGATTTCTATAGGTTGTTTCCAGCCTCAGGCTGTTGTTAATCAGGCTGCTGATAATAAAAAACAACAAAACTAAATCTCTTCATTTATGTTTATTGTTTGTATTTGAGTCTAATGATAACAAGGCAAGAGCCGAAATGGGTAATTTTGCGTAATTTTGGAAACAGAGTTGTATTTTATTTCCATTAAAATAATAGTAATTATTTAAAAACCGGAACCTGGACATAGGAATTAGCATATGCAAATCCTATGCTAACCAGTAGTGATGTATGGAAGTGAGAGCGGGACGGACTGAGAAGGTGATTGGGCCGCATTCGGCCCATGGGCCTTAGCAAGGGCGTAGCCAGGATCAAAACTAGGGGGGGGCAAGCCATGATCATTTAGGGGCGGGGCCACAAAGTGGGAACGTGGGCGGGGCTACAGGGCCAGCTGGCCTGACGACATCGTGGTGGTGGCAGCGGCGGCAGCGGCCACCTTGTGCTTCTGGGGCTGGCAACGGCGGCGGCTACCCTGCTTGGCTGGAGAGGACGGGAGGGTCGGGCAGGCAAGAGGGGGTGACAGGGTGGGCGAGGGCAAGGCAAGGCACGGCCGCAGTCACGACGGCTCCGAGGCGTTGCTGCATATCAGCATAATATTTCAACCATGTTGTGGGTTCAAGCCCCACCTTAGGAAAAAATTCCTGCATTGCAGGGGGTTGGACTAGATGACCCTTGTGGTCCCTTCCAACTACAATTCTATGATTCTATTGATATATTGCCATAGCATATGCATCATTCTGCTTTCTTGAATTGTCCTACTCCTAGGCATAGCAGCCAACTCCTAGAGGCCTAGGTGCCTCCCCCCCCCAATTACTAGTAAATACCGTATGTGAAAGAGTCATCCCCCCCATGTTGATGGGCTTTCTATGTGGGACTTATCTCCCCCCCCCATATTTTATTAAGAATGGAAGAGGGAGGGAAGGAAGGAAGAAATAGAGAGAGGGGTAACTCATATTTGTGGGTGCCTCTGGGTGACGCTGTGATGCTGGAACTCTGCAGCAAGAGGACGGGAGGGTCGGGCAGGCGAGAGGGGGTGGCAGGGCGGGTGAGGGCGAGGGAAGGCACGGCCGCAGTCACGACAGCTCCGAGGCGTTGCTGCATATCAGCATAATATTTCAACCATGTTGTGGGTTCAAGCCCCACCTTTGGAAAAAATTCCTGCATTGCAGGGGGTTGGACTAGATGACCCTTGTGGTCCCTTCCGACTACAATTCTATGATTCCATTGATATATTGCCATAGCATATGCATCATTCTGCTTTCTTGAATTGTCCTACTCCTAGGCATAGCAGCCAAATCCTAGAGGCCTAGGTGCCTCTCCCCCCCCCCCCAATTACTGGTAAATACCGTATTTGAAAGAGTCACCCCCCCATTTTGATGGGCTTTCTATGTGGGGCTTATCTGCCCGCCCCCCAGTATTTTATTAAGGATGGAAGAGGGAGGGAAGGAAGGAATAATAGAGAGAGGGATACCTCATATTTGTGGGTGCCTCTGGGTGATGCTGTGAAGCTGGAACTCTGCAGCAAGAGGATGGGAGGGTCGGGCAGGGGAGAGGGGGTGGCAGGGCAGGCGAGGGCGAGGCAAGACAGGGCCGCAGTCTCGATGGCTCCGAGGCGTTGCTGCATATCAGCATAATATTTCAACCATGTTGTGGGTTCAAGCCCCACATTGGGAAAAATTCCTGCATTGCAGGGGGTTGGACTAGATGACCCTTGTGGTCCCTTCCGACTACAATTCCATGATACTATTGATATATTACCATAGCATATGCATGATTCTGCTTTCTTGAATTGTCCTAGGCATAGCAGCCAACTCCTAGAGGCCTAGGTGCCTCCCCCCCCCAAAAGAAATTACTGGTAAATACTGTATTTTAAAGAGTCCTCCCCCCCCCATGTTGATGGGCTTTCTATGTGGGGCTTATCTGCCCCCCCCCAGTATTTTATTGAGGATGGAAGAGGGAGGAAAGGAAGGAAGAAATAGAGAGAGGGATAACTCACATTTGTGGGTGCCTCTGGGTGACGCTGTGATGCTAGAACTCTGCAGCAAGAGGAAGATACCGGTACACCTGTACAGGAGCCTTGTAAGCAGCTTTCTCTCTGCTTGATTTACAGCAGGCACGTCCAACAGGTAGATTGTGATCTACCAGTAGATCACTGGATGTCTGTGGTAGATCACTGCTAGATCACTGGCACCCCTAAAAAAAGCTCACCCAAAATTTTCCTCCTCCCTAAAAAAAGCTGAACTATGACCTGAAGCCCTAAACAATAATGGGCCTGCCTCCCTCCTAAAAGAAGCTCAACAGCTTTGACCTGAACCCCCCAAAAGGGGGTAGATCACTCCCAGTTTTTAACTCTGTGAGTAGATCAGAGTCTCTTGGGAGGTGGCCACCCCTGATTTACAGTATACAGATGCAGGAGGAGGGGCAGACTGGAACACCAATGCTTTTTATAAACATCACTGTGTCTATCAAAGGTCCAGCCCACCCCCTTCTTATTCACTTCCTTTTAGCCTTGCAGGGCCACCTTAGTCAAATTGAATCCTCTGCACCCTCATTAAATCGCCAATAGAACTGTTAATGCGATCCCTGAATGCCCATTAACAACTCCCACTGAATAACAATAGGGTGAATAGGGTGGACCTTGCCTGAAGGGATATTCTGCTCCATTGTCTTAACTGCTTAAGTACTGGTAGCCACTTTGCTTTATTTATTTGATGTGTTTTTGTTACAGCTGTGTTCCCGCCCCCAGCAAGTGGAGAGCTGCTCTTGCTAAAGCAAAGCCCTTTCCACTTCAGTTTTTGGAGGGGCAAAGTATTGGTTATGGTCTGTAAAATACAATAATTTTTTGCTTCTAGGGGGGGGCAGCTGCCCCCCCTGCCCCCCCTGTCTACACCCATGGGCCTTAGGTTGCTTACCCTGCTCTTGAGAGTCCCATGAACTGCAAGAAGAACTAACCCGGGGTCCCCAAACTAAGGCCCGGGGGCCGGATGCGGCCCAATCGCTTTCTAAATCCGGCCCGCGGACAGTCCGGGAATCAGCATATTTTTACATAAGTAGAATGTGTCCTTTTATTTAAAATGCATCTCTGGGTTATTTGTGGGGCCTGCCTGGTGCTTTTACATGAGTAGAATCTGTTCTTTTATTTAAAATGCATCTCTAGGTTATTTGTGGGGCATAGGAATTCGTTCATATTTTTTTTTCAAAATATAGTCCAGCCCCCCACAAGGTTTGAGGGACAGTGGACCGGCCCCCTGCTGAAAAAGTTTGCTGACCCCTGAACTAACCTCTCTATTCTGAAGGAAATCAGCCCTGAGTGCTCACTGGAAGGACAGATCCTGAAGCTGAGGCTCCGATTCTTTGGCCACCTCATGAGAGGAGAAGACTCCCTGGAAGAGACCTGGATTTTGGGAAAGATGGAGGGCACAAGGAGAAGGGGACGACAGAGGACGAGATGGTTGGACAGTGTTCTTGAAGCTACGAACATGAGTTTGACCAAACTGCGGGAGGCAGTGGAAGACAGGAGTGCCTGGCGTGCTCTGGTCCATGGGGTCACGAAGAGTCGGACACGACTAAACAATGCTAATCAGTGCTCTCGTCTCTCCCCACCTCCAATCTATGGGTGATTCCTAAGTGGCTTCCTTGTGGAATGTAGCCAGTCTTTCGCCCAGGGGTCAGCAAGGTTTATCTTGCCTGGGCCAGATCGGTCCCGCGGAGATCCCTCCATGAGCTGGATTGTGTGTGCACCCACGATTTCTGGCATCTGCGTCTGTGCAGACGTGATTTCTGGAGGCACGGAAGCGAGTCCCCGCGCCATGCTGTGCTAGTTTAGCGCAGCGCGCAAGCAGGCAACTCGGTTCGGAGGCGGCTCATGGGCCGGTCAAATGACCTCCACGGGCCGCTTCCGACCCATGGGGCTTAGGTGGCTGACCCCTCCGTTAGCCCAAAGGCTGGAGAAACGATGGTTAAATAAATAACCGCTACAATCTTCCAATGTTTGTTATGCATATTGTTCCAGCTCCTTTGAGTCAGAGGAGGGAAGATTGAGAGGAGGCAAAAAATAAAATAAAAAAGGTATGTAGGCTTTTAAGTCATTTGGGTAATTTAGAAAATGTTACACTTAATCTTTTGTAAAAAGTACAGGCCTCTGGTTCTCTTAGCGACACTCCTGCTGGTTCTCCCCCCACCCCCTGTAAGGAAAAAAGGCAAGCTGGTCTTTCAGGAGGTTTCTAAAGCAAACACCCACATATCGTACTCAGGACAAAAAATGTGTGGGACCCTCGAGGACCCTCTGCTTTCAGTACCACTTGCAGAAGTTGGTTTTTTTTGGGGGGGTGGGTGGGTGGGTAGGAGGGTGAAAACCCTGCTTCATTTCCAATCAGTGGAAGTTGCTGCTGAAATCCTGTATTTTTTTAACACCACAAATGTGCTGGTTTATTTGTTTATTTTCAACCCTCTTCCATTGCACTGTGTTGTGCACCCCCCCCTCGAGATGGCAGTGGACGGTCCAGTATAAGTCCACGACTAATACATATTGTTATGGAAATGACAAGGGGGTGGGGGTGGGGCACATTTTTTCAATGGTATTTGAAAAGACCCTGATGTTGGGAAAGATGGAGGGCACTAGGAGAAGGGGACGACAGAGGACAAGATGGTTGGACAGTGTTCTCGAAGCTACCAACATGAGTCTGACCAAACTGCGGGAGGCAGTGGAAGACAGGAGTGCCTGGTGTGCTATGGGGTCACAAATAGTCGGACACGACTAAACGACTAAACAACAACAACAAATAATATGCCTGAATGTATCCTTTTGACTTGACAGCTCAGGGAAGATAGCTAGCTTTATAAATTTGTAGAAAATCCATACTTTAACCGACTCTCCTCATTCCAGCACCATCTTAATCCTTAAAGAAAGGTGAATTTGGGCTCCGCCTCCCTCCATGAACCAAGAAGCAGGAAGTCACACAGGCAGCAGGAACAGGGCATCTCGCCATAATTCCCCAAGCATGAGAGCACGGACAGGGCACCCCACCCAGGGAGTGACCAAGGGGGCAACAATAGACACCTGCAGAGGCAGTTGAGCAAGTCAGGTGTTTTGAAAGCCCATCTCCAGACAAGTCCTGAAGGCAAGGATATGGCAAGAGTTTTATTGTTCTTTCGGTGGTAGGTACTTGCCGATCAGAAGGTCAGCAGTCGACGGGTAAGCTTGCGGTGCTCTGTCTCAGCTCCTGCCAACCTAGCAGTTCCAAAGCATGCCAATGCAAGTAGATAAATAGGTACCGCTGTGGCGGGAAGGTAAACGGTGTTTCCATGCGCTCTGGCACTTGTCATGGTCCTCTGTGTACCAGTAGCGGTTTAGTCCTGCTGGCCACATGACCCAGAAAGCTGTCTGTGGACAAACACTGGCTCCCTTGGCCTGAAAGCGAGATGAGCGCCGTAACCCCATAGTCGCCTTTGACTGGACTTAACGGTCCAGGGGCCCTTTGCCTTTACACCTTTCTGAACCTTTTCCAACTCTGCAATATCCTTTTTGGACCGTGCATAGGACTCAAAATGTGGTTGCACCGTAGGTTTGTGCAACGGCATTATAATATTGTCCGTTTCATTTCCAGTTCCTTTAGTCATGATCCCTAGAAAGGAATTTGCCTTTTTGCACGGCCACCACGCACAGGGCTGACCCTTGTTTGTCCTCTGCCGTGGATGGCTCAGTTAGTCCTACTAGCTATATATATTTCCATTCTTGTAAAATTTCCTTGAAGCTTCTAGCCCAAGGTGCCTTCCCTCGAAACAAACAAACAAACAAACAAACATACAAACAAACAAACAAATTTGCACAACAAATCAGCTCTCTATATTGGACAAACAGGCCAAACCCTACGCCAAAGGATAAATGGACATAAATCTGACATCAGGAACCACAAGACAGAGAAACCAGTAGGAGAACACTTCAATCTCCCAGGACATTCTATACAAGATCTCAAAACAGCTGTTTTATTACAGAATAATTTCAGGAACAGACTGGAAAGAGAAGTTACTGAATTGGAACTCATTACCAAGCTTAAAACCATGGAGCCACCTGGGATGAACAAAGACATTGGATTCTTATCTCATTATGCATGATCAAGCTTTCTTTAGTGCCTCAGCCCTTGCTTTCCCCCCGCAGGACCAATTGCAGTCACCAGCAGTCGTTAACAGCCATCTACAGGTTTACCACTCCCATCAGCCATTCCCCCCCACCCCCACCCTCTGTATATACATAAGGGTCTGACTCTTCTGTTTCAAGTGTATCTGAAGAAGTGTGCATGCACACGAAAGCTCATACCAAAATAAAAACTTAGTTGGTCTTTAAGGTGCTACTGAAGGAATTTTATTATTTTGCTTCGACTCAGACCAACACAGCTACCTACCTGTAACTAAAATTTGCAAGCTGTTAACAGTTTGCCTCTGCTTAGCCCAACTTGCTTCTCTTTGAGCATCTGTAGAAGCCGGAGGCTCAAATGGACCCCATCTTTTATTTATACAAATCCTTTGTTCTTAAAGATGTATGAATTACTTCAGTTTGCTAAGCTGCTGTTATTGCTTTGAGAAAAAGTCTCTCTTCCACCTCCCCTTTCCACCCCCTCCCCCTTCTTCTGCGTTCTGCAATCTGAATGCTGGAGGAAGGCTGCCCATAAATTTCCATTTGTCACGACATATATATGTGCTTCCTATATTGAAAGTTTAAAATTAGGGTGCCTTGTAAGGCAACATAGAATCATAGAGTTGGAAGGGACCCGAGGGTCATCTAGTCCAACCCCGCTGCAATGCAGAAATCTCAGCTAAAGCATCCATGACAGATGGCCACCCAACCTCTGCTTAAAAACCTCCAAGGAAGGAGAGTCCACCATCTCTTGTGGGAGTCTGCTCCACTGTTGAACAGCTCTTGCTGTCAGAAAGTTCTTCCTGGTGTTTAGTCGGAATCTCCTTTCTTGTGCTTGAAGCCATGGGTTCGAGTCCTCCCCTCCAGAGCCTTGTTCCCTCTTCCATGTGACAGCCCTTGAGATATTTTGCTAGAAGAAGGGGAATCCAGCAACATCATATTATTATTATTATTATTATTATTATTATTATTATTATTATTATTATTTCATTTCTATACCGCTTTATATTTTTAAGAAAAATCTCAAAGCAGTTTACAGAATATTAAAACATCAATAAAACACCAATCTGAAGAAAGTCAAATATAGAGTATACAGACAAAGTAACATAATTAACAGAAAACTAAAATATTATCTTAAAGGTTTCAAAATAAGTTACAGGTAGGTAGTCATGTTGGTCTGCTGTAGTCGAAAACAAAACTTTAGGGAAGTTTTTAATGTTTGATGCTGTACTGTTTTTAATGTTCGGTTGGAAGCCGCCCAGAGTGGCTGGGCATTAAGAGTGGCTGGGTATAAATAATAAATTATTATTATTATAATAAAATAATAATAATAATAATAATAATAATAATAATAATAATAATAATTCCTTCCAGTAGCACCTCTTTAGATGTCTGTTTCTGATGTTCATGACTGAGTGCTGATTTGGTTGGGATCTTGCCCACAGGAGGGAGGCATCTGCAAGCTCGGGGGAACGCCAGGATTTGCAGGAGTAGGAAACGAAATCTTTAGGAAAAAACACAAAGTCATGTGTGCTAAACATGTGTTCATCCTACATCTCCCTGAGGATCTTCAAGTCCAGCTTGTTGCAATGCAGGAAATTGCAGTTGTCTTGTACGGGGATCGAACCTGCAAAATTGGCATTATCAGCACCAGGCTCTAGCCAACTGAGCTATCCAGATGTTTA
The DNA here is from genome assembly GCF_965207765.1 of Zootoca vivipara. Taxonomy (NCBI): domain Eukaryota; kingdom Metazoa; phylum Chordata; class Lepidosauria; order Squamata; family Lacertidae; genus Zootoca; species Zootoca vivipara. The sequence continues at coordinate 129,146,718 of NC_142582.1, read as the reverse complement.
ACTGATGATCAGTCAGAGCCAGGCCATCGTTCAAAAATAAGAGTTTAGAGCCGTCTCGATCCCAAATGGCAACTAGATACTGTATTTTGTTTTGGCGACTGTAACCTTGTTTTAAGGAGCCATCTGGCAACTATGGTAGTTATAATGAGGGCAACTAGCTTATATATCTGAGTTTCTAACACTGCTTGCTTAACCATCTCCCATCGAAAACGGTGGGACTGAAATCTGATTAACTGTGGCCAGATTTGGCTCCCCGTATATGAAGTCGCTTTCTAAAGAGATGGGACTTGTTGCAACCGTTTCATTCCTCCGATTATATTGAGACAAACGCTGCAGTCGGCACATTAGATGAGATTTATGTCGAACTGTCTTGGGATGGCTGCTGATCGATGGAAAGCACAGAAATTGCTTTATTGCGACCTGAGAAGCTGCTTTTTCTTGAGCTTGGGCATCTTTGTGCGGTTATAGGTCTTGACAGTCAAAGTGCTTGCACTTACTGCGACATTTTGTAACTGTTCCTTTGCTTCGGCTGCGAATGACCCCCTGAGAAAAGTTTGGTGTGTGTGTGTAGTGCATCATGAATAAAAATAGAGAGCAAAACATCTGGGTCACACCAACCCAGCACAAACAACGAAAATGTCTTGCAGCTCCTTAAAGACTGAAAACTGATTTATTGCGGCAGAATCTTTGTGTCAACAAGATCCCACTTCACAGGAAGCATGAAACTGTGTCTTCCCTTGGCAGACATATTTGTACATTGGCTTGGGAGTAGATGGGAGGGGAAAGTGGTAATCTAGCCAAAATGAAAGGCCATCTATATATATATATAAATGTAAAAATCTTGAAATTGTCGGCCGCTATCTTCTCCGTAACCGCTTGACCGACCGTCCTGAAATTTTGACACAATGATCCAGGCCACTCCCCGAGGGTTGTTGGGAAAAAAAAAACCCTCAAATCACACACCTGGGCAGGTGTAGACCTGGTTTTCCACCAAGTCAAGCAGCACCCTCAAGTGGAATTCCTCCCACAGTACACCCCTCCCTTCCTGTGAAATCTAAGCCACACCCACAAACCAAATGGCATCATCATCAACCAAGCAACTGAAACCACCAAGTCGGCCATTATCAGACCCCTAGGCCCTGCCAGGCTGCTAGGCCTCCACTAGGCTGGGGGGGGGGGTAGATAACCCACAGCAACGCACTTGGGGGCACGGCAAGAGGTTTTTACTTTACAATTTAGCACCACTACCCCCCCAAATCCCCCACCAAATAACCACAAGACAAAAATAAATACCATCCTTCAAAACGTCATGAGATACGCCAGTCATGGAGGGGGGGGGACAAACAGAATAGATCATGGTTCAGGACACATGGGGGCAGTCACAGGGATTAGCCACAACAACGCGCCACACCCACAAACCCCGCCTCCGCCACGAGATCCTGTAAAACAGGAGGCCTTGGCTCCATTTTACGGACTAGGCCTCAGCTCTACAGCCCTTTAAATACTATCCCGAATGGAGCCCTGGGTGGGAGGTGGGGGGGAGGAGAAGCCCAAATAGGTCATGGGCTGACGTAGGGTGGGGGGAGCAACTGTCCAACAGCCACCAAAATAGCCATTCTACCCCAAGCCCAAAGCCTCTCCGGTGGCTGCATTAATAAACTCCTGGCAGCATTAGGCAGTCGTTCATCATTTCTCCTAACACGCACTTGGGGGCACAGCGAGGGGTTTTTGCTTTATAATTTAGTGGGCGTTGTGTCACATGCGAGGCTCCGCCGGCCATTTTAAGTAAGGGCAGTTGTGCCCCTTTTAACCGTTAGAAATTAGCGTTAGAAATTAGCCAGGTGCGTTTTTCAACTGGCAGGGGTTCAATTGTGACTACATGGTGATCTCTGGATGCCAGGCTGATGATGTCTCTCCACCTGCCTGGCTTCTCCAGCTTTCTCCAGCTTTCTCCAGCAGGTCAGCAAAAGAGCTTATTTATTGCGCTGGTCTCCCACCTATTTCTCCAAGGAGTCCATAGTCCACCCTCTTCCTCCATTAATCCCTACAACGACCCTGCGAGGTAGACTGAGAGCCAGGGACTGACTCCAAGGTCACCCGGAGAGCTTCATGGGTGAGTGGGGATTTGAACCCTCATCTCCCAGGTTCCAGTCTGATACTCTAACCACTCCACCACACTGCTGGTGTGCAGCACTAGTGGGGAGAGTGCTGTTGCACTTGGGTTTTGCATCTGGGCTTCCATTGTTGCAGATGGGCCCGTTGCCTTGATCCTGTTTAGGAGTCTCGCCTTCAACAATCAATAATAAGTGCATTTTCTGTGTTTCCGTCCTGCATTTACGGAGTTCATCATCATGGCTCGAGATTTGTCTGGTTGGAGACCTTGGTTCTTTGAGATGCATGTGTTAAGATCTTTTATTCTTCTGTTTTTAGAAGCAGGCATTTAACCTCTGAGTTAACCTTCATTTTCTTTTTCTTGCTGTTGAGATAATGCTGCAGATTTCACTCGGATTTCGCCCCCCCCCCCTTTGTGTTTAATGCTGTTCTCTGCTTTGATAACTCATTTGAGTTGGAGATCAGATTATAAATCCCCGGAGAAATAACTGTACACTGACGGGGCTTATAAAAGCGCTACTAATAACTTAGATCCCCTGAAAACTTTTGCTTTGGTTTACTTCTGTGCCTCTTGATTCCCACCCCCCAAGCCCCTGAGCATGTGCTGTATGCTATTCCTCTGCCCAGGACCCTCCAGCGGGCTCTGTTCCCTTTAGAGGAAGGTGCGGCAGGCTGCCTGTGGTCAGAGGGTTACAGGTAGGTAGCCGTGTTGGTCTGGGTCGAAGTAAAATAAAAAAATTCCTTCAGTAGCACCTTAAAGACCAACTAAGTTTTTATTTTGGTATGAGCTTTCGTGTGCATGCACACTTCTTCAGATACAGTGAAATAGGAGTCCCCAGGCACTTATGTAGAGAAGGGGTGGGGAGGGGGTGGGGATGGGAGGGGGGATCACTCAGAAGGGTGGTGGAAGTGGGTGATTGTCTTATTCAACATTTTTATCAATGACTTGGATGATGGGCTTTCTCAAAGACACTTCGCTGCAAGCTGCTTCTGGGTACCAGTTGCTGGAGACTGCAGGACTTGTGTTCGAATTCTGCTTGTGGGATTTCAAGTGGGGCATCTGGTTGGTGGGATGCTGGACTATACCCAACTGGCTTGACCCAACAGAGTCTCTTCTGATGTTCTTGTGCCCTTATGCAAAGGTCAAGAGTTGCAGACTTTGTTTCAGGTCTGTGTGCTTTTATAGCAGGCGTCAGCAAACATTTTCAGCAGGGGGCCAGTCCACTGTCCCTCAGACCTTGTGGGGGGCTGGACTGTGGGTTTTTTTGGGGGGGGGATGAACAAATTCCTATGCCCCACAAATAATCCAGAGATGCATTTAAAATAAAAGGACACATTCTTGTTGTTGTTTAGTCGTTTAGTCGTGTCCGACTCTTCGTGACCCCATGGACCAGAGCACGCCAGGCACTCCTGTCTTCCACTGCCTCCCGCAGTTTGGTCAGACTCATGTTGGTAGCTTCGAGAACACTGTCCAACCATCTCGTCCTCTGTCGTCCCCTTCTCCTTGTGCCCTCAATCTTTCCCAACATCAGGGTCTTTTCCAAGGATTCTTCTCTTCTCATGAGGTGGCCAAAGTATTGGAGCCTCAGCTTCACGATCTGTCCTTCCAGGGAGCACTCAGGGCTGATTTCCTTAAGAATGGATAGGTTTGATCTTCTTGCAGTCCATGGGACTCTCAAGAGTCTCCTCCAGCACCACAATTCAAAAGCATCAATTCTTCGACGATCAGCCTTCTTTATGGTCCAGCTCTCATTCTGGACACATTTTACTCCTGTAAAAACACGCTGATTCCTGGACCATCCGTGGGCTGGATTTGGAAGGTGATTGGGCCGGATCCAGCCTCTGGGCCTTAGTTTGCCTAGCCATAGGATGGCATCACCTCTCCTGAGTTTTTAAGGGTTTATAAAAGAGACGAAGTGCCTTGGGCCTTGGCATAAAGAGCATGGGAGCGCCATGATCAAATATTCATGATGAACATTGGTGCTTATTTGAAACTATAAATCCCACAACAGTTTCTTGCACATTCAACAGTTTGCTGATTAGCATTCTTTTGTCTGGGCTTTATGAAGACAATAATAGCAAATGCTTATGAGCTCGGCAGAGTCGTCGATAGATCCACAAATATGTTGGCGCCACTTGAGAATGAAAAGGAAATTTTCAAACGTTCCTAAAATGAGAATAAGTGAGAACTTGGTAACCCTGGTTAATTCCAGTCCAAAATTATTGTGGCTGCCTCCTTATATGAATGGAAGAATTTTTTTTATTATGGTCACAGACCAAAAACATTGAACATACAATTAAAAACATGCAACTAGTTTAATACAACTAAAGATAAACAAACATGTTGTTCTGAAAAAGCCAATAAGACCATTCTCCTGAAAAAGGATGTTTCAGCTGCCTTGGTGATATGGGAAGGAATGTCCCTTTAAATGAAACTATACAAAATCTACTTAAAGTCTTCCCAGGAGGTTCTTAATGGAGGGAGAGAATTGTCCTCTCTGAACAAGTTACAGTGCAGAATAAGGTCTTCAGCAGCTCTGTTACTCCAGCTCCACACAGGCAGAAACATTTGTTAACCAGGACCTTGTTTAAATCTTGATACCTTTTTTAAAAAAAATTACATTTGTATTGCATTTAATCAAACCAGTGCAATAAAAATACAGTAACAGAGGTGCAAATACGAAAAAAGAGAAAGCAGTGTAAATATATCTGGAAGAGACTGAAATCAGGTAAGCTGAGTGCTTAGGACTATTAGTAAAGACAGATTTCAGGACAGGTGGCTCGTTCGATAGAGGGTCTTAATCTCAGGGTCGTGGGTTCGAGCCCCACGTTGGGCTAAAGATTCCTGCAGCACAGAAGGGTTGGACTAGATGACCCTCAGGGTCCCTTCCAATTCTACAGTTCTCTAAACTCTATTCCAGGGGCCAGCAAACTTTTTCAGCAGGAGGCTGGACCGCTGTCCCTCAGACCTTGTGGGGGCCTGAACTATATATATATATATATATATTGGGGGGGGGGATGAACGAATTCCTATGTCCCACAAATAACCCAGAGATGCATTTTAAATAAAAGGGCACATTCTACTCATGAACAAACACCAGGCAGGCCCCACAAATAACCCAGAGATGCATTTTAAATAAAATGACCTTCTGATTGGCAAGCCCTAGGCTCTGTGGTTTAGACCACAGCGCCACCCGCATCCCATCAAGTCGCCTGCATTTTGCAGCTGGCAAATTTCAATCACAATGGATTCTTCTCCCACCCCCTTGGAGGTTTTGGGGTGGCAGGTTTTTTTTTATGGTGTTACTCTTTGTGTCTCTCCCTCTTCTCTCAAACAAAGCCCTCCCCAATGATTTCTGCACTGCCACAAAACAACAGCAGGATGCCTTTCTAGTTGTAGACATCATGTAAAATCTGACATCTCTTTGAAGAACGCTGCTATTTTGGTTGAGAGGGCTTTGTCCCCCTGCCTCCTCCCCCCCCCCTGCCCAGGTTTGTTTTTCCACTTTACTTTGTCCTCACCAAGCTGCTATTTTGCCGAAATGCTTTTCAGATCAGATTACGGCAAATCAATTGAGCTCTTTGCCGAGGACTTCGCAGTCGATGGGCTCTGCGTCCGACAGTTCCCAAACTTTGTTGGTACAGCATCTAGCAGCGGTTCCCAAAGTGGGTGGTGCCACCCTCCCCAGGGGGTCAGCGGGATGATTTTGGGGTGATGCCAAGAGGCAAGGCAGAGTGGCCGTGGCCGGAGGTGTAAAGGACTATCAGACTTCGAATAGCTTCCCTCGCTGGATCATCAATTTTGTTGAGTTAATTAATGAAACTAATAGCTCAGTTGGTGGAACGTAAGATGCTTAATCTCAAGGTCATGAGTTCGAGTCCCATGTTGGACGAAAGACTTCTGCTTTGTGCCAGATGACCCTCAGGGTCCCTTCCAACTCGTTCTAGGATTTTATGAATGGGTTTTGTGCAGTAAAGGTGCAATTAAGGGTTACTGTTTTGAATTTTATTGTGCTATCATCTTCCTTAGTGGGTTATGCAAACAACTGTTCTGAATAACGCTTTCTATAGGCAAGGTAGGGGGCCCTGAGGGCCAGTTTATGGAACCAAGGGGGGTGACCCCCAAAAGTTTGGGAGCCACTGGGGCATAGTTTTAGATGTGGTCATTACTGAGCAGTGTTTGGTGCCGAGTTGAGTTCATTCAAATGCCTGAAGCATTTGGGCTCATCCAGACGGTTTAATGTAGATAGCAGAGCTTGCTGTTGTCAGGAACGCCATCATATACCTGACAGCTGTAACTCCATTAATTGTCTGCATGATGTTCTCCTCTGAATCACTTCCTTTAAAAAGAGGGGGAAAAATATTTTCAGATATATACATTTCACCTATTTTACAATCATTTTGACATTTTAAAACTTGACTTCCTTCCCCCTCTTTCTGTGATTCCTTAAATTTATTTTTAATATCTTCTGCATAACCAAATTAACTTAACTTACTCATTTATTTATCTTCTATAAATATATACTCCTAAGTAAAGGTAAACGGACCCCTGACTGTTAGGTCCAGTCGCGGACGACTCTGGGGTTACGGTGCTCATCTCGTTTATTAGCTGAGGGAGCCGGCGTACAGCTTTCCAGGTCATGTGGCCAGCATGACAAAGCCGCTTCTGGCAAACCAGAGCAGCGCACGGAAACGCCGTTTACCTTCCCACCAGAGTGGTACCTATTTATCTACTTGCACTTCGTGCTTTCGAACTGCTAGGTTGGCAGGAGCAGAGACCGAGCTCACCCCGTCACGGGGATTCGAACCGCTGACCTTCTGAGTGGCAAACCCTAGGCTCAGTGGTTAAACTACAGCGCCACCAGCGTCCCATACTCTTAAGTAGCTGCAGGTTATTACAATAACCCTGCCAGTGTTTTTATCTGTTTACAATTTATCAGTAAATATTCAAGAAACCATTTCCATTCCTTATTCTTCTGGGAATTTTTTTTTTTTTGCCATTTCTGCATATTCCATAATTTCCATACGTTGCTGGGACTGCTTCTTTCCATTTTTGGGCAAGTAATATTCTTGCCTCCTCTGAATCACTTCCTTCCCACATTTCCTGCTCGAAAAGGTTTTTCTCCTCCTTTCTCCCTTTTGGAGTATCCCTTTCATGAGAAAATCTGGATTGAGGGGAGGGGGGGAGTGTTGGAAGGCGGCGACTAAGAGGAGTCCGTCATGGGGACAAGACAGAATTAATGGAGGTACAGAGAGTTTCCTCTCTGCAAAACATGACGGTATGGAAGAGGCTTGCAAAGGGTGCGTTGAGACGGAGCTGCCATTGCTACAATTCCCAGAATTCCCTGAGAAGAGGGATCGATTGTTAAGCCACTCTGGGAATTGTGGTTTGTGAAGGGAACAGGGGCCTCCTAACAATTCCCAGCACCCTTCACAAACTACGGTTCCCAGGTTCCTCTTGGAGAAGTTGTGGCTGTTTAAAGTGGTATCAGATGTGGCCTTCAGTACTCCATCCCCATCGTCCAGCCGGACACTGAGGGCCAGCTCCGAGGACTTTCTGGTGGTTCCCTCCCTGCGAGAAGTGAGGTTACAGGGAACCAGGCAGAGGGCCTTCTCAGTGGTGGCACCCTCCCATCAGATGTCAATGAAATAAACAACTATCTGTCTTTTAGGAGACATCGGAAGGCAGCCCTGTATCAATAAATTTTTAATGTCTGATGTTTTACAATTTTTATATGTGCTGTAAGCCACCCAGAGTGGCTGGGCACATCCAGCCAGATGGGTGGGGTATAAATAATAAAGTTATTATTATTATTATTATTATTATTATTATTATTATTATTATTCGACCAGACAGCCTATAAAGGATGCTGTAAAACAGATTACTGTCACCTGACATTCCTTCAAGCCAGAGACTGTGCAGTATAGGGATGGGGAACCTTTTTAAAGCTGAGGGCCGTATTCTTTCCTGGGGAACCTTTTGAGGGCCGCATGGTTGTGGTAGGCAGAGCAATTGATATAAATTATACCCTTGAACAGTAGCCTAGTTTCTGCACACAGCCCTCTGAATTCTCCATTTGGTCAAGCAATGAACATAGGTAGAATCTACACACATATAAAAACTGTTCTGAAAAAGTTTTTTAAAAATTGTTTATAAAAAGACATTGAATTTTCCATAAGGCTCGCCATTGCCATCTAGTGTCACATTGTATATTGCACTTAAAACATGCTTAAAGTGTTTTATTTGCACCTATATAGCTGCGTCCATAATCAAAGTTCAGAGAGAGAGTGAGAGAGGTGAGGTGCATGGCTGGGAAGGGTTTCAGGGGCCAGGTGGAATATATTAACCAGATGATAGTCTTAATGGGAGATACAAATGGGGTAGTCTCTCTAGAGATGTATAGAACAATAAGAAAAACAGAAACTAAGGAAGGGAGACTACCTGTAACTTTTCAAACTGGTGGAGAAATTTGATTTGATAGATATTTGGAGATTTAAACACCCACTGGACATAGAATACACATTTCAGAACCACATCAGTCCAGTGGAAGAATTGACTCAGTATGGATTTCGAGAGAGTTAGTGACACAGGCCAAAAAGGTAGAGGTACAACCCAAAATACTTTCAGATCATAATTCAATTTTATTAGAATTAAAAGCAGAGGAAAAATTTTTTTGACTAGATAGAGAATAAATGAGGAGCTTTTAGACATTCAGAATATTTTACAAAAAGCAGAAAAAGCCCCTCGGGATTATTTTGAATTAAATTTAAACCAGAAAATATCCCAAAAGGTGGCTTGGGATGCCGGCAAAGCAGTAATGAGAGGGTTTTTCATCCAACAGAATGCTTATCAGAAGAAAATTAGGGAAGGAAAAAAGAAAGAAGTATTGGATGAATTGATTGAAAAAGTTTAGCTTTCTTTAAGCCAAAGAATTAGGACAAGTTTTCCTGAGGATTTCATTTGTTGCTCATTATTGCGAGTTTCAGTTAAAACTTTTTTTAGCTTTTTAATTTGGGCTTTTTGAAGATTTCACCTTCTCAGTGTTATTTAACTGTAGAAAGTACCATAGCGCATTTGAGAACCAATTTCCTTCTTTTTTCCTCCCAATACCAGTAGGGCTTAGAGGAAGTAAATAGCTAGCAATGTCAAAATTGTATGAATCAGACATTGGCCCTTGATCTCAGAAATATTAATTGCTTTGCTTTGCAGATGAATTGATTGTTGCTTCATAAAGCCAATTAATCTGAAACCTTGATATGCCATTACTTGAATTGCATGTTTTATCCAGAGAAACTTAACTTTTAAAGATGGGTATATTTGTTGCTAGGGATTTTGCAAAACAAAATGCATGTCTCCTAGTGGCTGTGATACATTCTTATCAGTGTGAGAATTTGGGAGGGGGGCACCTAAAAGTAGTTTGTTTGTGTATAGCTCTAAACAAATTTCCTGTCCATGCTCATATTGTTATCACCAAGAATTAAATATAATGAGTCTCTTTCAAAAAAAAAGAAAGAAAGAAAGAAAAGGAACTGGTCATAAAACCAGGGAATGAGGTAATAAAACAAAAAATAAAAATGCTGGAAAGCCTTTTCCCCTATGGCACAGAAGGAGACACACCTACAGAGCAGTACCTTTTGCCTGGCATACTTTGCTAACACCGAGCGAATCTAAAAATAATTCTAAATGGGACTAAACATAGAACACGAAAGAAAAAAGGCGGCGGTGCTGCAATGTTAATTGCTGAGCAAACCACCTCTTCGCAAACTGTTTGTTCAGCTTCAATTAAACTTTCAAATTTCCGTCCTGGCACCAGCAAAACCGAAATCGATGAAAACCATCGCCTGATTCCGGGCTTGCTGGACTCGATTGCAAGATCCTTCCTCCGCTGCAGTTGTTTGATTTGAGGCTGCTTCCAAACAGACCGTCCCCGCCAGTGCATGAAGGGAGTTAATTTCGAACTTGGCTGGGCGTTTGTTTGCAGGTATCTGTCTATCAGTATTCTGGGTAGAATTGATTTTCCTTTCCTGGTTTTGGTAATTACTTCTGCAAAGCCTAATTTGCAAAATTGAAAGCAGCGGAGGGGAACCAGGTCGTTCATAATGCATTTAGGCATTGTTTAGCTTCAGTCTTCTGCTTTTCTATCTTACTTTCCCCCCCTGGAAGATGCTGCTGCTAAAGCAATATAGGGGCCTCCTACACAGAACCAGGAGCTCGGATGGCATGTCATCAAGAGGGCACCCCTAAAAGAAGCACGTAGATCACGGGTGTCAAACACAAGGCCCGGGGGCCAAATCCGGCCCGCCAGACCTCGTCATGTGGCCCACCGAGCGCCCCAGCCAGCGGGACCCAGCAGTGGGACCTTGCTGCTGAAGCGCCGCACCAACAAAGCGCCGACAAACAGCTGGGGCCAGGGAAATGCTTTTTGCCCCTGGGTCCCTTCGCGCTCTTTTCTGACGCTGAATCAAGGCGGCGACCCCCCCTTCCCTTTCTTTCTTCCTCTCTCTCGTTCTTATTCTTTCTTTCCCTCTACTTCCTTCCTTCTTTCTCCCTTTCCGTCTTCTCTCCCTCTTTCTTTTTCTTTCCTTCTTTATTCTCTTCCTTATTTACTACTCTTCTTTCTCTCCCCTCTTTCCTTCCTTCCTTCCTCTCTCCCTCCCACTCCCTCTTTCCTTCCTTCCTTCTTTCCTCCCTCCCTCCCTCCCCTCCCCTCCCCTCCCTCTCCCTCTCCTCAGAAACATAGGACTTCTGGCCCTTAAACCCTGGAACCAGGAGAGCAGCTCCAGTGAGTCAACCTCAGCCAGTCCCTTTGGTGAAGGGTGGTGGCTCACTGGCAGAACATCTGTCCTGCATGCAGAAGGACCTCAGCATCTCCAGGTACTAGTAGCTCTGCAAAGGTCCTGCATGAAACCCTAGCGAGCCTCCACCACCCAGTGCAGTTACCAAAAATCATTTTTCAATAAATTGTACAATAATTGTACATTTGAATATCTACTTGCCATTATTCTGACTATGTTTCTGCTTTCAGAGCTAGTTATTACTTACATTATTACAAAAAACAGTAATAATTGAATGCAGTGACAATAATTTATGATAATAAAGAGTGGACACATAGTCCTACAGATACAACCGGCCCTTTGAGGGTGACCAAACTGCTGATGCGGCCCCCGATGAATTTGAGTTTGACACCCCTGACGTAGATCATTTAAAACATTTATATTATGCCTTTCCTGACAGTTCATGCATAGCTGCTATGTACCCGGTGGAGAAATCCAGGATCGGCAGCTGCGCAACACCGGAAGTTGCGTAGACGCGACTTCTGGTGTCGCTTTGCCCATCTATGTGCACCAGAAAATGGCCGGCGCCAGAAGTCACTTCTACGCATGTCCGGAAGTGCGTAGATGCAACTTCCGGTGTCGGCACTGGCCATTTTCGATGCCCATAGATGGGCAAAGCGACACAGGAAGTTGCGTCTACGCACTTCTGGTCATGCGTAGACGCGACTTCCAGCGCCGGCCATTTTCTGGTGCCCATAGATGGGCAAAGCAGCACCAGAAAAATGGCCGCTGACAGGAACAAAAATAAGGGAAATTAACGGGAGAGGAGCTGGAACGGGAGACCTCCAGGAAACGGTAAGTAAAAACGGGGGTTTCCCGGGAAATACGGGGTACTTGGCAGCTATGAGTTCATGGTGTCTATAATAGTGGAATGGAATAAAGAGCAGTTATGAATTGGGAGTGAGGTTAGTCTGGATGATTCCCCGAGTACCTTTCAATTTTGAGGATGCTGTATATGTGGGGGTAAAATGCCAAACCAATTTTTTTTATTGAGGTAATTATTTTGGGTAGCTAATTAAGCACCTCAACTAGCATAACCAAGGGATAGCTCAGTCAATAGCACATGAGGCTCTATTTTGTAATAGTAATCTTTTACCGAAAGGTTTTCGATTATAAAGAAATAAAGTGATACACACAAAAAAGAAGAAAACAAAAATAAAAAGGCACAAAATGTGTAGAGAATATATATAAAAAATACCCTAACCTGTTCTTTTATGTTTGATATTATCCTAATATATAAGTAAATATTAATAGCCTAATACATTTTGTATAAACTCATTCCAAACATTGCCAAATTTGTCCAAACAAAGTCTACATCTGTAAGCAACCTGTTCATAACTTGCGAGTGTTATCGTATTATTGATCCATTTATTAAAGGCGACCATATCTTTGTTCTTCCAGTTCATCAATATAAGTCTCTTGGCTAGCATTACAGCGTGAAGAATCCAGAATCTAGAATAGAGCATGAGACTTTTAATCTCAGGGTTGTGGGTTCGAGTCCCACGTTGGGCAAAAGATGCCTGTATTGCAGGGGGTTGGACTGGATGTCCCTCATCGTTGGATGTTGGATGTTCTGCTCTGGTCAGACCTCACCTAGAGTGCTGTGTCCAGTTCTGGGCACCACAGTTCAGGAAGGATACTGACAAACTGGGACGCGTCCAGAGGAGGGCAACCAAAATGGCCAAAGGCCTGGAAACGACGCCTTATGAGGAACGGCTTAGGGAGCTGGGTATGTTTAGCCTGGAGAAGAGAAGGTTAAGGGGTGATATGATAGCCATGTTCAAATATATAAAAGGATGTCATATAGAGGAGGGAGAAAGGTTGTTTTCTGCTGCTCCAGAGAAGCGGACACGGAACAATGGATTCAAACTACAAGAATGAAGATTCCACCTAAACGTTAGGAAGAACTTCCTGACAGTAAGAGCTGTTTGGCAGTGGAATTTGCTGCCAAGGAGTGTGGTGGAGTCTCCTTCTTTGGAGGTCTTTAAGCAGAGGCTTGACAGGCATATATCAAGAAGGCTTTGATGGTGTTTCCTGCTTGGCAGGGGCTTGGACTGGATGGCCCTTGTGGTCTCTTCCAACTCTACGATTCTATGATTCTATGATTCATCGTCCCTTCCAACTCTAAGATTTTAAGATTCAATGCCAGTAGAGTTTGTGTATGAACTGAGCTGGAAGCAGGTTGGAAGCTGGAGAGGCAGCGACCTCCTTGCCCTGTGCTGAATCCAAAGTTGTGACATGAATGGATATGCAAGTTCTGTTGGTGTTAGTGCTGAATAAAAGCAGGTGGTAAGGACTTTTCCTTGGTCTTGTCCGTTCTTGGCAGGGGCTGGTTCCTTTGCCGCCTGACCTCTGGCTGGCCAGTGTGAGAACAGGATTGTGGACTAGATGTGCCATTGGCCTGATCCTGCAGGCTCTTGTCAGGTTCTTATGCATGGTATGCAGTACAGCGGATCAAGGAGACTGTGGCCAGAGCGTTCTGTTAGCTCCTCCATCTCTTCTCAGACCCCGCTTGTCCCTGGGAGAGAACAGGAGTTCCCTGACCGCGTCTGCGGCTTTGCTCAGCTGCGCCTGGTTCTTGATTAAAAGCATCCAGGAAACCTTGCTTCCTTTCAGCCTTGCCTGCTTTGCCAGGCGCTCCTATTGCTTCAATCAATTTTAAATTTGTGATACTGATGATCCCAACAGAAGCCTGGTCACGTGGCCACGGGGAGCTAAAAATACCACTCTCTCCATGGAGCTTTGCTGATTTCATGCTCGGAAGCCCCAGAAGTGTTTGTTTGAGGGGGAAAACATATTATGAAGATAGCACTTAATGCTATTCAGGCACACTTCACAAATAATTTACCAGGGGAGGGGAGGGGAAATAATATCCACTGGAAGTCGCGAGCTCCTGGAGTGCCTGGCAATATTTATCCTAATTACGGCGCTAGTAAGCTCGGCTTGGCTTCTTCCGATTTGCGTCTTCTCTTTATTGTTTCTTTACTTTCCCTCTTTATACCACCCTTCACCAAAAATGGCCATAGAATCCTAGGGTTGAAGAGTTGGGAGGGACCCCCAAATGTCATCTAGTCCAACCCCCTGCAAGGAGGGGGTCACACCTTAAGGATGGCTGGCAGACCCAACCTCTGTTTAAGAACCGTCAAGGAAGGAGAGACCGCTACTTTCCAAGGGAGTTCACTGTCAAATGGCTCTTGCCGTCGGAAAGTTTCCTTTCTTGTCATTTGAATATGGTCATACCCTCCTCAGCAGGAGAAAGCAATCTGTTTTCCTTCACAGGGATGCACAAAAATAGGACAACAATTCCCATATGTTACACAGTTAACACAAGCATGGCTTTATTCCATCAACCTGACAAAAATATGGGGTTTAAACTTGCATCTAAAAGGATATAAATTTGGAAGGAGGTTCACTTCAATGGGGAGGTCATTCCAAAGATGTGGAGCCACCACCAAAAAGGCTCTTCCATGAGTCCCTGCTGTCACTGTTCATTGAACACCAGGACCAGCTATGGACAAAAACATACTTGTAGATTCCGACTAAACATCAGGAAGAACTTTCCGACAGCAAGAGCTGCTCGCCAGCGGAACGGACTCCCTCGGGAGGTTGTGAACTCTCCTTCCTTGAAGGTTTCTAAGCAGAGGTTGGATGGCTGTCTGTCATGGAAGCTTTTAGTTGAGATTCCTGCATTGACGCACCCTTCTTTCAGCAATGGAAAAGACGACGCATTTCACAAATAAAAAAATGTTTATTTACAAACTCCCCAAAGGTCAAATTCATGTGATTCAGAAAAGTTGCACGGGCAGGAAGACTTGGCTTAGTTACAGAATGGTGAGAGTTCCTCAAGAATGCCTTGTGAAAGCCATGCAGTCTGAGCTGGAGCAACCAGCTCAAACCTCTTCACACATTGAGTGGACTCCTTTCAAATCTATTTTTCCTTGCAAACCACACACTGAGGTTCACAGGATGACTGGAGGAGAACAAATTCCTCTTGAGGTGAGGGGAAGTGACCTAAGCTGGCAGGACAGCTTACTCTATGGTATTAACCCATGCGTGTGTTAATAACATTGGTTATTTGAGACTGGTTATCCCACAAATACAAGCCAGAAACATCGCCAGGGAGAGGACGCTATAGTTGTTTCTCATCTCTGGTGATTCCAGCTCTTGTGAATTCTTCCTTGGTCAGCCTCATTCCTGGTTTTTGTTCCCTGGCTGCCCTAAATAACCCCTCCCTAAAGTATTTGAAACCATTATTTTCATCTCTTATCATTTGCCACTGGGCGTTCATGGTTCAGGACAGCCTTCCCCAACCTGGTGCCCTCCAGATTTTTTGGACTATGACTCCCATGAGCCTGGTGGGAGTTGTAGCACAAAGTATCCGGCGGACATGCAGCCTGGGAATGGTGTTCTGAACCCTGAACACAGGCGACAGATGGTGGGGGATCAAGATAAGGTTTCCAGGCATTAGAGGGAGGGGATATATCTACGACTTCGAAACATTTCGGATGGGAGCAAGTCAAAGGCAGTTGAGTGGAGGAAGACCCTTACATGGCTATTACAGTACCCTTCAACTCACACAAAGCTGCTTCCATCTGGCTGTTGACACAATAAATACATGAATCAAAGAAGCTGGCAAGCTGTTGCAAGGTGCCCTCCTTTATTTGTTCTTTCTTTTCCTCCTCTCTCTCTCCTTTTTTCTCTTTAGCCTTGTTTTGTTTTGACAACAAAGAAGCTTAGAAATCCCTTGATAACAATTATTTAGATAATCATTCCATCTGAGTAATAAAGAGGCATTTCCAGCTCGGTACAAAGAGCTATCATTATTGTTAATTGTTCACGTAGCCCCTTTTCACGGGCAAAATGGTTCTTCATTGGCTTCATTTCTGCGGAGCAATGAGGAGATGCCACAAGCAAAATTGCGCAAGTAAAACATCGGCGGATCGAGCAGCTGACAGAATTAAAGGGAAGGTGGCAGGATTAGGCCCTAGCTTGCGTTTTGAACTAATGACTCAAATCCATCCTGCAGGGTTTGCGTACGTAGACTAAAATGTGCATATTAGGTAGATTGAAAATTGGTGGGGTTTTTTTTTGTTTTAAGCCATAAAATTGAAGAGTTGGAAGGGACCCCCAAAAGTCATCTAGTCTAGCATTCTGCAATGTAGGGATCACACCTTAAGAATCCCTGGCAGATGGCCATCCAACTTCTAATTAAAAACCTCCACCTTCCAAGGGAGTTCGTTCCACTGTCAAACGGAAATATTCATATTGTTTGGCTGGAGTCTGTCCTTTCTTGTCATTTGAATCCATCAATTATGGGTCCTACCCTCCGGAGCATCAGGATACAAGCTGTTTTCTGTCACAGGGATGCACAATTCAAAATAGGACAACAATTCCCATAAGTCACACAATTAACGCAAGTACAGTTGTACCTTGGTTCTCGAATTTAATCCGTTCCAGGAGTCTGTTCGACTCCCGAAATGGTTCGAAAACCAAGGTATGGCTTCCGATTGGCTGCACGTCGGACGTTCAGTTCCGAAAAGCGTTTGCAAAGTGGGACACTCACTGCAAGGTTCACAGTGTTCGAGAGCCGATTTGTTCAACAACTAAGGTGTTCAACTACCAAGGTACCTTTGTATGACGTCACCAATCAATCTGACCCAAAAAGGGGGGGGGTAGTGTTTAACTTTGGCTGGTTCATTGTCTCATTTTTTTGGGGAAGAACATCTCATTATCCCCCTCATTGTGAGACGGAAGTTATTGGTTTGTTTTGCTTTCGTTCTCTTATGTCAGCGGTCAGCAAACTTTTTCAGCAGGGGGCCAGTCCACTGTCCCTCAGACCTTGTGGGGGGCCGGACTATATATATATATATTGGGGGGGGGGAATGAACTAATTCCTATGCCACACAAATAACCCAGAGATGCATTTTAAAGAAAAGCACACATTCTACTCATGTAAAAACACCAGGCAGGCCCCACAAATAACCGAGAGATGTAAAAACACACAGATTCCCGGACCGTCCGCGGGCTGGATTGAGAAGGTGATTGGGCCGCATCCGGCCCCCTGGCCTTAGTTTGCCTTGTTGTTGTTTAGTCGTTTAGTTGTGTCCGACTCTTCGTGACCCCATGGACCAGAGCACGCCAGGCACTCCTGTCTTCCACTGCCTCCCGCAGTTTGGTCAGACTCATGGTGGTAGCTTCGAGAACACTGTCCAACCATCTCATCCTCTGTCGTCCCCTTTTCCTTGTGCCCTCCATCTTTCCCAACATCACGGTCTTTTCCAGGGAGTCTTCTCTTCTCATGAGGTGGCCAAAGTATTGGAGCCTCAGCTTCACGATCTGTCCTTCCAGGGAGCACTCAGGGCTGATTTCCTTAAGAATTGATAGGTTTGATCTTCTTGCAGTCCATGGGACTCTCAAGAGTCTCCTCCAGCACCAGAATTCAAAAGCATCAATTCTTTGGCGATCAGCCTTCTTTATGGTCCAGCTCTCTCTTCCATACATCACTACTGGGAAAAACCATAGCTTTAACTATACGGACCTTTGTCGGCAAGGTGATGTCTCTGTTTTTTAAGATGCTTTTTAAGATGTTTGTCATTGCTTTTCTCCCAAGAAGCAGGCATCTTTTAATTTCGTGACTGCTGTCACCATCTGCAGTGATCAGTTTTAGCCCTCCAAATGTTTGGAGCTAAAACTCCTGTCAGCTCCAGACAGCACAGAGGTTGATGAAGAATGGCTTCAGTTGTTTTCGCTGCAACATGCTAAATCAGCCTCACCCCAACCAGATGCTTCAAACTACAGCCCCCACCATCTCTGACAAATAGCGGGGCTGGAAGGGGCTGATGGGACTTGTGATCTGAAAAGCGCCCAGCTGGGGAGAGCTAGGCTAAGCCCATCTCCACAGAGGCGACTGCTCCATTTTTAGCACAAAACCCACCCCATGCAAATAAAATAAATAAATAATAAACTTTATTTATATCCCCACTCTCCCCAGCCAAGACCAGGCTCAGGGCGGCTAACACCAAAAATAAAACAATTGATTAAGATACAACTTAAAAAACCAAGATTAAATACAAAATTAAAATTAAAATGCAGCCTCATATGGAAGGGAAAATGAAAAGGGGAAAGTGGGGGAGGGGATCAAGTCAGTTCCAGGCCAAAGGCCAGGGGGAACAACTCTCTCTTACAGGCCCTGCGGAAAGAAATCAGGTCCCGCAGGGTCCTGGTCTCATGAGACAGAGCGTTCCACCACGTCGGAGCCAGTGTTGAAAAGGCCCTGGTTCTAGTTGAGGCTAATCCAGTGATGGCAAACCTGACACGCGTGTCAGACGTGACACGCAGAGCCCTCACTGCTGGCACGCGCCCCATCGGCCCATTTGCGCTGTTTTTGTTGTCCCCCCCCCATACAGCTTGTCTCCGCTGTTGCTGGTAGCCAGAGATTGGTTTTTTAACTCTTTCTGTGCTGTTTTTCTGGCGCTTTGGCAGACTATTATTGGGTGTAAACAGTGTTCGTTTTGTAACCCGTTCTGTGCTGGGGTTTTTTGGCGCTTTGGCAGACTATGTCGGTGCTGTGTGTTAGTTCCAGCGAAGGTATTATTCGTCATTTATTTTTGTTCTCTTCCCCCCTCCCCAAAAGCGCAGCAGCTTTTGGGCATCCCCCCCCAAAAGCAAAGCAACTTTTGCACCCCCCAAAAAACCTCCAAAGGTTAGCAGCTCCCCCCAAAAAGTTCAACAACTCTGGGCACTTTATGATAAATAAGGGGTTTTTGGTCTGGTTTGGTTAAATAATTAGTTTTTGGTTTATTAAATACAGTTATATACTGTATTACAATTATACATTTTTGTTATTTAAACTATAAATATCGCAAAATTATGTTTTTTCCCCCCTCAAAGTGACACACCACCCGAGTTATGCTCGTTTTTTTTGCCGAATTTTGACACACCAAGCTCAAAAGGTTGCCCACCACTGGGCTAATCTGACTTCCTTCGGGCCCGGGACCTCTAGGGTGTTACTATTTCTGGACGTTAAGGTCCTCCACGGGGCATACCGGGAGAGGCGGTCCCGTAAGTACGAGGATCCTATGCCGTGAAGGGCTTTAAAGGTCAAAACCAGGACCTTAAATCTGACCCTGTACTCCACCGGGAGCCAGTGCAGCTGGAAAAGCACTGGGTGAATATGCTCCCATGGCAGGGACCCCGTGAGGAGCCTCGCAGCGGCATTCTGCACCCGCTGGAGTTTCTGGGGCAGCAACGAGGCAAACCTGGGCCCAGGAAGCGCATCTACTGCTCTAGAAAGATGACATTTAATATTATTGAAATATGCTAGGTTTCCAGGCGCTTGTTTACATGCAATGTAGGTCACTAGCCTAAATTTAAACGGCACCTTTCCCTAGGGACGTGGCAGGGTTCGTTCCCTCGGGGAATACTCGGCACGGCTGGCGATCCGAGGGGCAGGTGGATGACCTGCTTCCTAATTGCGCTGCACACGATGTTTGCATAATGGGCAGAATTTGCAGCTGGCGTCAAAAGAGGGCAAGCCCGGGGCGCTGCCCTTAAATTGGTGGCAATGGGAGGCCGTAAATTATATGCTGCTGCTGCTGCTGCTGAGCCCTTCCGTTGAGGCTCTCCCCCAGTGTTGCTGAAGACAGGCAGGGTATGTGCCATACAGAGCGTGCTCACGTACGGTTTATGTGTGTGGTACGGAAGCTGTACTTCTCAGGACAGAGCAGGGCTGTGTAGCATCATTAAAACAGCAGAGAGCATTATTGGCTGCTCACTCACCACCTTAGAACAAATTTACACCACCAGGTGCCATAGAAAAGCACTAGATATATCAAGAGATCCAACGCACCCTGGTCACCATTTCTTTCAGCTCCTGCCATCGGGACGGAGATCTAGAACAATGCAGGCAAGAACGAGCCGTCTCAGGAACAGTTTCTTCTCTAGAGCGATTTTGGCCTTAAATGGAAAGCCTGGACTTTGAAGTCATCTTATTTTACTTGTTATTTGTATTATATTTACTGTTTTTTAATTAGGTTTTGTAATTTTGGATTATGCGGAATGCTTTATCTGAGTGGATGTAGCAACCGAGTAATTGCGTTGTTCCCGCAAGGGGACAATGACAATAAAGATATCTTATGAAAGGCAGGTGAATGTCATGATGTCATGAGAGCCACTGTGGTGTAGCGGTTAGGGTGCTGGACTAGGAGCTGGGAGACCAGGGTTCGAATCACTGCTCGGCCATGAAGCTCGCTGGATGGCCTTCAATTTCAAAGAAGATGAGACAAATTCATGGAGGAGTGGGCTATCGATGGTTGCTAGCCACAGTGGTTGTACCCAGTGCTTTTGTTTCCCTATTTTTTTAGGCGTACAGTACTCTCATTTCGACTCAAGAAAATCGCCATTTTATATTTCAAATCAGGGAAAATAAATATAGTAAGTGGACAAAAGTATAAAGATTCACAAAATGTTTAGGGGTATGTGTACCCCTGTGTCCCCCCCAGTGGTCGTACCCTGCCTCCACAGTTGGTGCCAGCAATGCTTCTGAATGCCAGTTGCTGGGAACCACAGGAGGGGAGAGAGCTCTTGTGGTCAAATCCTGCTCCCTGGTTTTCTTGTGGTCAAATCCTGCTCCATAGGCATCCGGTTTGCCACTTTGGGAACACGATGCCACGCCCTCCCAACATTTCTCCGATGAAAATAGGGATGTCATCATCATCAACATTATTATTAATAATAAAACATTAAAGAATTAATTCCCTATACAGGGCTGCCCTCAGAAGTCTTCTAAAAGTGACATACTGTAGTTACTTATCTCATTGACTTGGGGGGCGCATAACTCCACGCTCTCCAACACTTCTCCAATGAAAATAGGGATGTCCAAAGGAAAAGCGGGACTTTCCGGGATCAAATCAGAAACGAGTTTCTGTAAATCTGGGACTGTCTTTGGAAAATAGGGACACTTGGAGGGTCTGGGATGCCGGACTAGATGCCGGACCTGAAGCAGAGCAGTTTTTATTCTGCAAGCCAGCCTTCCTCAGGAGGCTGTTGTATAAACTGCTAGTCCTTGTATTAAAGCCTTCCTTCCTTCCCGTTTACTGCAAGATAAGAAGAAATCATGTTTCCAAGATGCCTTGGCCAGACACGCTCACGGGAGCTTGACAGCCGGCGTGGGTGTGTGGGTGTGTTGTTGTTGTTATTCTGAGAAATGGAGACTTGGAGCCGTTCTGCTTCAGGTCCCTGGACCACCAGAGCCGGGATTCTTCCGGTTATCTTCCATTTATCCTCACTTCTCTGTGCAGTTTACCCAGTTGGCATGACAAGGCTTGCAATGCGGCGTGAAACGCCTGTCCCTTCCAAGAGGCGGCGGCTGCTCAAATCGTTTATCTCTTGCTTTCTAACTGCCCCAAGGGGGAATTGCAGAAAGAGTCTGGCTGGATCAGGCCAATGGCCCTTCCTGCCCAGTACTTTGCTGCTAACAGTAGCCGGCAAAATGTTTCTGGAAAGAGAAACGCCGCAGAATTTAGTTTCGGCTCGCATTTTTTTGGAAACCCACTTGGTTCATGCGGCTGTGTACTGGCAGTTGTGCAGGTTCTCTTCGCGATAGTCACAGCCATGTCCCTTTCTAAGATGGTGCACTAATATTATAATTATGTGATGATAATAATTAGGGATGTCTTGCAACAATCAGTGCAAATCTCCAGTGCAAATCTACTATTTTTTGTGCACGCGCCACTGATTTGGAGTGCGTACTCCAACATCTTCTGGAATGATTTAAGTCGTGTTTTCCTCAAACTTGTATGTAACAGCGTTCGCACACCTTTTTCTTGAAACCGAAGCACCCTGAGTTTCCAGTGGTTCTTCTGGGAATGAATTCCATGCACCGTGTGAAGAATAGGGAGGGTGAATATGCCAATATCCCCTCCTTTCAATTTCTCGTTTTTCCAGTCCTCAGTTCAGAGTTCCACATTTCCACATCAGGTGGCTTTCAAAATAAATCCACATGAAAATTCATTGACGTTTTAGTGGAAATTGACCCCAACATACACAATCTTACCCTAGTGTACGCTCTTTCATACATGCTAACTGCTTGGAGAGCCCACTGCAAAA
The DNA here is from genome assembly GCF_965207765.1 of Zootoca vivipara. NCBI lineage: Eukaryota > Metazoa > Chordata > Lepidosauria > Squamata > Lacertidae > Zootoca > Zootoca vivipara. Next base: position 129,124,665 of record NC_142582.1, on the reverse strand, counting down.
TTCAGGGAAGTGGAGATTTTGAAAAGTAGGCGTGTTTTGGTTCACTTACTGCTTTGGAAAGGGCCAATGAGATCTGTTTGCCTTTCAGTGCAAACGGAACCTAATTCCTGCCAGCCACCCCTGGCCACCCCTAGTGAAGAAGTCCTTTCTCCTGTCTCTCCTGAATCTTCCACCTTTGTTAAAGGTAAAGGTAAAGGGACCCCTGTCCATTAAGTCCAGTCACGGATGACTCTGGGGTTGCGGTGCTCATCTCGTTTTACTGGCTGAGGGAGCCGGCGTTTGTCCGCAGACAGCTTCTGGGTCATGCGGCCAGCAGGACTAAGTTGCTTCTGGTGAACGAGAGCAGTGCACGGAAACGCCATTTACCTTCCTGCCGGGGTGGTACCTATTTATCTACTTGCACTTTGACATGCTTTCGAACTGCTAGGTTGGCAGGAGCAGGGACCGAGCAACGGGAGCTCACCCCGTAGCGGGGATTCAAACCGGCGACCTTCTGATCGGCAAACTCTAGGCTCAGTGGTTTTTAGACCACAGCACCACCCGCATCCCCTTCCAGCTTTGTTGTTGTTGTTGTTGTTTAGTCGTTTAGTCATGTCTGACACTTCGTGACCCCATGGACCACAGCACGCCAGGCACTCCTGTCTTCCACTACCTGCTGCAGTTTGGTCAAACTCATGTTGGTGGCTTCGAGAACACTGTCCAGCCATTTCATCCTCTGTTGTCCCCTTCTCCTTGTGCCCTCCATCTTTCCCAACATCAGGGTCTTTTCCAGGGAGTCTTCTCCTCTCATGAGGTGGCCAAAGTATTGGAGCCTCAGCTTTGTTGTTGTTGTTGTTGTTGTTTAGTCGTTTAGTCGTGTCCGACTCTTCGTGACCCCATGGACCATAGCACGCCAGGCACTCCTGTCTTCCACTGCCTCCCGCAGTTTGGTCAAACTCATGTTTGTAGCTTCGAGAACACTGTCCAACCATCTCGTCCTCTGTCGTCCCCTTCTCCTAGTGCCCTCCATCTTTCCCAACATCAGGGTCTTTTCCAAGGATTCTTCTCTTCTCATGAGGTGGCCAAAGTATTGGAGCCTCAGCTTCACGATCTGTCCTTCCAGTGAGCACTCAGGGCTGATTTCCTTAAGAATGGATAGGTTTGATCTTCTTGCAGTCCATGGGACTCTCAAGAGTCTCCTCCAGCACCTCCAGATCCAGCTCCTCCAGATCCCAGCACCTCCAGCTCCTCCAGATCCCCTTCATGGATCAATGCCTTGTCGTGGCGAAGGGGCTTGAATAACTCAGAGAAGCTATGAGCTATGCCATGCAGGGCCACCCAAGATGGACAGGTCATAGTGGAGAGTTTTGACTAAATGTGATCCACCTGGAGCAGGAACTGGCAAGCCACTCCAGTATCCCTGCCAAGAAAACTCCATGGACAAAGACAACAGGCATATAAAAGTTATGACGCTGGAAGATGAGCCCTTCAGGTCGGAAGGCGTCCAACATGCTACTGAGGAAGAGCGGAGGACAAGTACAAGTAGATTCAGAGCTGATGAAGCGGCTGGGCCAAAGCCGAAAGGACGCTCAGTTGCGGATATGCCTGGAAGCGAAAGGAAAGTCCGATGCTGTAAAGAAAAATATTGCATAGGAACCTGGAATGTAAGAACCATGAGTGGAGGTAAGCTGGATGTGGTCAAAAATGAGATGACAAGAATAAATATCGACATCCTGGGCATCAGTGAACTGAAATGGAAGGGAATGGGCGAATTCAGTTCGGGTGACTATCATATCTACTACTGTGGGCAAGAATCCTGTAGAAGAAATGGAGTGGCCCTCATAGTCACCTTTGTTAGAAGGCCCCAAATTCTAATATTGCAAGAGAACAAAGTGTCGTGATGAGCAAAGGGAACTCTGCCAGTGATCAGGCATGGCAAAGACATCCAGGAGCGGTTCTGCAATTCTGCAATTGCAAGGAAAGCAATTAGCGCTGGGTGCACTTTCCCCAACTTTTGAGACGTGTCAGCATTCAGCGTCCAACTTCGCCAGCAGAATTCTCCCGAGGCCAGCGGACCTCCCTGGGGAGGCCGAAATAATACTGGAGGTGGGGGGTGGGTGGGTGGGGGAAGTGGACTTTCTGAGAAGCTGTAATAATAGTTTTTAAGATGAGCGAGCCAGCAAAAAGTTAATGGCACTGCAGTCCCTTCTGCTATTCAACGGGCTCCCCCCCCCCCGCTCCACCTTTCATTCTTCGGCCATTTGGGACTTAAATAGGGAACAGCTCACAGACCTCGCAAATGAGCGCATTTGAATTCCAAGCAGTTTCATAATTCAGATTTTTCAGAAATCTTGGGAGAGCTGCTGGCACAAAGGACCTGCTTTATTGAGGTGAAACAGTTCACAGCGGCTCTCTGGGGGAATTGTAATTTGAAAGGCATGGATATTTTCTCTGTGTTTGGATCCTGCATTGAGTTCCTGGAGGGAAATGAAGATCTTGTTCCTCCTGTACTTATGTTAAGCTGTATTATATCATTGCAGGAGAGCTTAGAGCCGCCTTTCCCAACCAGGTGCTTCCAGATGTTTTGGAATGGCCCATGGGAGTTGCAGTACAAAACATCTGGTGGGTGCCAGGATCCCAAAGGGGGCTGTACCATGCCCTGTCGGGGAGGGATTACTAAGAGGCAAGGGGGGCACTAAGGTAAATGGCGGTAAGACTTTGAAAAGCTGATTTCACTGGATGAACTTTGAACTTTGTCAGTTTTCCTGAATTAATTAAACTAAATAATTTTAATTGGATCCTGAATACGTGCACCATTAATTGTTACTGTTTTGAATGTTACTGTGTTATTATCTTTCTTAGTAGGCCATGGAAACTGCTATTCTGAATAATCCTTTTTCTAGAATAGGGGGCACTGGGGATGAATTTTTGGAAGCAAGGGAGCTGAAACCTCAAAAAGTTTGGAACCTACTGCTTTGGAGTTATGCTAGAGCCTGAGAGTTCACCCTAAATTATAAGTCTCTTGCTTTAAACTCTGCAAACCCATCACAGCCAAAGTCTGCTGTTTCCTAGAAATTCTCACAGCGCAATTAGCCTTATTGCCACCTGCCCTCGGCTTGACTGTCTGGAATTCTTCTCACCTGCTAGAGTTGGCATATTTTGAAGAGCAAAAAAGAGGACACATTTGCCGACTTCTGCTTCCAACGATGGATCTCTATGATCGTGAAAAAGAGGACGTGTCCTGGAAAAAGAGGACATATGACAACCCTTCCTGGACCTGCTGGCTGTATTTTCACACTTGGGAGATAAAATGCTCACCACAGCAAGGTTGTGTGTGTGTGTGTGTGTGTGTGTGTGTGTGTGTGTGTGAAATTCCCCTTGGGAGTTCAAGTGCAGAGGCTCACACCAAATTGCCAATTGGACAGACTTTATTCAGTCTTCTTTGGCAATCACTCAAAGCTGAGTAAGATTGTCTTCCATAAACATGGTTTTAACAATGGGTCCGTAAGTGACTGTGGAGGCCAATTCCGGATCCACACGTCCTTCCACAGTGGGGACATTGGTTTCCGGGCGGGAGTTGATCACGGTGTGGATTTGCCAAGCATGCCTTCCTCATAGCATGTTTCTCCCTCTCGTCCTGAGTTCGAGCATCTTCAAAGCCCATGACACCTTTGGTAAAGGCTCTTCTCCAATTGGAGCGCTCGCAGGCCAGTGATTCCCAGTTGTCGGTGTTTTTTTAGATTTGGCTTGAGAGAGTCTTTAAACCTCTTTTGTTGACCACCAGCATTACACTTTCCATTTTAAAGTTTGGAATAGAGTAGTTGCTTTGGAAGACGATAATCAGGCATCCAAACAACATGACCTGGCTGGTGTAAGGCAGGGCTGGGGGATGAATCCCAAGGGCCTTGCATCTGAACCCAAGGTGTGTTGTTCCCCACTCCCTTGTCTAAATGCCTCCCCTTATTTTGTTGCATCTATTCTAATCAGAACCGTCTTCTTCCCAATGTTATGAAAAGGAACTGAACCATGGCACTGCAAAATATTTACATAATGCATAATCTCGTAGACTTGTGTTCTAGAAAATAAGCAAAGATGACACAGGTCTTCATTTGCATAATGCATACATTTTGCAAAATCCAGCTTTTCTTGCTGCAGATTTTCTTTTATAAATAGTGTGCACACAACTCTGATTATAATCTCCCAGCTTTAATTAACTCTCTGGTTGCTTATTCCCACCAGCCACAAACAACAGCTCCCTCTCTTTTTTTGCAGCAAGAGCCTTGCTTATAAAATAGAACATGATTTGGAGATTTGAAATGCAATATTCCAGTCACAGACCCACAGGAAGGACCAGATCTCGGGGCCAGAGAGCATATTTGTCCTTAGCTTCTTTTAATCATTGAGTAAAGTGGCTGTTCCCATCTAATGTGGGGAAGTGGGGAAGCACTGATTCCTACAACGTAACAGTCTATTTCTCCTCTCAAGAAATATCAGCTCTCCTGTGTTGTCTCAACTGTCCTGGATGGGTTGTAGGTTCAAGAGCAATTTTTAGGTAGGAAATATTCTGCTTTTAAATTCTGAGATCCGTCAAAGTTGAGGCTCGATTAGGATAACTTCTCAGGGAAGTAAATAGGATAATGTCTCAGGGAAGATTGAGGTTGAATCCTGATAAGATGGAAGTACTGTTTTGGGGGGACAGGGGACGGGTGGGTATGGAGGACTTCCTAGTCCTGAACGGGGTGACTGTGCCCCTGAAGGACCAGGTGCGCAGCCTGGAGTCATTTTGGACTCACACCTGTCCATGGAGGCGCAGGTCAATTCTGTGTCCAGGGCAGCTGTCTATCAGCTCCATCTGGTACGCAGGCTGAGACCCTACCTGCCCACAGACTGTCTCACCAGAGTAGTGCATGCTCTGGTTATCTCTCGCTTGGACTACTGCAATGCGCTCTACGTGGGGCTACCTTTGAAGGTGACCCGGAAGCTGCAATTAATCCAGAATGCGGCAGCCAGACTGGTGACTGGGAGCGGCCGCCGAGACCATATAACACCGGTCCCAAGAGATCTGCATTGGCTCTCAGTTCATTTCCGAGCACAATTCAAAGTGTTGGTGCTGACCTTTAAAGCCCTAAATGGCCTCGGTCCAGTATACCTGAAGGAGTGTCTCCACCCCCATCGTTCAGCCGGGACACTGAGGTCCAGCGCCGAGGGCCTTCTGGCGGTTCCCTCACTGCGAGAAGCAAAGCTACAGGGAACCAGGCAGAGGGCCTTCTTGGTAGTGGCACCCGCCCTGTGGAACGCCTTCCCATCAGAGGTCAGAGAGGTAAACAACTACCTGACATTTAGAAAATACCTAAAGGCAGCCCTGTTTAGGGAAGTTTTTAGTCTGTGATATTTTAATGTATTTGATGTGTGTTGGAAGCCACCCAGAGTGGCTGGGGAGACCTGGCCAGATGGGCAGGGTATAAATAATAAATTATTATTATTATTCTTAATAAAATTATTTATTATTATTATTATTATTATTATTATTAAATATCCCAGGGGAGATGGCTCTTGTAGTCTTCTGTTCACAGCCCCGAACACTGGCATCAGCTGGCACAGATTTTCGAGATCTCAACGGCAAACCGTGAGAGTGTTTGCACATATGCACGCAAAATTCCCCAGACGTTTAAAAATTCAATTTGCTCTCCTTTTAAAGAGAAGCATGGCAAGCCCATTAGCGAGGAAAGGGAACATATGTTTCCCTGTGCTGAGCAGCTTGGACATGCTGCGGGCGGCAGATCGCAAGAGACGCTCTTGGCACGTAGATTTTTTTAAACCCACCCCCTGCACCTCCAGACATCGAGATAATTAATCATAAGGCAAATTAAAGTTCTGAGCCTGGAATGTCCGTGTGGTACCTAGACCACAGTTTGAGAAGGCTGCTGAACAGGGGCTACTGCTGATGCTCACCTGTCTGACCTCACCTGGGGAGGAGACCCGAAGCAGAACCCTGGATGTCGAACAGAGTGGATTGGCAAGGCATCCTTTGGAGAAGGAGGTGCTTTATGTACTTGAAGATACTTCAAAGGCCTAGGCCTAATTGCTCCCAAATGTAGCAGAGATTCATATCAACATCTTTTCAACTGGTTTTTTAAATTTTTTAAAGGCCCTTCATTTTTTGTTTTGAAGCGTAGAAAAAAAAAACACAGGAGAGGGTGAAGGAGCTTCTGGTGATGGAAATTATCCCTGTTGTCCATCATTAGGATGGTTATAAAATAAAATAAAAATTCCTTCCAGTAGCACCTTAGAGACCAACTAAGTTTGTCATTGGTATGAGCTTTTGTGTGCACGCACACTTCTTCAGATACACTGAAACAGAAGACACCAGACCCCCTATATATAGTGAGAGGGTGGGGAGGGGTATTACTCAGAAGGGTGGTGGGAATGGGTGACTGGCTGATAGATGTAGTGAACCTGTGGACGACTGTTAACGACTGCATTTGGTCTTACAGGAAAAAGCAATGGGTGAGATAGCTAAACATTGCTTTATCATGTACAATGAGATAAGAATCCCATGTCTCTATTCAGACCAGGTCTCTCCATGGTTTTAAGTTTGGTAATAAGTTGCAATTCAGCAACTTCTCTTTCCAGTCTATTTCTGAAATTCTTGTGATTCCAACTAGGATGGTTATGAACACCTGTGATTGCAAGCACAATAATACTTGCAAACGTATTAACTTGCATGGAACATATTAAATTGTGTGGAACAGGTGGATGAAGCACATTCGTCAGGTATTGCTGGACAAGTTAAGCAAAAGGTCCCGAGTTCAGTTCCCAGAACATCCAGGTAGGACTGGGAAAAGACTCCCTGATTGAAACCCTGGAGAGCTGCTGCCAGTCAGTGTTGGCCATACTGAGCTGGATGGATTGGGGGTCTGGACTCAGTAGAAGGCAGCTTTCTATGCACTCATGGAGAGAAAGTGTGTGGTCAGCCCACCCCTGTCCCACGTGGGGAGAAAGATGTCAGAGGGAGGAATGATTAAATACTGATGGCATCTTGCCCCCAAACTGGGGGAGATTAGCAGCCAAACCTGACACATGCATATTCTTGTTATTTAGCCTGAGAAGGGGCTAATACCATAGTGCTGAATTGCTGATAGGCAGATACTCAGACCATAGATGTTCAATTGGTAGAGAGGGCTCTGTGTGATGTCATCTCCTCTGCTTTCCCGGAGAGGAAAGAGCATAGAGTACTTCCTGTTCGTCTGTTTTTCTCTTGCTTTGACCAGCATTGAATGCAGATATGTCTCCATCTTGAGAGTCCCATGGACTGCAAGAAGATCAAACCTATCCATTCTTAAGGAAATCGGCCCTGAGTGCCCACTGGAAGGACAGATCCTGAAGCTGAGGCTCCAATACTTTGGCCACCTCATGAGAAGAGAAGACTCCCTGGAAAAGACCCTGATGTTGGGAAAGATTGAGGGCACAAGGAGAAGGGGACGACAGAGGACGAGATGGTTGGACAGTGTTCTCGAAGCTACGAACATGAGTTTGACCAAACTGCGGGAGGCAGTGGAAGACAGGAGTGCCTGGCGTGCTATGGTCCATGGGGTCACGAGGAGTCGGACACGACTAAACGACTAAACAACAACAACAACAACATGTCTCCATTTGCTCCAGCTTTAGGCACATTACTGAGGCTGGCTATACTGTAAATATAAGTATTTTGCCTGCATAGTTTTTACCGCTGCCATTGCTGCGAACTAACACAAGATTACTTACTTTTAAACTATAATTTTAAACTTTCTTCCTTCGTTGTTGTCTGCTTCTTCATTAAGCAGCGTAAAAAAGAAGAGCCAGCTTACTTCTTAGCATGAGTTGCTCAGAATAAGGCTTTACAGACAAATTCCTTTTAATTTTGCTGCCAAGGATGGGATTTTGAAACTCTGCTTGGTGGGATAAATTGCAATTAATATATCCTCTCCTACCTTTTAAAACCCATTCCACACAAACTCCCAGTGGCTTCATTTATATATTCAATAGCACAGAGGATAATTTGGGTCTCAAATGCCTTGGTTCTCAAACGCCAAAAACCCGGAAGTAAGTGTTCTGGTTTTCGAACATTTTGGAAGTCAAATGGACTTCCAGAATGGATTAAGTTTGGCGCTTTTGCTTTTGCTATTTATTTTGCGTTTTTGTTTTCGAGGCTTTTTCGGTTCATTTGTTTTTGTGACTGTGTGGAACCCAGTTCAGCTACTGATTGATTTTGATTGTGTGACCGCGGAAATGGATAAAAGCCCCCCCCCCATCCAAACAATGACTATCATCCGTGCAGGGAAGAAAAATGTTTAATTTTAATTTTTAACATCTACAATTCTGTCTTACTTATTTTATAGTACAGTACCTTGATTATTGCTTTCATTTTATAGATCAATGGTCTCATTAGATAGTAAAATCTGTGTTAAATTGCTGTTTTAGGGGTTGTTTTTAAAAGTCTGGAACGGATTAATCTGTTTTGCATTGGTTTCTATGGGAAAGCACGCCTTGGTTTTGGAACGCCTTGGTTTTGGAACGGACTTCCGGAACGGATTAAGTTTGAGAACCAAGGTACCACAGTATTGAAGCAGCCAAGGGACTCTCCCAATGCCACTCTCTGTAGGACTGGAATCACCACAGAACATTCCCCCTGCTCCTCTCGCAGAGCCACAATTCCCAGAGTTCTCCATGAAGAGGGATTGTCTGTTAAACCTCTTTGGGAATTGTAGCTCTGGGAGGGGAATAGAGGTGTCGCCTAACAGCTCTCAGCACCCACAACAAACTACAGCTCCCAGAATTCTTTGCCAAAGCCACGACTGTACAGAGCGAAGTCGTACTGCTTCAAATCCACAGTCTAAATGTGGTCATAACTGCACACGGCATTGTCATGGGAACGGCACGCAGGATTATAACACGAGTTTGGCTTTTTTAAGCAGCTTTCCGTGAAGGTTATCGCAGCAGCACTAGCAAACGAGAGACGAGCTTCTCCTCTTTGAAACACACTCTTGACTTAACATTCCTGGGCAATTTATAATTCATGGGGACACTGGGAAAGGTTCGAATTTCCCCCTGACCTACTTAAAGCAACAATGGCTACTTCTGTGCAACATGCACAAGATCACAAATTCACGGGCTTGCAAATTTATTCTGCATTGGCCATGCCCCACCCCATGACATCTCTCCACCCAAATTCACCCGCAGCATAACGCAGAATTATCTAAACCTGCAGTATCTTAGTTTTGAATGGAGAGTGCAATTAGTGAAAGTGATTGGGGCAGTTTCAGAGGTAATTACCTCTCTTAAACAGTCGCCATTTGGGGTAATTACCCTGCTGAAGCAGTGGCAAAATTGGAGCATACTTACCCACCACTTGACAGTTTATGAAAGTTTATGTTTAGGGAAATTTTTAATGTTTGATGTTTTATTGTGTTTTTAATTTTCTGTTGGGAGCTGCCCAGAGTGGCTGGGGAGGCCTGGCCAGATGGGCGGGGTATAAGTAATAAATTATTATTATTATTATTATTATTATTGGATTTTTTTCAGGACAGTGGAGAGGATTACTCTAGAAAAGTGGACTAGAAAAAGTATTAAGGATTTCTCAGATCTTGGGGGAGGGGGAAAATTCAGACTATGAGTTGGAGGTCTTTAAGCAGAGGCTTGACAGGCATATGTCAAGAATGCTTTGATGGTGTTTCCTGCTTGGCAGGGGGTTGGACTGGATGGCCCTTGTGGTCTCTTCCAACTCTATGATTCTATGACATTTTGATTTTCAAAGTTGGCATTCTTTGAGGGATACTTGCAAAGAAAATGACTTTTTGGGTTTTGTTAGCTATTCAGTACCTTACCCTGTGGCTTGCAGGACGTCTTTAGGATAAGGAACAGTTGCACAAAACCTTTCCTCCAAGGAAGGTTAAGCTGTGAAACTGTGACCAGCCCAAGGTGAACTCCGTGGCTGAGTGGGGAGATTCGAACCCTGCTCTCCCCGCTCGTGGTCCCTAACGCTTTCTAACTACTGCTCCACGCTGCCCCAGGTCTTTGGCACTTCCCTGCCATTGCACCTTGAAACAAACCAGGTGCCTTCGTTTGGTGCAACATTTATTCCAGCCATGGGACTTTGTGGTTTCCTCGGCCCATAATCTGGATAGTTATTGTTGCTGCAGACTCCTAAACTTCCCTAATATTCCCTCGCTTTTCTCCCAGCCTCAGCAATAAAGCCTTGGCTGCCCTTGCAGCAATTTCAGCTGATTAATCGATGGAGTACTTGACGTCTGCCATATGTTATGCTTGAAACTCCTGCATATATTTTTTTTTAAAAAAGAAATTTATTATGAGAGATCTGAGTGGTTGGTAGAATATATATTTTTTGCTTTATGAGCAAAAAGTGCCCCTAGCGCAACTTCGGCCAAACAGGGCGGTCATTAAATCACAGGGATGTTTGTTTCGCTGTCAAGCTCAGGTTTTGACCACGTGGAGCCTAAAAATAAGCGGGCTTTCAATTTTGCATGTTCAGGCAATCCGTCACCATAAGCTAAATGGATGGGTTAAATGTGCTATTTAAATGTGCTCAGCAAAGTGGCGGATCGTTTTCCTCCGCTGAAATATACTTTCCGGTGCCGGAGCCAGCGCTGCAAATCCTTGGCGGTGAATTATTTACGGGCAGAAATGTCAATGTTTGGAGACGCCGAATGATCTTATTGATAGAGGCAACTTCGGCCTTGTGATGCTCCGTGATCTTTTAGAATTTATTCTGTTGGCTGTTGTGTTTCTCTTCTTTTTTGTGGTGGCACCCATGCAGCATTTTGCCAACCAAGTCACAAAGCGACGTGCAGCACAGAATTGGGAGGGGTCCCTGAGGTCATCTAGACCAACCCCGGATAATGAAGGACGTCTGCTGCCACGACAGCCCTGACAGGTGGGCATGCAGCCTCAGCTTGGAAACCAGTGTCACAACCTATTTGCAAAATCAGTGGGCAGGATTTGATTAATGAGAGTCCAGTATACCTGAAGGAGCGTCTCCACCCCCATCGTTCTTCCCGGACACGGAGGTCCAGTACCGAGGGCCTTCTGGCGGTTCCCTCGTTGCGAGAAGCCAAGTTGCAGGGAACCAGGCAGAGGGCCTTCTCGGTGGTGGCGCCCACCCTGTGGAACACCCTCCCATCAGATGTCAAAGAGAAAAACAGCTACCAGATTTTTAGAAGACATCTGAAGGCAGCCCTGTTTAGGGAGGCTTTTAATGTTTAATAGATTATTTTATTTCATTTTTCTGTTGGAAGACGCCCAGAGTGGCTGGGGAAACCCAGCCAGATGGGCGGGGTATACATAATAAATTATTATTATTATTATTATTATTATTATTATTATTATTATTATTATTATTATTGGATCTCACCCAGTCCATTACCGAGGCAAGACAATCAATGGTCCGGCATATTCACTGCAGAGGTAAAGGAGTAGCAGAGCTGTGTGCTATCAACATATTGCTGACAATGTACTCCAAAACTCCAGATAACCCCAATCAGCAGTTTCATGTACTGTATTTTTCCGTAACAAAATAATTTTTTTTTCTTCCAGTAGCACCTTAGAGACCAATTAAGTTTGTCATAGGTAGGAGCTTTCGTGTACATGCACACTTCTTCAGATATTTTTCCATGTATAATACGCTCCTCCCTCTTCATTCATTACCTGTGTATAAGGCGACCGCCAGTTTTTGCCTATAATTATATAGCAAAAAAGCATTGTCTTATACCCGGAAAAATACGGTAAATGTTAAACACCATGGGGGATAAAATCAGACCCTGAGGAGCCCCACATTGAAGACTCCATGGGGCTGAAGAGCACTCCTCAAGCAAAAAAAAGGTAAATGTAAAGGACTCCTGGGCGGTGAAGTCCAGCCAAAGGTGACTATGGGGTTGCGGCACTCATCTCGCTTTCAGGCCAAGGGAGCCAGTGTTTGTCCACAGACAGCTTTCTGGCTCATGTGACCAGCAGGACTAAACTGCTTCTGGCGCAACGGAACACTGTGACGGAAACCAGAGCGCACGAAAACGCCATTTACCTTCCTGTTGCAGCGGTACCTCTTTATCTACTCGCACTGTCATGCTTTCGAATTGCTAGGTTGGCTGGAGTTGGGACAGAGCAACGGGAGCTCACCTCGTCGCAGGGATCTGAAGCACCGACCTTCCGATCGGCAAGCCCAAGAGGCTCAGTGGTTGAGACCACAGCGCCACCCACATCCCACTCCTCAAGCATCGCTCTCTGGAAATGAGCATCCAAGTAGGACCGGAAACACCGCAAAGTGGTGCCACCGATCCCTAACTCAGACAGCAACTCCAGAAGGATATCATGGTCAATGGTCACGATAGTAGCATAGAGCTCAAGGAGAATGAACAGGGACACACTTCCCCTGTCTGTCTCCTGACGAGCATCATTTTCATTCACACTTGTGAGTGCAAATACTGCACCTGCTGCCCGCGAACCTGCACCTGCTTCACTACACATGCAGAAGGGGACCTGCCCCTCCTCGTGTAGCCGGTGTGTTGGCTAATGCACCTAATGCACATTGCAGAGACCTTCAATTGCACCTCAAAAAAACCTATTCTGCCACTTGTCTTATCAATCTGATTTTGCTGCGTCAGACCACACGAGGTTTGCGCAGGTAGTGGAACACTTTTCTCTTCCTCGTAGGATCTTGTGGGGAGGAGAGAGAGAGGAGCCATTCGCTGCATTATTCACTTGCCCAGAAATAGATTATGTTCTGAGAGTCATCTTTGGGGAACAGATAGCCTCAGGTAAGAGCAAAACTCCCAGTTCCTTTGTGACGTCCTTTCCCAGGTATGCTGCTTAGAGGGAAGGTTGCAACTCAAAGCTTTATTTCGGGGGTGGGGTGAAACTCAGGCCCAGGGACTGAATGTGGCCCCCAAGGCCCCCTCTATCTGGCCCTTGGAAGTCTCACCGGATCATGCACCTCGCTGGCCTAGAGTGTTCATGGGGGTGTGCCCTTGAAATGCCTGCAGCAATCTGGAAAATGTTTTTTCAGGTGCCAGATGAACATGAAAATGGCTCAAAGTGAAAACAAAGAGCCACAGCATTTCACAGTGTTCCAGGGTCAATAAAAATCAATTATTATTTTTTAATTTTAAAAAAAATATCGTTTTTTTTTATTTAAATTGGATTTGGAGGAAAAATCTTCCTAAAGATAGTTTTCTATTTCAGTTACATTATTCATCAGGAAGTTTTTCATGTGTGCTAATACATGACCGTTTTCTGGGTCATGTGGTGAGCAGGACTAAACTGCTTCTGGTGCAACGGGACACGGTGATGGAAACCAGAGTGCACGGAAACGCCATTTACCTTCCCGCCGCAGTGGTACCTATTTATCTCCTTGCACTGGTGTGCTTTCGAACTGCTAGGTTGGCAGGAGCTGGGACAGAGCGATGGGAGCTCACTCCGTCACGGGGATTCGAACCGCCGACCTTCCGATCGGCAAGCCCAAGAGGCTCAGTGGTTTAGACCAGAGCACCACCGCGTCCCCATAACAACCACTGCTCAGTGATCTCAAGGGCTCAATGTCCTTTCTATGTTGGAACGCGACGCTTATGGTTCTTGAACTACGTAGTTGGAAGGGAGCCCAAGAGCCATCTAGTCTAACCCCTTGCAATGCAGAAATGACAGGTAAAGAACCCCTGATAGACAGCCAGCTTGAAGCCTCTATTGAGGTTTTTAGTCATCAATCTAGATTGGATACCTATTTGGATGTGTGGGCTGCCTATATAAAATACGGAAAATAAATAAATACAGAAAATAAATAAAAACTCTCGGTTTTCAGTGAGGGGACATTCCCTGTTCTACCTGGAGATACCCGGTATCGAACCTGTGACTTTCTGCATGCAAGGCAGGGGCTGTAGCTATGAGCCATAGCACTTTCTTTAAAAGGGCCTTTTGTTCCCCTTTTGATACCAAATCAAGGACTAGACTTTTTTCAGAGAGTTCTTTGGGTTTTTGAAAGGATCATCTATCCACACATGTGTGGTTTTTATTTATTTCTCCTGCTTCTTTCATTCCACTTCCTATAAAAGATCTCAAAGCGATTCAGCGATTTTAAAGAAATTAACAGCGAAAATCAGTTACAACGATTTCAGATGCAAAAGAAATTGAAAGGATTTTGGATAAGAAACGGTTAAAAATAAGCTCAGATATAAAAACAGTTTCAAATCCAATGCAGATCAGAAGCAGATTAAAGAAACAACAAGAGGTTTACTTACCTCTTGCCTTTTCTGCCATTAAGGCGGCTAACACCAAAAATCAGTAGAAATGACACATTTATGCAACAGGTCAAAAGGACAGTAAAATTAATCTGAGTGTCGCATGCAGTCCATGGTCAAAGGATAAGAGGGCAGCAATCAAATCTCAGGCTCAGTTAAGAAGTCTGCTGAAGTTAAGAAATGAGAAAAAGTTTGCTGCTTGCCAAGAGCAAGCTGTTTAGGGAAGCTTTTAATATCTGATGATTGTATTTTAATCTTTGTTGGGGGCCGCCCAGGGTGGCTGGGGAGGCCCGGCCGGATGGGTGGGGTACAAATAATAAATTATTATTATTATATATTATTATTATTATTATTATTATTATTATTATTATTATTATTATATTTCTATATAAATGGAAAGGCAAGGTTGTTATCACCCAGTCCCATTGGAGGATTCTGCATTTGCATGAAGGCAGGGGAGGGGAGCAAAAGAGAAGGCAGCTTTTAGAATGGCAGTTTTAAACAACAGCAGATGCTGGTATCTGAGGTGCTCCGAGGATATGGAAGGGCTAGAAAGGGCTAGAAAGAGCTGTGAAGGAATGGGAGTTTGGGTGAGTTGTAACGGGAGTGAGGGGGAAGCTGGCAAGGCAAGGATAGGGGTTGGTGTGGGTAGGGGGTAGATGGTGTTGGTAAGCAATGTGAGCAGGGGCAACAGCCCCTAGTGTATATTACATAACTGATGATGATGATAAAATGTGGTTTTCCTGGAACAAAAGGTTGTTCTCTTTCTTCTCTCCCTCTCGTAAAACCGCTGCAGGTTTCCCAAATAGCCCTCCCCTCCTCTCTCTCCACACATGAGGAATCAATGAGGGTTTTACCTTTTGCACAGCTCCCCTGCAGTTTTTATTTAGTGTGATGGCCACAGGTCACTTTGCAACGTAGCCTGGGGATTAGTAGTATAGCGGTGCTTCTTATTGCTTGAGTAATACCATCAGAACAAGTGTTCCCACCTCGCCGCAAGCACGTTAAAACCCCCCTCTGACTTGTCTGCCAGCTCTGAGCTAATGTTAAGCATAAATTCTCCTCCTTAACCAAAGCCAAGAATAGAAAACAAGCCGGTTTGAAAACGAACCCTTTGAGAAGTTGAGCATCCACGGCTCAAGCGAGGCGTCCTTATTTCAAGCGGTGGGTTGGGCACACGCCAGAGGTCGGCAACATCAGGCCAATTTGCTAATCTAGTCCGGTATCCTGCTCCCATGGGGGCCAACCAGATGCCCTGGAGAGAAACCCACAAGCAGGACATGAGCACAAGATCACCTCCTGTGGTTTCTAGCAGCTGGTATTCAGAAACTTTACTGCCACTGACCCTGCAGTCATAGCATAGCTGTTGTGGCTACTCGCAAATTCCCGAATTCTCCCAATGCAGGGTGTTTGAGGACCGGGACATTCGCAGAAATACTTCTTTGCAAAGCTATTGTACTACCAACTTTACTGCATGCTTGTGAAACATAGACTACTCACAAACACCATCTCCAACTCCTCAAAAGATTCCATCAATGGTGTCTCTGAACAATTTTACACATCACTTGGGAAGACGGGCGAACTAATATCAGTGTACTGGAAGAAGCAAAGATCACCAGGGTTGAAGCAATGATTCTTCAACATCAACTTCGTTGGGCTGGTCATGTTGTGCGGATGCCTGATGATCGTCTTCCAAAGCAACTACTCTATTCCGAACTTTAAAATGGAAAGCGTAATGCTGGTGGTCAGCAAAAGAGGTTTAAAGACTCTCTCAAGGCAAATCTTTTTAAAAAAATGTAGTATGAACACCGACAACTGGGAAACACTGGCCTGCGAGCGCTCCAGTTGGAGAACAGCCTTTACCAAAGGTGTCATGGGCTTTGAAGATGCTTGAACTCAGGAAGAAAGGGCGAAACGTGCTAAGAGGAAGGCACGCTTGGCAAACCCTCAACATGATCAACTCCCACCCAGAAACCAATGTCCCCACTGTGGAAGGACGTGTGGATCCAGAATTGGCCTCCACAGTCACTTACGGACTCACTGTTAAGATCGTGTTCATGGAAGACAATCTTACTCTGCTACGAGGGATCGCCACAGAAGAAAGAAGTTGTGACTAGTAGCCATCAGTAACCTTTTCCTTCAAAATCAACCTTACCTTGAGCAGGAATGTCAACCATCCTGGAATCCAGGGTAGTCTTAGCAGGTTGAATATAGCACACTGGTTTTATTGTTCATAGGGCTAACCAGGCAGGCTCTTCTTCTTTTCTCAGTGCTACAACTGTCTCTGTTTACCATGGACAGCTCCGGTTTTCTGGCATCTCTCCTCCAGGATACCTGGGACCTCTCCCTGCCTTCGGCACAGAGACCTTTGGCATAGGGATATTGGTGCTGAGTCCACCAATGTCTTCTGCAGGTTGGATGGCGAGGAGTGGTGGGGGGCACCAGTTGGGGAACCCTCAAGGGGAACCCCCCCCCCGAGGAGCAGGTGGGGAATCCCCAGGGGAAGAAGGCCCAGAGCCAGGGGATTGGTGGTGGGACGATGATATATGGTCAGAGGGAGAAGAGGGAGAAGAGGGAGAAGACGGGGAGGAGGTGTTGGAAGCTGAAGAGGCAACAGGGTTTAGTGAGCAGGAGGAGTCTGTGGCAGAGAGCAGTCCAGAATCAGAGGCAGGAGAGGAGAGGAGCCAGGAGACAGAGATGAGTAACGCTGCTGAAGACACCATGAAGTCTCCCCCCTCCTGCTGCAACCAGCTGCCCTCTTGTCTCCCAGGACCAGAAGAGGTATGAAGAGGAAGGAGCAAAGAGAGACAAGATGAAGGTGCCTCAGGTTGCTGGGGAAGGACCCCGGGAAAGGAGACACAGAGAACATTGGGAAGGTGAGGACCTTCAGTCCTCGCCACTGCCTCATTGGGGCAAGACCTACTGGGAAGGGTTGCTGTGACCACTAGGCATGAGCTGTGTTGTTTCTTTGAATGAAGAATTAACTTCACAGACAGAGGGTGTTTTGTTCCTGACCTGCTCCTGACAACCAACCACTCTACGCCGGCAGGACTAAGCTGTGTTCGGGGTTGGCTGCAGACATTCTTTCTCCGCTGCCGCCCCTTCTACTGACTTCCACCAGGGGCCATGGCCACGCTTCCAAAGCAGGTTGGCGGTGGCGCTTTTGAGTAGGCACTAAGCATGCACTAAGCTCCCTGTGATCACATTGCACCCTGCATTTAAAGCACATCGGTGCCACTTTAACTGACGCGGAATTCTGGGAACTGTAGTTTACCCTTCCCAGCGCTACAATTCCCAGCACGCTTAACAAACTGTTTACTTTATAACATTTATATACCACTTGATTGTTAAAAAAAGAACCCTCAAAGCAGTTTACAAAAACGATAAAACAAATTTAAAAAACAGTTAAGAACAAAAAATGATCAAAACTAGCGACAAAAAAATAATTTAAACCAGTGACTAGATAAAAACCAGATTAAACACATGCCCCATTATTCTACATATCTGGAGAGGCAACTTTTCATTGGCACCAGAAACAATACAGTGAAGGTTTGATGTCAATAGTCAGGGAGTCCCAAAGTTCAGATGGGGCCACACTTGTGTGGTTAGATGTCAGATATCTCAAGGGATGTTACATGGAAGAGGGAACAAGCTTGTTTTCTCCTGCTCTGGAGTATAGGACCCAAACCAATGGCTTCAAGTTACAAGAAAGGAGATTCTTACTAAACACCAGAAAGAACTTTCTGACTTTGGACTCAGCTATATTAGTAAAGAAAAAGCGTTTTATATGCGTTATAACACTGTGACACCAGATGGCGCTGTGGAGTTCCATCTTTTGCCAACATGATTTTCCACTTTGAGGTCTGCAGCGTGCTTTTTCTGAAACACTTTTTTGATGTGTCTAGCCAGTAAGAGCTGTCTGCCAGTGGAACAATCTTCCTTGGGAGGTGGCGGGCTCTCCTTCCTTGGAGGCTTTTAAGCAGAGGTTGGGCAGCCATCTCTCATCTATGATCTAGTTGAGATTCCCGCATTGCAGGGGGTTGGGCTAGATGACCCTTGGGGCCCCTTCTGGCTCCACAGTTCTATGATTCTATGCTATATCTATGGGTGGGTATAGAGCCTCACGTGGCAGCATTTTTATAAGATATTTGGTGCCCATGCTTCCAGGGGGGGGGGGTGTAGATCAGAACGTTGCTCTTTAAGCTTTTCTTCCAAAGAGGTAAAAAGAACATAAATAATTACTTCAGCTCTGGAGAGTTCTCCAAGAACCACAGCTTTCATTAAAATGAAAGATCCCCCCCCCAGCCCTGGCCTGTTAAATCCCAAATGTTATGTTAATTCAAAACCTAAAGCATAGATTTAATTGCAGGCAAGTCAAGCAACGCTCTTCCCAGAACAGCTTTTAACTCTGTGCCTGGGTACAGCTCTCCCCCTCCCTCCCTGCCCTGCTACCCATAATTACACATTGTAGCTGTGCTGATTTTAAAATGTTCCCATGTTTGCATGTTAAGACGCTTAAAGGGGGGGGGGCATTTCGGTCATAGCTGCCAAGTTTTCCCTTTTCTCACGAGGAAGCCTATTCAGCATAAGGGAAAATCCCTTAAAAAAAGGGATAACTTGGCAGCTATGATTTCGGTATGAAGCAGGCCAGAGTTAAGTGATGCTCAGAGCTGGTGGAATTGGCACATCGTTCACAAATCTGCTGTCAGGAGCTCAGATGCAGGTCTGCAATAACTCAAAAGGTGTCCACAAACTTAACTCTTTATTCAAAAAAAGTAACATCTTGGGCCTAGTGAGCAAAGCAACTCTTCCCAGTAGGCCTTGCTCCAGTGAGTCCGTGGCGAGGACTGAGGTTCCTGCCTTCCCATCGCTCTCTAAGGCTCCTCCCTTAGCAATCTGAGACTGTCTCTCTTAGCTCCTCCATATCTCTTCTGGTCCTGGGAGACCAGGGGGCAAGGGAGCTGGTTGCAGTAGGAGCCAGAGACTCTCTGGATCAGCGTTTCTCAACCGCTGTTCCGCGGTACACTAGTGTGCCGCCAGACGCTGGCTGGTGTGCCGCGACATGCCGCGGCGAGAAGGGCGATTTGCTGCCTTGTCACGTGCCACCGGCCTTGGGCAGCCCCCCCCCAAAAAAAAGAGAGAGAAGAGGCCAGGCGCTGCAGGGCACTCCGAGCGCTCGGCACTTTGGAGTGCTCCGCTCTGCAGCCGCCAGCCTTGGGCAGCCCCCCCCCCCCAAAAAAGAAGAAGAAGAGGCCAGGCGCTGCAGGGCTCTCCGAGTGCTCGGCGCTTCAGAGCGCTCCGCTCTGCAGCCGCCGGCCTTGGGCAGCAAAAAAGAAAAGAAAAGTGGCCAGGCGCTGCAGGGCGCTCCGAGCGCCTGCCGTTTCGGAGCGCTCCGCTCTGCAGCCGCCGGTTCCAGGCACCGAGGCAGCCCCCCCCCAAAAGAAGAGGCCAGGCGCTGCAGGGCGCTCTGCGCGCTCCCTGGTGCTACAGCAGCAGCAACAGCAGCCGGTTCCAGGCCCCTCTGGCTGGCTGGGGCGCTCGGTGGTCTCGCTCTACAGGGCATGGACGTATGTCTTATGGAGGTGGTGTGCCTCGTGATTTTTTTCCCGGAACAAGTGTGCCGTGGCCCAAAAAAGGTTGAGAAACACTGCTCTGGATTATTCACTAGCCTGACTTGGCTCTCCCCTCTACATCCTCCGCTTCTGCCTCTGAGTCTAGACTGCTCTCTGCCACAGACTCTTCCTGCTCACTAAACCCTGTTGCCTCTTCAGCTTCCGACACCTCCTCTGGATTTGGGTGCTGGCAAGCATTGTAGTCTTAAGGTGGGACTCCCAAACCTTTTGGGGCCACTGTCCCCTCGGTTCCATAAACTTGCCCCCTTATCCTACCCTATAAAAAGCATCATTCAGAACAGCAGCTTGCACGACCCACCAAGAAAGAAAGCAACCCAATGAGATTCAAAACAATTACCGTAATTGCATAGTTATTCAAGGTCCGGTTAGAGCTATTTAGTTAATTCAACAAAGCTGATGACCTTGATCCAGCGATGCCAGCTTTTCAAAGTTGGATGGTCATTTACACCTCCAGCTCCCCCCTAGAACCGTCGCCTCCCAGGTCCAACACTGTAACCACTACACCATACAGCCCTGCTTGCAAGCTTCCCGTGGCACTGGGATGGGGAGCCTGTAGCCTTCCAGAGGTTGATGGACTCCAACTCCCATCATCCCTGACTATTGGGCATGTTGGCTGGGGATGATGGGAGTCGGAGTCCAATTGGAGGGCAACAGGTTTCCGCAGCCCCAAATTACCAGTCCTTTGAATTGTAGGAGAAGGGGTTTTCCAATGTGTATATATTTTCCCCCTGTGTGTCTGTATTTTTCTCTCTGCTTGTGTTTGTGTGCCACTTGCTACTTCCCTTCCCAAAACGTTTTGGACTAACGTTGGCATCAAATTGCATTAAGTTGCTACTCTGAAATGTGTGTGTGTTTGTGTTTAAGAGGTTGAGTGTTAAAAGCATCACCCTGGGGAGAGTGTCACTGTCTTGATGTGATTCCTGCTGAGGCCACTGACAGCTCTCTGAAATTCAGGTGCTGAAATTAAGGAATTGTAAAATCCTTTTCCCCCCCCAAAGCGCTGCTACAACTCAGACAGACCCCTTTGCTGTTGGATGGGGAGAATCATTCCATGCCTGATGCCTCCCCCCCAAACCCTAAATATTTCCCCCGCCCATGTGACCTGGATAGGAATAATTTAGCAGTCTGCCTGTCCTGTCTGTCTCTCAGGTGATGCTTCCTAACTCTGAGCACTAAAGCCTTGTCAACTGTGCAGATTGTGTTCTTCCATCAGGGCCTTCTCTTTATGGAAATGTATTCCAGTATAAAATATGCACACACCAGAGAATTCTTCACAAAACTGTTTTTTTCTCCCCTTAGTTTGCTGCCATCTTATTACCACCGTGGGCGATGAAGGCAGCCCTGAGGCGTCAGATTTTTAACCTTGCCGGTAGATTTTTTTTAAAAAAAAACATGTTGCATTTGAACAGGAGAAAGTTTGTGGTGCTTTTTTCTTCTTCAAAACCCCCGATAAAGTAGTTCTGGTGTCTTGTGCTGCCTTCCTGGGGTGAGGGGTGGATTGTGTGCTTTGTATCCCAGGTTTAATGTAGAGTTTTAAATGTCTGAGTGATGGAAGGAAGGAAGGGTGAATCTCTGGAATGCACCCAGGCATTGAGAGGAAAAATGGAAAAGTTGTAGAAGCTGTATTGTTTGTGGCAGTCTGGCGCCTCAGGCACCGACTGGCTCAGTTGAGCATCCCAGCAATAAAGCAGGTGGAGAATGTTGGCAGTTCAGCTTGTTTGCGGGAAGGGGAATTTGTCAGTTTGGCTGGGATGAAAATCTCACAGAAGCCGCAAGAGGACCTTCATGGGGGCAGCCTCTCCTAGGTCAGTGCCGAGTCATCTGATGGGGAGGTCTTATCCAATTCCAGCCGTAGGAATTGAGGGGTCTGGGCACCGGGGATTGGGGTGATGAGCTTGCATCCACAACAACTCCACCACAGTGAGATTGGGACCCAGGAAAGCCAAGCCAGACCGTATCCATATAGCAGTTATGGGGAACCTTTTTTCACTCTGAGGGCCACACTCCCTTTCTGGGCAGGCTCTTGCGGGGCACATGCCAGTGGTGGGCGTGGGCAGAGGCAAAAGTGGGCGGAGCATCTGCCGTGAATCTTACCTTTGCGCAGTTGGCTACTTTCTACACACACTCCCACACCAGGCAAGCGAGAGGCATATCTCAAGGACGCTGCCTATGGGACAGCTGCATATTCCTGCATTGCAGGGGGCTGGACTAGATGATCTTCAGGGTCCCTTCCAACTCTACATTTCTATGTTCCTGTGATTGTATGATTTGCTCCCCGGGCCTCAGGCTCTTCATGCCTTCCAAATGGGCTCGCTCTGAGCCGTTTCTCCGCCCAACTGGAATGCTGTGGAATTTCAAGCTTTAAAAAAACGCTTCACAGGCTTCTTCTTCTTCTTCTTCTTCTTCTTCTTCTTCTTCTTCTTCTTCTTCTTCTTCTTCTTCTTCTTCTTCTTCTTCTTCTTCTTCTTCTTCTTCTTCTTCTTCTATCCCTTGTAGCCGAGTAAGATTGTCTTCCACAAACATGGTCTTAACAGTGAGTCCATAAGTGACTGTGGAGGCCAATTCTGGATCCACATGTCCTTCCACAGTGGGGACATTGGTTCCTGGGCGGGAGTAGATCATGGTGAGGGTTTGCCAAGCGTGCCTTCCTCTTAACATGTTTCTCCCTTGCATCCTGAGTTCGAGTGTCTTCAAAGTCCATGATACCTTTGGTAAAGGCTGTTCTCCAATTGGAGCGCTCGCAGGCCAGTGATTCCCAGTTGTCGGTGTTTCTTTTAGATTTGCCTTGAGAGAGTCTTTAAACCTCTTTTGTTGACCACCAGCATTACGCTTTCCATTTTCAAGTTCAGAATAGAGTAGTTGCTTTGGAAGACAATAATCAGGCATCCGCACAACATGACTAGTCCAATGAAGTTGATGTTGAAGAATCATTGCTTCAACACTGGTGATCTTTGCTTCTTCCAGTACACAGGCATTAGTTTCCCTGTCTTCTCAGGTGATGGAATATTTTGAGGAGTTGGAGATGGCCTTTGTAAGTGGCCCACGTTTCTCAAGCATACAGTAAGGTTGATGGTACCATAGCTTTGCAAAGAAGTATTTTTGTTTCCCTGCAAATGTTCCGGTCCTCAAACACTCTGCACTTCAATTGGGAGAAAGCCGCACTCGCATAGCTCAGGCGATGCTGGATTTTGGCATCAATGTCGGCCCTTGTGGAAAGATAACTGCCCAAGGACTTTTTTTCATTTCCCTCCTCCAAAAGGCCATTTTTCAGGGACCCCCGCCCCCGAATTCTCCCCTTCCTCCCTCACAAAGTTCTTCATGTTGCTGGCACCGGTAAGATCATCTTCTCCTGAGTCGTGCTTACATGAGCAAGCCCTTCCTTGCTTTGTAAATTGTGCCTCCCTCTGATCTGGCAGCCTTATTCCTTGGCACTGCTCCAGAAGAAGTTAGAAGGTCTAAAATACATTTGCTTTCCCTGAAAATAGCTGCCTATTGATTGACCAGCATCCAGTGCTAAAATGCTTCCCCTTCTACAAATGGGAGGCTGGGAAGCTGTGTCCCAAAGCGGCTTGGCTTTCAAATGAGAAGGCATTTTAACAAATCTATGCAAGTAGCTTCCAAGTTTTGGGTCGGCTGTTTTGGGATGCAATCTCTGGGTTCCTCCTCTCCTCCTTGCCATTGTTGCTGGTGCCCATTGGTTTATCACCATCATAGAATCATAAAATTATAGAACTGGAAGAGACCCCCAAGGCTCATCTAGTCCAACCCCCTGCAATGCAGGAATCTCATTCATTCATTTCATTTCTACACCGCATTATATTTTAAAGAAAAAGTCTAATAGTGACTTGTAACACATTAAGACATCCAATAAAGCAGAAGAAAGTAAAAAAAAAAGTATATGTTGAGAGCGACATAATTAACAGGAGAGCAAAATATTGCCTTAAAGATTTCAAAATAAAACATTACAAAGAAGCCCAAGTACAGAGTTTGACACAGCAAAGCTAACCAAAAAAGAATTATCTTAAACATTTCGCAAGAAAACATTACTAAAGGGGGACAACAAATAAAAAGGACACATTTAAAACAGCATAATTAACAAGGGATTAAGTTTTATCATAAGTACAGAATATATCTGCTGCCGTGGCTGCCAATCCTGCCAATGGTGGTTCATGGCGAATAGTGGCTGTGGAAGCTCAGGCTCCATGACCCGAGTCTGTACCAAGAGGCAGCCAAGATGGTCTCTGGCCTCTTCAGCAGCCTCTGCTTTTGTAGCTGGAGTCAGTCCGGGCCCTGCCCTCCCAGGCCAGGTGGGGAAAGGCCTGCGAGGCAGGGAGGAGGTCTTCCCGGACTCACAGCCAAGGTGGTTTGTCCACCCTCTGAAGGCCTGATCCGAGAGAGAGAGCAGGTGAACAGCTAGCGACAGCAAGGAGGAAGCAGTGTCCGCCCCCACCCCCTGTAACAATTTGATCTCCCTGGCCTGGAGTGGAGAATTTGGGGGTGCATTTCCATGCAACACCCAATATGAAGGCACTGTAGAGGGCTGAACTAGATGACCCCCGGGTCTCTTCCAACTCTGCAATTCTGTGATTTTATGGTCTGGCTTTCTGGGGAGGCTTCATTGAGCTCCGGTGTGGTGTAGCACAGGGATGGGGAACCTCAGCCTCAAGAGGGGCAAATGTGCCCCCCCCCAGGCCTCTCCATCTGCCCGCTCAGGCGCCTGCTTTTCACTCCCCTCCACTGCCATCCACACTTGGGACCCTCTATTTGACAGTTTGCATGCACCCCTTGTTTCCTGCAAAGAGGGTCAACAGCCCTCCAGCCATTGCAAGCTTTGCTTTTGTCTTGAGCCGTAAACTGCCATCGCATCAGCAGTCCGGTCACAAGCGCACCTGCCTGACTTCATTCCTCAGGCAGGCTCTGCCGCCCGTCTGCCTTCTTAGCTGGAGGCAGTGTGCGCTCAGGAAGGCAGGCGAGACGTGTCGAAGGAGAATCAAATGCTGCCAGCTAGTGGTGCCCGCTTTCCTTTCCTTTGAAATCCGACGCAAGGCTGGGTTATCAACCCTGGCAGCTGTCTTGCAAGAACATCGGCACTGGCAAGAGGGCTGGAGATTCTTTTCTGCTCTGCCGGTTGCAAAATGGTTTTTCTGTCCTCTGGGTGTGGGTTCTCAGCCCTGGAATTGCCTCTGAAGCCCCAGAGGCAGAGGAACAGCCTTCTCTTCACTCACAGAGGGAACCAGAACTTGCTCAAAATAGCTCTGGCAGTGAAGTCTGGCCGGGTGAGAAAATGGGACAGAGCGAAGGATGGAGCCAACGTTTCCGCAGCCTCTCCTTCAGCTTAGTGGCAGAGCATCTCCTTTGCATGCAAAAGTTCCCAGGTTTGATCCCTGGCATCTCATAGAATCATAGAGTTGTAAGGGATCCCCAGGGGTCATCTAGTCCAACCCCCTGCAATGCGGGAATCTCAGCTCAAATATCCACGACTGATAGCCACCCAACCTCTGCTTAAAAACCTCCAAGAAAGATTCACGAGGAATCTGCTCCACTTTTGAACCGCTCTTACTGTCAGAAAGTTCTTCCTGATGTTTAGTAGGAATCTCCTTTCTTGCAACTTGAAGCCATGGGTTTGTGTCCTACCCTCCAGAGCAGGGGAAAAACAAGCATGCTCCCTCCTCCATGTGGACAGCCCTTAAGATATTTGAAGATGGCTATCGTATCTCCTTCAAGAGCTCCTCATAAGGCTTCGCTTTCAGACCTTTGATCATCTTGGTTGCCCTCCTCTGCACACCTTCCTGGTTGTCAACATCCTTCTTAAATTGTGGTGCCCAGAACTGGACACAGTATTCCAGATGTGTCCTGACCAAGGCAGAATAGAATGGGACTCTTACTTCCCTTGATCTAGATACTATACTGTACTTCTGTTGATGCAACCTAGAATAGCGTTAGCTTTTTTTGCTGCTGCATCACACGGTGGACTCATGTTCAGCTTGTGGTCCACCAAGACCCCTAGATCCTTTTCAGATTTACTACTAGCAGGTGTCCCCATCTCTAGGTAGGGGTGCGAGTTTTGCTGCCTATCTATGTAGACAAATCCTCAGCTAAATGGACCACTGCTCTGACTTAGGGGAAGGCAGCTTCGGGTGTCCCTGTGATTCTGCTTTCAGCAACTTTCTCAGGAAAATTTACAGTGTTACATTTTCCGTTCTGGAGCACTGCCATTGCCAACTGACATCAGTTTTGTTAAAAAACAAAAAAATCTCAGCAATTTGCTTACTCTACATTTCCATTCCTCAAATGGTTGCTTCACAAATTAAAATGCCTCTTTTAATCTCACAATTTATTTTTCACTTTAATCTTATTTTTGTGTGATTTCTCCAAAACTGCTATAGTCTGTACATGTAAATTGAAATGTTTTGATCTTCTATTTTCTTTTCTTTCTTTTGCTTTTAAGTTATTTATAACTTGGGGGCAAATGATTGTTCTGTGTGAAGTAATGATGCACAACTTCAGTCGCATCTTGGCTGAAGTTTTGGGCTAGGGACGCGGGTGGCGCTGTGGGTTAAACCACAGAGCCTAGGGCTTGCCGATCAGAAGGTTGGTGGTTCAAATCCCATTGACGGGGTGAGCTCCCGTTGCTCAGTCCCAGCTCCTGCCAACCTAGCAGTTCGAAAGCACGTCAAAGTGCAAGTAGATAAATAGGTATCGCTCCGGCGGGAAGGTAAATGGCGTTTCCGTGTGCTGCTCTGGTTCGCCAGAAGCGGTTCAATCATGCTTCTCGGTAGTGGCCTTCTCGGTAGTGGCGCCCGCCCTGTGGAACGCCCTTCCATCAGATGTCAAAGAGAAAAACAGCTACCAGATTTTTGGAAGACATCTGAAGGCAGCCCTGTTTAGGGAGGCTTTTAATGTTTAATAGATTATTTATTTCATTTTTCTGTTGGAAGCCACCCAGAGTGGCTGGGGAAACACAGCCAGATGGGTGGGGTATAAATAATAAATTATTATAACTATTATTATTATTATTATTATTATTATTATTATTATTATTATGCTGGCCACATGACCTGGAAGCTGTACGTCGGCTCCCTCGGCCAATAATGCAAGATGAGTGCCGCAACCCCAGAGTCGGTCACGACTGGACCTAATGGTCAGGGGTCCCTTTAGCAGGGCTTTAGGACCCGGTGGGAAAAGCCGATGAACATGCTGTTCTTTCCACCACCATAAAAAGGACCGAAATAGGTTCGCTCATGTTCTTTGGAAGAGGAAATATTGCTCTGCAATGTGTTAATCACTTGGAGCAGGTCGGACCCAGAATGTTCAGACAGGAAAATTTATTGCTCTGGGACACAGGGCTGTTAATACAGGCTGTTCCCTTAACGAGATGGGCTTCTCCGATTTAATTGAATAAATCCCTGTGGCTGAGCACCTCTGACTTGTAGCTGCCAAGCTGAAGTGCCATCTGATCGATATTGTGCCCTGTCCGAGAAAATGATCCTCATTTGAGAACCGACCGCCATGTCCTCAAGGTGAAAGACTCATCTTTCAATGAGTACAGAAGATGCCTCATCGACTCTCTCTGAACTTTTCAGAAATTGCGAGGGAGATGGAGAGGCAGCACTGAGGGTGGGATGCAGAGACCAGGTGTGGTGAAAGTATGTGTGTGGCCATTTTCATTTCAACCCTCCCCTTCTCCCGGGCGCCCGCAGCCCAGCTGGACCCAGCGGAGCGCCCACTGTTAAGCTGCGGCCGTGGATGGGCCTGCTGGGCCCCCTCACGCGCCACTGCCGCCGAACTAGGCCACAGTGCGGCCCACACCTGGGTGCCCGCGGCCCAGCTGGGCCCAGCCGAGCGCCCCCTGTGAAAACGGCGGCCATGGATGGGCCTGCCCCCCCCCCACATGCCGCCGCCACTGAAATAGGCCGCAGTGCAGCCTTCTCTAGGAGCCCGCGGCTCAGCTGGGCCCAGCGGAGCATACCGCCCCCCCGACGCTCACCCAGCTGTCCGCCCCCCCCCCATGCCACCGCTACTAAACAGGCCGGTGCATGGACTAGACCAGGCTCTCCAGATGTTTTGGAACTACAACTCCCATGATCCCTGACCACTGGCCCTGTTAGCTAGGGATTATGGGAGTTGTAGTTCCAAAACACCTGGAGAGCCAAGCTTGCCTATGCCTGGCCTAGACGGTGTAAACCAGGCATCCCCAAACCTCGGCCCTCCAGATGTTTTGGACTACAATTCCCATCATCCCTGACCACTGATCCTCTTAGCTAGGGATCATGGGAGTTGTAGGCCAAAACATCTGGAGGGCCGCAGTTTGGGAATGCCTGGTGTAAACCATCATAAAAAAACCTCAAACCTGAGGCCTACCTGGGGGATGGGACCACATTAAGATTGAAATGTACTTACCTGGATCTGTCTTAAGACCCTCGAGGAGATCCCGCTTTCGAGGAGCTCCTGACTCTAGAAGGAAGAAAGAACAAAGAGGCTTCTCCACTGTGCTCAGCCTCCTTTCTTCGGCCTTACTCCGCCCCCTCTGGCCAGGTGTCCTTTGTCCTACCTGGCCAGGTGGCGGGTCATAGGCTAATTCACACAGGTGGGTGGCACCGGTCAGGTAAACCCCGCCCACCTGAGGGTAGGGGTGAGGGCGGATATTTTCATTTCAACCCCCCCCCCCCAAAAGAGGAAATTAATCACACACACAAAAGGACACTAGTTTGCATAACATTTGCATATGATAATTGAGAGGGAAAGGCACCTTCAGCTTGCGGGCCAAATGAGGCCCAGCTAGAATTGAAGTCAGCAGTGCAAAAGATCTTCCTCTGTTAAGCTCAACCTGGGATAGACTAAAAAAAAGTTAAATTGCGAAAGGAAGGAAGGAAGGAAGGAAGGAAGGAAGGAAGGAAGGAAGGTAGGTAGGTAGGTAGGTGGGGGTGAATCCAGAGTTGCACCCAAAATTCATGGATTTTGAAACTGGGGGCAGCCTGTTTTGTTTTGTTTTTGTTTTTGTTTTTTGTTTTGTTTTGTTTTGCCAAATGCTCTCCAGGGGAGACTGAAATTCACCAACCGTTCAGAAAGGGCTGGAAAGAGAAAATTCAAAAAATTATCAGAAATCCCTTTCTGAGAAATTTCACCGCAGTCTTATAGTGTTTTATTTATTTATTTATTTATTTTAAATAAGCTTTATTAAAGTTAAAATGAATAAACAAGCACACAAAGAGATACAAAAAACAAAAATAAGAAAAATAAAAATACATAAATACAAAAAGAACTAATAATACCAAAAAGAAAAAAAATAGTAATAATAATAATAATAGTAATAGTGCAGGAGACAGTTCCACATTGGAGCAAATGAGGCCGGGTCATTCAGATCTCAGAAGCGCTGAGGAGAATTCTGGAAACATCCCTGGGGGAGAACGGGGTGGGGGTGGGGTGCCCACCGCTGCCCACCTCTATATAGGACTGCCCTTGTCCATATTTACTTTATTTATTTATGAACGCATTTCCACACCACCATAACATAAAACATCAGGGTTGTATATAACGTCAAAACATAGAACACCATTTAAAAAATTAAAATTACTGGCTGATTTGAACATTATAAATTAAACAGCTGTGAAGGCCTGTTGGCATAAAAAACTCCCAGAAGAGACACCTGAAATTCAAAAGTGAGGTTGCCCACCAAACCTCTGCTTCAAAAAGGCTTCTACAGCATGGGATCAGGGACACTGAATAATACATGATGACACAGTTTGGTTGGATGCAGAGGAATGGTGGGAGGAATCAGCTGGGGAACCCCCAGGGGAAGAAGGCTCAGAGCCAGGGGGTTGGTGGTGGGATGACAATGATTGGTCAGAGGGAGAAGACTGGGAAGAGGAGGTGTCTGAAGCTGAAGAGGCAACAGGGCTTTGTGAGCTGGGAGAGTCTGTGGCAGAGAGCAGTCCAGAATCAGAGGCAGGAGAGGAGGAGGCCTGGAGACAGAGATGACCTCTACCTCTCTTTCAAATCAGAACCAGTGAAGGCGATGATGGTCCTGTGTGAGTGCCTGGAGGCGGTTGGAGGATGGATGGCGGCTAACAGATTGAGGTTGAATCCTGACAAGACAGAAGTAGTGTTTGTGGGGGTCAGGAGGCGGGAAGGTGTGGAGGACTCCCTGGTCCTGAATGGGGTAACTGTGCCCCTGAAGGACCAGGTGCGCAGCCTGGGAGTCATTTTGGATTTGCAACTGTCCATGGAGGCGCAGGTCAATTCTGTGTGCAGGGCAGCTGTTTATCAGCTCTATCTGGTACGCAGGCTGAGACCCTATCTGCCCGTGGACTGTCTCGCCAGAGTGGTGCATGCTCTAGTTATCTCCCACTTGGACTACTGCAATGCGCTCTACGGGGGGCTACCTTTGAAGGTGACCCAGAAACTACAACTAATCCAGAATGCGGCAGCTAGACTTGTGACCACATAACACCGGTCCTGAAAATCTACATTGGCTCCCAGTACATTTCCGAGCACAATTCAAAGTGTTGGTGCTGACCTTTAAAGCCCTAAACGGCCTCGGCCCAGTATACCTGAAGGAGCGTCTCCACCCCCATCTTTCCACCAGGACACTGAGGTCCAGCGCCAAGGGCCTTCTCACGGTTCCCTTGCTGCGAGAAACCAAGTTACAGGGATCCAGTCAGAGGGCCTTCTTGGTAGTGGCACCCGCCCTGTGGAATGCCCTCCCACCATATGTTAAAGAGAAAAACAACTACCAGACTTTTAGAAGACACCTGAAGGCAGCCCTGTTTAGGGAAGCTTCTAATGTTTAACAGACCATTGTATTTTAATATTTTGTTGGAAGCCGCCCAGAGTGGCTGGGGAAACCCAGCCAGATGGGCAGGGTATAAATGATGATGGTGAGCCCAGCTGGTGAAGTCACTGGTATCTCTCCCCCCTGCTCCGCTCCCCCCTTGTCTCTTAGAACCAGAAGGGCAGAGGGGAGTTTGGGGACGCACAAACGCAGTCTCCAATTGCTTGGGAGAGGAGGAGACATAGACTGCTGTGGGAAAGTGGGGACCTTTAGTCTTGGCAACTGATTTCACAGAGTAAGACCTACAGGAAATGAGCCACTGTGCTCATTTGGCCTCACACTCAAGCCAAGTATGTGAAGATCCAACTTGTGTGAATTTACTAGGCGGCTCGCTCTGTGACACCCAACTCCTTGGTGAGGCCAGTCAGATCTCTGTGACACAGGGGACACCTCACAGCATTCCTCTGGGTGACTCCAGGGTTTGAGCAGGCATATAAGGCGGTTCTTAAGGTAAAGTCCATATATCCTACCCAGACCCTGAGATAAGCATCTCAGACTCTTCTTTTTATAGTTACAGGTAGGTAGCTGTGTTGGTCTGATGTAGTCGAAACAAATAAAAAAATTCTTTCCAGTAGCACCTTAGAGACCAACGAAGTTTGGCATTGGTATGAGCTATCTGAAGAAGGTGCTACTGGAAGGGTTTTTTTATTTTGTATATTCTCTTTATGTTCCCTAGTCCAAGGTAGATCCAGACAGCAACAAGAGACGGGGCCTTCTCTGTAGTAGCCCCAGTTCAGGCAATGCTTTCCCCAAGGCAACCTTCCTGCTGCCAACCTTGTCACTGTTTCAGCACAAGGCAAATATGTTCTTGTTTTGGGCAGCACCAACGATACATTTTTGGAGTGTCAAATGTGGTCCGTCTCCCCAATGTTTATGTGATTTTATTACTTTGTAAATCACCCTGGGGTTTCTTATCATTTAGTGGGAAATGATGCATAACGTGAATTGTTGGCATCTGTCTGCCTCGGGAGACAATGGAGGAGTGTGCCTTTGGGAGGTTACAGCGGTACAGGATACAGGAGAGACATGTTTTGTTGCAGTTGGGGCAGATAAAGGCGTCCTGTTGGGCTGCTGCAGATGCAGCGTGGCGTTTCTCTCTCTCTGCTCTCCTCCCGGCGGTCATTCCTCCTCTGGTCACTGCTGTAGATACATGACTTGACTCTCTGTCTCCAGACACTGCGGCGAGGTTGATTTTGCCAGCCTCCATGTCACTTTTGCCAACTTTCCCTAAAACCTCACCTTCCTTAAATAGCAACAGCCCGATTTGCAAACGTATTTCTTATTTCCTTCCTTGGTTGAAAGCCAAGCCCTCACCCGGAAGACTACTGATTCACTTGTAGACTCTCTCTTCAACAACACAAGACCCAGACCTAGCACTTCTTTGATCCCTTCGGGGCGCCCCTCAGAGAGTTGAGTGCTAATTCATTGTAAGTATGGCTAATCCAACTCTGGCCGCCCAGACTGATTACAGTGACTTTCCTCTCCTCTCTTTCTTTCTGATTTTATATCGTAGTTAGCACCTAATCCTTCTTCAGTCCTGCAGGCTTTCCTATGTTATCTGCTCTGCTACAATATGGTGAGAGAAAGCAAGATTTCCAGGGGAAAGTATTAAGGAGGATTATATGGAGATTAGACTAGAATTAGAATGAGAGAAAGACAAACAGACAGGGGGGGGAATGCCTTCACAATGCTACAAGTCATTTGCAAAAGGAATTTTAAAATTTCAGCTTTTGGAAGGCATTGTTTTTCGCTAGAAGGGCATTTGAGAGGGCTGGGTGGGCATCAATATCTTCCTCCCGTCCTAACATCTTGGGCTCCTCTTGACAGACCTTTGATTAAGTCTGCATCCTGATTTGCTTGCACAATGCTTCCTCTGTCTCATTCTGATTTGTTTGCCAGGCGGTTATCTGGCAATGAGCATTTGGCCTGATTTGCTTGCGGGGTGTTTGCATGCCTTCCCAATTAACCTTCCGTTCATCCCACGCTTCTCAAAATTATGGCACTCAGGCAGATTCTGACTCCAAGACGTATTATGTTTGTGTGTCTTGAGGAAGCCTTCGTTTCTCAAACGGATCGCCCCTATGCCACCCGATTAAAATTCACAGGGCATCCTGTATCGATTTCAAGCTTACCTTTCTCAAAGGGTGCTTCTGGGGCTGCTGGCATCCTTGCAAGGTTTCTGTGTGAGCTTCTTGGCTTTTGAAATGAGTGTGTATCAAGAAGTCTGAAGTTCAGGGCAGGGGCAAAGTCACATGTTACAGAGGCGCAAACTCAGCTCTCCCTCTCAAGGTGGACTCATTTGGTGAGAGCGTGGTGCTGATAACACTGAGTTTGCAGGTTTGATCCCCTTGTGGGACATCTGCACATTCCAGCATTGCAGGGGGTTGGACTAGATGATCCCTGGGGGTCCCTTCCAACTTTAAAAAAATACTGTGATTCTAAATTCTAATTCTAAGTGTCACCTGTTGACACTCATGCTTGCCAAAAAGTACCTGTTGCACTTGCATTTTACAACAGTACATTGGGACCCCTGACTGTTAGGTTCAGTCACAGACGACTCTGGGTTTGTGGCGCTCATCTCGCTTTATTGGCCGAGGGAGCCGGCGTACAGCTTCCGGGTCATGTGGCCAGCATGACTAAGCCGCTTCTGGTGAACCAGAGCAGCATACGGAAACACAGTTTACCTTCCCGCCAGAGTGGTACCTATTTATCTACTTGCATTTTGATGTGCTTTCGAACTGCTAGGTTGGCAGGAGCTGGGACCGAGCAACAGGAGCCCACCCCGTCATGAGGATTCGAACTGCCGACCTTCTGATCGGCAAGCCCTAGGCTCTGTGGTTTAACCCACAGCACCACCCGTGTCCCTATCAACAGTATATTATACTACAGTATAAAAAGATCAATACCCCTCCAAATGTTATATGCAAAGCAGGCTTCTGTCGTTTTCATAGCTGAGCCTTCTTCACCAGATCTTTGACTCCATCAGGATCCTGGGGCATGGTCTAAACAAGCTTTCCCCAATCTGGTGCCCTCCAAATGGTTTGAACTAAAACTTCCATCATCCTTGCCCATGGGTCACGTGATCTTCTGGAGAGTTTGATGAAGAATGCAGTGTGACTTGAAAGCTTGCGCACTGAATTGCTTGTAGGCGGCCCCCAAGGCGTAATACTTCCCCTTTTCTTCCCCTCTCTTTTGCTTTCTCAGCTTTTTGTCGGGTACGAAAAGGAAAGCACATATTTATGTAATTAAGTGTGGAGTGTAAAATGAGATATACGGCCGGGATACTCACCACGCCGGCACTCTGATTAGTGGCTTCTTCAAAGATGCCCTGCGATAAAGACAAAGCACATCGTAAGTCCAGAATTAGAAGCAGCTTTCCCCCTCTTCGCCCCAGATTTGTTCGTATATAATTATTTGACATCCAATTACAACCAAATTATTATTGCTCCAACTCATAAAATAAATAGAAATCTATTACTGCGCCCGACAATGTCGTGCAGCACGCTTGAAATTAATAACACAGATTTCTTTCTCTGTTGATGCCGCAGACAGTCTCTGCCCACCCGCCCGCCCGCCCCCAATGGTAGTTTATTCTCACCATGTTCCGTTGTCAGGGAACAGCTAAATTACTATGTTGAAAGATTAAGGAGCCCATCATCTCTCTTTAGGCAGGAGGATCCTTTGAGACAGCCCTCTGCTGAGAACAAAAGGCTTGCAAGATGCGTGCTCCGTGAAACTGTGTCTCAGATACATTGGGTGCTCTGATGTCCGATTTTGCATCCTTGGGGGTTGTTCTAGCCTAGCGAAGCTTGCTCGGGGGGGGGGGGGGGCTAAAACCATCTAACTCCTTCCTGGGATGTTCAAAGTCATAGTTGGAAGTTGTGTTATACAGTGGTACCTTGGTTCTCAAATGCCTTGGTACTCAAACAACTTGGAACCCAAACACTGCAAACCTGGAAGTGTGTGTTCTGGTTTGCAAACTTTTTTCAGAAGCCAAATGTGTTCCGTTTTGAGTGTTGTGCTTCCATTTTGAGTGCCACACTTCCGTTTTGAGTGTTACGCTGAGGTCTGTCATTTTTTGCTATTTATTTCGCGTTTCTGTTTTTGCGGTTTCTTTGTTTTGTTTTTGTGACTGTGTGGAACCCAGTTCAGCTACTGATGGATTGATTGTGTGACTGTACAGTACACTGTTTTTTGCTTTCATTTTATGGATCCATGGTCTCGTTAGATAGTAAAATTCATGTAAAGTTGCTGTTTTAGGCGTTGTTTTTAAAAGTCTGGAACGGATTAATCCGCTTTGCATTACTTTCTATGGGAAAGCACGCCTTGGTATTGGAACAGACTTCTGGAATGGATTAAGGTTGAGAGCCAAGGTATCCATATACTGAGTCAGACTATTGGCCCATCTAGCTCAGTACTGCCCACACTGACTGGCAGCAGCTCTCTGGGATTTCAGCCAGGAGTCTCTCCCAGCCCGGCAATGTCAGGGGTTGGACCTGGGACCTTTGGCATGCAAGGCAGATGCTCTACCACTGAACTACAGGCCTTCTTCCGAGGGCTCAGAACATCAGAAGAGTCCTGCTTATCATAGAATCACAGTTGGACAGGAGGGAGTCCGTTCCACTGTCCAACAATTCTTACTGCCAGAAAGTTATTTCTGGTGCTGAGTTGGACCCTCCTTTCATGTAACCTGAAGCCAGGAACAGGAGATAACAAGCTTGGTCCCTCTTCCGTATGACAGCCCTTGAGCTTTTTTTGAAGATGCCTATCGTATCTCCACTCTGTCTCCTGTTTTCCAGGCTAAATGTGCCCAGCTCCTTCAACCACTCCTCATAAGGCTTGGTTTCCAGATCCTTGATCATCTTGGTTGCTCCCCCCCCCCTCTGCACACTTTCCAGCATGTCAACACCCTTCTTAAATTATGACGCCCAGAACTGGATAAAGGACTCCAGGTGTGGTCTGACCAAGACAGAATAGAGTGGGACTATGACTTCCCTTGACCTGGACACTAGACTTCTGTTGATGCAGCCTAGAATAGGGTTAGCTTTTCTTTGCTGCAGCAGCACACTGTGGACTCATGTTCAGCTTGATCCCTGGGTCCTATTCACATGTACAACCTGGTTCCACGTCTTAAATTTGTGCATCCGGTTCTTCCTGCCTAAGTGTAGAACCTGCCGGTTGTCCCTATTGAAATTCATTTTGTTAGCTTGCGCCCAGTTCTACAACCCGTTGAGGTCACATTGAATTCTGATTCTGTTTTCTGCGGCATTAGCTACCCCTCCCAGTTTGGTGTCACCTGCACCTACAGGGGCGTAGCAAGGGGGGTGCAGTGGGTGCGGACCGCCCTGGCTGTCCCCACTGAGGGGGGGTGACCAAATGGTGGGTGGCACTCACCGTGGGGCCTGCAGCGGGCCTGAGCCACGCGTCTCTCCTGGGAGAGACGCTGTGACTTGAGCGCCCCCAGGCTCCGCGCTGCCCCAAACAGTCCGCCTGTTGCCTCCCCCTCAGCTGTAGGGCGGCTGAGTGGGAGGAGGCAGGCAGACTCCTTGGAGGCCCCGCGGTGCCCCCATGGTGCCCGATCAGCTTGCTCCACCACTGCCCCATAATTCCTTCAACCAAGTTGTTTATAGAGACGTTGAACAACAACGGGCTCAAGACACAACCCTGTGTTACCCCTGCTGGGTGAATGACTCATCTAGTCCAGCATCCTGTTCTCACAGTGGCCAACCAGATGCTGCAATGGGAAAACCAGAAGCAGGACTTGAGTGTCAGGCTTCAGGGAATCGGCTTCTTCCTCTGTGGCAGTAGATAAGTAGAACAAAGGAAAATGAGTCTTCTTACCAGTTAGAAACTTTAATCATCACAGCGAGAGAACAAGGAACACCTCTCCTAGAATGGCGGTGCTCCCAATTAAGGATTACACCCCTGTAGGTCCCTATTAATCTACACCACTCCTACGGGTTGTAATCTGAGCTTGTACCCTCTGTGCTTTCTGTTCTGACACTTTCTGAGCTCTTCTTGACCTTGGGGAGGAATGCTTTCCAGAGACAGTGAATCTGTTAACCCTCTCTCCCCCGGTGTTTCTTCTCCTAGCTGTTTCCCAACCGGTATTCCCCAGCTTCTGCCTTCTGAACTATGCCCCACTGCAAACCACTGTTCCAAATCCACACTGTCCTCCTACTCCTGGGAAGATTCAAGAGCAGGGGGAGGGGGTGGCTCCCACCATTCCTCCTCAGAGCAGCCTTCCTCAGCACGGTCCCTGACACTGAGCACAGTTGTGATTGTCAACCACTGGAAAACAAATAAATTTGTCTCCGTCTGGCAGTAAGGCAGGGATGGGAGATTGTGAGCTTCCAGGTGTTGCTGGACTACAAGTCTCAACTTGCCTGACCATTGGCCCCTCTTGCCGGGATTGATGGGAGTTGTAGTCCAAGAACATCTAGCGGGCAAGGTTCAAGGTGAAAATATTAGTATATAAAGCCCTTAACAAACTTGGGACCAGTTTACCTATGAGATTGCCTTGCCCCCACTTGACCGGCCCAGTTGGCGGAATTGGCACTCTTATAGGTCTCACGTAATGCCCGTTCTGCTTCGGAAGAGATCAACCTTTTAGTATGGAAGCAGCTACACTTTGGAATTCCCTGACGATTGACATCAGGCAGGCTCCTTTGCTGTACTATTTTTGGTGCCTGCTAAAAGCATTTCT
Organism: Zootoca vivipara; assembly: GCF_965207765.1. NCBI lineage: Eukaryota > Metazoa > Chordata > Lepidosauria > Squamata > Lacertidae > Zootoca > Zootoca vivipara. Next base: position 129,087,237 of record NC_142582.1, on the reverse strand, counting down.
GTTTAGACAAGCCTATGCAACCATAGCTGCCAAGTCTCCCGTATTCCCCGGGAAACCCCCGTTTTTCCAGCTGTCCCCAGCCAAAAAAAACGGATTTTTTTTGTTTCCCCCCGGTTTATTCTGGCGCGGTGGCCATTTTGGAACTGGGCGGAGCATGCTCAGAAGCGACTTTTGATGCTGCTTTGCCCAGTTCCAAAATGGCCGCAGCGCGACTTCTGGTGCGGTGGCCATTTTGGAACAGGTCAGAGCAGCATCAAAAGTAGCTTCTGAGCATGCTCCGCCCAGTTCCAAAATGGCGACAGCGCTACTTCCGGTCTGCTACTTCCGGTCCAGTCCCTTATTTCTCAGGCTAGAACTTGGCAGCTATGGCAAGTGCTTATGAAGCAGAGGTCAATCTGTTTCAGTATTTTTAAGTTTTAAAGTAGGGCTGTGATTCTGCCCGCCCCCCATAGCTGCCAAGTTTTCCCTTTTCTCGCGAGGAAGCCTATTCAGCATAAGGGAAAATCCCTTAAAAAAAGGGATAACTTGGCAGCTATGCCGCCCCCCCTCGAATTTACTCTTTTGCCTTTTGCAGACTGCTTTGAGGTTTTCTTGTGTGTTTTACAGTCAACAGGTGTGTAAATTGTATGAAACAAAACAAAACAAAACAAACAAACAAACAAACGAAGGAAGCAAGTAAAGAATAGATTTATTTGTGGGGAGTAAAAGTTGGGTTAAGGGGCAGCATTCTCCAACCAGGGAGATTTCTGGGGCAGGGAGGTGAAATTTGGGTAAAGCTCAACGCTGCCACCCAGAGTTCTCCAGAAGACTTCTTTTCTTTCTAGGTGATCAGGGAGGATGGAAGCTATAGATCCCCAGCTGGGGTCTGCTGGTTCCCCCACTGCCTTGCCCTCTCTCCCCATAAGCAGCAGAGCCCAAGAAGCTAGTGGGGCAGCTCCACCCCATTGTGAGAGCCACTTCCCCACCCCCATTATTTTTTTGGTTGGCCTCAGTCTGTCTCGAGAAACAATGGCGTGCGCCTGGGGTGGGGTGGGGTGGAGTCATAACTGCTTGTACCTCGCTTAAGCAGTCGTCATCCAGGGCAATTGCCCTGCTTAAACAGCAGGCTTACCCATCGGTTGACAGTTTATGATGGCAGGATTATTTTCAGGAGAGGGGAGAAGATTTCTCCAAAATAGTGGGCTAGAAAATGTATCAAACGTTTCTCAGATCTGGGGCGGGGGGGAAGTGTCAGAATATGAGTTTGGCATTTGGAGCTTGGTTATTTTCACATTTTTATATTTAAAGTTTGCATTCTTGGAGGGATACTTACAAAGAAAATGACTTTTTAAGATTTATTGGTTGAGGTTTACTCCTGAGCCTTTTCTTCTCCTGAGTAGCTAACCCTACACAAATCGAGAGTGGAGTCCCTAAGGCGGTTGGAATTATTATTATTATTATTACAATCACAATTATTTATTTATTTATTTAAATTTCTATACTGCCCGGCAGCTGAGGATCACAGGATGCCGTTTCCAATATAAAAACACAAAAATACATACCATAGTAACAAACAATACCCCCCCACCCACAGTTTAAAAGGCCATAAGCTGTTTAATTGAGGGACCCAGGTGGCGCTGTGGGTTAAACCACAGAGCCTAGGGCTTGCCGATCAGAAGGTCGGCGGATCGAATCCCTGCAACGGGGGGAGCTCCCGTTGCTCGGTCCCAGCTCCTGCCCACCCAGCAGTTCGAAAGCACGTCAAAATGCAAGTAGATGAATAGGGACCGCCCCGGCGGGAAAGTAAACGCCGTTTCCGTGTGCTGCTCTGGTTCGCCAGAAGCAGCTTAGTCATGCTGGCCACATGACCTGGAAGCTGTCTGCAGACAAACACCAGCTCCCTTGGCCTATAGAGCAAGATGAGCGCCGCAACCCCAGAGTCGGACACGACTGGACCTGATGGTCAGGGGCCCCTTTACCTTTAAGCTGTTTAATTAGATAAATGCCTGGTAGAAGAGCAATGTTTGCTCTAAAAAGGGGGGGGACCTACAATGAACCAACCTGTTTGAAATCAAACCTGACAGTGCTGTTGGTTTTATGTGTGATCAGTCTCCCATCGCCACACTCTTAGCTTTGCGAAGATTGCTGTTGTTATTGCTTTAAAGTGTTTACCTGGATTGGGAAGGAAATTTAAAATCACGCACCGCCTTCCCTCCTTGAGTGGCACTTAAAGTGCGGAGCCCGGAGTTCCCTTCGTTTCTCTTCCCCGCCCTTCTTCCCGCCCAACTTTGCATTGTTTCCTTGTTTGCTTCCATAAATCAACATTAATATTCCAGCCCTGTGAAATGAGCTGATAATGGCCCTGTCACTTGTCATCTGGTGGCTTAAAAGCACGGAAGATATGACAGCGGATGGTGAGAGTTTCTCATCCTGCCGGCTGTCTGGCCGGCCTCCCGGCGAGCCTTTCCAAAGGTTATTTGGGGAAAAGCCAACTTGAACCAGGAAGGCTAAGGGTGCTGCGGTCTAGGAATGCCGCAGATCTCCAGTACTAGAGGCAGGTGGCTTGGGCGCCTTGGTTTGAGAGATGGCGGGGTGTATTGGTCAGAGTGTGGGGCTAGGACTTGGGAGAGACCTGGGTTTGAATCCCCACTTGGCCATGGAGCTCACTGGCTGCCCTTGCCTCTCAGGCTAACCTACCTTGCAGGGTTGTTGAGGCTTGAGAGCAGTACATGTGAAAAGGATCTAGGAGTCCTGGTAGACCACAAACTTGACATGAGTCAACAGTGTGATGCAACAGCTAAAAAAGCCAATGCAATTCTGGGATGCATCAATAGGAGTATAGCATCTAGATCAAGTAATAGTACCACTGTATTCTGCTCTGGTCAGACCTCACCTGGAGTGCTGTGTCCAGTTCTGGGCACCACAGTTCAAGAAGGATACTGACAAGCTGGAACGTGTCCAGAGGAGGGCAACCAAAATGGTCAAAGGCCTGGAAACGATGCCTTATGAGGAACGGCTTAGGGAGCTGGGTATGTTTAGCCTGGAGAAGAGAAAGTTAAGGGGTGATATGATAGCCATGTTCAAATATATAAAAGGATGTCATATAGAGGAGGGAGAAAGGTTGTTTTCTGCTGCTCCAGAGAAGCGGACACGGAGCAATGGATTCAAACTACAAGAATGAAGATTCCACCTAAATGTTAGGAAGAACTTCCTGATAGTAAGAGCTGTTCGGCAGTGGAATTTGCTACCAAGGAGTGTGGTGGAGTCTCCTTCTTTGGAGGTCTTTAAGCAGAGGATTAACAGGCATATGTCAAGAATGCTTTGATGGTGTTTCCTGCTTGGCAGGGGGGTTGGACTGGATGGCCCTTGTGGTCTCTTCCAACTCTATGATTCTGTGATTCTAAGTGTTACTAGAGAACTGTCTCCAGCATATTATGTCAAGAGAGCTGAAATCACAAACCCCAAGTCACAACAGGTCTCAAACCTTCTGTGAATTAGGGACTTGACCAGGCACTCCCAAACCTGGCCCTCCAGATGCTTTGGGACTGCAATTCCCACCATCCCTGACCACTGGTCCTATTGGCTAGGAATGATGGGAGTTGTAGTCTCAAAACATCTGGAGGGCCGAGTTTGGGGATGCCTGGACTTGACTATCCCCTGTATGCAAAGACAGGCTCCAGCGAATTGCTGTATGTAACCAGTTGTGAGGGGCAGATGAGGTTTGTCAACCTGGGAAAGTGGCCCACCTAGGAGAAGGAAAATTCTGGTGCTTAAACCTCCGGTCTCTTGCGGCTATACTCATTCGTGAGAAAGGCTTTGGGAGTAAACCCTGAGGGATAATCGACACTCGTTGCCACGCAGGACATCTTCAGGAGAAGAAAAGGCTACGGAGCAAACCCTACACAAATCTGGACGGAAATGCCGTTTACCTTTCCGCCGGAGCAGTACCTATTTATCTACTTGCACTGGCGTGCTTTCGAGCTGCTAGGTTGGCAGGAGCTGGGACAGAGCAACGGGAGCTCACCCCATCACGGGGATTCAAACTGCTGACCTTGCAATCGGCAAGGCCAAGAGGCTCAGTGGTTTAGACCAGAGTGCCACCCAGTTCCCGTGCTCTAGTTTCTTCTTGGGCTTGCCGCTGTGGCGGGAAGGTAAACGGTGTTTCCATGTACTCTAGCTTCCATCACGGTGTTCCTTTGCGCAAGAAACGGTTTAGTCCTGCTGGCCACAAGACCTGGAAAGCTATCTGTGGACAAACGCTGGCTCTCTCGGCCTGAAAGTGAGATGAGTGCCGCAGCCCCATAGTCACATTTGACTGGATTTAACCGTCCAAGGGTCCTTTACTTTTACCTTACTCCAGGCATTCCCAAACTCAGCCTTCCAGATGTTTTGGGACTACAACTCCCATCATCCCTAGCTAACAGGACCAGTGGTCAGGGATGATGGGAACTGTAGTCCCAAAACATCTGGAGGGCTGAGTTTGGGGGTCCCTGCCTTATTCAAATCCAGAGTGGAGTCCCTAAGACAGTTGGGTGGTGCTTTGTACGCCTCCTTCTGGCGACTCCTGCATCCCAGCTGGTGCCAAACGTCTTGCTCTGCTTTCCTTTGGTGAGGCTGAGAGCTGGGTCTTGTCCTTTGGGCAGCCCAGGACCTCCAGCCACCCTGCCTAGTCCTGTGCCCCAGGGATGTCGCTTCGGTGCTGCTAAAGCAGCAGAAACAACCTGGGGGGGGGGCAACAATTACAAGTTATAAGCTCAACCTGATGGTGTAAGTTATGAGGGCTACAGGTTGCCTTCATCGGTGGGGGAGATCTACGGCCTACCGTACGCTATGCTTCATGAATAGCTGCCCCAGCTGCAACAAAACATGTCTCTCCCCTATCGGCCTCTACAGCCACAGCAGGCGCTGTAATTCTCCAATGGTTTGACTTCACCCCCAAAGGCGCACTCCTCTGTTGTCTCCCGAGACAGACAAATTCTAAGCACTGGGGGAACAGGAACCTGGTCAGATATCAACTCCCTCTATCTCCCGGGTGACCTTGGGCCAGGCGCTCTCAGCCTAACCTACCTCAGAGGGTTGTTGTGAGAATAAATTTGGCCGCTAATGGTGGCTACAAGCCCTGTGAGCATCTTGAAGGAAGCACATTATTATTATTATTATTATTTAAATGCAATCATTGGAAACATTTGCCAACTTTAATTTCCTTTCTCCCCCCACAACCTAAAATGGGAGCCTGTAATGTTTATTGATCTTGCCGTTTAAGTGTATTGGTTTTTAGATTTCTCCTGCTAAAGATGCTATGGGCTCCAGTGATTCTGGGATGAGCTCTGCAGCCGTGTGTTTTTCTAGTGTCTCCTCCAAAACACTGCTTTTGTCTGCCGCGTTGATTTCCAGGACTTCCCCCTCGCTCTGTGATATTTAACTAAGCAGCTAAGAGCACCGGTTCGCTGTCTAATATTAGACTTCACCGGCAGAGAAGTGCTTTCTATTCTGGTGAGATTCAGCCGACCTAACCTCATGCATTTTCATGGCACGAAGGGCTCGCAAAATAGCAGCGCATCTTTCCTTTCGCTGTGCCGTCGCCGAAAGATAATATGCCGCCTCTGTGGGCTTTCAGGGGGGGGGTCGTTTCATTGCAAACGGGGTGCCTTGATTCGGAACGGGCTTGCTGTGTCGTAGAAGTGGAAAGAGGGATTTTGGGGTGGGGATAAAATACTAAGAAGGGTACTAAATCCTGAGATCGCTGGCCATGCCCAACAATTGGGCAAACTGCTGGCTCTGAGGTCAAGCCTTGTCTGAATGTGTTGCAAATGGTTTCTCCGGGAAACTGCAGATCTGACGGCAGCGTCTTCCGAACAGCATCTACAGACACGGCAGAGAGGTACCTTGTGGCACAGGGCAGGGAGGGGGGCAGCCCTCTCCCCCCAAAAAATGTGCGGGCAAAAGGCGGAGAGGAGGACATAACGTCTCAGTGGAGGGCGATTTCCACAGAATGAAGAAACATACTGCGAGAGTGGCACCTTTGCAGCCGTTCAGTATTTCCACATTAAATTCAGCTAGATCAGACGGTAAATGCCATTTTATTTCCTCCTACGTACCTTCCAACCTATTCTGTCCCCCACCCCCAAAGAAACCAGTAATTTTTCATTTAGATGTGTGTGTGTGTTTGTGTGTGTGTGTGTGTGACGGAAAGGCCATTTGTAAGAAGGGGTTGGAATGTTGATAGAATACTTTTATTTCCTAGTTTTGGTTCTGCGGTCCCCAAAATGCCTAGCTTTTTACACTGTATTGAGATCCGTTTCTGGCAATGAGGGTGGAGGAGGAGGAGGAGGAGGAGGAGGAGGAGGAGGAGGAGGAGGAAGAGGGGAGACCAAACAAGGGGGGGGAAGAGAGAGATAAAAGTTGTTAATCTTTCATTTTTAGTTTGTGAGGTCCTCACAAACCAGCTCTCTCAGATTGCCTCTGTCTCCCAATACTATTTCAGTGGGGGGAATCTTTCATTTCTCTCTCTGTGTGTGTTAGAAGTATTTTATTATGTTGCAGCAGGCTGTGAAGATCGTCTACTTATCCTGAGTTTCAAATAGTAGAACGTGGGTGGGGGCGGGGGGGGGGAGAGAGAGAAAAGGACAAGAATCAGTTTTCTCAAATGGCATCTCCACAAATAGCTTTAATCCAGGAGTGTGAAGAGAAAGCACTTTGGACACCTGTGAACAGGTGTGCCCTGTTGATGGAAGAGATGGAGGTGGAATCCACAGAACTTCCAAAGTGGGCTAACCTGATCTGGGTGGAACAGGACTCTCAGTGGCTACTAGCCAGGATGGCTGTGCTCTGCACATACAGCAGGGGGCAGCAACGCTTCTGAATACCACTTGCTGGAAACCACAGGGGGGGGGGGGGAGAGGGCTCCTCTCTTAATGTCCTTCCTACAGGCATCAGGCTTGACCACTGTGAGAACATGATGCTGGGCTTGATGGGACATTGGGTTCTTATGACCCAGACCGAGATCATGAATCAGTTTAGTTCACTGTGGAATCCTCAGCCCTGAGGTGGTCCAAGGACTCCAGCCATACCTCCATCCAGTGTGTGTGTGTGTGTGTGTGTGTGTGTGTGTGTGTGTGTGTGTAACCTAGTTTTCCCTTTGCAAAGCTCCAGAAGAGGTCATCCAACTGCCCATGGTCTGAAGGACCTAATGTGTGGGTCTTCTGACCGTGCACTATGTATTGTTGTTTAGTCGTGTCCGGCTCTTTGTGACCCCATGGACCAGAGCACGCCAGGCACTCCTGTCTTCCACTGCCTCCCGCAGTTTGGTCAAACTCATGTTCGTAGCTTCGAGAACATTGTCCAACCATCTCGTCCTCTGTTGTCCCCTTCTCCTAGTGCCCTCCATCTTTCCCAACATCAGGGTCTTTTCCAGGGAGTCTTCTCTTCTCAGGAGGTGGCCAAAGTATTGGAGCCTCAGCTTCACTATCTGTCCTTCCAGTGAGCACTCAGGGCTGATTTCCTTCAGAATGGATAGATTTGATCTTCTTGCAGTCCATGGGACTCTCAAGAGTCTCCTCCAGCACTATGTATAGAATACAGCAAGTCCCCCATGGGAACTCAGATACGTAAGCGAATTGTCATATGGCACCTTGAAGGGACGCGGGTGGCACTGTGGTCTAAACCACTGAGCCTCTTGGGCTTGCCGACCAGAAGGTCAGCGGTTCAAATCCCCGTGACGGAGTGAGCTCCCGTTGTTCTGTCCCAGCTCCTGCCAACCTAGCAGTTCAAAACCATGCCAGTGTAAGTGGATAAATAGGTACCGCTCCGGCAGGAAGGGAAATGGCATTTCCATGCGCTCTGGTTTCTGTCGCGGTGTCCTGTTGCGCCAGAAGTGATTGAGTCATGCTGGCCACATGACTCGGAAAGCTGTCTGTGGACAAATGCTGGCTCCCTCGGCCTGAAAGCAAGATGAGCGCCGCAACCCCATAGTCGCCTTTGACTGGACTTAACCGTCCAGGTGTCCTTTACCTTTACCTTTATCATATTGCACCTTAAACCCATGTTGCGGTCCCTGCAGTGTGATGTCTAGGCACTTTTTATTTTTAACAAGATTACAAAGCTGAAAATGAATTGTGCCTCTCGTCAGCACAACAGAGATGTCAGTCGCCATCCTGGCATCCGGAGGTCTCTACATGGTTGCAGCTGGACCCTCACCAGGTGCAAAATGCACCTGGCGCCTGGGGAATTTCTAGCACTGGTTCCGTCGTCCTTCCACAAAACTACAGGAAAGCAGCTTGGCTTCCTCCCCTGGAAAAAAAAACCTGTTTTGATAAATGGATGAGGGTCTATTGGAGGAATGTCTTATCTGTGCCAGCTGGGGGGTGTATTACAGCAAGGAGAAGCTTGATTTGTGACTAGGATCCAATTGGAGAGGTGGTGGCGGCAGTGGTGGGCTGTTCAAAGTGGATCTGGTTCCATGGATGGGTCAAGTAGGATCCGGGGCTGGTGCAGCCAGCTGGTTCCAGAATCAATTTTGCTGGGAAGTCCCAAGTGTGCAGCTGCATGGTGGATTCCCACAAGCATCACACAAATCAGGGAATCCATACCAAAATCAATTCATAAGCTGGAGTGGCTTGCCAGCGCAGGTGCCATCTAGGCCAGGAGGTTCTAATTTCAAGCCAGGATAAAAACCAGGTTTGCCATCCTGGTTTTGGGGAGGTGAGGTGGCTTAAAGTGCAAACCGTTGTTTCCTAGTTTAGGTGGAATGGCAAACAGTGGTTTGCAAAAACACAGTGAAGCAACTGAGCACTCTGACCGTACAAGGGGAGGCGAGCGTGGAAGTCCAAAGTTCCTTCTGAGATCGTTCTTACGGTTCCATATATTGGTTTGGAATTATGCCCAAAATGAGCAATTGATTAATATATGCGCATACGTGATATAGACAGAGCCTCTCGGTTAAAAATAAATAAATCTGTGTTTTTTTATTTGGGTTGGTGGAGAGCTATGTCTGTTGTAGTCATATAGTGTTAATTTGATAGTTGTATTTCTTGTATTTCTTGGGAGAAAAGCAATGACAAACCTAGACAGCATCTTAAAAAGCAGAGACATCACCTTGCCGACAAAGGTCCGTATAGTTAAAGCTATGGTTTTCCCAGTAGTGATGTATGGAAGTGAGAGCTGGTCGCCAAAGAATTGATGCTTTTGAATTATGGTGCTGGAGGAGACTCTTGAGAGTCCCATGGACTGCTAGAAGATCAAACCTATCCATTCTGAAGGAAATCATCCCTGAGTGCTCACTGGAAGGACAGATCGTGAAGCTGAGGCTCCAATACTTTGGCCACCTCATGAGAAGAGAAGACTCCCTGGAAAAGACCCTGATGTTGAGAAAGATTGAGGGCACTAGGAGAAGGGAACGGCAGAGGACGAGATGGTTGGACAGTGTTCTCGAAGCTACAAACATGAGTTTGACCAAACTGCGGGAGGCAGTGCAAGACAGGAGTGCCTGGCGTGCTATGGTCCATGGGGTCACGAAGAGTCGGACACGACTAAACGACTAAACAACAACAACAATTTCTTATTTGGTATTCACATCCCTTGAAATTTGCAACTCGCCTGGACCAGGAAGTGGAGTGAGAAGATTCTGGCTGATCCAAGGGAGCAGTGGCTGATGGGCCACAGATCATACCTACTTTAAGAAGAACTCAGGCTATTGCCCATTTCTTACACTACAGAAAACCAGTTTGTCTTGCTTCTCTCCCTCTCTCCTCACCCTTTATAAGGGGCGATTCATTCTTGACTTGTGCTGACAACAGATGCATTGTAAATCCCACCCCGTCAAAAAATGGCATTTTCAGATGGGCTTCCATGAACTACGTGTGCTGGGTTTTTTCCTCGCTGTCCACACAACATCCTCCATAATCCATAGAATCATAGAATCGTAGAGTTGGAAGAGACCACAAGGGCCATCCAGTCCAACCCCCTGCCAAGCAGGAAACACCATCAAAGCATTCTTGACATATGCCTGTCAAGCCTCTGCTTAAAGACCTCCAAAGAAGGAGACTCCACCACACTCCTTGGTAGCAAATTCCACTGCCGAACAGCTCTTACTGTCAGGAAGTTCTTCCTAATGTTGAGGTGGAATCTTCTTTCTTGTAGTTTGAATCCATTGCTCCGTGTCCACTTCTCTGGAGCAGCAGAAAACAACCTTTCACCCTCCTCTATATGACATCCTTTTATATATTTGAACATGGCTATCATATCACCCCTTAACCTTCTCTTCTCCAGGCTAAACATACCCAGCTCCCTAAGCCGTTCCTCATAAGGCATCGTTTCCAGGCCTTTGACCATTTTGGTTGCCCTCTTCTGGACACGTTCCAGCTTGTCAGTATCCTTCTTGAACTGTGGTGCCCAGAACTGGACACAGTACTCCAGGTGAGGTCTGACCAGAGCGGAATACAGTGGTACTATTACTTCCCTTGATCTAGATGCTATACTCCTATTGATGCAGCCCAGAATTGCATCCAAACAGATCCCAACGTTTTGGGTAAATTAACGCCCTCATTTTCCGTCCCTGTGTAAATCCACATTGTCTCCTGGTGTGGAAGACCAGAAATTCTCCTTTTAAAGGAATATTGAATCAAAATCTGGTGCTCTAAGCCGATGACAGGATAGGAGAGCAAAGCCGCATTTTTATATCTAAAGGAAGCTGCTGGCGGCCTAAAATCCCAGCACAACAACTTCTTGGTTTACAAATCAAGCTTCTTCTTATTTATTTATTTTAAAAAACAATATGGTGTTGGGTTGATTCACAAAGCAGGTTTGCTTCATTGGTGCGCGACGGCTGTAAAGAGAGAAAACGAATCACATTTTTGTTTCAAAGCTTGAAGCTTAGAAAAATCACAGGAGAGGGAGAAGGAGCTCCTGGTGATGGAAATTATCCCTGCTGATGATCATAAGGATGGTTAATAATAACACTCGTGATTGCAAACACCATAATGATTGCAAGCGTATTAAATTGCATGGGGCAAGTGGATGACGATGAAGCACATTCGTCAGGGATTACTGGATAAGTTAAGCCACGGGTCCCGAGTTCAGTTCCCAGAACATCCAGGTAGGACTGGAAAAAGACTCCCTGACTGAAACCCTGGAGAGCTGCTGCCAGTCAGTGTTGGCCATACTGAGCTGGATGGACTGGGGGTCTGGCTCAGTAGAAGGCAGCTTCCTATGCACCCATGTTTGCATGGCAGAGAGAAAAAGTGTGTGTAGTCAGCCCACCCCTGTCCCACGTGGGGAGAAAGATGTCGGAGGGAGGAATGATCAAATACTGATGGCACCTTGCCCCCAAACTGGGGGAAATTAGCAGCCAAACCTGACATATGCATATTCTTGTTAGTTAGCCTGAGAAGGGCCTAATACCATAGTGCTAAATTGCTGATAGGCAGATACTCAGACCATAGACGTTCAATTGGTAGAGAGGGCTCTGTGTGATGTCATTTCCCCTCCTCTCCTGGAGAGGAAGGAGCATAGAGTACTTCCTGTTCCCTTCTCTCTTCCTTTGACCAGCATTGGATACAGACATGCCTCTGTTTGCCCCAGCTTTAGGCACATGCCTGAGGCTGGTTATTCTGTAAATACAAGTGTTTTGCTTGAATAGTTTTTATTGCTGCCATTGCTAATCAATGTGAGATTATAAGTGAGTAAATTATAATTTTGTTGTGGTAAGAAAGAGGAGCCAGCTTACTTTATAGCTGGACTTGCTCAAATATCTCAAGGGCTGTCGCGTGGAAGATGGAACAAACTTGTTTTTTTTCCTGTTCCTGAGACTAGGACCCAAACCAATGGATTCAAGTTTAAAGAAAGTAAATTCTGACTAAACCTCAGGTAGAACCTTCTGAGGGTTTGACAGTGGAGCAAACTTTCTTGGAAGGTTGTGGTTGGCTTGTCATCTGCCATGGATGCTTCAGCTGAGATTCCTGCATTGCATGGGGTGGGGCTAGGTGACTCTCGGGGTCCCTTCCAACTCTACAGTTCTAAGATTCTGTGATCCTATGTTGTTGGCAATGGAGGTGTGCGCCTTTGGGGATGAAGTCAAACTCAAACTGTTGGAGAGTTACAGCGCCTGCTGTGGCTGTAGAGACCAATACAGGCGAGACATGTTTTGTTGCAGCTGGGGCAGATGAAGGCGTCCAGTTGTGCTGCTGCAGATGCACCATGGCATTTCTTCCCTCTGTGCTCCTCCCAGCAGTCATTCCTCCTCTCGTCACTGCTTATTCTAACCTCACAACGCAGTGTTGATAGAAACTCTGCAAACCTGTAAGGTGAACGGCCTGGGTGGGGACGGTCCAGCACTCAGTTGGAGAGCACACATGTTGCTTGCAGAAGGTCCAACCTGTGGCATCTCCCAACCAGCAACAGTGTTCAAGGAAAGATCTCTGTTAGAGTAGAAAATACTGGGGTAGGCAGACAGTGCTAGGATTATTGCTATCCAGTGCTGCTTCAGCAAGGACTGGTGTGATTAATTTGTATCACATGAGAGTCATGAGTCTGAGAGAGTGTGGGATGGAAGTCAATAATAATAATAATAATAATAATAATAATAATAATAATAATAATATATTTATTATTTATACCCCGCCCATCTGGCTGAGTTTCCCCAGCCACTCTGGGCGGCTTCCAGCAGAAATATTAAAATACAGTGGTACCTCGACTTATGAACGACTCGACAACCAAATTTTTCGACTTACGAATGGGGCTAATGGCCGCACGCTTACGAATATCGACATCTGAAAGGAAACTGCGGCTGTTTTAGATAGGGATTTTTCGACTTACGAATTTTTAGATAGGGTTGCTTCGTCTTACGAATTTTTCCGTTTCCAATGCATTCCTATGGGAAATTGCGTTTCCAATGGCGTTTTTCAACTTACGAATTTTTCTACCTACGAAGGTGCCTTCGGAACGGATTAAATTAGTGAGGCACCACTGTACAATAATTTATTAAACATTAAAAGCTTCCCTAAACAGGGCTGCCTTCAGATGTCCTCTAAAAGTCTGGTAGTTGTTTTTCTCTTTGATATCTGGTGGGAGGGCGTTCCACAGGGCGGGTGCCACCACCGAGAAGGCCCTCTGCCTGGTTCCCTGTAACTTGGTTTCTCACAGTGAGGGAACTACCAGAAGGCCCTTGGAACTGGACCTCAGTGTCCGGACAGAATGATGGGAGTGGAGACGCTCCTTCAGGTATACTGGACCGAGGCTGTTTAGGGCTTTAAAGGTCAGCACCAACACTTTGAATTGTGCTCGGAAACGTACTGAGAGCCAATGTAAGTCTTTCAAGACCAGTGTTATGTGGTCTCGGCAGCTGCTCTCAGTCACCAGTCTAGCTGCCGCATTCTGGATTAATTTTAGTTTCCGGGTCACCTTCAAAGGTAGCCCCACGTAGAGCGCATTGCAGTAGTCCAAGCGAGAGATTACTAGAGCATGCACTACTCTGGCGAGACAGTCTGCGAGCAGGTAGGATCTCAGCCTGCGTACCAGATGGAGCTGATAAACAGCTGCCCTGGATACAGAATTGACCTGCGCCTCCATGGACAGCTGTGAGTCCAAAATGACTCCCAGGCTGCGCACCTGGTCCTTCAGGGGCACAGTTACCCCATTCAGGACCAGGGAGTCCTCCACACCTGCCCGCCTCCTGTCCCCCCAAAAACAGTACTTCTGTCTTGTCAGGATTCAACCTCAATCTGTCTTATCTGTTTCCCACCGAGAGTGTTATTGTACTATTTGGTTTCTGTTCTGCTGAGAAGCGGTTTAGTGTGTTTCTGTTCTATGGTAGCAGAGAGAGAGATGTGATTATGAAGCCTCTGTATATATAGTTTGCCAATAAAGTAGTTTTAGAACTACACATGAGTCTTTCTTCTTGCCGGAGGATGCAAGAAGACCAGCGTGCTCTTCTCAGGACCCAGGGGGACCCAGGTGGCGCTGTGGGTTAATCCACAGAGTCTAGGGCTTGCTGATCAGAAGGTCGGCGGTTCAAATCCCTGCAACGGGGTGAGCTCCCGTTGCTCGGTCCCAGCTCCTGCCAACCTAGCAGTTCGAAAGCACATCAAAGTGCAAGTAGATAAATAGGGACCGCTCCGGCGGGAAGGTAAATGGCGTTTCCATGTGCTGCTCTGGTTCGCCAGAAGCAGCTTTGTCATGCTGGCCACATGACCCGGAAGCTGTCTGCGGACAAACGCTGGCTCCCTCGGCCTATAGAGCGAGATGAGCGCCGCAACCCCAGAGTCGGACACGACTGGACCTGATGGTCAGGGGCCCCTTTACCTTTACTTTACCTAATAAAGTAGTGACCAGCGTGCTCTTCTCAGGAGAGAAGGGTTGCGTATTACTGGCTCTCTGGACTGAGGGGAAATGCCAGCCAGAGGTGAGCCAACAGGGCTACGCTCAGAGGCGCTGGGATTCTGCCGTCTTACGCATCCCGTCAGACAAAACAGCTTCCAATTTCCCTGCTACCAGACCGAGACGTTCTCATAAGAACATAAAATGAGCCTGCTGGATCAGGCGATGGCCCATCTAAGTCCAGCATCCTCTTCTCGCAGCGGCCAAGCAGATGCCCACGGCAAGCCCGCAAGCAGGACATAAAGGCAGCAGCTTTCTGCCCACCTGTGATGCCCAGAAACTGGGTTTCAGAGGCATTTGCCGCATCTCCGCTCTCCTCTCCCTTGGCTGTCCCCTCGTTTGTCTATACAAACTGCCGAGCGGCTTCGGGAAGCTCTGGACCAGGCTGCACTTCTGTTCGGGGAGAAATAAATAAATGAAGCCCTCGGAACATTTACCAGAATGCATCAGTTCACCTTGAGGGTCAAAGCACATCCTTGCAGCACACTTAGCCGTGGCAGTCTGAAAGGAGACAGTTCGGAGCTTCGCAGCTGCTGTAGGATGAAATATTGATAAGCTGTCGCTCCTCAAACATCTGGGAAGAATAGTTTCCCCCATCAAGCAGGGTCACTGAATTTAAGAGTGTAAAGAGCTGTTCGGAGCTCCCCATTCCTTGAAATGCATGGGGGTTAAGAAATGCAGGGGGGTTAAGAAAACAGGTTGCCAAAAACTTCGATGTTGGATTTTTTAAATATTGAAGACACCTTTTGTCGTGAAAGGAGCAAAATAAATAAATCAGCTGCGACTCATGCAGCCAGGTAGCCTAACCTTTCTGCCAAGTCCTTTGTGGGCTGAATTCTGAGGCTGCCCGTTTCACCGCCTGCGCAATTCTCAAGGTAAATACAGGCTGTCTCTTTCAATTATGCAAAGAACCTTCGCAGACCAAGTCTAGGTTTGGCCGTTTATAAAGGGAGGGAAGAAAAGAAAGCCTAGATTTGATTTGGAGCATTCCTGCCCAATCAGGGTGGAGCTGGATGTTATAGGGATGCGTGAATACCAAGTGGCGGCAACAGAACTGATGATTAATAGTGCTGATAAATAATACCTGATAATGTAGGAAAAAGCTTTGGAAAGCCACCTCCTTGCAGAGATACGAGAAGTTTATGGATTGGACAGAGGAGGCTGCCTGTTGGCACCCTGTATGGTTAACTGTTCCTGTCTTTCACCCTCCCAGGAGAGCATGTGTAGAGTATGTTGATGGCCGGAAAAAAACTGGTGGCACAAAAAAGGTGTCACCTCTATCCACAAGATGGTGGGTGGGGCCAGTGGGAAAGTAAGCGGAGCAGTGAGTGCAAACAGATTATTGGTTTGTCTTTGTTCTGATTTTTATTATGTATTTTGTGGTTTTGGTGTTGTGATTTTAGGTTGTGAACCACCCTGAGATCTACGGGTATAGGGCAGTACAGTATACAAATTATTATTATTATTATTATTATTATTATTAATATTAATATTTTGTACAGAAGTAAGGCCTGCTGTGTTTAGTGGGACATTTTCTCTGATGGGTAGAGAGGTTCTAGGAAATCTGAGGTGGGCCCTGTGTTTCAGTTCTCTTTCTGTTTTGGAATGTGCGAATTATTAGGCAGGATCGTCTGTCATTGAGAACTGAATCTACTGAGCAGGTTGAAACATTAACAGGATTTTAACCACGCCTGTGAATTATCGGAAAGTATGGATAATTTGGAAGGATAAAACTTGGATAGTATTGATATGCAGTTGTAAATATTATCACTAGGACCCATGGAAGGGATGGGGGAAGTCAGGAGATTCAGAGTAATCTCGATACAGTCATACCTCGGGTTGTGTCCGCTGCGGGTTGCGTTCTTTCAGGATACGAACGCAGCAGACCCGGAAGTGTTTACTTCCGGGTTCTGCCACGCGCGCATGCGCAGAAGCGTTTGGCGTGCTTCGCGCATGCACAGAAGCACTCTATCATGCTTCTGCGCAAGTGCTCTATCGCCGCTTGGGTTTGTGGACTTTTCGGGGTGCAAATGGCACCCCGGAACAGATTGGGTTCGCAACCTGTATTTGGCACCACTGTATTTGGATTTTGAATTTTTTGTCGTTGTATGTTTATACAGTGGTACCTCGACTTACGAAGGCGATCCATTCCGCGGCGCTCTTCGGAAGTCGAATCCTTCGTAAGTCGAAGCGTCCATTTTGCGCATGAGCAAAGCGCGGTTTTGTGCTTTGCGCATGCGCAGACTGCGCGCGCCGCTTATGCACAGGCGCAGAACACACGCGCACGGCGAAAATACTTCTGGGTTTGCCGACTTCGGAAGTCGAAACCTTCGGAAGTCGAGGCATTCGTAAGTCGAGGTACCACTGTATTGGATAAAATCACAGACACACAGACACAACTGAATCTACTGAATCTTCTGCCACCCCTAGTCACAACACTCTTTGGCTTTTGCTGCAAGATCCTGACTCATCTATAACTTTGGAAAACTTATATTGCTCTCTGCTATATACAGTACCAACCTTTTCTTCTTCTTCTGCAACTCGTATGCTTTTGTAGCATTACATGCTGCAAATCATAGAATCATAGAGTTGGAAGAGACCACAAGGGCCATCCAGTCCAACCCCCTGCCAAGCAGGTAACACCATCAAAGCATTCTTGACATATGCCTCCACCACACTCCTTGGTAGCAAATTCCACTGCCGAACAGCTCTTACTGTCAGGAAGTTCTTCCTAATGTTCAGGTGGAATCTTCTTTCTTGTAGTTTGAATCCATTGCTCTGTGTCTGCTTCTCTGGAGCAGCAGAAAACAACCTTTCACTCTCCTCTATATGACATCCTATTATATATTTGAACATGGCTATCATATCACCCCTTAACCTTCTCTTCTCCAAGCTAAACATACCCAGCTCCCTAAGCCGTTCCTCATAAGGCATCGTTTCCAGGCCTTTGACCATTTTGGTTGCCCTCCTCTGGACACGTCCCAGCTTGTCAGTATCCTTCTTGAACTGTGGTGCCCAGAACTGGACACAGTACTCCAGGCGAGGTCTGACCAGAGCAGAATACAGTGGTACTATTACTTCCCTTGATCTAGATGCTATACTCCTATTGATGCAGCCCAGAATTGCATTGGCTTTTTTAGCTGCTGCATCACACTGTTGACTCATGTCAAGTTTGTGGTCTACCAAGACTCCTAGATCCTTTTCACATGTACTGCTCTCAAGCCAGGTGTCACCCATCCTGTATTTGTGCCTTTCATTTTTTTTGCCCAAGTGTAGTACTTTACATTTCTCCTTGTTAAAATTCATCTTGTTTGCTTTGGCCCAGTTGTCTAATGTTCAATCTGAGTAAGAAAGGGGACTGGAGTAGTTGGGTTGGATTCTGAGCTACCATCCTCCCTCTCTGCTGCAACCTCAAAATGCATCTGGCAAAATGAGAAGAGGCAACTTCTGTGGATGATGCCATCATTCCAGGCTGAGGTCCTCACCTAACCTGTCAGATGCATCTAGCAAGGACTCCCTGGACATCAACTTCAGCAAAGACTCCTGTGAGATTCTTCCCAGCATGGGGAAACGGGAAATTCCACCTGGGTCAAAGTTGCCATCACCAGAAGACTGTGAGAAGGTGCTTTCTAGCTAAAGCACCATGGGATGGTGGCGTGCTGGTCCAAGGGTAAACCAAGAGGTGAGGTCCAGGGCCAGTCCGAAGTCTAGAGAGTTCACGAGAGGTCAGTCCAATGAAGCTGAGGCAGTGAGCAGGACAGGAAACTGGGCAAGGTCATGAGCAGGAACACTGGTAGGAATCCAGGGCAGGTCTGAAGCAGGAACACAGGCAGGTCAGGAACTGGAGCACAGGCCTGGGGCGGGGTCTGACCGCCTTTTATCTCTGCCGAGGTAATGGCCGGTCCCTATCCCCCGATGACTCACCACCCTGCCTTGCCTGAATGCGAGCACTCCTCCTGCGCGTACTTAGGTCTCTCCTCCTCTCAGCCCTGAGCCTCTGTAGCTTGGGAGATGCCGGAGGGTTACTGGACCCAGGAGCCGCCTCAGCTCTAGCCGGCAGTGGGCCAGCTGCTGGTGACAAGGTCTCTCTTGCACCTGGAACCAAGGCAGGCTCAGGCCCCACATTCGGCTCAGCTGACTGAGGCTCCTCAGGATCGGGTCCCATCCTCAGTTCAGCCGATGTCCCAGGTAAGGATCCGGTGCAGGTTGCGGTTCCTCCGGCTCCGAGTCTGAACCCGAGTCCCAGGCCATCACAGGTGGCTCCCAGCTCTTGCTTCTCAGGGGCTCATGGTGGAATATGTTTCATGCAAAGAATAATTCTGGAGCTGAGACCACATCTTTGGATATTGAAGTCCTCAAGCAAGTCTGGCCAAGGTTGTCCACCATGAGGAAAAGGACTCCTGGAAGTGCAGAGAAGACCTCTCTACTTTATGATTGCATTGCCTGCCCCTTTACAAACATGGCCGTTGGGGCACCTCCCAAACCTGTAATCTGGGGAACTGGGTTCGCGTCTCCGCTCCTCCACATGCAGCTGCTGGGTGACCTTGGGCTAGTCACACTTCTCTGAAGTCTCTCAGCCCCACTCACCTCACAGGGTGTCTGTTCTGGGGGAGGAAGGGAAAGGAGAATGTTAGCCGCTTTGAGACTCCTTCGGGTAGTGATAAAGCGGGATATCAAATCCAAACTCCTCCTCCTCTTCTTCTTCTTCTTCTTCTGTTATCTGTGATGCCAAAGGTTCAACCAGCACCCCTAGATATGCTCTGCCACTCAGCCTAAAGCACATGGGTCTTGCAGGTAGACAGGAGGCAACACAGTTGGCACTTCAATTGTTGGCTGTTTGTTTTCAGTGGACAGTTTTCTTACACCAGTGTGGTGTAGTGTTTAAGAGCGGTAGACTTGTAATCTGGGGAACCGGGTTCGCGTTTCTGCTCCTCCACATGCAGCTGCTGGGTGACCTTGGGCTAGTCACACTTCTTTGAAGTCTTTCAGCCCCACTCACCTCACAGGGTGTCTGTTGTGGGGGAGGAAGGGAAAGGAGATTGTTAGCCACTTTGAGACTCCTTCGGGTAGTGATAAAGCGGGATATCAAATCCAAACTCTTCTTCTTCTTCTTCTTCTTCTTCTTCTTCTTCTTCTTCTTCTTCTTCTTCTTCTTCTTCTTCTTCTTCTTCTTCTTCTTCGCCAAGTAGCTGCTACCAATTGGACTGGTAGAGTGGAAGGCAGAGATACCAAATGTAGGTGGAGCCAGAGCCAGTGGCAGGGTTGGGGCCATAGCCAATAACAGGCTAGAGCCAACGAATTCCGGTTTTGCTCCCGCCTTCCTCCCTGCTGAGTTCTACAAGGGCAACACAAAGGACACATGTGCAGCATACATTTAAAGCATGATGGCGTCCCCCAAAGAATTCTTGGAGCTGTAGCTTGTTGAGGGCCCCATCCCAGAGCGACAGTTCCCAGGCTGGTTTGTCAACCAGCCCCTCTTCCCGTTGTCGCTCTGCGGGGGCAATAGAGGCTACATTCCCACAACTCTCAGCACCTGCCACAATCTACGTTTCCCATAATTCTTTGAGGGGAAGCCACGGCTGTTTAAGGTGGTATCACAGTGCTTTAAATATAATGTGTGCATGTGCCCTGAGATGGAGGAGGAGGAGGAGGAGGAGGAGGAGGAGGAGGAGGAGGAGGAGGAGGAGGAGGAGGAGGAGGAGGAGGCTGACTGGCTAGCTCCCTGGGCTGGTTGTAAGTAAGAAGGCAGGTAGGTTGGAGGGGCTGGCTGAGGGTTGGTGGAGTGGGTCCCTATTTGCCCAAACAGGCCAGCTTGCACCGGCCAAGTCCTTTGGCCTCCCGCACATCCCCAATTTTGGGGAGCTTATCCGCCAAACTGATGCACGCCTCTTATCCGCCAAACTGATGCACGCCTCAGTCAGAGCTTGGAGTGCAGCGACTGAGGAAGGAGCAGAAGGGCTGCTGCCTCTTGGATTTGGGTGACTGTCCAGGCTTGTGTGGGTGTTTGTTTCTGGCTGTGACCTTGTTTGTTTCTGGCTGTGACCTTTCACCTAGAAGTGTGAGTCAGGAAGTTCAGGTGATTAGCTGTGGGCGGAGCTAGTCAGAGCTTGGAGTGCAGCGACTGAGGAAGGAGCAGAAGGGCTGCTGCCTCTTGGATTTGGGTGACTGTCCAGGCTTGTGTGGGTGTTTGTTTCTGGCTGTGACCTTGTTTGTTTCTGGCTGTGACCTTTCACCTAGAAGTGTGAGTCAGGAAGTTCAGGTGATTAGCTGTGGGCGGAGCTAGTCAGAGCTTGGAGTGCAGCAACTGAGGAAGGAGCAGAAGGGCTGCTGCCTCTTGGATCTGCCTCTTGGATCTGGGTGACCCATCTTTTTGACCTAGGGCAGCAAATCTCATACGTTTGTTAGGGGGGACCTAGGCCTCTTCCTCTTTCCCCCTTGACCTCAAGGTTTTCAAGATGGAGGTGGAGGGAACAACCATTGTCACCTGCAATTCCTGTGCAATGTTTGTTTTCTTGCCAAAGGATGTGGGTAGCTACACCTGCAACAATTGCAAGTTGGTTGCCCTACTGGAAAACAAGGTTGCCCTTCTGGAAGAGAAGGTGCAGCAGCTTCAGGGGCGTGTATCTACGCTCCAGAGAATTAAAGAGCTGGAGCTTTTCTTGGATGCAGCAGAGCACACTGTCTGCACCAAGGAGGAGACAGGGGATCTCCCTGAGGAGGAGGTCAGTTCCCCAACACAGCAGCCAGATGTATGGAGGAACGTGACTCATAGAAGTAGAAGGCCCAGGGATCGCTCTGAGTGCTTAGAATTACACAACCGTTTTGAAGTGCTCATGGAAGACGAGGAACAGACTCCACCTGAGGATCTCTCCCTCATCACAGTTGATGAGGAATATGAAGACGAGCAACCAAGTCAGTCCTCTGGAAATATGCAGGTAACCTTGGAAGGGACAGCACATAGAAGAATCCCAACCAAGCCTATGAAGAGGCGTGTAGTGGTGATTGGGGATTCCCTACTGAGGGGTACAGAAGCAGTGATCTGTGGGCCTGACAAGATGTCTCGAGAGGTGTGCTGTCTACCTGGGGCCAAGATCAAAGATGTAACAGAACGGCTGCAAGGAATCATAAAACCCACCGACAAATACCCCTTCCTTTTGGTGCATGTGGGAACCAATGACACTGCAAGCCATAGCTTACAGAAGATCAAAAATGATTATGAGGCTCTGGGCAGGAAGTTGAAGCAATTAGATGCACAAATTGTCATCTCTTCTGTCCTCCCAGTTGAACGACATGGCCCAGGGAGAGAGGGAAAAATAGGGGAAGTGAACAACTGGCTTCGCAAATGGTGCAAACAGGAACGGTTTGGATTCCTAGATCACGGTCTGCAGTTTCTTGAAGATGGACTTCTGGCAAGTGATGGACTGCACCTCACAAAAGTTGGGAGGAATGTTTTTGCCACAAAACTCAAAAACCTCATCAGGAGGGCTTTAAACTGACTTATGTGGGGGAGGGAGACAGTGGTCCTGAAGGTAGGAGTCTATCAAATGCTGAAGATGATCATCCAAATGTCAAGGACCAAATGGAGCAAGCAGCATGCAGACCTAGTGGTGGGACGAAAATATCCTTAAATAAGAGACATGGGGGAATGATCAACGGTCTTCAATGTCTGTATACTAATGCACAGAGCATGGGAAATAAACAAGATGAACTTGAGCTCTTGGTACAGCAAACTAAATATGACATAATAGGCATCACTGAAACCTGGTGGGATGAGTCTCATGACTGGAATGTAGTAATAGAGGGATACAATCTATTTAAGAGAAATAGACCAAACAGGAAAGGAGGAGGAGTAGCTTTATATGTTAGGGATATGTATACCTGTGAAGAGATCCAGGATTTAAAACTTCAAAGCCAAATTGAGAGTATCTGGGTCAAAATTAAGGGAGAGAAAAACAACAGTGATCTCATTGTGGGAGTTTACTATAGATCCCCAAGCCAAACTGAGGACACAGATGATGCCTTCCTGGAACAGATGGCCAAGCATTCCAAAGGAAGTGAGATAGTAGTAATGGGGGATTTCAACTATCCTGATATTTGTTGGATGTCAAACTCAGCCAAGAGCATAAGGTCGAACAGATTCCTCACTGGCCTTGCAGACAACTTCATTGTCCAGAAAGTGGGAGAAGCAACAAGAGGATCAGCCATTTTAGATCTGGTCCTAACCAATAGTGATGACTTGGTTAGTGGGGTAGAAGTGGCAGGATCATTAGGTGGGAGTGACCATGCTCTTCTGGAGTTTATTATCCAGCGGAAAGGAGCAACCAAGCATACTAAGGTCCAAATTCTAGACTTTAAGAAAGCCGACTTCAGAAAACTTAGGGAAACGCTGGGTGAAATCCCATGGACAGTAATACTAAAAGGGAAGGGAGTTCATGATGGTTGGGAGTTTGTTAAAAGGGAGATATTAAAAGCACAACTTCAGGCAATACCAATGAGACGGAAACATGGAAGGTGCCTAAAGAAGCCAGGCTGGCTATCTAAAGAACTTTTGACTGAGTTAAGATTTAAAAGGGATATGTACAAAAAATGGAAAAGGGGGGAAATCTCCAGAGAGGAATTCAAACATATAGCCAGCACGTGTAGAGACAAAGTCAGAAAAGCTAAAGCACAGAATGAACTCAGGCTCGCCAGAGAGGTTAAAAGCAACAAAAAGGGCTTTTATGGGTATGTCCGTAGCAAAAGGAAAAACAAGGAAACAGTGGGGTCACTCAGAGGAGAAGATGGTGAAATGCAAACAGGGGACAGAGAAAGGGCAGAACTCCTCAATGCCTTCTTTGCCTCTGTCTTCTCCAAGAAAGAAAACAACGCCCGACCTGAAGAATATGGAGCAGATGATTCAGCAGGGGAAACACAGCCCAGAATAAGTAAGGAGGTAGTACAAGAATACTTGGCTAGTTTAGATGTATTCAAGTCTCCAGGGCCAGATGAACTACATCCAAGAGTATTAAAAGAACTGGCAGAGGTGATTTCAGAACCACTGGCAATAATCTTTGAAAATTCCTGGAGAACAGGCGAAGTTCCAGCAGACTGGAGGAGGGCAAATGTTGTCCCTATTTTCAAAAAGGGGAAAAGAGAGGACCCAAACAATTACCGCCCAGTCAGCCTGACATCAATACCAGGAAAGATTCTAGAGCAGATCATTAAGCAAACAGTCTGTGAGCACCTAGAAAGAAACTCTGTGATCACTAAAAGTCAGCATGGGTTCCTGAAAAATAAGTCATGTCAGACTAATCTGATCTCATTTTTTGACAGAATTACAAGCCTGGTAGATGAAGGGAACGCTGTGGATGTAGCCTATCTTGATTTCAGCAAGGCCTTTGACAAGGTGCCCCATGATATTCTTGTAAAGAAGCTGGTAAAATGTGGGCTAGACAATGCTACCATTCAGTGGATTTGTAGCTGGATTACTGACCGAACCCAAAGGGTGCTCATCAATGGCTCCTCCTCATCCTGGAGAGTAGTGACTAGTGGGGTGCCACAGGGTTCTGTCTTGGGCCCAGTCTTGTTCAACATCTTTATCAATGACTTGGATGATGGGCTTGAGGGAATCCTGAGCAAGTTTGCAGATGACACCAAGTTGGGAGGGGTGGCTAACACCCCAGAGGACAGGATCACACTTCAGAATGACCTTAACAGATTAGACAACTGGGCCAAAGCAAACAAGATGAATTTTAACAAGGAGAAATGTAAAGTACTACATTTGGGCAAAAAAAATGAAAGGCACAAATACAGGATGGGAGACACCTGGCTTGAGAGCAGTACATGTGAAAAGGATCTAGGAGTTTTGGTTGACCACAAACTTGACATGAGTCAGCAGTGTGATGCAGCAGCTAAAAAAGCCAATGCAATTCTGGGCTGCATCAATAGGAGTATAGCATCTAGATCAAGGGAAGTAATAGTACCACTGTATTCTGCTCTGGTCAGACCTCACCTGGAGTATTGTGTCCAGTTCTGGGCACCACAGTTCAAGAAGGATACTGATAAGCTGGAACGTGTCCAGAAGAGGGCAACCAAAATGGTCAAAGGCCTGGAAACGATGCCTTATGAGGAACGGCTTAGGGAGCTGGGTATGTTTAGCCTGGAGAAGAGAAGGTTAAGGGGTGATATGATAACCATGTTCAAATATATAAAAGGATGTCATATAAAGGAGGGAGAAAGGTTGTTTTCTGCTGCTCCAGAGAAGCGGACACGGAGCAACGGATTCAAACTACAAGAAAGAAGATTCCACCTAAACATTAGGAAGAACTTCCTGACAGTAAGAGCTGTTCGGCAGTGGAATTTGCTGCCAAGGAGTGTGGTGGAGTCTCCTTCTTTGGAGGTCTTTAAGCAGAAGCTTGACAGCCATCTGTCAGGAATGCTTTGATGGTGTTTCCTGCTTGGCAGGGGGTTGGACTGGATGGCCCTTGTGGTCTCTTCCAACTCTATGATTCTATGATTCTATGATTCTATGATTCTTTCTCCCCAGGTGCCTGCCGATCCTCTGTCGTCCGATGCAAGCCGGGAGCCAACTGCCCCAACCCGCAGAGTGGCCTCCGCAGGCAACATTCCCCCTTGTCTGCCGCTGAAGATTCTGCTGCTCCCATTCTAGAGCTGCAGAGTCGGAGTCCCTCCGGATTTTGCCGGCACGGCAGAGGAGAGAGGCAGAACAGATCAGGTAGGCACCCCGTAGCCTGAGCCTCACGGCTTCCTGTTGTGCCTTGGGTACCCAAAACAAAATCTTTTAAAAGCCTTCCCCGCCCCACCAAGGCATGAATGGTTTATTATTGATGATGATAATAATAATAATAATAATAATAATAATAATAATAATAATAATAATACAGTGGTGCCTCGCTAGACGAATTTAATTCGTTCCACGGGTCTTTTCTTATAACGAAAAATTCGCCTAGCGAATCCCATAGGAATGCATTGAATTTTTTTTTAATTTTTTTGCCCATAGGAACGCATTAATTGAATTTCAATGCATTCCTATGGGAAACAGCGATTCGCTAGACGAATTTTTCATAAAACGAATTCGTCTAGCGAGGCAACCTCCGCTCGAAAAATCCTTTCGTTAAGCGGAAATTTTGTTAAGCAGGGCATTCGTTAAGCGAAGCACCACTGTAATAATAATAATAATAATAATTGCATTTATATCCCACCTTTTTCTCGAAGGAGCTCAAGGCGGCCTCATTTAATCCCCCTATCAGGTAGGTTAGGCTGAGAGAAGGTAGTGACAATCTCAAGGTCACCCAGTGAGCTTCATGGCCGAGTGGGGATTTGAACCCTGGCCCCCAGGTCCTAGCCCGAAACTCTAATCGCTAGCTCTCACTGACACCTACACTGGACCTACGTATTTTGGGAGTGGCACAGCAAGGGAAGGAAGGTTGTGTGAAGAAAGACACTCCGCTCTCTGTCCTCCGTCCAGGCCCAGTTCAAAGGCAAATTCCAGCCAGGCAAAGACCCTTGTGGAGGGTGCAGAGATCATCGAGGGGTGTGGCTTGGGGAGAGGTCCCAAGGGCAAGAGGCCTGGAGGGCTGCATTTGAATCCTAGATCTGAGGTCTACTACCCTTGAGTTAAGAAACTAACCCCAAATATGGTGGGGTCGTAGCCCAGAGGTAGAGTTCATGCTTCGTGTGCAGTGTCCCAGGTTTGTCCTCTTGCGGACGGGAGTTTGTTTTTGGCGGGTACGAAGGATGGCTGGTCAAAATGAGATGTGTGTCTTGTCACGTTGCGAGTTTGCAGCGAGCAAGTTGCATTGCAGAAGACTTCTCAAGTAGGACATATGAGCCCCAGGGACAAAGGTGGAATTAAATCAGATCCTGGGGGCCTCTGAAAGGCAGTTCAGTTCTGCCACCGAAGCAGCGATGCTTTTTCTATCATTCATAGGCGAAGAGAAGAGAAAGAAGAGAGAAAACCAGAGGAAAGACCCATTTTTGAGATTGTTAAAAATTGAGAGTTGGACTTGGGGGGGTCTTTTCATTTGCTTTTTTGGAGGATATTTGGAGTGCTTGCCTGTGTGTTTTTTTGGGGGGGTAGCGGGCTTTGATTTCTATGTTTTGTTTGTTTGTTGGGGGTGCCAATGTTTCATCTATTGTTTAGGGCGAGGAGGTTCAGAGTACAGTGGTACCTTGGTTTTTGAACGTAATCCGTTCCGGAAGACTGTTCAACTTCCAATGTTTGAAAACTGAGGCACAAAGGGAGAACTGAAAAAAACAACAACCAAGTATACGCAGTGGAAGCCGTTTGACTTTCAAGGCGCGTTTGAAAACAGAAGCATTTACTTCCGGGTTTTTGGCGTTCAAAAACCGAAATGTTTAGCTTCCGAGACGCTTGAAAACCGAGGTACCACTGTATCGCCAGCTTTCATGCTGTGAAATGGGTGCTTTGTGGTGCCCATGACAGTTTCTTAGATTTCCAGTTTCTTAGATTTCCAAATGTGCCCTTGGCACATTTTCAACGCCACAAAAGGCTGGGTCTTTCTCATCTCTTCCTGCTGGAGACCCTTTCAAGTGGAGGTGATGCCAGGGATTGAACCCAGGAGCACCATGCAAAGCATGAAAGACACCCATGTCCTGAACAGAAATGAGTCTCAGTGGGTATTCTTTTTTCTTTTTTTGCTTTTGATCTGCAGACCATACGTAGTTGGCTGTCTCTCCACTCATGTGCACTGCGTTACCTTTGCGTTGAAATGAATACGGTGGAATAGCGAAGCGACAACATAATTTACATAACAAATTACGCAAATTGCGTTAATTTGCGTGATTTTACCGCAGCAAGATAAATGACATCCTTTTTTGGCAAACTGTTTAATATGACCTTGGGCCCCTCCAGGCTGGTGGTTTTGTCTGGCAATGTGTCCCTGAAGCGATGATAATAATATGTTAGTGGTGGGTTTATACTGGGCTGTCCACGCACAATATTCTGCTTTATTAGTTGTTTGACACAAGATAATATCACCAAGGCAACTACAGTCATACCTTGGTTGACGAACGCCTTGCGACTCGAATGTTTTGGCTCCTGAATGCCGCAAACCCAGAAGTGAGTGTTTGCAGACATTCTTTGGAACCCGGACGTCTGTTCTGGCTGTCGGCATTCTTTCCGGGGCCCATCAGCCAATCGGAAGCCGCGCCTTGGTTTGCGAATGTTTTAGAAGTCGAACGGACTTCTGGAACGGATTCCGTTTGTCAACCAAGGTACATTTGTTTCTGTAAACAAACAATAAATGTCCATAAAAATGGCAAAAGTAGTTTCTTTCCTAAATAGGTTTTATCTTAAACAATAGCAAACACAGTAAAGAGTTTACTTGTAATATACCAGTGCTTCAGTGCTCATTTCTTCTTTTTCCAAAATAGATTTTATCTCGAACAATTGCAAACGCAGTAATAAAGTGTCCACTTATGATATATCAGTGGTTCAGTGCTCAGACGTTGTTCCGGTAATCAGATGTTTCGTTGTGAAAAAGCTTAATCGTCGACTTTGTAGTAAATAATATACAAGAGCAGACGCCCCTGTCTGGCCTGCCCCTCGCCTCCGCTCGAGCAGGAAGAAGCAAAGCGTGCGCCGGCCGAGCAAGTGCGCTGGCCGAGCAGCCAGCTGCCAAGTGAGGCTTTTTACTGGACAGCGGGGCTTGGCTTGGGAGTCGCAGGGGGGGCGCCGAGTGTCAACCCCCCTACAGGGTGGCACCCGGGGCTGACCGCCCCAACGCACCCCCTTGCTACGCCCCTGAGGACACATCACCATTAGAGTTCACCAACATATGCCAGCCAGAGGGAAAACACTCAAGGAGAGCACAAAGCAGGGTGGGTAAGGGGTGTGGCCTATGGAAAGATCTGGGGGCCAGTCAGACAGACCTGGGGGGGGGCGCATTCCATTTCAAATTGCTCTTTGTCAACCCCTTGGAGGCTTCTGGGGGAAGGGGCTGTTAGCATAAATCCTCTACATGGCACAGATGCTAACATGTGACTATTGTTTACTTTATGTGATTGTATTCTTTCCCACGCAGGAGCCTGGATGCAACCCGACTCCTGTACTGTGATGTTCTTTGTTCCTCACTTTGCTTTCGCTTTTGACCGAGGACAGATGGCAGCTTGCATCTGTCTCATAATAAATTAGTTTTGCAACTAATAAAATGTGCGCTGCTTTCTATCACGGAGGGCAGTCGCATTGCAAGAATACTGGGCTTTCCACTCCAGTATTCTAACAGGGGCCTGGGGGAAGACTGTCTTCTCTCCTTGCCTTGAGGTCTCCTTTGGGGCATAGCTGCCAAGTACCCCGTTTTCCCCGGGAAACCCCCGTTTTCACTTACCTTTTCCCGGTGGTCCCCCGTATCACTTCATCTCCTGTTTTTCTCCGTTATTTTCTCCTGCCGGCGGCCATTTTTTTCTTTCTGATTTGCCCTTCTATGGGCACCAAAAATGGCCACCGCCGGCTTCAAAAGTCGCATCTCCGCATGTCCGGAAGTGCATAGACGCGACTTCTGGTGTCAGCGGCGGCCATTTTTGGTGCCCATAGACGGGCAGAGCGACACTGGAAGTTGCGTCGACGCACTTCCTGACATGCGTAGAAGCGACTTTCGAAGCTGGTGGTGGCCAATTTTGGTGCCCATAGAAGGGCAAAGCGACACCGGAAGTTACGTCGACGCAACTTCCAGTGTCACACGGCTACCGGTCCCGGATTCTGCAGTCCGGGACTTGGAAGGTAAGCTTTGGGGTGGTGCTGTGAATTGGGCTCAGAGGGAGAAGGCAAGAAAACGGCGACCGGGACAAGGGAGATGGGTTTGCTCAGAGAGGGGGGGGACCATTGAGGCAATTTTGACTGGACCCGGCACCTCACCCCACAAAAAACCCCAACAACCCTGGAACATAGCTGCCAAGTCTCCTGTTTTTCGCGGGAAACCCCCGTATTTTAAACCGTTTCCCGCTGGCAGCCTGGATTGGAAAAAATCCCATAAATCCCCCGGATTTCTTACCTGCCAGGGAGGCTCCATTTTGGGTCCTGGCACCACCCGATTTCCAGTGCCCATACATGGGTAGCACGGCACCAGAAGTCGCTTCTATGCATGTCCGGACATGCGTAGAAGTGACTTCCGGTGCCGCGCTACCCATTTATGGGCACCAGAAATCGGGCAGCATGCATCCAGACATGCGTAGAAGCCACTTTCGGTGCCGCGCCGCTGCTGATCCTGCATTTTTCAGCGGGAGACTTGGCAGCCATGGCCTGGAACCAGCACTACAAGCAGAGCAGCAGAGGGGAAAACAGCTGCCGCAGGCAGAGACGTATGAAAAACATACAGTGAGAGTGTTTGCCCCACCCAGGAACCATTCTGGGCCCAGCCATAGCACAAAAAGCCTTCTCTAGAGGCTTCAGATATTGGGGGCAGTCACACATAATGCTAAACCATGGTTTGTTCAATAAACCTCAAGTTATCTCACAAAGAAGCCGACAGCTTGGATTGCTTTTCCCTCCATAGCAAGGCTGTCAGACTCAGATATAACAGCAAACCATCGCTAAAGTGATCCACAGTCTGCAGGCCATCAGCAAACCATCGCTCCAGGTCATGGTTTGTTGCCAGAAAACACACAATCGTTCATCTACTGGGCTGGGTTCAGATGTCCAAACAAACAGTGCTTGGGCTAAACAACCATAGTTTTGCTTCGTGCATGAACCAGGTTACCAGTGTGAACCAAGGTCCCAGAATTCTCTGGCCTGGTGCTGCTCGCTTTCAATCTACAAATGCATCTGATTCCATGACCTATTTCCAATACCAGCTGTGTGGCCTGGGGTTCCTCCTTTCAGATATCGGAGGTGGTCTTGATCCCTTTAACAGTCACCGCTGCCTCTTTCCGCAGGGGAAGACGGGACCCAAGGCCACGGGGAGAACGGCAGCCAGGAGAGCCACGTCCAGACCCGGTGTGAGTCCTGTACGTCCACATTCCTCAAGATCGTCTGGGGATTTCTGATCATCCTCTCCGTCTCCTCCTCCTGGGTCGGAACAACGCAGATTGTGAAAATCACATACAAGAACTTTGATTACCCGTTTTTCATGACTTGGTTTTCCACAAACTGGAACATTATGTTTTTCCCAGTGTATTACTCCGGGCATCTTGCAACGGCGCAGGAAAAGCAATCTCCAATCAAAAAATTCAGGTAGGCCTGTCATTTATTTCAGTCCCATCCCACCGTTTTCTCCAGGATGCTCAAAGTGACTGACATGGTTCTCCCCCTCCTCATTTAATCCCCACAACGACCCTGTGAGGTAGGTTAGGCTCAGTATACCTGAAGGAGCATCTCCACCCCCACCGGACGCTGAGGTCCAACTCCAAGGCCCTTCTGGCAGTTCCCTCCCTGCGAGAAGTGAGGTTACAGGGAACTAGGCAGAGGGCCTTCTCAGTGGTGGCGCCTGCCCTGTGGAACATCCTCCCACCAGATGTCAAGGAAATTAACAACTATCTGACTTTTAGAAGACATCTGAAGGCAGCCCTGTTTAGGGAAGTTTTTAATGTTTGATGTTTTATCGTGTAATATTCTGTTGGGAGCAGCCCAGAGTGGCTGGGGAAGCCCAGCCAGATGGGTGGGGTATAAATAATAAGATATGATGATGATGAAGAGGCTGGCTCAAGGTGACATCTAGTGAGAGCTTCATGGCTGAGTGGGGATTCGAACCCTGGCCTCTCAAGTCTTTATCCAACACTCTAAACCACTATGCCATGCTGGTTCCATTGCAATGGCAAGGAGTCTTTCTGGGTAGAATTGATCAAAGGCCCGTCTATCAAGCAAATGCAAAGCGAGGAAAATGCTGTGCTCAGGTCACACTTTGACATTTATTTTTTGTGTTTGTCCACACCCTGGATTTTAAGACGCCTGCTTTCTCTTCCTTGTGTGTGCAGGGAATGCAGTCGGATCTTTGGCGAGGATGGTCTGACGCTGAAACTCTTTCTTAAAAGGACAGCTCCCTTTTCTATTCTCTGGACTTTGACCAATTACCTTTACTTGCTGGCTTTGAAGAAGCTGACAGCCACGGACGTCTCGGCCCTATTCTGTTGCAACAAAGCCTTTGTCTTCCTGCTCTCGTGGATTGTACTGAAGGACAGGTTCATGGGTGTAAGGGTAATAACCTCTGCCATTCCCTCTCAATCTCGTTCTCGCTCCCCATTGTCGGCAGGCCATGCGCCATGTTGGCTTCGCAGTGAATATAACCAGAAGGGGCATCAACTTTGGTAGAAACGGTTTCGGTGAGCTGAGTGATTTAACAGCCCCCAGGTGATTCTGAAAACCTCGGGTTGCGTCCATGGGAGCCATTTTTATGGCAAAATCTCACCAT
The DNA here is from genome assembly GCF_965207765.1 of Zootoca vivipara. Lineage (NCBI taxonomy): Eukaryota > Metazoa > Chordata > Lepidosauria > Squamata > Lacertidae > Zootoca > Zootoca vivipara. The sequence goes on along the minus strand of NC_142582.1, from coordinate 129,055,525 downwards.
CAGGTCGCTTTTCCTTTTGATTCTTCCACAGTTCTCCTGTGTCATAAATGTTGCCCTCTGGTGAGGAAACAGATACAACAATGGGAAAACCAAGGAGTGTGGTGGAGTCTCCTTCTTTGGAGGTCTTTAAGCAGAGGCCTGACGGGCATATGTCAAGAATGCTTTGATGGTGTTTCCTGCTTGGAAGGGGGTTGGACTGGATGGCCCTTGGGGTCTCTTCCAACTCTATGATTCTATTATTCTAATCCACTAAATATATATACACAGTGGTACCTTGGTTCTCGAACAGCTTAGTTGTCAAACAAATTGGCTCCCGAATGCCAAAAACCCAGAAGTAAGTGTTCTGGTTTGGGAACATTTTTCGGAAGCCGAACGTCCGAGTGCAGGAAGCTCCTGCAGCCAATTGGAAGCCGTGCCTTGGTTTTCAGGAGTTCAACGGACATCCAGAACAGATTACGTTCGAGAACCAAGGTTCCACTGTAATGCAAACTTATTTGCATACAACCGGGGTTGTATCTTTCTTTAACTCCTCAGGAACACATTTTTAAGGAAAACTAACTGGAAGAATGACTGGTAAATGTCAGATTGTAGACATTGCTAGTACAATTTCACCCTTATTGTGGGGGGGGGGCGGGCCAGAGGCACTCACCTGATCTCCCAAGAACTGGGTCCCTGTTGCTTCTCTGTATAGAACGGGGTGGGTGGGTGTTGGTATTCTTGAGAGTGTATGGATCAGGGCCATTGTGCAAAATGAAGAGATACAGCTAATAAGCCACCTGCCTTTTATCTAGTATCACCGAACCCAATAAGATAAAAAAAATTCCTTCCAGTAGCACCTTAGAGACCAACTAAGTTTGTCATTGGTATGAGCTTTCGTGTGCATGCACACTTCTTCAGATACCAATAAGGACATGGTGGGAAATATTTCCCTGAAAATTAATGATAGTGGAACAAATATGCACTAATAATAATAATAATAATAATAATAATAATAATAACAATAATAAATTTATATCTGGCCGGGTTTCCCCAGCCACTCTGAGCGGCTCCCAACAGAATTAATGGTAATAATAATTTAAAAAACGATTAAACATCAGACATTAAAAGCTTCCCTAAACAGGGCTGCCTTCAGATGTCTTCTAAAAGTCAGATAGTTGTTTATTTCCTTGACATCTGATGGGAGGGCATTCCACAGGGCAGGCGCCACTACCGAGAAGGCACCCTTTGGAAAGATTGAAAGAAGTGTGCCGTAAGGGATTGTTTAAGAAGCAAATGCTACCCCTCAGTATTAAAAGGAAAGGCTTTCTTTAACGCCACCTTTTACGATTTCTATTTCCGTAGTGCAACAAAGCCCCAAATGCTCTCCCAAAATAACCCGTGCCTCTTTTGAACTCTCGGCACCATCAATTAATGTTTGCCCTCGCCGATTAAAATCGTCTCCCGACGGCGAATTAACTGAACAAAAGCTTTTGTGGGTTAATCCGTTGATTAAACCGATTTGAGCTTCCGGCTCCAGTGTTTATTTCATGGTTCTCCCTGTCCAATTTACTCTGCCCCTTAATGAACACACGTATAAACTAGACGAGGCAGACAAGCAAACTGATGGGATGAGCCAACGGAGGGGGATAACGTCTTGTGCTGTGATGCAGAACGAAGGACCTCGGAGGGCCTTGAAGATCTTTGCTGGGAATTGCAAGGAGAGGGGCTGTTGCACCCAAGGTCAGCTTGTGGGCTTCCCAAGGGCATCTAGTTGGCCACTGTAAGAACAGGATGCTGGGGTGGAGAGAGAAATTGGGTTCCGTTTATATTTTAAAACCTGCACTTCTCTGAATTTTGAGGTGCAGTTCGGCAGCCAATGAATGTATACATAACCCAGGGGTTATGTTCCTGGGAACCATGCATAAATGTGAAATAATATATGGTGGGGAACAGCACCTAAAAAGCTTGTAAACAGCCTCTAAACCTCTGGAAACCCTTGAAAAAAACTCTTTTAAAAATCCGCCGAACTCCACCACAATCATTCCCTCCAAACCTCCTTTCTCAAACTCCAACTCTTCCCAGGTCTCAAAGATCGGCGCACCAGACTCCTGGAATTGCAGTTGCAAAGGCCCCTGCGATGGCGAGCTGTTTTCCCACACTTTTCGCACAATTCTTGCAGTTTCCCTGCTCTTTCTGGGGCCATTCTAGCCCTTTACGCAGCTTTCTGCAGTTCAAATCAATTTATTTGATTATTTTGGGTTCCACGCATTATGCACGAGTGGGGAGACGCCTGCACAAAAGTGCATTCTACTAAGGGAAACCACTTAGCAAAAATGTGTGTATTTAGAAAACGAATTTGTGCTCAAATGCTTTCGAAGGAGATTAGAAAAATTCACGGAGGCTAAAGCTATCGTGGCTGCCTCTGCTCTGCTTGGAGGCAGGGACCCAGGTGGCACTGTGGGTTAAACCACAGAGTCTAGGGCTTGCTGATCAGAAGGTTGGGGGTTCGAATCCCTGCAACGGGGTGAGCTCCCGTTGCTCGGTCCCAGCTCCTGCCCACCTAGCAGTTTGAAAGCACACCAAAGTGCAAGTAGATAAATAGGGACCACTCTGGTGGGAAGGTAAACGGCATTTCCGTGCGCTGCTCTGGTTCGCCAGAAGCAGCTTTGTCATGCTGGCCACATGACCCGGAAGCTGTCTGCGGACAAACGCTGGCTCCCTCGGCCTATAGAGCGAGATGAGCGCCGCAACCCCAGAGTCGGACACGACTGGACCTGATGGTCAGGGGCCCCTTTACCTTTAAAGCTATCGTGGCTGCCTCTGCTCTGCTTGGAGGCAGTAATGCAGCTGAACAGCAGTCGGTGCAAACCACAGGATGGGAGAGGGCTCTCGCACTCGGGTCCTCCCTGCAGGCTACCTGTGGGGAACTGGTTGGCCACTGTGAGAAAAGGATGCTGGATTATCATGACTCCAAGGCTCTTCCCCAAGAAGCAGTCTCCTTCTCACAGAGTCTAGCCCAAGTTCTTTTTCTTCTTCTTTGGCGATCCCTCCTAGCCAAGTAAGATGGTCTTCCATGAACACGGTCTTAGCAGTGAGTCCGTAAGTGACTGTGGAGGCCAATTCTGGATCCACACGTCCTTCCACAGTGGGGACATTGGTTTCCGGGTAGGAGATGATCACGGTGTGGATTTGCCAAGCGGTCCTTCCTCTTAGCACGTTTCTCCCTTTCGCCCTGAGTTTGAGTGCCTTCAAAGTCCATGACACCTTTGGGAAAAGCTGTTCTCCAACTGGAGCGCTTGCAGGCCAGTGTTTCCCAGTTGTCGGTGTTTATACTACTTTTTTTTAGATTTGCCTTGAGAGAGTCTTTAAAGCTCTTTTGTTGACCACCAACATTATGCTTTCCATTCTTATGTTCAGAATAGAGTAGTTGCTTTGGAAGACGATCATCAGGCATCCACATGCCCAGTCCAACGAAGTTGATGTTGAAGAATCGTTGCTTCGACCCTGATGATCTTTGCTTCTTTCAGTACACTGGCATTAGTTCGTCTCTCTTCCGATTTCTCACCCAAATGACAGTGTGCTATCATAAATAGGCAAGTGACAAAGATGTAGTAAGATCTTGGAGGCTGCCTGCACAGCCGAGAAACACACACCAGCAACGTAAGGGGAGCCACGGGTTCCCCATTCCCACTGCGTACCTTACAAAGTCTTTGATGAGTATTCCACTCGCCCTATTAGCCCCCAAAACCGCCATTCATTCCTCCACTGCAAAAGACCGATAACAGAAACAACTCTGGTTTTGGAGCAGCCTTGCCCAAATTGCTTTAAAATCTAAAATATCTTTAAAAAATCATAGAATCAAAGAATCATAGGGTTGGAAAGTTACACTAAAGAGGCATCAAGTCCATCCCCCTGCAATGCAGGAATTTCAGCTAAAGCATCCCTGAGAGATGGCCATTCAACCTCTCCTTAAAAACCTCCAAGGAAGGAGAGTTCCACCACCTCCCAAGGGAGACCGTTCAACTGTCGAACAGCTCTTACTGTCAGAAAGTTCTTCCTGAAAAAGTCCCTTCACCGAATATTATGAAAAGAGGGGATGGGCTGTTACCAAGACAACCTCCTTGTTGTCCCCATAGTCTACACCGAATGGGGTGTGTGTGTGTCCCAAAGTAAGCAGTAGGGTTACCGGGGTGGGGAGCACTAAGGGATATAAATGACTTTGCAAAGCTAGTATCGCAGGACGAAGTTCGTCCATTTCACTGAATGAATTAAGCTGAATAGTTTCAATTGGATTTTGAATAAACGTGCAATTAATTGCTACTGTTCTGAATTTTATTGTGCCATTACCTTCCTTAGGGAGTCCTGCAAACCACTATTCTGAATAAGAATTCTTTTAAAAGGGGAGGGTAAGAGGCACTGGGGAGGGGTTTATGGAACAGGGGCAGAAGCAGTGTCCCAAAAAAGTTTGGGAATCACTGGCCTGTGCTTCCATTATAGTGGTCTGTCCCCACTCAGAGCCCCCTATTCAGAGGGAAAATGAGAGAGAGAGAGAGAGAGAGAGAGAGAGAGAGAGAGAGAGAGAGAGAGAGAGATTAGTTTCTGGGCCCAATTCAATGTGCTGGTTTTGATCTATAAAGCCTTAAACAGCTCAGGACCTCAATACCTCAAGGACTGCCTCTCACCATAGGAACCTACCCAGACCCTTAAACCATCTTCTGAGGCCCTTCTTCATGAGCCTCCTCTCTAAGAGGTCCAGGGGGTGGCAACACAAGAACCAGGCCTTTTCCGTGGTGGCTCCCCATTTTGAGAATGCTCTCCCCAGGGTGGCTTGCCTGGCGCCTTCATTATACAGTGTTGCCTCGCTTAACAAATGCCCTGCTTAACGAAATTTACGCTTAACGAAAGGTTTTTTCTAGTGGATGTTGCCTCGCTAGACGAATGTGTTTTACGAAAAATTCGTCTAGCGAATCATGGTTTCCCATAGGAATGCATTGAAATTCAATTAATGCGTTCCTATGGGCAAAAAAAAATAAAAAAAAATTCAGTGCATTCCTATGGGATTCGCTAGACGAATTTTTCGTTATAAGAAAAGACCCGTGGAACGAATTAAATTCGTCTAGCGAGGCACCACTGTATATTTTTAGGCGCCAGGTGAAAACGTTCCTCTTCGACCAAGCGTTTGACTGATTAACATTATATGTCCTTTTAAATGTGGGGGTTTTTCGGGGGGGGGGGGTGTTATTGCTGTGTTCGTTTTCTTATTTTTATTAAGTATTTTGTGTTTTTTACGTTGTGAACTGCCCTAAGATCTACGGATGAAGGCCGGTATGCAAATTTAATAAACAAACAAACAAACCTCATGGCATCTCTTTCTAAGTGATAAAAATTGCTCTAAATTTCTTTCTTTGTGGATTACGCAGATAGTTGCTGCAATCATGGCCATCACTGGAATTGTCATGATGGCGTACGCAGATGGTTTTCAGGGCGATTCGATTATCGGGGTCGCGTATGCCGTTGGGTCTGCATCGATGTCGGCGCTGTATAAGGTACGTCCTTGCTCACTTTCTTGCTATCTTAATTTTTTGAAGGAGGAGAGGAGAAAAGGTCGACCTGCGCGCGAGAAAAGCAAGCTCTCCGTGCTTTGAAGGCCCCTTCCTTCCTTCCTTCCCTTCCCTCACCTCACCTGATTTACATTCTGCGCCAGGTGCGTCAGGGGAAAGTTACGACGGAGATAATTACTTTTGTGGCCCACCAAGGAATCGGCTTGGCTTCCCTTTATCGAGTCTTAATGAAAACTCTATTATTCTGCCACGGTGAGATTAGCATCTCTGAGTCCCTCATTTTCCGTGCCGGCGTTTTTATCGACTCTCACTGTGCACGACTGGGAGAGCATGTTGAAATGTCGAATGAGGACCCCTCCAGCGAGAGGAGGAAGGTCTTGCCCACAACGCCCCTCTTTTTTGGAAGTCCAGCCTTACAAGGACGTGAGGGATTCTTGCCATGGCGCTGACAGACAAGAAACATCCGGAGTCAGGAATCAAAAGTACCCCTACAAAGCTAGGAAAAGGCTTGTCCGCCACTGCTACATCTCTCACGGGTGGCCCTGTGGTCTAAACCACTGAGCCTCTTGGGCTTGCCGATTGGAAGGTCGGCGGTTTGAATCCCAGCGACAGAGTGAGTTGTATACCTGAAGGAGCGTCTCCACCCCCATCGTTCTGCCCGGACACTGAGGTCCAGCACCGAGGGCCTTTTGGCGGTTCCCTCGTTGCGAGAAGCCAAGTTGCGGGGAACCAGGCAGAGGGCCTTCTCAGTGGTGGTGCCGGCCCTGTGGAATGCCCTCCCATCAGATGTCAAAGAGAAAAACAGCTACCAGTTTTTTAGAAGACATCTGAAGGCAGCCCTGTTTAGGGAGGCTTTTAATGTTTAATAGATTATTTTATTTCATTTTTCTGTTGGAAGCCGCCCAGAGTGGCTGGGGAAACCCAGCCAGATGGACGGGGTATAAATAATAAATTATTATTATTATTATTATTATTATTATTATTATTATTATTATTATTGCTCTGCCCCAGCTCCTGCCAACCTAGCAGTTCGAAAGCACGCCAGTGCAAGTAGATAAATAGGTACCACTGTGGCGGGAAGGGAAACTGTGTTTCCATGCACTCTGTTTTCCATCATTGTGTCCAGATGCGGTTTAGTCATGCTGGCCACATGACCCAGAAAGCTGTCAGTAGACAAACGCCAGCTCCCTCAGCCTGAAAGTGAGATGAGCGCCACAACCCCATAGTTGCCTTTGACTGGACTTAACCGTCCAGGGGTCCTTTACGTTTTACCTACGTCTCACAGCTTCTCCTAGGAGTGCGCCCAACGAGGCAGTTGCTGCCATAGAGCTGCATGCATCCTGCTTCTGCTCCTCTCTCTTCAATCCTCTTCTGGTCCTGGGAGACAAATAATGGGGGCAGGAGAAGGAGATGTGGAAGCCCTTGACATGTGAAAAGGATCTAGGAGTCTTGGTAGACCACAAACTTGACATGAGCCAGCAGTGTGATGCAGCAGCTAAAAAAGCCAATGCAATTCTGGGCTGCATCAATAGGAGTATAGCATCTAGATCAGGGGTGTCAAACTCAAATTCATCGGGGGCCGCATCAGCAGTTTGGTCACCCTCAAAGGGCCGGTTGTATCTGTAGGACTATGTGTCCACTCTTTATTATCATAAATTATTGTCACTGCATTCAATTATTACTGTTTTTGTAATAATGTAAGTAATAACTATCTCTGAAAGCAGAAAAATAGTCAGAATAATGGCAAGTAGATATTCAAATGTACAATTATTGTACAATTTATTGAAAAATGATTTTTGGTAACTGCACTGGGTGGTGGAGGCTCGCTAGGGTTTCATGCAGGACCTTTGCAGAGCTACTAGTACCTGGAGATGCTGGGGTCCTTCTGCATGCAGGACAGATGTTCTGCCAGTGAGCCACCACCCTTCACCAAAGGGACTGGCTGAGGTTGACTCACTGGAGCTGCTCTCCTGGTTCCAGGGTTTAAGGGCCAGAAGTATAAAGCAGCATCCTATGTTTCTGAGGAGAGGGAGAGGGAGGGGAGGGAGGAAGGAAGGAAAGAGGGGAGAGAAAGAAGAGTAGGAAATAAGGAAGGGAATAAAGAAGAAAAGAAAAAGAAAGAGGGAGAGAAGACAGAAGGGGAGAAAGAAGGAAGGAAGTAGAGGGAAAGAAAGAATAAGAATGAGGGAGAGGAAGAAAGATGGGAAGGACGGAAGGAAGAAAGGAAGTAAGGAAGAAAGAAAGAAAGAAAGAAAGAAAAGAGGGAGCAGGAGGGAGAGAGGAAGGAAAGAGGTGAGAGAAAGAAGAGTAGGAAAGAAGGAATAAAGAAGGAAAGAAAAAGAAAGAGGGAGAGAAGACAGAGATAAAGAAGGAAGGAAGGAGAGGGAAAGAAAGAATAAGAACGAGAGAGAGGAAGGAAGAAAGGGAGGGGGGGTCGCCGCCTTGATTCAGCGCCAGAAAAGAGCGCGAAGGGACCCAGGGGCAAAAAGCATTTCCCGTGCAGCGTGAGGCAGCGGGTGTCTGTTTTAGGAGAAATGCGTAAAGCCTCAGAGTTGCACGTTCGTGAGGCTGAGCCGCTGCTGAGCTCACGTTCATGAGGCTGAGCCGTGGCAGGAGGAGGAGGAGGTGAGGCAAGAGGAGGAGGAGGAGGCGGCTTGCCGGGTCGGTGCCCGGCAGTGCCGTGTGGAGAGTCCCGAGCCTCTGGGACGCAGTAGTGCTCTGTAGCACTTTGAATCCTCCTCCTCCTCCACGCGGCACTGCTGGGTGCTTTGTCTGTGCTTCTTCAGCAGCAGCAGCAGCAGCAGCAGCCGTTTCCAGGCGCCGAGCTGTGGCAGGAGGAGGAGGATTCAAAGTGCTACAGAGCACTGCTGCGTCGCAGAGGCTTGGGACTCTCCGTGCGGCGCTGCTGGGCGCTGACCCGGCAAGCTGCCTCCTCCTTCTCCTGCTGTGGCTTGGGGCGCTCCACGCAGCGCTGCTCCGGCCGCCTTTCTACCCCCCCAGGCCCCAGCTGTTTGTCGGCGCTTTGTCAGCGCGGCGCTTCAGCAGCAAGGTCCTGCTGCTGGGTCCCGCTGGCTGGGGCGCTCGGCGGGCCACATAACGAGGTCTGGCGGGCCGGATTTGGCCCCCGGGCCTTGTGTTTGACACCCGTGATCTAGATCAAGGGAAGTAATAGTACCGCTGTATTCCGCTCTGGTCAGACCTCACCAGACCTCACTTGCAGTATTGTGTCCAGTTCTGGGCACCACAGTTCAAGAAGGATACTGACAAGCTGGAACGTGTCCAGAGGAGGGCAACCAAAATGGTCAAAGGCCTGGAAACGATGCCTTATGAGGAACGGCTTAGGGAGCTGGGTATGTTTAGCCTGGAGAAGAGAAGGTTAAGGGGTGATATGATAGCCATGTTCAAATATATAAAAGGATGTCATATAGAGGAGGGTGAAAGGTTGTTTTCTGCTGCTCCAGAGAAGCGGACACGTAGCAATGGATTCAAACTACAAGAAAGAAGATTCCACCTAAACATTAGGAAGAACTTCCTGACAGTAAGAGCTGTTTGACAGTGGAATTTGCTGCCAAGGAGTGTGGTGGAGTCTCCTTCTTTGGAGGTCTTTAAGCAGAGGCCTGACAGGCATATGTCAAGAATGCTTTGATGGTGTTTCCTGCTCGGCAGGGGGTTGGACTGGATGGCCCTTGTGGTCTCTTCCAACTCTATGATTCTACCCCAGCCTGACCTCTCCCTCCCTCCCTCCTCCTGCACCCATTCTTCACTCTCCAATCCTGCAGCTCCTCCTGCCTCTGCCTCTCATCTCTCAGCTGTTCTCCCAGTTCACTGATCCCTCCTTCCAAGTCAGTCTCCAACCCCTCTTCTCCCGGTGCCCACTTCTCGGTGCCTAGCCGGTCCCTGACAGATTCCTATCCATGCCTCCGCACATCAAGAGCTCTCTGCTATCTTCTGCAAGGGACACGACAAACCTCCAGCCTATGAACTCAAAGCAGCACCCAGGAGCTGGCTGGTTGTCTCCCTGGACACTCCCAGGTCATGCCCACACAGGCCACGCCCCTCGACCCAGGCCACGCCCCTCCACACTGGCCACACCCCCTCCACACAGACCACGCCCCTCGCCAGCCCTGCCCTTGTTGAGCAGAGTGAGGTGGCCACTTCAGGTCAGAGCTTTTGCACATCCCAAAAGGACAAGAAGTTGTAATTTAAACGGATAGAGTCGTAAAATTGTTGGGTTGGAAGGGGGTGCCAAGGGTCATCTAGTCCAACCCCCTTAAATTTAATATTGTCGTCTTCCTGCTCCCAGGATCCCATGCCTCAGGTGTCAAAATAACTTGACCAACTTTGTGGAAGTTGCACTATGACTTTGGGAGGGACGCCAACCCTTTGCTGCAGTGCCTCGGGCACCAAAATATCTTGAGTTACTCTGTTCCCCAGCGACTGGGGAGGTTGCACTCAGCCTGAATTGTTTCCCCTTTCCCCCCATTTAGGTTCTGTTCAAGATGTTCCTTGGGAGCGCAAACTTTGGGGAAGCGGCCCATTTCATTTCTACCCTTGGCTTTTTCAACTTGGTCTTCCTTTCCTTTACACCGATCATCCTGTATTTCACCAAGGTGGAGTATTGGTCTCCCTTCTCGGCCGTTCCCTGGGGCTACCTGTGCGGAATAGCCGGCCTCTGGCTAGGTATTTATCCCTATTTTATATCTTTACCTGAATGTTTACGATTTGCACAACCGTTATCAAGGTGGTTGCGTGGAAGGTGGAGCTTGCTTGCTTTCCCTGCTCCGGAGGGCAGGACCCGAACTAACGGATTCAAATGACAAGAAAGGAGACTCTGCCTAAACATCAGGAAAGAACTTTCTGACGGCAAGAGCTGTTCAACAGGGGAACAGACTTAGCCCCAAAGAGCCATGCCAATTGTCAGGGGTGATGAAAGGTCCAACAATATCTGGTTGGTCACAGGGTCCCCATCCCTGACCTATATTATTATTATTGTTGTTGTTGTTGTTGTTATTACTACTACTACTACTATTACTACAGTATTATTATTAGCTAAATGTATCGCTTGCTTTTTTTCTTGCCAAAGGCAACTAAAAGCAACTAACAAACAACAAACAACCCACGCACAGATCCATTAAAACGAAGGGGGAGAAACACAAAAAAATATATATATTTATTTCCTTGATGGATTACCAGTACAGTGGAACCTCGGTTTACGAACAGGATCCGTTCCACGGAGGCGTTCGTAAACGGAGGCATTCACTCCCCGAAGGCACACTTCTGCACATGCGCGAAGCACCCATAGAGCGCTTCGCGCACTGCACAGATCGCATATGCGCACGCTGCGCAGATCGCATCAGGGCATCCGATGCCGCAGAACCCAGATGCAAACACTTCCGGGTCCGTGGCATTCGTAAACGGAGGCATTCGTAAACGGGACTGTTTGTAAACCGAGGTACCACTGTACATGTTGCATATTTCTTACCGGAGGGCTTTCAAGAGGGAGGGTCGGTAAGGTGAAGGGGAAACATTTTTTAAAATGTTTATTAGCTATGAGCTGGGAAAGGGTTGTACAGTGGTACCTCGGTTTGTGACCACAATCCATTCCGCGGAGGCGGTCGCTCGCTGAAGCAGTCGCTCCCCGAAGGCACGCTTCTGCGCATGCGCAAAGCGCCAATAGAGCGCTTCTGCGCACGCTGTGCAGATCGCATCTGTGCATGTGCGAGCTGCGCAGATTGCGTTTGCACATCCGACACCACAGAACCCAGATGTAAACACTTCCGGGTCCGCGACAGTCGCAAACAGAGGTAGACGTAAACTGAGGTTTGACTGTAGCTCAATAGTGGAGCAACTGCTTTGAGTGCAGAAGATCCTATTAAGGCAGAGTGAGACATGTGCCTAACTTTCAAGTCCCACTCCTTTTGACGAAGGGCTGCAATCCTATTTCATTTTGCTGGGGGATACGCCCTGTAAAAACCCAGTGGGACTTTAGGTAAGGGCCACAGCTCGGCATGAGAACAGCTGCTTTGTATTCAGAAGGCCCCAACCTGTCAGAGACGTTCCCCTTCTGACAGACAGAGAGGAATTCAGAGGGAAGGGGGAACGCCAAAGACTCCAGTGGTACCTCTAGTTGCGGACGGGATCCATTCTGGAGCTCCGGTCGGATCCCGAGGTTCTCGCAACCGGAGGTGCCTGTTCTGCTCATGCGCGCGGAAGAACGCTTCTGCGCATGCACGCATGGCGAAACGCAGAAAAATACTTTTGGGTTTGCTGTGTGCGTATCTTGAAGGATATGTATCCAGAGGTGCTCCTAAATAGAGGTACCACGGTAGTCCTTCAACTTATCTCACTCGGGAATGCAGCCTGGAAGTTCTGAAAGTACCACAGAGCGGAGAGAAGAGGATGCAACAGAGGAAGGGGAAGGGATAGTAGGACCAGAGTCTCCGAAAAGTCAGAGATTGAGTCGTTTGGCAGAAAAGCGCATGACAGGAAAAAGGTGTGGGGGGGAGGTGGAGAGTATCTTGCTTCAACCTGAAAAAGATGCTAGCTCCGTCAACTGACTCCGAAGGTGACGAATGAGATAATGGAGCTCAGATTGCTGAGCCCTGTAATCGCTGAATAAATCTGAAGTAATAAAGCTGTCAGAGGCTGCGTCTTGTGTGGGAGAGACTACCAAACCTGACACAACCCCTCCAGCTTTTTAGACTTTCAGATGGGTGACATTCCCGACCCTATCTAGAGGTAATCCGTTTGTATCCTCCGTGAATTTGTTTCATCCTCTCTTCACGCCATCCAAGGAGGCGGCCCTCACTGTCTCCAGTGGGAGGGAGTTCCACAGTCTTTCTTGACTTTCCCCAAAATTAAAAGTCCCAAACTCTATAAACTTTCCTCATAGGCGAGTCGCTCCATCCGATTCATCATTTTGGTTGTCCTTTCCTGAACAGGTGGGATTTGTCATCTAGAACCTTGGGAGGACAAGGCTCTCTGGAAGAATGATTTATTTATTTGCCGGTTCTGATCCTGGTGGTGCAGAAGATCTTTTCTTCTTCTTCTTCTTCTTCTTCTTCTTCTTCTTCTTCTTCTTCTTCTTCTTCTTCTTCTTCTTCTTCTTCTTCTTCTTCTTCTTCTTCTTCTTCTTCTTCTTCTTCTTCTTCTTCTTCTTTACAACCTCACACTTTGTTCTTTTCCTCCACAGCTTTCAACATCCTGGTGAACGTCGGAGTTGTGCTTACGTACCCAATCTTAATATCTATCGGGACGTTGCTCAGTGTTCCCGGCAATGCAGGTATAAATAATGCCTTTTGATCAATGCAGTGGCTCTGTGTGTGCCCCAGATTACTTGCTTGTTTATTTACATAAAATTCCTAAGCCACACCCCCTAAGGAATTGGGGAAAAAATGTTTAAAAGCACCTTTCCAAAAAAACAAACAAACCCAGGGTCCTTTTTGTTGGGGATAATTCAGATGGAAATTCCCAGGTGACAAAAAAGGTTATTTATGTACCCCACTACTGCGGCCCGTGTATTGTTAGCCCCAAAATGGAAAACGAGCGAGGTCCCAACCAAAGAAGAATGGCAACTTAAACTGATGGGATATGAGCAGTTTGTGGATCTAATGTATAGAATAAGAGAACAAATCCGTTTAAAGAAGATTGGGAAATGTTTATTGACTGTATGGGGGGGAATTGTGTACACTTGAAAATGCTGGCAGCAGTCAAATAAATTCAACAGTGTAAATAAGTTTTGATGGGTGTAATAATGATATATAATGAAACTAAGGTGGATGACCAAAAAAGGGTCAGACCCCTTCCAAAATGATCTTCACACAAGAACACAATTCAGCGGCCTGTCGACTACGTAACCTTCAGATAAAGGCAGAGATTAATCTACAGTGGTACCTCTACTTACGAATAACTCTACTTACAAATGTTTCTACTTACAAACAGAGCTCCGTCCGCCATCTTGGATGCGGTTTAGATAGGATTTTTTCTACTTACAAATTTTTAGATAGGGTTGCTTCTACTTATGAATTTTTTCTCCCAATGCATTCCTATGGGATTCGACATACAATTTTTTTCAACTTACGAATGTGCGTTCGGAACGCATTAAATTCGTAAGTAGAGGTACCACTGTACCTTCAATCAAGAAAGCACAACTTGGAATATACTGAATGGTTTAGTTCAGGCATCCCCAAACTGCGGCCCTCCAGATGTTTTGGCCTACAACTCCCATGATCCCTAGTTAACAGGACCAGTAGTCAGGGATGATGGGAATTGTAGTCCAAAACATCTGGAGGGGCGAAGTTTGGGGGTGCCTGGTTAAGTTTATAAAATATGCAGGGATTTATGCTATGCAAAATGAACCATGGAAAGAGAAGAAGGGAAGTCATTGATATCTTAAGGATGTATAAATGAATATTCTGCATTGTAAAACAGAAAATTAATTTAAAATTATACATAAATAATAATAATAATACTGCATTGGGTAGGAGGAGGAAAGGTGGAATACAGTGGTACCTTGGTTCTCAAACATATTCCATTCCGGAAGTTCGTTCCAAAACCAAAGTGTTCCAAAATCAAGGTGTGCTTTCCCACAGAAAGTATGGTGCAAAATAGATTAATCTGATCCAGACTTTTAAAAACCACCCCTGAAACAGCAATTTAACATGGATTTTATTATCTAACGAGACCATTGATCCACAAAATGAAAGCTAATAATAATAATAATAATAATAATAATTTATTATTTATACCCCGCCCATCTGGCTGGGTTCCCCCCCCCCGCCACTCTGGGCGGCTTCCAACACACATTAAAATATCACAGATTAAAAACTTCCTTAAACAGGGCTGCCTTTAGGTATTTTCTAAATGTCAGGTAGCTGTTTATCTCTCTGACCTCTGATGGGAGGGCGTTCCACAGGGCGGGTGCCACTACCGAGAAGGCCCTCTGCCTGGTACAATGTACTGCAGTCACACAATCAATCCATCAGTAGCTGAAATGGGTTCCACACAGTCACAAAAACAAAACAAAAAAGAGCTGCAAAAACAAAAACGCAAAATAAGTAGCAAAACCAGGCGGACCTCAGCGTAACACTCAAATCATCAGCATAACACTCAAAACGGAAGTGTGGCACTCAAATAAAAAAAAAAAGCGTAACACTCAAAACGGAGCATGTTCAGCTTCCGAAAATAGTTCGCAAACCAGAACACTGACTTCTGGGCTTGCAGTGTTTGGGTTCCAAGTTCTTTGAGTACCAAGGCATTTGAGAACCAGGGTACCACTGTATATATGTACCGTATTTTTCCGTGCATCAGACTATATTTTTTCCCTGAATTTTTGAAGCTTAAAATAAGGGGTCGTCTTATACGCGGATAGTGTATAATGCATTTTCTTCATTTTGAGTCCCCCAAAATAGGGGGTGTCTTATACACGGAAAGAAATGGTAAATAATAATAATATAAGAATGTCTGTCTTTCACTATACAGAAGTCGCAAGAGTTTCTCCACTCACTTTCCCCTCTGCCCACCCATGGCATGTGGCCCTCAGGATGAGACCACTCCCCCTGTTGCAAGCCAAAAATGGCTTATCAAAAATGAGTTAGACCAATAAAACTCAGAGACAAGAGGAGTTAGGAGTCCATTATGTTTATTGCAAAGCAATAGGCTACAGTCGAATCTTTTTGGAATACTGCAACCCCACCCAAAGGTCGGGCAGGAATTTATAACATTTCAGACAAAGGATTTTGATTTAACCAATCACATAAAGCATTACATCATTTAATATTTTAATATTCATCATTATCTCATTTCATATTCAATATGTATGTCATTACCCAATATAATACGCATGCGCAATAAGCATTGCTAACTAAACTTTGATTCTTATCGTGATCTGTTACATATTGTCAGTTTGCATGTATGGGGAACCTGTGTTACATGTGGATGGAACAATTTATGTTCTAGTTTATGAATTGCTTCTTTGTGATTGACGTATTAGCTGACCTTCTATCCCAGTAGGGACGGCTTCTTGCTGAATCATCAGTTTCTTTTAAAGCAACAGGTTACCATAATTCACTAATATAAGCATATTCCAGGCTTTATAGGGAAATACATTATCACCTTAATTGGGGCCCTTTGGGCCCCTGCTACACCCCGACCCCATCTCTCGCTAATCTCCTTGCTCCCCTTTTCTCCCCGAACCCAGCTGTCGACCTTCTCAAACGCGAGGTGATCTTCAGCGTGGTCCGTTTGGGGGCCACCACCATCATCTGCCTCGGGTTCTTGCTGATGCTCCTTCCCGAGGAATGGGACGAGATCACGCTGCGATTCATCAACAGCCTGAAGGAGAAGAAGGCCGAAGACCACCCCGAGGACGTCACGGACTCGAGCGTCCACTTCCGGAGCAGAAGCCGAGTCAACGGGACTGTGTCTATACCGCTGGCTTAGAGCCGGCCGGGCTTCAAGTTGCGTGCACGCCAATGTATATTCTGTGAATATGATTTAATAATTCCCTTTCCGCCCCCCCCCTCGCCCACTTGTATGCTTTAAAAAGAGACAGCTTTATTTTAAACAGGAATGGATCGTAAATTCAACGCTAAACACATCGGAAACTAAGCTGTTTACATTTGTACACTTTATCCAGGAGTAGGTGCAAATGAACGACAATAAATTCCTTTTTTATACAAAAGCGCATATAAAAGAAAGCTATATATATGCATGTGTTTGATTCTGGAGGTCGGCGGGTCTTTAGCGTTGGGGGTCGGCATTTGGAATTTGCAAAAAGCGCCGCGGGCGCCAGCTACAAAATGGCTGCCGTGGGGGACAGACGTGGTGTGACACAAAATGGCTGCCACATCTAAAAGAGCGGAAGAAGAGGCCGGTCCACAAAAAGCAGCTCATCAAGGGGGAAAGGCACTTGCAGCACCCACCACTGCGATTGTGGTCAGAGGATGCCCTTGGATTTCTGAGGAGATACTGAGATATTTTGTGGGAGCTACTGGAGGTTGCATTGTGATATAACACTAGTAGTAGTAATAGTAATAATAGTAACAACAACAACAACAACTTATTATTATTATTATTATTATTATTATTATTATTATTATTATTATTATTTATACCCCGCCCATCTGGTTGGGTCTCCCCAGCCACTCTGGGTGGCTTCCAACAAAATATTAAAAATACAATAAAACATCAGTCATTAAAAACTTCCCTAAACAGGGCTGCCTTCAGATGTCTTCTAAACGTCAGATAGTTGTTTATTTGTTTGACATCTGACGGGAGGGCGTTCCACAGGGCGGGCACCACCACTAAGAAGGCCCTTGGCCTGGTTCCCTGTAACCTCACTTCTCGTAGGGAGGGAACTGCCAGAAGACCCTTGGAGTCCAAGATGACTCCCAGGCTGCACACCTGGTCCTTCAGGGGCACAATTACCCCATTCAGGACCAGGGAGTCCTCCACACCTGCCCGCCTCCTGTCCCCCACAAACAGTACTTCTGTCTTGTCAGGATTCAATCTGTTAGCCGCCATCCATCCTCCAACCGCCTCCAGGACCTTCACTGCCCTCACTGGTTCTGATTTGAAAGAGAGGTAGAGCTGGGTATCATCCGCATACTGATGGACACCCAGCCCAAACCCCCTGATGATCTCTCCCAGCGGCTGCATGTAGATGTTAAAAAGCATGGGGGAGAGGACAGAACCCCGAGGCACCCCACAAGTGAGAGCCCAGGGATCTGAGCACTCATCCCCCCCACCACCACTTTCTGAACATGGCCCAGGAGGAAGGAGCGGAATCACTGTATAACAGTGCCCATAACCACCACAAGGTTGATAAAAGCTTTGGAGAGTTATCCTGATCAGGGAAACAGCACCAGCAGAGTGCTCATTGCTACAGCCCAAATCCAGTTCACAGACACACTTTTATAGGTGCTTTAAGGCTGGAAGATCCAATCTCATATATTGGTTGGGGTGTTGAGTTTCACCCCAGCGTGCATTTTCCAGAATGGTAATGGTAAAGGTAAAGGACCCCTGACTGTTAAGTCCAGTTGCAGACGACTCTGGGGATGCAACGCTCATTTCGCCTTTCAGGTCAAGGGAGCCGGCGTTTGTCTGCAGACAATTTTTCTGGGCCATGTGGCCAGCATGACTAAGCCGCTTCTGGCGCAACGGAGTACTGAAAAAAGAGCAGGGCACAGAAACACCGTTTACCTTCCCACCGCAGTGGTACCTATGTATCTACTTGCACTCATGTGCTTTCGAACTGCTAGGCTGGCAGGAGCTGGGACCAAGCAACGGGAACTCACCCTGTCCCGGGGATTCGAACTGCCGACCTTCTGATCAGCAAGCCCAAGAGGCTCAGTGGTTTTAAACAAGACTCCACTGGGGATTTAGGGATGAGACTTCATTTTTAAGTGAACTGAGCTGGTTCACACCCCTAGGACTAATACACAGACTGGAACATCATCATCGTTGTTGTTGTTGTGATTTCAGACTTTTCTCCATTTGAATTCAGTCTCTGGCTCCACAAAAGTACCAAAATGTGTCAGAACAATAATAGGCATTTTCGGGATGAGATATGGTAAGATCCCATGTACATTGGGATAAGATATATATTTAAATACATGTTTTGTGGTTTAAAAAATGTATTTAAATATAAATTTAAATTAAATATGGATTTTCATATGGATTTTTTTAAAATGCAGAACAGGACAGGACAGACCTTTGAATAAACCCACGTGGAACTGATAAGGATTTGAAACTGACTGATCCATTCATTTCTAGAATAACCCAGACAAAGGATGGGGAGAACTTTGATTCAGATTTTATATAAAGGTGAAACATATTCCAAAACACTACATGAACAGAAACACAGCCATCTTTTGAAATTTGCACACTAGTGAAAATAATATAAATTAATTGTGTTGGGCAAAATTGCACACATTTATGTGTATATCAAAAAACCACACTGAAATACTGGTGCAGAACTGATGCAGAATTGTAGAGAACCGAAGACTGGAAAAATGAGAAAGTGAACCTGACAGATTTCCTTGTTTTTAACCCAGACAGAGTCTTACTCTTAACACCTATGAGAACAAGGGCGTAGAGATCCTATTTTTGCAGACGAGCTTCAATGATCCGGAAGCAAAGCAATCCGCTAACTTAATTTTTTTTGCTGGGCGAAAACTGCCTTGGCGCTCCGAGCAAAGAAAAATACAATTTGACAAACGAGGCAGCTGTGAGATTGCATTCTTCGGCTCGTAAGGGCAATCAAGCCTCTCTCTGTCTGTCTCTGACGGAGAAAACAAAACGTGTGGCGAATAATGCCGGCTTGAGAACCTTCCCAGAAAAAACAATCCAAAAAGCTCCAGAAGGAAGCGGCGACAGTGGCGATGGCCTCTCATCGCAGCTCATATGCAACAGTTTATTGCTGTTCAAATTCATCTCTGCTGCAAACATGCGGCCGATGGTACTTGAGTTCACAGGCAAGACCTAATGAAATCTAGGACCCCGAGCGATGCACTGTAATTTCTGGACTATCACATTATGCCACAATATTCCTCAGTGTTATTTGATCAGTTCCATGGTGTCACACGGCTTGACTGCTGTGCTTTGCTGCCACAGGGTCTCAGAACTGAAATCAGGGCTGGATTGAGGTTTGATGAGGCCCTCAGCTACTGAAGGTAATGGGACCCTTTATATGTCAAGCTTTCCTTTGTCAACAACAAATTGTCACTGTTTTTTTTGTGTGTGTTGAATATATGCTATATGGTGGTTTATGGACCTAATAGGTATCTAAAGCCATTTGCACTTGTTGCCATGCAACCAGTCCATGCAGAATGTAAGCACCCTATATACAGTGGTACCTCACAAGACGAAATTAATTCGTTCTACGAGTCATTTCGTATTGCGAAAATTTCGCCTTGCGAAGCACGGTTTCCCATAGGAATGCATTGGAATTTAATTAATGGGCCAAAAAAAAAAAAGCGCAAAAAAGGCGTCGATTCACCCGCCACGGCCAGAAGTTTTTAAGGCTCTGGGGTGGGGGAAGCAGGAGGAGGGCCAGGAGTCTCCTCCCACCGCAGCCTCCGCTCCTCCGGATCACTGAGGGAGAGAAGCGGCCTGTGCTTGCCCACCAGCCCGCCGGGGAGAAGCCACAGAGGCCACCATGACTGCCAAGGAGGGCAAGGCCGGAGCCACGGAGGCCGCCATGACCACGGCTTATCTTATATTTTGGAAATGTACATCCAGTTTTGTTTTCCTTTAATTTTTGGGGGGGCCCTCCAAGAGAGTGGGGCCCAAACTATAGCTTTCTTAGCTTATACGTAAATCAGGCATTGATTGAAATGAGGCCATGTTCCAAAGTCAAATGGCTCTCCTTTGGATGTTTCAATAAATAATCAAATCAAAAGTATACAGGGAAGGACCGAAGCTCAGTGTTAGAGCATCTGCAGAATGCCCCGGGCTCAATCCCCGGCATCTCCAGGCAGGGCTGGGAGAGATCTTTGTCTGAAACCCTAGTGAACTGCTGCCATTTGGCCTGTCGGTGTCACTTGGTATAAGGCAGGATAAAACTCTCTCTGGGTGTCAGGAGCTTGATCACACAGTAAGCGTAGTTAATAAAAAGGATGATTTATTGTCAAAACAACAGATCGCTCTGGAGGGCTCATAACACAGCCAACCGGCATCATCAATCATGATGACCCTTCTGAAGACACCTTCCGGTTACAGAAGGTATTGCACTTTCTCACTTTGGACCTCTTGCTTAGTTTCCGGTCCAAAAGCCCTCCCCTTAGCCTACTCTTAGGAGGGATTGGCTCTGCTCCAATCCCTTCCCATTGTGACAAACTGCTTCCTTCTCTGTTTGTGCCAGTTTGCACTCCTTGAGAGCGCTGGCTGGGTTCTGGCCCACTCTCACCCATTCCCTTATCAACTGGCATTCCAAGGGGCGGGGGAGTTGGCACTAGCCAATGCTCATTCCTGGCTGCCTGGCAGTTAACCCTCTCTGTTCCTGGCTGCTTTCTTCAGCTGGTTGCAAACCTTCACTGGGAGCTGCCTCATTCATGACACGGAGTCACTTTTGTCTCTCCTTCCTCAGTCCAAGCAAGCATCAGGCATCAGAGGCACCAACTTGAATAAAATGGTTTTTTTGGGGGGGGACACAGATAAGTGCCCCCGATCCTAGCAATTGTGATACCTACTGCTGGTGAAATGGATTATTCCCACTGCACCCTGTTTTTTATCCCCAGAACAGTCCTTTGAGGTTGACTGATCTCAGAAACAGCAACTGGTTCAGGTCTACTCTGAATTCTTAAAGCTAAAAAGAGACTTGAACCCAACTCTTCCCCGAGCTCAAGTTTTTAGATACAGCGGTACCTTGGTTCTCAAACTTAATCCGTTCCAGAAGTCTGTTCCAAAACCAAGGCGCACTTTCCCATAGAAAGTAATGCAAGATGGATTAATCCTTTCCAGAATTTTAAAAACAATCCTTGAAACAGCCATTTAACTTGAATTTTACTATCTAACGCAGGGGTAGGCAACCTAAGGCCTGTGGGCCGGATGCGGCCCAATTGCCTTCTCAATCCGGCCCGCGGACGGTTCGGGAATCAGCGTGTTTTTATATGAGTAGAATATGTCCTTTTATTGAAAATGCATCTAGTTGGAAACGAAGCCACTAGTTGGAAAGAAAGACCATGATCTCAGAAATGTCTGCAGGAATATTAGTTGTTGTTGTTTAGTCGTTTAGTCGAGTCTGACTCTTCGTGACCCCATGGACCATAGCACGCCAGGCACTCCTGTCTTCCACTGCCTCCCGCAGTTTGGTCAAACTCATGTTCGTAGCTTCGAGAACACTGTCCAACCATCTCGTCCTCTGTCGTCCCCTTCTCCTAGTGCCCTCAATCTTTCCCAACATCAGGGTCTTTTCCAAGGATTCTTCTCTTCTCATGAGGTGGCCAAAGTATTGGGGCCTCAGCTTCACGATCTGTCCTTCCAGTGAGCATTCAGGGCTGATTTCCTTAAGAATGGATAGGTTTGATCTTCTAGCAGTCCATGGGACTTCTCAAGAGTCTCCTCCAGCACCATAATTCAAAAGCATCAATTATTCGGCAATCAGCCTTCTTGATGGTCCAGCTCTCACTTCCATACATCACTACTGGGGAAACCATAGCTTTAACCATAGCTTTAACCTTTGTAGGCAAGGTGATGTCTCTGCTTTTTAAGACGCTGTCTAGGTTTGTCTGTAGGTTTGTCTAGGTTTGCAGGAATATTTATTGGCAACCCAATTGGCTGGGTGCCTTTCTGATACAGATGAGCTGCATCCTACCTGTTTACTGGTTCTTTGTTTCTGTTTCCTGTTTTCTTTTCCCAAGGAGGGATAATGTGTAAGCGTGGTGTCAACTCCTTGCTAAAAAAAGGTCAACAACTCTGGGGAACCTTTCCTTAAAAAGGTCAACAACTTTGGGGTCGACAACTCTGGGAAACGGGGCGGGGCAGAGGGATCTTTGCACCACAGTGCCGGATATGCTTATGACGGCCCTGTTACCAAGGCGTTTGAGAACCAAGGTACCACTGTATCTGGTTGCCTCCCCACTGCCCCCCCAAAATAAGCAAGGGCTGGCCGCAAAATTGCTTGGGCATATTTTTAGGACGCACCTTATTTTTGTGACAGTAAGTTGGTTTACGCTGCTTTTAAATAAAGGTTTGGGGACCATCTGACAGGGATTGTTCAGCTTTGATTGTTGCATTTCAGGGGGTTGGACTAGTTGACCCTTAGGGGACCCTTCCAAGTCTGCAGTTCTGCACTCCTAACTCCTCACATTGATGCAGTAGCCAAGGCTGCGTGTTCATCACTCTTTAAAAAGCTGCAATCTGGACAGTCTGCTGTCCGGGAAAGGGAGAAGCAGGTTGGAATAAAAATATCTCTTCCCCCCCCCTTTTCTCTTCCTTGCCCAAAAGCTGAATTGCAGAATTCCAGAATTTAAAAGATGGGTTTTATGCATGCAGACCCTAACGGCTGCACACACTGGCTGTTGGCCCCAGATTTCTGAGTGTGCGTTCTCATGCACACACGGAAGTATACCCCACCAAACTCAGCAGGACTTAATTCTAATTAAGGATGCACCAAACTGGATTGTCAGTGTCAATATTCAGCAATTCCCCAACTCGGGGGGGGGGGTACCTCCTTTGCAGCATCACTGCAAGTGTGTGTTGGGGGGTGTATTTCCTTGCAAGATGCATAACAAGCGCGCAAGGATGTCTAGTAGCTAGAGCACAATGGTTAAAACAAATGGTAATTTGTTCCTGGTAATTTACCTGCAAACTGACTTTTAGGTTCAGGGGTCTCGGTTGCAATGCTATTCTATTGCAAAACCATTGCCTTTGCTATTCCATTTGGTTGCTCATCAGTGGCTCCTCCTCATCCTGGAGAGAAGTGACTAGTGGGGTGCCACAGGGTTCTGTCTTGGGCCCAGTCTTATTCAACATCTTTATAAACGACTTGGATGATGGGCTTGAGGGCATCCTGATGAGGGGTGGCTAATACCCCAGAGGACAGGATCACACTTCAGAATGACCTTAACAGATTAGACAACTGGGCCAAAGCAAACAAGATGAATTTCAACAGGGAGAAATGTAAAGTACTACACTTGCGCAAAAAAAAATGAAAGGCACAAATACAGGACGGGAGACACCTGGCTTGAGAGCAGTACATGTGAAAAGGATCTAGGAGTCTTGGTAGACCACAAACTTGACATGAGTCAACAGTGTGATGCAGCAGCTAAAAAAGCCAATGAAATTCTGGGCTGCATCAATAGGAGTATAGCATCTAGATCAAGGGAAGTAATAGTACCACTGTATTCCGCTCTGGTCAGACCTCACCTGGAGTACTGTGGATACTGACAAGCTGTTTTCTGCTGCTCCAGAGAAGCGGACACGGAGCAATGGATTCAAGCTACAGGAAAGAAGATTCCACCTAAACATAAGGAAGAACTTCCTGACAGTAAGAGCTGTTCGGCAGTAGGATCTGCTGCCAAGGAGTGTGGCGGAGTCTTCTTCTTTGGAGGTCTTTAAGCAGAGGCTTGACAGCCACATGTCAAGAATGCTTTGATGCTGTTTCCTGCTTGGCAGGGGGTTGGACTGGATGGCCCTTGTGGTCTCTTCCAACTCCATGATTCTATGATTCTATCCCAGCCTGACCTCTCCCTCCCTCCCTCCCTCCCTCCTCCTGCACCCATTCTATGATTCTATGATTCTAAAACAGTATCTGAACATGACTTTCCTTCCCCATTGCCAGCTCTTCATTCTCTCCTTCCCTTGTTGCCCCCCCCCCCCGGCCAAAATGCATTTCCCACCCAGCTGGTAAGGAAAACCAGCCGCGACTGCAGAGCAAACGCTTTGCGGTCTAGACATTAAGCTGGTGGAGCATGAAGAGAGTTTTCGTGTGGGTGAGTAACCTGCGCTGGGGAATGTCGCTTGGAGTCATGAATTTCATTACTGTACTGCATTATGCAGCAGCTCCACTAAAATGATCGTTCCCCGGCTTGCGGGGCGCCCTAGTCTAACAATCGCTTATGTCGGAAATGGGGTGGGGGTGGATGCACTGCAGAGCAAGCAGAACAGGCTATCTATCCAGCCCAATATTCCCTGCACTGACTGGCAGCAGCTTGCCAGCTCTTTCCCATCATGTGCACAAGCTATCCCTTTAACTCCTCCCATCAGCTGTCAAAGAAATAAACAACTACCTGACATTTAGAAGACATCTGAAGGGAAGTTTTTAATGACCGATATTTTAATGGATTTTTAACCTTCAGTTGGAAGCCACCCAGAGTGGCTGGGGAGACCCAGCCGGATGGGTGGGGCAGAAATATATTACTATTATTATTATTATTATTATTATTATTATTATTATTATTATTAACAACTGGAGAGGCCGGCACTGAACGACTTCTGCTCTGCCACTGAACTATGGTAGTTTTCTTGGGGGGGGGGCAGGGATGCTGTGATCCACTGGCCAACTTCTGGAAGATCCTGGCAATCTTGCACAGGCTGTTGGGCAAGGTTTGCAAAGTACCACTTCCCAAATAATAACCCATTCAGGAAAATAGACAGGTGTGTGTGTATTGGTTATAGTGCCACCAAGCCACATTGGGGGAATAAAAGGTAAAGTTAAAGGGGCTCCTGACCATTAGGTCCAGTCGCGGATGACTCTGGGGTTGCGGCGCTCATCTCGCTTTAATGGCCGAGGGAGGCGGCGTACAGCTTCCAGGTCATGTGGCCAGCATGACAAAGCTGCTTCTGGCGAACCAGAGCAGCGCACGGAAACGGCGTTTACCTTCCCGCTGGAGCAGTACCTATTTATCTACTTGCACTGTGATGTGCTTTCCAACTGCTAGGTGGGCAGGAGCTGGGACCGAGCAACGGGAGCTCACCCCGTCGCGGGGAATGCGAACCATAGAATCATAGAATCGTAGAGTTGGAAGAGACCACAAGGGCCATCCAGTCCAACCCCCTGCCAAGCAGGAAACACCATCAAAGCATTCTTGACATATGGCTGTCAAGCCTCTGCTTAAAGACCTCCAAAGAAGGAGACTCCACCACATTCCTTGGCAGCAAATTCCACTGCCGAACAGCTCTTACTGTCAGGAAGTTCTTCCTAAGGTTTAGGTGGAATATTCTTTCTTGTAGTTTGAATCCATTGCTCCGTGTCCGCTTCTCTGGAGCAGCAGAAAACAACCTTTCTCCCTCCTCTATATGACATCCTTTTATATATCATATCACCCCTTAACCTTCTCTTCTCCAGGCTAAACCACTGACCTTCTGATCAGCAAACCCTAGGCTCAGTGGTTTAACCCACAGCGCAAACCCGTGTCCATACATGGAGGAATATCCAGGTTCAAATCTTAGCCGTTAAGCTCACTAGGTGACCTGAGGCCAGTTACTGCTCCTTATTCTGCTGCCTCCATCAGCTGCATGATCTGGGGCAGTTTCTGGAGCTACCGTAGGACGAGATGTTGCTGAAAAGTAACGGGAGATAGAGACTCCGTCGAAAATGCAACCGCAAGATACCACCAATTGCTTTGCAGGCTTCTCCTCCATAAGGTGTCTCGCCGGGGTTTTGCTGTTGGATGGTTTTAAAAGGCGATTAGACATATTCATGTTGGCTATCTGTGGCTACTAGCCATGGCGGCAATGTTCCACCTCCATTGTTGTCATTGGTTGCTGGTACCTGTCTGTCTCAAGCGACAATGGAGTGTGCCTCCAAGGGTAAAGGCAAACCACTGCATGAGCAGCAAGGAAGTGACCTCCTTGGGGCACAAGCCTGGGCAGTGTGTCTGGAGGTCCTGGGCTGCCCAGATGACAAAACGACATTGATGAGGTCCAAAGGAAAGCAGAGCAATAGGTTTGGCCCCAACTTGGCTGCAGGAGTTATTCAACATCTTTATCAATGACTTGGATGATGGGCTTGAGGGCATCCTGAGCAAGTTTGCAGATGACACCAAATTGGGAGGGGTGGCTAATACCCCAGAGGACAGGATCACACTTCAAAATGACCTTAACAGATTAGACAAGTGGGCCAAAGCAAACAAGATGAATTTTAACAAGGAGAAATGTAAGGTACTACACTTGGGCAAAAAAATGAAAGGCACAAATACAGGATGGGGGACAATTGGCTTGAGAGCAGTACATGTGAAAAGGATCTAGGAGTCCTGGTAGACCACAAACTTGACATGAGTCCACAGTGTGATGCAGCAGCTAAAAAAGCCAATGCAATTCTGGGCTGCATCAATAGGAGTATAGCGTCTAGATCAAGGGAAGTAATAGTACCACTGTATTCCGCTCTGGTCAGACCTCACCTAGAATACTGTGTCCAGTTCTGGGCACCACAGTTCAAGAAGGATACTGACAAACTGGGACGCGTCCAGAGGAGGGCAACCAAAATGGTCAAAGGCCTGGAAACGATGCCTTATGAAGAACGGCTTAGGGAGCTGGGTATGTTTAGCCTGGAGAAGAGAAGGTTAAGGGGTGAGATGATAGCCATGTTCAAATATATTAAAAGATGTCATATAGAGGAGGGAGAAAGGTCGTTTTCTGCTGCTCCAGAGAAGCGGACACGGAGCAATGGATTCAAACTACAAGAAAGAAGATTCCACCTAAACATTAGGAAGAACTTCCTGACAGTAAGAGCTGTTCAGCAGTGGAACTTGCTGCCAAGGAGTGTGGTGGAGTCTCCTTCTTTGGAGGTCTTTAAGCAGAGGCTTGACAGGCATATGTCAAGAATGCTTTGATGGTGTTTCCTGCTTGGCAGGGGGTTGGACTGGATGGCCCTTGTGGTCTCTTCCAACTCTATGATTCTATGAGTTGCTGGAAGGAGGCATACAAGGCACCATCAAACTGTCTTAGGGACTCCACTCTGGATTTGTGGAGGGTTTACTCCTTAGATTTTTCTTCTCCCAAAGATATCCCGCAAGGTAGCAGAGGTTTAGGATCAGAGCCTTCCTTCTCCTAGATGGGCTCCCTTCCTAGGTGGACAAGTCCCACCTTCCCCCTCTACAGTATGTGAAGAAACCGCCTTCTTGATCTCCTCTGCTCAATCCACCAGAACGCTCCAGGCTGGCTTATTCTTTCATAACAGGAAGTTCCCAGACCAGGTCAATGTTTAACTGGACTTACCAAGTATGGAGATGGGAAGGGTCTGTGAGGGAGTTGCCATGGGAATAGGTGCATTTTTGGCTCTCGTCTGCGTCAGGCAGAGCCCTGAGGGGGAAATTCCACTGGGAGACCATTGGTAGGTTGCGTTAGAAATCCAGTTTCATCCCAAAAGGTGGTCGGTCGAACGAGTGGCTCTGAAAACCTGTCAGTTTTTCCTTCTTGGGCTTCACCCTTCCTGGTGGACATTGAACTCTGCATTTCGAACCCGTCTTCAGCTTCAAACCTGGAAATGTCACCCCACTGCATAGAGGAATTCTCAGGCTCCGGGTTTCGTCCTTTTGGATCTTGCCCCCATTTTGACAACTCTGCGCTTTTGGACCTGGGGAATGGAAAGTAGGGCAGTTTTTGGAGTTGGGGCCCTTGGCTGTTCTTTCTTTCCAGAGCGACTCACCGCTGTCCGGAAAGATGGGCTCGAATTCCTCAAAGGCCCATCGGAAGGTGACTAAAGTAGCTCCCATGCCGATGAACGAGGAGAGGCCGCAGCTCCCGAGCAGAGTGGCCGTCTACACGTTCCAGAGCCCTCAGAGGGAGACAAGTCGGAACACATTTGCCTCCTGGAATCCAGCATTGGACAAACACCTTCCGCCCCTGAGAGAAATGGGACAAGGGGCATATCCCACAGGTAAAACTACAAGAAAGAATATTCCACCTAAACATTAGGAAGAACTTCCTGACAGTAAGAGCTGTTTGACAGTGGAACTTGCTGCCAAGGAGTGTGGTGGAGTCTCCTTTGGAGGTCCTTAAGCGGAGGCTTGACAGCCATCTGTCAGGAATGCTTTGATGGTGTTTTTTGCTTGGCAGGGGGTTGGACTGGATGGCCCTTGTGGTCTCTTCCAACTCTATGATTCTATGATTCTTCATTCCTTTTTAGGGTGTAATGAAAAGTACAGAAGATTCATTTTTATTGTGCCTTCCTGATGATGACGAGTGATATCATACCTGATGATGACGAGTGATATCATAGAATAGGGGCATCCCATCCCATAATGATAATTTTACTATTTATATAGTAAATAGTACTATACGTCTGACTGGGTTGCCCCAGCCACTCTGGGCAGCTTCCAACGTATATAAAAACATAATAAAACATTAAACATTTTATTTAAAAAAAAACCCTTCCTTATACAGGATTGCCTTCAGATGGCTCAGGGGGGCGGGCGGATAACTCCATACCCTCCAACATTTCTCCAATGAAAATAGGAACACCCTAAGGAAAAGAGGGGCATTCCAGGATCAAATCAGAAATCAGGGTGGCGTCTCTAAATCAGGGACATCCCTGGAAAACAGGGACACTTGGAGCGCCTGTGATATTTTTTCTAGAAAAAGAGGCACCAGAATTCACCATGAACTTCCTTGTTCTCTTAGCATGGCAATGGCGCCCACCTGAGAGGTGGCAGAACTTAGTTCTGGCTGAAAACGAGTCCTGATGATGATGGTTGTTTTCTATGACCTGGACTCAAGGCAGGTTATACAAATTAAAACAACACGGATAAAACACAAAAAGCCAAAAAAACATATAAAGGGTAATCATTAAATGGTTTAAAATTGAAATTAGAATGATTTTCTAAAAACCAGAGCTGTTAAAATACAGGTGATCCAGGCAGTACATCCCCTTCATGAGAGATATTTTATCACCTAGTCAACAGGTATGGGGCAGGGTTGTCTGAATACCGCAGGTGTGAACATGAGAACAGCAGAATAGAGATCTGAGGCTGGATCAGGCCAATGGCCTGCCCCATATCTAGTCCAGCATCCTGTTCTCACAGCCACCAGCCAGATGCTTAAATGGGAAACCTGCAAGCAGGATTCGAGCAGAAGAGCCCTCTCCCCTCCTGGGGTTTCCAGCAACTGATATTCAGAAACATTGCCATCGATAGATAGCCCTCTCCATGAATTTGCCTAATCCTCTTTTAAAGCCATCCAAGTTTGTGGTTATCACTGCCTCGTGTGGCAGTGAGTTCCACAGTTTCACTACATGAAGAGGTACTTTCTTTTCTCTGCCCTGAATCTTCCAACGTTTAACTATTGACACCACACAGATACCGGTCCTGTACTCTTCTTGGTGCCTGCTAAGAACTTGTTGTTGTTGTTGTTGTTGTTGTTGTTGTTGTTAGACTAGACTAGCCAGATGAATTTTTTAGTTTATTACTGGGTTGTTGGGTTTTTGGGATTCTTTTTACTAATAATCATTCCCCGAAAACCTGTTGGAATGGAACAGTCTCCACCTGCCAGCAGTAGGACAGCATGGAGCGAGTCAGTCCAAATTCTAGGGGCAGCCACCGAGAAGGCCCTCTCCTGGATCCCCACCAAATATCCCTGTGAGGGTGATGAGACCAAGAGAGCGGCCTTCCCCAAAGATCTCAGAGCTGGGGGGCTCATGACTTGCACTCATGATGCACTATCAGGGCAGTTATACACAACCCCCCCTTTCAATAGTGTTTGTACCTGCAAAGGTTTGGGGGCAGAGCAATCTGAGATTCCCCGATGGGCCGTCGAATGAGGATGGTGGGTTTGACAGGCTTCTGGTATGATCTTATGAAGGGCCGTCTTAAGCATATCTGGCGCCATGGTGCAAAGATCCCTCCTTTCCCAGAGTTGTTGACCTTTTATAGGACTGGAGGAGGTGGGCAGCGGCTAGAGGTGGCTCTTCCGGCGGGGAAGCTGGCTGCTTTGTGCCACGGTGGCCACGGCAGGCAGCACACCGAGCGAGTGGGCCTGTGCTGCTCCCGCTGAGCGGCGGCTCAGGTTTTTCCCTTTTAGCCTTCTGGCGCCCTGCAGAATTCAGCGCCTGCAGGCTAAAATGGAAAAAAAACCAAGCCGACGCTCGGCGGGAGCGGGGCACGCACCCTCGCTCACTCAGCGTGCTCGTTCGGTGTTCCCCGGACTCTCGCCTGGTGCCCTCCAGAACCTGGCGCCCCGGCGCCCCGCGCCACTAGCCTCTATGGGTAAGACGGGCCTGATCTTATGCGTTTCCATGCAAAGGTTTGTTTCCAGGAATTCATTTCGCCAAAAACAAGGACGCGAGCCTTTCTTTGAGAAATAACAATAAATCTTGCGTGGAGCACCATGGCTGTCTCTCTCCCCAACCTCACCGGATGATCTCATGGTAGAGGCTGCCTTGCGCACGTGAAAGCAAATGTTAACACACACACACACCCCTCGGAAGAAGATGTGGCGGTGAATACAGATGAGTCCTGGGCATTTGGCAAACGACCCAGAGCGCTTTATGACAGCAATTGCGCTTGCATAAAAACACCTGGCAAAAAGATATAAGGAAGCAGATTCTGTCGGGTATTATGAAAATGTTTTTTCCCCTCCTCTCTTTTTGCACAGCCGTTTTAATGCACTCATTACGCCGGAGTAGCAAATATGTGAAGCTGCTGGGGGGGGGCCCTCTCCTGTGCTTTTCCTCCATCCCCTCAGTTAAAAAGAAAGAGGAAAGTGAAATGGATCTGTCTGAGTGTGTGAGAGAGAGAGCCCTGTTCCGCACACAAGGGGATCTACATCTTCTACAGCTAATTGACTGTTTGGGGTTGCCAGTTTCCCCAGAAAGCACTCTCCCTCTCCAAGTTCTAATTTCTGGGTATTAGGAATAATTTGCAAATTAGACGCCGTCCTTATTAAGTCGTGCGAAGATACTGCAGGTGGCATAAAACGAAGCAAAACAAAAAAACCAACATCAGCCCAAGACAATTTAACAAGCAAAGACAAAATGCCAAAAAGGGTCAGTACAATTGTGGTGGTGGATCATAGAACAGTAGAGATGGAAGGGGCCCAAGGGTCATCTAGTCCAACCCCCCCGCAATGCAGGAGTCACGGCCTTAAAAAATGGTTGTAAAAATTATATGTTGATGCAAACACAGGGTACCCTTAGCTTCCACAGTGAAATGTAGGAGGGCATTGAGTAGGTTGCGTTCCTCAGCCCTCACTTCAGGAAAAGAAATGTTTAAAATATTATTGTTGTTCTTTATTTATTCAAAAGCCTTTCGCAAAAACTCCCGTGACAAAAAATGCTCCTCTTTCCTCCCTCTTTCTAAGTGCCGAGGCCTGTTCCGCTAGACCTGAAGATGGAAGCAGGAGGACAAAGCATCATCAAGCAGCATCCTCCCCGAAGGCCTCAGGTAAGAGGGGGAAGAGTAAGCCAGTGACGTCAGGGGCAGGTGCCAGGAGCAGGTCAGCAATAACTCACCTGGCGTCTATGACATTAACTCTTTATTCAAAGAAACAAACAGCTCAGGAGGCCAGGCCTACTAAGCATAGCAAGTCATCCCGGTAGATCTTGTCCCTATGAGGCAGTTGTGGGGCCTTCCCACAGTATACCTGCAGGAGTGTTTCCACCCCCATCGTTCTGCCCGGATACTGAGGTCCAACTCCAAGGGCCTTCTGGCAGTTCCCTCACTGCGAGAAGCAAAGATACAGGGAACCAGGCAGAGGGCCTTCTTGGTGGTGGCTCCGGCCCTGTGGAATGCCCCCTGGTCAAATGTCAAGGAAATAAACAACTACCTGACTTTTGAAGACATCTGAAGGCAGCCCTGTATAAGGAAGTTTTTAATGACTCATGTTTTAATGTATTTTTAATCTTTGTTGGAAGCTGCCCAGAGTGGCTGGGGAAACCCAGCCAGATGGGTGGGGTATAAGTAAATAATAATAATAATAATAATAATAATAATAATAATAATAATAGTCTCTCCCCCCGGTGCTTCTTCTTCTTCTTGCTGTTCCTCTTCCAATATTTCCCAGCTTCTGCCCTCTGCAACCTCTGAACTATGCCCTTCTGCAAACCACTGTTCTAAATCTATAATGTCCTCCTGTTCTCGGGGAGGTTCAGGAGAAGGGCGTGGTAGTCCCCACCATTCCTCCTCAGTCCAGCCCCTGAGTCTGGACTGCTCTCTGTCACAGACTCTTCCTGCTCACTAAGTCCTGTTACCCCTTCAACTGCTGACACCTCCCCCCCCCAGTCTGCTCCTTCTTCTCCCTCTGATCACTCATCCCATCACCAGTCCCCAGGCTCTGGGCCTTCTTCCCTTGGGGGTTCCCCAGCAGGTTTCCCCACCCGCCACTCCTCAGCATTCAGCCAGTCCATGACTAGTGAGGAGGGGTGGAATTGCCTGAACGTGGCCCAAGGCTCTCGGCTCAGGATGTAAGAAGGCATCATTCTCCTTTCTACCCTGTTTCAGTCAAGCGCACTGCCGTTTCCATTCTGCTGCAGTTCACCTTCCGCCAAACCCCACTAAATTCATCTCACTTCCTGCTGTGGCAAATTCACATAACTTGTGTAATATAAGTCATTAATTAGAAACTGCTGGTGGGCTTCTCCTCGATCAATTTGCCAAATCCTCTTTCAAAGCCTAGAAGGAAATGAGACCCTTATGCTTTCAAGTTCCCTGTTACGCAATCTGGTTTAGCACTCGCACCGAAGTTAATTTGGCAGCATGGTTAGCACAGCAGCTAACGGGAAGCTTTTGCAATGACAGATCCCCTGAAGGCAATAATTGCACCATTGGTCCCTTAAGACGGCCGTTGCGCAGTTGAGATTGAAATTCACAGGCCCGCGTCCTGGCACATGTCCCTCGAAGCCATATCGAATGATGCGGGAGCCGGTGGGAATCTTCTCCCCGGAGAGATCTCCGTTACCGTTCTTTGACTTGACAAGATCCCTTTGAAGGGCTGCCTCTCCTTCCGCTCCTTTGCCTTTTTCTTCCAGGCAATGTGGCGCTCGTCCCCTTTCATGTGCGATCCCACCAGATGCTTTTAGCTGGCTTGTTGATTCCTTTTGCTCGGCCTACTTCCTCGGGCTTTGAAAGTTTCGGCGGTGAGAAGGCTGAAAGAAGATTGCAAGAGGTGTTCCCAAGGGGACTTCCTGCTCTGAATCCCATGCAGATTCCCCAGAGCTGTGCATGACGATATCTGATGCAGTCTGGAGCAGAATCGGAAGCCCTTATATTATTATTATTATTATTATTATTATTATTATTATTATTATTATTATTATTTGTACCCCGCCCATCTGAGTGGGTTGCCCCAACCACTTTGGTCAGCTTCCAACAAATATAAAAACATAATACAGTGGTACCTCGGTTTAAGTACATAATTGGTTCCAGAAGTCTGTACTTAAGCTGAAGCGAATTTTCCCATTGAAAGTAATGAAAAGTGGATTAATCCGTTCCAGACGGTCCACGGAGTACTTAAACTGAAGCGTACTTAACCCGAAGTATGAGAGTCCCATGGACTGCAAGAAGATCAAAACTCTCCATTCTGAAGGAAATCAGCCCTGAGTGCTCACTGGAAGGACAGATCCTGAAGCTGAGGCTCCAATACTTTGGCCACCTCATGAGAAGAGAAGACTCCCTGGAAAAGACCTTGATGTTGGGAAAGATGGAGGACACAAGGAGAAGGGGACGACAGAGGGCGAGATGGTTGGACAGTGTTCTCGAAGCTACGAACATGAGTCTGACCAAACTGCGGGAGGCAGTGGAAGACAGGAGTGCCTGGCGTGCTCTGGTCCATGGGGTCACGAAGAGTCGGACACGACTAAACAACAACATGAGTGTAATTGGTTCTGGAATTGTGTACTTAACCTGAAGCGTACTTAACCTGAAGCGAACTTTCCCATTGAAAGTAATGGAAAGTGGATTAATCCGTTCCAGGTGGGTTTGCGGCGTACTTAAACTGAAAGTACTCAAACCGAGGCGTACTTAAACCGAGGTATGACTGCAAATCATCAGACATTAAAAACTTCCCTCTACAGGGCTGCCTTTAGACGCCTTCTAAAAGTTGTATAGTTATTTAGTTGTCTTTCTGCTTTTATTTATTTATTTTTCATTCTTTTATTTATATTTCATGCATTTATTTACATGTTATACATTCTTTTTATGTATATTATTATTATTATTATTATTATTATTATTAACAAAGTAATAATCATAAATAAATAAATAAATAAGAATAAAAATGTGCCCCCAATTGGCTAATTGGTTTCTATCGCTAGGGTCTCAAACTTTCATCCATGATGATCGTCATCATCCTTGCCATTGCAACCTCTCGACAGGCCATTCCACACATTGCACAGCCACAACGCCAGATTTGTCATCGTTTGCATGCTTGGGAAAGAATTCTAGCCGAACCCATCTCTCCGCTGACGGCGCTTGTCCAGTACACGCGTTTCCAAAAAACCTGTTTGTCTAGCCCAGGGGTCAGCAAACTTTTTCAGCAGGGGGCCGTTCCACTGTCCCCCAGACTTTGTGGGGGGCCGGATTATATTTTGGAAAAAAATAATGAATGAATTCCTATGCCCCACAAATAACCCAGAGATGCATTTTAAATAAAAGGACACATTCTACTCATATAAAAACACACTGATTCCTGGACCATCCGCGGGCCGGATTTAGAAGTCTATTGGGCTGGATCCGGCCCCTGGGCCTTAGTTTGCCTACCCATGGTCTAAGCCCTTTTATGTTTTTTGCATATGCCTAAAAAGAAGGGTTGCAGCTGAGTGGCAGAGCACCTGCAGGAGGTGCCGGGTTCAATTCCTGCCATCTCCAGGTAGGGCTGGGAGAGATCCTTGCCTGGAACCCTGGAGTGCCACTGCCAGTCAGTGCAGTGCAGCTTCCTATGTTCTTAAAGGTAAAGGTAAAGGGACCCCTGACCATTAGGTCCAATCGTGACCGACTCTGGGGTTGCGCGCTCATCTCGCATTATTGGCCGAGGGAGCCGGCGTATAGCTTCCAGGTCATGTGGCCAGCATGACAAAGCCGCTTCTGGCAAACCAGAGCAGCACATGGAAACGCCGTTTACCTTCCCGCTGTAGCAGTTCCTATTTATCTACTTGCATTTTGACGTGCTTTCGAACTGCTAGGTTGGCAGGAGCTGGGACCGAGCAACGGGAGCTCACCCCGTCACAGGGATTCAAACCGCCGACCTTCTGATCAGCAAGCCCTAGGCTCAGTGGTTTAACCCACAGCACCACCTGGGTCCCTATGTTCTTATGTGTATTGAAAAGTTATGGTTTGTGAAGAACTGAGCAGCTGGCATTTTCCTCCCAGGGTTGCTGGGCAAACGTTTGAAGAAGAGTTAGCTTTGCAGTGTTAGTTGCTGCCACCTAGTGTCCACACTTGGAAGGCAGTTTCTGCACGTGCTGCAGAAGAACAGATCGGACTTGTCCATCTTAGGAGAAGGGAAAACTCTGGCCCTAAACCTCTGCGCACATTATCTGGTGTTACACCTGGTGTTTTTTAGTTAATACTCCGTCTTTGAAAGCTACAAGCTTACTGAAGAAGCCAACTGTGGCGAAACAAGGTATATAACCTACTAACCTTGTGGATATTCCTATGCCACGTTCACCTGTGGATATTCCTATGCCACATTGTTGCCAACTACCTAGACGCTGGTGAACCCCTCATTCTGTGGAACTCAAGTATTTACATCTATTTTGATTTATCTCCATATGCATACCTATATGAACTATGATATATGAACTCCGACTTATGACTGTGGACATTGCATTCATGTTGGACTATGCTTTTGAATTATGGTGCTGGAGGAGACTCTTGAGAGTCCCGTGGACTGCAAGGAGATCAAACCTCTCCATTCTGAAGGAAATCAGCCCCGAGTGCTCACTGGAAGGACAGATCGTGAAGCTGAGGCTCCAATACTTTGGCCACCTCAGGAGAAGAGAAGACTCCCTGGAAAAGACCCTGATGTTGGGAAAGATGGAGGGCACTAGGAGAAGGGGATGACAGAGGACGAGATGGCTGGACAGTGTTCTCGAAGCCACGAACATGAGTCTGACCAAACTGCGGGAGGCAGTGGAAGACAGGAGTGCCTGGCGTGCTCTGGTCCATGGGGTCACGAAGAGTCGGACACGACTAAACGACTAAACAACAACAAAGTCCTTTTTTGATACTTTGCAACATGTGGTTGTGCTTTTTATGTTATTTTACATTGTCTTTATAAATTCTTGAATGACTTGTTACAGCAGCCAGTTACGCCTGTTTATATAATTGAGAAGTAAACCCTACAAAAATCCAGGGTGGAGTCTCTAAGATGGTTCGATGGCGCCTTGTATGCCTTCTTCCGGCAACTCCTGCAGTCCAGCTGGTGCCAAACGTCTTGCTCTGCTTTCCTTTGGACCACATCAGCCAGGCTGAGAAGGGGGTCTTGTTGTCTGGGCGGCCCAGAACCTCCAAACACACCACCCAGGCTTGAGTGGCCATGTTTAAACGGGTACACTTTGAAGAACGCTAAGGGAATGCAGCCGATCAAAATCTCTGCAAGGTTTTTTGCAAGGTATACTTGGGGGTGGTTATACTATGAAACCAATGATGCTTCAGCTTCAGGGCCCCCAATCCCAGAGGGTTCCCAGAAGCAACTATACTCCACATTAGTTTTTTTAAAAATATATATATACAGTACAGTAATACCTCGGGTTACGAACACGATCCGTTCCGGGTCGCAGTTCGTAACCCGAAAAGTTCGTAACCCGAAAGCGACCCGAACCGCCATTTTGCGCATGCGCAAAGCGCTATTTCCACGATGCGCAAAGCGTGCACCCCGCTTCTGCGCGGGACGTGCATGCGGTAAAAAATACTTCCGGGTTTACGGAGTTCGTAACCCGAATTGTTCGCAACCCGAGGTGGCCGTAACCCGAGGTACGACTGTATATATAATGCATGTATATAATATTTCCCTAATTTTCACCCTCCTCCCAATAACTTGAAAACTCTAGGGCAGGCATCCCCAAACTGCGGCCCTCCAGATGTTTTGGCCTACAACTCCCATGATCCCTAGCTAACAGGATCAGTGGTCAGGGAAGATGGGAATTGTAGTCCAAAACATCTGGAGGTTGAGGGTGCCTGGTTAAGTTTATGTAAAATATGCAGGGATTTATGCTATGCAAAATGAACCAGGGAAAGAGAAGAAGGGAAGTCATTGATATCTTAAGGGATGTAAAAATGAATATTCTGCATTGTAAAACAGAAAATTAATTTAAAATTATACATAAATAATAATAATAATACTGCATTGGGTAGGTGGAGGAAAGGTGGAATACAGTGGTACCTTGGTTCTCAAACATAGTCCATTCAGGAAGTTCGTTCCAAAACCAAAGTGTTCCAAAATCAAGGTGTGCTTTCCCACAGAAATTACGGTGCAAAATGGATTAATCTGTTCCAGACTTTTAAAAACCACCCTTGAAACAGCAATTTAACATGAATTTTATTATCTAACGAGACCAGTGATCCACAAAATGAAAGCTAATAATAATAATAATAATAATAATAATAATAATAATAATAATATATTATTATTTATACCCCGCCCATCTGGGCGGCTTCCAACACGCATTAAAATACATTAAAATATCACTGATTTAAAACTTCCCTAAACAGACTTCAAAAGAAAAGGCAAACCTGGTGTTAATTTTTTAAAATTGAAGGGATGGCTAACAAGAACCCCATGTAATGCATAGTCCAGGCATCCCCAAACTTCGGCCCTCCAGATGTTTTGGACTACAATTCCCATATTCCCTGACCACTGGTCCTGTTAACTAGGGATCATGGGAGTTGTAGGCCAAAACATCTGGAGGGCCGCAGTTTGGGGATGCCTGAACCAAACCATTCAGTATATTCCAAGTTGTGCTTTCTTGATTGAAGAAAAGTGGAAAATGAAGGTGTGTTTAAATATTATAAAATGGAAATTTAATAAAAAATATTATATATAAAAAAGTTCTAGTTGTCTCATTTATTTATTTCATTTATATACTGATTGGTTGTAAAGAAAACAAAACAAAAACCCAGCTCAAAGCGAAATGGTTTTGAACAGTCCCACTCTCTCTTCTTGGCTTTGCAGAAGTTGGAGCCTTTCATTCTTGCAAAGGACATCCCTGCAGACAGGTTCTTAAGCCTGCCGTGTGGTGGAGCAGCATACAAAGCAAAGGTTGGTAGAAATTCGTGAAGGAAGGAAGGAGGGAAATGTTTATGCCGTGAGTACAGGGTAAGTCCAACTGCATGCTGCAGTCAGCAGTTTTTACGGAGGTGCGGTTAACATTCTGGCCATGGAAGAATCGTATCAAACGCATGCACTGGTCTGCTTGGGCAACAATTCCCATCCCTGACCATTGGGCATGCTGGCCAGGGTTGCTGGGAGGCTAGATCTTTCCCAGATAGATCAGGTTATCCCAAACTTGGGTCTCCAGCTGTTTTTGGACTACAACTCCCATCATCCCTAGCTAGCAGGACCAGTGGTCAGGGGTGATGGGGATTGTAGTCTCAAAACAGCTGGAGACCCAAGTTTGGGAAACCCTGAGATAGAGAATGGTCTGCCCATCCAATAGGTAAAGGTAAAGGAACCCCTGACCATTAGGTCCAGTTGTGACCGACTCTGGGGTTGCGCACTCATCTCGCATTATTGGCCGAGAGAGCCGGCGTACAGCTTCCAGGTCATGTGGCCAGCATGACAAAGCTGCTTCTGGCAAACCAGAGCAGCACATGGAAACACCGTTTACCTTCCCGCTGTAAGGTAAAGGTAAAGGGGCCCCTGACCATCAGGTCCAGTCGTGTCCGACTCTGGGGTTGCGGCGCTCATCTCGCTCTATAGGCCGAGGGAGCCGGCGTTTGTCCGCAGATAGCTTCCGGGTCATGTGGCCAGCATGACTAAGCCACTTCTGGCGAACCAGAGCAGCGCACGGAAACGCCGTTTACCTTCCCGCCGGAGCGGTACCTATTTATCTACTTGCACTTTG
Organism: Zootoca vivipara; assembly: GCF_965207765.1. Taxonomy (NCBI): domain Eukaryota; kingdom Metazoa; phylum Chordata; class Lepidosauria; order Squamata; family Lacertidae; genus Zootoca; species Zootoca vivipara. The sequence goes on along the minus strand of NC_142582.1, from coordinate 129,016,549 downwards.
ATGTGCTTTCGAACTGCTAGGTGGGCAGGAGCTGGGACCGAGCAACGGGAGCTCACCCTGTTGCAGGGATTTGAACCCCTACCTTCTGATCAGCAAGCCCTAGGCTCAGTGGTTTAGCCCACAGCGCCACCTGGGTACCTGCCCATCCAATAGGGCTGTTTAATTTCCGTGCCCTCTTCTTGGGGAGGGGGTTAAACTATCCTAATGTAGGCTATTGCTTCAATCTTTTTCAGTTTAATAATCCTCAGCACGTACTTCCTCCAGAGACGTAATATGTAGAACTTTAGCATGGGAATCTGCTTCCTATGTCCCAAGCTAAAGTTGCAAATAGTTGGACCAGGTTTTGCTTCAGCAAACCAATTCCTATGCCCATAGCTTGCCCATTCCTACGAAGAACTATGTTTATACTCACACTAGGGATGAATGGAGAATTGTTGCATTTTAAAGCAAATGGGCCTCGTTTGCACCTCCTGACCCTAAGTCACAGATTGGAACATAACGAGCCTTTGGATTTTACATTTCTCTGAATTTTGCAATACATTTCTCACCCCAAAATGCATTTTAAAAAGTGTGCATTTTAGGATAAAGTACATTTAGGAATGAATGCATTTGGAGATTAGATGCATGTAAATTTAAGTACATGCATATTAGTATGTAAGTATGAATTTAAATAAGAATTTTCTTGTGGGTTGTTGTTTTTTAAAGAAAGATAAAAACCCACAGAAACTGGATGGATCAGATTTATGAATGTACGCATGCAAACCTGCAACAGACCAGAAACAAAGTGATGCATCATCCTCATATCACCACCTAAGAATCTTTTATTTTAGAGAGCGTAAGAATAGAACACCAGCCGAGCGTGTTTTTGTGTCAGCTACAAATACCCTTGTTCACCTTGCTCAACGAGTGATGGATAGGATCGTGATGAAATCATGAGTTTGTTTTTGAGAAATATGGGTGTCCCCTCCCCTCCTTTTCCCTTGGAAGGAGCAAGATAAAGGAGGGAAAGCTGTTCTGCACCCCGCTGGAAGCCGGCAGTATCTATTGAAGATGAAGATGCTGGAACAAAGGAAAGAGGTAATGGCAATGTGACACCCTTGGCGGATTTAAAAGGGAAACGTGGGTAATTAAGTAAAATGATGGAACTTCTGTTTTGTGCATTAGAGAACACCACTGCAGGAGGGACTATGATAAGTATCATTCCGAATGGATTCACTGCCATAACCATAGGCTTACAACATCCAGTTGCTTATCAATTCCATTAATTGTAGAGCGTCAATCCAATTAAACAGATTTTAATCGATTCGTTTTATTTGACTGATTTAAGATTTTTTTTGTCCTCTGACGTCAGGGGACGTCAGAGGACAAGATGGTTGGACAGTGTTCTCGAAGCTACGAACATGAGTTTGACCAAACTGCGGGAGGCAGTGCAAGACAGGAGTGCCTGGCGTGCTATGGTCCATGGGGTCACGAAGAGTCGGACACGACTAAACGACTAAACAACAGCAAGATTTTTTTTAATAGCGTGACTGTATACAGCTCCAAATCAGAAGTGGGTTTGATGGAATTTACTCCCAGGTAACCTCCACAGGATTGCATCCTTAGGGACAGATCTAGCTACATAGTTGTGCTAGTGGCAGGTGCTTGTGTGAGTGTAATAGAGCTTTCTTCTCTCTGCTCCCCACACTGCACCCCCCCCCCATTGGCTTCAGGAAGTTGAGATAACTCCCAGAATAGCACACAGGGGGAAGGAGAGGTGTGATGGTTTCATCAGGCAAGCAGAAATCTTTGTGCCAATGCAGCACTACTTTGAATTCCACCCAAAGTCATATAATCTACCAATTAAAAGCACACGTGGGTTAAAACAGGCATTGCAATCTGTTTCAAACTGTTTTTAACTGTGACTTGTGTTCATTGCGACTTGCCTCGAGACCTTAGGGTGAAGGTAATAAAATCAAAATAATAATTCTTCTTATTATTACGGTATTTCTGAAGCAGGAAGCCTATTTTCTTTTCAAAAATGCAATAATGCTTGCAGTTCAAACATTGCTTCACCGTTTAGAGCAAGCTATCTGCTGCATTCTTCTGAGTGTCTCTTTGATGCAAACCAAGGTCAAATTTATTCCTACTGAATTGGCGTGGCATCCCTCAAAGGATCCTGGGAACTGTAGTTTGCCGAGGATTCCGATCGCAACCCTCTGGCAGCTGCACTACAGCTCCCGGGTTCCCGTGGGGAAAGCGAAAGACCGCTAGACCTGTTTAAGGCCCTTCTGTGCAAATAAACTAGTTATTTATAAACCCAGGCAGAACTGAAGAGATGCTTGCAGCAGGAGGCAAGACTTAACAAGCCAAAAGCGAGGGACCTCAGCATCAGCGAAACTCCTGGGTGTGTGCCGGGAAATAATAGCTCCGAAGATGAGGAGCTTCTTGCCCTTGAGAGTGACCAGACATTTGACAGAGACCACGGTAAGTGATACTGGGGAGATGAGCAGGTTTTCCGGTTTAAGCAACCTTCTGTGGTTCGCACTGCTGCAGCTGCCATATAATTAAGACACCACTTCACAAGTGGAGAATCTCTGGGCTGTGGGCCTCCTTCCCTATCTGTCTGGCCCTGGGGAAAATTCCTCCTGACCACATCTCCTGTAACAACACTGGGCACACGTAAAATGAGCCCTCTAATTCATGATTTATTAAATTTACTATTTATTAAATTTGTATATTGTGTATATATACTGTGTATACCCCATTCCTTATTAAAGTTTTGGTCTTCTTGGTCCCTGAGCTTTCCGCTCAGTTTTGCCATTTCGGCATAGTCCAACAGCTTGGTTTGCCATTCTTCTCTGGTAGGGACTTTGTCTTCTTTCCATCTCTGGGATAGTAGCATCCGTGCGGCTGTCATTGCATACATAAAAAATATTTTCTGCTCCTTTGGGATCTTGGTACCTGTTGTTGTTTAGTCGTTTAGTTGTGTCCGACTCTTCGTGACCCCATGGACCAGAGCACGCCAGGCACTCCTGTCTTGCACTGCCTCCCGCAGTTTGGTCAAACTTATGTTGGTGGCTTCGAGAACACTGTCCAACCATCTCGTCCTCTGTCGTCCCCTTCTCCTAGTACCCTCAATCTTTCCCAACATCAGGGTCTTTTCCAAGGATTCTTCTCTTCTCATGAGGTGGCCAAAGTATTGGAGCCTCAACTTCACGATCTGTCCTTCCAGTGAGCACTCAGGGCTGATTTCCTTAAGAATGGATAGGTTTGATCTTCTTGCAGTCCATGGGACTCTCAAGAGTCTCCTCCAGCACCATAATTCAAAAGCATCAATTCTTCGGCGATCAGGCTTCTTTATGGTCCAGCTCTCACTTCCGTACATCACTACTGGGAAAACCATAGCTTTAACTATACGGACTTTTGTTGGCAAGGTGATATCTCTGCTTTTTAAGATGCTGTCTAGGCTTTTCTCCCAAGAAGCAGGCGTTTTTTAATTTTGTGACTGCTGTCACCATCTGCAATGATCAAGGAGCCCAAGAAAGTAAAATCTCTCACTGCCTCCATTTCTTCCGCTTCTATTTGCCAGGAGGTGATAGGACCACTGGCCATGATCTTGGTTTTTTTGATGTTGAGCATCAGACCATATTTTGTGCTCTCCTCTTTCACCCTCATTAAAATGTTCTTTAATTCCTCCTCGCTTTCTGCCATCAAGGTTGTGTCATCTGCATATCTGAGGTTGTTGATATTTCTTCCGGCAATCTTAATTCCGGTTTGGGATTCATCTAGTCCAGTCTTTCGTATGATGAATTCTGCATATAAGTTAAATAAGCAGGGAGACAATATACAACCTTGTCGTACTCCTTTCCCAATTTTGAACCAATCAGTTGTTCCATATCCAGTTCTAACTGTAGCTTCTTGTCCCACATAGAGATTTCTTGGTACCTACAATTCCTAATAAAAATGCTTCTGGTTTTTTAACAAAAGTTATTTTAAACATTTTCCCCCTCCAATTCGTTATATGTAATTTCCCAGAACACTTTTGTTACCTTACACGTCCACCACACATGGTAGAAGGTACCTTCTTTTTCTTTACATTTCCAGCTCCACAACACATTTCCAAAGGGTGTTCAGTGTTTATGTTAAGTAAAAGCTTTTCTAGTGTGAGAGGGGTGTCCTCTGTTGTCATTTTTAGCCATGAGCATAATAAAGCTGTACTGATCAGTTGCAAAAGGGTCATGATGCTCCGAACCTCGTGCCAATTGTCATTTTCCACAAGTGCCATTCGCTGTAGTTTAGTGTAACAATTTGTCAAAGAAGCACACTCCAGATCCTTCCAATAGCTTGTTACTATGAGCCTGGCCGCTAGTCAAAGAGAACTCCTTAAGAGATTCGAACTGTCAAGTTAGCATCACTCCCACAAAAAGACTGAGCAGTGCAAGCTCTGGACATTTAAGGACGTTTCGTCCGGTAATTGCTTTTACATCCACAAATACTTCCGGAAATGAGCCACTTTCTCACGTGTCTGCCGCATATGCTGATCAGAGAGCAAGTCCCAGAGCTGCAAGATATATCGGCATTCAGGACAAATGCCCACAGTCACCAAGGGCCATTTGGTGACTTCCCTGATTGCCATTGGGCAACAAGGTAGAAGGTGGGGAAATATTTTCCACTCTGATGTCCGGAGTCCAGTCCCCGGCTTGATTACACAGTAAGCGTAGTTAATTAAAAAGGATGATTTATTGTCAAATCAAACAAGATAGCTCCAGGCGACTTAACATGCCATCATCAAAAAAGATGACCCTTCTGAAGACTGCCTCCCACATGACCAGAAGCAACTGAACTTTCGCTTCTTACATCTTGTGTTTTGCTTCCTATCTTGCAACCCTCCCATTTGCCAATACCTCGGACTGAGTGGGTCAGCTCCCACCTCTTCCCTATTCTCTGAGAGGCTGTCTTTTAACTCTTTCCCGCCTGTTTGTGCTTCCGGCGAGCTTTGACTGCGTTCTAGCCTGTTCTCCATTACTGTCTTATCAGCTTTTATGTCAAGGTCAGGAGGAGCCAGAGTATGCAGCTGCCGGCTTTCCTCTAACATCAAAGCAGCCTCTCTGATCCTGGCTATTTTCTGCAGTTAGCTGCAAACCTTCGCTTGGCGCTGGCTCATTCCTGACACCCGAGGACCACATTTGTTTCTTTGCATCCTTCCCAGGGTCATGCATCAGGGTGGGTGGGGCCAGAGGCAAAAGTGGGCAGAGCAATGTATGCAAATTTGTTAGCTTCTGCCCACACATGCAAACCCGCCCCCTGCTCTGGCTTCCACCCAGGCAAGGAAGAGGCATTCTCAGAGTTCAAGGACGTATTCCAAGCAAGCAAACACATTTCAGGTACAAAACAGCACCAGTGGGGCCCAGGGACAGTTCCAAGGGCCTGGTAGAGAGCCCTGGAGGGCCACATTGAGCCCCCAATCCTGGGATTCCCCACTCTTCCTCTAGGCAAAACTACTGCGATCGATGGGCCACTCCAAGGTAGCCAAACCCATTACAGTGTTGTTATTAAGCTTCCGGTGGTGACCAGATACCCAATACAGTAGAGCTTCCCATTTCTTTTTATTAGACGATCGGTGGAGTGGAGAATTTCCAAAAGAGCTTGGACCTTCTGAACCCCACCAAGGGCAGAGGGGTAAAGTGGAGACGTGGTTGCTAAAGCAGCAGGCAAGAAGGGAATCTTTCTGGGATGCATCCAGCACGGACTCAGAGAACTGGGAAGGTGACGGCGACTTGGAGAAACCTCGCCGGAGACCAGCCTTAGTGAGGACTAAGACGGAGAGGATTGCTCTGTTCGACGAGTTTTTTGATAGAGAGTTCTGAGCTAGAGAGTCGCCAGAAAGGCCCCAGAGGGAACGTCAGGTTGGCGAGGACGAGAGCGAGCCTTCCAGCCAACAAGGCAGGTGTCATGGCGGCTAAGAGACCGACACCCTCCAATCTCACTTCTGCCATGGACTCACAAGCTTCTCTCTTGCTCTGCAAAATGGGGGGGTTTCAGCAGCTTACCTTACAAGGTAGGTGTGTGAAGCGTCGGGCATACTTGGAAGTGTTATACCAATGCTAAGTATTATTACAAAGTCCTCAATGGCTCGAGACCAAAGGACCTGCAAGTGTGACTATATCACCAGGGGAGGCCCTGTTCTTGATGCTTCCTGGTTGGCAATGACCCAATGACAGGGCCTTCTTTGTGGTGGTCTCTTTGTGGAATGCCTTCCCTGGTCAGCTGAGTCTCTCTCTCCCTCCCCCCCCACTTTCAGGAGAAATTTAAAGGCATTCCTGTTTACCCAGGCATTTGGGGGCCAAGAGACCTTGAAATTAGGAGCTGCGAGGGAAATCTGATTGCTTTTCAATGTTGTTGTATGTTCTCAATGGTTTAAAATGGTTTCTAAATGTTTTACACATATGTTTTGTTTTAAACTGAATTGTTTTAACATTTGCTATGTTTGCCACCTTGGGCTCCTTTGGGCAGAAGGGTGAGATACAAATTTAATAATAAAATAAAATTATAAAACCCTGGTTCAGCCATTGGCATGCCTTGGTCAATAACTAAACTAAGTTGCATGGGAACCACAAGTTTTGCTGCAGTGCTCTGCTGAGATAAGCACATTTAACAGCCTTTATTCCAGCTCAGCCGAGTATAGTCTGTTGTTGCAGCGACTCTCCACGATTTCTGGTGGAGACTTTCCCCATCCCAGCTACCTGAGATAATTACCTTTTGAGTGGAGTTACCTTTTTAGCAGAGCTGCTTAAAGCTACAGCAAGCTGCCTCCCTAGCTGGTTTGGGGGCAACTCCTGGTTCTGGTGTAGTTCAAATAAATGAGCCCGTCTCCCTCATTCTCTTCAGTTCAGGCAGATGGCTAGCGCAGCTCGGAAGGGTCCTCGTGCAAACAGACATGTGTGCAACGGTAGAGGCTTGGATGGAAAGCTTAAATCCTGCCGCCACTACACTGGAGAGGGATTGAAGAAAAGGAAATATGAATTGCCCCCCACCCTGTAGCTTGTCCAATCGTGGCTAGGAGCCAAGTAGAGTCATAGATCTAAAAAGAAAAAGAAAAAAAGGTGTAGACTCGCACACACTGGCCAGCTTCCATTTTGACTTGAAATGTTCATGTTGGGCTTCTCTGAAGTATGTAAAGGCAAGAAGCGGGCAGGGGGAGTGCTGGCTCACAATGGCACCCACCTGAGAGGTGCAAGAACTGCTCTCTGGCCCATTCCAGGCTGGAAAAAAGCACTGTAAAGAACTATCGTACTTTGAAAAGCTGCCATCATTGGACCAAGCACTTTGGTTGAATGAAACGAAATACAGTGGTACCTCGGTTTATGAACACAATTGGTTCCAGAAGTCTGTTCATAAACTGAAGCGTTCATAAACTGAAGCGAACTTTCCCATTGGAAGTAATGGAAAGTGGATTAATCTGTTCCAGACAGGTCCGCGGAGTACTCAACCTGAAGCGTACTTAACCCGAAGCATGGGTGTAATTGGTTCCGGAAGTCTGTTCATAAACTGAAGCATTCATAAACTGAAGCGAACTTTCCGATTGAAAGTAGTGGAAAGTGAATTAATCTGTTCCAGATGGGTCCGCGGTGTTCGTAAACCGAAAATTCATAAACCGAGGTGTTCATAAACCGAGGTTCCACTGTACTTTTATGTGCCTTTTGAATAAATGTGCAATTAATTGTTACTGTTTTGAATTTTATGGTGCTATTATCTTCCTTAGTGGGTTGTGCAAACTGCTGTTCTGGACCATGCTTTTTATAGGGCAGAGTAGGGGGCACTGGGGGTGAGTTTATGGAACCGCAAAGGTTTGGGAACCACTGGTGTAATTCAGCTTTGTGCTGTGACGTACATCCTGTCCGTGCAAGAGTCCCAGCTCGCCACATGGTATTATTCCCCATTCAAGCCCCCCATGTGCTGTTCCGGGGGTTCTCCTGAGCACTCGAGCCAATTTTCAGTGCAGGGGTGGGGGAGAAAAGCCAGGGGAAGCCCCACTGTGCATATAACTGGAATATTTGCAGATACCTCGAGTCACCTTGATGTTTTCCTGCACTGTTCCCTTCCCTCCCGCAGGTTAGGGTTCTGGCACTCCTAGGTGAGGCTAGAGTGGGATGCCTCTCTATGTTTTGACCTGGCTCAAATAAAGGAAACTAATGGGCTTTTCGAACAAAGGAATAAGCAACTGTCCAAAAGTGAAAAACTGAATTTATTTCTGTTTTAAGAGCTGGGAAGGGAAATGGCATCTGTTTTGAAAAGGAGAGAAAGAGGTTTGGCTTCATTTCAGTGAATCAATAAGTAAGTACCTGACATCTAACCTTGAAGGAACGTTTCCTTTCCTCGCAAGCAGTTTAAGTAACCCAACGCCAGGTGAAGAAAGACAAGAACCGGCTCTCTTTTCAGATAAGAAACGTCAGGCTAAATGCTTTAGATGACCGAGATAACTCACCACGTTGAAACTGCGAGCTACCCTCGTGCTGCCTTCCTCTCAATTTGTTAAGACAAACTGCCATGATTTGGTTGATGGCCTGGGTGGTGTGTCTAATCTGATCCTTGCAGTTTATCTTCCATCAGCAATCCTTCCTCTTCCTGAAGTTGGCATTGGTGGAAGCCTCAGAGGAATGTGAGAAGAGCCTGCTGGATCGGGTCCATGGCCCATCTCAGTCCAGCAACCTAACCTCAACCATGGTCACTGAGATGTCCCCATGGGGAAGCCCACAAGCAGCAGGGCCCGAGCATAAGAACCCTCTCCTCTCCTTGGTTTCTAGCAACTGGTATTCAGAAACACCACTGCCTCTGACTGTGGAGGCAGACCGTAGTAATTGTGGCTAGCAGCCATTGACAGCCTTCCCCCTCCATGAATTTGTCCAATCCTTGTTCAAAGCCATCCAAGTTGGTTGCCATCACTGCCTCCAGAGGGACCGAGTTCCATTGTTTAAAATGTGGCACATGAACTTCTTTCTTTTCTTTGTCCTGTATCTTCCAACCTTCAGTTTCATTGGATGCCCAATTCAACATAGCACCATGACAACATAGCACTACGACAAGGTTGTATATTGTCTCCCTGCTTATTTAACTTATATGCAGAATTCATCATGCGAAAGGCTGGACTAGATGAATCCCAAGCCGGAATTAAGATTGCCGGAAGAAATATCAACAACCTCAGATATGCAGATGACACAACCTTGATGGCAGAAAGCGAGGAGGAATTAAAGAACCTTTTAATGAGGGTGAAAGAGGAGAGCGCAAAATATGGTCTGAAGCTCAACATCAAAAAGACCAAGATCATGGCCACTGGTCCCATCATCTCCTGGCAAATAGAAGGGGAAGAAATGGAGGCAGTGAGAGATTTTACTTTCTTGGGTTCCATGATCACTGCAGATGGTGACAGCAGTCACGAAATTAAAAGACGCCTGCTTCTTGGGAGAAAAGCAATGACAAACCTAGACAGCATCTTAAAAAGCAGAGACATCACCTTGCCGACAAAGGTCCATAAAGAAGGCTAATCGCCGAAGAATTGATGATTTTGAATTATGGTGCTGGAGGAGACTCTTGAGAGTCCCATGGACTGCAAGAAGATCGGACCTATCCATTCTGACGGAAATCAGCCCTGAGTGCTCACTGGTAGGACAGATCGTGAAGCTGAGGCTCCAATACTTTGGCCACCTCATGAGAAGAGAAAACTCCATGGAAAAGACCCTGATGCTGGGAAAGATGGAAGGCACAAGGAGAAGGGGACGACAGAGGATGAGATGGTTGGATAGTGTTCTTGAAGCCACCAACATGAGTCTGACCAAACTGCGGGAGGCAGTGAAAGTTAGGAGTGCCTGGCATGCGCTGGTCCATGGGGTCATGAAGAGTCGGACATGACTAAACGACTAAACAACAACATGACAATTCAGCGCTGCACTATCCTGCCTGTGCTAACATTCCAGCTGGCCACATGTGGCAATCCCCGCTCTATTCCCCCCCATGTACTGTTCCAGGGGTTCTCCTGACCCCCTTTAGCCAATTTTTTTGGGGGGAACGGGATATCATGCGGGTTTTTCTATCCACTTCCTCCATGCCACGTATAACTTGATGGACTTTGATCATGTCACCACTGGCTCAGCTTTCTCTAAAAGATGTTGATTCCCCAGAGGTCCTGCTCTAAAGACCAAGTGGGATGCATGGAAACCAGATGTGCTTCTAAGGAGTTTCTTACACGAGTCAGTAGGGATGCAGGAAGACACAGTTTTCTGTTCTGCTCTCCACTTATCACAAGCAGCGCTGCTTCCATTCCTCCACAGTCCGACTTCAGCCAACAACTGTATTATTCATTTCACTGGCTGCTGTAGCCAAATTATGTAACTGACATAATTACGTTGTCATTACATTATTCCACCCCATTAATTTAAATGCATTAGCTAGCCTAGCAGGACCAGTGGTCAGGAATTGTAGTCCAAAAACTGATGGAGACCCAATTTTGGGAATCCCTGGTCTACACCAACACCCTGTTTCCAACGTTGACCAACCAGATGACTTTGAGAACTTAACAAGCAGAGAAGGTAGGGATCTTTAATAAAGAACAGTGCAATCTGGAAAAATAAACCATCTTTCTTTATTCTAGAGGTCACGGACTCAGCATTTTGGGGAACTTGGAAGCAATTCAGCCTGCTTTAATGGCAAAAGGCAATGTGCACTGAAAATTCAACATATTAAACATACTAAAGCTAGCCTTGGCCAACCTGGTGCCCTCCATATGACTGGGGACTATAGGCCTCCATCAGCCTGTTGCTTCTTGGGGCTGTAGTCCAAGATATTCGGATATTCAGAGGGTATGCTAAGCAGCTGCAGAAAGGGGCACCTTACCATTTCACTTTTGGGGTTACTGGGATACAGAACAGTAGGCAAAACCAGATGACAGAGGTAACCACTACATATTATGGGAGGTAAGTCGTTACAGCCAGTGGCTAAAGGTAAAGGGACCCCTGACCATTAGGTCCAGTCATGATCGACTCTGGGGTTGCGCCGCTCATCTCGCGTTATTGGCCAAGGGAGCTGGCATACAGCTTCCAGATCATGTGGCCAGCATGACAAAGCCGCTTCTGGTGAACCAGAGCAGCACACGGAAACGCCGTTTACCTTCCCGCCGGAGCGGTCCCTATTTATCTACTTGTACTTTGATGCGCTTTCGAACTGCTAGGTTGGCAGGAGCTGGGACCGAGCAACGGGAGCTCACCCCGTCGCAGGGATTCAATTAAATACAGAAATGCAGCATTGTCATCCAGCAACGGGGAAAAAACCAAGGCAAAATCATAGCTGTAATTTTTGTTTTGATATCTGCTTGAAGTTATCAACTAATTAACACTATCTGAATCAAGTTTCCCCCCCCTCACAGTGATTTGATGTAACGCAGTTGTCAGGACTGCAAAGAATGTTTTTGTACTTGAAGACAAATCTCTTTTGGAGAAAACATTAGAAACTGATTGGTTAGTTGAAACTGTTCTTTTATATATAAAAAAACAAAAAAAACCACAACACCCTCATCTTGATGCTGCAACAGCCCTTCAGAACACGCCTTTTGCCTTCTGAAACTGGGAATAGACAAGTACCTCAAACATGGTCCCAGTTCTGTTTTGCCACAGTTACTAATACTTCAAGCAGCATTCTTCTGAGACAAGAAAGATGTACAGTACACAGCATGCATGCTCAAGATTGTATATGAAGTGGACTCAATAGTGGCATTCTGGAGGACTTCAGCCAGCTGGGAAGAAAAAATACAATCTACAGATTAAATATTCCTAAAATGCACCTAGGACAGATCATTCAGGATTATGGCACTTTGGATTTTAGACGAGAGGTTTAACATGGGGGAGCAGTTAAATATGCAAGCACAAAAACGAGAAAATTTCTGTATGTAGAGAGCTAGCACCTTGAGAAGTAATTGAAGTTAAAATGTTTCATGGCATGCTGATTTTCATATTGCAGAGGGTCCCCCCCCCAAAAAAACCCCCAATGTATTCAAACATGCAATGTACAGCTGAAAAGTTATATAGTCCAGGAAGAATTATCCTTTGTTTTTAAAAAGAATTATTTCTAATTTGTCACCAAAAGCCTCAATAAATAAACAACAAGGGGGTTACCAGCACTTTAAAGAAAATCTCATGATTTTATACCAGAAAACTCACGTCAATTACTCTTACGGTGGCTTAGACACAGAGCTCCAATCCTCCTGGCTTACTTTCTGCAGTGGCAAACAAAATTATATACTGGGGTGGGAAGCAGTAATAAAAAGATGCTTCCATTATTATGTCACTGAGGCATCCCATTGCCCAAACTCTTGGCTTTATTAGTTGCAAAGATGGACTTGCACGATTCTTCGACAGCTAGACCCTGGTAGGAAACAGTTGCCTGGCGATGCTGAACAGGACATTATCTGCTGCTGCAAACATGGTAAGTGAGTTTGCCAACAGGGCACTCACTCGAATTGGTAAGGAGCTAAAACTAAGGCCTGATTCAGATTGGGGCGGGGGGGGGGGCACGGTGGAGGGAGAGGTGAGCCACACAAATTGTGTCCAGAGAGAAGTGCCAGTTTTAAATTAAAATCCTTTATTTTTCCCAAATACAATTCACAACTTATACATACTGGGGGAGATGCTCAGTCTGTGCAAAATAGGGGTGGCCTTCCTTTAAACTTACTAAGCTGTCCAGAATGGGTTGTCCTTCTCCAAAGGGTGACGGGAAGTCAGGTACTCTCAAATGTACAGTTAACTCAAACCATTGTTGTTGTTTAAGACAGGTTGAATCCTTAACAAACAACATAGTAAGGCAAAGTTGAATTCTGAAGATTTTCTTCTGATATAAGGAAATGATTTATTTTTCCATTGAGTCATCTAGGGTCATTTTAATGTTTTGCTTATATATATTGGATATAATATATATACCAACGCTGTCATTGCTGAACTGCCAAAAAGAAATGATTTGCTTTACATATTGCACTGACAGACAGAAGTACACACTGTGCAGCTGCTGAAAAAGGATATTTGTTTTAACAAGCCGATGTAGCCCATTTTGAAAAGGGGGTTGGGGTTTATATTAAACCATTGAACACATCTCTGCCAAGTTAATCCGAAGAAAATTAAAACTGCAAGAGTTTTGGCTTTTGTAAAAATAAAATAATAAAAAGGAGAGAAAGCGAATGCAGCTTAAAGATGGGTATGGTGCAACTTGAAATTTATTTCCAAGACCAAGAACTGAAAACTGAAACATTTTTAAGAACACGGAAGCAAAACAATGTGAATCCAAATCAAAATTACGTTGTTCCAACTGCTTTAAAATAATGCCTCTTTACCTATTCTAGTGATAATTTTGATTAAATTAAACAAAAATTGATCCAAACTACATTAATTTACTGCTTTGTGGTTTTGTTTTTTATATATATAAAAAAAGATCCCTCGCTCTCTTTAAAGGAAAAAGTGCATCAGACTCCCTTTTAGCAGCCACTCAAAAAAATAGCTTACACTTCTTGCTGTAAGAGACGGGCTTTTTAAGCCCTCACCTGGGAAAAGTTTCCAAATCATAAATGAAATAATTTATTATCAAATCCAGAATTTAAATAAAAGCTGTTCTTGCAAAGACAAAAAAAAGGGGGGGGGCAATCAAGAAAAGAAAAGCATGCACTCAAAAGTTAGCGGTGGAGACAAATATACTATCTATACAGGCACTGGCAGACGCAATTTTATTGTCACCGTTACTCGATGTAACACACATCCCACCCTACAATACATTTTTTTCATCCACTAATCACTGAGGTACCAATATTTAAGAATGAAAAGTTCAATATTGAAAAATAAAACCTAAAGTTGAAGCAGTTTTTATTTTCCCCAAAGGGAGAAAAAAAACCTATGGTGAGTTTTGTATGAAATGTTAGTATACTTATAGTATTTTTTTAATTTTATTTTTACAATCTACATTGGCTTATCTCTTTCTCTCTCTGGAACCGGGAAAAAAAAAGTTGTGTTCCACATTACACAGGTTCTTGGATAAAATGTTCACCATCTTATATATCAGGAGTCAGTAGACTTGCAAATGAAAAGGGGTCTTGGCTACCTACTGGCACATCTTCCTGGTTACCAAGAGGATCTGAAGTCTGAAACAACCTGTTGCAAATTCAGAACAAGACGTGCCATGCCACACAGTGCAACGATTTAGGTGCGACGTTCGATGAGACACTCACAGAGAAGAGCTGCATGGAAGTTATTTATGTCCACCTGCAAAGCAATTTCACACAAATTGCATTGCATGCAAAGGGCGCCGCTGCCCGGCTGGTTGGGAAGAGGAGTCCTGGGCGCAATGATGGCCTCCTATCAACGCAGCCACAGTTTAAGACGCAGTGCATCAACTCCATTTAAATAGTATCTGAACAGCCTCTTGTCTCGAACAAAGCCAAGGTTTTCATAAAGTTTCAACGCAGACTTGTTTGTGATCTCAGTCTCCAAGACAACCTACAAAAGAAGATGACATTTTCAAGCGATACTGCATTTTTCTGAAACTCTGAGGTTCATTGGATTGATATACCCTGTTTCCCCTATTTTAAGACGTAGTCATAAAAAATAAGCCATAGCAGGATTTTTAAGCATTCAAGGAATATAAGCCATACCCCGAAAATAAGACATAGTGATAGGCGCAGCAGCAATGCTGGCCGCGGCAGGAAGAGGAGGGAAAAAATAAGACATCCCCTGAAAATAAGCCATAGTGTTGTTGTTGTTGTTTTTTAGTAAAAATAAATATAAGACGGTGTCTTATTTTCGGAGAAACATGATTATATGTGTATGTGTGTGTATCTCAGATTCTTGTATTTCAGCTTCAAATTATCTGTAGTCCCATGTCACAAGAATATCACTATAGAAACCCCCAGAACTGGGCAAGGAATCAATTCGCTGATTCAAATGTGCATGTTTAAATCACCTGTCAAGCATGCGGGGATTTTTTTTGGGGGGGGGGGGAGTAATGCATTTACAAAGGAGGACCAAGGTTTGCAACTACAGTACTGCGCTTTTAAGGGTGGGTGTCTCCCTCTGGGTCACATGTAGTTCCTCCAGCAAAGGCCCAACATTATTTTAATCAAAGTGTGCCACAAAATTCCCAAAGCTTTGCTCATAAACAAAAGGATGGGGGGGGGGAATTGCTTTCAGATTATGTGTGCGAGAGAGATTTCATATGCTTTTACATGGTAAATTTCACTGCCAGGTTTATCAGCTATGCACAAGCAATGCCCTTCATTGGTTCTTCTTGCTAGCTGGCACCTCTTCTTCCCAATGTCTCAACAAATGAAACTGATTTGTAAATATGTTACTAGAGATGTTGCATATATCTTTGTAAATCAAGAAAATATTTAATAAAAATAAATAAAATAAAATAATAAAGCCTGGTGGCTGCTAAGGGGGATGTTTGGGTGGGAAACCACTTCTGGGCCCAGACTATTGTGAAGAGAACACATTAGCCCCAGAGAATACTGAAGCTGCTGATACCCAAGATGAGTTTTCATGTAATAAAGCCTTATTAGTCATGTGGTGTTTTTTTTAAAAGAGCAAAAACTGTCACAGTTTTGCATGGTCTACAGCACCTTAAACTGTTAGTACACAAGCCAGAAATGCCACTTTAAGGTGCCCTTACTCCAGACGACTGTTAATTTTTCCAACTGTTTTTGGATGTTTGTAAAAACAGTCTTTATAGACACCACCGCCCTGTCTAAAACAGTCAAACAGATACTAACTCATTTCCTGGAGTCACAGAAAGCTCTCAGAATAATGTATCTTTCTGAATGTGTTATATACTCTGTTCTAACAGAAGAGTTGCTTACATAGCAAATGGCATTTGAAATAATGGCCTTCTAGCGAAGGGAGGAATAAAGAAAAGACTCACCTCATCGCAATCCCCTTCTACCATGGCATAAATAGCTTTCTTAACCAAGTTTGTACCTGGAATAGAGATTAAAAGCAACAAATTTAAACCACTGGCACAAATTATTTCAGCATCAATTAGCTCCAAGAGTTCAGGCTATGACATAAAAGCAAATGTACATAATTAATGATTACTATGCCTATTCTGTACAACCTAGATAAAATACCTTCTCTAATTCAAAATAAAAAGGCCTCTTAGCCCTCTGCATCAAATTGGGCTGGGCATTTCCTGTCTCCCAATTCAAACTGAAGCACTGGCCTTATTGAGGTCTTTTTAATTTTATTTTTACTGAAGCAGAAGCACAAAGCAGCTTCCAGGAAAACAACCACCAAACAATAAAACCGATTTAAAATAATGAAGGTGTTACAACAGCCAGGGACATCTAGCCTGCAATAGTATAATGAACTGTATGGCCAAAAAGATTATGGGGTACAGGATAAGGGGCTAAAAGTGTGAGGCATTATGGGCTGTGCAACTAAGGCCTTGGCATTAAAAAACAACCACCTTCAATTGGCTACATTTTCAGAGTTTTGCATCTCACAAAATGTCATGCTTTGGACACTCCCCTCCCCCAAGTTTTGTATTTGGTCCCTTAGTGTAGTTCAGATTTCCGTCTAGATGTATTTTAACTGAGGAAGTCTACCATCTGAAGATGTTTTACAAGGCAAGGCAACCACCTCGAAGAGCATGCACTGCACATAAAAGAGGCTTGCCAATCTTCAATAGGATGCAACTAGAATGAATGCTGGGGGAAATAAATGAGTTTCTGTGTCAGTGAATAAGCAGGGAACCAAGCTGTGTCCAGTAAGTTGCTGCTGTGGACAGAGAAAACCAAAGCACCCTGGTGTGCCTGCACAAGGGACTCTTTGGATCCCTGCCGGTCAACAGTATGCTGTACCAGCGATCTGAAGCAATGGCCCATGAATTCACTTACTCCCAACTGCAATGGCAAGATTTCCTCTCCCTGTTCCCTGCAAAGCAAGTCTTCAGAGCTCAGAGGGCCAAGGCAGAGCACCAACGTGGGAGCTAGTCTCATCTCCTTGTGGAATCCTGGTCTGAACAAGGAGGTTGGGATTAAATTGTTGTTGTTTAGTCGTTTAGTCGTGTCCGACTCTTCGTGACCCCATGGACCATGGGGGATTAAATTGGAAGCCGCCAATTTCTGTTGTTGTTGTTGTTTAGTCGTGTCCGACTCTTCGTGACCCCATGGACCATAGCACGCCAGGCACTCCTGTCTTCCACTGCCTCCCGCAGTTTGGTCAGACTCATGTTGGTGGCTTCAAGAACACTGTCCAACCATCTCATCCTCTGTCGTCCCCTTCTCCTTGTGCCCTCCATCTTTCCCAACATCAGGGTCTTTTGCAAGGATTCTTCTCATGAGGTGGCCAAGGTATTGGAGCCTCAGCTTCACAATCTGTCCTTCCAGTGAGCACTCAGGGCTGATTTCCTTCAGAATGGATAGGTTTGATCTTCTTGCAGTCCATGGGACTCTCAAGAGTCTCCTCCAGCACCTCCAGCCAATTTCTGTAACCAAGCCTAAAGCCGAAGTGTATTTGGGGAGGAACGCCTAACAAATTCCTTCTAAAATGGGAGTGGGAGAGTAGTTTCTGCTTCATATCCAATTTCATTCATGGTGCCTACGTTTGCATTAGGGGGGGGAGGGTTCTCCCCTGGCTTTTGGTTCATTTAAGGCATACATAAAATGGCTGGCAACTGGTAGTTGTCAAGCTACATCTGGCCACCTGAGGGATGCCATCTGTTCACAGCATATGTAGGTAGATAGATTAGGGGTTTTATACTGTAGCAGCCACGAGGCCCCGTAGTGCCCAACACTGGCAATTTCCTTCAAAATGCAGCCATGACACACTTCAATGAATTCATGATGGCTCAATTTAACAAACACAGCAAACTTGCTGAGAAGATGAAGTTATCACCTGGTGGTGGGCAAGCTGGTGAACTCCCAGAGGCCCGGTTTCAGCTTTTTATTTCATTTTTGTTTGCTGTTCCCTCAACACAGACACACATATATACAGGAAGGGCATTAGGAACTGGAGGGCTTTTGCTGATTTGCATGATTAAGTGCATGTGCTTAAGACATGATTTTCATAACATGGCTTGCATATTATTTTTATGAACATGGGATGCACCATACAGCTGTAAGTATTCCACAACACGATGATGAAGCTACTCTAAATGAAAAAAGATCAACTCTCTTTTCCTCCATGATGGAACTCTAAACAGGGTATCTGAGAACTCAGACTGAGACCCAGACTGGTGCATCTTATGTTTTCAGGTCATGCCCAGTTTCTCCATCTTTTGTGTTACATTATGATTATTTAAAAACTAACTATAGTCATATGGAACTGTTAATGAACAAGCAAAAGCGGATTATCATCAAGAGTCTATTATGGACTTCAAAGACTGTAGAGATGGGCTGGAGAACTGCAAGTTTTCTCACCTAAAAACAATAACATTCAAAAATAACTTGTAACACAAGAAGGGTGTAATCAAGATTTCATCCCAAAGCACCAACTTATCAGCAACTTTTATATTTTTATTTATTTAAAAAGGACACAAATGCCATTCTTACCTATGCCTTTTCTTCTGTATTTGGAATCCACTGCTAACATGGCTATATAACCTCTGCGGAACATCTTTTTGTGCATATCCAACTTGCAGACGATGGCACCTACACACTCGTCTCCTACCATTGCCTTGAAAAAAACAACAACCCAAGGACATTTTTGTAGATTAAGAGGGCAATATGCAGTGCCAGAAAACCCACCATTCTATATAGTGGTACCTCTACTTAGATAGGATAGATAGGATTTTTAGATAGGATTTTTTCTACTTACAAATTTTCAAATAGGGTTGCCTCGACTTACGAATTTTTTCTCCCAATGCATTCCTATGGGATTCGACTTACAAATTTTTTTTTACATACGAATGTGCATTCGTAACACATTAAATTCGTAAGTAGAGGTACCACTGTAGGTACATTTACAGCAAGATTGCTTTCTGGAAGTTATTTGCTTTACAAATACAGTGGAACCTCAGGTTGCAGCCGTAATCCGTGATGGAGGCACGTCTGCAACCCGCAGCGCTGCATCTGTGCATGCTCGTGATGCAATTTGGTGCTTCTGCACGTGCACAAGTGGCGAAACCCGGAAGTAACCCTTTTCGGTACTTCCGGGTTTCCCACGGCCCGTAACCTGAAAACGCATAACCTGAAGTGTCTGTAACCCGAGGTACCACTGTAAAGGAAGATGAAATCTCCCAGTAACTAAAGCGTACACTACACATTTTGTAGTATGGCAAATTTCGAGTACGATTTCTAAATTGTTACATTGACTGGCTTGGATTCTAAGTAGCACAAATTTAAGAAAGCTCACTTTCCTGTTCCCTTGAAGCCCCACCACCCTCAGAAGTCTCTCTCTGAGGGGTGGAGGACCCTCTCCACTGTGTGGGACAGGGCAAGGGGAGCTGCTGGAGGAGTTGCCCCCAACTGGGCAGAGGGACTGTCTGCGAGCTTCATCTGCAGAAGGCATCTCTGCTCAACAGCCCCCTCCCATGCCTTTTAGGAACACCCTCCTGCTTGGCCTCTCCTCAGGGGCTTTTGGGTGGATGCAGAAGGCAGAGGAAAGTCCCCTTGTGAAAGCTTATTTCTGCTTGTCATTTAGGATCTACTGATTTCAGCCTAGTTCCTATTCTACACAGACCTCCTATAAGATTATGCAAAGGAAAGCCTCGTGTAATTCAAAGAATGCATCGATACCAATACAGTGGTACCTCTAGTTGAGAACACCTCTGGATACGTATCCTTCGGGTTACGCACACGACAAACCCGTAAGTAACGGAAAGGTTTCCACTGTGCGCGCATGCGCAGAAGCGGCACCTCTGGATGTGAATGTTTTGGGGTAAGAATGGACCCCCGGAATGAATTAAATTCGTATCCAGGGGTACCACTGTACTGCACTTTCAGGATGCACTTTTCACCAGTGCTTTTTTTCAGGGGGTACTCAAGGATACAAAGTACCGGCACCTCTTTTGTTGTTGTTAAAAGTGTGGCACTTACTGTAACAACTTCATGGTGAGTACCACTTTTTTTCCTAGGGAAAAAAGCACTGCCTTTTACTCGCCTGAGGAAAATAATTTTGAAATTGCGAGAAGGAAATACACAATCTAAGCATTATTTAAGTTGGCAAGCTGTTCCAATGATATACAGCCACTGTCCTCTAACCATGAACTAAGCTGGAAGTCACAAACAAAGCTGCAGTCAGAGAGAACTCCAGAAGCTATTCTGGAATAACTGGTTTGAGGACTGCAAAGAAGGGAAAGAAAAATCTACACTCCCCAAACACCACTTTTTACCTCTTTCACACAAATATACACAAAGTTTTTAGATATATAGGTAGATCACTTGCCATAACTATTTTTTGTTTCAGAATTCTTATTCTTTCATCAAGATACTAGTTACTGATAACTTAAGCACTCGCGGAAGTTAACTGTACATTTCCTAATCCACTTATGACACATCTGCACGCATAAATAAAATCTTGAGTGAGGAAAGAAGCTGCAAAATCAATTCATTTGAAAAGATTCATAAACCTATGTGATAGAAAATACTGAATGTGTAAAATTTATCACAAAGGATTAACTTAAGGGGAGATTCCATGCTAAATCTGCACCTCTCTCCTCTCAGATCTAAGTCTCTACCCACAAAACCTGTGCAACAGGACAATGCAGAGACCAACCCAAGCACTCTGGCTCTTGCACAAATTATTCAGAAGGAAAAGCTACTGGATTTAAAATTCAATCCATCACATCAAAATGTTTTCTTAATAAAATCTGGCATAGAAGGGCCCCAAAAGTTTTTTAAGATATAAAATAATTAAGAAACAACAGTGAGTTGCAGAGGAGCTCAACTACCTTCTCAAGTTCTAAAACACAGGGGAGGGGGAAATCCCCAACCTATGCTAAATTCTTGCCTTAGGCTGAAACCTTGTACACATTTTATATGTTCCAGCCAGATCCCGAGAAGTGTCACCGTAATGCTGAATATGCTAAGAGAACACCAATTTTTGTGCAAAGAAGCTCGAATGTATTACATGACTGTTCATGCTTTATCTTCTTCTTTTGTTAGAGATACCAAGGGTAATAATGCACAACCACTTGGAATCAGGCCGCATTATAGGCTAGCAGCACAAACCAATTACAGTTAAGCACCCTGAATTCTGATCAAGTTCAACAGGAGAGATTTAAGCAGGTACGGTACTTAACTCTCCCATTGTGATCAATGGGTGAACAGTTTTTCTTCCTAACAAGCCTCTTGGAACAAGTGTGTATTCATGAAGTGAGTTCAAGGGCACACACACACAGTACACAATAGGCTTACTCGCCTCTTGCTAGGGAACAGCGTTTGCATAGCAGGATGAACAGAGCCAGCTGCTTGAACTTAGAAATGCTTACACTGGCATACAACATAAGCATTTTGTGCCCTCATGCTGGCACAGCTGTTCTCTTACATTCTGTCCTTAGAGGTTACATGGAGTCTTAGAATTGGTAGGTAGGCAGGCAAGAGTAGATTTCATTGTGCAGCAGCAGCAGAAGCACGGAGGCTATGTTATGACATACAGAAGATGACATTTCAAGCAGCTTTCTCTTAAGATTTCACTCAAGTCATGAATAGAAGCAGGTCCCACTTAGTTCCTAATGTCTTAAAAGGGCACCCAGCCAATTACTGTTACAAGCATGAAGAAAGTATGCAAGTTAGAATCCACTTTGAAGTGAAGCTAGGGTCACGCACATGAAGATAACAGGACCTGCAGAAAACTTTGGTAGTCTTTTAAGCAGTGGGAACAAAAAGAGCCTTGCCTTAAACTTCAGCCGCAAGTCACTTCTCATTGACATACTGATGGCCTTGCAATAGTGAAGACAAAAAATTCTAGAGATAAGCAGCTGTAAGCTAACGTCTTTCATCTTTGAAGCCAATGAGCAATACCTGAATTGCTGTTGTCACTTTATTATCCAGAAACAATAACTTTCTGTCTCTAGTTCCAGCAACACAGCTAAATGAACAGCATTTCACTTGGAGCTCAGAATTTAACCAAAGCTGCTTAGAATTTACATCTCCAGCTTTTATTCACGGGCCTCATTCAGTCACCACACTAGTTCAATCTACAAACCATAGTTTAAAGATCAGGGACATGTGACAAGTTTCCATTCTCTTTCTGCCTCTCCTCTTCTCTCATGTGTGCATATACTCCCTTTCTTCCATGGTTTGATTTGAGGTAGCGCTAGTTAGCATTTATCAATGTTTGCATCTGAATCAAGCAAATCTTGGAAAGAAGAGAGAATCTTTGAGAGGACAGGGCTACAGCTCAGTGATAGAGGATAGATCAGGCATCCTCAAACTTCGGCCCTCCAGATGTTTTGGCCTACAATTCCCATGATCCCTAGCTAAGAGGACCAGTTGTCAGGGATTATGGGAATTGTAGTCCAAAACATCTGGAGGGCTGAAGCTTGGGGATGCCTGGGATAGGTGGTCACAGCTTCAATCCATGACATCTCTAGGTAGGGTGGGAGAAACCCCAGTCTGAAACCCTAGAGCAACTACTGGTCAGTGTAGACAATACTGAATTAGACGGACCAACAGCCCAATTCAGTATACGGCAGTTTCCTGTGTATGTTTCTATGACAGATAGAAAGGAGCAAGCATTACTGAACGCTAAGTTTAGACTAGGCCACTGGATAATAATCTATAAAACACAAACTGCAACCAAACCAGAAGTTTACCATAAAGTAGCACCATTTAGAAACTTGGCCTAGTAAAAATTTGGCCCTTATGAGGGCACCTTTAAATTTCTCGTTTTATGTTCCGTTAGATCATTCATGTTCAACATTCACAAGGGTCCAAGCTCACCAGACTTCTAAACACACAAGCAAGGAGAGACTATGGCATATCACCAGCATTAAAACTTTAAGCAAGGAAAGTCCCATTACTATAGGAAGCTTAGCGCTTCACTTCAACACTACTGTTTTAAAAATAATAAAAATCAAACCTGACTTCAGGAATGTTGAAAGTATCAAGCACGGACTACAGACAGATTAATTTTGTTAGAGGCTAATCAATCCGGGAGGACTAAGCATCTTGCAGCATTATTAGTTTTAATGTGTTCAGAGAAGAGAAGCCATAAAGCTTCAGGAAGAACATTTTGTATTTGATAATTAGAACTTCCACAGATCTATTAGCACTGATAAACCACTGAAACTCACAAATGCAATGTTTGCTTGCTAGAAGGCCTTCCAAAATTCAGTTTTGTTGGGTGCTCTTGTTCAGCTTTCTGGATCATCAACCCTGCAAATGAGTGTTTAGAAACCAGCCTCACAAGTGCCAGAAGCTGTGTAGAACAAAGGTATTGGCTGACTCAAGTTGAAATGCTTAATCACTTTTCTTAAAAGCAGATGCTTGTGAACACCCTCAGTCCTTTTACCAAATGCAGCATGTAGGCAGCACTATACTAAAACAACATGGTGTTCAGTTTTGTTACTGAGGCCCAGCCAATGGCTTCTGAAGTCACATAACCAATCTGCTGAAGCGATACACAATGGCTGTGTGATTCACAGACCTAACAAGAAGTGTGATGAGCATTTGGACTGATGCTGCCAGTATGAAGAGCCATCGCTTGTTTTTCCCCGCAAACCATTTTTGTTCTCTACCTAGCCAATTTATGCTTGCCCATGAGTGTTCTCTTCTCCACGTCACAAACCCTTAAAAGCTGTCTTACTAGCAGTTCATAAACATTTAAAAACCAACTGATATAAAACCCATAGGTGACATTTCCTTGAAAAATCTGGGAAACATCTTACAGTATTACACTCTCACGAAATAAATTCCAAGGATTATAATATTAAAAGGCTCAACAAGACACCTGCACAATGGTTAAAAACCAGAAACAGTTCACAAAGTCCATTTTATCTCCACTCATAACTGCCCTTAGAGACATATTAAGTAATTTGCCTTTCCCTTGAATGTAGTTTACCTCTACTCTTCTACTCTCCTCATCATCCGGTAACAGCACAGCTTTGACCCTGAAATTATTTATTACTTCTGCATGTGCATCCATAAAAATAAACATAAGAGGAGCTGACAAGTCTGAGCTCTCACCATATAAACCTGCAGTCCAGTCTGACTGTTATTTCGCTATATGGCGGAACACTAATATTTCCCTTTAGCATTGACAAGTTCTTTAACATATTTAATGCAGTAGGAGTGCTTGATTAGGTTTACAGATTCCCCTGTTCTCTCTAACACATCACAAGTAACTGTTACCCTTCAATGGAAAATTCCCCAAAGCTTCCACACACAGTCCCTCATCTATATGGGTGTACCAGCTGCTGTTTTTGTAACTAAAATGTATACTTCAGACATGCATTTTTATGAGACTTTGGATGATACAAAAAAAGTAAACTTTCTATTTAAAATTGGCACGCCACAGAAAAAAGGAGAAACCATCAAGTTTCTAGCTCTGTGATCACCTCTTTCAGCATTCTGAAATCTCTGCAGGCCTCAGTACTCTACCATCACAGAATAATATCTAAAAGGTGAGGCAGTTAAATGAATATTAAAATAGCATCATTTGGTAGAGACTAAGAAGGAACACAATTTTCAAGGTATGACAGATGACAGCTGTGTTCCAATTTCATTAGGGAGAATAAGAACTGAATACAATGCAAAAGAGATTTTCAGTACAGCACAGTTCCACAGTGGAAATGTATTACTACCGGTATGTAATGACACAGAGTATCTATTTTAGAGACTTTTGAATTGCTTTTCAGAAGTAATGTGGGCTTAAATCAATGCTAGTCTGTAGGAATATGGGACTATACAGACTAAAATGTTTCTAAAAACTTCTCTACAGATATGAAGGCTGCCAGCTTTCATTTGATACCATTAATATGGCTATTTCTCATTTTTACTGGGCTGAAATTGAGAGAGGGAATGCTAAAAAAAAAATCCAATGAGAAAGTAATGTCAATGACAACTAATGCACACAGAAAGTTGAGGGTCTCATTTGTACATGCACAACCCAAATTTGAAGTTACACTGAAATCTTCATAAACCAAAGGCTTACACATTCCTATGCCAAATCAGCTGAGCCAAGTTGGTTCTGTGTATCATTCATTTCAACCACAAAGTGACCAAATGTGGACTAGCCCGAGACCACCGCCACACCACCCACTGCTCCCCCTCCCTGCACCGACCACCCCTCAACACAAACTTCTTCACCATGCCTCCTTCCTTGCCCCCTCCCCCAACTTACCAAAAAGCAAAGCTGAGGCCAGTTGTGGATAAAATACCTATATGTGTAAATGGAGTAGGGTTCAGACAGATCTTTGGTGATCAGTCTCATGATATCGGGCATCTGCAGCTCAGACTCATAGCGGACGTATTGTATTGTCAGGTCCCCTTCCTCCTCCTCCTCCTCCACCTGCTGCTGGGGGCCCCAGGAAGAGTCCGTGGTGGGGGGCCCCGGGGAGCATTTCTGCAAGCTGCAGTTGGAGGCCAAGGACCTGGACAGGAGCAGCAGGGACTCCTCCTCCTCCCTCTCCTGCCGGCCTCCTCCTCCTCCTTCCTCTTCCTCCACCCCTCCCGCTCCAGCCAGCCCATTCGTGTCCCCTTCAGAGGGGGCAGAAGCAGCGTCGTGGCGGCGCTTCTGTTGCTCCTGGGGCTGCGCAGTCCTTGCCTGGGAGCGGGGGACCCGGTGGTGGGGGTTGGGGTGAGGGTGGTGGTTGCTGAGCGAGGCGGGAGGCTGCTGCTGGGGGGGCAGCTCCGGACCCTCTTCCTGCTGCTGCCCGTGTCCCATTGTCTTGCCAGCGGAGCCGGGGCTGGTGCTGCTCCTACCGCCGCCGCCGCTTCTCTTGCTCCCCGGCGGGCGCTGCTTCTCGCCGCCGCCGCCGCCGCTCAGGACCTTGCCCTTGAGGGGGCCGCGCAAGTGCCGCAGGTCCGGCGCGGAGATGAGCCCGTTGAGCTGGTGGTTGCGCCGGTGCGGCGGGTAAGGCCGGCGGCGATCTCGGGCGCCTTCATCCCCGGCCTCCTCCTCCTCTTCCTCGCGAGGCCTTCTTCCTCTTCCTCCCTCCTCCTCCTCTTCCTCCTCCTCTTCCTCGGCGTCTCCCGGAAAGGGCAGGAGGAGCGAGACGGCGTCTCCCGGGGGCGAAGCGAGGAGGCTGCTAGGCCCGGGCGGAACCTCGGCCATGTCCTGAGGCGGGAAGAGACCGGCAAGGGGTGGGGGGAAAGAAAGGGGGAGAAGCGTGAGAAAGAGAGGCGACCCCCGCCCAAGATTGTCCCCTCGTCCACACGCGCCCCCGGCCGCCCCTTCTCCGCCTCACCCCAAAATCTGCTCCTCAGCAGCAGCAGCAGCCGCGGCGCCTCCCGCTCCCCTCCTCCGCTCCTCCTCATCCAGCGGCCGTAAAGCGAGGGCAGGTTTCCCGTCAGGCCAGGCCGCCGCCGCCGCCGCCGCCGCTCTCGCGCGAGGGCGGGCGAGCAAAAACCGCGACACTTCGCGCCGGCGCCTCGCTTTACGGCCGGCCCCCTCAGGAAAGGGCTGCGAGGGAAAAGGAAGGAGAAACGGCGTAAGGGGCAGGGCCTCTCCGAGAGGGCGGGGCGTCGCTGCTGCGCGCGCCGGCGCGGCCCCTCCCACCGCCTTGCCCTGCGGGGCGGCGCTCGGCGCTGGGTTGGCGCGCGCGCGCGCTTTGTGCTAACGGTCCCCGTCCTCCTTTTCTTATCTCTATGGTCCTACAAGTCGCGGAGACTCTATGGTCAGCGAAAGAAAGAGAGGCCGATATATCTATATATCTATATATCTATTTCTCTTTTTAAAAGCTGTCCCTTCACGGATAGGTCCTCGCGACGGTGGGAGAGCTGCGCAGGCGCAGATCGTGCTTTGGCTGAGGGCAAGGCGGGAACGAGCTTGAGGGCGGGGGCGGGGCTAGCTGGGGACCCGACAAGGAAGAAGCGATCCTGAACACGTTTCTCACGACAGGGGGGGGGGAGATACACGTGTACAGATGCATGTGAGTATGGGCATACACGTCTGCGGTTTTCGTGAACTATATTTCTCGGGTGACGACTTTGACTAGAGCTCTTCATTACATCCCCTCAAATTAAGATCATCATCATTGTCATCTGTTAATTAAATCACCCTTTATCTCCATGGAAGCCAAGCTGATATATAGTAAGAACAACTATAATTGTTAACTACATTTGTATACTGCCCTCCATCACAACGTAAAAATGCAAAATGAGAACACAAAATACATAAAATTTAAAAATTACTTGCAGTAGCACCTTAGAGAGCAACTAAGTTTGTCATAGGTATGAGCATTCGTGTGCATGCACACTTCTTCAGACACACTGAAACAGAAGTCACCAGACCCTTATATATAGTGAGAGGGTGGGGAGGGGTATTATTCAGAAGGGTGGTGGGAATGGGTGATTGGCTGATAGGAGCGGTAAACATGTATAATGAGATAAGAATCCAATGTCCTTATTCAGACCAGGTCTCTAAAACCATGGAGACACCTGATGTGAATAAGGACATTGGATTCTTATCTCATTATACATGATAAAGCTTTCTTATGCCATCTCACCCCTTGCTTTTTCCTGCAAGACCAATTGCAGTCATATCAGCCAATCACCCATTCCCATCACCCTACTGAGTAATGCTTTGATGGTGTTTCCTGCTCGGCAGGGGGTTGGACTGGATGGCCCTTGTGGTCTCTTCCAACTCTATGATTCTATGATTCTAATACCTGTACCCCTCCCCACTTTCTGACTATACATAAGGGTCTGGTGACTTCTGTTTCAGTGTATCTGAAGAAGTGTGCATGCACATGAAAGCTCATACTAATGACAAACTTAGTTGGTCTCTAAGGTGCTACTGGAAGGATTTTTTGTTTTGTTTTGACTACATCAGACCAACACGGCTACCTACCTGTAACAAAATACATAATAAGACAGAATCAAACCTATAACCCCCCCAAAAAACAACAACAACAACAACAACAACACAGGCCATAGAATGTTAATCAGCTCACAGCCTGGTTATGGAGATTGTTGTTGCTGTTGTTTTATTTATACTCTGCCCCCTTGGTTTCCCCCAGAGTGGTTTCCCCAGCCACTCTGAGCAGCTTACAGTGTACATATAAAAACATCACTTCTTAGTTTTTATATGTACATCACAGTGTACATATAAAAACTAGAAGTATATAAAAACATGTTTTTCCCCCTGGTCCATAAAGATAGAAAGATGGTGGCCCACCTCTGGCAACTCCCCTCAGCCCCTGATAGGGGCTGGTGGGAGTTGTAGTGCAGCACCAGGTTGCAGGTGCCTTTCCTCCATCCCCTTGGATCCCCAGACCCTCCCATTTTTTGAGGCCACCTGTTTGCTACTCAATGGGCGGTTGCCTCCATGAACCCCGCCGTCTTTCCTGCTGTGTGCAAAGTGGCCGGTGTGTCATGGAGATCAAGCAGGGCCCCACCTGTCCAGGTTTCATGAGAAAATGTCCCCTGAAAGGAACTTGGGTCATTTGCTTCAGGCCGCAGAGGCCGTGTTCTCTCAGCCTGAAGTCACAAAGCTCGCGGTGATGTCAGAACAGGCTGCAGGGTGGATGTCTGTGATTGATACTTCAACATCAACTTTGTTGGACTGGTCATGTTGGGCGGATGCCTGATGATCGTCTTCCAAAGCAACTATTCTGAACTTAAAAATGGAAAGCATTGTAATGCTGGTGGTCAACAAAAGAGGTTTAAAGACTGTCTCAAGGCAAATCTAAAAAAATGTAGTATAAACACCGATAACTGGGAAACACTGGCCTGCGAGCGCTCCAGCCTTTATCAAAGGTATCATGGGCTTTGAAGACACTCGATCTCAGGACACAAGGGAGAAATGGGCTAAGAGGAAGGCACACTTGGCAAATCCACACCGTGAGCAACTCCTGCCCGGTAACCAATGTCCCCACTGTGGAAGGACGTGTGGATCCAGAATTGGCCTCCACAGTCACTTACGGACCCATTGTTAAAACCGTGTTTATGGAAGACAATCTTAGTCGGCTACGAGTGATCGCCAAAGAAGAAAGAAGAAGACAGCCAAAGATCACATGGAAGATGGGGCAAGATTGTTTTCTTCTGCTTCAGAGAGTAGGACTCGAACCCATGGCTTCAAGTTACAAGAAACGAGATTCCGACTCAACACCAGGAAGAACTTTTGTACGTGTCTTCTATCCATTGGTTGAAGGGAGCCCCATTCCTGTTTTTCCAATTCTTCAGCACCTGTCTGCCATGTGTATGTTGTTGGTGCAAAAATGGAAGACAGATAACGAAAGAAGAGTGGCGTCTTGAACTGTTAGAATATGTGGAGTTAGCAGGCATGGCCACTAGAATAAGAAATGATGATACCAGGAGTAAAAAAAAAGGTTTTATTTAAATATGCAACGACAGCAGCTCAGTACTAGAAAGAAGCAGGTGTCCCAGCGAAAGAAGATTGGCAACTCAAATCAATGGAATATGCTGAAATGGTTAAATTGACGTTAAAACAGAAGTATAGACGACAACGAAATTAAAGAAGAATGGAATGACTTTATTGCATATACAGTCATACCTCGGGTTGAGTACGCTGCGGGTTGTGTATTTTCGGGTTGTGTACTCGGCACACCCGGAAGTGTTTACTCCCGGGTTCCGCTGCGCACACATGCGCAGAAGCGTTTTGTGCACTTTGCGCGTGTGCAGAACCACTCTATCGGCGCTTCGCACATGCGCTGAAGCGCTGCTTGGGCTGCGTACTTTTGGGGGGGGGAACGGCACCCTGAAACGGATTGAGTACGCAACCCGAGGTACCACTGAACAGTATACAAAAGCATTGTACACAGGTCAATACATTGGCAGGATTTTGAAGTACTTGTAATGTGATTATGAATACTGTAAGATAATAAGTAAAAACAATGACAGAGAATATGTGGTGTGAAGAAATACAATGTAACCAAGGAAGGGTTCTGGGGGAAGCCAATTTTTTAAATATTTGGACATGAATATATATTGTTATAGTATAAGTTTGTTATTTTTTGGAAAATTAATAAAATATTATTAAAAAGAAAGAAACCAAAATGATAAAAGATATCAGGGGGACTGGATATTATTTATTGATTATATGAAAAAAATTATAAGCCGACAATTAGCCAGCTGGATGGTAATATTTTCAGCAGCGTAAGTTAGAACTAGAGTTAATGGAAGCAGCAGAGAAAGATTGGGGAAACTAAGACGACGCGAAAGGAAGTGGAAGTCCATCAGTTACTGTATTGTTTTTTAAAAATGTAATAGAATATGTAACGTTATTTTCTTTTTCCTATTTCCTATTACTTTCGGGGTTTTTTTCTTGTGTTGAAATGTATCAGAAATGCAAATAATAATAAAAAAACCTGTCTTTTTGCAGTAGTAAGGGAGTTCATTCTTATTGTCCCCTTGTTACGTTCCATATATTGGGGGTATAATTCAAAAGGGTATTTTCCTCTGCAAATTTAAGATTTTTTCATACGGTTACATTAATTGTCTCTCTTACCCTATGCTAAAAATTTACCAATACATTGGTAAGAGCATATCTTTTAAAAAAGTATTGACCCTGTTCAGGGTGGATTTGATTAAATCAAATAGATTTAAATTGTGATTTAAATTGTGATTTAAATCACTAGTCAGTAAGACTTTATTTAAATCACTGGTCAGCAAGACTTGATTTAAATCATTTTTTACAGAAAGACTCATTCTTGCTGGCATAATCTTAATATTTACAACCAGACGAAGGTTTCATTTTTTTTTTCAGAGTAATTTTTACAGTTATATCAAAAATTACTGATTTGGTTATACTATTAGAAATACATTGACAGATAATTATGAAATTATTGTGAGGTTTAATAAGTTAACTGTTTATATTTGGACAACTTTTCTGCTGTAGTTCATTGGAAGGAGAAAAATAATCATTTCCTTAATAACCATTTAAACAATTTATTTAACTAAAACAATAACATTATAGCATATGTATCCATGTTTGTTAACTGATGTGGTTAAATGGTTTTTTTAAAAACAAACAAACCTTAGACTGAGTTTTAGCACGCATGAGAAACTTAAAACAAATCCTTATTTCCTGATGAATAGCATTTGGACTAGAATGTAACTTAAATAGAAAACTATCTTTAGAAATATTTTCCCTCCAAAAGCGTTTTATTTTAAAAATCCAATTTAAATAAAAAAAATCCGATTTTAATATTAAAAAATTCGAATTTTAATAAAAAATATGATTTTTTTTTAAAAAATTAGATCATCTATTTTTCCCACCCTGACACTGTTACATCTCCAGCAGCTAATGTTTTGTGCTTCTTGCACCGCTTGGATCTGAAATATGGAAGGCAGTTTGCATTAACAAACGTAATATCGCTAGAGGGCAATGTTGCATAGCTTTCTCTGCCAGCGCTGAAAAGCACCAGGATAAATTCCCTTTCGGTTGCTCTGGGCACCACTCCCCTCATTACTTTTTGATATGCATACCCCTAAAAAGTGTACAAGTTTGCAAAGATAGGGTCTCATGCGGGTAGGGATGGCCAAGAAATTCAGTTCAGTTTACATTGAGAGGTGAACTTACTCGATCCGCACTGGAAGCTTTTTATGTATAGATGCAAATTTGCACTAAAACACTGAAGAATTTCCATTAGTATTCTAATAGAATACGGAATTGTTGTAGAAACATGGAGACATGGAGAAACATGGAGAACTGAATTTTCAACTGGGAAATTGAGAAGTTGAGACAGATTCATCTGTCCTTACAACTAAAGGGAGAGCAATGGCTTTTTCCATACCCCACCCTCTGACCCTGGGAGCCTTTCCCATACCATGACTTTGGATACATATACAATCATAAGTTACGTGTCCTTGTTTCTCAGTGTGATCCTTTTACATGGATTTGTATGTTTTGTGATATTTTATGCAGTGTGACTTGCCGTTATTTCAGTTGATTATAGTTTAATAATTCTTTATTGCAACTGATAAGTGTAAACTGTTCAATTATTATTTGCTGATGTTTAATTTTACTGCTTACTATTTTATTCTAATGGATCATTGAATATTGCTTTATGCTGGGGTGTGATCTTCGCTGTCTATTTTGTTGCTTCTTCAGCTTCTAAACCCCCTTGTGTATAGCAATATAGAAAGGCGGAATACAAATTAAAAGTGGAATGAAATGAAATGAAATGCAGGGTTTATTGTCCCTTGCGAACACTGTTAGCTGAATCACAAATCACGCAGCGTTCAGAAGCATCTCTGCCTGGAAGTGGTCCAGCCAGGAAAGTACCTAAGAGTTTATGTTGCAGTTGGGGGTTAAATGGAAAGGGGGCAGATGGCAGCAGGGACCCCTGATGAAGAATCGTTGTCTTTTTTTGCTCAAGAAGGATCCT
The DNA here is from genome assembly GCF_965207765.1 of Zootoca vivipara. Lineage (NCBI taxonomy): Eukaryota > Metazoa > Chordata > Lepidosauria > Squamata > Lacertidae > Zootoca > Zootoca vivipara. The sequence goes on along the minus strand of NC_142582.1, from coordinate 128,984,092 downwards.
TCGCTGAAATTGCTACTGTTCTCCCATGTCGTGCAAGCACCCTCTGGTGGAGAAAAATAGCCAGTGCAACCATCACGCCTTGAAACGTGATTGCAACAAGGAAAACTCACTGTAAACCATAGGTAGGCAAACTAAGGCCCGGAGGCCGGATCTGGCCCAATCGCCTTCTCAATCCGGCCCGCGGATGGTCCGGGAATCAGCGTGTTTTTACATGAGTAGAATGTGTCCTTTTATTTAAAATGCGTCTCTGGGTTATTTGTGGGGCATAGGAATTCGTTCATTTCTCCCCCAACATTTTGTCCGGCCCCCCACAAGGTCTGAGGGACAGTGGACTGGCCCCCTGCTTAAAAAGTTTGCCGACCCCTGTAACCATCTTGACCCAGGGATGAACCTGACCTCTGAATTCTGCACCAGCTGAAGTTTCCAAACCGTCTTCAGAGGCAGCCCTACGTATAATAGATTGCAGTAATCTAAGGTAGTTACCGGTACAGGTAGGTAGCCGTGTTGGTCTGAGTCGAAGCAAAATAAAAAAATTCCTTCAGTAGCACCTTAAAGACCAACTAAGTTTATATTTTGGTATGAGCTTTCGTGTGCATGCACACTTCTTCAGATACACTAGAAACAGAAGTGTCAGACCCTATATATATACAGAGGGTGGTGGGGGTGGGTGGGAATGGGAGATGGGCTGATGGGAGTGGTAAACCTGTAGATGGGTGTTAATGGCTGCTGATGGCTGCAATTAGTCCTGGGCTGAGGTGCTAAAGAAAGCTTGATCATGCATAATGAGATAAGAATCCGATATCTCTATTCATCCCAGGTGCTTCCATGGTTTTAAGCTTGGTAATGATTTCCAATTCAGCAACTTCCCTTTCCAGTCTGTTCCTGAAATTTCTCTGTAATAAAACAGCTGCTTTGAGATCTTGTATAGAATGTCCTGGGAGATTGAAGTGTTCTCCTACTGGTTTTTCAGTCTTATGGTTCCTGATGTCAGATTTATGTCCATTTATCCTTTGGCGTAGGGTTTGGCCTGTTTGTCCAATATAGAGAGCTGAAGGGCACCGTTGGCATTTGATGGCATACACAATGTTAGAAGATGAGCAATTAAATAGTCCTGAGATGGTATGTTGGATGTTGTTGGGGCCAGTAATGATGTTGTCCGGGTGTATGTGGCAGCAAAGTTGGCATCTGGGTTTATTGCAGGCTCTGGTACCAGTGTCCATGTTAAGTCTGGTGGTTGTATTATTGTGGGTGAGGAGTTGTTTAAGATTGGGTGGCTGTCTGTAGGCAATGAAAGGTCTTCCTCCCAGAGCTTGAGAAAGGGAGCTGTCATTGTCCAGGAGAGGCTGTAGATCTCTGATGATGCGTTGTACTGTTTTAACTTGGGAGCTGTATGTGATGACTAGTGGTGTTCTGTTATTTTCTTTTTTGGGTCTGTCTTGCAGCAGGTTCTCTCTAGGTATCAGTCTGGCTTTCTTGATCTGTTGTTTAACTTCATCAGGTGGATATTTTAGTTCTAAAAAGGTTTGCTGTAGATCTCTTAGGTGAGATTCTCTGTCTGTAGAGTTGGAACAGATGCGGTTGTAACGTAGGGCCTGGCTGTATACGATGGATTGTTTGGTATGTTTGGGATGGTAGCTAGAAGCATGTAGATATGTTTGTCGGTCAGTTGGTTTTCTGTATAAGGTGGTGTCTATACGTCCATCCTGTATTTTTATAGTAGTGTCCAAAAAATGTATTTCTTGCATAGATTGGTTCATTGTTAGGTTGATGGTGGGGTGAAAGTCATTGAATGTCTGGTGGAAGGTTTCCAGGGTCTGTTGTCCATGTGTCCAGATAATAAAGATATTGTCAATGTATCGTAGGTACAAGAGAGGTTTGAGTGGGTAGGAGTCTAGGAAACGATGTTCTAAGTCTGCCATGAAGATGTTGGCATACTGTGGGGCCATGCGGGTGCCCATGGCTGTGCCGCTGATCTGGAGGAACAGGTCATCACCAAATTTGAAGTGGTTGTGGGTAAGGACAAAGTGGCAGAGTTTGGTAGCAAAGTCCACTGTGGTTTTATCTGAAATGGTGTTCCTTATGGCTTGTAAACCATCATTGTGTGGGATGTTGGTGTATAGAGATTCCACATCCATAGTGAGGGATGACCGCTGCAGAGCGGAACAGGGTCCTAGCGCCCCTATTCCGCTCGCTTCCCTCCCTGCTCTTGCGGCGCGGCTGGTGGAGGGAAAAGGGAGGCCGCCGCAAAGCTCCCTCACTTGCTGGGGCGCCCCTCAGCGCCCCCTGATCGCCCAGGCGCCGTGGTGCATTGCGCCACTAGAGTCAATGGGCGAGCCGGGCCTGCCACCTGAGCCTTGAGCGACAGCAAAGGATCCAGGAGGACCCCGAAGTGATGCACCTGCTCCTTGAGAGGGAATGTAACCCCCTCAAGAGCAGGCAACCTCCCACCCATCCAGTCAAAGGGGCGACCCACAAACAGTGCCTCTGTCTTAATCTGGATTGAGCTGCGGTTTGTAGCATGCAAAGACCAGAGAGCAAAATGAAAGCCAAAGACTGCAATCGGCTGGCGATCAGAGCAGATGTATTAGTCATGCATTGCATTTGGGTTTTTTTTTTGAGAATGTGGGAGAGTAAGACCAACCCTGCAAGATCAGGCCAGTGACTCATTTCGTCCTGAATCCTGTTCTCACAGTTGCCAAGCCAATACCTCTGGGAAACCAGCAAGCAGGAGTTGAGGAGGGCTGGGCGATATATCTGTATATTGCCCAAAACCAGTTTGAAGTCCGTATCGTGATATCAGTTTCATAATTTTTGACCTGGCAATATATTGCAAATCATGGTGTCTTTGTGTGTGTGTGTGCTTGCATGCTATGCAAAAATCACGATACGTGGAAAACCGTCAAGCCAGCCAATGCCTCTACACAGCACCCTCCTTATTTCAGACATCGTGCTATATCGGTATATCATGATATTTAGCTGGTGATATAGCACAGTGTTGAAAACCAGATATCCCCCAGCCTTACCGTTTGCCTCTACATAGCTCCATCCTTATTTCAGACATCACGATATATCAATATATTGTGATGTTTAGCGATATGGATATGTCGATATATCACCCGGTCCCACTTTTCTCTCAACCAAAAGGTCCCAAACGCTACTGCTTCTCATAGGGGAGTTGCTTGACCCCCACAATAATTTTGCTTACCCTTTTGGGAACCTTTCCCGGCTCTACAATATCCTTTGCACACAGCTAAACATTCTGGTGGATGGATCGTGCCCTATAAAACAGCTGGATGACATTGTCAGCTAATAGTAAGGCTGGCTTTGCTAGAAACACATATTTAAGTTCTCCGATTCCAGAAGTCCCAGCTGCTCACAAAGGACACCATTTCAAGGAAAATTCAAGAACGGCAACATCACCTGATGCGTATTATCATTTTATTTTGCTGCTGGTTGGGAAACTTGCCATATTTGCATTTTTGAGCCTGAATAGTTCTAATTTCCCATTTTTTAATTGCAGAAGCTCAAGAGGAACATTTACTTTGTTTTCACTGAGCAGTTATACAATTATTCCTTTTCAGATACTATGTGAACCATGAACCCTAATAGGCTAGGCTTTGTTAATGCAATTTGGCAGAGGTATTTACATGAAAACAGAAATCTAATGAATTTTTCAAATGAGTACATTGGTAACACAAAGTAATTACTTTTTGGGAGGTGGAGGAACCCAAAATTCATTAAACTTCCCCCCCCCTCAATTAGCAAAGTGACTTGCTAAATAAGCTGGGGATGGATGGAGAAGTGTTTTATAAACATGTTACACACATACGGCTCCCCAGCCAAACCAAGCAAATTTGCTTAGAGAGGGCAAGCTTGCCTTGGTGTTTCAAGGCCAAGTGAGGGCTGAAAGTTTTTGGAAGAATTCTCATAGAGCTGAGAAGAGCAAAGGTTGTGGCATTGTAAATAGCAGCAGCAGCAGCAGGTGCCCAATGGGTCTGATAGGATGAAATGTAGGGAGGCCAACAGTAGGTGGCGCCAGAATTTAAGAATAACCTGCTGGATTTGACCAATGGTCCATCTAGTCCAGCATCCTGTTCTTACAGTGGCCTGTGGGAACAGCAAGCAGGATTCTAGCACAAGAGCCCCTTCCCCTCGTTTTTTAATAATAATGATGATGATGGAGGCTATCCTCCAAACCATGTGGAAAGGATTTTTTTCTGAAATCCCTCCCTCATTTCTCAGGGCCTCTTCATCTCTTTACTACAAGGTCATCCTCTCAGATATATCAGAGTTTTGACTTTCAAGAACCGACACCCCTGTACCTTCGTTCTTGAACTTAATCCGCTCCGGGAGTCGGTTCGACTCCTGAAATGGTTCGAAAACCAAGGCGCAGCTTCCGTTTGGCTGCAGGAGCTTCCTGTACTCAATCAGAAGCCACGTCGGACATTTGGCTTCCAAAAAAGGTTCACAAACCGGTAGTACGCTCACTTCCGTGATTGCAGCGTTCAGGAGCCGATTTGTTCAGGATCCAAGCCGTTCGATTACCAAGGTGCCACTGTATTATCGAGTTCCACTCTCTTACTCTCCGCAAGATCTAGACCAGGGGTCAGCAAACTTTTTCAGCAGGGGGCCAGTCCACTGTCCCTCAGACTTTGTGGGGGGGGGCAGACTATATTTTGGGGGGAAAAAATGAACGAATTCCTATGCCCCACAAATAATCCAGAGATGCATTTTAAATAAAAGGACACATTCTACTCATGAAAAAACACCAGGCAGGCCTTACAAATAACCCAGAGATGCATTTTAAATAAAAGGACACTTTCTACTCATGTAAAAACATGCTGATTCCCGGACCGTCCACGGGCCGGATTTAGAAGGCGATTGGGACGCATCCGGCCCCCGGGCCTTAGTTTGGGAACCCCTGATCTAGACTCAATCGAGACTGGAAGCACCCCATTGAGGGCAAGCATGGGGGGGGGGACACACCCACCCTCCATTTGTGTACTACCGGTACGAACAGGTTAGTATGTACACAATTCAGAGTTTCGCTTGCGTGAAAACCTTGCCAGTCTGTTTCTTTTAAACGTTCAGCCTTTGGGAAGTGGTAAATCTGCAAGCAGCACAAAAACCACAAAAACCTTTGATTTATTTCCGTTCGATGGAGAATACCCGAAGCCTTTACGATGGCTCTCGATGCACAGTGTTAAATACATAGGTTGGTGGGGGTCCCCTTTGTCTGTTCTCCCAGTGACCCACTATAGTTTCCATAAGCAAGGCGGGTGAGGGGGGGGAAGGTATACGCTCTTTCCTTTTCTGAATATTCTCTCATTAGGCTGGAGGGGTGCACATCAGAAGGGCTAATTGTTGGAATCTTTAATTGTTCCCCTATGACCCCGGCTTCCCTCGGGTGATAGTGGCCCACCATTGAATCTAATAGAGCGAAAATCTGACTGCTGCTCCGACTAATGGAACACTTTCCCCTCATTTTCTCCGTAGGGGGGGCTGTGGGAGTGCAGTGTTCTAATTGTTGCTCTTACGGTAATTGGAGGTAGTAGGTGTACGAATAATTTCATTGTCTTTCCTGCAAGGGGGCAGGTTTATTTACGACCTCTTTGACGCCTCTTAGCCCCCAGCAGCAGCGCGGCGAAGATTGCATTAGCGTTCCTACCTGGTTGAGCAAGGGCTACCCAAAAGCTATCATTAACTCGGGGAGAAGTCGGGAACCCGGCTGGAGAGGCAGGTCTAGGGCAAATCGCGGCAGCGCCAGGTGCTAAAGAAGGGGCACAAATCTTTGGGGTTTTCTTGGTGAGGGGAGCCCCCAAGCCCTCTCTGCTCTGGGGTGAAAAGCGGGATGGTTTCAGGTTGAAAGGAAGCTAAATTGCACAAACCTTCCCCTTCCTGAAAAAAATTCCACATTTCTTGCCATTTTTGCCACTTCTTCGTTCCCCCTAACAACGTCTGGGTCATCTTCTTTCTGCAAATGCAAGAGGGAATCCCAGGATGGTGTCACAGCGCCATGCGGCCAATCAGAGGTGAATGTGTGCCCAGGATCTCACAGGGATATTACAGTGGCTAACCAGATACCTACAGGAGGCTGGCAAACAGGACCTGAGTGCGAGAACACCCCAACTGTGAATCCCAGCATACTGTCTCTGTTATTGAAGGAAGAATTTAGCTTTGTTATAGAAATGTAGAGTTGGAATGCAGGTGGCGCTGTGGTCTAAACCACTGAGCCTAGGGCTTGCCGATCAGAAGGTCGGTGGTTCGAATCCCCGCGACGGGGTGAGCTCCCGTTGCTCGGTCCCAGCTCCTGCCAACCTAGCAGTTCGAAAGCACATCAAAGTGCAAGTAGATAAATAGGTACCGCTCCAAGCGGGAAGGTAAATGGCGTTTCTGTGCACTGCTCTGATTCACCAGAAGCGGCTTTGTCATGCTGGCCACATGACCTGGAAGCTGTACACCGGCTCCCTTGGCCAGTAAAGCAAGATGAGCGCCGCAACCCCTGAGTCGTCCGTGACTGGACCTAATGGTCAGGGGACTGTGAAGGCCATACACTACAGTCTAAACCTCCGTGATGCAGGAATACTTTTTGTCCAAAGTGGGGCTTGAACCGATGACTCTGACATTAAGAGTCTCATGCTCTACCGACTGAGCTATCAGATGAAGCTCGTGATAAGGCTCAGGGAAACTTCATCATGCTCAGGAAGCTGCTGGTGAGATGATGGTGATGCTGTTGATGAACAACAACAACATACAGTACTAGTGGATTTTAGCCCGTTTAAAAACGGGCGCTAGAGGAAGCGGGCTGCCGGGACTGGCTTGGCGGTGGCGGGTCTTCCCGCCACCACCAAGCCAGTTCGCAGCGGGGGCTTTTCGCCGTTTGCCTTCCCCTGAGGGGGAGGCAAACGGCGAAAAACCCCGCCGCGCCGCAAATCGGCTCCGGGACTGGCTTGGCGGTGGCGGGTCTTCCCGCCACCGCCAAGCCAGTCCGCAGTGGGGGTTTTTCGCCGTTTGCCTTCCCCTGGGGGAGGCAAACGGCGAAAAACCCCGCCGCGCCGCAAATCGGCTCCGGGACTGGCTTGGCGGTGGCGGGTCTTCCCGCCACCGCCAAGCCAGTCCGCAGCGGGGGTTTTTCGCCGTTTGCCTTCCCCTGGGGGAGGCAAACGGCGAAAAACCCCGTCGCGCCGCAAATCGGCTCCGGGAGGCAAACGGCGAAAAACCCCGCCGCGCCGCAAATCGGCTCCGGGACTGGCTTGGCGGTGGCGGGTCTTCCCGCCACCGCCAAGCCAGTCCGCAGCGGGGGCTTTTCGCCGTTTGCCTTCCCCTGGGGGAGGCAAACGGCAAAAAACCCCGCCGCGCCGCAATTCGGCTCCGGGACTGGCTTGGCGGTGGCGGGTCTTCCCGCCACCGCCAAGCCAGTCCGCAGCGGGGGTTTTTCGCCGTTTGCCTTCCCCTGGGGGAGGCAAACGGCGAAAAACCCCGCCGCGCCGCAAATCGGCTCCGGGAGGCAAACGGCGAAAAACCCCGCCGCGCCGCAAATCGGCTCCGGGACTGGCTTGGCGGTGGCGGGTCTTCCCGCCACCGCCAAGCCAGTCCGCAGCGGGGGGTTTTCGCCGTTTGCCTTCCCCTGGGGGAGGCAAACAGCGAAAAACCCCGCCGCGCCGCAATTCGGCTCCGGGACTGGCTTGGCGGTGGCGGGATGTTCCCGCCACCGCCAAGCCAGTCCGCAGCGGGGGCTTTTCGCCGTTTGCCTTCCCCTGGGGGAGGCAAACGGCAAAAAACCCCGCCGCGCCGCAATTCGGCTCCGGGACTGGCTTGGCGGCGGCGGGAAAAAGGGGAGGAATTCCTCCCCTTCTTCCCGCCGCTGCCAAGCCAAAGCGGGCCTCCCTCCGCGCCCGCTGCCGCTTCGGCTTCCTCGGGTTCCCCGAGGAAGCGCCGTCCCATGCCGGAGGTGTGCGGCAAGGCTGCCGGGGGGGGGAGCGCTTCTCTCCCCCGCCGCCTCACCGCGCACCTCCAGCATGAGACTGGGCTTCGGAGCGGCGGTTGGCGGAGCGGCAGTTGGCTGTTCCCTGTGTCCCGAGAGCACGGGTCCAATCCCTGTGTCCCTGGTTGTCCCTCCGTCCAATCCCTGTGTCTCTGGGGGACATGCGCAGTACCCCAGGGACACACGGGACATCTGGACGCAGGGACAACATGGACATTATTATATAGGATTATTTCTACCCTGCCCATCTGACTGGGTTTCCCCAGCCACTCTGGGCAGCTTCCAACAGAAGGTTAAAAATACATTAAAACATCATCAGTCATGGATGCATTAGCTGAGATTCCTCAAGGTCCCTTCCAGCTCTACAATTCTATGATGCACTTTGAAAAGCTATGGGATTTCCTTCTTCACACACATTATGCATGTACCGTATGTATGTATGTACGTGTGTATGTATGTATGTATGTATGTGAACCAGGTGGCGCTGTGGGTTAAACCACAGAGCCTAGGGCTTGCTGATCAGAAGGTCGGCGGTTCGAATCCCTGCAACAGGGTGAGCTCCTGTTGCTCGGTCCCAGCTCCTGCCCACCTAGCAGTTCGAAAGCACATCAAAATGCAAGTAGATAAATAGGGACCGCTCCGGCGGGAAGGTAAACGGCGTTTCCGTGCGCTGCTCTGGTTCACCAGAAGCAGCTTTGTCATGCTGGCCACATGACCCGGAAGCTGTCTGCGGACAAACGCCGGCTCCCTCGGCCTATAGAGCGAGACGAGCGCCGCAACCCCAGAGTCGGACACGACTGGACCTGATGGTCAGGGGCCGCTTTACCTTTACCTTTATGTATGTATGTATATACTATGTATGTATGTATTAAATTTATATACCACTCTCCATCCAAAGACTATAGGGCAGTCTATAGTGTAAAAATACAAAATGTAAACACGAAATAATATCATAACAAGAAACAACAACCACCAATAACCCCCTCCCACAAACAAAATTAAAAGATGGTTTTAATCAGCCAGATGCCCGGTTATAGAGGAACGTTTTAGCCTGGCAAATTTAACCCTCTCATCACGGCGTATGTGGGGCAGCGTTTGCCGGAGCAGCCACCGTGTGTGCAAAACTTACCTGCGTACCTTTATAAACCTTTCCTATTCCCACTCCTGCTTCCGTCTCAGTTTCCTTCCTGTCACCCTTACATCAGAGCCCTGTGCCAGGAGAGCTAATCCAGACACAAAGGGGATTAACGGGGAATACGTGGACAATCACATAATGCTATGAACCAATGGTGCCCTCTTTATGGTTGAGATGCTGATTTGTATAGCGTTTTCCTAAGTGCTCAGAAGCCCTTAGTTCACCCAGAAAATGAAGTCACAGCATCACTTGGATCTATCCAGGATAACCCCCCCCCCCAACATTATTCCAGGTTTCCAACATTATTTTGGAATAATTTTGGGATGTGGAGCCTGAGACCCTCCACCTGTGCTCAACTACAACTCCCACCATGCTTTGTTCATTGGCCATGCTGGAGGGGGGAGTGTTTGATGGGAACTGGGGGTACCCTTTGGTCTTCTACGTAGGCTTTGGGCCCAGCAGTAACCCGCTTGAGATCCCATTTCTGTTTTTCCTGGGTGATGGCAGGCAGATGGTTGCTTTGTTCCAGGGCAAAGGTGCTCCTAACATGTTTAGACTGTTGAAGCTGTTATGGAAGCCTCTTTCCTCCATTCATTTCAAATACAGTGGTACCTCTGGTTAAGAACTTAATTTGTTACCACTGTATATTCTGGGCTGAACTTGTTGTTGTTGTTTAGTCGTTTAGTCGTGTCCGACTCTTCGTGACCCCATGGACCATAGCAAAAATGCAGCTGCTGAAAAGACTAAAGTGAAGGTTGTTGTTGTTTGGTTGTTTAGTCATGTCCGACTCTTTGTGACCCCATGGACCAGAGCACGCCAGGCACTCCTGTCTTCCACTGCCTCCCGCAGTTTGGTCAGACTCATGTTGGTGGCTTCGAGAACACTGTCCGGCCATCTCGTCCTCTGTCGTCCCCTTCTCCTTGTGCCCTCCATCTTTCCCAACATCAGGGTCTTTCCCAGGGAGTCTTCTCTTCTCATGAGGTGGCCAAAGTATTGGAGCCTCAGCTTCGCGATCTGTCCTTCCAGTGAGCACTCAGGGCTGATTTCCTTCAGAATGGATAGGTTTGATCTTCTTGCAGTCCATGGGACTCTCAAGAGTCTCCTCCAGCACCATAATTCAAAAGCATCAATTCTTCGGCGATCAGCCTTCTTTATGGTCCAGCTCTCACTTCCATACATCACTACTGGGAAAACCATAGCTTTAACTACCGTATATGGACCTTTGTCGGCAAGGTGATGTCTTTGCTTTTTAAGATGCTGTCTAGGTTTGTCATTGCTTTTCTCCCAAGAAGCAGGCGTCTTTTAATTTCGTGACTGCTGTCACCATGTGCAGTGATCAAGGAGCCCAAGAAAGTAAAATCTCTCACTGCCTCCATTTCTTCCCCTTCTATTTGCCAGGAGGTGATGGGACCAGTGGCCATGATCTTGGTTTTTTTGATGTTGAGCTTTAGACCATATTTTCAGCTGGAATACAAAACGACAAACTCTCTAAGTGCAAGTTCAAAGCTTCAGCATTTACTGGCTATCACCTATAATAGCATGGGAGAGGGTGAAAATCTCCCAGTTACCAGAGCAGTTGTGGACTCCCCCCCCCCCAAAAAAAGGTGTTTGGTTAATTGAGTGTTGAGTAAACAGATATATGTTCATGTAACTTTAAAATTAAAAAGGGGGGGGGAGAGATTGCTCAGTCGGCAGCGCATGAGACTCATAATCTTTATTTTTTATTTTATTTGATTTTATGGGGGGGGGAATCAAAACTCATAATCTCAGGGTCGTGGGTTTGAGTCCCACATTGGGCGACAGATTCTTGCATTCTCGTGGCCCCTTCCAACCCTACAATTCTGCAATATGACTAGTGATTAAGCCAGCACTAGATTCGTTAGTTTGCATGTCCGTCATTCAGGTTGCAAAATGGCTCGGTAGCCTTTTCGATTCGCCTCTGGTCATGCAGGATTCAGAAACAATTTGAAAAGAAAGTCTGCAAAGGGTGGAAGCCGATAGTGTGAGCGCCGATTCCTCTTTCAAGCTGTATTTCAGCTCTCCGGAACGGATGGGGAAGATCACATTTCTTTGGCTATTTTGAAGACGGAAGTGGTTGTGCTGAATATAGATTTATTTTAATCTATTTATTTGCAAAAAAATGTCTGCCCCACCAACCTTAAGAAAAAAAGGTGTCATGGCGGCGAGCAGAATATGATCCACAATAAAACTGCATCCATGGAGCGAGCGCAAAATGCATCGCTAATCAGCAGAGCAGCTTAATACCCCAAACTTAGCAGGATCAGCCCTCGGGGGAAGCCTGGATGAGAAGATGAGCTTTAAGCAGGCACCAAAATGCCAGTACTGTAGGTGGCTGGCTGGTGCTCATGGCATCCACCTTGCAAAGCACACAGCGAAGCAAATCCTGCCCCTCTCAGTCGGCAAACAATACCGTATCGGAATGCCGTCTTCTTGGCTCGCTGTCCATCTTTGGACAACACGCCCCCCCCCAAATCACACACACTCCAGCCCCTTTCCTAACATCTCCTTCTCAAGGTGAAGCGAAATCAAGACAATCCACCGGCCTCCGAAATAGAAAGCATAAAATGGGAGTATATAGAAAGTCAATCCTTCGCTCCTCTTCTCCGCCCTCTCTGAGGATTTAGAAGCAAACAAGAGAACGAAGGAAAGAGGGGGGGGCAGGGGGAGGGAGATAGAACAGGCTGACCCACTTTTTCCAGCTAGCAGAAAAAACTCCAGAGATAAAGCAGGAGAATGGATCTTCGCATTTCACAAACATCAGCGGCGCAAAGAAGAAGAAGAAGAAAATAGACCACTTTTGCATTTTGAGATGCAAAGCTTGTGGCTTGACGGTCACCAGGGCCACTTTTGGGACAGAGTAGATGTGACATTTTTGTAGGGCGATGCAAAGCCACTGCTGGACCACCTTTCCAGGTGTAACCCTGCTCACCTGAGGCTGCAATATGCTCTGTCTCCACAGTTAGAGGAAGTAATGCTGCTGAATGCCAGTGAATGGAAACCGCAGGAAGGGCTCTTGTGCTGGGGTCTTGCAAGTTTCCCACACGGGCACCTGGTTTTCCACTGTGGGAACAGGATGCTGGACTAGGTGGGCCTTTGGCCTGATCCAGCAGGCTCTTCTTCTGTTCTCTGCATGACACTTCAGGGGGATGTCCAGGGGGTGAGGGCAAAGCAACAGGCCTTCTCTGTAGAACTCTCCATTTATCGAATGCTCCCCGAAAGAAGCTTGCTTGGCACCCATCTTGTCGTCGTTTGGGTCCCTGGCAAAGACATCTTTTAATTTCCCCTGGGAATTTAGGAACAGCAACCATGGCATGATTGCACTGTTCAGTCTCCTTTTAACCATTGGTTCTGTTATTGTCGTTTTAATTTATAATAATAATATTATTATTTTATTTACACCCCGCCCATCTGGCTGGGCTTCCCCAGCCACTCTGGGCTGCTTACAGCATATAAAAATTGGTAAAACGTCAGACATAAAAAACTTCCCGATACAGGGCCGCCTTCAGATGTCTTCTAAAAGTATGATACAGTGGTACCTCGACTTACGAAGACGATCCGTTCCGCGGCCGTCTTCGTAAGTCGAAGTCTTCGGTTGTCGAAGCGCCGCTTCTGCGCATGCGTGGAGCGTGATTTTGCACTTCTGCGCATGTGCCGACCCCGCGTGCCACTTTGCACAGGTGCAGAACGCACGTGCGGGGGACGCGGGGCGAAAAGACTTCTGGGGTTGTCGGCTTCAGAAGTCGAAACCTTCGGAAGTTGAATCGTTTGGTTGTCGAGGTACCACTGTATTTGTTTATTTCCTTGACATCTGATTGGAGGGCATTCCACAGGGCGGGTGCCACTACCGAGAAGGCCCTCTGCCTTGTTCCCTGTAACCTCACTTCTCACAGGGAGGTAACCGCCAGAAGGCCCTCGGAGCTGGATCTCAGTGTCCAGGCTGTATGATGGGGGTGGAGACGCTCCTTCAGGTATACTGGGCCAAGGTTGTTTAGGGCTTTAAATGACCACTTTGAATTGTGCTTGGAAACGTACTGGGAGCCAATGCAGGTCTTTCAGGACCAGTGTTCTATGGTCTCGACAGCCACTCCCAGTCACCAGTCTAGCTGCCCCATTCTGGGTTAATTGTAGATTCCGGGTCACCTTCAAAGGTAGAGCACATTGCAGTAGTCCAAGAATACAACCACTTTATAATATGATCACAGGACACCCAGAAAGTATAAAACAATGCGGCTATGCAAGAACGTGAATCATTCCCAAAATAAAATTATAACTGAGCCTGCTGCGTATGTGCCTTAAGTATGTATACAAACTCAATGAGAGCCGTGAGTTTGCTTTTGCCAGTTAACCTCATTTATGTCAAGTCTAATTTGAGACAAACTCATATCCATTTTTAATAACAATTTTTATTAAGAGTTTCTAACATAAAATACAACAAGAGCCAAATTAATCTAAAGAAGACAAATGGGAAAGAAGGACGGATAAGCAAAAGAAGAAACTAAAGTAGAAAAAGGAGAGAAGAAAAAGAAATAAACACAAGGTCCTCTGTCATAATTATATCTTAACCTTTATTCCCCACACAGAAGAGTGAATATTGACACGCTGGAACGTGTCCAGAAGAGGGCAACCAAAATGGTCAAAGGCCTGGAAACAATGCCTTATGAGGAACGGCTTAGGGAGCTGGGTATGTTTAGCCTGGAGAAGAGAAGGTTAAGGGGTGATATGATAACCATCTTCAAATATATAAAAGGATGTCATATAGAGGAGGGAGAAAGGTTGTTTTCTGCTGCTCCAGAGAAGCGGACACGGAGCAATGGATTCAAGCTACAAGAAAGAAGATTCCACCTAAACATTAGGAAGAACTTCCTGACAGTAAGAGCTGTTCGACAGTGGAATTTGCTGCCAAGGAGTGTGGTGGAGTCTCCTTCTTTGGAGGTCTTTAAGCAGAGGCTTGACAGCCATCTGTCAGGAATGCTTTGATGGTGTTTCCTGCTTGGCAGGGGATTGGACTGGATGGCCCTTGTGGTCTCTTCCAACTCTATGATTCTATGATTCTCCCAGCTCTCATGTGAGAGCTTCCCCCTCTGGTCCCAGCCTCAAACTCTCATCTCCACATCAACCCAAATAAGTCTTTCTCTTTTCTGATTTTTCATATTTGTCAGAGCTGGAAATTCTTGCTCATGACAATATGTCACAGAGAACTGTTGAAGAATAGCCAATGCTTATAAAGAGAGGCCTGATACTGTTCCTGGTTGTTGTTGTTGTTTTTTTGTTTCCTTGTTTGTGTGTGTGTGTGTGTGTGATGGAACTTGCCATAACTGAGTTCTGGTACCTCTCTGGTGGGTGCCATTCCCCTTATAAGAGAACAAGGAAGTTCCCGGTGAGTTCCGGCACCTCTTTTTCTAGAAAATTAGCTCTCCCTGTGTGTGTACAGAGTGGAACCTCTATTTGCGACCATAATCAATTCCGAGGTCCGTCCAGAGGTCGAAACGGGTCGCTGGGAGAGGTGCCGTTGTGCGCAGGCACGAGCGACGATTGCCTGCTTCTGCGCATGTGCAAACAGGGATCACCGCTCCTACACATGCGCAAACAGCAAACCTGCCGTTTACTTCCAGGTTTGCCGCGGTCGCAACTTGGAACGACCATAAGAAAAGGCGGTGGTAAGTAGAGGTTCGACTGTATTGTGATACTATACTACCCTACAATGTTCAAATGTTTCTTGGATTGCCCTTGACCAGGCATGTCAAACCTGCGGCCCTCCAGATGTTTTGGCCTACAACTCCCATGATACCTACCTAACAGGACCAGTGGTCGGGGAAGATGGGAATTGTAGTCCAAAACATCTGGAGGGCCGCAGGTTTGACATGCCTGCCCTTGACTCTTCCTGCCACACTTGCCGTCCTCTCCTGCCACACCCTTTGAGAACCATGAGTGTAGACAACACTGAGCTACATGGACCATTGGTCAAATTCAGTATACAGTCATAACTTGGTTGTCGAATGCCTTGGTACTCTGGCTCCCGAAAGATCGGAACCTGGAAGTGAGTGTTCCGGTTTCCGAACTTTTTTGGGGAAGGAAGAATTTATTTGAACGCATTCTGTTCAAATACCAAGGTACGACTGTTTGGCGCCTTCCTATGTTCCTATGCTTTCTTACCCAGATTTTGTGTGTGTGTGTGTGTGTGTGTGTTTTTGTGGGTGTGGGTGTGAATGTTCTGCTTAATGGAGAAATCCATGGAGGACTTTATTTTTTCAAGGTAACTCTGGGTGGTTTGCTGTGATGCTTAGTGGGTGCAAACTAAACATGGAGGGAGTCGGATGAGTTGGGAGGAGGAATAAGAGTAAGGAGGCCGCCCTGGGCTCCTGCATTTTTGCATTAGCAAGCCACAGCCAAGTTACAGGGCTGCCTCCTTCCAATGACTCATGAAGCAATTTCTGAGCCGGTGAGCGCTACAGGGTAAATCTGACTTCTACTTTTAACCCCGTTAAGAGATAAGAAATGATTATTCTCCTAATTGCCGTGCCGTTACTTTATTGGTTAAATTAACATTCAATTGCAGGGGGTTTGCTGTGCAATATACAATATTATTTTGCCTACTGTGCGTTCAAAGTCTCCTTGTCACAGCAACAGCACGCCAGCAGGAGAAATCCTTTTAACAAATAGGTAAATATAAGCCTTGGGGGGAGAGGCGAGGGAGGGGGAAGGGGGTAATTATTTCAGCTATGTTACTGGGTGAAGGGGGAAATGGGGGCTAAAAATAAGTCAAAAACGCTGGAAATTATATTAAACGGTCCACAGGGGAAAGCGGCTGCGATTCAAGAGGCGCCGGTGATATTGGAACGAATGGAAAGTCCTGGCAGATCGTCTGAATGGCCGTAGAATCGTAGAGTTGGAAGGGACCCCAAGGGCCATCCCCCCACAATGCAGGAATTGTTTAAAATAACCTTTTCTAAGAAACCAGAAGCTTTTCTTTTAGGAACTGTAGCTGCTGGAATTCCAGGTGTCCAGACACTATTAGCCCAGAGATGGAAAGAAGGCACAGTTCCTACCAAGGAAGAATGGCAGATTAAACTCCTGGACTATGCAGAAATGGCAAAACTTACTGGAAGAATTTGGAATCAGGAAAACCAAAATTTCAATAAGGAATGGGGGAAATATATAATTTATTTTTATTTTATTTTTTTTAAAAAAATCATTTTCAACATTTAGAAGAATCTTTCTTTGCATCAGTCACTAGCCATAGCAATAAAATAACATGTACTGAAGATATAGATAGAAACTTAATTATACAAACTATGTTCTGGAGGTTTACATCAATAATCAAATAATTAAAATTATTAGTAGGATTGGAATGATACAGTACTTGTAGTTAAAAATTGGACCATGGCTTTATTGAAGATTTAATAGAATTGGATTAACAGAGAAGATGCAGGAGAAAAAGTTAACATTAAGGACCCCCAAAAGGAGGAGGGAAGTCCAAAGGGATTTATGGATATTGTCTTATTCTCTTTGTGATGGTCTGTAAATCTGAAAACCCCAAAATACAGTAAATGTATTAAAAAAAGAGAATGCAAATTCCATCGCCGAATCTTTCTCCTCCAGGAGACACTGGACCAGATGGGTCTTTGGTCTGATCCAACAGGGAATTGGATGCGAGTGGCGCTGTGGTCTAAACCACTGAGCCTCTTGGGTTTGCCGATCAGAAGGTCAGCGGTTCGAATCCCCGCAACGGAGTGAGCTCCCATTGCTCTGTCCCAGCTCCTGCCAACTTAGCAGTTTGAAAGCCCACCAGTGCGAGTAGATAAATAGGTACCGCTGTGGCAGGAAGGTAAACGGCGTTTCCGTGCACTCTGGTTTCCGTCACAGTGTCCCGTTGTGCCAGGAAGTGGTTTAGTCCTGCTGGCCACATGACCCAGGAAGCTGTCTGTGGACAAACACTGGTTCCCTTGGCCTGAAAGCGAGATGAGCGCCGCAACCCCATAGTCATCTTTGCCTGGACTTAACCGTCCAGGGGTCCTTCCCCTTTCCCTTTTTATTGTTATCATTATTTTATTTTATTTATTAGATTTATATACAGCCCATCATAAGATTTCAGGGCGGTTCACAGAATAAAATATAGGATAAAAACAAGTAAATAAGTAAAAGCAGCAAAACAATAGCTCCCCCCTTACGTTCTTATGTTCAATCAATGAATCTTTATTGCGGTCAAAGACCATTCAGCAGCATATACAAAATCAGTATCAAGGGTCAGACTCAGTAGGCGAAATTGAAAATTCCCTATAAACTTCATTGCATTAAAAATAGCACTTCTTCAGCTAAAATCTATATTCTGGAGTTTAAAATCAGCACTCATTCATCACGTTCACATGATAATTCTAATAAATTGATCACAGTTGCATTTTGGGTGCAGGATGTGCTCCATTGCCCACTGGCCAAAATGAAACATTATGAAAAGCTGAATTATCTTCTTTTTTTGCACTCAGAACCGACACCCGTTGCTATCGGCCGCTTTTCAGCCTGAAAACACGAATATTCACTTCCTTCTGCCATAGTAGTTCAAAACCAAGAATTGATGCACACACACACACCCCTTGTTCTGAGAATGCTCCCTTTGTTCAGACCCAGCCCTGAAGTTTCTCTCTCTCCCCAACCTCTGACTCCCAGCAATGAGTCGCTGGGAGCTGGTGGTGAAAGATTTTTTCAACAGCAATTTGCTTGTTCCAATTTGCTTTTCAAGGTCTGTGATCAGGATTGTGAAGGAAGCCTGTAAAAGGATCTAGTTCTATTAATTTGGCCTGGTAGTTTCTCTTGTTTGACTCGCATTCAGTTTCGCTGGCAGTTCCACTCGGTGAGCTAATTGAATCCAGAGTGCCAGCGCTCGGTCCCGTGCGCAAGGCTAGAATTTCACGTCCAGACCTGAGCTGGGCTCCGGTGCAGTAACAAGATATAATACACCTGTTGAAAAGGTGAGGAGAGGTGGAAAGAGAGGGGTTTGAGGGGAGCTTCTCGGTCCTGCTTCGTAGCTGCAGGTTTTTAAGGGAAATTCTCCCAGAGATTTCAGCTAAGGCATTCATTTACGGCATAAGATTTAGGCACAACTCGAGTGTGAAAGACACACACAAAGCGGTTTGCAAAACAACAACAACAACAACAAGAACTCAAAGGCGTAACAGTAAAATTTTCCATAAGAAAAATTAACACCAATGATTTAAGACACTCAGAAAGTTAAAATAGCCGTAGACCAAAAAGAGATTTTAACTTGCACCAACTTTCTAAACATCTGGGTAGGCTTAGCAAAAATGCAGCTGCTGAAAAGACTAAAGTGAAGGTTGTTGTTTGGTTGTTTAGTCATGTCCGACTCTTCATGACCCCATGGACCAGAGCACGCCAGGCACTCCTGTCTTGCACTGTCTCCCGCAGTTTGGTCAAACTCCTGTTCGTAGCTTCAAGAACACTGTCCAACCATCTCGTCCTCTGACGTCCCCTTCTCCTAGTGCCCTCCATCTTTCCCAACATCAAGGTCTTTTCCAAGGATTCTTCTCTTCTCATGAGGTGGCCAAAGTATTGGAGCCTCAGCTTCACGATCTGTCCTTCCAGTGAGCACTCAGGGCTGATTTCCTTCAGAATGGAGAGGTTTGATCTTCTTGCAGTCCATGGGACTCTCAAGAGTCTCATCCAGCACCATAATTCAAAAGCATCAATTCTTCGGCGATCAGCCATCTTTATGGTCCAGCTCTCCCATACATCACTACTGGGAAAACCATAGCTTTAACTATACGGACCTTTGTCGGCAAGGTGATGTCTCTGCTTTTTAAGATGCTGTCTAGGTTTGTCATTGCTTTTCTCCCAAGAAGCAGGCGTCTTTTAATTTCGTGACTGCTGTCACCACCTGCAGTGATCATGGATCGAATTCTTTTCAAAGTGGAATGGGTGTTTTGTGGCACCTGTAGTGATGCTGCTTCTGCTGATCAAAGGGGTCGACTGGGTGCAGGTGCGGTGAGGCGATCTTGCAGGTAAACCGTCCCCCTATTATTAAGAGCTTTCTGTACTAATAGTAACACCCTGAACTTGGCCCAGTAGCAAATTGGCAATGCAGTGCAGATCTCTGAGCACAGATGTTATATGCTGGCAGGGTCAGCAATCATAGAATTATAGAATTGCAGAGTTGGAAGGGATTCCAAGGGTCACCTCACCCCCTGCAATGCAGGATTCCTGGGTGGGCTCAAACCACCCACCATTCTGGTTAACGGCAAGACACTGGTCCATTGTGTCACTGGGGGCTCCCTGGTCCTGAATGGGGTAACTGTGCCCCTAAAGGACCAGGTGCGCAGCCTGGGAGTCATTTTGGACTCACAGCTGTCCATGGAGGCGCAGGTTAATTCAGTGTCCAGGGCAGCTGTCTACCAGCTCCATCTGGTACGCAGGCTGAGACCCTACCTGCCCACGGACAGTCTCACCAGAGTGGTGCATGCTCTAGTTATCTCCCACTTGGACTACTGCAATGCGCTCTGCGTGGGGCTACCTTTGAAGGTGACCTGGAAACTGCAATTAATCCAGAATGCGGCAGCTAGACAGGTGACTGGGAGTGGCCGCCGAGACCACATAACACCAGTCCTAAGAGACCTACATTGGCTCCCAGTACGTTTCGAAGCACAATTCAAAGTGTTGTTGCTGACCTTTAAAGCCCTAAACGGCCTCAGTCCAGTATACCTGAAGGAGCGTCTCCACTCCCATCGTTTAGCCCGGATACTGAGATCCAGCGCCGAGGGCCTTCTGGCGGTTCCCTCACTGCGAGAAGCAAAGCTACAGGGAACCAGGCAGAGGGCCTTCTCGGTAGTGGCACCCGCCCTGTGGAACGCCCTCCCATCGGAGGTCAAGGAGATAAACAACTACCTGACATTTAGAAAACACCTAAAGGCAGCCCTGTTTAGGGAAGTTTTTAATCTGTGATATTTTAATGTATTTTGGTATTTGCTGGAAGCTGCCCAGAGTGGTGGGGGAAACCCAGCCAGATGGGCGGGGTATAAATAAATAAATAAATAAATAAATAAATAAATAAATAAATAATAATCTCTACCTGGAGATGCCAGGGATTGAACTTGAGACCTTCTGCATTCAAAGCAGATGCTCTGCCAATGAGCTACGGCAGCTCAGTTCACAGTTTAATGGGAACCTGAACTGCTTTGCGTTTCCTGAAATTATGCACAAACTGAAAGGCCGATATCCATCAAAATTTGCACTGACCTTTGCTGTGTGGTTCTCCAACCAAACTGTCTGTGTACAAAGATGCGCGCAGAAGATTACGGGAAAGCGTGCCTAGTGAAAACGATGTATTATTTTAGAGGAACTGGCTTGCAAAAATGAGTAAACTTGGTAAAATTGCACAGGAAAATGTATGCATCGGTAAAATGCACACTCAAATCCAGATGATTTACTCACACACACAGACACCCCAAACCCAGCAAGGACCTTTAAAAAATGCACATTGATATAGGAATGTGGTGAGCTGGATTTAAGTTCGGGAAAATGGGAACCAGAGGAAAAGTGAAAGGAGATGCCTCTGTGAATGCTTTGCTGCTCAATCCTGGCCTGCTTGCAATATGCCTTCAGTCTGGGCAGGCAACCCTGCCAAGTCTTTGCATCAGATATGGTTGGTTCAGCGGAGGGAGGCTGCCCGCTGCATCTCTGCATGAGTAGTAGTTCCTTTGCAGTCGACTCTAATTGGGAGGAATGCCGACAACGGTCACTTAGAAAGATGAAGGATGAGCTTTGAGGCTGGATAACTCTTAGGGCTTGTCCACACTCTCACTTGCCCTGCTTTCCCCCATAAAACTTGCTGCCTGGTGCTAAATCGGAACAAACGGGAATCTGCGGAAAACCCAATTGCTGTTTGTTCCATTTCAGTGCTAAACCGTGGGTTTTCCTGGGGGAAAGGCAGTGGGGTAAACGGGTGCACACTCCACAACTAAACCTTTTCGGTTTAGTTCACAGCAAGTTGGCATACTGCCCCTATTTTCCAGGGACAGTCCCGGATTGACAGAAGCCATCCCGGTTTCTGATTTGATCCCAGAATGTCCCGCTTTTCCTTAAGGATGTCCCTATTTTCATAAGGAGGTATGGAGTTATGTGACCTCCGAGCCGAGGAGATGGCGAACTATACCAGCTTTAGAAGACATCTGAAGGCAGCCCTGTATGGGGAAGTTTTTTTTTTAAAAAAAACTTCTAATGTTTATTATATTTTTATATATGTTGGAAGCTGCCCAGAGTGGCTGGGGCAACCGAGTTAGAAAGGTGGGGAATAATAATAATAATAATAATAATAATAATAATAATAATAATAATAGAATAAAAAGGATCGTGACTGACTCTGGGGTTGCGGCCTGATCATTAGGTCCAGTCATGACCGACTCTGGGGTTGCGCGCTCATCTCGCATTATTGGCCGAGGGAGCCGGCGTATAGCTTCCAGGTCATGTGGCCAGCATGACAAAGCCGCTTCTGGCGAACCAGAGCAGCACACGGAAACGCCGTTTACCTTCCCGCCAAAGCGATACCTATTTATCTACTTGCACTTTGACGTGCTTTCAAACTGCTAGGTTGGCAGGAGCAGGGACTGAGCAACGGGAGCTCATCCCGTCGTGGGGATTCGAACCACCGACCTTCTGATCGGCAAGCCCTAGGCTCTGTGGTTTAACCCACAGTGCCACCCGCGTCCCTAACTACCGGTAATGGAATAGGACATCCCTATTTTCATCAGGGAAATGTTGGGGGGTATGCAGTCAGTATTATGTGATTTGTTGGGATTTTTGGGGTGTTCACATCTGCAAACCTAGAGACTGCTCTCCCCCAAAGCCTGCTGATATCTCACCCTTGTAGAATGGTCCTGTTTGCCTTCCATAAAGACCCGCACTTCTGTCTGAACTTTGGGAGCAGGGAGAATGATTTGGGGCATTTTTAAACCACCAGGGGGCAGACGTGGCCTTTGAACGTGATGCTCATTCCTTTGAAATGCTGCCTTCTCTAATGCTCCCCCTCCCCAATCAGTAACCTATTCTGGTCTGTAGAGCAGGCTGTGCGACTAGGGAACGGGACCTGGCAAGCTTTGGAGCAAGGCTACATCTTACAGGCTTCTGAAGACATCCATCACATGGCAAGCTGGTCTGCCCCCTTGCAATCTGGGGGACGGAGGACTTTGGGCATCAAAGACAGTGGGGCAGTTGGTGTGGGGTGGCCAGGGCATCTGCCATCAGCGTCAAATTTAGGGCAGTGAAGAAAGTTCACCTGCACAGGGAATCAAGTGGTGGGTGCGATTGAGGTGCCACAACTCCTCCTCCTCCTCCTCCTCCTCCTCCTCCTCCTCCTCCTCCTCCTCCTCCATCTCCATCCTCTCCTCCTCCTTCTGTGATCACTTGTGGCTGAGTAAGATTGTCTTCTATAAACACAGATTTAACAGTGAGACCGTAAGTGACTGTGCAGGTCAATTCTGGATCCACACGTCCTTCCACAGTGGGGACATTGGTTTCCGGTTTAAAATGAAAAGTATAATGCTGGTGGGCAACAAAAAAAGAGGTTTGCCTCAACTATGACATAGTCCACTTTCCGATCAGCAAGGCCTAGGCTCTGTGGTTTAGATCACAGCGCCACCCCCACCCCCACTATTAATATACTTCTTCTTAATTGTATTTCAGTTCAACAATTACTTTTATAAAATACATACAGTATTTTGTTATGTGCAAATTGCTTTAGATACCTATTAGTAAAGGTAAAGGGACCCCTGATCATTAGGTCCAGTCATGACCGACTCTGGGGTTGCGCGCTCATCTCGCATTATTGGCCGAGGGAGCCGGCGTATAGCTTCCAGGTCATGTGGCCAGCATGACTAAGCTGCTTCTGGCGAACCAGAGCAGCACATGGAAACGCCGTTTACCTTCCCGCTTGGAGTGGTACCTATTTATCTACTTGCACTTTGACGTGCCTTCGAACTGCTAGGTTGGCAGGAGCTGGGACCGAGCAACAGGAGCTCACCTCGTCACGGGGATTCGAACCACCGACCTTCTGATTGGCAAGCCCTAGGCTCTGTGGTTTAACCCACAGCGCCACCTACCTTTGAGGTCCATAAATTACCATATAGCATATATTCCACACAAAAAACAGCGACCATTTGTCGTTGACAAAGGACAGCTGGACATAGAAAGGGCTCCATTACCTTCAGTAGCTTAGGGCCTCATCAAACCTAAATCCGACCCTGCCATGGAGACAGCGCATCGCCATCATGCTCAGCTTGATTTACACCACCAAGAGATAACTGTAACTAAGAGTTATAGAAAACAAACAAACAAGGAAATCTGCAGAGGAAGATTGCCTTTGAAACCTTGAAACATCTCCTGTTGCAGGTGCAGCTTGAGATAAAAAAAACCAAGGAAGGGAGAATCAGGAGCAGGCCAAGGATGGGATTCCAATTCTTTCCTTTGAAGCTGAATCTCCTGGCATCAAGGTGGTGTTGGGTGATGGACAGGAGAGTTGCTCCGCCCACCTGTCAAAGTGGCCCTGGGAGGGTGGGGGTGGGGACTCAGGACCTGTTCCCCCCCCCCTCCGGGTGGATCCAGTTCACCACCTCTGCTTTCAGGGATGTGATGCTTTCTTTGACTCCTGGAATAAATATCAATCGGTCGATGGATTGATGTTTAAAGCATTTAATGAATTAAAAGCATTTCTAAACCGCTTAGAAAAGCTCTGAGCGGTATTCGCAAGGGGGGGGGGGAAAGCAACATAAAAGCCAATTATATGGCACCATAAAAGCAGAGGTGGTGGAAACGTAAAAAAAACAGTATTATAAAAGGAGATAAAAGGGAATTCATCAATCACAGGGTCCAATCTTAGAGGTCTGGGAAAACCTGGGCAAAAAGACACAAGATACAGTACCTGAAGCAACCGATGGGTGCTTCTTCGCATGGGCCATGGGGAAGGGCATTCCACAGGGCAGGGGGAATGGGGGGGGGAATGCCCAATTTTGGGGGGAGGCACTGCCCTGTGATATTCCATAGGGTCTGGTGCCATGAGTAGAATGGACCCAGGTGATCAAGGTGCTCCTACCGGTCTCTGCAGAGTCAGAACACAAGATAAAATTATTTTCAGTATTGGCAGACCTTGGCGCATCAAATTTCAAAGTGCCCCACGTGATGCCAAAATCCAGTGCCCCCCCCACCTCTCACCTTCTGTCAAATGTCATAGTGGCAACACCTACTGTGGCACCCCAGAGGCTGTGTGCCCAGTGCGCCCAAAATGGGCCCAGTGCAACCAAACCACCTAGGTCTGCCTTTGGATCTAGTTATGTAGGCTGCCAGCCATAGCCTAGTCCAACATGGCCACCGTGGAGGAAGAAAGGAGTCAAACGACACCGGGTGCTTTAGAGAAAAGAGCTTTTTATTTCCGCCATGCAAGCAGGGCAGAAAGGTGATGCGTTCAAAGCAACACACTGTGTTGAGTTTGTAGCTACATTATATACCCTTGTTCCTGTGGGGTGGGGCAGTCCTACCCCTCCGTTCTGGAGTGCCACGTTGATACATTCCAGCCTTGGCTGCGTTGGTACATTCCAGCCTTGCGTTGGGCAAGCCGGAGGCCCCCCACAGCGGGGGTCTTGTAAATTCCCATTAAGCAAGATGATGGGGCAAAGTATTTCCTTATTATATTATTTTACAAGCTCATATATTGTCCATGGGAGAGTCATGGCTTGGGGCCCCCAGAAATGTAGCCTGACTAGCATTTCTTTCCTATCTTTAAGGAGTGCCTTTTTGAGGAACAGCTTAGGAGGCTGGGTATGTTTAGCCTGGAGAAGAGAAGGTTGAGGGGGTGAAGGGTTGCTTTCTGCTACCCCAGAAAAGTAGACACAAACCATGGATTCAAACTACAAGAGTATTCCACCCATACGTCAGGAAGAACCTCCCGGCAGCGAGAGCTGTTCGGCAGTGGAATTTGCCTGCAGGTAATGTGGTGGACTCTCCTTCCCTAGAGGTTTCCATGCAGAGGCTTGATAGCCACGTCAGGAATACTCTGATGGTGTTTCCTGCCTGGCAGGTTGGATTGGATCCCCCTCCCCATGGTCTCCTCCAACTCAACTCCTTTCTTTAATGTGAGAGAATATTTTGCCAATAATTTGAACTTAATGAAGTGGGGAGAAATCAGATTCAGTTCTTGCTCAAAGATAAACTTAACACACACGTGCACTTTACTTTGTAAGGAATGTTGTCCCTGCAAAGATGTGTGCCTTGCCCACTGTCGCTGCCAGACCTGTTTGGCAGCTGTTCTTGCGGGGTAGGTATGTGATGATCTTATCTATAGCCGAAGGCTACTTCCTTCAGTTGGGGTCCCTCACTGCCTCCTGGGGGAGCTTGCAAGTGAGCACACCACTGGGGGGGGTGTTTCTTTGCTCCCATCTGCTAAGATGACACCTAATTCTCGATGACAAGGCTGCATCCTCCTTATAATAAAATGATTATGAGCTCTCTCTCTCTCCCCGCCCCGCACCCAAGGCTTTCCACTCCGCAGGAGGGTCAGAGAGGAGAGCCAGCATCCCAGCTCCCCCTTCCAAAACATCCCCCCCCAAACAACCCAGATTCCCACCATTCAGTCACCATGTTCAGCTGAGACCATATAACACCAGTCCTGAAAGGCCTACATTGGTTCCCAGTACGTTTCCTGGCACAATTCAAAGTGTTGGTGCTGACCTTGAAAGCCTTAAATGGCCTCGGCCCAGAATACCTGAAGGAGCGTCTCCACCCCCATCGTTCTGCCCGGATCCACTGAGGTCCAGTGGCAAGGGTCTTTTGGCGGTTCCCTTGCTGGGAGAAGTGAGGTTACAGGGAACGAGGCAGAGGGCCTTCTTGGTGGTGGCACCCGCCCTGTGGAACGCCCTCCTATCAGATGTCATGGAAATAAACAACTATCTAACTCAGGCATCCCCAAACTTCGGCCCTCCAGATGTTTTGGACTACAAT
This sequence comes from Zootoca vivipara, assembly GCF_965207765.1. Taxonomy (NCBI): domain Eukaryota; kingdom Metazoa; phylum Chordata; class Lepidosauria; order Squamata; family Lacertidae; genus Zootoca; species Zootoca vivipara. Next base: position 128,957,963 of record NC_142582.1, on the reverse strand, counting down.
TCCCACCTTCCCCGACCACTGGGCCTGTTAGCTAGGGATCATGGGAGTTGTAGGCCAAAACATCTGGAGGGCCGCAGTTTGGGAATGCCTGATCTAACTTTTAAAAGACATTTGAAGGCAGCCTTGTTTAGGGAAGTTTTAAATGTTTGATGTTTTATCGTGTTTTTGATATTCTGTTGGGAACTGCCCAAAGTGCCTGGGGAAACCCAGCCAGATGGGTGGGGTATAAATAATAATAATAATAATAATAATAATAATAATAATAATAATAATAATATTCCACTGCCATCTGATCCTGTCTACCCCATCCCAGTCCTGATGGCTCGGCGGGGCTCATGACACCTAGGGGCCCCCAGTCAGGGATACTGGGAGTTGCAGCCCGCAACATCTGTTGGACAGCATGTTAACCACCCCGAGACTCACCGTTCTAAGTGGCATTTATTTGTACACTGCAACGTCCAAGATCTCCTACCAGCCTTCGCCTGCGAGCTGTCATATAACTCTAGATTTGGACATTTCTTAAAAGGGATTTATTTGCAAAGCCCACTACACTGTAATAGGCCTTAAGCTGTTTCTGTCTAGGCTTTAAATCCTCCGTAGTTTATGCATTATTGACCCAATCGACGGCAATGGGGGCCGCGGACCCTCAACAACCCGCCGCGTCAATCCAGCCGCTAGGAAGCCTGGAATCATCCTCTGCTGAAATGAGAGAGGAGCCCTGGAAATTTGCGTAGAGAGAAACCATGAGGATGTATCAAGCTAGCTTGTGCTGTATCCCATCGTTTTGGTCCACCTTCTTCTTCTTCTTCTTCTTCTTCTTCTTCTTCTTCTTCTTCTTCTTCTTCTTCTTCCTCTTCCTCTTCCTCTTCTTCTTCTTCTTTGGCAATCACTCGTGGCCACGTAAGATTGTCTTCCATAAACAATGAGTTTAACAATAAGTCCATAAGTGACTGTGGAGGCCAATTCTGGATCCACACGTCCTTCCACAGTGGGGACATTGGTTTCCGGGCAGGAGTTGACCACGGTGTGGATTTGCCAAGCGTGCCTTCCTCTTAGCATGTTTCTCCCTTGCGTCCGAGTGTCTTCAAAGCCCATGACACCTTTGGTAAAGGCTGTTCTCCAACTGGAGCGCTCGCATGCCAGTGTTTCCCAGTTGTCAGTGTTTATACTACATTTCTTTTTTTAGATTTGCCTTGAGAGAGTCTTTAATCCTCTTTTGTTGACCACCAGCCTTACACTTTCCATTTTAGAATTCGGAATAGAGTAGTTGCTTTGGAAGATGATAATCAGGCATCCGCACAACATGACCAGTCCAACGAAGTTGATGTTGAAGAATCATTCATTCAACACTGGTGATCTTTGCTTCTTCAAGTACACTGGTATTAGTTCACCTGTCTTCCCAGGTGATATGTATTTTTTTCCGGCCACCTAACTCAATATTGTCTGTTTTGCCGGCCAGAAGCAATTCATAGCTCTCAGGCAGAGGAAACTTATGGGTTTCCCTTGAGGGCATTTGGCCACTGTGTGAACAAGATGCTGGAACCAGAAGACTCTTCTTCTGTTCCTATGGTGAAACTTGCCTGCCCCTTTTCATCCCAGCCAGGTGAAAGACAGGAGAGGGGTGCATCTTTACGGGGTCCCGGCCGCGGGATCACATTCATCCAGTGCTTTACCAGCTGCACTGGCTCCCGGTGGAGTACAGGATCAGGTTTAAGGTGCTGGTTTTGACCTTTAAAGGCCTATGCGGCTTGGGACCCTTGTACCTACGGGACCGCCTCTCCTGGACCTTAAGGTCCACAAAAACAATACTTTGGAGATCCCGAGCCATAAGGTGGCTAGATTGGCCTCTACTAGAGCCAGGGCCTTTTCAGTATTGGCCCCAACTTGGTGGAACGCTCTTTCCCAGGAGACCAGGGCCCTGCGGGATTTGTCATCTTTCCGCAGGGCCTGCAAGACAGAGCTGTTCCGCCTGGCCTTTGGGTTGGACTTAGCCTGACCCCTGTGTTTTCCTCCCTCATGGCCTGGATTTATGGACTACTTGAAATGAGGCTGCATTTTAAATTTTAATACTGTATTTTAATCTGTATTTTAATTAATTGTTTTTATGTTTTATTGTGGTTTTGTTGGTGTGAGCTGCCCTGAGCCCGGTTTTTGACTGGGGAGGGCGGGGTATAAATAAAAAATTATTATTATTATTATTATTATTATTATTATTATTATTAAGTGAAAGATACGGATGCCTTTGCTTGCTTTCTTGTTTATTACATTTCTACACCACCCTTAGGGGCAGGTGGGGCTTGTCCACTGGGAAGGTAGCCCATCTAGGAGATGGAAAACTCTGATCCTAAACCTCCGCCGCTGCCTTCTGGCTTTACACATTTGTGAGAAAGGCTTTGGGAGTAAACCCCGAGGACAAATCCATACCTGCTGTCTTGAAGGACATCTTTGGGAGAAGAAAGGACCAAGCAGTAAACCCTATAAGCCAATTGGGGTGCCAATAAATATTGCTGCAGACATTTCTGAGATCATGATCTTTCCAATGAGCGTTTTTTGTCCAAGTTTGTTCACTGTCTTACTTTAAAAGTTGCGAGGATCCTATGCCCTTTTAAAATGTGATTTTTCTCGGGTGGAGGTTGCTTTTATTTTATGTATTTTGCGTGTGAAGACCCCCCCAACCCCCAACCCCCCCCCAAATGAGACACAATAGACACAGATTTTAGTTTAAGGTTTTTGGCATTAAATTTTGGCCACAACTTTATTGATTATAGCATGTGAGTGGTTGCTTAGGCATTGGTTCCAGACTACCTGAACCTGCTTCTTCTTCTTCGACGATCATTCATAGCCCAGTAAGATTGTCTTCCATAAACACGATTTTAACAATGGGTCTGTAAGTGACTGTGGAGGCCAATTCTGGATCCACACGTCCTTCCACAGTGGGGACATTGGTTTCCAGGCGGGAGTTGATCACGGTGAGGGTTTGGCAAGCGTGCCTTCCTCTTAGCACGTTTCTCCCTTTCGCCCTGAGTTTGAGTATTTTCAAAGCCCATGACACCTTTGGAAAAAGCTGTTCTCCAACTGGAGCGCTTGCAGGCCAGTGTTTCCCAGTTGTCGGTGTTTATAGTACTACATTTTTAAAGGTTACAGGTAGGTAGCCGTGTTGGTCTGGGTCGAAGTAAAATAAAAAAAATCCTTCAGTAGCACCTAAAAAACCAACTAAGTTTTTATTTTGGTATGAGCTTTCGTGTGCATGCACACTTCAGATACATCTGAAGTATCAGATACATCAGATACATCAGAGAGTATCTGACGAAGTGTGCATGCACACGAAAGCTCATACCAAAATAAAAACTTAGTTGGTCTTTTAGGTGCTACTGAAGGAATTTTTTTTATTTTACATTTTTAAAGATTTGTCTATAGATTTGTCTTAAAGATTTGTCTTTAAACCTCTTTTGTTGACCACCAGCATTACGCTTTCCATTTTTAAGTTCGGAATAGAGTAGTTGCTTTGGAAGACGATCATCAGGCATCCACACAACATGACCAGTTCAGTGAAGTTGATGTTGTACGGTGGCAGGAACAAGAAATGGAGGCAGTGAGAGAATTTACTTTCTTGGGCTCCTTGATCACTGCAGATGGTGACAGCAGTCACGAAATTAAAAGACGCCTGCTTCTTCGGAGAAAAGCAATGACAAACCTAGACAGCATCTTAAAAAGCAGAGACATCACCTTGCCTACAAAGGTCCGTATAGTTAAAGCTATGGTTTTCCCAGTAGTGATGTATGGAAGTGAGAGCTGGACCATAAAGAAGGCTGATCGCCGAAGAATTGATGCTTTTGAATTGTGGTGCTGGAGGAGACTCTTGAGAGTCCCATGGACTGCAAGAAGATCAAACCTATCCATTCTGAAGGAAATCAGCCCTGAGTGCTCACTGGAAGGACAGATCCTGAAGCTGAGGCTCCAATACTTTGGCCACCTCATGAGAAGAGAAGAATCCTTGGAAAAGAGCCTGATGTTGGGAAAGATGGAGGGCACTAGGAGAAGGGGACGACAGAGGACGAGATGGTTGGACAGTGTTCTCGAAGCTACCAACATGAGTCTGACCAAACTGCCGGAGGCGGTGCAAGACAGGAGTGCCTGGCGTGCTCTGGTCCATGGGGTCACGAAGAGTTGGTCACGACTAAACAACAACAAATATAATAATAATAATAATAATAATAATAATAATAATAATAATAATAATAATATATACACAAATCCAGAGTGCAGTCCCTAAGGTGGTTGGATGGCGCCTTCCAGCAACTCCTGCAGCCATGCTGGGGTCAAACACGTTGCTCTGCTCTCCTTTGGAGCACATCAGTGAGGCTTGGGGTGTGTGTCTTGTCTGGGAAGCCCAGGACCTTCAGACACACTGCCCAGGCTTGTGCCCCAGGGAGATCACTTCAGTTACGAGTTACCCGTCTTTGCAGCCACAGCAGGTGCTGTGATTCTCCAGCAGCTTGGCTTCACCCAGAGGCGCAGTCCATTGTCTCTCGTTAACAGATGGGTTACAACAACAACAACAACAGCAGCAACAACAACATACCTTCCTCAAGCAGGGGACTCTCCTCTGACAACCCTTCAAACGGTCCTCTTAAAACCCTAAATATTGACTTTAATCTGTGGTCCTACATGACTGGATTCTTCCTTATGTCCAGTGCCGGATTTGCGTACAAGCTATACAAGCTACAGCTTAGGGCCCCACTCTCTTGCGGCCCCCAAAACAATTTAAAGGGGGAAAATACAAAGGACAGCTGGACATAGAAAGGGCTCCATTACCTTCAGTAGCTTAGGATCTCATCAAACCTAAATCCAGGCCTGTGTGGTATACATGTATACCACAAATGGGCAGAGCCAATCACATGTGTTTCCACCAGATTCTCTTTTGTCCCCAGTGGAACGTGTGATGTGAACAGGGAAGAATATGAAACACTTTTCAGACACAGAGATTACAGGTTATCTGAGAGCGGCTCAGAAATGATGTAAGTAATGGGCCCTGCCTGCCAGCCTACTCCATAAAATATCACTGGTTTGCTCCTTTCTATATATAGGGTGCCCATAAATTACCATATAGCGTATATTCACACACACACAAAGCAACCAGCGACAATTTGTTGTTGACAAAGGACAGCTGGACATAGAAAGGGCCCCATTACCTTCAGGAGCTTAGGATCTCATCAAACCTAAATCCGGCCCTGCTAATATCCCATAAGGAAAGGAAGGAAAAGATATCCACCTGGGCAACCATGAGGACTAGCACCTTCTTTGTAATGCAATCCCATCTATAAAGACTCAAGGCCTAGGAAGGCTGATCTCCTTTTTAGAAAATCAGGAGAAACCAATCCTTTTGCAGATGACTTCTTCCCAGTTGTGGATGTCCCAGACGCAGGAAAAACTGGCCCGCCGCTTCTTGTGGGTTTCAGGGTGGTTCTCCTTGGTAAAACAAATTGATGGGTTTGGTGTATTTTTTACCTTGCGTTGCATTTTCGGCCAGCTGCTTTGAGGGCACCATGGGGGAATTTTAATTAATAGCCATAATACCGAGCCTAGCAGGGGACAAGCCAGGGGAGGAGGAGGAGGAGATCATTGTCTTGCCTGGGCTGCTAACTTGCCGTGCCGAAGGGAGAAGATGCCTATTCATTTGACGGCCGATTGATGCCCCGCGTCGAATAAAACGGGAAAAACCCGTGTTGGAATCCGTTCTGCTTCAGACATCCTTGTTGGGCCTGGGCTTTCAGGGCGTGCTGTTGCGTTTCTCGGTTGTCATCCCTGGATGAGGCCGCTTTCCCTGAGCAAACAACCCCCCCCCCATGCAAGCTAGGATGCCTGCCGATCTCTTGTGTGCGGACCAAACTCCATCTGCCATCCCGTTGACTTTCTAACTCAGAATTTGATTTCAAATACCGCAAGCGGATGGCATTCCAAACTCCTTTCTTGTCCCAGTTGGGGGTGCCATGGTTTTTTCTTGTCTCTTTTTTTCTTTTCTCCTTTTCTTTTGGAGGTGGGGGGGGGAGAGAAAAGGGTTCAGGGAGAATGAAACACACCCCCTGGCTGCGTCCTCCTTGCCCCCCCTGCCCTGCTCTGCTCCCCCCCCCCCAATCTCGGTTGCACTTTGTCAAAACGAGGTAACTGCTAGTTAAGTAAAATTCCCTAGATCAAAGGGGGATTAATCACCAACTGAATCCTCGCTGAATAAACCTGTCATTCAAGAAAATTATTTCCAGTGAACTTAGCAGAGGATTGGGGGGTATTTGCATAACAGGGACCATACAGGCTTCAGCCAGGTTAAAAGGTTCCGAATTCTGCCGGCCTCCCCAAGGTCTCACCCCCCCCACCTTTCACTAGCCCTGAACAATAGGTCTCCCCCCTAATCTGATAATACAGCTCACTATCTAAATGATGTCAGGACAGCCAAGTATTGCAAAGTTTGGATGAGGGATGGATCAATTTCAGTAACTCCCAAATCTGATTTGTTGGAATTTAAGATGTAATCCTTAAAAAAAGACGGCGAAAACCCTTTAAACCCCCCAAAAGGCTGTTTATTAACATCCCCCCTCCTTTCTCCTCTCTTTTCCGTCTTCTTTTTGACCTCCCGCCCCCTTGGAAAAGCCTGTTCTGAGCGTCTGCTGTGACCCTTCTGTTCCGCCACGGTCATATTCAAAACCACATATATACATATATATATTTAGTGGTATCCATTCAAGGCAGGAAGTTAAGCCTAACTATTGTTTGTGGAGGTAAAGCGGGGAGCTGTGAGCCAGTGTTATAGTCCTCCTCAGAGTAGACTCATGGAAGTTAATGCGCATGACTGACTTAGGTTAGCTATGAGCAGGACTTGCAAAATTGAATATAATGCATAATTTTTACATTCTTTTAATCTTTTTGTTGCCAAGTCTTATTTCCTTACATGTCATCATTTAAAGTTTCTGGCCGATTTTTTTTTAGATTGATTTCACGATATAGCCAATTTTCATAGTTTTAAATATCCCTAAACTGAAAAACAAGTCTGCATTTTTGAAAAAACCCCTGTAATAACCAATATTATTTTAGATTTTAAGGTGAACAACTCTGTTTCATTAATTTTTTTCTATTTCAGCTATGGATTGTAGAAAAGTTGTACCCAGTAGCCACCCCCACCCCCCGATGTCCAAAAAATGTAAAATTTGTTTCAAGACAAAAGAGACCCATACATTTTATTCTTTATTGAGAAAGAGCATGTCTTTGTAATAATTTTCACCATCAAAAACTTTTGATTCCATCATGCCCTAATGCTGAAAATTTAGGTTTCCTAAACCTAGTTTTTCCATCAAAAAACTACATTTATACAGGGGTCATCTAGTCCCATGGACTGCAAGAAGATCAAACCTATCCATCCTGAAGGAAATCAGCCCTGAGTGCTCCCTGGAAGGACAGATCCTGAAGCTGAGGCTCCAATACTTTGGCCACCTCATGAGAAGAGAAGACTCCCTGGAAAAGACCCTGATGTTGGGAAAGATTGAGGGCACTAGGAGAAGGGGACGACAGAAGATGAGATGGTTGGACAGTGTTCTCGAAGCTACGAACATGAATTTGACCAAACTGCGGGAGACAGGGCAGTCTCGAGCAGGTCGGGCGCCCTGGTGCTGAGGCGCGTAGATCGCTCCGGCGCCCCCGCCCTCGCAGCGCGCAGCATGTTTGCCGCGCAGCGCCCCTCCTGCCGGCCCCATGCCACCGGGACTATACCTAGAGCCGGCCCTGGCGGGAGGCAGTGGAATACAGGAGTGCCTAGCATGCTATGGTCCATGGGGTCACGAAGAGTCAGACACGACTAAACGACTAAACAACAACAACAAAACCTAGTTTTTTCCATCAAAAAACTACATTTATACAGGGGTCATCTAGTCAACCCCCCCTGAAATGTGGGAATCTCAGCTAAAGCATCCATGACAGATGGCCATCCAACCTGTTTAAAAACCTGCAAGGAAAGAGAGTCCACCACCTCCCGTGGGAGTCTGTCCCACTGCTTAACAGCTCTTACTATCAGAAAGGTCTTCCTGATGTTTAGTCGGAATCTCCTTTCTTGCAACTTGAAGCCATGGGTTCGAGTCCTACCCTCCAGAGGAGGGAAAAAACAAGCATGCTCCCTCCTCCATGTGGACAGCCCTTAAGATATTTGAAGATGGCTATCGTATCTCCTTCAAGAGCTCCTCATAAGGTTTCATTTCCAGACCTTTGATCATCTTGGTTGCCCTCCTCTGCACTCCTTCCTGGTTGTCAACATCCTTCTTAAAGTGTGGTGCCCAGAACTGGACACAGTATTCCAAGTATGGTATGACTAAGGCAGAATAGAGTGGTACTATTACTTCCCTTGATCTGGACACTATACTTCTGTTGATGCAGCCTAGAATAACATTAGCTTTTTTTGCTGCTGCATCACACTGTGAGATAGTGCCATGGGGTGGGGAAATCACTTCGTGCAAAAACTTTGTTTTATCAGTGCTGTTTTTGGCAAATGATTCTCAGTCACCAGCATGTAAGGTATAAGAAGTGTGAAGAGTACTGTGCGAGACCTTTGTTTTCGTCCCAGAGGCAGAAAATTCAAACTGCATCCTTCCATAAGTGGAGTACTTAAACTGAAAATACTCAAACCAAGGCGTACTTAAACCGAGGTATGACTGTAAATTCGTAAGTAGAGGTACCACTGTATTACTTATTTATTTATGGCATTTCTTTGGAAGGTGAAATGAAGCACCTCACTTTCAGTTGTAATCCATAAATACTGCTAAAATTCAGCAATACAAAGTACAAATCTCTTATTTTTTTATGCCTCTCTCTCTCTCTTTCTCTCTTTCTTTCTTTCTTGGTACAAATCCCTTATAAAACACATAATGCCAGAGAAAAATCAGGAATCCTTGACAGATGGCCATCCAACCTCTGCTTAGAAACCTCCAAGGAAGGAGAGCCCACCACCTCCCGAGGGAGACCGTTCCACTGTCTGGCTCTCACCACCAGAAAGTTCTTCCTGATGTTTAGTCGGAATCTCCTTTCTTGCAACTTGAAGCCAGGGGTTCGAGTCCTACCCTCCAGAGCAGGGAAAAAACAAGCATGCTCCCTCCTCCATGTGGACAGCCCTTAAGATATTTGAAGATGGCTATCGTATCTCCTCTCAGTCTCCTCTTTACCAGGCCAAACATACCCAGCTCCTTCAACTGCTCCTCATAAGGCTTGGTTTCCAGATCAACCACCTCTGCACACCTTCCAGCTTGCTAGTGTCCTCTTCAGTCTTGGTGCCCAGAACCGGACACAGAAATCCCCCTTCCCTAAAAGATTGGCTAAGCCTAAGGCTTCTGTTTTATCCTTGCAGCAAGCAAATGAAGTGGTTTAGGATGAGAGAAAGAGAGTGACTGGGTCGAGTTCCCCCACTGAACTTCATGGAGGGCTGAACTATGTGTAGGGCCGTAGCTCAGCGGTAGAGCATCTTTTGAATGCAGAAATTCCCTGGTTCAGTCCCTGGAATTTCAAGGGAGAATTGGGAGTTGGGTGCAGCGCGCTTCTATAGGACAGGAGAGAGAGCTCTTGTGCACAAATCTTGCTTCTGCGGGTTTCCAAGAGGCATTTGGCTGACCGCTCTGAGAACAAGGATGCTGGACTAGATGGGCCACTGGCCTGATCCAGCAGCCTCTTCTGATGTTCGAGAATATCCCCTGCCTTGAACACTGGAGAGCAGCTGCCAGTCAGAGAAGGCAACACTGAGTTAAATGAGGTTTGGCCTGGTATGAGGCAGCTTTTTAAACACCTATTGGGAAAGTTTGTTATTCAGGGGGTAGAGCACATGGTTTGCAGAAGGCCAGAGTCAACCTCCAGCATCTCCAGGTCAGACTGGCAATAACCCCTACCTGATGCCCTGGAGAGCTACTGCTTGCCTGTGTGGGCAATGCAGAATCATAGAATCATAGAGTTGGAAGAGACCACAAGGGCCATCCAGTCCAACCCCCTGCCAAGCAGGAAACACCATCAAAGCATTCTTGACATATGCCTGTCAAGCCTCTGCTTAAAGACCTCCAAAGAAGGAGACTCCGCCACACTCCTTGGCAGCAAATTCCACTGACAACCAGCTCTTACTGTCAGGAAGTTCTTCCTAATGTTTAGGTGGAATCTTCTTTCTTGTAGCTTGAATCCATTGCTCGGTGTCCGCTTCTCTGGAGCAGCGGAAAACAACCTTTCTCCCTCCTCTATATGACATCCTTTTATATATTTGAACATGGCTATCATATCACCCCTTAACCTTCTCTTCTCCAGGCTAAACATACCCAGATCCCTAAGCCGTTCCTCATAAGGCATCGTTTCCAGGCCTTTGACCATTTTGGTTGCCCTCTTCTGGACACGTTCCAGAGGCAGCTCGAACAATGGTCTGACTCAATGTAAGACAGAATCTGGTGTTCCTAGTATTCTGCAGCTCAGCATCACACGCACGCACCCTAAATGTGCCATTTCACCCGAGTCTTACACTTGTGCTTTTGGGATACTTACATTCCAGATCTGTAGGAGCTAAACAAATGTCCTCTTCCTCCCTCTCTTCTGCCTTGTATACATTCATTTCTGCCGCTTCCCCGATTACTGGTATTCAATTTCCTTCCGGAACTTGGAACACCCAAAAGTGAAGAATTGGTGAGCTTTTAGGGGAGGGGCAAAAAATGATAGCGATGGGCGACTTGTTTAAAAACACCTGCTTCTTGAAATTTGTGTCTGTGTGTTTTAAATAACACAAATGGTGCTGAGTAAAAACATTGCCAATTAAATATTCTAGCACTGAATGCCTAGATGATTTTTTGCACTGGGGGAGCAAGTAGACGGCTTTCAAGGTGTGGGGAGGTTATCTTCTGAATTAAATGAACAAGTAAACTTGAGATTGGGGGATTTGAATGTGCCACACCACCCTGCAAGCTAGTTTAATCTCTAAGAGGCATTGGGGTTTCCCGAAGGCTTTCTAGAAATTTGTGTTGATCCCTTGGCTTCTCCTGGTAGGGCTGGGAATGCCCCCTACCTGGACTCCTCCTGGAGAGCCTCTGCCAGTCAGTGTAGACTTGAGCTCGTTGGACCAATTGGTCTTAGGATAAAGCAGCTTCCTTCAAGGGGAAAGCTGTGGTTGGGTGCTTGGGCATCTGCCTAGCATGCAAACATCCCAGGTTTGCAGTCGTGAGAATCTCCAGGAAGGGCTAGAAGTGCTGCTGCCAGTCAGTGTAGAGAATACTGAGCTAGATAGAACAATGGTCTGAATCAGGGTAAAGGCAGCGTCCTGGCTTCTTTGCCATCTTTCCGTTCTCATGGGTTTCATTCTTCCAGATGTGTCTGGGGGAGACCACAAAAGGTGTTTGCTTGTGGGTCTATTGCAGCCATAGAAAGGCATTCTTCTTTTTTTATTGCCCCCACCCCCCAGGTATTAGGTAGTGTTTCGGATTGTAAATGTTTGGTACATCATTCTGCATTTTTAAAATTTTCTGTAAGTCGCTTAGATTTGTAAAAAGTGGTGAACAAATGTAATCATCCTTGATATAACGATGACAGAATACCTAGAAATTTTTATTTCTCATCCTTTTCAAATGAGGGAACCCCACCCCCTTAGGGGATTCTGCAAAATTCTGCAACCAACAAAAGAATCTTCTAGCTGCACTTGATCTCATTGTGATGGCAGGTGATTGACAGGTGCCCAATGATAAAACTTTGGCTTGCGGGGCTGATCCTGGTCAGGATCCAGCCTGCGGACCTAAAAATATTCCCTATCCCTGCTTCTCACAGACATCTCGAAGCAGTCGGACTTGACCTGAAGCCAAACGGTGAAGTGGAACTTTGCTGGGTCTTGACATAGTAGTGATAAATTTGCTGCAGAAGCAACTCAGAGAAAGCTAATACAGGCGAGACTGTACAAAAGAAATTGTAATTATAGACCTAGTGTGGTGCAGTGGTTAAGAGTGCTGGACTAAGACCTGTGAGATACTAGGGTTCAGATTTCCACTCAGCCGTGAAGCTCACTGGGTCACCTTGGGCCAGTCACTATCTCTCAGCCTAGCCAGCCTCGCAGGGTTGTTGTGAGGATAAAATAGAGAGGGCAGGGGAGAACCACGTGTGCTCCTTGCAGGAAGAGCGGGATATAAATGTGACACTAAAATTAAAAGGTAACGGTGCAGTTCTATACATGTCTACACAGTAAGCCCCGCTGAAGGCAGAGGGACTTTGTCCCAGGTAGGCGAGTATAGGATTGCAAGCTAGTTAACTTGCTCCCTTCTGCAAGCTCCTTTCGAGACACTGCAAGCCGAAAGCAGAGCAGCACCATGTGGACAGCTACCCCCCCCCAATCTTAAATAAGCATCTGCATTGCCCAAAACAAATCTGGAAATTGAACTCAAGTGAATTTTATGTATTTGGATTGCGGCTGCACATTCTGTAAAAGGTTTTTTTTTTTTAGTAAACCCAGAGCATCCACTTAAGGAGCCTGGCTATTTCCACAATTCCTTACTTCCAACTGTTCAGTTTGGCCACCTGTGTTGCCTCCAATTCCAGAAACGGCTGCCAGCGTTATCTCAATATCTTATTATTTTGCTAGCCGTTTCAAAGCAGACATTCAGAGATTTTTTTGGGGGGGGGAATTAATGACTAATAATTTGCATTTTTGCAAAACTACTGCTCCTTGGGTTAAGGAACCGAAAGAAGTTATGCTAAACTGGAATAAGAGATTATACATTCCTAAACTGGCAAAACTGTGAATTCCTATTGGCGGCTTTCACTGTTGGGTTGATGAGAAGCCTTCGCCGTTGGTGTCCGACTTCAAGAACGTCCCACTTCCTTCATCTTTTGGCTGTCTGGAACCACGCTAGGCTATGTGGCAGGTGTCTGATTCCCTAATCGTAATTTTTGACACTAAACGGAATTTGCCCATTTCTGTCTCAAGAAGATGGCTCAGACTCCCAAGACTCCCTTATGCTAGCAGTTCATATTTGCCACCAACGCAGTGTGTGTGTGTCTGTGCAAAGAATGGCTCTCAAAGAAAATGAATAAAATCCATATTGAGATAATTTTTTAGAAAATGATTGAAGTTTTAACCCAAGAAAGGACTCTTACGAGTTTCTTATAGCTTAGAATAAGAACGTGTCAATCACGATTTAGCTTCTGGAATTGGAATCTCTTTGAAATGCAGCTGTTTCTTCTTTAATTGTGGCAGCAGACTCGGAAGAAAAGAGAGGTCCAGCCTTCAAGATGAGTCAGGAATACAAAATAGCTCCGGATTAGTTGGGGAGTTCAAAGGTCGGTAATTACACTAAGGAGTTCCCAGACACAGAGAAAACATTAAACAGGTCACCTACCAAATGGGAAACAGACTTTTGTCTTCCACCCCAACCCCCCCTTACTTTTTTGTTTTGTGAAAGAAATTATCTTGAAAAGATAGGTTTCTAGACAGAATCAAAAGCAGCGCTGGGATGTCCAGCTGATCTCCTTGGAATGCACACAGGGGTGCTGCCTTTGTCCTGCGACGGGAGGAGAGTTTACCACAGAGAGCAATGGACTTTCCCCTCCCAACAGGCGTCTCAGTCTGCTTGGCGCCGACCGATGGGGAGTCTCCTTCTTCCTCCTGCGCACCCCTGATTTCTTCTCCTGGGGAATCAGCTGCTCCTTCCCAGACTTCTTTTGGCTCTGCGTTACTTCGGCCAATCGCTTTCAAAGCCAGTACGGCAAAGCTGAGGAAGGGCGCTGGAGCCAAGAGACGGAGAACATTCGTAGCTTGGTGGCTGGGCACCTGCTCGGCTTGCAGAAGGTTCCAGGTTCAGTCTCTGGGTAGGGCTAGGAGAGAGGCATGCCTTGCATCTGGGATAGCCAGCGCAGGCAATATTGCGCTAGGTGGACTAAGGGTTTGACTCGGTAGAAGGCAGCTTCTGGTGTTCCTATGACACCAGCTGGAACAGAATGATAAATCTGCCACCTGAAGTGGCCCAGTGCAGGAGCCATTTACCAACTCATCTGCACCTTGTACAGTGGAACCTTGGTTTTTGAGCGTCTCGGAAGCCAAACAATTCGGAACCCGAATGCAGGAAACCCAGAAGTAATTACTTCCGTTTTCAAATGTGCCTCGGAAGTCGAGCAGCTTCCGAGGTGCGTTCCTTCCCCCCAATTGACTTTGCCCTCCCAACAGAGGTCAAAGATAACAACAATCACCAGAACTTTAGAAGGCATCTCAAGGCAGCCCTGTTTAGGGAAGCTTTTAATGTTTGATGAATTTCTGTATTTTAATATTTTGTTGGAAGCCACCCAGAGTGGCTGGGGGAACCCGGCCAGATGGGCGGGGTATAAATAATAAACTTGAAAAGGGTGAAAAGGATCTAGGAGTCTTGGTAGACCACAAACTTGACATGAGTCAACAGTGTGATGCAGCAGCTAAAAAAGCCAATGCAATTCTGGGCTGCATCAATAGGAGTATAGCATCTAGATCAAGGGAAGTAATAGTACCACTGTATTCTGCTCTGGTCAGACCTTACCTGGAGTACTGTGTCCAGTTCTGGGCACCACAGTTCAAGAAGGATACTGACAAGCTGGAACGTGTCCAGAAGAGGGCAATCAAAATGGTCAAAGGCCTGGAAACAATGCCTTATGAGGAATGGCTTAGGGAGCTGGGTATGTTTAGCCTGGAGAAGAGAAGGTTAAGGGGTGATATGATAGCCATGTTCAAATATATAAAAGGATGTCATATAGAGGAGGGAGAAAGGTTGTTTTCTGCTGCTCCAGAGAAGTGGACACGGAGCAATGGATTCAAACTACAAGAAAGAAGATTCCACCTAAACATTAGGAAGAACTTCCTGACAGTAAGAGCTGTCCGGCAGTGGAATTTGCTACCAAGAGGCTTGACAGGCATATGTCAAGAATGCTTTGACGGTGTTTCCTGCTCAGCAGGGGGTTGGACTGGATGGCCCTTGTGGTCTCTTCCAACTCTATGATTCTATTTGCAGCCACCCCATTGATCCTTAGTTTTCGAACATTTCGGAAGTTGAGCGGTCTTCCGGAATGGAATGCGTTTGAAAACCTAGGTTCCACTGTATGTAAAGAAAGTGGATCAAGTTTTTCTCCCTCTCTCCCTTGTAACACTAGGGACATCCAATGGAGTTAAAATGATGGATGATTCGGGACAGAGAACAGAAAGTCCTTCTTCACAGAACTCTCTCCCCCAGAAGGCAGTGATGGCCACCAACTTGGATGGCTTTAAAAGAGGACTGGACAAATTGTGGGTTCCCCACAATTGGCCCCTGGTTGGCCCCTGTGAGAGCAGGTTGCTGGACTAGGTGGGCCACTGGCCTGATTCGGCAGGCTCTTCTGTCCTTATGTGTGTACACAGTGTTATACACACATATTCTAACTACCAAGAAGCAAACTAATGTCTGCATACAGGTGGTATCTCCTAGATGGTATCTTTGAGAAACAGGGGGTTTTAATTTCAGCACACCCTGGCTGTCCTTTCAGAAGTTTTGCCAAGCAGTCTTTTTTTGGCCGAGCATTGTGGCTTGCGCTAATCAATCTCCTCTTTATGATGCTGAACCAGCCGTCAGATTGGTATCTCAACCTGAGCAGTTTTTCAAATTATAGTTTTTGAAACTTCTCCCCATACACAATCACTGATCTTATTTATCACACAGCAACACAGTTAAACAAAAGTCTGGCCATTGTGCCTGGTGATGAAAGATGCTGTTTGTCTCTCCTTTTGTGCTACTCTCCAGGGTCCCAAAGTTTCCCCCCACCTTTCACAATTTTGCCCATTTATTCCAACAGCCTGCTGAAACCGTTTCCTGTATTCCTGAAGATACCAGTGGATTTTTTTAAAATGTAGAATTAGCATGCAGCTTTTGTGACTTCTCTGTTTCAAAAAAATTGGAATAGTTTGTTCTTCGGCTTGCTGGGTTTATATGGAAGAGGAGCTTGGAAGCTGTTAAAGCTAGTCAGAATGCTTTGCAGCAGCATCTGACAATCTATGGCCTTTTAAATGGGGGAGGGGGGCAATTGTTTCTCATTATTTTATGCATTTTGTGTTTTTATGCCGTTAAGCCGCACTGTGGCCTTTGGAAAAGGATTTCACCCCCTGTCAACTTGCACCGACTAATGTAATAGGCTTGTAGTTTTACCTTTAGGCTTGTAGATTTAAAGATCCATTTCAAGAAGCACGAATTGAGTTGTGAATCAAATACTTTGCTCTGTCTTTCCTAATGGGTGAACAGCCCCGGAAGGAAGGCCAGCTCTAGAATTCCAATGGCACAGCGCCAGACTGCAGTTGCTCAGTGTTGAGTGAAAGGCACTCTGCACATGCACGGAGTTACTTTCAAAACAGGATTACGTCATACAGGTTTCTTTACAAATGGGCTTGGCCAAAGAGGAGAGATGGTTGTGCCCAACAGGAAGTTAAAAAGGCTATTACACTAAGGTCCACAGCACCTGCAAGAGTCTGCCCCCCCCCAATAAAGATCCCACTCCATAGCATTCCTATATCTAGATTTCTAGAAAGGCAGGACGACCAGTTGAAGAACATTGATGATGTGTTGGTGGTGAAAGAAAGCCATACAATGTCATTGGCTACAGGTAGCTACGAAAGGGGTGGGCAGACTCACAAAACAATAAACAACATTTAAGCGAAATAAGGATGTTTGTTGTTTCCCCCCCCCCCAAACCAGAGCTTAAATAATGAACAGATCAGTTAAAATATTTCAGTACTTTTTTTCCCATTTAAAGTACAAAATTGAGGGGAAATTAGAAAAGCAAAGTTCTATACACTACAGGTGCCGGGGCTTTGGAATTCCAGATGTAATAATCTGAAGAAAGCAATTCTCGAGCTGAAATTAAAATAAAACACACACACACACACACGAGAGAGAGAGAGAGAGAGAGAGAGAGAGAGAGAGAGAGAGAGAGAGGAGAGAGAAATAAGCTGCTATACAATATATCAAAACACACAAAAGCACAAATGATTAAAATACATTTGAGATTGTAATTTCATAATTTTAAAAAAACAACACGTTTATGCTAGACGTAATAAAAGGCCATAACGTTTTTACTCAACAAATCATATAGTTGAAAGCTACATTTTGGAGCATGTTGGCAGCAATATGCTGATGGCACGCAGCTCTATTTCTCCTTTGCATCTGCAGGTGAGGCAGTGGAAGCGCTGGACCGATGTCTTTCCTCGGTAATGGACTGGATGAGAGCCAACAAATTGAAGCTCAATCCAGGCAAGACCGAGGCTCTGTTAGTGGGTAGTTCCCTAGACTGGATGGTTGGGAGGTGCCAGATTCAAAGTGCTAGCTTTGTCCTATAAAGCCTTAAATGGCTCAGGAGGACTGCAATACCTAAGGACTGCCTCTCCCCATATGAACTGACCCAGACCCTGCAATCAACATCTGAGGCCCTTCTTTGTGTGCCCCCTCCTCGAGAGGTCCGGAAGGCGGCAACACAAGAACAGGCCTTCCTCTGCAGTGGCTCCCTGCTTGTGGAATGCTCTCCCCAGGGAGGTTCGCCTGGCACCTTCATTGTATATCTTTAGGCGAAGGGCAAAAACACTCCTTTCCCCCCAGGCTTTTGGCTAATTAAATCTATGGCCTTTTAAACTGTGCGTGTTATTGTTTCTGTTGCATTTTTGTGTTCTCATATGGTAAACTGCACTGTGGTCGCCGCATGGAGGGTGGTGTAGAAATTTAATTAATAACAATAATGATAAATTCTGCAGAATGTAATTTTGAAATGGAGGCTCCAAGGCAAGTTTACCTATTTATACCTTGCTAAAGGTGTTTTAACGTGAAACCAGCGGCAGATGTTACCCTGCTCACCTGTACTGATCTTTGGTTTTCCTGAAGAAAAGACCTGGATGGAATGTTGGTCTGTGTAACATCCGGTCAGGGTGAAATCCAGGATTCTAAAATAAAGCTAAGCACAACCAAGCAGAAAACAGTAAGATGTACAGATCCTCATTTCTGCTCAAACACCTCCCCGTCCCCATAGACTAGGGAGAATATACCGTATTTTTCCAACTATAAGATGCCCCCATGAATAAGACCCCCTCCTATTTTGGGGAGACTCCATTTTAAGTAAATGAGGGGAGATGGGCCAAAGTTGTTGAGCTCTCCCCCTCCCCCCCGACACACTCCCTAGATAGTTTCCCATGTGCAGCAGCACCGGGGGGGGGGGGGGAGTTGCGCTCCGAACCGGCTGGCTGGTGCGTCGCTTTTCTCCCCCGCCCCCATGCCACTATCTGTGTATTGGACAACCCCTGTTTTTTGACACAATTTTTGAGTCAAAAAACTTCGTCTAATACACGGGGAAATACGGTGTATCCTATCTAATCTTTGCACAATGAGGTTACTTCCTACAGCTAGTGAAAGCTCTTATACCCCTTGAACTGTTTTGGTATTCCTGCATCTTGTTTCCTAAAACCCACCCATATCCAGGTTGAAGGCCCTAACAAAGTTTTCTGATGAAAACAGTGCCCAATCCATCCATTTTTTGGGGGGTGGGGACGACGACGACACAACTGCACAACTAAGTCCCAGCTTCTCTTGAAGAGGATGGCTTACTTTGATGTAAGCGGTGCTTCCAGTACACACAGGGTCAATCTGCTGCTCCTGACTCAAGGCGCCAAAAGCGACAGTCCCAGAAAGGGAAATTTCCAATGACTTGGGGAATTTTTGTCCTTTAAAAGAAAAAGAAAGGTTTCAGAGTTGTAATAATAGCAATAGCATTTATGTAAGACTTCTAAGAAGGGGTGGGGGTGGGGGGTGAAGCCCAGGATTTGGAGCCCACGGGAACCAGCTCCTAAAGGGACCACTCGTAACTTGAGAGAACTGTTGGGGCAGCTCCACCTGGGGTACTTTTAAGTCCTGAGTGAAGGCTGAGTTAAGTCCTGAGTGAAGAAACCCAGCCCATGGATCTTTAAATCAGCCACCCTCCCTACTTCCTATTTGGTTTAAAAACATGGATCTGGCCACCTGCACCTCTGGTTTGGACCTAAACCCTTTACAGGCAAATACTGCCCCAATGCTGGAAGAAGAAGAAGAAGAAGAAGAAGAAGAAGAAGAAGAGGAGGAGGAGGTGGTGGTGGTGGAGGAGGAAGAAACTTTAGGAGTAACTGTTAGTGGTTCCCCATGGCTTGAACGCACAGCTCATAACCAGCAGGAGCTCTGTGGAATGCCCTTCCAGTTGAGGTCAGCCAGAACCCCCTCCCATTTTATTTATTTCATTTCATAAAATTTATACACTGCTTGATTGTAAAAAAGAACCACACACACACACACACACACACACACAACCTCAAAGAGGTTTACAAAAAGAGAAAACAATGAAACCAAGAAAAATGTGAAGCCATACTTTAAAACGTACAAAAATTAAAATACTGAAACAGATTAAAATTTCCTCAACTTTCCAAGCATGTTTCCAATAATGTTTTTAGCAGGCGCTGAAAAGAGCATGGTGAAGGTGCCTGCCTGATCTCACCAGGCAGGGAGTTCCAAAGTTTAGGCACCACAGCACTAAATGAGTGAGTTCTTACAATTTTAACAGAATTCTGATTTTAACACATTTTTGTCTTATTGTATTGGATCACCAGCACGTTACTCTGAGGCAACTCTGAGTAAGTGGCATACAAATTGTTGAAATAAATACATTGCATCACTTAGAATTGACTCCTCACGTCTGAATATTCCAGGAACTTCACATTGTTAAGGTTTATTTCAGTCCCCTTTACAGCAAGCTTCATAATGTAGCTCAGTATTTTTATCCCCATACTGCAGATGGAGGGAAGAAGGACTGAGGCGGATAGAATTGTTTGTGGTTTGCCTAAAGGCAACCTAGGAAGGGGCTGCAGGGCATGGAGGGAATTCGACAACCAAGAGGTAAATATCCTCAGGTGCTATTTAAGATTTTCCAAGGTTGAGCCAAGGTTTTAAATTTTGGCTAACCCAAATATCAGAATAAGCAGTTCTAAGAATTAAAGTGTCCCGTATCTGACACATGCAGCTTGGGAACTTGTTCACAGAGTGAGACACCACTGACGCTAATAAAGTACAATGCAGCTCTTTTTGTGGGAATAAAAATAAATGGGAACTACAATAGGCCTGTGAAATAAATCAGACCGAGTGCTGAGAATTATTATTTGCTCAAGTCTATTCAAGGAGTTGCTGGCTGCAGAATCTAATGTCTCCATGGGGGTCTCTCACCCCAAATCCAGCTTCCTGGCTGGTCTTTCATTAGATGATAGAAGTCCCCCCCCCAACTGTGTTGCCTCCTGTCTACCTGCAAGACCCATGTGCTTTAGGCTGAGTGGCAGAGCATATCTAGGGGTGCTGGTTGAATCTTTGGCATCACAGATAACAGAAGAAGAAGAAGAAGAAGAAGAAGAAGAAGAAGAAGAAGAAGAAGAAGAAGAAGAAGAGGAGGAGGAGTAGTAGTTTGGATTTGATATCCTGCTTTATCACTACCCGAAGGAGTCTCAAAGCGGCTAACAATCTCCTTTCCCTTCTTCCCCCACAACAAACACCCTGGGAGGTGAGTGAGGCTGAGAGACTTCAGAGAAGTGTGACTAGCCCAAGGTCACCCAGCAGCTGCAGGTGGAGGAGCGGAGACGCGAACCCGGTTTCCCAGATTACGAGTCTACTGCTCTTAACCACTACACCACACTGGCTTGAGGTATAAGCATAGCCTTCTAGTGTCCCAATATAACCGGGACATTCTGGTGTTTTTTTTTTCACAGGAGAGCACAGTGCCCGGTTCTCATGCCATGGTTTCTCCCCAAAGTGCTTTTTGGGGGGTGATGATCTTGCACAATGCCCCAGAGACACACATTTTGGGGTGCCTTGTTCTCTAGTGAGAGCACGCCCCCCCAAGCACATCTTTCGGGTCCGCAATCTTACGCGGGTTGCGTGATTCATGCAGGAACGCAGCCCCAGAAGACATGATCACCCAGCAGCTGCATCACCCAGCAGCTGCATGTGGAGGAG
Organism: Zootoca vivipara; assembly: GCF_965207765.1. Taxonomy (NCBI): domain Eukaryota; kingdom Metazoa; phylum Chordata; class Lepidosauria; order Squamata; family Lacertidae; genus Zootoca; species Zootoca vivipara. The sequence continues at coordinate 128,936,937 of NC_142582.1, read as the reverse complement.
CGGGGAATCGAACCCACTTCACCAGATTATGAGTCCACTGCTCTTAACCACTACACCACACTGGGACCCAACTGAACTCCCTAGACAGCCGTTGCTACTCTGCAGGATAGGGCCTCTTGCAGGCACAATCTCATCAGAGGGTCCATTCCACAGGATGTCCAATCCACATCTTGGCTGTGAGTCCTGGAAGACCCTGCTCCCTGCCTTGCAGGCCTTTCCCCACCTGGCCTGGGAGGGCAGCACCCCGACTGACTCCAGCTACAATAGCCGAGGCTGCTGAACAGACTCTTAGGCTGTGGTATTGCTTAGGGAGTTTTGACATTAATTTTTTGTAGCTTTCTTTTGTACCTTCACTATGATTTATGTGGAAATTTGGTTGTGTACTTTCTGGTGTTTTCATTATTGCTTATGGCTACTTCTGTTGTGTTTTGAATTCTGCAACATTCCGCCCCCCTACCTTGAGCATGGTTTTAACTATGGAAAGGCAGCATAAATAGAAAATGTTGCATGTATGTACATAGAAACTGGACTTTTACAGTGGTCACACCTATACTTTGAAACATCTTCCACTTACGTATCAGACAGGCACCCACTGTCTACTGCTCTTTCGGTCCCTATTGAAGACCTTCCATTTTAAGGGGATATTCTTATCCCAGTCTGCATCTGTATTGGCTCTGCTATTGCTTCTATATGTGGAATTATTTTTACACACGATGTTACTGTTGACATTTTTCTCGTTGAACTGCTTTGAGATGCTTCATAGGAAGCAACTCTTAAATGAAAGGTAATAAACAAACAAAATTTGTTTGTGGTCGGGGCAACTCAGCCGGATGGGCAGGGTAGAAATAATAAAATTATTATTATTATACATTTTAAATGCCCCAAGGCTATTCCTTTAAGGTAAAGGTAAAAGTACCCCTGGCCATTAGGTCTAGTCACAGACGACTCTGGGGTCGCGGTGCTCATCTCGCTCTATAGGCCGAGGGAGCCGGCATTTGACAGCTTCCGGGTCATGTGGCCAGCATGACAAAGCCGCTTCTGGCGAACCAGAGCAGTGCACGGAAATGCCATTTACCTTCCCGCCAGAGCAGTACCTACTTGCACTTTGACATGCTTTCGAACTGCTAGGTTGGCAGGAGCTGGGACCGAACAACAGGAGCTCACCCCGTCGCGGGGATTCGAACCACCGACCTTCTGATCAGCAATCCCTAGGCTCTATGGTTTAGACCACAGCGCCACCCACGTCCCAAGGCTATTCCTTAGGCACATATGAACCAAATAAAGGAGGAGAAAGGCTAGTTAAGGAGAAAGCAGGAAGGCAGAGCAGAGAATATGGAGGAAGGGGCTGTGATGGCTGAGAGGAGGGATACTGACAGTAATTTACAAGTGTGCCCTTCAAATACACGAGCTAAATAACGCTAATGATATCTCTGTGGGAAAGGTCAGAATTATCATTGCCCCCACATTACAGCAAGGGAAACTGAGGGCCAGCTGGCTGCCTAAAATGGGATGCACGGAGTTTTTGCCTGAGATGAGAGCATGCCTGGCCTGAGTTCAGAGCTCACACTCTTGGCCGCCAACTCTATGCTAGAGAAGTAAAAGAAGTCCTGGTTGGCAAAGCCCACCGGGAGGGAAAAGGCTTTAATGAGAATTTGGCTGATCTTCCCATGGCCTAAGAGTGGACGGAGTAGCCAGCAAGGTGGCTGTGACGCCTTTTCAAACATGTTCAGTAAGCAGCCATCCTCCAGTAGGAAAAGGGGGGGAATAGGTTTTCTCTTACCTATGACCCAAACCAGCAAGCTTTTCTCTTTCGCCACCTCAAGCTGGCCGTAGCTGACTTTGTATTCCAGGTGTGTAATGGGTCCCCTGTCGCCAACAGAAGAACAAACCCCGTTACGGCAACCTGGGGCTTACCTGGAACCCCTTCGTTAAATAACCGGCAACAGTGCACTCTTTCTGTACGAGGTGAATCTGGTGCAAATTAAAGATTTGCACCAGGAGACGATGTAAGCAGTAGCCTTCATCACTCCTCTGTTGTAAATGGTTCCAGCTGTGGGGCAAGTGGAGACACCTCCCCCCTTTCCATCATATTGGTAAAAGGTGAACTTCTGGTCCAGTCTTTATTCATTGCCCATGGTGATGAGCAGCACTGAGCAACATCTGGGAGGTCAAAGGTTTCCCAACACTGGGCTAGATATGACATTGGGCTATGCTCTATTTCAAGCCTCGTTCCAACGACAACTTTTACCTGCCCCCAGGGAAGGAAACATGCTGGTTCTTGAAAATCCCACTCCCAGAAAAGAGGGGACAATTGCAGGATTCTCACCTGTTGAGAAAGGGAATACGGGCCTCACAGTACTCAAAAGTGTTTTTCACACTTTCATGAAGCTTCAGCTGAATGGTGAACTTCCACTGTGATTCTTCCTCTTTTAGCTGATAAAACCCCAAAATTGGTGGAACAGGCACCTGAGTGGGAGGAGAGAGAGTTGAATTCTTTATATTCATATTTCAAAACCATTCTTATGAGTTTTATCAATTGATGGTTGTAGGTTTTTTTTTTAATGGTTGTAGGTTTTCAAGTTGCCCAGAGGCCTCTTTGGAGGCATGAGAGAGTGCATATTCTAGAATAAAGTAAAATAAATAAAATTAAAATGGGTTGGCAGCTTCCAGATGTCAGATATAAACTCTCTGATTGCTAAACAGTAAGATAATTAGGCAGAAAGTGCTTAATTCTGATGGAAAACAGGAATTAACAACTCATTTGCAAGCTAGATTCGCTAAACCACTGATCAGCAGGGTGCTGGAAATATTTCTAGGATGGAGGCCAAAAACTTGCCCAATGCCACACTCAAAGCATGTAATGAGATGGAGGGCCATTGCTAACTTGCAGATTCCTTTCAGAGAGACAGAGATGAGAAGAGACCAGGCTTTGTTATGAGAGGCCACGTTATTATACAGGAAGGTGTGACTGTAACTTTGCCTTCCATAGATGCAAATCTCTGTACGTGCGGCTGCATTTAACAACGGTCCGGAAACCACAGTTGGTCTGGGAAAGGGGCGCAAGATTATTAACTGGGACTGATAATTTGATGATATTGCACCTGTGCTGTGCCAGTCTGACAGCGCCCAGCTTAAAAGTGTTGCTTTTAACCCTTAAACTTCACATTACGTGGTGCCATGCTGTAAATAATTAAACCAAACCAGTATTTTTAAATGGATAACTGATCAGGCAGGCAGGCAGGCAGGCAGGTCTCTTGCTTCTGCAGCCTTCATAAATCTGGTAAGTGTGCCAGCCCAGATTCTTTCCTGCTCATAGAATCTTAGAGTTGCAAAGGATCCCAGGGGTCACCCAGTTCACCCCCTGCTACGCAGGAATTACAGCTAATGCATCCATGACAGATGGCCATCATCCTCCCTCTCCTCCTCCCCCCCACGCCTTCCTTCTCCGGATCAGGTCCCGATCACCGCCACTTCATCACCAGTGGTGCTAACTGCTCCCTATCCTCACTGCCATTGCTGCTCACTTGGTCATCCCCATCAGGCCAGAGGGTGGGGGAACAGCGAGGAGCAGCAGCAGGGCCAGGGGGTCTGGGCGCCTCTTGCTGGGGTACCGACTCTGGCAAGTGCCTGACCCCGCTGCTGGATTAACATTGCAAATCGTGCAGCCTTACCTGGGAAGTATAAAAGCACAGGTCGAAGGGGTCTGGAGGAGGTATTAAAGGGAATTTGTAAGGCCCACTGAAGGCAGCGTCGTCCATTACGTCAACGCTGCTGGAAGTCAGAACGGCAGAGTCGAGGGACGTAACACAAGGGTGGGCCAAAATATCCTGGAGAGGAGAGCCGTTGGCAGGGAGGTTCAAGCTGATGGTCACGTTGGGAGCAGTGCCTTCGATGTCGCACTTCAAAGACAAAAAAATAAGTCTTCAAAGCATCCCTAGTTATCCATGAGAACAGAAAAGACCTCCTTAGAGAACGGCCCACTTCACAACCTCCTAGAAAGGCTTCCCTTTAAATAGTTAATAGCTATAATAGCACACTTAGGGATCCACATTTCTACTCTTCAGGTTTTTTAGTTCCAACATTATAGAAATTAGAATTGTAGCATTGGAAGGGAGCACGAGGCTCATCTAGTCCCAACTTCCTGCAATGCAGGAATCTTTTTGCCCAATGTGGGGCTTGAACCCACGACCCTGAAAATTAAGTCTCATACTTCACCAACTGAGCTATCGCAGGAATGTCATATAAACCACAGTATAAGAGGAACCTCCAACCTTCCAGATGTTGCTGACTATAACTAGAATTGTATTATCAATATCATTACTATTCTTACTATTTTAATGTATTATAAGTACAACCTACAATGTCTGAACTGAGACAGTGTCTCTCAGCTCGCAGGGCTATTATGAGGATGAATAATGCAAGCGCCGCAGGATGAAATCTAAACACTGAAAAAATGATATCGGAATTAGCAGTGGCATCTTTTAACTCTTTATTCAGCTAGCAAAACGAGGAGGGAGGTATGCAGGAGCATATCTGTAAAGCGAGATTTTCAGTCTGGTATAGTTCACAAATCTAAAAAAAGAAGCCTCTCCTCTGCGGCATGCTGAAGCATTAAAAATATTAGGTTCAGCTTCCCCAAATGCCAAGATAAAAAAGAGCTGATTTTTTGCTTTTCCAGGTGCATTCATGTGTCAAATAGGTTAGAGAGATTTGCGCCAGAAAAGTGTCTCACCTTGCAAGTTACAGTTCCATAAACCTGCCACATGTCTGACACATCCCTTTTGTCATACTGCACAGACTTGACTTTTTCAGTAATGCAGACATTAACTTGAGGCTTCCCCTTGTACATGCTGGTTCTCCAAGCTGGCGGTTTCTGAGGATGGCCACTTGGAGCAACGTGATTGTTTTCCAACGGCGAGCCGTTCAAGTTCATATCCAGCGGGGTGCCAAGAGGACAGCTCTGCATAAGCAAGCCTGGGAGCTGGCCAATTTTGGAAGTCCTCTCTGCTTTGCTCTTCTGGCTGGAGTTCATGAAAGCCAGCAGTCCCGACAAGACCGCAAAAGCCTGAGAGACCCCACTGATGCTGATGAGAGGTGGACGTGGCGCCAAGGGCTGCTCTACCAATGGGAGGCCGGCGTAAACCAACCCGCTCTTCTGGAAGGCCACCACAGGCCAAAGGTCTCCACTTTCGGTCTGAAGGGCATAGACCGAAGTCTTGTTGATTCGGGAGCAGCCATCCCTACGCTCTATGAAGCTCTGGTCTTCATCGGCCAGTCTCAGTTCAAAAAGCAGTGTTTTAAGGAAAGGGCCGTCTTCAGGCACGGCCACATAACTTGCTCCGTTGAGGTATTTTGCTCGCTTTTCAACCGTGGGGTAACGCCTGCAATGTGGAAACACACTGGTTGAAGGAAAGTTAACATTATGTTGCTTGAGACATTCAGCCCGGACACTGAGGCCCAGCTCCCAGGGCCTTCTGGCGGTTCCCTCACTGAAAGATGAAGTTATAGGGAACCGGGCAGAGGGCCTTCTCGGTGGTGGCCCCCTCCCTGTGGAACTCCCTCCCAGCAGATGTCAAAGAGATAAATAACTATACAATTTTAGAAGACATCTGAAGGCAGCCCTGTATATGGAAGTTTTTAATGTTTGATGATTTATTGTGTTTTTTTATCTGCTGGAAGCCAACCAGAGTGGCTGTGGCAACCCAGTCAGATGGGCGGGGTACAAATAATAAAATTGTTGTTGTTGTTGTTGCTTGCTCCAAATTGTTCTGAGCTGCATGGCACCAAACTGACCCTAAACTGACCCAAGCTGCTTTTACAATTCATGTGCGAGGTGGATGCTCCATGAAGACACCTATCTGCACAATGGCTGTTTTTGCAGAGTCCTTTTCTGGGGAGAAATCACAGCATGAATCAGGTCATTGTACACACAGGCCTTCATCTGAAGTTCCACTTCACACAAGATGTTATCTATACCCAGGGGAATGAGGCTTTGCAAGCACTCCAAGGCTTGAGTTGTGACCCAATACTTTGGTAAACCTGGAGCCCTGCCTGTTTACAGTTCTATTACCAATAAAACAGACAATTCATTTGTTTCTGTGCTCATGTCCTTTTCCAGCCCCCTAAATTTGAGAAACCTTTCCTGCTGTTTGTAGGCTCCGATTCTTCAACTGATTGTCAACTGCTTCTGTATCTTCCTTTATTAACTACAGCTCCATAGTTAATTCTCCCCTTATTCAGAGGAGTAAAAGAAATATCAAACCCTTGTAATATCCACAGGAGAACAGAAAAACCTTTTTTTATATTAAACAATTGGATTTAACTACTACGTTGTACAGTAATTATTTTTAAAAGACGCCACTGTCAGAAGCTCAATTTCCCCCCATCAAAATTAATTTAATTCCAAATATCAAGTTGACAGTGTCACTTTAAAGTACAGTAGGAATGAACAAAAGGGGATAATTGGCATTATGTGGAATCGGTGTTTGAACCTGGCATGGTGGAAGGTTTTTATTTGTTGTCTCTAATTCCCATTTTGGCTGAAGGATGGCTGAAGTATTCCTGAGTCTACAATGCAGACTACAATTACTGCTGAACCTCAACAATCACAATCACAGTTTGTGTAGAGATTTTACAGAATTGGCATATGCTCTTTATGTTTCTCTTTAACCCTTCCAATGCTCATGTGAAAGAAACAGAGACCTGTGAGTGAAAGTGCGTGCAATGTTCACACGCTCATCACGACTTTGTATACTGGGATAGACCCTTCTTTTTTTTTTTAAACATAATTTTTATTGATTTTACAAATTACAAAAGACGGTACATACATGAACACCTTTTCCACCTTCTTCCCACCCCCCTCCATGGGTCCTCCCCTGCCACAGAAGTATCCCACGCAGGTGAACAGTCAGAAATGGTCCATTTTATGATTGGATTTCTGTCCTCCTCCCCCTCCCCTGCCCCCAAAGCCCCCCCCTGCCACCAGGGAGCTCCAGTAAACCAGGGCAGTACGCAGGAGGTCATCCATCCAACCATCTATTGTCATACCAAAAAAAGAATAAAAAGAAAGAAAAGAGAAAAAAGAGAAGAAAAAAGTGACAAAAAAGAAAAAAGACAATACAAAACAAGAAAAAAAATAAATCTTTCTTCCATTCATAATTTAAACCATATTTTGTGTGCTTCCCCACCCTCCCCCTTTCCCCGGTTTTCCTCCCTTTTTTATCATCTTCAACAGTTTCTTACTTTATAAAATACACCTTTATACCTTATACTACTTTTAAATTAGCTATTATCATTTTCACCTAATGTCCAATCACTGAAAAATCAAACTCCCATTTTTTCTTCCCGTGCCTAATTTTTACCCCCTCTATAAGCCTCCATATTTTCACCTTTTTCCAAAATCAATTCACTTTTAAAACTATAACTATTCTCAATCTAACCTTACATCCCCGATTACCGGCTCCACCCCCCCAATCCAGCAAGTTCCGTAGTCAGCAGTCCAGTTATAATCCTGTTAATCCATCCTTATAATCACAACTTCACTTTCCCTTCACCCCACCTCGTTTACAGCCTTTTGCCATCCAGGCCTCCATACAAGACCCCTGAGCTTCTTCTCTTCTCTGCCTATTTTTTCCCTCTTCCCTGTGGGCATTCTGGAGTTCCAGTAAATCCAATCGTGCCCCCCTCAAAGGGGAGGCACTCCATCCGACTTTTGGTAGAGTAAAATCATCATTTTTTTCCTGGTGGGCTTCATTTTGTGTTATATTATCACAGTCCTCATCTTCATCTTTTCCTTCCAAATCACAGTCCCCATCATTGTCATTCTCACACTCGTCTTCTTCAGTTTCAATAGCTTCATCCTCTAAGAAGTCATATTCTGCCATCACCATCTGGAATTGTTGCTGTAACTCTTGCTGTTGTGTCTCCTCTTGACATAGTTCTATTCTTACTTCCCACATTAAGGTCAAAACAGTCCGCTGGAACTCAGGCGAGTACCTTTTTGTTGACATAGTTCAATCCTGTCAAGGTCAAAACTTGTCACATGGGGTGGAATAAGGTCGCAGTTTATTTTCTCGACTCCATTTTAACAGACTGGCTGCATTCTTCAAGTCTTATTAAAAATAAAGTTCGAACTCGCATTTCAAAAGTATATAAACCAAAAAGGAATTTCCAAAAAGTCCAGAAATAAAAATAGAAATAAAATTTGACTTATAAATCCTGATCAGCTCACTGGGTTGTCTGGGCTGTGGGATAGACCCTTCTTCTCCCCACATCCATAACATGGGCACTCCAGGCAAATTCTTCTCCTCCTTTCTGAGGAAGCAAAATTAGGTGCCCGCATGACTGCACATCCATGTGCGACATGCATATTTTATGCAATGTCACATGCATAGCGACTGGAGAGGCGCTCGCCACTCCTCCACCATGCAAAGGCATGCCTGAAACCCTAGACAGCTGCTGCCAAACAGCGTAGACAATATTGAGCTATGTGAACTAATGGTCTGACTCAGAATAAGGCATTTGCTCCTATGTAAATGCAGGACCCAGGGCACGTAGCCCATCCAAGGTTGCCAAGAATTTTGTCCCCATAGGGAAACAGGAGGAAAATGGTATAATACAGTATTGGAGGCAGAGTACACATTATGTTTAGGACACTTGATGTGGTTTCTGAGCTCTGCAATATGGAGGAACACGTCACCAACCTGTTTTATGCATTCTTCGGAGTGTTGCTATTCCAGATAGCCACTCCAGAAAAACGGGGAAGGGGTCCATGATTCTGCTTGCAACTGAGGGTGTTCCACTGTTTTCTGCGAAGCTCCATGAGCTCAAATCTCTTTTTTCCAGCCATGAAGCTGGAGAGGAGGCACAGCTCATAGTCAATTACACTGGCCTTTGGAGCAGCTGAGACACAAAAGCACAGAGCAAGTTGCCACTAGGGTTTTGTGATTGCAACGTTGCACTGATGACAGCCACATTCTTGGTCCTGTTCAGGAAGACAGTGCTGTACTAGAGGGTGAGGAATCCCCTGGTTATTCCCTCCATGCTTGCGCAACGCAAACCCCCAAGTATAGACCCAGAACAAAAACATTGGAGATAATAAATAATTGCCTCCTGTGGGCCGCACCAATGTACCTCACCACCCAAAATACAATGTTACTGTACTGTTGGAAAATGTTGATCACTTCTCCTACCTAGGCAGTTACCTTTCCACAAGGGCCAACATTGATGCCAAAATCCAGTATCGCCTGAGCTCTGCAAGTGCGGCTTTCTCCCGATTGAAGTGCAGAGTGTTTGAGAACAGAGACATTCACAGGGAAACCAAAATGCTTGTTTACAAAGCTATTGTACTACCAACCTTACTATATGCTTGTGAAACATGGAGCACTTATAAACGCCATCTCCAACTCCTCGAAAGATTCCATCAATGGTATCTCAGAAAAAATTTACACATCACTTGGGCAGACAGGCAAACTAATATCAGTGTACTGGAAGAAGCAAAGATCACCAGTGTTGAAGCACTGATTCTTCAACAACATGTTGTGCGGATGCCTGATAATCGTCTTCCAAAGCAACTACTCTATTCCGAACTTAAAAATGGAAAGCGTAATGCTGGTGGTCAACAAAAGAGGTTTAAAGACTGTTTCAAGGCAAAATCTAAAAAAATGTAGTATGAACACTGACAACTGGGAAACACTGGCCTGCGAGTGCTCCAGTTGGAGAACAGCATTTACCAAAGGTATCATGGGCTTTGAAGACACTCGATCTCAGGACGCAAGGGAGAAACGTCTAAGAGGAAGGCGCGCTTGGCAAATCCACATCATGATCAACTCCCGCCCGGAAACCAATGTCCCCACTGTGGAAGGACATGTGGATCCAGAATTGGCCTCCACAGTCACTTACGGACCCATTGTTAAATCCGACAATCTTACTCAGATATGAGTGATCGCCAGAGAAGAAGAAGCCTGCAACGTATGTAGATTTAACTTATTCATCTTTACGTGCAAATAATAAAAAGAGGGTGGATGTCCAGCAAAAAAAGACTTTGGCAATCCTACCCACCATTGCACCCAATGTCTTTTGACTATATGCGATTTTGGCTTTTGGCGCAAATATCCCCAGAATGCAACCTGTGCGTGTGTTGCAGGCTTACTGTATAGGAAGAATATAGGAAACTGCCTTATTGCCCAGTATTGTCTTTCCCCGACACATATAGTGTCTTTCCCCGACACTATAGAATTTCAACTGCCATGACTTTCGAAAAGGATATTGGTAATTGTAGCTCGGGTTTGTTAAGAGCGCTATCCCATGCCGACGCTCCAAACTACAATTGCCTGAGATCTTTGGGGAGAGGGAATGTAGTGTAAATATGCCTTTTGTTTTCAGATGCCTTGGCTCGCATGTTAGGAAAACAAAATCACAGTAAGTCACAATGTCATTGGTGGGCTGGTTCCTCTAATGGAGATCATCCTCAGTCTTTATCTCAAGCTGGCAATCCCAGGGAAAACTGGGCAGTAGAAAAGCTACGCAGGAACAGCAACCACAGAAGTTGTTTTGCATCAGTTCAGACTATTCGCCCATCCAGCGCAGTACTGTCTACTCTGACTGGCAGCAGGTTCTCAAAGTTTCAGGCGGCGGAGGAGGGTCTTTCTCATTTAATCTGCCCAATCTAGTTTGACTGCAGATGCCCAGGGTTGAACCTGGAAACTTCTGAATGCAAAGCATGGTGTTCTGTCCTCAAGATATGACCCATCACTTAAAGAGATGCTCCTTATGTGATGGCTCAACTCACAAGAGGCCGTTCTGCTTCACAATGGCCGAGAGAGGGCAGGGAAACAGCCACTGGGTGACTGGGTGGTGAAAGGAACATACTGACCACTCTTACGTAGGTTCACTACAGCGTATTACCTGGAAAACAGCACGGTGCCACATGCCCCTTGTTCGTAGCCGATGAGCCAGAGTCCCCTCAAGGCCATTGCGGGTGGCTTAACGGGTTGCGAAGGACCACCACGTTCGTGACAGCCACGTAGCCTAGGAACTTCTTCTCGCAGGCATCATTCGGGTGCCAAGGGAAATTTCTGATCAGGAACCCCACCCCAAGTTCCTCAACCCCAGAGCCACTGCTAGCTTCTCCCCTGGATGAGCACCGGTTCCCCTGTTCCTCAACCAGAATTTGGCCCACAGGTTAGGGCACACCTCTCACCAGCTGTGCCCCAACCCCAAATCTACTAAAAAACAATGACAGCCCTCCGACGATTCGCTTCCCCGGGGTAGCAGGCCTTCAAAAAGTCACAGGCACCCCAAAAACACCCGCACCCCCAAACAATGCCCTAGCTTTGCAAATCAGCAAAGGCAACACTCCAAAAGCAGAGACCCCTACCAGTTCCAGGCTGAAGACCCCCAACCCCACTATCCCCTTGCAATTGGGAGCTTGCACCCTAATTGCACCCTTGCAATCAGAAAAAAAGACACAAGGAACCAGATTTCTCTCCCTTTTTCTGTCCCAGAAGCTCTTGCAGTCCAGAGTAGGGGGCGCGCACCCCTTCCCCTATTCAGAGCTCCCCTATTTAGAGGGTCTTCCGATCCCTGGAGCAGATTCCTCCCACCGTGACCACCCCTGCCTTAAACTCCCCAACAGGCGCGCTCTCTCTCTCTATGGGGAGTTTAAGGCAGTTTATATACAGAGAGAAAGCCAGTTGGGGTGTTCAAGGCATATATATGGAGAATATATATACCTGTATATTCTCACCTTCCTACCCTTGCTACCAGAAGGAGACCCCCCCCTCCCCCCTTCGCTCCGTGGGATACCCCCGCACCCCACTTTTCAAATGCCCCCCACAGGTGCTGCTGACAGGCCTGAGTCCCTCCCCTCGCCCCTCTCCTCAGGAGCGGCCTCCGCCTCCTCAGCCCCCTCAGGCCGCCTTCCTCTGCCGGGCCTTCTCGCTTCCTCCGAGGCGCGGCTTTGGGGCCTAGCCGGCGGCGGCGGCGACAGCGCCGGCAGCAGCAGCAGCACCAGCTGACTGGGTCGCCTCTGCCTGGGCGGAGCCGCCTGGCAGGCCCCGAGGAGCCGGGGAAGCGCCCAGCCGCGGCCTGGTGAGGGACGGTTTCCGGCGGAGGAGGAGCAGCAGCAGCAGCAGCAGCGGGAGGAGGAGGGCTCGGGACTCGGCCTCCGCCGAGAGAGGCCATGGAGGAGGCCTGGTCCGGGCGGCGGGCGGCGGGCCTGCGGGGGCGGCTGAGGGACGGCGACGGAGCAGGGACCGGCACCATGGCGGCCGTCACGCCCGAGCTCTTCGAGGTGAGGGGTTGGGGCGCGCGACCCGGAGGTAAAGGGGGGGCCTGTGAGGTGGGAAAGAGGGAGCTGTCACTGAGGAAAGATGGGGGGGGAGAGAATGGGGTGTTGCCCGCTCCCCTCTCTTCCTCATGGGGGGGGGGAGATGTCTCTCTCTCATGTGGGGGTATCCCTCTTCTCATGTGGGGGGCACACCCTTTCTTCATGTGGGGTGGACCCCCTCCCCTAATGTGGGGGTGTTGTAAGCCGATAGCCCTCTCCTCATGTGGGGTGGCACCCCCTATCATGTGGGGGATACCTCCTCTCATCATGTGGGGGGTATCCCTCTCCTCCTGTGGGGGCACACCCTTTCCTCCTGTGGGGTGGCACCCTCTATCATGTGGGGGATACCGCCTCTCCTCATGTGGGGGGGATATCCCTCTTCTCATGTGGGGTGGCACCCCCTCTCCTTATTTGGGATGATACCATGTGGGGTGATACCCCCTCTCCTGCAGTGGGGCACCCCCTAAGTAGGGAGTGTTTTCTATGAGGTGAGGAAATAGGCAGATTGTTTCTCTTGGGGGTGTGTGTGGGGTGGTCTTGTCTCCCTCTGGGGAGTGAAGTATTGAAGGCAATCATAGCGACAAGGGGCGGTTTCATTGATTTAGCTATTGCATTTTCTATGCTGCTTTTATAGCAGCGCTGAACGTCGCAAATGCAGCATAAATCATATAGAATAGTTAACAAATCACCGGAGAAGCAGTCGGAACCTGCGAAAACGCTGTTGACAAAGCAACAGCTAAGAAATAAGCTAAACACCAGAATTAAAGCAAAAGTCGTATGATTAACAAATCATATGATCTGTCTGTAATCTATTAACAAGTATTTATAATCTATAAAACAATATTAACAACATAGCAAGAATAGCAAGCAAATAATAATAATAGCAAGCAAAAAATAAGCAAAGCCCTATTAAGTTCATACATGGAGATGAGGGGAGCAGAGGGGAGAGGAAGATGGGTGGGCAAAGAGGTGCAGATGGGATGCTCCTTTGTTTACAAACTTGCCTTTTTCTATGTCTGCTGAGGGAGGAAGAGGGTTTAGGTTGAGCTGATTTTGGGGAGGGGGGAGTGTCATTGAAGGGGAGAGGGAAGGAAAGGCAAGCGGTGGTGGAAGGGAGCTGTCAGTGGGGCAATGAGGGTCTGGAGAGAGCAAAATAGGTGTGTGTTTTGCAGGGGAAGGTGGGGAGCTGTCAGCGATGTAGTGGGGTAGCATCTTGTGTCTGTTAGTTCAGAAATAAGGAGGCATAAGGTTGGTCTTAGAGGGGAAGGGATTGGAGGGGGGAGTGTCTAGTACCTAGACTTTCCCCTCACCCCTTACTTTGACAGCCATGAAATGGAGAAATGAGCCCCCCCCCCTCCCCGAGATGGAGATGCAGCGACAGGCAAAAGATTCTCCTGCTGGGTTATTTGCTTGTCGTGCAGCTGTTGGTGTTGATGCTTTACTAGGATTAAATAATAATAATAATAATAGCAAATTGGGAAGCCTCATGTGTTGCACACGGCGAATGAGATGGGTAGCGAGAGATTGTGAACGGTGGGTGGAAATTGGGGAGCCACTGTTTTGGAGGTGTAGTAGGGTGAGTGAGATGCTTCATTGGGTTGTGTCTGGAAATATAATGAAGTTTAGCCAGAGAGACAAATTCAGAGCAATAATAATAATAATAATACAGTAACAGGCAAGTTCCCCCCCAGAATTGGTGGCTTTGCTGCTGTTCCCCCCAAAATACTGTAGTAGAACTTCTAAGGTTATTTTTATTGGAGGGGAAAGGTCTTAAGAGTTTGTTTGATAAATGATGTCTTAGCCCACTTTCCTCCAATATTGAGGTAATCAGGGCATTGAACTAATCCCTTGTCCAGTACTGACTGGAACCTATTGGGACCGAAAGGGCAGAAAGCAAGGAGGCCAGGGTCAGAAAGAACCAACAAATTCCAGTTTAATATCCATCCTCTTTCCTGATGAGTTCTCCAAAGGCAGCAGACTAAGGAGGAGGAGGCTGACAGCCAGTGCTTGTAAGTAAGAAGGCAGGCAGGTGGGGGCTGGTGGGGTAGCTCCCCATCTGCCCTGTTGGAACAGCCTCCACTGCTCTGGCCTTGAGTATTCCTTGCAGCCCTAAGCTGCCGAAGAAGTCAAATACTGTACTGATTTGTATTAAGAGATGGTCTATGGTTGCCACTCTTACTTTTCTTGGCATGTCTTCCCCTTGGGCCCATAACAGCTGCATTTCAGGCAGAAGTGCAGCTGGCATGGAGATGAGATTTCATTTGCTGCATTTCCTCCACTTCTGTAGCTGTTCAAGGACAGGAGCCCTGCTAGGAAAGAGACTGGCTAAATGAAGTGACCAGTCGCACCTTAGGCCGGACAAGTTTCTTTGAAATACCCTGCAAATGGACGTGTGTGTGTGTTTATGTTTACAGGCTACAAGAAGCAGCTGCCATATTTTATTTATTTATGTAAACATTTCTCCTCCACCTTTCAGCTCATGAAGTGGCCCCAACCACCTTCCAACTTAGAGATAATATATTTGATAAAAGCAAGGCACGTTAAATAGCATCAGTTGGTCTGTTAAATTTATATCCCTATTTTTCAGCTTGTACTAGGACCTGCGAGGTGGTTTCCGTTGTGAACAAGTGTGAAGATGCACAGGGGTAATTTTTTGCCTTTGGAACAACCCCCAATTCCAGAGCCTGACTGTAACTGTGCCTATAACTTGGCCTAAGCACATGCAACCAAAAGAACCTTGAACTCTTTCCTTGTTTCACCCTGCCTCCATTTCCTTCCACTTCCTCTGCAGTTTCCTCTGCATTGAATCCTGCATAGCAGAGGGTTGGAATAGGTGACCCTTAGGGTCCCTACCAACTCTACAATTCTATGATGCTGTGAACGCTGCAATATTTATATGTAAATGGGAGGCATGCTAAGGAAGCATAATCACCAGGAGTAGCTGCGCTGAGCACGCTTTTTACCTGGAGGCTGGAGGCTTGGGAGTCGGGGAGCGCCGACTGTCACCCCCGTCCAACTCCAGGGTGGCACCCGCCCGCCGCACCGAGCGAGGCTTTCTAGGCTGGAGGCTCCGTTTAGGCTCCATTTTGATGTCACGTGTGTGGGGGGTCCCCCTCTATGTAGCACACATGTGCAGCAGGATGCTGCGCATGCGTACAACGTAGAGGGGATCGCACCCCCCTGCGACTTCAAAACGGAGCCTACACAGAGCGTCCAAGCTCCAGGCAGATACCCCGCTGGTGCGGCGGGCGTGCTGCACCAGTGGGCTATCTACCTGGAGCCTGGATGCTCTGTTTAGGCTCCATTGTGAAGTCGCGGGGGGTTGCGATCCCCCTCTACGTTGTACGCAGGCGTCATTACGTAGCAATGCATGCGTCGTCACGTAGCGACGCCACGTGCCCCTGGGTGCATGGCAATTTGCTGCCCCAGGTGTCGCGGCGGCTCGCTACGCTGCTGCATAATGTAACACTGGCATGCACTCATCGTACTGTAACATGACCTCTGTGATTAGTGGAAGAGAGGGGGAAAACAGATGATTTCATCTGTGCAGATCTATCAGCCATCCTTAAATACAAAGAGGTTTCCAGAGAATGTAAACCTTGGATCTCTAGGTCTGTGGCGCTCTGCATACTTAGCTGGAGAGAGTGTCTCCTGAATTCAGTTGGGCTTAATTTCTGAGTACTGTAATGGTTAGGGTTGCACTGTAAATGTACAACTGTGGTAGACAATATGCCACTAGCCAAAAGTTTTTACTGGCTTTACAATTAAGTGTAGGCCATGCAGAGTCTTCCCGTTTTGCAGGCAGCCCCATTAGCTAGCAATGCAATATGTATTGTAGATTACAGAAAAAGTGGGCAGTGTAGGGTGTTCTCACAGTTGGCAGGTGTACAGAGGAAATTGACCTTCCATTGGAATAAACGTTCCTCCTCTGCATTATATCATAAATTTTTCCGGATTGTGTTCAGTTTGGGCAACGTATGCCCTAATGATTCATTTTGTGCTAGGTTTCCATCCATTTTAAAAAGTAGTTCATGATCACAGTGGACCTTGGCCAGCACTTTGACTGTCATTTGGTAGCTTGCTTTCCACTTCATTGTGCTTCGTTTGTGTTCTACCCAGAATGTTTATGAAACATATAGACATCCCTTCAGTGTAAGGCCATAAGCCCATGCATACTTACCTGAATACATCCTGGGCATTCAGTAAGGCTTTAGGTATTTTCTGGATGGGTTGTAAATGGGTATTTGGATATTGCAGATGGGTTGCTGGCAACAGGGTGTTTTTTTTAGTATGTTGGGTTTTCTTCAGAAAGGGTAAATCTGACTTTATTTGGGGGTGGAGGGAAGTACATTCTGGCTTTTTATGCTAATAATGTTGTTTGGACACTGTGAGCTTGCACACTTGAGGAGCACCAATCTCACAATAAACCCAGGTCTGGAAGCAACCTTTTTGCTTCGTGGACTCACATATGATTGTGGTGCATGCCTCCCAGGGTGGCATGCTATGCAGACAATAAAACGCTATGTTAAATCTGTTCAGATCTTAGAAGCAGTAGCCAGGGACCAGTGAAATCAGTAAATCCATAAAACTAAAACGGACAGATATAAAACATGTTGGATTGCCCGGGGGGGGGGGGGGTTTGAAGTATTTGCCTGCTGCTGAAAATACATCAAGGTTGGCACCAGGCAGGTGTCTCTGGGGCGGGCATTCTATTGACAGAGCTTCACAGCCAAGAGCACCCTCTCCCCAAACTTGTTGTTGTTGTTGTTGTTTAGTCGTTTAGTCGTGTCCGACTCTTCGTGACCCCATGGACCAGAGCACGCCAGGCACTCCTGTCTTGCACTGCCTCCCGCAGTTTGGTCAAACTCATGTTCGTAGCTTCGAGAACACTGTCCAACCACCTTGTCCTCTGACGTCCCCTTCTCCTAGTGCCCTCAATCTTTCCCAACATCAGGGTCTTTTCCAAGCATTCTTCTCTTCTCATGAGGTGGCCAAAGTATTGGAGCCTCAGCTTCACGATCTGTCCTTCCAGGGAGCACTCAGGACTGATTTCCTTCAGAATGGATAGGTTTGATCTTCTTGCAGTCCATGGGACTCTCAAGAGTCTCCTCCAGCACCATAATTCAAAAGCATCAATTCTTCGGCGATCAGCCTTCTTTATGGTCCAGCTCTCACTTCCATACATCACTACTGGGAAAACCATAGCTTTAACTATACGGACCTTTGTCGGCAAGGTGATGTCTCTGCTTTTTAAGATGCTGTCTAGGTTTGTCATTGCTTTTCTCCCAAGAAGCAGGCGTCTTTTAATTTCGTGACTGCTGTCACCATCTGCAGTGATCAAGGAGCCCAAGAAGGTAAAATCTCTCACTGCCTCCATTTCTTCCCCTTCTATTTGCCAGGAGGTGATGGGACCAGTGGCCATGATCTTGGTTTTTTTGATGTTGAGCTTCAGACCATATTTTGCGCTCTCCTCTTTCACCCTCATTAAAAGGTTCTTTAATTCCTCCTCACTTTCTGCCATCAAGGTTGTGTCATCTGCATATCTGAGGTTGTTGATATTTCTTCCGGCAATCTTAATTCCGGCTTGGGATTCATCTAGTCCAGCCTTTCGCATGATGAATTCTGCATATAAGTTAAATAAGCAGGGAGACAATATACAACCTTGTCGTACTCCTTTCCCAATTTTGAACCACTCAGTTGTTCCATATCCAGTTCTAACTGTAGCTTCTTGTCCCACATAGAGATTTCTCAGGAGACAGATGAGGTGATCAGGCACTCCCATTTCTTTAAGAACTTGCCATAGTTTGCTGTGGTCGACACAGTCAAAGGCTTTTGCATAGTCAATGAAGCAGAAGTAGACGTTTTTCTGGAACTCTCTAGCTTTCTCCATAATCCAGCGCATGTTTGCTATTTGGTCTCTGGTTCCTCTGCCCTTTCGAAATCCAGCTTGCACTTCTGGGAGTTCTCGGTCCACATACTGCCTAAGCCTGCCTTGTAGAATTTTAAGCATAACCTTGCTAGCGTGTGAAATGAGCGCAATTGTGCGGTAGTTGGAGCATTCTTTGGCACTGCCCTTCTTTGGAATTGGGATGTAGACTGATCTTCTCCAATCCTCTGGCCATTGCTGAGTTTTCCAAACTTGCTGGCATATTGGGTGTAGCACCTTAACAGCATCATCTTTTAAAATTTTAAATAGTTCAGCTGGAATATCATCACTTCCACTGGCCTTGTTATTAGCAGTGCTTTCTAAGGCCCATTTGACTTCACTCTCCAAGATGTCTGGCTCAAGGTCAGCAACCACACTACCTGGGGTGTACGAAACCTCCATGTCTTTCTGGTATAATTCCTCTGTGTATTCTTGCCACCTCTTCTTGATGTCTTCTGCTTCTGTTAGGTCCTTACCACTTTTGTCCTTGATTATGGTAATCTTTGTACGAAATGTTCCTTTCATATCTCCAATTTTCTTGAACAGATCTCTGGTTTTCCCCATTCTATTGTTTTCCTCTATTTCTTTGCATTGCTCATTTAAGAAGACCCTCTTGTCTCTCCTTGCTGTTTTTTGGAAATCTGCATTCAGTTTCCTGTATCTTTCCCTATCTCCCTTGCATTTTGCTTGCCTCCTCTCCTCCGCTATTTGTAAGGCCTCGTTGGACAGCCATTTTGCTTTCTTGCATTTCCTTTTCCTTGGGATGGTTTTCGTTGCTGCCTCCTGTATAATGTTACGAGCCTCCATCCATAGTTCATTAGGCACTCTGTCCACCAAATCTAAATCCTTAAACCTGTTCCTCACTTCCACTGTGTATTCATAAGGGATTTGATTTAGATTGTATCTTACTGGCCCAGTGGTTTTTCCTACTTTCTTCAGTTTAAGCTGGAATTTTGCTATAAGAAGCTGATGATCTGAGTTACAGTCAGCTCCAGGTCTTGTTTTTGCTGATTGTATAGAGCTTCTCCATCTTTGGCTGCAGAGAATATAATCAATCTGATTTCGATGCTGCCCATTTGGTGATATCCATGTGTAGAGTCGTCTCTTGTGTTGTTGGAAGAGAGTGTTTGTGATGACCAGCTTGTTCTCTTGACAGAACTCTATTAGCCTTTGCCCTGCTTCATTTTGAACTCCAAGGCCAAACTTGCCAGTTGTTCCTTTTATCTCTTGATTCCCTACTTTAGCATTCCAATCCCCTGTAATGAGAAGAACATCCTTCTTTGGTGTCATTTCTAGAAGGTGTTGTAGGTCTTCATAGAATTGGTCAATTTCACTTTCTTCAGCTCCGGTAGTTGGTGCATAAACTTGGATTACTGTGATGTTAAAAGGTCTGCCTTGGATTCGTATCGAGATCATTCTGTCTCTCCCCAAACACCTCCTTCCTAATAATAATAATAATAATAATAATAATAATAATAATAATATATTTACACCCCGCCCATCTGGCTGGGTTTCCCCAGCCACTCTGGGCGGCTTCCAACAGAAAAATAAAATACAGTAATCTATTAAACATTAAATGCCTCCCTCAACAGGGCTGCCTTCAGACGTCTTCTAAAAATCTGGTAGCTGTTTTTCTCTTTGACATCTGGTGGGAAGGTGTTCCACAGGGCGGGCACCACTACCGAGAAGGCCCTTTGCCTGGTTCCCTGCCTAGCACCTAGCACAACAACCAAGAGGAGGGTCTCAGAAGATGAACAAAGGCTCATGCTGAAATGGACTGACAACTAGTGTTGTCTGTTTAAGCGACCTGCTGAGCTACCTTCCCAGAACTGTTCCCAGCTAGCAGTGTGGCAGCTGCACTTTGTGTTAACTGAGGTTTCAAATAAGTCTTCAGAGGCAGTCCCATATAACAACACATTGCGGGAGTCCAGTCCTTAGGTTAATAGAGTATTAATAATAGTGATCAGACAATCTCTGTTGAGGAGGGAATTGCACATCACCCTTGCCTGGTGAGAGACTCTACGGGGTGCAGATGCCACTTAGGGAATACACATTGTTCAAGAGGCACGTTGCAACACTTTGCTTGTGGGCGTCTGGTTGGGAAACAGGATACAGGACTAGGTAGGCCTGTTGTCTGATCTAGCAGGTTTTTTAAAACAGGGGTCCAGCAGGTACTTGAACTATAAACAGAAAAAAGTTTTGTAAATGTGATCAAAGAGCCTTGTGGCTCCTTAGAGACTAACAAATTTATTATGACATAGTTTTTACGGTGCTACAAGACTCTCTGATTGTTTTTGTTGCAAGACCCTAATATGGTTACTCCTTTGGAAATGTTTGCAAACGTCCATACCAAATTTCACAGTGGTCTCATTCTTATGTTCTATATTGTCCCTTTGAATCAGATACGAAATTCATAATGGATTTCTGAACTTGATACAGTATTTAAAACTGTGTGGTGACCATGTCTACCTTTAAAAAAAAAAAAATCTCTATGCCCCATGGAACAATTGCATCACAAACAAATGTAGCAATGGAATGCTAAAAAGACAAGTTAAACCAAAGGAGAAGCTTGGCTTTGCCACTAAACAGAACAAACTTGTGGTATAACTTTGGTGCACTGTAGGTGTGGAATAACTTGTCTATCTAGTCGGGTATTGTTTTTCAAGGTGCTAACACTTGGCACTGATATTAAAAATGCCTGGAATAAAAAACTGCTTGTGGCCTCTGAGCGCTTTGAATTTGGAAAAAGATGGCTTATTGCTATTGCCCTCAATATCATGTTTTTAAAACCTCATATCACTTTCCAGTAATCTAGGTTTTTGAATTAGCTCAGAGATATAAGATTACATTTTCTTTGCTTTTTCCATTTTATTCCTTTTGTAATTTTTTTTTTGCAATTAATTACCCCCCCCCCATAATATCTATTCTTGATGAGCTTCTACAACTCTGTGTAGGACTGATCTGTAATTTATTTTAAGCTGTTTTTAATACTGACTTTTGAATTGCTGTAACCTGCCCTTGGACCTTGTGGTGAAGGGTGGATAAGAAACCTATCATCATCATCATCATCATCATCATCAATTTTGTAAATGTAAAAACCCTCCAAAGTAAACAGATTGTGTTCCTGGTGCCATACAGAAGGGATACATTCTTCCTATGAAGTTTACAATCCACATGAAGATAGAAATGTGCTTGGGGTTTGGGACAGATAAATGAATAATGTGGGGTGGCAGGTGAGACTCACAGCAGTGAAGGAACAGGCAAGGAAAGAGGCTTCCTGCTACCTGAGATCTTTGTAAATGGAAATGGTGGCACTGAACCTGGCCCTTTGCGCATTCAGAGCGTGTTCCCCTACAACTGAGATATGGCCCCTCCACCCATAAGGAGCTGCATGGCAGAAAGACAAATGATATTTATTAGAGTGTGGGAAGTTGATAGCAGAGGCTGACGAACTTAAGTGAGGGAACAGCTTGCGACTTTCCTTGTCTAATCCAGCCTCTCTCTGAGCTGATGGATTGGAAGGTCCCTCTGTACAAATCGCTAGCGTCACCATTGAGTGAGCACACTGTTGAATGCATTGGGCCTAGATCCTGATTGGGCTTTGAAGTGAATGACAGGTCCTGGAGTGTAAAAGGCTGGGAGCTGCTGCAAGCAATGAACGAGATGTTCACTATATTCAAAATGCCTAATTTTTAGATTACGTGCACAAATGTGTAAAGTGCCACTGGCCCTATTATCTATGGTCTGTAAAGCATTCACTGCAGAAAAAGCTTTTAGCCGCTTTCACTCAGCGAGGTGTAAACAATATGTATCTTGCACTTCCTGCTGTGGCTTGCTGTAAAAAAGTGATTCTTTTCTTGTGTGGTTAGGAGCCCTTTGTGGCAGATGAGTACATTGAACGCCTGGCGTGGAGGACTCCTGGCGGAGGTTCCCGAGGTAGCGTGGAAGCTTTTGATCCCAAAAGGTAAAATCCGGCCACATAATCCAGCCGCACAATGAACACTTTTAACCATCTCTTAACAAAGAGCAAGCACTGTGCAAATCATATAAGTACCCAATAAACGCCAGCTGTGAAAGCCGCTGGAGTACTATGACACCCCCTCCTCCATGTCCCCCATGCAAGCCCCTTAGGTGGTTTTCAGAATAGCGTGTTGGGGGTTGAGGAAGTATAACATAGAAAAAAGAAGTAAATGGGAGAAAGGGAGAAGTTTCTTCTGAAAGCCCAGATTGGAGAAGGAATGGGTCTTACGTGGCTTATTGACATGGCCATTTTGGCTTCTACAAGTAACATTAAGAGCATGGTTAAGGAACTTGGAGGATTAATCCCTAAACTGCTATACTTGACCAATTCTTGCAAGTTGCTAGTTTAGTATAGAATTCAATATGACATAATTGCTAGGTGTGGGTGCAGTGGAGTGAATAGGGGTATTTTGATAAGGTTAAGTGCCATTTCACAACATTCTTTTAATCCATTTTAATAAGCAGATCGATTTTCTCATGGCTGTCTTATTTTCCCAATTCCTCTAGAGTTTGATTTTGCTATTTTTAAGGCTGGCAGGGTAGCTTATTCAGGTGCGTAGCTGGGCATAAAGGCTGCCAGGCTTTAATGGCATTGGACCTTGAACCTAGTTCTTCACTAGGTCCAGAGGCCTTTCTAAATCCTTTTGAAATCCTTTAACTGGGACTTGGGACTCTGTGTGTCTTTTGCCCACTTTGGGATTCCTGTTTTATACAACTGTGCACCCACATGTTTTCATGAAAGGTCTTTAGGGGTCCCAAGGTTGTTCTATGTACTTGCTAGACTTACGGTGTGGGGATGACCAGTTATGTGAAGCCTAGATTTGTTTTTTTAATGGGGTAAACTTATTTGGTTTTCCTTATCTAAACTAATTGAGGGCCAGATGTTTGCTGTGAAAGTATCACTTTATGGGACAAATTCGGATCCTGCAAGAAGACTTCAGTTAGACTAGGGACAGAAGTTTTTGGGATACAGGGGAAGGGTAGGACAGAAATGCTTATAATAAAATGAAGAAATGCTATAGAAGTTAGGTTGTGTGGGGTTTTTTTTTAAGCATTTCAGTCTTAGTACTGATGTACCTTCACCAGCGCCTTCAGAACTATTTGGTAACACCAATCACACAATGTCATCATGATTCTGCAATCTGCTTTCTCAAACCCTTAAAAAAACAAAACCTTTCAGATTACAAGAAGAATTTGTGAATCATATCAATGAACTCAAGTTGCTAGATGAAAGAATCCAGAGAAGAGTGGAAAAGCTAGAGCAGCAAGTCCAGAGAGAAGCCAAGGAATTTGCCAAGAAGGTTCAAGAGTTGCAGAAAAGCAACCAGGTAAGAAGTCAGGGCTCAATCCACGTTCTCTCATCGTTTCAGTTTATTTTGCATGGGAGAACTTGTGCTAGATTGTGTCTTAAGCTTATACATCAGGTTTTGATGTAATTTTTGTCCCTTGAATGTCCAATCTAGGAGTGGTAGAGGCACATACTAGCAGTCTCTCTGCAATTGCCACTGCCTTCCCACACACTTAACTGCAAAGAAAATGTGAAGGGGTGGTATCTGTTATTTATTGTAAGGGAAGGCGTGTGTTCAAGACATATCATTTTATTTATTCGGACAATTTATATAGCATTTATATTTAATAAAATCTCTTAAGCGGTTTACAATGCAGTTTGAGACATCTTAAAATGCAAATGCGAATTTTTAAAGGAAATTTCCATATTCTACGAAACACTATTAACCTCTTTAGCATCAGAATAAACATTGAGCGTAAAAATCAGTTCTAGATATACAAGGATATTTCACATTATCAAACATTAGTGAACAGATAGATCCTTTAAAGATCAGTGTTACAAATGGAAATTAACTAAAACAGATATATTTGACATTCTTCAATAACAAAAATTGGCAACTAGGCAAAAGAGGGCATCTTCACCGTTCTGAATAGGTAGTTACTATGATAGTGGGATCAATCTCTTGCTTCTCGTCAGCCACCATTGGGAAGGAATGGGAGGTGAGACAATGGCAACTCAGCTTACCTTAATATTTATCTAAGCGACTTTCCTCCAGTTGCTTTGAGTGCATTAGCTTCTATATCTGCAACCATTACCTAGTCCTGCTGGTTATGCAGCAATCTGCAAATGGGGAACTCCAAATTCTAGCGCTCAATAGTGTGTGTGATTTAGCCAGATTTAGCTGCTTGTATATAACACGAATTTAATCTTAAGTGGAATAATATGAATTATTCCGGATACTTCACCAAATGGTTGGAACCAATCTGTGTGAACAACTAGGCAGACAGTCAGTCACTAACCATACTGAATCTTTGTTAAGATCCGCACGAGTACTGAATCTTTCGCTTTATTGGCTTCTGTGCTTTTGCTCTTTAGAATGTTATTGAATAGCTTGACTTTCCTTAATTACAGTAAACACAACTGCTATTACTTTGTCTCCCCGCTTCTCCCAGGTTGCCTTCCAACACTTCCAAGAGCTAGATGAGCATGTCAGCTACGTGGCAACTAAAGTCTGTCACCTTGGCGACCTGCTGGAGGGGGTAAACACGCCACGGCAACGGCTAGTGGAGGCTCACAAACTGATGAAATACTTTAATGAGTTTCTAGATGGAGAGCTGAAGTCTGACGTTTTCACCAACCCTGAAAAGGTAAGGCCCGTCAGCAGAATTGAAAGAAGTTGCACGCCATAAGCTGAGTTGCCCTAATTACAACCCCTTGCTGCAACTTTTCCACGCTCTGACTCCCTAGCGAGCGACTTGTCCAAGCGCTATTGTTCTGGAGTACAGATTAACTTCATTTGCCTGCAGATTCAGCCGTTCTCAATGTGGCAATGCTGTCACTTTTCCATTTTGCAAAAATCATAAGCGACTTGGAAGAATGCTGAGAGAGTAACTTTTTAGAATACTTTGGAAATCTCTTGTGTTTTCTTCTTCTTCCTCTCCTTCTTCTGAAACTCTTGCCCTAATTCTTCTCACTTGTGAATGAACATTTCCCTGCTATATGTTTCTTGGGTAATCCCTCTTTGTAGCTATAAGTATTATCAGGATGCGTCTTTCAGCTCTACAGAATGATTAATGTACTCCTCCTCTTCCTGGGGACATACAGAAAAAACTGAGGTGTGTTGTTAAAATAAATTTTGCAGATAAGTATGTGTGTGTGTCTTTCTGCAAATCTGACTTCACTGTTTTGCACCAGGCTGTTACTTTTAAGGCTTTACTGTGGCCTGGTTCAAGTGTTGCCATCTTGTTTGATAAACTGTTTTTTGCTGGATCGAGAATGAGCTTTGTGCCTGAGCACTTACTCCTCCCCTCACATCCCTGGCTTAGAGACAGATAACTGAGGCTTTGTCAAACCACAGTTTTCCATGACATTCGATCAGATCCTAGTTTGATACCCTGGTTTGCAAACCACTCTTATGCCAGTTTCTCGGTACAAACATCAAATACCATTGAGCTAACCTTTTGTAGCAATTTTCTTTAAGGGCCAAGCATACAGAGTTACTCTCTTCCATGTACAGTATATTTCCCAAGTCTTTTCCTCCAGCATTATCATCAACTTTTCCTCTCATTTTAATACATAGATTACTTTTTATTGTCCTTTTGTATTAACAGTTTATATATCTGTAACAGTACTTGAGTGTCTTTTTTATATCCTTCTTTTATGATATGCAAGGTCTTTCAGCATCTTATATTTTCAATTAAGAAGTTTCTGATATGAAATAATTCAAACAAAGGTGGCTTATTCTCTCCTACTGCTTCCTTAATCTGATAGTATGTTCTCATGCAGTTCATACATTTCCATTTGGGTTCATGTACTTATTTATTCCGAAACATTCGCACTTTTTAAAGCATCCACTACTCCCAAATTCATTGAAATGTAGATTGAGTGTCAGTGGACAGATTTGGAGATAGCCGTTACCTAAACTTATCCCAAATGCTCTATAAGGAAACTAGAAATGTATTTTCCCTAAGGGGCTTTTAATTAGCTTTTAATCATAACAAGGTTGGGAATAGCATCCTGCTAAAAGTATACTGTACTCTGGTATTTTGAACACAGTGTTTTCTCCTTTTCTGCATCATTCCAAAAATTAATGTTCATCATAGTTCTTGTTATCCTCCCATCAAAAACAAGTTTCAACAGAGTTGAGTTATCTAAATCTGATTTTTCTTTTCAAGCTTCCATAGTTGTTCCTATAAAGCACCTTGTTTTTGCTCTTTCTAAAACTGAAATGGGTTATTTATTTCCAGTATGTTACCATCTTCCTTTTAGTTAAATGTAAGCATGATACCTCAGACCTTCTGTTGTTCATTTTTTAACTTGATTGGTGTTATCTTTTAATGACTGTTCTGGTTGAGTAGGAAATAACAGCAACACTGTCAGCATATGTGCACACTTAAAATTCTTTCCTGCTGATTTCTAAACCTTTGATCTTTAGAATGGTTTCTTATCATAACAGCAAGGAGCTCCGAATTTTAACAGAAGTGAGGACAAGGGGCCACCTTGTCTAGTCTCACAAGTAAATTAAGTTGTCACTGTTAAATTAACATTTATGACTGTACATATGTGGAAGAGGGCAGTTGATAAACCAGTTGATAAATGTTCTGGTGCTAGCAGCTTTTAATCCATGAAAGTCATGCTCCCATTCCATGCAGTCAAAAGCCTTTTCCCCATCAGTAAATGCAGTAACCCCCTGCCTTTACACTGTGTGTGTGTGTGTGTGTGTGTGTGTGTGTAATTTAATGGTAGGTTTAGTGTAGCTGTGGGAGACAGAATAACAACAGGAAAACCCCCAGAAACCCAGAAGACAAAAGTCAGAGATTGACGTGCATTATAATGTGTGAAATAAGTATTTGATCCCCTACCAACCAGCCAGATGTCAGGCTACCTGGTATCTTCACTGTATGTAACCTGTAATCCCAGCTCGTTACAGTACCTGTACAAAAGACACCTGTCGACAGAAGCAATCAGTCCAGCAGATTCCAAAGTAGCCACCATGACCAAGACCAAAGAGCTGTCCAAGGATGTCAGGGAAAAGATTGTAGACCTGCATAAGGCTGAACTGAGCTACAAAACTATTGCCAAGCAGCTTGATGAGAAGGTGGCAACAGTTGGTGCAATAATTCACAAATGGAAGAAACACAAAATAACTGTCAACCTCCCTCGGTCTGGGGCTCCATGCAAGATCTCATCTCGTGGAGTTACAATGATCATGAGAACGGTGATGAAGCAGCCCAGAACTACACTGGGGACGGGACGGGACTTGTCAATGATCTCAGGGCAGCTGGGACCATAGTCACCATGAAAACAATTGGTAACACACTACGCCGTGGAGGACGGAGATCTTGCAGAGCCCGCAAGGTCCCCTTGCTCAAGACAGCACATGTACAGGCCCGTCTGCAGTTTGCCAATGCACATCTGAATGACCCAGAGGAGAACTGGGTGAAAGTGTTGTGGTCAGATGAGACCAAAATCAAGCTCTTTTGCATCAACTCGCCATGTTTGGAGGAGGAGGAATCCTGCCTACGACCCCAAGAATACCATCCCCACCGTCAAACATGGAGGGGGACATATTATGCTTTGGGGGTGTTTTTCTGCTAAGGGGACAGGACACCTTCACCGCATCGAAGGGATGATTGACGGGACCATGTGTCATCAAATCTTGGGTGAGCACCTCCTTCCCTCAGCCAGGGCGTTGAAAATGGGTCAAGGATGGGTATTCCAGCAAACAATGACCCAAAACACACGGCCAAGGCAACAAAGGAGTTGCTCAGAAAGAAGCACATTAAGGTCCTGGAGTGGCCTAGCCAGTCTCCAGACCTTAATCCCATCAAAAATCTGTGGAGGGAGCTGAAGGTTCGAGTAACTACATATCAGCCTCAAAATCTTACTGACTTGGAGAGGATCTGCAAAGAGGATTGGGACAAAATACCTCCTGAGATGTGTGCAAACCTGGTGGCCACCTACAAGAAACGTCTGACCTCTGTAATTGCCAACAAGGGTTTTGCTAAGTCATCTTTTGCAAAGGGATCAAATACCTATTTCACCTTCCAAGTCCCATCAGCCAGTGCATCTGGAGTCCACCAGGCTGGGGAAGACTGCCCTAGGAGGTGGCCTATGCTAGCAGGTGCTCTTTGATTCTATAATCCAGAAATCCCTTTCCATTCGTAGCTATATAATTTACTAATATCTTTGGCTTACAATGCACCTACAACGTGATCTGTTTGTACTGCTCCCACAGCATCCTCAGAGCTCGATAGAACTGCACTGACCTCTTCCTCTCTACTCACATGCTTGAATGGGATATTATTGTGTGCTTCACCCAATTACCTTAATGCACCTCTGCCTGATTCAAGATGCTCTTGGTCTGAGACCTGGCAAAGTACAGCTGGATTAGGAGCAAAATTCCAAAGCACAGACAAGGGAGAATGGCTCTCCCGCCTCATCTTCCCAGCTTGTTTCCCAGCCTTGCAAGATCAAGCCCTTCTGAGATCTTGGCAATAAGTTTTCATCACTTCCCACAGGATGCCCTTTGGGTTTTTGTCCACAACCAAATCTCCAACCGTCTCTGTGTTCACAGGGCCACTTTATACTTCAAAGGGTTTTGATTGCCTACTAAGCAGTTTTCAGAACTGTAATTTTTGCCTATTTTTAGCGCAGCTTTAGAAATCTCACTGAAGTTTACCAGCCTGAGTGATAAAACCTGCTCAGCTACCCTTGCCTGTCATGACAAGCAATCATGAAGAGATGAATCACGGGCTTCACCTTGTCAGGCAAGGCCATCTTGCTCTGCACCACACAGACTAGAATTTT
The DNA here is from genome assembly GCF_965207765.1 of Zootoca vivipara. Classification (NCBI taxonomy): domain Eukaryota; kingdom Metazoa; phylum Chordata; class Lepidosauria; order Squamata; family Lacertidae; genus Zootoca; species Zootoca vivipara. The sequence goes on along the minus strand of NC_142582.1, from coordinate 128,907,846 downwards.
GCATAAACTGTTTTATATACATAGGATGTTTTTAACACTGGAGTTTTTGGTTCAGCCTTAGTTGAATGTTTCCTTCATACAGGCCCAGGGTTAGCTCTTTGCTTTTAAAGATTGGAGCTCTGGGGTTTCTCTTATTTTGAGAACTTCTCCTTATCAAAGATTAATCATTTGGACATTTTGAATCACGTTCTTCTTCCATGGAGCCCAGGGTGGCTTACAGTGTTCTTCCTCCTCCCATATTTTATATTCACGACAAACCTGTGTGGTAGGTTAGACAGGGTGAGGTGACTGGCCCATGGTCAGCCAGTGAGGAACATAGGAAGTCGCCTTCTACCGAGTGAGACCATTGGTCTACATTGCTCAATTTTGTATAGTAAACACTGAACCGGACTGGCTCTCACTTTAGATTGGGAGAAGGCATACAGAGGAAAGGATAGCACAACCCAAGGTCTGTCTGCAATGGCTGCAGAATAATTTACCTTGTGACTTATCAGAGAACCTTTATACTCCACTTTAGCCTGTCCTGCAGCAGCTGTGCTAAAAGGAGTAACAGGCTTAAGAACTAGAGGAATGTCCCAAAAATTATTAGTCTGGCCCATTTCCATAAAGGAGATGATTGCAAGTTTCATGAATAAAGGCAAGAAACTAAAGCTTGAAATAAACTCTTAGCAAATCATTTTAGGAAGAGGATTCAAAATATTGGAGTGGGGGAGTGAGGGGGGGGGGAGTTCCAGGCCACTCATTGGATCGATTGTGGGAATTTTCAGAAATAAGTGATGGCTATCACTTCCGTGCATTAAGAAGGGCATTAGGAAATTATTTCCATTTGAGGGAGCAAGTTATCTGCTTCCGTGGTTTATCTCTTGTGGTAAATTGTATGTCTTCTCCTAATAGATTGAAGAGGCAGCTGATATTATCCAGAAACTGCACCTGATAGCACAGGAGTTACCTTTCGACAGGTGAAGTATGACTGACAGCTGTAAAATGGTCTTTGTGATTTCTGATGGAATGCAACTGACTCTTGCTAGCATTTTAAAGGGGGGGGAAGTGGGGTGGGGGAGTAGTCATGAGCTGAAATCAAAACAGTACATTTCAAGTGAAAAAAAAATCATTAAAAATACTTTAATTATAACAACATTTTCCACTTCTGCGGTAGATGACAACATGGCAGATGATTTACAGTGCAATCCTATGCCTGTTTACTCAGAATTACGTGCCATTATGTTCAAAGGTAAACTGTGCATAGGATTGCAGATTTACTCAGCCAGTAGAAGGCAGACTTTACCCAAGTACTCTGCTCTGAGTTTTTATCCCACCTTTCCTCCAAGGAGCTCATAGTGACCTAGGTGGTCTCTTTCTCCCGCCCGTCCTCTCCCATTTTATTCTCATAGGAACCCTGTAAGATGATGATGCAGAGAAAACGGTAACTGGTCCAATGGTAACCCAGTGACTATCATGGCTTGGCAGGGGGTTGGACTGGATGGCCCTTGTGGTCTCTTCCAACTCTATGATTCTATGGCTGAGTGGAGAATGAAACCCAACGCAGCTCTCCTGCATCTTCATCCCTCTCTTCACTGCACCACATTAAGTATTCAGCTAAGTCTTACTCAGAGTAGATCCATTGAAGTTGATGAACCTATGGCAGTCATGTTTATTAACTTTAGTGTGTCTACTCTGAGTAGGAGCAGCATGAACTGCCTCTTGAGAGCTCCTTGAACACCACTCCTTCCATTTTTTGCAGCCAGTTGGGGTTTTTTTTGCCTTCCGCAGACTTGTCCCAAGTAGTCTGCAGGCAGTGCGGCTGTTCATTGTAGGATTCACTTGCTTCTAAAGCAGAGGTTTGTTAATTGGGGACCTGATCCGGACTCTCCAAACATCTTTCTGGCAGCAGTGACGACAGAATATGTAAAACAGAAGCAAATGTATTACATAGACTTGGTGCTGGGGTGTATAGAGCCCAACACCCTGATAGGGATTCAAATTGCCCCCTCCCTAGTTATCAGACTGATCCTTTGACCGGCAGAGAGGGGTTGGTAATCTCTCCACCTTGGCCAAGGATGAATGTGGCACCCTGGCAAAAAGAGCGGGGCTAGCTTTCCGTTTTAAGCCAAAGGTTCATTCATTGTTGTAGAGGGCTTTCTTCTTTCCAGTGTGGAGATCAGCTTTGTGAGTCCTCAGACCTCTGCCCTATGGCTGATATCAGAAGCAGAGCTTCAGGCAGCTGTGCCATTAGCTTCAGACAGAAGGAAGGCCACACAGCATGGCAAGGACATGCAAAAGGTAGAGACCACAGTGCCTTGGAAACAAATTTATTTCCAGGCCGATTCCTGACACTTCTTGAACTTGGAAATTCTCTTTTGGGGGAAACCACAATTAAGATAAGGCAGACATGTTCTAGTTACTTGCTCTCTAGAAGGTTACTTTCGTATCTTGATTGGGATGGCCCCTGAGGAAGAACTTGCATGTTTGAAAATGTGCTGGGAGTTGGCTTAGCTTATAAATTCTTCTCTGTACCTGTTTGCCTTGTGCATCTTTGAGGCTGCACCATCACAAGGTTGCAGAGCAGATGTGATGTTCGTAACAAGTTTCTCCAGTTTCCAAATCTGCCTGTGGGCCCGAAAAGGGGCAGAGCCCCTGAAGCAGAGCTTGACATGGAGGGGCCTTCAGTTCCGTCTTCTGAGAGAGCGTACTTGTGTAGCACATGTTTTGTCCTATCAGAGTCATTTATCAGTAGACACAACTAGCTAGTTCTGCTAGCAGAAGCCCACATAAGGACTTTTGCCTTATGAGGGGGGATAATTCTGTCTGTGCAGCTGAAAAGCTTGTGCTGACAGGACAATTGCCATAGTGCTATATTGGTTTCCTGCCAAAATATTTTGAGGGCTGCACCTAAAAATAATTACAACTGTAACTCTGCCCTAATTTTTTCCATTGCATTGTCTTCTTGTATGTTGATGTTTCGATATATATATTAATATACTGTACTGTATATGAGATTCTCTGATAATATTTTAACATACTGCTGCGTACCACCTTGAAATTGGGGGAGGTGGTGTAGAAATCATAAAAAAATGTAAAAATGTGATGTGTGAAGGTTGCCTGAAGGTTGAAGTGCAAGCCTTTAATTTTAATGTTTTTTTGTCAATAGGTTTTCAGAAGTAAAATCCAAAATAGCAAGTAAGTTCTTCTCTCTGCTGCCATGAATTTCTTAAATTGACTTGAAAATATCCTTATTGCTCCCTTTTCACTAACTTGTGGAATGTTATTTTATACCCCCCACCTCCTTTCCCCTTGCATTCAGGTAAGTATCACGATTTGGAGTGCCAACTGATTCAGGAGTTTACCAGTGCACAAAGAAGGGGGCAAATCCACAGGATGAGAGAAGTAACTGCAGTCCTGCTTCACTTTAAGGTAAGGGGCGAGAGTCTCTTTCTAAGGTTTGAATCCTGTGCACACTTACCTGGGAGTGAGCCCCATTGAACTCAGGAAGACTTACTTATAACTAGCTTCTTTCTTTGGCGATCACTCGTAGCCGAGTAAGATTGTCTTCCATAAACACAGTTTTAACAATGGGTCCGTAAGTGACTGTGGAGGCCAGTTCTGGATCCACACGTCCTTCCACAGTGGGGACATTGGTTTCCAGGCGGGAGTTGATCACAGTGTGGATTTGCTAGGCGTGCCTTCCTCTTAGCACGTTTCTCCCTTGCGTCCTGAGTTCAATTGTCTTCAAAGCCCATGACACTTTTGGTAAAGGCTGTTCTCCAACTGGAGCGATCGCAGGCCATGCATAGCGCTGCAGCCTCAGCCAATCAGCAAGGGTTTTGAAAAATAGGTATCCAAATGATTTGGCTCAAAAGAGGGCCTTCCAGATTGCAGCCATTACTTAATCCATCCAGATGATGTGGCTACAGCAAAGCGATTCCCAGCACATAGAACATTGTGCCATTGGAAAAAGCAGTTTGTTTTGCCCCCTGTATGTTTGACTTTTGTACCGTTTACCTGCATGGATGGCAGTTGTACTCAAGTTTATGGGTAGCGGGGAATGTCCATTGAATGGGTAGTGCCAGGTCTGTTGCTTCCAATTTTGTTAAGCAAATAATGTGCCTGAGAGGTTGTCGAGTTCGACAGATTTAATAGCCATTAGCATGTGCAGTGAAGTGCCACTTTTTGGGGAGAGACCAATGGTCCATCCAGCAGACCCATCTGTTCTCCTGGTTATTTTGTACTCCCAGTAGTATGTTGCTGGCAAATTGGAGCTCCCCGGGGGCCAAGCAAAGAAAGAGAGCTGGGAGGAAGAGAGTTCCTCCCCCAGCGCCCTTGTCAAAACAGGATGTGAAACAGTCATTAATGGTAGTCGCAATGTTCCTAAATTTCAATCCCCTTTTTTGTTTTTAATAGGGCTATTCTCACTGTGTCGATGTGTATATAAAACAGTGCCAAGAGGTAAGGTTTTGCTTATGAAGGATCTAAATAACATTGTTTTGCAACTGTGGATATTTTAATGGTGGCAACTCTCTCCTAACTTACTCAGGGTGCCTACTTGAGGAACGATATATTTGAAGATACTACTGTCCTCTGCCAAAATGTGAACAAGCAGGTTGGCGATATATTTAGCAGCCCTGAGACTGTAATGGCCAAACTCATCCAGAACATCTTCGAAATCAGACTTCAGGTGACTCAAACTTTTAAAAGCACATTTTAAGTATTTTTCAAATACAAACAAGTTACTGTTGTTTCATTGTGTTCTTTGTGTAGTACATTCCTTTTCAGAATTGTTATCTGTAGCAACCTTAATTACTAAAATCCTTGAAGCTTTTTGGCGCAAGAATGCATTGTTTGATATATGTTGTGCAGTTATGGCTCTGTGCTGTGCTTGCTCCCCCAATGCTATAGAAGTCGTGTGGGAGAATCTTTTTGTGGTACAAGGCTTTGAACTCCACAGCTTGGTTCTAATCGTAATAATATATAATAATAATATTTTTTTTATTTATACCCTGCCCATCTGGCTGGGTTTCCTCAGCCACTCTGGGCGGCTCCCAATTGGATATTAAAAACACAATACAGCATTAAACATTAAAAACTTCCCTAAACAGGCCTGCCTTCAGATGTCTTTTAAAAGTAAGGTAGTTGCTTATTTCCCTGACATCCGATGGGAGGGCATTCCATAGGGCAGGTGCCACTACCAAGAAGGCCCTCTGCCTGGTTCCCTGTAACCTCACATCTCACAGGGAGGGAACCAACAGAAGGCCCTTGGCGCTGGATCTTAGTGCCTGGGCTGAACGATGAGTGTGGAGATGCTCCTTCAGGCCGTTTAGGGCTTTCAAGGTCAGCACCAACACCATGAATTGTGCTCGGAAATGTACTGGGAGCCAATGCAGGTCTCTTAGGACCAGAGTTATATGGTCGGTATTATGGGCCTTAATGGGCAAGTCACAAAAACATAGCCTCAGATTCCATTATGTACACTGAAAATAGTAATAGCCAACTGCACAGAATCTTTGTGGGCATGAGCAAGGAATAGATTGTGGGGCTTTTTGCTGCTGAGAATGGGTGGCACCTCAAGCAACTGCCAAGTGAGCATCATATTCCACAGAGCGGCTCCTTCTGTCCCTTGCCTGTTGCCCGTCCTCTGCTCTTTATGAACTGTGTTGCTTCCCCTCTGGGACCAGGGATTTTCCACCTGACTGCATCCCTGAGTATGGTGAAGGGATGGAGGAACAATTTGTGAGTAGGCTGGGCCCCTGGTGCCTGTGCTAGCAGTGTGTATATCTGTGCTTAATACTGGATCCAAGTACTTTGGCTCCCCTCCTATAATGGGGAGGTGGGTGGTTCAAGGGGATGTTCATACACCACATTAGTGGAAATGATAGAAAGGGGATTGGGATAGCCCCATCTCCACTCCCACTCTCTCCAACATATAGAAAAAGAGGTAGAATAGTGGTAGTTTCTCAAAACTGGATTATTATATATGAATGTGTTCAGGTTGCATGCCCCTCTAAGAAAGATCAAGAACTACCAGTGCTGGTTTTCATTTCACAGAGTTATATAAAAGATCAGTTGGAAGAGCACAAGAAATCTGACGCAGAGCAGTATCTTCAGAGCCTCTATGAACTGTATACAAGGTTGGTGCTATATGTTACAAATTTTAAAAGTGGGCACGGGCAAGGTCTGCTGGTGTTCCCCTCCCTTTTTTTGTCCTCCAGCACTTCACAAAGTGGTACCTCGACTTACGAAGACGATCTGTTCTGCGGCTGTCTTCGTAAGTCGGAGTCTTCGGTTGTCGAAGCGGGGTTTTTGTGCATGCGCGAAGCGCGATTTCGCACTTCTGTGCATGCGCCGACCGTGCGCGCTGCTTTGCGCAGGTGCAGGGCGCGCGCAGCGAAAAGACTTCCGGGGTTGTCGACTTCGGAAGTCGAAACCTTCGGAAGTCGAATCGTTTGGTTGTCGAGGTATGACTGTATTCTGTCCATAGATGCCATTTCCTCACAGAACTGTGGGCTGTTTCTTCTTCTTAAAAAATAATGTGTGCTTATAATGTGTGCCTGCGGACCTCTGTGCCTTCCTACATGTGCACCCATGCCTAAATTTGCTGTAATACAAAAGGAGAAATTCAGGGCTGGGGGGAAGACTAGACACCTCTGCTTCTGTGGTGTTCAGAAAGTGCCACTAGCCAGGGCTTTCTGGCATCACAAGAAATGCGTCAAAGAACAGCGACTGTTACTGGTGGCCCCAGGTGAATACTGAATATTATATTCAGTACTATTTGTACTCAGGGCAGCAGGAGCCTTGATTGGTGGTGAAGGAGGAGTGGCACGAGGGTGACTGGGATGAGAGGATTGCACTGTGTGAAGGTGGATGCCTTCACACTAAATAAACAAGGAGAGTAGCACCCTTGGAGTTTCTTCCAACTCTACATTTCTATGATTCTATGATAACAGGGTATGGGGAGCCAAGTTAGTAGACTAAGTAAGCTATCCCTCTTCCAGTAAAGTGAAAATCATCCGGGAAGGGTTGGGGTTGACATTCTCAAACTGAACTGTAGTAAAATGAATTTAAAAAAGTAAAAAATTGTCTAGTAGCACCTGGTGTGCTGGTGCCTGGTGACTTCTGCTTCAGTGTATCTGTGTGCATGCACACAAAAGCTTATACCCAGAACAAACTTAGTTGGTTTCTAAGGTGCTACTGGAATTTTTAAAAATGTATTTCTACTGCGCCAGACATGGGTACTTACCTGAATCAGTAGACCAGGTCCAAAGTCCTTTGGCAGTGCTGTAGCGTTTGCTGTGGCCAGACCCCTCACTCCAAACCCCTTAGTGAACACTGCAAATACTTTATACTTGAATGTTACCTCCTGCTAATGCTTTCCTTCTTGCTCCCTCCCCTCTCTCCCTTCCTTAACATAAAGGACTACTAATCTTTCGAGCAAATTGATGGAGTTTAACTTGGGCACTGATAAGCAGACTTTCTTGTCTAAGCTTATCAAATCCATCTTCGTTTCCTACTTGGAGAATTACATCGAGGTGGAAATTGGTTATTTGAGAAGCAGGAGCTCCATGATATTGCAGCGCTATTATGAGTCGAAAAACCACCAAAAGAGAGCCATTGGAAGTGGAGGGTAAGGTTTGGCTTCCAGTCTTGTTTACTGTGCTTCTTTCTTTCTTGATTTTAAGTTTGCAGTATTCTCAAACCCACATTAAGGACAAGTCTTTTGTTTACGATACTGGTATGCACACATTTATAATTTTGTTTGCTGTCTGCTGCAATGGTTGCTTGCATGTCTTAATAATGCAGTCACAAAACCAAGCTAAAAACTTTGCAGGGAAGTTTGTTGTGTGAAATAAATGGAACACCGTGATGGAACACACGGCAACACAGTTTACCTTCCTGCCGCAGCGGTGCCTATTTATCTACTCACACTGGTGTGCTTTCGAACTGCTAGGATGGCAGGAGAAATTGCCAGCTGTATACCACGTATACCCCATAGGTTTACAATATATGTGTTGCATGTGGATGCTAGAAGGATTTTGTCCAGCCCATAGTGATACTCCAGCAGAAAGTTGTTTCCTTGCTGTAGCTATAGCCACCAAGACCACCTCTCTGTTTCCTGGCTGTGCTAACTTGGCATAAGCAGTAGCTTTTAAGAGAGTGTTGGAGGCAGCACAAGAGTGAAGGCATTCCCTGTGGTGGACACATGCATACCTTTTGCCCTATTATTATTCCTTGTCCAACGGGCTTTGCTGGTTTTGAAACACTGCAAAACCTCTTGTGCCAGAGACGATAGGAGGACAAAAGAAATGGTTCTGCATCCCACAGGCAGGCTTGCCTCTGCTGTACCAGCTTTAACTTTCTTCATATGAGTTGCTTGTCTCCATTTCTTTCGTATTGATGGTGTGGCATTTGTTGTTTTTTCTTCAAAAATCTGAGGAATTTGCATTCTGTATTTAAAATGTCTAGCATTGTTCTTCATGTGGCTGAAAAGTTAACCCTGGTTTGCATAACCAGGCTTCACTTGGGTAAATGGTTCCTGCTTGGTCCATCTCTTTCTAGCATTCAAGAATTCAAAGAGCGAATACGGCAGCGGACAAACCTGCCATTGGGCCCCAGTATTGACACCCACGGCGAAACTTTCCTGTCCCAGGATGTGGTGGTTAATCTTTTGCAAGAAACTAAGCAAGCCTTTGAAAGGTGCCACAGGGTGTGTACACTCATTTAATAGAATTATTTTAGGCTATCTCTAATGGTTTATCAGAATACACTGTGAGTGTTGCTGTGTGGAGACAAACATTTTCTGAGTGTGTGCTCCATTTTGCTGTTTTTAAATCTTCTAATAGTTTTTTTTAATTACCTTAGTTCTTTGCTATTTTTGAAAACTTTTTTTTTAGTAGAAAAGTGGCATATAGATGCATGAGATAAGTGTTTCTTCCTGAGCCCCTATATCCCAGCTCAGTCCCTGAGATAATCTGGAGGAGCTTCAACTAGTAGTTGGGCATTTACCTGTGGGTTTAGGGTGGTATTTAAAATAAATAAATAAATAAATAAATAAATAAATAAATAAATAGTGCCCTCAATCTTTCCCAACACCAGGGTCTTTTCCAGGGAGTCTTCTCTTCTCATGAGGTGGCCAAAGTATTGGAGCCTCGGCTTCACGATCTGTCCTTCCAGTGAGCACTTGGGGCTGATTTCCTTCACAATGGATAGGTTTGAGTCTAAGCTGATCAAACCCATCTTCCCTAAGTATATTCATTAATAAAGTTTTGCTGTTGGGACTAGAGTGAAATTGACGGGAGCTGCAAGACCGTAGTTTCCCCTTCTGGATTCCCTTTTGCAGTTCAATAGTGGTTTTTTTTTCGCCCCACCTTCCCTTGGTATAATTATAGATGTGCCTTCAGTCCAGATTGCCAAGCTCACTACTGTGTGTGGTTGCTCTCCTCCTTTTCACCCAGCTCCCAATAGCATTTTCTGGGGGAAAGGGATGATAGCACTGGAGTCTGGAGAGAGGGCGAGAAGGGCAAGAGGAGCAGGAGGAAGGGTTGTTTCATGAAAGATGCAAGGAGCTGTGAGGGGCCCAGAAGGGAGTGGGGAACCCTGGGCCCTAGGCAGAATGCAGCCTCCCAGGCTCTCTGTCCAGCCCATGGAGCTCTCCCCTCACCCAGACTTCCTTCACACCTTCCTTCAGCGTTTATACCTGACTGGAATGTGTCCTTGAACTCTGATCACGCCTCTTGCTTGTCTGAAAGGGGAATAGAGAGAGAGACGTGCAAAAAACCTATTGCACTATACAAGGCCAACGTTTTCCATTCATTGCCTGCTACTGTCCCCACCCACAATTGGCATGTTGCTTAGAAGGGAGTGGCCCTCAGTACCCCACCCCTTCTTTTTTCAGAAATTCCTTTTCAGGAAATAACGGTAGGGGTCCTTAGTAGGGCTGGGCGATATATCGCCCAACAGTGGTTTGAAGTCCATATCGTGATAACATAATTTTTGACCTGGCAGTGTATCGCAAATCATGGTATGTGTGTACGCGATGCAAAAATCACAGTGTGGGAAAAGATGTGGAGCCGGCCAATGCTTCTCTCGATTCCTGCAGCCCCTGTTAACTCTGTTGGCTCAGCTCTCCCTGCCTCCTGCAGAGGGCAGCAAATCACAAGAGCAGGCGCCGGCAAAAATCACGATGCGGGAAAAACCGTGAAGTCAGTCTGTGGCTCTGCATAGCTCCATCCTTATTTCATACATAGTCATGCTTAGCTGGTGATATATCAGGATGTTGAAAACCAGATATCGCCCAGCCCTAGTCCTTAGGACGGCTAACAAAAGCTTGTCACTTGCAAGTTTCTCCAACTCTTCATAATTACGTGGTTTTGGTTGGTCTTTGCATGAATCCGTGCAAAGCTGTCTGTGTTTAAAATAGTTTGCATATAATTCTTCACATCTCAGTGCCAGAAAGGTCCTAACAAGCACTTTCCACTTTTAAAGCTTTCTGACCCTTCAGATCTGCCGAAAAATGCCTTCAGAATTTTCTCTTTGCTCGTGGAGTTCTTATGCATCGAGCACATTGATTATGCTCTGGAAATTGGGTTGGCTGGTAAGTGCAGTACTGCCTTTATTCCCAATAAATATTGCACTGTAACGTAGCTAAAATATGTGACCCTTCTTTGAAACTATACATTTTTGGAAACGACTTAAAAGTTCATTAAACTGAGGCTGCAGCATTCTGATGTAACTAGCCCTAGCGGTAAACAAACAAAATGTAATGTAAACACCATTCTTAAAATTGCTGATATGTATATAATTTAGGAGCGACACCAATGAAATTGATTGGACTAGTCCCATTTTCAGCTTTTAAAGAAATAAGAATATCAAACACTTAACCTTCATACAGCTTAAAGTCAGTGTCCTTGTTATCGCTGCGATTCTGCTAACTGATTCTCAGGTTTCCTGATGCTTGTGGATGGTTTGTTTCCTTAGACTCATTTAAATGTTTTTACCGGTTTCATTATTTGCTTGCCTCTAGGAATTCCTTCTCCAGATGCCAAGACTGCAAATCTTTACTTCCTGGATGTCGTGAACCAGGCTAATACCATTTTTCACCTCTTTGACAAGCAGTTCAATGATCATCTGATGCCATTGGTTAGGTAGGTTATCTGTTGTGTCTTCAAGCCAAGAAGCCATGTAGAGTTTGCATTCTGACTCGTAAATGTTTCTTTGTAGAGGCAAAAATTATTATTATTAATTATTTATACCCCGCCCACCTGGGCGGCTTCCAACAAATACCAAAATACATTAAAATATCACAGATTAAAAACTTCCCTAAACAGGGCTGCCTTTAGGTGTTTTCTAAATGTCACATAAAAGCTCCAGAACAAGCAGTCCACACGCTCCAGCAGGGCAAAGATGCAGTAGGAATCAGTAGTTTGGTTGCTCTATCTGCAGGTTTTTACCATGTGATTATCATCCCCATTTACACCCAAGGCCTGATTTATCGCACACATTTAAGTTGCTTGGCAGAGGCTGAAGTAGGAAAGGAAGCATTGGAACTGGATTTGAAGGAAATAAATAGAGGGTTCTGGGACTTCGGAAGGAGGACATGGAGGCAGACACTCTGGGATTTCTTGCACCCTGACCTACTGGAAGCCCCCATGCCTACTTCTGAGAGATCACATATTTCCATGTAATCCTCTGGAGGTTTAAAAACCTTCTTTTGCATTTTTTCCAAATTAAGTTAGTTAACTTGGAAGCTGAGATTTTCAGTATTCTGTTGGATAACGATGCCCACGAATGGCATTACATGAGTGATAAAAGGTATCAGTGGCTATTAGACATGATGGCTATAGGCCAGGCATGTCAAACCTGCGGCCCTCCAGATGTTTTGAACTACAATTCCCATCTTCCCCAACCACTGGTCCTGCTAGCTAGGGATCATGGGAGTTGTAGGCCAAAACATCTGGAGGGCCGCAGGTTTGACATGCCTGCTATAGGCTAACTCTGAATGACAGTCACTGGGGAAGATCAATAGGAGAGGCCTGTCGCCCTCAGGTCTACTGCTGGGCTTTCCATAGACACCTGGTTGGTCACAGCAAGAAAGAGGAGCTGGACTAGGTGGGCTCCCTTTTATCTGATCCAGCTGGGCTCTTTGGATAGTCTTCTGCATATGTAATACTTTTCCATACTTGCCTCCACACTGCACCCCCAACAGCTGCACAGCCAGGTTCTCCCTCTCACGTAGCTTGTCCCACACATAACTGCGACTAGGAGGCCTCTTTCACGAGAGGCAAAAATGACAGGGTGGACGAACTGGGAAACCCTTGCAGATTCACGTGCCCTGGGATCGAGGGTGCTTGGAGTCGATGTGTGTGTGGCAGAGAATGGTAGCTTAACGACTTCCCCTCCCTCCATTTATCACAGCTCTTCTCCCAAGCTCTCCGAATGTCTTCAAAAGAAAAAGGACGTCACAGAACAAATGGAGGTGAAGCTGGACATGGGCATTGACAGGCAAGTGAGGGTTTTATCACCTTTCAGAGCTATCACTCAGTTTCCCCTTTTGCATCAGCTGTCCGTGGGTTGGTACAGTTCATTCTTCTGGCAAATAATGAAAATTGAAGGGTGGGGGGAATTGTGGACATGTGTCTAGCCATCCCTCCACCCCAGTGTCTAGTTCTGATTGCAAGTCCCTTGGAAGAAGGGACAGCCATGCTGCTTTTTTGTGAAGTGCAGTGTATTGGGATCGTGTTATATGAATAATGTGCGTGTTATCTCTAATTTTAATAGTGAAGTTTTAAATCGCCTCTGCTGCTCTTTAGCGGCCCACCATTTCTGGAAGCCCAGGGGAGTAGGCCTGCAACGGCACACTTCACCACAAGTTAGCGGTTGCTTTGAGAAAGGGGATCGTGTTGGCTTGGGCTTTGTGGGGCTCAAAATGCTCACTTTAAAACAGCCACCTGGTATTTTAACTTTGAAGGACGCTGAATTGCATGATTGGGCAGATGAAGCACATCTTGGCGGCGGAACAAAGGAAGACCGATTTCAAACCAGAAGATGAGAACAATGTTCTGATTCAGTACACTAATGTGAGTAACTATATATAGATTAGTCAATGACAAGTGACACGGCAAGTAATTGGACTGCCGCTGGCGTTCTTCCCTGCTGACTCTGCTCAGCATACGCATTTTATCACACGTGCACCTCACTTAATAGTCAAGTTTTCTTCACTCTTCTAGGAATGCTGATGCTTTTCCATTGTGCGATTTCAGCCTGGGCGAGAACAATAGTGGTTCCTAAATGCTCAGCGTTTTTAGTCATTGGTGTCCTGTTGTGCTGTATAGAAATCATAAGAATGTGGAAGCATAGAGCAGGGCGAGGCTTGCAGATAGTTTAGCCCAGCCCCCTGCAATAAGGCTGTATCCTTTTAGGTACTAAGCCACACTGTATTTACTACTGCGATTTAGCATTTATACCGCACCAGCAGCCAAACCCACCCTCCCACCCTGCGGAGTAGCCCCCAGCACCCCAGCTGAAGTGTGCCACATTCAAAAAGCATAGAGTAAAAATGAATACATTCCTCACTGTGCTCTTCAGGCTCTCCTAGATCTCTGTGGTTGCCACCAGCAGAGCCACAATGTATGAAGAAATCCAAATGTTGCACATGGAGTAAAACGCTCAGAATGAATGATGCCTAAATTGCCAGGGAGCTTATTTTAATAGCAGTGCACATTTTGCGACCACATTTGAAGGCCTTCTCATGCATTAACATAATATAAGGATAGTATAACTCCAGAACCTTGACTGACTTTGGTAGCAGCCAAAGTATTGGGGTAATTGTAGCACATGGATTCAAGTTACGAGAGATTCTGACTAGACATCAGGAAGAACTTTCTGACAGCAAGAGCTGTTTGACAGTGGAACGGTCTCCCTCGGGAGGCGGTGGACTCTCCTTCCTTGGAGGTTTTTAAGCAGAGGTTGGATGGCCATCTGCCAGGGATGCTTCAGTCGATATTCCTGCATTGCAGGGGGTTGGACTAAATGACCCTTAGTGTCCCTTCCAATTCTACAATTATAGTATTCTATTTATTTATCTGGTGTGAGTGCATGAGAGAGAGATGGGTGCACATCAAGACCACTACTGCTTACTTAATATTAGCGTTTGAGTAACATCAGTGGGATTTACTTTCAGATACTTCCACTGGGATATCTGAATGCTTTTTAAAATAAGAGGTATGAAATAGATATAGTGAACCTTTTTGTTGCATCAGCATCTCTTTCTGCATGCAAACCTCTGGGTTACACAAAACTACTTGTCAGATGGGAAAAAAATGATTACGGTAAATCTCAAGTATGATTCTTGTACATTAGTCACTTCAAATAACTGCCGTATCACCAATAATTTTTTCACTTTAAACAAGTGTAATAAGCAGGGATTGCAAGCCAGTTCTAGAAAAATTTCCTTATGAGTGAATCCCATTGAGTTAAATGGGGTTTACTCTCAGACAAGTGGGCACAAGAATGCAAACTGTATTTTGTTGCAGTTCCTGGGAGTTTCACATTCCAGGAAGGCCATCTAAAAGTATTGAACTCATCTTCTTCCAAGAGGGCAGCTGAGAGGTTTGCGAAAGAGTGAAGTGTCCATTCTTTATTCAGTTGAAAAATGTTGTATGAACACAGTATGTGAGGTGTCACCTTTCCCCAGTCGTCAGTTCAGAAACCCAACACACACCCCACAATTTCCACCCCGAGTGGCTGCCAAGCCTGACAGAGCCCTTTCCTTTTTCTCCTCCTAACTTTCCTGCTTACTTTTCAGGCCTGTGCCAAAGTCTGCATCTATGTCAGAAAGCAAGTGGGAAAGATCAGGAATTCTATGGATGGCAAAAACGTGGATGGTGTTCTGACGGAGTTTGGAGTTCGCTTCCACCGACTCATCTATGAGCACCTGCAACAATATTCCTACAGCTGCATGGGTGGCATGTTGGCAATCTGTGATGTGGCTGAATACCGGAAATATGCCAAAGAGTTCAAGGTATGTGGCCAACAAGGCATGCCCAAAGCAATTGGAGATGCTGCACCTTGTCCTTGTATTTGGCTGGGTGGCCTAATGTTAAAACGGGATTTACCTATTTGTAAAGTGGGAATAATCAAACTGTCAGCCTCCAAGGTTTGTTGCGTTTATGAACAAAGGTAAGAGAAATGTCTGGGCGTTGGGGCGCATTATGCAAATAATGTTTTGCTAATACAGTGGTATCTCGGTTTTCAAATCTAATCCGTTCCGGAAGTCCGTTTGAGTTCCGAAACGTTCCGAAATTGAAAACTGAAAGCGGAAGCCTCAATACGGAAGCCTCAATACGGAAAACTCAATACAGAAGCTGCGTTTCCTGTTTAACTTCTGAGGCGCGTTCAAAAACCATGGCATTTACTTCCGGGATTTTGGTGTTCAAGTTTCGAAACATTCAACTACGGAGGCGTTTGAAAATCGAGGTACCACTATCATCTCTAGGCCTGTGGTGTATCTGAAAAGCACCATTGGGTATTTAAATTGATCTTGCTTTGCTTCCCCCCCCATTGCTACAGATTGCACTGGTCCTGCAACTTTTTGACACGCTCCACTCCCTTTGCAACCTCCTTGTCGTAGCTCCGGATAACTTGAAGCAGGTCTGCTCAGGAGAGCAACTTGCTATTCTGGACAAGAACATCCTCCATTCCTTTGTACAGCTCCGCCTTGACTACAGATCCGCTCGCCTCGGCCGCCACTTCAGCTGAGAGCGCAGAAGAAGCAAAACCCAAGTGTTTGCTGGGACTTGGCTTGCTAGAGAGCACAGTGGCGGCTTCTTCTGAGGGTGGGGTGGGGTGGGGGCCGGATTGGGGAGGGGGCTAGAGAGAGAGAGAGAGAGAGAGAGAGAGAGAGAGCACTCTCAGTAGAAAAATGTCCCGGTGTAACTTAAACTGGGCCTTTCCATTTGTCCTCTTTTCTTCTTCCGTGTAAAATAAACAACCTCCAGAAATTAAGATTCTGCAAAAAGCACTTCCTATTGCCTGTTCATCGGAATGCCACGTGGCCAGTCTTTCTGACTTCCTGTCTTCTGAATGAATTAATTAAATAAATAAAAACAAATAAATACATTTTCAGCACTGGTTCAAAAAGAGTGATTTGTATTTCAGAAAATCCAATGTGGATTCCTTTGCCTGAGCTGCAACCTAACACCTTACGGTTACCCTGTGGAGGGAAGGGAATAGACGCTTTTCGTAGATGGGCGTTCCTTAAAACCACTTTGTGCTCTCTCAAAATGACACCCGCCACAGGTGTAAAATTTTGCATGAGGAAACTTGGGATCTGCTCCGAGAGAGTTGGGAAAGCATCAGGAATCGTCTCCCCCCGCAGAGTTAAATGATGTTCCCGAGGCAGAGCTCTCGTTCTATGGCAGGCATCTCTGTTCAGCTGAACAAGTCTCCTGGCTCTTCCTTTCTCTTTTCCATTTCCTTTCTCGCCATGCCTTTCCTTGCTCCCAGTAGCCACCAGCGGCCCATGTCTTGCTGCCTCCTTTTCCTTCCGCTGATGGGGCTTGTGCACATCTATGCAGAATGATCCTGATAAAACATAGTGATGGGGATTAGTGTATCTGGGGCAGGCAACAGCTTGTGGGGTTGACCCACCCCCTTTCCCCCATGAAGAGTGTGGGAATGTTAAAGACAGTAGGAAAGGATATATTAGATGAGTTTTCCCCTTCCTTCACTCACACTAGTAGGTGATGTAGCAGAGCAGATTCCCCTCAATATAGCTGGAAGCTACCGTAGTTTGCAGATTTGTTTGACTCTCTTAGTTAAGATTATTTCCTGGTGTCCCCTTTAATCCCCCTCAAAAGAATAAAGACACAAGAGCCTTTCTGAGTAAAGTAGTAAAAAGTTTACTCACACTTCAGTTCACGATTTGATTCCAGAAAGGCAGGCTTTACTTAATAATTACATAACAAAGTCTGAGTTTGTCTCATATGGAGACTGAACTCATGTGTTGCTGGCTGAGAGCCAGCAGACGGCAAAACTACATTAAGAGAACAAAATGGCTGCAGGAGAGCAGCATGGCAGCGAAAGATCAACAACCCACTCTAGGGAAATAAGGAATGTTGCATTTGACTGTATCAATGAATTGTATCCCACAAAGAGTTCCTGAACCTTTGACAGTGGCTTGATGCACTGAAGCTCAGCAGCTGGATCTTTTCACTTCCTTGCGGATGCCATGATGGGAAAAGCTTTGGACAGACGACTTGTGCTTGTTGGTTAGTTGTTTAGTCGTGTCCGACTCTTCGTGACCCCATGGACCAGAGCACGCCAGGCACTCCTGTCTTCCACTGCCTCCCGTAGTTTGGTCAGACTCATGTTGGTAGCTTCGAGAACACTGTCCAACCATCTCATCCTCTGTTGCCCCCTTCTCCTTGTGCCCTCAATCTTTCCCAACACCAGGGTCTTTTCCAGGGAGTCTTCTCTTCTCATGAGGTAGCCAAAGTATTGGAGCCTCAGCTTCACGATCTGTCCTTCCAGTGAGCACTCAGGGCTGATTTCCTTAAGAATGGATAAGTTTGATCTTCTTGCAGTCCATGGGACTCTCAAGAGTCTCCTCCAGCACCATAATTCAAAAGCATCAATTTTTCGGCGACCAGCCTTCTTTATGGTCCAGCTCTCACTTCCATACATCACTACTGGGAAAACCATAGCTTTAACTATACGGACCTTTGTTGGCAAGGTGATGTCTCTGCTTTTTAAGATGCTGTCTAGGTTTGTCATTGCTTTTCTCCCAAGAAGCAGGCGTCTTTTAATTTCGCGACTGCTGTCACCATCTGCAGTGATCAAGGAGCCCAGGAAAGTAAAATCTCTCACTGTGCTTGTTGTTGTTGTTTAGTCGTTTAGTCGTGTCCGACTCTTCGTGACCCCATGGACCATAGCACGCCAGGCACTCCTGTCTTGCACTGCCTCCCGCAGTTTGGTCAAACTCATGTTCGTAGCTTCGAGAACACTGTCCAACCATCTTGTCCTCTGTCGTCCCCTTCTCCTAGTGCCCTCAATCTTTCCCAACATCAGGGTCTTTTCCAAGGATTCTTCTCTTCTCATGAGGTGGCCAAAGTATTGGAGCCTCAGCTTCACGATCTGTCCTTCCAGGGAGCACTCAGGGCTGATTTCCTTAAGAATGGATAGGTTTGATCTTCTAGCAGTCCATGGGACTCTCAAGAGTCTCCTCCAGTACCATAATTCAAAAGCATCAATTCTTCAACGATCAGCCTTCTTTATGGTCCAGCTCTCACTTCCATACATCACTACTGGGAAAACCATAGCTTTAACTATACGGACCTTTGTCGGCAAGGTGATGTCTCTGCTTTTTAAGATGCTGTCTAGGTTTGTCATTGCTTTTCTCCCAAGAAGCAGGCGTCTTTTAATTTCGTGACTGCTGTCACCATCTGCAGTGATCAAGGAGCCCAAGAAAGTAAAATCTCTCACTGCCTCCATTTCTTCCCCTTCTATTTGCCAGGAGGTGATGGGACCAGTGGCCATGATCTTGGTTTTTTTGATGTTGAGCTTCAGACCATATTTTGCGCTCTCCTCTTTCACCCTCATTAAAAGGTTCTTTAATTCCTCCTCGCTTTCTGCCATCAAGGTTGTGTCATCTGCATATCTGAGGTTGTTGATATTTCTTCCGGCAATCTTAATTCCGGCTTGGGATTCATCTAGTCCAGCCTTTCGCATGATGAATTCTGCATATAAGTTAAATAAGCAGGGAGACAATATACAACCTTGTCGTACTCCTTTCCCAATTTTGAACCAATCAGTTGTTCCATATCCAGTTCTAACTGTAGCTTCTTGTCCCACATAGAGATTTCTCAGGAGACAGATGAGGTGATCAGGCACTCCCATTTCTTTAAGAACTTGCCATAGTTTGCTGTGGTCGACACAGTCAAAGGCTTTGGCATAGTCAATGAAGCAGAAGTAGACGTTTTTCTGGAACTCTCTAGCTTTCTCCATAATCCAGCGCATGTTTGCTATTTGGTCTCTGGTTCCTCTGCCCTTTTGAAATCCAGCTTGCACTTCTGGGAGTTCTCGGTCCACATACTGCCTAAGCCTGCCTTGTAGAATTTTAAGCATAACCTTGCTAGCGTGTGAAATGAGCGCAATTGTGCGGTAGTTGGAGCATTCTTTGGCACTGCCCTTCTTTGGAATTGGGATGTAGACTGATCTTCTCCAATCCTCTGGCCATTGCTGAGTTTTCCAAACTTGCTGGCATATTGGGTGTAGCACCTTAACAGCATCATCTTTTAAAATTTTAAATAGTTCAGCTGGAATATCATCACTTCCACTGGCCTTGTTATTAGCAATGCTTTCTAAGGCCCATTTGACTTCACTCTCCAAGATGTCTGGCTCAAGGTCAGCAACCACACTACCTGGGGTGTATGAGACCTCCATATCTTTCTGGTATAATTCCTCTGTGTATTCTTGCCACCTCTTCTTGATGTCTTCTGCTTCTGTTAGGTCCTTACCACTTTTGTCCTTGATTATGGTAATCTTTGTACGAAATGTTCCTTTCATATCTCCAATTTTCTTGAACAGATCTCTGGTTTTCCCCATTCTATTGTTTTCCTCTATTTCTTTGCATTGCTCATTTAAGAAGACCCTCTTGTCTCTCCTTGCTGTTTTTTGGAAATCTGCATTCAGTTTCCTGTATCTTTCCCTATCTCCCTTGCATTTTGCTTGCCTCCTCTCCTCTGCTATTTGTAAGGCCTCGTTGGATAGCCATTTTGCTTTCTTGCATTTCCTTTTCCTTGGGATGGTTCTCGTTGCTGCCTCCTGTATAATGTTACGAGCCTCCATCCATAGTTCTTCAGGCACTCTGTCCACCAAATCTAAATCCTTAAACCTGTTCCTCACTTCCACTGTGTATTCATAAGGGATTTGATTCAGATTGTATCTTACTGGCCCAGTGGTTTTTCCTACTTTCTTCAGTTTAAGCTGGAATTTTGCTATAAGAAGCTGATGATCTGAGTTACAGTCAGCTCCAGGTCTTGTTTTTGCTGACTGTATAGAGCTTCTCCATCTTTGGCTGCAGAGAATATAATCAATCTGATTTCGATGCTGCCCATTTGGTGATATCCATGTGTAGAGTCGTCTCTTGTGTTGTTGGAAGAGAGTGTTTGTGATGACCAGCTTGTTCTCTTGACAGAACTCTATTAGCCTTTGCCCTGCTTCATTTTGAACTCCAAGGCCAAACTTGCCAGTTGTTCCTTTTATCTCTTGATTCCCTACTTTAGCATTCCAATCCCCTGTAATGAGAAGAACATCCTTCTTTGGTGTCATTTCTAGAAGTTGTTGTAGGTCTTCATAGAATTGGTCAATTTCACTTTCTTCAGCACCGGTAGTTGGTGCATAAACTTGGATTACTGTGATGTTAAAAGGTCTGCCTTGGATTCGTATCGAGATCATTCTGTCATTTTTGAGATTGCATCCCATTACAGCTTTTGCCACTCTTTTGTTGACTATGAGGGCCACTCCATTTCTGCTACAGGATTCTTGCCCACAGTAGTAGATATGATAGTCACCCGAACTGAATTCGCCCATTCCCTTCCATTTTAGTTCACTGATGCCCAGGATGTCGATATTTATTCTTGTCATCTCATTTTTGACCACATCCAGCTTACCTCCACTCATGGTTCTTACATTCCAGGTTCCTATGCAATATTTTTCTTTACAGCATCGGACTTTCCTTTCGCTTCCAGGCATATCCGCAACTGAGCGTCCTTTCGGCTTTGGCCCAGCCGCTTCATCAGCTCTGAATCTACTTGTACTTGTCCTCCGCTCTTCCCCAGTAGCATGTTGGACGCCTTCCGACCTGAGGGGCTCATCTTCCAGCGTCATAACTTTTATATGCCTGTTGTCTTTGTCCATGGAGTTTTCTTGGCAGGGATACTGGAGTGGCTTGCCAGTTCCTTCTCCAGGTGGATCACGTTTAGTCAAAACTCTCCACTATGACCTGTCCATCTTGGGTGGCCCTGCATGGCATAGCTCATAGCTTCTCTGAGTTATTCAAGCCCCTTCGCCACGACAAGGCATTGATCCATGAAGGGGACTGTGCTTGTTACGTGGGTGTAAATAAGAATCATGACACACACATGTTAGCAGTGTGTATAGATGGAGAGCGGTGCTGAACCCTCCAGTAACTGACTTAAATCTGTGTAGTATCTCCTCACAATTTTCACAATGCTCCTAAGGGAATACACCTGACTACACGTTGACTTAGTTCTGCTGAGATCTAAAAGCCCCATGAAACTGTTAACAGGGCCTCCTTTCCCCATTCATAAGACCATGTTCAGAACGTAGCAAGACAACATGCAGTCTATATTTTATTAACTATAGAATCATGTATACACAAACTGAGCCAAATCCAATGTGCTTAATGTTCCCCATACATTCGTAGGCGAAGTTTTAGCTCCTTCCCTCTCTCAGAAGTGGCATGGAACTTTTTCTGCTTCTGCTTTAAACAGAAAATAATCTGTTGGAAATACTTTAGAGAAGTTTGCTAATTTTTTGGTACATGTGCATCTTTATAAAGAGTTGCCAGCAAGGCAGATTTAGTATGCGAAGGAGCATCTCTCGATCATCTCTCGCTCCCTCTGGTTTAGAACTAGATCCTGTCTCCATTCTGTAGTGCGAATGAGATGATGGAGGGCAGCTGGGATTGGGCATACCTGTGCTTTCCTGCATGCCTTGAGGCTGGGTAAAATACAAATAAAACATTTTGAGTCCGCGTATGCTCATGAGGGCAGTTTATGTCATACTATTGGGACCAAACAATCCCAGTTGGCTCGCCCCCAAGGAGATGACTGGCCTGTGTTTTTTAGTGCATCTTACAAAAGGTCTTCTATCTCTCTCAGGCCTGGACTTAACACTTCAAGCCGCAAGGATCTTCCTGCAAACCTTTTTGAATGTCTCCAGGCCCAATAAGTACTGCCTGATTTATAGCGCTGTAGTTTTTTTTGGGGGGGGGGTGAATACATACAAGCTCAGTATTATTGTGATAAAGGAGCGAGGGAGAGCCATGCCAAGCTTTCCCAAAGCATTCTGGGAAAATGCCTGCTTTGTCTCCTTGCATTGCTCTCTTCGCTGGCCATGGCAGAGGCACAAAGCGTTCCGTGGACACTGGAGAAGGAAGGCACTAGCTGTACAGCTGCCATTTTTGCGAGCTGTGATGTGGATTCCAAACATACCTCTCTGATACCTCTGAATCTTAAGTGCCAGCATTCCTGTTTTGCTCACCAGTATTACAAATCATTCTGCAAAAAAAAAAAAAAAGCGGGGGGGGGGATTTAGTCCATTTGTGAAAGATTTCAGAATGGCAAGCAATAAGCGTTTGGCATCATTGTATGTCTGCAAATCGCACCAGAAGAGTACTTCAAAACTCCCTATGGTTGCACACACACACACACACACACACACACACACACACTTTCAAAATAAAGTTCTAATGCTGTTATAGATGTCCCTTTAGTCAGCTTGGCCACAAACATCAATACTAACAGAGGAAGTTGTGGGTGGTTCCTTTAAACTCAGTCATACAACCATCGCTGCAACAGCGTTCTCCATTCTGGGGTTCTGTTCTATTCACATGCTTTTGTTCAATATCTCCCATCTGTAATCATTCCTGCCTGCAGAAAGGCAATGATTGCCGGGTTCAAAACGGAGAGAAGCCAGAACTTGCTGCCACCAGGCTACTTACTCTTCAAAGCCGTTTGCTCCGGTACCAGTTTGGGGTGTTATTGTGAGCAGTCTCAGCTCAGTACCCAGTGCTGAAACTTGGAGGTGCATCACGTCAGGTCCTGCAAAGATGGCGTGGGGTCATTTCCCGTTTGTGCTGCCTCCTTTTAAACCAGCTTACTCCAATCTGACCCCCCTCCAGGTATCCTGGGCTTCAGCTCCCCTCTGCTGGAGCCAACACAATCTGCTGGAGCCAGCTTGGACCGATGGGAACTGAAGTCTGGCAATTTCTGGAGGGCGTCAGATGAGGAAAGGCTACCTTACACCAAATCGGACCAGTGAGCTGTTGAGCTCAATTGCCTACTCTGACTGGCAGCAGCTCATCAGGGTTTCAGACTGGGAGTCTTTCCTGGTCCTATTTGCAGATGCTGAGGATTGAGCTTGGGGCTTTCTGTATGCAAAGCCGATGCTCTGCCCCTGAGCAATGCGTGAAGGTGCTCTTTGCGTGCAGAATGCCCAGGTTCAAACTCTAGCTTGCAAATCCGGCAACTTTGGTAGGGCTAAAGAGACTTCCCATTTAAATTTTGGAGAGCCACTATGAATCAGTGCATCCAACACTGGGTTAGATGGAGCAATTACTATTAATTATTGTTGTTGTTGTTGTTTAGTCGTGTCCGACTCTTCGTGACCCCATGGACCAGAGCATGCCAGGCACTCCTGTCTTCCACTGCCTCCCGCAGTTTGGTCTGACTCATGTTCGTAGCTTCAAGAACACTATCCAACCATCTCATCCTCTGTCGTCCCCTTCTCCTAGTGCCCTCAATCTTTCCCAACATCAGGGTCTTTTCCAGGGAGTCTTCTCTTCTCATGAGGTGGCCAAAGCATTGGAGCCTCAGCTGCAGGATCTGTCCTTCCAGTGAGCACTCAGGGCTGATTTCCTTCAGAATGGATAGGTTTGATCTTCTTGCAGCCCATGAGACTCCCAAGAGTAATTATTATTATTATTATTATTATTATTATTATTATTATTACTACTACTACTATTACAGTGGTACCTCTACTTACGGACGCGATCCGATCCGGGGTGCCGTTCACACCCCCAAAATTCCATAAGTAGAGTGCCGCTTCTGCGCGTGACACGATAGAGGAAAAAGCAAGGAGTGAGATGGCTAAAAATAGCTTTAGCATGTGTAATGAGATAAGAATCCAATGTCTCTATTCAGACCAGGTCTCTCCATGGTTTTAAGTTTGTTGATAAGTTTCAATTCAGCAAATTTCTCTTTCCAGTTTATCTCTGAAATTCTTTTGTAATAACACAGCTTATTCCTGCAAGACCAATTGCAGTCTTTAACAGTCGTCCACAGGTTTACCACACCTATCAGCCCATCACCCATTCCCACCACCCTTCTGAGTAATAACCCTCCCCACCCTCTCACTATACTTAAGGGTCTGGTGACTTCTGTTTCAGTATATCTGAAGAAGTGTGCATGCACACGGAAGCTCATACCAATGACAAACTTAGTTGGTCTCTAAGGTGCTTGTTGTTGTTGTTGTTTAGTCGTTTAGTCGTGTCCGACTCTTTGTGACCCCATGGACCAGGGCACGCCAGGCACTCCTGTCTTGCACTGCCTCCTGCAGTTTGGTCAAACTCATGTTGGTAGCTTCAAGAACACTGCCCAACCATCTCATCCTCTGTCGTCCCCTTCTCCTTGTGCCCTTCATCTTTCCCAACATCAGGGTCTTTTCCAGGGAGTCTTCTCTTCTCATGAGGTGGCCAAAGTATTGGCGCCACAGTTTCATGATCTGTCCTTCCAGGGAGCACTCAGGGCTGATTTCCTTCAGAATGGATAGGTTTGATCTTCTTGCAGTCCATGGGACTCTCAAGAGTCTCCTCCAGCTCCTTCTTTATGGTCCAGCTCTCACTTCCATACATCACTACTGGGAAAACCATAGCTTTAACTATACGGACCTTTGTAGGCCAGGTGATGTCTCTGCTTTTTAAGATGCTGTCTAGGTTTGTCATTGCTTTTCTCCCAAGAAGCAGGCGTCTTTTAATTTCGTGACTGCTGTCACCATCTGCAGTGATCAAGGAGCCCAAGAAAGTAAAATCTCTCACTGCCTCCATTTCTTCCCCTTCTATTTGCTAGGAGGTGATGACAAAGGTGCCCAGTTTGAGTTACCTACCTGTAACTCAAACTGGGCACCTTTGACTACTCCTTAGCCTTCCTTAACCTGCTGCCTCCGCAGTCAGGGGTGGTCATGATTCTGAATCCCAGTTGCTGGAGGCCACAGGAGGGGAGATGGTGCCCTCATGCTCACGTCCTGCTTGTCGTTTTCCCACAGGCATGTGGGCAGCAACTGCAAGAACAGGCTGCTGGACAGCAGGCCCTTCTTATGCGCTTAAGCGCTTTCATGTACAGTCTATATTTTCCCATCAGTGGGGCCCAAGAGAGCTCGCTGGTGGAACATGCCCCCCCCCTCCCCGCTCAAGCACAACACAAAAGTAATTTGAAGAACAAAATTTGCACTGGGGAGGGGGTGAATTTAAACTCGCTGTGCATTTCAAAGTATTATAGCTATTACGGCGTGCAATTTGGGAAAATATTTTCCAGTCGCACCTCAATATAATTTTAAGTACTATCCACAACTAAATTTCAAAAATGCCTTTTTTATTTCCAGGTAATGAGTTAAAAGTGCTGCCTTTCCACGGCTCCCTCTTCTAACGTTGGCATTTAATGAGCGGCAATCAAGCGGGGTCTTGAGAGGGGGGCGGGTGTAATTATACGCCCTCCAATTGGTTAAAATAGGAAATTGCCAATAGGGCAGAAAATAACAGATGTGTTTCCCCCTCCCCACCCAATTTACAAGTCCTATAATTTTTTAACACAACTTGGTGTTTTGTATTCCGTTTTGCTTTGCAGCCGAAGGGGTGACGATAATGAAAGGGGAGAAAGGCAGAGTGCAGTAGTTACAACTCCATCCATGCAACTTGGGAGGGGTGGGGGAAAAAAAAGAAGTATACATATTGTGAAAAGGGAACCTGGAGGAGGATTGTAGAAAAGAAAGATATTTAAATGCTTAGAAACAAGCTGATGGGGAGTCATAAACGGTGAAGGCAGCCGTAACATTTTAAGAGCAGCGGAAACACTTGGGTAGCTCTTTTGAAGCCCTGAAAACACAAACATACAAATTTCCACAGTCCTGGGGTGAGCTCAGAATGTGGAGGGGGGGGGAAGCGCACAAATTGCTTTACGAGTTTCAGCATTGCTCAAGCTTCAACCAAACATAAGAAGCCGCCTCATCCCATAATGTAAGAATATAAAAAGAGCATACCCTCCAACATTTCTCCAATGAAAATAGGGACACCTGATTCCATTATTATTATTATTATTATTATTATTATTATTATTATTATTCTACTATTTGTACCCCATCCATCTGCCTGGGCTCCTCCACGCACTCTGGGTGGCTTCCAACATATATAAATACATAATAAAACATTAAATATTTAAAAATTTCATTTCACTTTTAATGTGTATCCCGCCTTCCTATATTACTATACCAAGGCGGTTTACAAACTGAAGAAACAACGAAATAGGCAGCAAAGATCACACACCTAAATAACAATCTGATCCAATACAGAAAAAGGTCACAATAACTTTAACAATAAAGCAATATTCAACAATCCATTAGAATATATCGGTAATACTAAACAGTAAACGGCCTTGGCCCAGGATACCTGAAGGAGCATCTCTACCCCCATCGCTCAGCCCGGACACTGAGGTCCAGCTCCAAGGCATAGCTGCCAAGTTATCCCTTTTTTACAGGGATTTTCCCTTATGCTGAATAGGCTTCCTTGCGAGAAAAGCGAAAACTTGGCAGCTATGCTCCAAGGGTCTTCTGGCGGTTCCCTCACTGCAAGAAGTGAGGTTACAGGGAACCAGGCAGAGGGCCTTCTCGGTGGTGGCGCCCACCCTGTGGAACGCCCTCGCATGTCAATGAAATAAACAACCACCTTACTTTTAGAAGACATCTGAAGGCAGCCCTGTTTAGGGAAGTTTTAAATGTTTGATATTTTCATGTATTTTTAATATTTTGTTGTAAGCTGTTGTTGCAATTATTCTTATCCTTATCCTTATTCCCTTAAGTCATGGGTAGACGAACTAAGGCCCGGGGGCTGGATCCAGCCCAATCGCCTTCTCAATCTGGCCCGCAGACAGTCCGGGTATCGGCGTGTTTTTACATGAGTAGAATGTGTCCTTTTATTTAAAATGCATCTCTGGGTTATTTGTGGGACATAAGAATTCGTCCATTTTTTTTCTTCCCAAAATATAGTTTGGCCCTTCACAAGGTCTGAGGGACAGTGGACCGGCCCCTGCTGAAAAAGTTTGCTGACCCCTGTCTTAAGTCATTCATTCACCCTGCACTTCTCAGGGAAATTCCCTCTCACTTTCCAAACTGCAGAAAGTCTGTTTAAAAAAAAGGAAATCGAGGCAGAGCACTTTAATCCATTCTAAATGTGCAAACCTAACATTCTGGCATGTGAGCAGACTTGTCTGTGCAAGTATCGCTGGCCTTTGAAACCTGGTCATCATTCACAAGGCCCCTGTTGAGTATTTTGAGAGAAGCCATCATATTTGGCCGTCCATATGAAAGGTGACATTTCCCCACCCCCTTTTTGTGTGTGTGGTGGTAACATTCATTTGACTGTAAACAATTCATTAAAATAACTAGCTAAGTCTTAGACAAGTGGATTTTTTGAAGGTTGCTCAATCACCTTACTTATCTATCCAAAGTCAATTTGAGTGTGTGAATACGGTGCATTGTCCCCATGATGGCAAACATTGCCTCCAAAGAGACGTTTATTCCGCCGGCATGGATTCCAACTAGACAGCAATGATGCATTACAAATATATAATTATTTGCACTAATATTTGAGCAGGTGGAATGGATTAGTAGACAGTCAACAGCACAGTGCTGATAACATGTATTTTTCTATATTAATATGTACTGTGCAACATGTATTAAAATGGTCAATAATTCATTTCCACAGTGTTAGCAGTATTTATATTGCTGTGTTCTGCCGAGGGGGGGCCAGCGAGGGGAAGGGGCAGAAACAAAGCAAATTGGGGGGGGGGAATGTACGATGAAGACAAACTTTTCAAAAACATTTAACGAGTGGAAGTTTTTCTACAAGAAGGGAAGGAAGAAGGAGATGATGCTTGTTTGGGTTGAGACAACAGTTCCCTAAGCACTCTTTTAACTACACTGGTACCTCTGGTTACGAACGCTTCTGGTTACAACAGGCATCCTCAAACTCGGCCCTCCAGCTGTTTTGGGACTACAATTCTGCTCCTTCCTCCTGGGCCGTGTTCAGAAAGTGGTGATGGGGGGAAATGAGTGTTCAGACCCCTGGGCTCTCACTTGTGGGGTGCCTCAGGGTTCTGTCCTCTCCCCCATGCTTTTTAATATCTACATGCAGCCGCTCATCAGGGGGTTTGGGCTGGGTGTTCATCAGTATGCGGATGATACCCAGCTCTACCTCTCTTTCAAATCAGAACCAGTGAAGGACCAGGTGCACAGCCTGGGAGTCATTTTGGACTCACAGCTGTCCATGGAGGCGCAAGTTAATTTTGTGTCCGGGCAGCTGTTTATCAGCTCCATCTGGTACGCAGGCTGAGACCCTACCTGCCTGCAGACTGTCTCGCCAGAGTGGTATATGCTCTAGTTATCTCTCGCTTGGACTACTGCAATGCGCTCTATGTGGGGCTACCTTTGAAGGTGACCCGGAAACTACAAGTAACACAGAATGCGGCTGCTAGACTTGTGACTGGGAGCGGCCGCCAAGACCACGTAACACCGGTCTTGAAAGACCTACATTGGGTCCCAGTACGTTTCCGAGCACAATTCAAAGTGTTGGTGCTGACCTTTAAAGCCCTAAACGGCCTCGGTCCAGTATACCTGAAGGAGCGTCTCCACCCCCATCGTTCAGCCTGGACACTGAGTTCCAGCGCCAAGGACCTTCTGGCGGTTCCCCCACGGCGAGGTTACAGGGAACCAGGCACAGGGCCTTCTTGGTAGTGGCGCCCGCCCTGTGGAACGCCTTCCCATCAGATGTCAAAGAAATAAGCTATCTGACGTTTAGAAGACATCTGAAGGCAGCCCTGTTTAGGGAAGTTTTCAATGACTGGTGTTTTAATGCATTTTAAATATTTTGTTGGAAGCCGCCGATGGGCGGGGTATAAATAAATAATAATAATAATAATAATAATAATAATAATAATAATTATGCTCTTGTCTGAAAGAGGACCAGCCCTACCATTTGGCAAGGGGAAGCAACTGCCTTGGGCGGCACATGCTGCAGGGAATGGTATCCCCCTAAACCAGGTATGGGGAATCTTCAGCCTTCCTATACCTGAAGGAGCGTCTCCACCCCCATCATTCTTCCCGGTCACTGAGGTCCAGCGCCGAGGTTCCCCCGCTACGAGAAGCCAAGTTACAGGGAACCAGGCAGAGGGCCTTCTCGGTAGTGGCACCCACCCTGTGGAATGCCCTCCCACCAGAGGTCAAAAAGAACAACAATTACCAGACCTTTAGAAGGCATCTCAAGGCAGCCCTGTTTAGGGAAGCTTTTAATGTTTGATGAATTTCTGTATTTTAATATTTTGTTGGAAGCCGCCCAGAGTGGCTGGGGGAACCCGGCCAGATGGGCAGGGTATAAATCATAAATTATTATTATTATTATTATTCCAGATGTTGCTGAACTACAGCAGCCGTGAATGAAGGGAGTTATATTTATTAAGCGGAAATATGGGGTCTCCCCCTCTTTCTCATTTTTTCTTTCTTTTTCCCCTTCTTGTCTTTTTATTTTTCACCTTCCTGTCCTGGTGAGCCTGTCTTTTCTCCCAGTTAGTTCCTTGGCTTGGAGCTATTATCATGCATAGTGAGAAAGGGACAGCACTTTTCTTTTTTAAAAAAACAACAACAAATCTGTCAGAAACAATTATACCACAACACTCCACTGCAACATGTTGTGTATGAGGCTGTGTGTGTGTGTGTGTGTGTGTGTGTGTGTGTGAGAGAGAGAGAGAGAGAGAGAGAGAGAGAGAGAGAGAGACTATAGACATACAAATTCCAGAGCCTCCTCTAGCCCGTTCTTGAAGACTTCATTGGGCAAAAGATAGTGCAATGTGTTTGGAACAATCCTGTGCAAAAAAAAGGGGGGGTGGAGCGGCGGGAAGCAACGCAGAGAGGAACAGTAGCCTGATATTGCTACCACCTGCTACATCCAGTGTGAAATAAGAACCCCATTGAGACAAAAATTAAAGACTTAGCTTAGCTGAGGCGAATTATCTTTCTGAACCGGCTTTCTTTCTTCTATTATGGAAAAGAAAGAATAAATAATATCGCGAATACGAGCCCCTCCGCCTGAATTTAAGGAAACATGGAGTAGATTTAGCTTCTGAGTTTGCCTGAAGTTCAGGCAGGGTGGAAGCTGTGGTGGCCGTGTGGCCTGTTTTACAGAGGGTGGTCCTCTAGCTGAAGGTATCCAGTTTAAAGATGGGGAGCAGAGGTTGAACTGCTGCAACCTTTATCCACTAAGGTGAGGAGGAGGAGGAGGAGGAGGAGGAGGAGGAGGAGGAGGAGGAGGAGGAGGAGGAGGAGGAGGAGAAGAAGAAGAAGAAGAAGAAGAAGAAGAAGAAGAAGAAGAAGAAGAAGAAGAAGAAGAAGAAGAAGAAGAAGAAGAAGAAGAAGAAGAAGAAGAATTTATTACTTGCACGCCGCCCATCTCACTGGGTTGTCCCTGCGCTTTGCACTTCTATTTAAATTGCAGCATTTGTTTCCAAATTTGCCCCCTACATATGAATTAACACCTGAAAGTTTTATGCAAATCAGAATACCCAATCTTTGTGACACATTTCCTCTCTCTTGGTAAGCAGCTGCCCTTGTGGAAATCTATTGAGATTTGGGGTCTGTAGCAATAGGCCTACTATTTAGCCTGCAATCAGTGGATCTCCGAACCCTACCAGTTATTTTGGTGCTAGCCACCAAGGCTCAGAAAGCCATGCTACCCAGGGCTTGCCAACCTTTTTGGACCAGTGAGCACATATCAAATTTTGAGAGAGTGTTGTGGGCACCAGTCACACAATGGCAGCATTGGGGAGGGGGCGTGGCATTGCACAAAATGGCTGCCATGGAAGGGCATTTCTGTTCCTCTGGCAACCATACTTATGAAGGGATTTCAACTATGTCCTGCTGGCCCTGATTGTGGAGATATGGCTGTCAACTCTGTTTTCACCAAATGGTAACCCTGGGCTGCCATCCTTTGGCCCAGGCATCCCCAAACTTCGGCCCTCCAGATGTTTTGGACTACAATTCCCATCTTCCCCGACCACTGGTCCTGTTAGCTAGGGATCATGAGAGCTGTAGGCCAAAACATCTGGAGGGCCGCAGTTTGGGGATGCCTGCTTTAGCCACTTACCTGGGAGTCAGACCCGTTAAACACAAAATACATGTCTGAGGAGTATTGTACTGTAAGTTAGCTGTACAGTTCTTAATGAATGCACAACTTCTAGCCTCATGGTCTCAACAGGACACATGGCTGATGCCTGCCCGCCCCCGCCCCCCGGCTCCGAGTGGTTCAAGCAAGGTGCCATTTTGATTTCCCACAATGCACTGTGGGAAGGCGCTGACCCGAAGGCACTTTATTGCGGGCGGCGTCAAACGTGCGCCTGCGAATCCTCTTCCGCGTTCAGAAGTTCCTTGGCAGAAAAGCCTCTGTGCGAAGGGTTCCTTGAATCGGAAAGCTTGCAGAGACCCTGGCTGCAGCAAAGAAGCAAGGCAATGATGCTTTCTGGAGAGGAATAACAGAAGCCATCTCGCTGCTTGCATCTCTGGCCTGCCTGCCATACGAGGCAGACAACCGCAGGAAAGTGGGCAGTTTGGGGAATTGTTTCTGCCGAATGCTATCATTTAGATAACATGACGAGGGGCTCAGTTAAAAGCTGGAAAGGGGCAGTGCTTTTTTCTGGGGGTACGCATACCCCTAAACATTTTGTAAATCTAAGTTTGACCTCATTGAGGGGCAAGATTTCAATACTAGTGTCATTCAGCCCGTTTAATAAACGGGCGCTAGAACATTTGGCCTTTTTCGGCGGGGCCGGCGCGTGGGGGGGCCGGCTGGCCTTTCCCACGGCCGCCGCTTCATCGGGGCGCTCCGCTGAGCCCAGCTGGCCAGCGGGCACCCAGGAGAAGGCAGCGATTCTTCTGAGGACTGTGAGGGAAACGGTAGGCAGAGGGGTGGGGGGGGTGGGGAGAGCGTGTGTGTGTGTGTGCGTCAAGTCTCTGCGTGCAATCCCTGTGTCCGTGGGGCACATGCGCAGTAGCGCAAACCCAGGGACACAGGGAATACTGGACGCAGAGACACTTGCATTTTATTATATAGGATGATAGTAGGAAAATGAGAGTACCCCTAAACAATTTTTTGTTTAAGAGAAAAAGCACTGGAAGGGGAAAAACATTTCTAAGAAATGTCCAATATCAGCACATAGCACTATCAGCAAAAGACACAGCCCATCCCCAAATGATTATTATGCTGTTTGTTTTATTTTTCACTCGGGAGAAGGTTGAATCAAATCACAGGGTTAAAGCCATCGCGTGGCTACTTTGAATAAGAGGCTGGCAATTTTTTAAAAAGGCAGGCTTGGAGCCCCCCTGCTCAGGTTTTGATTCTCTCCAGCTCAACCTGCCTGTTCGCACGGCTGGCAGCAATTACGGGCTCACCGTGCAGGTGTGCCTGCCCCACCTTGACACTCTGCTCACCTGTTCATCGCCCGGAGGCAACCAGGTGTGATTTGGTCCTTCTAACAATCACTGTAGGTCTGAGTGAGGCCTCTTTCCATGTTGGATTGCATTGGCAGGGCACGAGCTGGAGGTTTATTATTCTGCAGAGGAAAGAGGGAAATCTTAGGGTGAGAGGCACCAGACTCAAGGATGCCATGAGTTTAGATGCGCCAGGACAAGTTGCATCTCTCCCCCATGCTTTTTAACATCTACATGCAGCTGCTGGGGGAGATCATCAGGGGGTTTGGGCTGGGTGTCCATCAGTATGCGGATGACACCCAGCTCTACCTCTCTTTCAAATCAGAACCTGTGAGGGCAGTGAAGGTCCTGTGTGAGTGCCTGGAGGCGGTTAGAGGATGGATGGCGGCTACCAGATTGAATCCTGACAAGACAGAAGTACTGTTTCTGGGGGACAGGAGGCGGGCAGGTGTGGAGGACTCCCTGGTCCTGAATGGGGTAACTGTGCCCCTAAAGGACCAGGTGCGCAGCCTGGGAGTCATTTTGGACTCACAGCTGTCCATGGAGGCGCAGGTTAATTCTGTGTCCAGGGCAGCTGTCTATCAGCTCCATCTGGTACGCAGGCTGAGACCCTACCTGCCCGCAGATTGTCTCGCCAGAGTGGTGCATGCTCTGGTTATCTCTCGCTTGGACTACTGCAATGCACTCTACGTGGGGCTACCTTTGAAGATGACCCGGAAAATACAATTAATCCAGAATGCGGCAGCTAGACTGGTGATTGGGAGTGGCTGCCGGGACCATATAACACCGATCCTGAGAGATCTGCATTGGCTCCCAGTACGTTTCCGAGCACAAGTGTTGGTGCTGACCTTTAAAGCCCTAAACGGCCTCGGTCCAGTATACCTGAAGGAGCATCTCCACCCCCATCATTCAGCCCGGACACTGAGATCCAGCACCAAGGGCCTTCTGGCGGTTCCCTCATTGCGAGAAGTGAGGTTGCAGGGAACCAGACAGAGGGCCTTCTCGGTAGTGGCACCCGCCCTGTAGTGGCACCCTCCCAGCAGATGTCAAGGCAATAATCAACTACTTTACTTTTAGAAGACAACTGAAGGCAGCCCTGTTTAGGGAAGTTTTTAATGTTTGATGCTGTACTGTTTTTAATATTTGGTTGGAAGCCACCCAGAGTGGCTGGGGAAACCCAGCCAGATGGGCGGGGTATAAATAATAAATTATTATTGTTGTTGTTATTATTATTTAAATGAGGGTGACGAGGATAATAATAATAATAATAATAATAATAATGGTTACAGGTAGGTAGCCGTGTTGGTCTGGATCGAAGTAAAATAAAAAAATTCCTTCAGTAGCACCTTAAAGACCAACTAAGTTTTTATTTTGGTATGAGCTTTCGTGTGCATGCACACTTCTTCAGATACAGTGAAATGGAAGTTTCCAGGCACTTATGTAGAGAAGGGGTGGGGAGGGGTGGGGATGGGGAGGGGGGATCACTCAGAAGGGTGGTGGAAATGGGTGATTGACTGACTGATAGCTGTTGATGACCGCAAACGACTGCAAATGGTTTTGCATGAAAAAGCAAGGGTTGAGATGGCTGAAGATCGCTTATCATGTATAATGAGATAAGAACCCGATATCTCTGTTCAAACCAGGTCCCTCCATGGTTTTGAGCTTGGTGATAAGTTGCAATTCAGCAACTTCTCTTTCCAGTCTATTTCTGAAATTCTTTTGTAGTAAGACAGCTACTTTGAGATCTTGTATAGAATGTCCTGGGAGATTGAAGTGTTCTCCTACTGGTTTTTCTGTCTTCTGGTTCCTGATGTCAGATTTATGTCCATTTATCCTTTGGCGTAGGGTTTGGCCTGTTTGTCCAATATAGAGAGCTGAAGGGCACTGTTGGCATTTGATGGCATACACAATGTTAGAGGATGAGCAATTAAATAGTCCTGAGATGGTATGTTGGATGTTGTTGGGGCCAGTAATGGTGTTGTCTGGGTGTATGTGGCAGCAAAGTTGGCATCTGGGTTTATTGCAGGCTCTGGTACCAGTGTCCATGTTAAGTCTGGTGGTTGTATTCTTGTGGGTGAGGAGTTGTTTAAGATTGGGTGGCTGTCTGTAGGCAATGAAAGGTCTTCCTCCCAGAGCTTGAGAAAGGGAGCGGTCATTGTCCAGGAGAGGCTGTAGATCTCTGATGATGCGTTGTACTGTTTTAGCTTGGGAGCTGTATGTGATGACTAGTGGTGTTCTGTTATTTTCTTTTTTGGGTCTGTCTTGCAGCAGGTTCTCTCTAGGTATCTGTCTGGCTCTGTTGATCTGTTGTTTAACTTCATCAGGTGGATATTTTAGTTCTAAAAAGGTTTGCTGTAGATCTCTTAGGTGAGATTCTCTGTCTGTAGAGTTGGAACAGATGCGGTTGTAACGTAAGGCCTGGCTGTATACGATGGATTGTTTGGTATGTTTGGGATGGTAGCTAGAAGCATGTAGATATGTTTGTCGGTCAGTTGGTTTTCTGTATAAGGTGGTGTCTATACGTCCATCCTGTATTTTTATAGTAGTGTCCAAAAAATGTATTTCTTGCATAGATTGGTTCATTGTTAGGTTGATGGTGGGGTGAAAGTCATTGAATGTCTGGTGGAAGGTTTCCAGGGTCTGTTGTCCATGTGTCCAGATAATAAAAATATCGTCAATGTATCGCAGGTACAGGAGAGGTTTGAGTGGGTAGGAGTTAAGGAAACGTTGTTCTAAATCTGCCATGAAGATGTTGGCATACTGTGGGGCCATGCGGGTGCCCATGGCTGTGCCGCTGATCTGGAGGAACAGGTCATCACCAAATTTGAAGTGGTTGTGGGTAAGGACAAAGTGGCAGAGTTTGGTAGCAAAGTCCGCTGTGGTTTTATCTGAAATGGTGTTCCTTATGGCTTGTAAACCATCATTGTGTGGGATGTTGGTATATAGAGATTCCACATCCATAGTGGCTAGTATAGTATTGTTAGGAAGATTGTTCAAATATTGTATTTTCCTCAGAAAATCTGTGGTGTCACGTACGTAGCTGGGAGCACTGATAGCATATGGTTTCAGAACAGAGTCCATATAGCCGGAAACACCCACTGTAAT
The DNA here is from genome assembly GCF_965207765.1 of Zootoca vivipara. NCBI lineage: Eukaryota > Metazoa > Chordata > Lepidosauria > Squamata > Lacertidae > Zootoca > Zootoca vivipara. The sequence goes on along the minus strand of NC_142582.1, from coordinate 128,872,209 downwards.
GGTGCCAATACCTGAGATGATGGGGCGTCCTGGGTTTCCTGGTTTGTGTATTTTGGGTAGAAGATAGAAAGTTCCTGGCCGAGGTTCCGCTGGTGTGTTTGTGAGGATCTGTTCTTGGATGTGTAGGGGTAGCTCCTTAATAATCTTGTTCAGTTCTTTTTTGTATGCTTGTGTGGGGTCTGAGTCCAATTTCATGTAAAAGGCAGTATTGGAAAGTTGTCTGTGGGCCTCTTGGATGTAATCAGGAATAATAATAATAATAATAATAATAATAGGATTTCTCACCATTATTATTGGAGGGTTAAGGCTATCAATGGCTACTAGCCACAATGGCTCTGTTTACTGTTGGAGGAAGGTTACCATATTTTGAAGAGCAGAAAAGAGGGCAGCCCGAGCTGCTGCCAGCCTGAGCTGGGAAAAGTGGCAGATAGGCGTGGGTGCACGAGGCCACTGCCGCCATGCCAGCATGCCTCTTTCCTCTGCTCAGGCTGGCAGCGGCCGTGGCATGCAGAGTACCCTGAGCCTGAGCCCAAGCTACCCAACTCCCCCCAAACTGGACATTTCCTTTAAAATGTAAAAATCCACCCAGATGGGCTTGTTGGCCCCCAAAAGGCAACCCTGTGTTGGAGGTGGTATATTGCCTGATAACCATCTTCAGATAGCTGAAGGGTTGTCACATGGAAGGTGGAGTTTGATGTCAGGTTTTATTCCCGACATCTCCAACTAAGGCTGGGCATAGGAACGGAGGAGAAAGTCAATAATGTTCGCGTTTAAAGGTGAATCTACCTAATTCGCACTTTCTGAAAAAAAAATACAAGACCAGAAATGCCTTTGGAATTCTGTTCCTTTGGAATTGGTAGTCCTTTGGAATTCACACATCTCTAGAAAAACGAATGACCCTCATCTGCAGGGAAACAAAACAGGTGAGCATAGCGTTAGTTGTCAACTCTGAAAACAGGAAGAGGGGAATGTTATCAATTTCTCATCATTCGTTAGAGCAATCCTGCACTTGGGTGAAAAGAAGGAGACCAGAGAAAGAAAATGCCTCTAGCTCAGTTGGTGGAACATGAGACCCTTAACCTCAGGTGTTCGGGTCCCATGTTGGGCAAAAAGATTCCTGCATTGCAGGGGGTTGGGCTGCATGATCTCTGGAGTCCCTTCCAACTCTACAATTCTGCGATGAATCGCAAGCTGGTAGAGGTGCTGCTGCATTCAAGATCTGCTTCTGGGCTTCTCAGAGGCGTCCGGTTGGCCAGTGCGAGAACAGAATGCTGGACCGGGTGGGCCTTTGACCCAGTCCAAGTTCTTCTTATGCGATGGCAGAGGCTGCGGGCAGCTGGGAGGCGCCAGTTAATTCCCCAGAATCCCCCAGAGCTCTAATGAATTAGGGGCATTGTGTGGAATGAAGTTTCAGCTCCCGGACCCAGCCACTTTATAATGTGGCATTAGCAATGGGATCTGCTGCATGGCAAGGACTTGGCTGCTGCCTAAGGATGTAGCTTGTTGAAACCAGGCCTGGAGACAACGCCAAAGGAATTGACGACAGTAAGAAACAGAAGAAGAAGAAGGGAAGTCGCAGAACAACAACAGAAGATATGTTTAATATTAGTAAATATTAGTAAATTTCTCTTTTCCTTTCTACCTTTTTGCTTTTTGCAGGTTCTTTTCTTTTTTTCCTCTTTTTTTCTTTTTTCTTTCCTTTCTCAAAATATTGGAAAAACCAGAATTCGAAATATTAATGAATGTACTGTTTTGTGTCTGATGTATATTTGGAAAATTTAATAAAGATTATCTGAAAAAAAGAAAAAGAAACCAGGCCTGAATATTCCATTTGCAATGACTTTGTAAAAAGTTCAGTCTCTGAAACAACATTGTAGTTTCAGATATGAGAGAGGTGTCTGTCTGTCTGTCTGTCTGTCTATCTATCTATCATCTATCTATCTATCTATCTATCTATCTATCTATCTATCATCTATCTATCTTTTTTTCTGGGGGGACGCAGGGGTACACATACCCCTAAACATTTTGTGAACCTAAGTTTGGCCTCATTGAGGGGCAGTATTTCAATATGAGTAGGAAAATGAGAGTACCCCTAAACATTTTTTTAAGAGAAAAAGCACTACACACACACACACATACGTTTGTGTGCATGCACATGCATTTGCATAACACAAGCTAGGAAAGAGTTAAACTGATTAAGTTGGGCAAAGCAAATAAATAAATAAATAAACGTGTTATTAAAAAAATGATAATCATGAAACCCTACCAAAAAAAACTTTGCCACCCCCCCTCTTTTGAGGGGGGCGAGACAGCAGGGGTGAAACAAAAGATTTGGGGGGGGGGGTAAAAGGCAGGCTGTTCTAGGTATGCAAAAAATGTTTCCCCTTTTATATATATTGACAGCCAGAGGGGTGTTATTACTGAGAATATGGGCAAAGTTGCTGCCAAGGTTCTGCTGGTACTCGTGTTTAAAAAGAAACTATGGAAACCAGGGCTAGGAATATTAATTAAGTCCAAATTTGGAATTTCTCCGCCAGGAGCGGCTGCAGGCATTCAATGAAGCGACCTGTTGAGTCTGCCATTCACAACGGTGTTAGCAATTTAACAAACTGCCAAACTTCTCCCCCTCCCCCCCCCAAATAAATTAACATGTTGTTGCAATAATCAGATTAAAAGGTTAGGTGTTGATAAGATTTTTTCCCCATTTCTTTGTACCCTTACCTTCTTTTCTCTCTTGTTTTAAAGGAGTGGGGACTGGGTTTCTCTTTTTATCTAGGGGCTCCTTTGTTTCAGCGCAGGAGGAGATTCTGGAAAGCTTTTTTTTTTTTTTTTTTGCTGACAGCTATAATGCATAGCAAAAACCGTAAAATATATGCTTCACATGCCAGGGTGCATGGACCCCAAGATTTGCCTTGTATCTGTTGTTGTTTTTTCTTTAAAAAATCCAATCTGCTTCTGTGTCAATCTTCCACTTTGATCTGTAATTGGGGTTCTGATCTGTAATTTGGGTCCTCTGAACCACTTGGTATAAAACAAAGTTCCGTATTCCCCATTTGCCGTAACAGGGATTCGAGAAACAGTTATACCTTTCCCCTGCTTTTGGCAAAAGTGGATGAAATTTTCAGGCGCAGGAGCCCCCCTGGCCGGCCAAACTGCAGAAGCAGGACCAGGGACTTCAAAGGGATTCACTTTCTCCCATAGTCCCTCATTGGGTGGGAGGTAGAGTTTCTCTGGACAATTCTTACAACAACCCTGTAAGGTAGACCAGTGTGTTATTACCCCCATACTGCAGAAAGGAGCTGAGATCGAGGGCGGAATCTAGTAGATTCAAATATGGAAACATAGGAACAGAGAAAGCTACTGAACTGCCTTATATTGAGTCCAACCACCCCTAACTGGAGATGTCATTGGGGACTGAACCAGGAGTCTTCTGCAATGAAAGCATGTGCTCTGCCACTCAACTACATCCTCCCACATTTTTATTCATAACTCAATCTACTAACTATGCTCTTGGAAGAATAACAACCACAAACCACAAACCTTTTTAGATAGGGTCACTCCTGGCTCATTTACCACTCTCAGTCCTTGTCTTATTGTATTTTACTTGTGTAAATGATTAAATCCCATCATCATCATCATCATCACTTTTAATTTGTATACCGCCTTTCTATCATACAATACTCAAAGCGGTTTACAAGCTGAAGAAACAGAATCTCATGAAATACAAAACAACCTTATAACTATCTAATGCAATACAAAAATATGATAATAAAACATAGCTTTAAAATAAGCAATCAAATAATGTAACGTTCAACAATCATTACAATAGTATAGAATAATATCAGCATATGAAAATTAAACAGAAACCCACTCTTAACATTTACAATAAATAATTTCAATAATTTCATGCCCTCCAACATTTCTCTGATGAAAATAGGGATGTCCTATTTAATAACAATAACAATAATTTTATTATTTATTCCCCGCCCATCAGACTGCATTGCCCCAGCTACTCTGGGCGGCTTCCAATAAACATAAAAACATAATAAAACATTGAACATAAAAAAACTTCCCTATACAGGGCTGCCTTCAGACTTGGGTCCTTGACTTGGGGGTTGCATAGCTCCATACTGCCCAACATTTCTCTGATGAAAACTGGGACATCCTACCATGCCCTCCAACATTTCTCCGATGAAAATAGGAACATCCTAAGGTTCAAAATTGGGAAAGGTATACGACAAGGCTGTATATTGTCTCCCTGCTTATTTAACTTATATGCAGAATTCATCATGCGAAAGGCTGGAGTGGATGAATCCCAAGCCGGAATTAAGATTGTCGGAAGAAATGTCAACAACCTCAGATATGCAGATGACACAACCTTGATGGCAGAAAGTGAGGAGGAATTAAAGAAACTTTTAATGAGAGTGAAAGAGGAGAGCACAAAATATGGTCTGAAGCTCAACATCAAAGAAACCAAGATCATGGCCACTGGTCCCATCACCTTCTGGCAAATAGAAGGGGAAGAAATGGAGGCAGTGAGAGATTTTACTTTCTTGGGTTCCATGATCACTGCAGATGGTGACAGCAGTCACGAAATTAAAAGACGCCTGCTTCTTGGGAGAAAAGCAATGACAAACCTAGACAGCATCTTAAAAAGCAGAGACATCACCTTGCTGACAAAGGTCCGTATAGTTAAAGCTATGGTTTTTCCAGTAGTGATGTATGGAAGTGAGAGCTGGACCATAAAGAAGGCTGATCGCCGAAGAATTGATGCTTTTGAATTATGGGGCTGGAGAAGACTCTTGAGAGTCCCATGGACTGCAAGAAGATCAAACCTATCCATTCTGAAGGAAATCAGCCCTGAGTTCTCACTGGAAGGACAGATTGTGAAGCTGAGGCTCCAATACTTTGGCCACCTCATGAGAAGAGAAGAATCGTTGGAAAAGACCCTGATGTTGGGAAAGATGGAGGGCACAACAAGGAGAAGGGGACGACAGAGGACGAGATGGTTGGACAGTGTTCTCGAAGCTACGAACATGAGTTTGAACAAGCTGCGGGAGGCAGTGGAAGACAGGAGTGCCTGGCGTGCTCTGGTCCATGGGGTCACGAAGAGTCGGACACGACTAAATGACTAAACAACAACAAAAGGAAAAACAGGACATTCTGAGATCAAATCAGTAACCAGGGTGGCTTCTGTCAATCCGGGACTGTCCCTGGAAAATAGGGACACTTGGAGGGTCTGAAATCCAAGAAATATTTTCCCCAAATCTTTGCTTTACAGCTTCTGTCTTAGTTACAGGTAGGTAGCCCTGTTGGTCCGAGTCGAAGCAAAATAAAAAAATTCCTTCAGTAGCACCTTAAAGACCAACTAAGTTTTTATTTTGGTATGAGCTTTCGTGTGCATGCACACTTCGTCAGATACCAGATACTTATCTGACGAAGTGTGCATGCACACGAAAGCTCATACCAAAATAAAAACTTAGTTGGTCTTTAAGGTGCTACTGAAGGAATTTTTTTATTTAGCTTCTGTCTTGACAGCCCACAGCTGAGACTGCTGACAAGGAGTCACTTTGCTTTGGAAATTGCTACACCTAGAAAATCTACTCATGTGCCGGGCACAGTTCACTGGGAAAGGGGGGGGACGACAGTGCAATTGAACGGCAGCTCAGTCATTCGGGTTGAGATGTAGTAAACCTCTCCATTGCATCCCTCCCTGGCTCCGATTCCAGCTGAAAGTGAGCTGGGCAGATGGCAAAAGAGATGCATTCCTTCCCGTGGAAGAAGGGAGGCAGCCTTGACTCAAGCAAGGCTATTTCTGGGCTGCGATAATCCAAAATGCACAGTAGGCAGAAGTTAAAAGGAAGTGCTCCCTTTTTAGGTTTTTAAACCATATCCCTTAATCCCGGGCGATGATTGACAATCATGATTTAGAGCACGAGGTCCCCCTCTCTAATCCAGCAAAGTTGATGTTATGTGCATCTCTTGTGTGGCATTATTCAACTCCAAATAAACGGAGGCCTGGTGCAATTGATGCTACAGTACATTGCTCTGATACTTTCTGGATACCTACAGATTAGTATCCATTCAGAGTATCCATCGCCGGATCCATTAAGGAAAAACAAAAGCAAATAGGCATGGATGCAATTTAACAACTCCTTCAAAATGCACATGAAATTAAAATGTCCCTTGCTGGGTGGAAGAATGCCAGTCTGGGGAGGGGTTCGGGGGGACAGTAGGCATTTATACAAATTCAAATCAGAGAGAAGAGAAAGGCAGTACACATGGCTATCATAACCCTGATTTGATGATGATAATACTATCGAGAACCACTAATCATAAACCTCACACATCTTTATATCTGCTGGCAATTAAAAATAAATTGTTTATTGGGCTCATGGTACTTAAGGCATAGGTGCTTGATCTGAGTTCCCACAAAGAAAGAAAAAGCATGATTTTTTATTATTATTTTGCATTAGTTTAACTAGCACAGATGCCAAAGCAGAGGAAGGGAAGGGGCTCAGTGATATCATTTTAATAGTACAGGTGAGATTAAACCTCCTTATCTCATATGCTCAGCAGCTTTTAAAGGCTTGTTTGGCTTTGAGGGGAAAGGCTGTAGGTTGCAGCAGTGGAACAGAGATACTTGGCCCTGACAGAGGAAAAAAATATGGTTGCATACCATACCTGCCAAGTTGCTTTCGGGACCGGGCCGAAAGTAGCAGACCAGAAGTAGCGCTGCCGCCATTTTGGAACTGGGCAGAGCATGTTCAGAAGTGACTTTTGATGGTGCAAAGCAATTTAAAGTGAAAGCCTTCGCAGATGATTTGGTTTTAACATTGGAAAATCCAAAGGAAAGTGTTGCAGAAGCTATAGAAGTAATGGAGAAATTTGGTCAATTGGCAGGATTCAAATTAAATAGACAAAAAAACAAGGTTATGGCAATGAATATGACGAAAGAAGAAAAACAGGAATTACAGTTAAAACATGGACTCGACGTGGCTAAAAAGGTAAAATATTTGGGAATATGGATGACAGCAAAGAATATTAATCTTTATAGTGATAATTACGAACAAGTATGGAAGGAAATAAAGAAAGACCTGGAAAGATGGACTAATATGAAAATGTCATTCTTAGGAAGAATTGCAACAATAAAGATGAATGTATTACCTAAGATGTTATTCCTATTTCAAACTATACCTGTGGTTAAAGGTACGAGGCAATTCCAAGAGTGGCAAAAGATTTTATCAAGATTTGTCTGGCAGGGGAGAAAACCTAGAATAAAACATAAGATTTTGGTAGATAAGAAAGAAAGAGGTGGATTCGCCCTGCCAGACTTGAGACTTTATTATGAAGCGTCCTGTATCTGTTGGATAAAAGAATGGATAACTCTAGAGAATACGGACTTGTTAGATTTGGAAGGTTTTAACAATAGATTTGGATGGCATGCATATTTATGTTATGACAAAAAGAAATCACATACCGGGTTTACGAATCATGTGATAAGAAGATCTCTGTACGAGGTGTGGGAAAGAAATAAAAGGCTGTTAGAGACTAAAACACCCTGGTGGGTCTCACCAGCAGAGGTATTAACAGTTAAGAAAGTAAATATGGAAAAGAGGCGGGCCACGTATGAGGAAATCTTGACGAAAACTGAAAAAGGATGGAGTTTAAAACCTTTTGAGGACATTAAAGGAGTGTTAACAGGATGGATAGAATACCATCAAATAAATGATGTGCTTAAAGAAGATAGAAAAATAGGTTTTGAGGATAAAAGATCCAAATTTCAAATAGAAGTGCTAGAAGGCAAAACAAAGCTTTTGGCAAAGATGTATGATCTGTTGTTGGAGTGGTATACAAAAGATGAGTTGACAAAAGAAGTGATGATTAAATGGGCAAAAGATTTGGGGCATAATATTGAATATGATGCGTGGTTGAAATTATGGAATCAAACTTTAAGATTTACAGCATGTACTGCCTTGAAAGAAAATGTATATAAGATGATGTACAGATGGTATTTAACTCCAGTTAAGTTAGCTAAAATGTATAGAATGGGTGATAAAAGTTGCTGGAAATGTAAAGAGAAAGATGGTGAATTTTATCATATGTGGTGGACATGCGAAAAAGTTAAAAGATTTTGGGAAAGTTTATATAATGAATTGAAAAAGATGTTTAGATATACCTTTCCAAAAAAACCAGAAGCATTTTTGTTAGGAATAATAGGAGGAGAGATTAGAAAAGAAGATCAAACACCGTTTATGTATGCAACAACCGCGGCTAGGACTTTGTTAGCCCAAAAATGGAAATTACAGGAATTACCTACAATTGTGGAGTGGCAGATAAAAATGATGGACTATGCTGAACATGCTAGATTGACATGCAAGATTCGTGACCAGGGGGAGACAAGGTTTCAAAAGGACTGGAGTAAATATGTGGACTATATGGAGAAAAACTGTAGATCATTAAAAACTCTCGCAGGACTAAAATAAACCTTACGAATTGACCAATATGTTAAAAAAGGAACTGCAAAAAAAAGGAATTAACAAGAAACCCGCATGAAGGGAGGGGGGGAAGTCATAGCTCGGCGGAGCAAGGTAAAAGATGTGAATATAAGATCTTGTATAAAAGATTGGTTTTGTTAATTTGTTGAATTTGGAAAATTGGAATAAAATGTATTAAAAAAAAAAAAACAGAAGTGACTTTTGATGCTGCTTTGCCCAGTTCCAAAATGACCGTCGCACCAGAAGTCGCACTGCAGCCATTTTGGAACTGGGCAGAGCAGCATCAAAAGTCGCTTCTGAGCATGCTCCGCCCAGTTCCAAAATGGCCACCGCACCAGAATAAACCGGGGCAAAACAAAAAAAATCTGTTTTTTCAGCTAGGAACAGCTGGAAAAACGGGGATTTCCCAGGGAATACGGGAGACTTGGCAGCTATGTTGCATACTTGAACACAGCCTGTAGAGCAGTGTTTCCCAAACTTGGGTCTCCAGCTTTTTTTTGTGGACTACAATTCCCATCATCCGTGACCACTGGTCCTGCTGGCTAGGGGTGATGGGAGTTGTAGTCCCCCCCAAAAAACCCCACAGCTGGAGACCCAAGCTTGGGAAGCCCCGCTGCAGAGCAACGCCAAGGAGCCTGTTGCTCCCTGAGTCCTGTCAACCTCAGCTTGCATGGCTAATGCTCAGGAACAAAGGGCGCTGTCGTCACCCAGCAACATCTAGAAGGGCACAGCTTGCCTATCCTTGACCTAGAACCGGGACATTTGGATGCTGAAGACCATGTAGGGGTTGCAGGTGAGTAGGGACCATAGGGACATAAGAAGTGCCAATGGTCCAGCATCCTGTTCTCGCAATGGCCGACCAGATGCTTGCAGCAAGCCTTCAAACGGGACCAGAGCACAAGAGCCAACAGCCTTGCCCTCCGTGAATTAGACTAATCCTCTTTTAAAGCCGTTTAATGTGGTGGCTGTCAACAGCTCCTGTGGGAGAGAGTTCCGCAGTTTAACTATGCACTGTGTGAAAAATGCGCTTTCTTTTATCAGTTCTGAAACTTCTAGCATTTAGCCACGAGTTCCTACATTATGAGAAACGGAGAAAACCTTTTATCCATCTACTTTCACCATGCTGTTTTATAAACTTCTATCTTGTTACCTCTCACTTGCCTTTTCTCTAAACTAAAAAGTCCCAAAGGCTGCAAACTTTCTTTGTAGGGGAGTCGTTCCATCCCCTCAATAATTTGGGCAAACCTTTTCCAACTCTGCAATATCCTTTTTGAGGTGAGGCAGCTGCACTACAGAGGAATATAAGCCATAGATTTGCCACCCATTTCATAGAATCATAGAGTTGGAATAGACCATAAGGGCCATCCAGTCCAACCCCCTGCCAAGAAGGAAACACCATCAAAGCATTCCTGACAGATGGCTTAAAGACCCCCCAAAGAAGGAGACTCCACCACACTCCTTGGCAGCAAATTCCACTTACTGTCAGGAAATTCTTCCTAATGTTTAGGTGGAATCTTCTTTCTTGTAGCTTGAATCCATTGAATCCATTGCTCCGTGTCTGCTTCTCTGGAGCAGCAGAAAACAACCTTTCTCCCCCCTCTATATGACACCCTTTTATATATTTGAACATGGCTATCATATCACCCCTTAACCTTCTCTTCTCCAGGCTAAACATACCCAGCTCCCTAAGCCGTTCCTCATAAGGCATTGTTTCCAGGCCTTTGGCCATTTTGGTTGCCCTCCTCTGGACACGTTCCAGCTTGTCAGTATCCTTCTTGAACTGTGGTGCCCAGAACTGGACACAGTACTCCAGGTGAGGTCTGACCAGAGCGGAATACAGTGGTACTATTACTTCCCTAGATCTAGATGCTATACTCCTATTGATGCAGCCCAGAATTGCATTGACTTTTTTAGCTGCTGCATCATACTGCTGGCTCATGTCAAGTTTGTGGTCTACCAAGACTCCTAGATCCTTTTCACATGTACTGCTCTCAAGCCAGGTGTCACCCATCCTGTATTTGTGCCTTTCAATTTTTTTGCCCAAGTGTAGTACTTTACATTTCTCCCTGTTAAAATTCATCTTGTTTGCCTTGGCCCAGTTGTCTAATCTGTTAAGGTCATTTTGAAGTGTGATCCTGTCCTCTGGGGTATTAGCCACCCCTCCCAATTTGGTGTCATCTGCAAACTTGCTCAGGATGCCCTCAAGCCCATCATCCAAGTCATTGATAAAGATGTTGAATAAGACTGGGCCCAAGACAGAACCCTGTGGCACCCCACTAGTCACTACTCTCCAGGATGAGGAGGAGCCATTGATGAGCACCCTTTGGGTTCGGTCAGTCAGCCAGTTACAAATCCACTGAATGGTAGCATTGTCTAGCCCGCATTTTACCAGCTTCTTTACAAGAATATCATGGGGCACCTAGTCAAAGCGTTCCCTTCATCTACCAGGCTTGTAATTCTTGTAATTTCCTCCCCTCCCTGCCTCATTTAATCACCAACAAGGCTGTTGTTTCTTTATTTTGCCATCTCGCTAGACTCCGGTCAGAGGCAAAAGCTACAGCAGCAAGCTTGATCTATGATGGTTGCCAGCCCCTAGAGCAAACATGGTTCCCCACCTATTATTTCTCAAACATGGGTCCCCAGCTGTTATTGGACAACATCTCCCATCACCCACAGCTAGCAGAACCAGTGGTAAATAATAATGGGAGTTGTGGTCCAGCAACAGTTGGGGCTGCTGTGGCTAACCGTGGACTGACCGTAATGCTTTGACCCTGAAGAGGAGACACCAAAGGTAATTGTTTATTTGGGGGTGGGATTACGTTGAAGGCACCCCCCTCACACCTTCAATATTGCCATTATTGCATTGTTATATGGGACTGAGACACATGGGGATTGTAGGTTTACCATATCTAGGATTAAATGTACTCCTTAGGGCACACAGTGTGAGAGACTGATAAGACCCTAATCAGTGGTGTCCAAACTTTTTTCAAAGAGGGCCAGATTTGATGAAGTGAAGGGCCGTGAGGGCCGATCAAAGGACCAAAGTTGTTGACCTTTTTTAAGAATTGAAGTTGTGACCTTTTTTATAATTAGAAAAACCAACCAGATTAAACCGGATTAGGCCCCCGAAATGGACTTTGGACATGCCTGCCCTAGGTGTTAGCATCCCTGGTTGCAGTTCCCTGGTTTAGGGAGGGAGGCATGATGCTCTGATGGGTCTAAGAGCTCTCCTGCCGCCTTCCCAAAGTCCGGGGAGCTTCTACCCGGCTTAGGGAGGGAGGCGAGATACTTGCTTGCATGATGTCAGGACATTGTGGCGTCACCCGATGTCAGGGACTGAGGAGGAATGGTGGGGACCGCCCCCCTATCCCTGAAACTTCTCGAGAAGAGGGGGGCAGTGTAGATTTAGAACAGGGGTTTGCAGAAGGTCATGGTTCAGACGCTGCGGAGGGGAGAAGCAGGGAAATATTGGGAGAGCAGCAGGAGGAAGCACCAGGGGAGAGGCAGCTGACAAACTCAGTGTCTTTGGGAAGAATTCCTGACCCCCCCCCTCTCCAAGGACCAGGCGTGCATTGAGAGTAGTAGAATAGAAAGCTCGGAGGCAGAAGGCACTGATAAGCTGGTGCAGGGATGACGTAGAATTAGGAGGGACTGACGGGGTGGGACTTTTCTTGGAGCAACGCCATTGTCTAAGCGAGACCACATTCCTTCGCCTCTCTCGGTGAATATTGAATAAACTACTTTGGTAAGAACTCTTGTTTATTTGCCTCTTGGCTGCCACCGTGGGAGGGATAGGGCTCCCTGAAGCCACACACACACACACACACACACACACACACACACACACACAGAGCCCTCACAAGCTGGTGCCTCTGGCCCTAACTGTTCCCCTACAAAAGAATTTCACCACCTAAGAAACCAGAAGCTTTTTTACTTGGGATAGTTAGAGAGGAATTACCAAAAAAAGATACCACATTTTTTCTGTACGCCACAACAGCAAGGATTCTTTTAGCTAAGAATTGGAAGACGGAAGGCATACCTACAGTGGACAAATGGCAGTTGAAGAAGATTGAATTTATGGAACTGGCCGAGTTGACCGGGAGACTTCTTCGGCGGAAGAAGATTGGAAAAAATTTAAAATTTATTTAAGAAATAATTGTAATATTAGAAATGTTTAAGATAAGATTTGGAAGTATAGGGAGGCTGTAGAGGTGGATTTGTAGAGGTAGAGTAGAATATTAAGATTTAGATAGAAAGGTATAATAAGAATTGTTGTTAAAGAATTAATATGAAAAAAATAGATGATTGAAACATAATATAGAAATTTGTTAGTTAAGGTAATAATAAGATAATTGAAGCATGATACAGAAATTACTAAGGATGATATATAAGGGAAAGCAGAAAGGAGGGAGTTGAGGAAGTCAACAATGTTAAGACATATGAGGGATTTAATATGCTTCTTTTTTGTAATGTGTATTTTGTATTTTTATGTTTTGTGATTTATGTGATTCTTTATTGTATTCTTGTATTCTTGTGTTCTTTATGTTTGCTTTTTTTCTTTCAGTTTTATAAAAATTAATATATTGGGGGGGGGGAGAATTTCACCACCTGCCACTGGATGCTCCTTGTTTGCCGTTCCGTGTTTGGATTCACGCCACTTGTTGAACGGTCCATTAATCCAGTTTATATAACGTTTACTGTGCATGTATTTGTTTAGATATACTTGTACTTCTATTCATTTCATGTTCATAGTATGTTTATCATTTGAATGATTACTAGCCTATCTCTATGCTAGGTATTATTCCAGCAAATTTGGTTTTATATTAACTAGCCAGTTTGTGGTGTTGTTGATTTGTTTTGTTGTACTATTATTATTGTCACCACATTTGATACTTTGTGTATATAATCCATAGATTAATGACACACAGAGCTACTTCTCCATACCTGGACCACTGCCTGAATATTGTATTGGTTTTATCTTTTACTGTATCAGTAGGCATTGTTTTATACCACATTGATATTTTATATAGGTGAGCAGTACATACATTTAGAAATAAATAAATGAATAAATAAAATACATATTGGAGCTGACCAGTTAAAACACAAAACTTTTAGTTTTTCCTCATGTGTAATATAGCAGTTAAATACCCTGTATTTTCTTTTTAATCAAATCTTTTTTTTGTAGTCAGCTGAAGAGCAGGGCAAAGTCGAGATTTTGGCATAGCACATCAGGGTCCAGCAAGGCAAGGCAAGGCAAGGCAAGGCAAGGCAAGGCAAGGCAAGGCAAGGCAAGGCAAGGCAGCATAAGGCCAGGCCAGGCAACACAGGAGAACAGGATGTGAATAGCACCTTGGACAGCTCATGTAGGGAGTTCAAGCTGCCAGACTCAGAGGCAGCCTGGGCTGGACGGGAACTGATAAAATGGGTTTCTTTTGTACTAGACTTGAAACAGTGGCGATAAGAAGAGTCCTGCTCTCACAGTGGTGAGCCAGATGCCTGTAGGAAACGTCTGCAGCCATTACTGAGTCGGACGCCTCTGCTAGATCTTTGCTCTTCTCCCTGAAAGATGGGAGACAGATCCAAGGGTTGTGAGACAAACGTATGGACATGCAAGTGAGCTTGATCACACACTCCCCCTGTTTGCCCTCCCTTCAGTCCTCCTCCTATGCCCCTCTGGCAAGTGTGGGGAAAACCTTTTTCATCCAGAGGCCCACATTCCCTTCTGGGGGCTGCATGACAGGAGGGGTTGGGGCCAGTGCCCAAAGTGGGCTGGACGATGGATGGGGCTCTTCTCTCTGTTTAGCAGCCCACATTCCAGCGGGATGATCTTTCACGTCCTCCAAAAGATCTCTTCGTTCTTGTTTTCCACATGAGCAAGACATATGATCATACTTCAAGGACACATCCCAGCCAGCCAAAGGCACTTGAGGAAGATGGTTGCAAAGGAGTGGCCTTTTCAGTTGTGGCTCCCCATCTGTCAAATGTGCTCCCCATCAAGCTTTGCCTGGTGCCTTCACTGACATATTTTTGGCACCAGATAAAGACTTTCTTCCCTCCCAAGGCTTTCAATGGTGTTGCTTTGTTACTAGTGTGCTGCCCAAGTTTCCTGTGGTTGTTACGGGACTTGTCCCCCGCCCCCTGTTTTATGGAATAATGTATGTATTTTAAATGTGTTGTAAGACCTTTGAGTAGCAAGCAACTAACAAGTACTGAGTGGGGTTCAGCTAAGTTGTTGCATGCATGGAATGAGGTTTGCTCATTTCCCTCCTCTCCTCCACCTCCGCCCCCTAAATCTGCTCTGAACCGTTGGCAGAAACCGCAGAGCGGGTTTAGGGGATGTGCAGGGGCACATGGGGAGAGGGGGAAATGTATTGCACGGGCTCACCAGTGTCACGTATGCAAGAATGTGACCTGACTACAAAACGGGTAAGAATCAATTGAGGAGGAACCTAACAGCTGAATGTTAAAGGGAAATACAAGTTCAGATAAAGTACAAGGTATGTTCTGATACATACAGTAAAAAAAAGGGTTGAGTAAGTGTTTTCATGGACTCTGGTTGGGTGAGAGATGGTGGGGTGCTGGGGTGGCAGAAGGTGGTTGGGTGGAGGATGAGCAGCTAAGATGACATATGTTTTTTGTGGGAATGTTCAGGGTGGCAGGGGAGGATATATTGTTTATTTATTTCCTTCATAACTTGCGTTAGCAAGTTCCTTTACTTAGCAGAGTTTACATTCCCCTTTACACCTGCACAGCAGATAGCTGGTTGCAGGCTCGTGTGAGCCTCTGACTGTTATACAATTCACTCTGTCTCAGATTGAATTGTACATTCCTGGTAAGTTCCCTTGAATCCCTCCTAAAAGAATAAAGACACCACAGTCTTATTCATAAGTAACAATAAGAAAGTTTACTCACGATCAGGCAGAGCACAGTGTGGTCCCTGAAGGCAGGCTTAAGGCTTAAAGTTTGAAACATATACAAACAGGTTTACCCCATATGGGGGAATAATCCCAGTGGCTGCAGGCTGCAGAAGATGGAAAAAAGAGAGAGGTGTGTTGTGTGACTTGTCCTTTTGTTACCTGGACAGGTTAAGGTCACACCCACCTTCTATCACATGCAAAGGAAGGATGTTCCAGGCCAGGAGGAACAGGAAGTTTCGACTGGTTGGACCAAACATTCTCTTGCATGTCCACTCTAGGAAAACAAGGAATGTTGTACTTGACTGCTCCCACTGGATTGCATCCCACATTTTTCTGTACAGCGTGTGTCCTAATGGAAATGCTCTCTCGCATACTCTTTGGACTCTGTCCAGTAATTTATTACTAAATCAAGTCAGACTAGCTGGGAATTCAGTGTGAATTTCCAAGGGGAATTTCCCATATAAAGTGAACCTTGCATACCCCACATTGCTACATTGAATTCAGATGATGATTATCATATTGCAAACTCATTGTGAACAGAAACGGTTCTTTTATGGTTACTCCGCAAAAAATAAAATAGTAAAAATTCTTGAGCAGCAGCAGCAGCAGAATGAAAACATTATCTTACCACGAGCTGAAAAGGTAACAAGCAAAGGGTGGATGTCCAAAATTTGGGTAGCTGCTCCTTGCCATTGCTGCTGCACTTGGACTGGACTTCAAATGAGAAATCTGTTTTGCAGCACATTCCATGGCAAATTCCCTCCAGATAAGCTCATCCTGTCGACACGAGCCAGAGTGGCACCAGGAATTTATCCTTGGAACCGAGTTTCAGTAACCTTAATGGCTGGCTAGAGAGAGGTCTCTGCTGGGGGAATAGAATGGTGTCCAAGGCTGGATGGACACAAGGCTGGTAGCTGTCTTCATTTCACAGATTGAGTGTTCAAGGTTTTCCCAGCAGAGGAAAACATGGCATCTTCCAGATTCTCTTGAAAGCTTGGAGCTTGGTAACAAGCTTACAAGAGGAGCAGGCTGTGCTGATGGCCGCTAGCTTAGCTGTTTTGTTTTGTGTGTGTGAGAGTGTGTTTAAGGATTAGGAACATAGGAAGCTGCCTTATTCTGAGTCAGACTGTTGGTCCATCTAGCCTAGTTTTGCCTGCACTGGCTGGCAGCAGCTTGCCAGAGTTTCAGGCAGGGGACATTCCCACCCTGTAGGGGACATTGCCCACCATGTGCTCTGTCATTCTGCCATTGAATTAGGACACTTCCCCCTAGACAGGTTCATGATAAGATGGATGGTTACCAGGTATGACAGCTATATGGAACCTTCATGTTCAGAGGTAGTATACCTGAATGCAACTGCTCGGCCACTTCTGAAAACAGTCTTTTTTATGGTTGCATGGAAGCAATGAAGAAAAATATGGAAGGGAGAAAGAAGATTAATTTAACCATGAAATCAAGCAGAACCAGAGTTGGATGTGTACAGTGGAAGCACAGAATAGCTGTACAATGGAGCGCTTGGTCACTCTATCTAGCTTCCTAAGGATCTCAGTTTTTTAAATTTTATTTAAGGCTCTAGTCCTTATGACTTGTGAGAGCAATTCTAGGTGTAGTCTCAGAAGCCAGAAAGTGCTGCTGCCCAGAAGGTGTGGCCCCAGTGCCCTGGTTAAGCTCATTGCCCCCTCCATGCCCAGCAGGAGGAGGATAAATGAGGTAAAATAGTAAAGGCTGCAGAATAAAATATGATTTTTGTGTGTTAGGTCACCAAACACCAACACCAATGTTCAGTCGAATCCAATTATGCCTTTCCTGGACTGATTTCACCTACAGGTGGAAGAATCATGTTTTGGAAGAATCAGCAAACGGATCACTCAGCGCATATAGTAATGTAGCACTTCAGGGAGAAAACTAGACTGAAGCCTTTTGACTGACATACTAGTTTTCTATGTGCAGGGAATGCATTCGGAACATGCAACCTTACTCTCACCAGTCCCATACCCTCCAACATTTCTCTGGTGAAAATAGGGAAATTCGACCTGGTAATTCAAATGGCCTTAGGTAGATACGGCAAAGCTTTCGACCCTATCCCATGGGAACCACATATGGCATTCTGATGGACTTGTGGGAGGATTCCTCGAAGTGGTGGGGGGAATTTTTTGGAGTGTGCTTTGCAGGGCTGCATGGATAAGCCCTTCACTTTGACACAAATTAAGCGTTCCGTTAATTTTGAAAAGTAGGCCCCGTCTTGGTGTCCTTCAAAGCCAACTTAATGTCCTAATCCATGTTGGGCAAAGGTCTCCCAGTTCATCCTGAGACTGTTCCTCCACCCCCTGCTCTGGGGCTGTCATTCCTGTCCTGTTAATTTGAGCAGAAACCATAATTAGATGTAAGTGGCCTTGTTTCTCACACAAATGAATGGCAGCATCTGCAGAGAGGCAACTTGTTCCAAAAACTTTTGGCTCCCAGCTCTCCCTGCAAGTTCAGCAGCGCAGAGCAGGAGCCAGAACCCAGACTTCTGTCGGCCTAATTTCATTTCTGTGAAAAGCACAAGAGCAAATCCTATATTCCAAAAACCTAAAGGAGGGTGTGGTGCAGGACACATTCCAGGCACCATTCATTCTGCGTTGTTCTGGATTAGCCACACTAGGAACACACTTTCTCTGTGTGTCTATAAAAGATGCAGATTTAATGTGCCCCACCCTTTTTTTGAGGGGGCACCCTTTCCCCCAAGAACATGGCATCTAAGCCTCCTCAAAGCCCCCTTATCTGAAAACACCCGATCTCCATGACACCCTCGGAGATTCCACTATTATAGACCTAACCAACCTGGTGTTGTCCATCAGGTATTTTGGACTACAACTCATATCAACCACGGCCAACATGGCTGCACTGGCTGGAGATTATAGGAACACATCCCTAGTCTGGAAGCTGTGACTCTTCCACCTGGTGGGCTGTGGTAGGTCTTGCTCATGAATGGTTACCATTTTTTGTCTTGGTTCCTCTGGTTCATGTCTGTGCCAAGGCCAGGCCTTATCTACATGGAACCCTCTCTGTTGGATTGTGTTCCCTCTTGAAAGCACCATGTGGTCAAATTGTGACTTTTTAATCCTTGTGGTCAACTCCCTCCTTGGCCTAACAGTAGTAGGATCCATCCATCCATCCATCCATCCATCCATCCATCCATCCATCCATCCATCCATCCATCAAAGAGTCTCATAGAATCATAGAATCATAGAGTTGGAAGAGACCAAAAGGGCCATCTAGTCCAACCCCCTGCCAAGCAGGAAACACCATCAAAGCATTCCTGACAGATGGCTGTCAAGCCTCTGCTTAAAGACCTCCAAAGAAGGAGACTCCACCACACTCCTTGGCAGCAAATTCCACTGTCAAACAGCTCTTACTGTCAGGAAGTTCTTCCTAATGTTTAGGTGGAATCTTCTTTCTTGTAGCTTGAATCCATTGCTCCATATCCGCTTCTCTGGAGCAGCAGAAAACAACCTTTCTCCCTCCTCTATGTGACAAACTTTTATATATTTGAACATGGCTATCATATCACCCCTTAACCTTCTCTTCTCCAGGCTAAACATACCCAGCTCCCTAAGCCATTCCTCATACTGCATTGTTTCCAGGCCTTTGACCATTTTGGTTGCCCTCCTCTGGACACGTTCCAGCTTTTCAGTATCGTTCCTGAACTGTGGTGCCCAGAACTGGACACAGTACTCCAGGTGAGGTCTGACCAGAGCTTGAATACAGTGGTACTATTACTTCCCTTGATCTAGATCAGTGCTCCCCAACCTTTTTATCGCCGTGGACCAGTCAATGTTTGATAATTTTACCGCGGCCCGCTGAGGGGGGACGTTGATTGTTTATATTTTCTTTAGATTGTTTTGATTTAATAATTTTAATTTAATTGTATTTAAATGTTCCTTGGGCGGCCCGGTACCAATTGATCCACGGACCGGTACCGGTCCGTGGCCCGGGGGTTGAGGACCACTGATCTAGATGCTATACTATTGATGCAGCCCAGAATTGCATTGGCTTTTTTAGCTGCTGCATCACACTGTTGACTCATGTTAAGTTTGTGGTCCACCAAGACTCCTAGATCCTTTTCACATGTACTGCTCTCAAGCCAGGTGTCCCCCATCCTGTATTTGTGCCTTTCATTTTTTTTGCCCAAGTGTAGTACTTTATATTTCTCCCTGTTAAAATTGATCTTGTTTGCTTTGGCCTAGTTGTCTAATCTGTTAAGGTCATTTTGAAGTGTGATCCTGTCCTCTGGGGTATTAGCCACCCCTCCCAATTTGGTGTCATCTGCAAACTTGCTCAGGATGCCCTCAAGCCCATCATCCAAGTCATTGATAAAGATGTTGAATAAGACTGGGCCCAAGACAGAACCACTCCAAAGTGGTTAAGAAGGAACATACTAAGTTGTCTCCTACTGAGGCCCCATCCACACTATAAATACAAAACAATACGATACCATTTTAAACAGTCATGGTTTCCCCCAAATAATCATGGGAGTTATAGTTTGCTAAGGGTGCAGAGAGTTGTTAGGAGACCCCCCCTCCTTGCACCGCTACAATTCCCGGAGTGGTTTAACAACAAACCCCTCTTCCCATTTAACTCTGGGAGTTGTAGCTCCGTGAGGGGAGTTGCTGGTACAACTAAAACACACACAGTCAATGCCAATATTAACCCCCCCCACAAATAACCAACCCTATTGTGAACAGCACTGAAAACGCTCAAAACCATTTAAAAGCACCCCTCCCCAAATACTGTAGTAGAACACCCATCCTCAGAAGAACCGGCCACAATAGCTAGTGGCCAAAGGCCTGTTTAAATATAAAATCTCTATATATCAGTGAAAGGAAAGTGTGAGGCAAGTCTCTTGTGGAAGGGAGTTCCACAGTCTGGGAGCAACAGGCTCCTTGCCCTTGGTCTGCAGCAGGGTTTCCCAAACTTGGGTCTCCAGCTGTTGTTGGACTACAACTCCCACCATCCCTAGCTAGCAGGACCAGTGGTCAGGGATGATGGTGGCTGTAGTCTAAAAACAGCTGGAAACCCCAGTTTGGGAAACCCTGACCTAGAACAATAAACCACGAGAAAGGAGTCAGGATGTCTGCAGTTTTTGACACTGGTGTGTCCCTTTGCTAGGGTATTATTCGTGGGGGGGGGGAATTAATGTGGTGAGGATTTGGCCCATGGGGTCAATTCTTTGCCTAGAACTCAGAATATCCGATCCCCAAGTGGTCCTTATGTGTGTTTTATTTGCCACACATTTCCTTAAATGCTAAGCACACATTGTGCTCCCAAAGCCCAAGGCATTTTTAATTCCCTGTGATTCTGTGAGAAATTTAAACAAGAAAGGCGAGCTGTGAGGAATCCTGTAGACTTGAGAGCCATCTTAAGTGGCAGATTCAGGATGCCATTAAGGGCAGTGGGTGGGTGGGCTCCATGTTAATTATTGGAAGAGAAGTTGCCATTTGGATTTTCTACCTCAGGCGCTGAAATACTGTGGGCCAGCTCTGCTTGAGAGATTACTTTTACCTCAGGTTTCTCTCCCCCCCCCCCCAGTGACGAGTTTCATCCTCCGAGCACAAAAATACCCCACAAAGTGTGTGAAATAATGACAATACTCCAACTATTCTTACTTTTTATCCTTTGGTTATTGTAATTACAAGTAATTTTGCGAAGGATTTTCTATTTTTAAGAAATCACACTTTTGTACTTGATCCAGCTAACAGGATTTTCCTACATTACTTCATAAAGAGAGCCCATCTTTTTAAACTTCTAATGTTATTTCTTATTCATTAGTACATATGCCTGGAGGGCATGTTCATAAATGGGTTAAAGTTACAAAGTTATGCTTATAAAAGCGCATGGTAATTTGGAATATCTGGGGGATTTATTAATTTTTGAAATCTTAAAAGAGCAAAAAGCTAAAATGAGATTGGATTAAGTATGTTCTTGCAAGCCCGTTATTCTAAACACCCTTAAGGACCACAGAGGAGGGAACAGAGGACATTATGCAAATAGGGATCTATCTCTAAGTGCCCCGTAGGCTTGCTGATGTAATATTTTACATGGTTAGTTAAGTACATCAAGCAAAAAGGTTGACCTTGATAGACTGTAAAAAAAGGTATTTATTCCACAGCCACCAATTGTTTTGCAGCCTCGTCGCATCGCTCGCAAACGCGCAAGCACTTTTGTGACTCAGTCGCATTTCGGAAATGGGCGAGGAAAACAAAGAACTGCCCACAACAGCCATTTCTCTCTCTCTGCGTGGGCAAATGTGTTTTTAAATGACAATTCTTTATCTTTATCGGAATGCTGCTTATGGTACCGCTAACCCGGGGCAATGTCTGAACGAGGAAATGTCATATGTAATGGAAGCCAGGGCTGAAATGAATATTCATAAATCTTTGAAATTCACACAAACAATTGGATTTTATTTATTTTCCCCAGTTTCTCAATTGCAATGTGAAATTTTGAAACTCACATTCAGATGCTGGTTTTTGAGTTCTTTTTACCTCAGATACTGAATTTTTTTACCTCAGATTATTATTTTATATTTTTTTTTACTTCAGATATTTCGAGCTGGGCAGGCACGAGGCACAAAATCACATGAGGTATCAACCGATAAATAAATAAAATATCGTCGTCAGTCTAGTAGCTCATTCAGTCACATATGAAATCATTGGGTGAGATCCAACTATGTCCTACTCAGAGTAGACCCATCGACATCAATGGACGCAAGTAATGAAAGCCCATTGATTTTAATGGATCTCACCCACTGCGTGTCACGTGCCAAAGTCAGGTTCAAATTTTATTTTATATATTTATTTCACAAAATTTATACTCTGCTTGATTGTAAAAAACAACAAAACCTCAAAGCAGTTTGCAAAAGATAAAACAAGAAAATCAAGAAAAATATACAACCCTGCTTTTAAAACATACAAAAGTTAAAATACTCAAACAGATTAAAATGACCTCAAACTTTCTAAGCATCTGGGTAGGCTTGCTTAAACAGGAATGTTCTTAGCAAAGGCCAATATTCATTGACTACCGGGCAAATATATTCTGCAGAGTATCTGGTCAATAGCTGTCATAGCTGTCAAAGGAGAATTTTTGCAAGCAAACTAATTTCAATTGTCTAATGTTTTACAACTTTTTATGTGTTGTAGGCCAGCCAGAGTAGCTGTGGAAACCCACCCAGATGGGTGGGGAATAATAATAATAATAATAATAATAATAATAATAATAATAATAATAATAATTTATAATAATAATAAGGCTATATAAGGTAAAGGTAAAGGACCCCTGGACAGATAAGTCCAGTAAATTTGACTATGGGGTGTGGTGCCCATCTCTGCTTTCAGGCCGAGGGAGCCGGCCTTTGTCCGCAGAAAGCTTTTCTGGGTCATGTGGCCAGCAGGACTAAACTGCTTCTGGTGCAACGGGACATTGTGACGGAAACCACAGCGCACGGAAACGCTGTTTACCTTCCTGCCGCAGTGGTACCTATTTATCTACTTGCACTGGTTTGCTTTTGAACTGCTAAGTTGGCAGGAGCTGGGACTGAGCAATGGGACCTCACTCCGTCACGGGGATTTGAACCGCCGACCTTCTGATCGGCAAGCCTAAGAGGCTCAGTGGTTTAGAGCACACATGGGGGCCGTTAGGAGAGGGCAGTTTGAAATATTACCTTCAAATGTTCAGGCGTAAATAAAACAGCAGCACCCAAATGTTTTAACGTTTAAAATATTTGTGAATATCTCGATTCGCTTTAGCCTCTGTTTTTAAAAAGCACAATAATTTTGTTCTAGCATTCATAGAATCATAGAATTGTAGTGTTGGAAGGGACCCCGAGGATTATCTAGTCCACCCCACCCCCTGCAATGCTGGAAATTTTCTGGGGTTATCACATTCTGCTAAAGATACACTAAAGCAGATTGCCTTTATCACCCACACCAGTTTAAGTCTCTCTGCAGAATTTCTCCAAATCCTTTCAATTTAACTCTGCATTTGTACCGAGGAAACATCTTCACACGTGTTGAACATAAGAAAGTTATACCAAGTAAGAGCATTGGCTTATCTAGCCTAGTAATGTCTAATACAGATGTTGCCAATGTGGTGCCCCTCAGAACTCCAGCTTCCATCGGTCTCGTCCAGCATGGCCAATGGAATCAGGGATGATGGGAGTTGTAGTCCAGAAACATCTGCAGGGCTGCTCAGGTTTCACAACCCTGTCTAAACGAATTCCAGATGGGTAGCCGTGTTAAGTCAGTTGTAACAAAAACAACGAAGAGCTGTGTGACACCCTAAATATCTCCAGGGTTTTTTTCTTGGACTACAATACCCATCATCCCTGGTCACTGGGCCTGCTAGCTTGGGATGATGTGAGTTGTGGTCCAAAAACAGCAGGCAACCCAGCACTGCCCTTAAGGCAACTGATCTGCATGAAGTATGCAGCATTCAGAGAGCACTTTATTCTTTTCAACTGCTGTTTCCTTTCCTGATATTTGCCACGTTCCATGGGATCTTTCACACAGCATAACACCACTTGCGGAAATCTAGTGGAATCCAGAATTTCAGCACTCATTTCCATATCACACCCCCCCCCCCCGAAAAAAATTCCATTTGCAACCGTGATAACTTGGAAGATTGTGGGTGTTTTGCGTTGTAATGCTACCTGACGAAATTTGGGTTGGTATCCTGACACACATTCCTTTCCTACCATTTAAAATGCAGCATGGCGTGGCGGTATAGCAACCGAAGAGCCGCAGTTTCATAATGCAACAGGCAGTACAGTGCAAAAGGAACATTAGAAATTGGAACCAAAGAACTAGCATTATAACCGGTAAAACAAGCATGATAAACTCCACGTCTGAATGCAGCCGTAGGCTTTTTGGATGACAGCCGACTTCGTCAAACGTCTAAAGTGGGCTTGTAGTCCATGAAAGTTAATAGCAGGGATAGCCAACGTGAATGCCAGACATGGCTAGAAAGTTTTTTTTTTCTTGCTCACATGCAAGAGTCTCCTGTTGTAGTGTTCAGGATGGGATCCTAAAGGTTTTGCTTCAAGTTGGCACGCTTAGGATTCATGTATAATCGTTCTGCGTAGCAGGTCTTTGGCCTATTGGGGACTGGGAAGAGGACCAGCCCAAGACATTTTGGCACCTGAGGCAAACCACAAAAGACATTCACCACCCCACTGGGGAAGAAGGGATGAATGAAAATCTAAATCAGCAACAAGCAGGTGGGCGGGGGGAATAAAGATCTACATTGGGATCTGCTACCCCCATGGATTCTGCTGCCCGAGGCGGTTGCTGCATCTTGCTTACCACTCTTGCCCACAGTCCTAGTCTGTATAGTTCTAACTTGTGTGTGATATCCTTTAAGAGCAGAATGAAACCTGTTTTATCCACAGACTGCCTGAGATTTTGGAATTTCTGTGCAGCAAGGATGGGGAACCTCTGGCCCTCCAAGTGTTGCCAACTCCCATCATCCCTGACTTTCGGCCAGCGCTGTCTGGGACTGATGGGACTTGGAATACAACAATATCTTGGGGGGGGGCACAGATTCCCTACCCCTAGTGTATAGATTCATCAATATTCTTCCTTGCCTTTGAAAATGCAGTTCCCTGCTCTGAGTCTCAGTGGATAAGGTGGTTAAATATTAAACAACAAACCAAACCTGTATCAGTAACTCTGACTGTAGAGATTATGATGCTTCTCTCCCATTTCCCCCTTCCCCCCCCTAAATGCCTCCACTCCAGTTTTCTATAGACATGCATACATTTGTGAATTTTAAATTCAGAAGAGAATTGACAAGTTCCTTTGCTGAATATGGTGTGTTATCTTTTCCACGTGGGTATCTAAAGGGAGAGATGGGTTGATGTGGCACCTACGGGTTACTTCAGGCTACAAAACCTTGCTTGTTCTGTTTAGCATTTCAGTGGTTATCACCAAACTGAACTGGAGACTCTGCAGACAGACAGACACTGCAATGCACAGGGGCCCAAAGTATTGAAAACAAATGAAAAGCAGATATTTAGCCAGTCCTGCATGTCAATATATCTGAAAACCTTTTAAAGGCAGCATCATATTCTCAGATCCTGTGGGGCACAAAAAGTAATGAGTGTTAAGTCCCCCCTCCGCACCACTCTCGCTGCAACAGCAACTTCTGAGTGTCCCAATTGCTGTTGAAAAGGCATTGTGAACTGCTAACCTATGATAATTATTATTATTATTTCTATCTCAAGGCGGCTTGTAGATAAAATAGGAACAGCTGTAACTGTCACCAGATGTGCAGACCCTCCAAGTGTCCCTATTTTCTAGGGACAGTCCCAGATTTACGGAAGCTGTCCTGGTTTCTGATTTGATCCCAGAATGTCCTGCTTCCCCCTAGGACGGGCATAGGCAACCTTGGCTCCCCAGATGTTTTGGAACTACAACTCCCATGATCCCTGACCACTGGCCCTGTTAGCCAGGGATCATGGGAATTGTAGTTCCAAAACATCTGGAGAGCCAAGGTTGCCTATGCCTGCCCTAGGACATCCCTATTTTCATTGGAGAAATGTTGGGGGGTATGGATGTGTATAACTGGTCCCCAGGACAATACATTTTGCTGCCCCCTCTCCACCCCCCTCCCACAAAAGTAGATCAGAATAGCAGCCAAATCTTATTCAACACCGATGACAAGGCAGTGTCCTTAGGCTGCTCCCAACCCCCAAGCATCTACTGTTGGTGTGTTTCCAAAATAAACTTGAAAGGAGCCTTGAAGCATGGTCTTGAAGCACATCCTTGTGAGGCCACACCTAAAGCATCTGCTTAGCAATGAGAATTCTCCCCAGAAACAGGTGCCTTTATCAGGGCATGTTGTGGAGAGATGCAATTTAGTGCGAGGCAGTCAGTGTTGGTCAGTTCGTTGGCCAGAATATGGGAAAGTCTGTGAGTTTGTCTCTCCGGCCGGATGGCCGAAGGGAGCAGAGATCTGTATATAACTCTAGTTTCTTATTTCATTTGTAGACCAGTTGTATTAATGCCACTTGTTCTGCAAATATTAAAGACTTCAGAGAAGAACTGGATATCCTAAGGTCTGGGGCTGTTCTGTCCCATGAAATAGATCCAGTGGGAAAATGCCTCTTTGGTTATGCCTCCAGGACACTAAATAAATCAGAATGGGTCTATTCTCAACTGGAAAAGAAAAGTACAGCAATCATATGCCTCAGAGTGGCTGGGGCAACCTAGTCAGATGGGCAGGGTACAAATAACTACTACTAATAATTTGCCTAAAGAAGTTTCACCAGTATCTGTATGGGGGTTCCCTTCCCTGTCATAACAGACCACAGATCCTTGGTAAGACTATTTAAAGAGAATAGACATTTGCAATGGCTGCAAGCCAACTATGTAGTTGTATTAGCCTGTTCATCAATCAACAGCCTCTTCTTATGGGCATAAAAAGTGAGTAACCGCTCTGCCTTAAAGTAAACAAGAACTTAAGAGTATATCTTATCATCATAATCAGCCTTGTATGGGTATCTATTTGAACATATGGGGATACAGTATAGTCAATGCTAGTCATACTCAGAGTTAGACCCATTGAAATGAATGGCTTTGATGACTAATTGAGGTCCATTTCCACGGCATGCCTTTGCAGAACGGTTTGCTTTGTGGTAATTCTTTCATATCGCCCTATGGCTGGACACAAATCTCCCTTGGCATGTTACAGTGCCCATCTGCTGCACACCTCAGAGGTTTGCTTTCTTGCTGTGCATTTTTCTTTCCGTACACGGTCTGTGCAATTGAACCCTTGCTTCTCTGTCATACCACACATTTTGCTTATTGCTGTTGAGCATTTTCATTTGTGCTTTAGATGTTTCATGTGTTAGGACTTTAAACCTAAGACGCTGGCAAATTAGCAAGGTCATGTGATTTAAGTTGTTAAGTCGTTAAGTTGTTAAGATGCTCAGTATATATAGAGTGTTTGTTTTGTTTGCCTGGGGGGTATGGAGCGGTCATGTCTGAAAGCTCTGGAGGTGTTTCTGTTATTTTTCTGCAATAAAGCTGTCTTCGAAAGTTGGGCTTCCATGGATTGTTTCTGCAAAGCTACAAGGCTTTTGCTACCACAACAAAAATCCAGCCGCTGTGCTTAATGCTCTGCA
This sequence comes from Zootoca vivipara, assembly GCF_965207765.1. Taxonomy (NCBI): domain Eukaryota; kingdom Metazoa; phylum Chordata; class Lepidosauria; order Squamata; family Lacertidae; genus Zootoca; species Zootoca vivipara. Next base: position 128,844,631 of record NC_142582.1, on the reverse strand, counting down.
AAAAGAACTGTTTCTGGTCTGCGCAGCGCAAGCGTTTTACTGGACCAGAGCAGAAAACCTCTTATCATGCACTCTGGCTATTCTTAAGGCGTTTTCTAATGTGATGTTATCCTTCACGAGCAGTTTCTCCTGGATGCCTTTTGCATTTGATCTCATTAGGATCCTGTCCTTTAGCAGGCCATCCCCATCGGTCAAAGATCCATCTCTGAGGATGAACTGCAGTTGGGTAAACCATTGGTCAATTGTCTATGTTGGGCTCTGCTTTCTCTCATTGAAAAGGTTCTTCTGTTATGGAGGAGTCCTTCCTCGCCACACAGTAGGCCTCAAAAAGTTCAGACAGCCTGTTCGGGTTTGTCTTTTCTCCTGTAAGCTGGAGATCAAAGCTCTACAATTGCCTGTGCCCTTTCTTTCTTTCTTTCTTTCTTTCTTTCTTTCTTTCTTTCTTTCTTTCTTTCTTTCTTTCTTTCTTTCTTTCTTTCTTTCTTTCTTTTAAAAAATAATTTTTATTCATTTTATAAGAACACACACACACACAAATACAAGCACAAAAAAACAACACACATAATTCTTACAATTTCATATTTTTTCTTAACATCCTTTGGTGACTTCCCCTAGCCCCTCCCACCTGAATTTCAATTCTAATCCTCTCGAGCAATTTCACTATTTGAAAATTTATCCATTCTCAATTTATTCCATTTTAATATTTAATCCATATTTATATCACATCGATATCGTAAAACACTAAATAAATTCTACCCCAAAAGCCTGTCTCCACTTCCCTAAGGTTTCTAGAATTAAATATTACAATATTTCTTCATATATTTTAAATTTCTTCCAATCTTCTTCCACTGTCTCTTCTTCCCGGTCGCAGAGTCTCCCAGTCAGTTTGTTGAGTTCCATAAAGTCCATCATCTTCATTTGCCATTCATCTATAGTTGGTAGTTGCCTGTGCCCTTTCGTCCAAGGCATTGTCAAAAGTGCATGGGGCCTCTAAATGGGTGTTAGGGGAGTAGAGTTTACTACCCGTTTTTCATCTTACCCACTTTTCTGCTGCACTTCCCGTTTCAGACCCTGTGGGTGGCACACTTCTTGTGTTCTTCTGAGAAGGCCACAGTCCATCCCACTTCTAACACCACGCATTGTCTTCCACTATTTCTGTATGAACTCACTACACGCTGAGTTAATGAGGGGTAAATCAAACTCCATGTTACAATATGCAAAGGGATATGCTACTTTGAGTTTTGTTTTGTAATTGATACAGGGGGAGATGCCTCCATTTGGCATGTGACAAAAGAATAAAATATTGGAAGGGATATAAAAGTTGTTCCAAGCCACAGAGGATTTTTTTTTTAAAGGAAGAAAAATAGGAAACATTGCAGAGTCTGAAAACTATAATAACAGGTCCTCGACAGTATCCATTCAGTGTGCTTTCTCTCTGTTGCTTTTTGAAATATTGCCTCTCTTCTTGAGAAAGATTATATTGTATTTACAGGGCTGCAAAAGGCATCGTCTCCCAAACCCTTCCGCGGTGAAATAAATCTAAAACGAAAACATGCTGCGCAGTCGGCTCACACTGCCTTAAAAATTACACATCAAGAACCCTTTTCTAGTGACAAATACTTTCAAGGCAAACAAACTGAACAGAAATTAAAAAATCTCTGTGGGGCATAAATATGCAATTACACTCACACGGGGAGCATTTTATCAGGTAAACCAATCCTACTTTGTTAATTGAAATGCTGCTGTACAGGATTTCTCTCTTTCTGCCTCCCCCCACCCCCTTTTCTGACAAAAGGCCTTGAACACACACACACACACACACACACACACACACACACACACACTTTCCCGCTGCAGCTGCTGTTCCACACATTGTACATCTCTTCTTTTACACCCCCTTTTCAGTGACACGGGGTGTCGTGGTTCTATCCTTCTCACTTCTTCTATATTACAGAAACCAACTGAACTGTCAGTGCTGGCCATGGGATATTACCCCCCAGCACATCTTGTTATGGGGCTGTGGTGCCCAGAGCTCTGTTCTCCAACGAAAATGTACACCAGGATTAAAATAATATCCATTCCACTTTTCAGCTGATAAAGGTTCCTGGATTAGGTAATTTATACATACATACATACATACATACATACATACATACATACATACACTCTTTTCTTGCCAAATGTCAGTAACGACATCATTCCTTCTCTCTGGCTTACACATCACAAAAGGAAAAGGAATTCGGAGAGGAGGAGGGAGGAGGAAACACAGACAACCTTGGGCTCAGTTACAGTTTGAAGCCCGTCGCATCAAACATCTGGAATAGGAAGATGTTGAGAGGAAGAATCAAATGCTACTGGTCTTTTTCCCCCTTCTGTTGTCTGTGGGCAGCTGCTTTTGTTGGGGGCTGCCATGTTATTTTCAAAAGAATGCTTCAGATGTTGTGCAATTCCAGGGCATTCTTGGGAGAAAATTGGTGGCTTCCACAAAATTCCACATTAGCTCTGCTGCCACTGCTATTATAGAAAGGTGCACCCCGCCCAATACAAATGTGAGTAACAAAAACATATCAACTTGTTAGTCAGGTCCAAGTTGCTGTTTATAGTATACTAGCTGGCCCAGCCATGCGTTGCTGTGGCTCAGTCTGTTAAATGGAGCCTCAGAGTTCCCCTTGAGACTGCCCTCAGCTTCAGAGTGCCCCTTCATTTTGTTTGAGATCTTTTGCCCCCTCCTCTCCCCATTCCCCGGCACATCCCTGTGACCAGCCCCACCCCCTCCCTGCACTCCCCCTCCTGCCCCCACCCCTCGGCTCATCCCTGTGACTTTCCCCACCCCCTCCCAGGTCCCCCCGGGTCATCCCTATGAGTCCGTTGGTGTCGGCGTATCCCGGCCTGTATGTCAGGTATTCGGCGTTGGGGGGGGCAGGGAACGGAGGGACGTGGTCTGCTTTTCGACGCAGTGTCAGCGTGGCGTGGTCTGTCTGTGACGGTTGGACGTGGGGGGCTACGGGCAGAATCCCGGCGCCGGCCTTTGTGGAGGAATGGCCTTTGTGGTGGTTATAGCATGTCGGTTGGTGACGTCACGATCTCGGCTTGGCCTTGGAGACGGAGCTTCTGGCTTCTATTTCCCAGCATGCAGTTTCATCTGAGTTGTGAGTTCTGGAACATAGGTTTTTTGGGGTTTTACGTGGCCCAGGTGTGACATCTGTATATGGTCACTCGCATATTCACTTGGGATGTTGTGTCGAAATTTGAACGCAATCGGTCAAGTGGTTTCGGAGAAAAGTGGAGACACACCCACATGGCCAGTTTACATTTATATATATATACTGTATAGGTAAAGCTCATAACAACTTGGGACCAAAATAAAAAAAATTCCTTCAGTAGCACCTTAAAGACCAACTAAGTAAGTAAGTAAGTAAGTAAACTTGGGACCAGTTTACTTATGAGATTGGGTCGCTTCCTACGCGTCCACTCGACCTCTTCAGTCTCCAGAAACATCACTGTTACAGATGCCACATAACACCCATTACACATCTGTAAGAAATGGTTATTTTAGTGTGGCAGCACCTACACTTTGGAACTCCCTGCCTATTGATATCAGGCAGATGCCTGCTAAAAGCCTTTTGTTGTTGTTGCAAGCCTACCAAGATGTTTGGAAAGTTGATAGAAGATTTAATCTGTGTTTGGTTTATTGTTGTTTTAACTTTTTGAAAGTCTTAAATTTGGGTTGTCATATTTCAAAAAAGTAAACCAGAACAACCCCAAAAGTTGTTCAGCTTCTTTTTTAGACAAACCGCAAAGTTTGGGCAAAAAAATGCCCAAAAAATCCAGGGCAAACCACCGGGATAATCTGGACATATGGCAGCCCTGCTTAAATTATTGTTTTTATCTTTTTCGTAAACCGCTTCGAGGTTTCTTTGCTTTTACAATAAAGAGGTGCATAGATTTCCTGAAATAAGACAAACAGATGAATTCATGACGCCTGTTTAGGAAGAGCTGAATGGTGTCACTTGGGGCTCAGTCTCTCTCCCCCCCCCCCGCCCTGTTTGTTCCAGCATGAACACACACCTGAATAGCGTTCAGGAGGCGCTATGCGCTGTCCTGTGGGAAGGGGATGTTTCCTGGCCCCTGCATCAGCTTGGTTTTTCGGCCTTTGTGTAGCATCGTCTGCCATGGGTAACAACATTCTGTTCCTGTTTGTCACATTTTGGGAATGCTCAAGTCCAGAAAAATCACTGCTTGGCAGGCTGGTTAATTGCATCAATGCGAGCAGAAAGACCAGCTGTGCTTTATGCTCATCCATCTGCAAACGTTTGTAAGAGGCCAGTTCTTTTTGACAACTGCTGAACCCAGGCCAGAAAAGTCTTCTGCCATTCCAGCTATGCTCAGAGTTAGCACCAACTGCGTGCTGTAGGTGTTTTTTTTTTTTAGGGGGGGGTGGAACCTTTGAAAACGTGTCCTGCGGAGGTGCCACCTCTTTTTTCAGTCAAACACACACGCAGGCAGCTGCCGTTTAAATTTCCCACAAGGCCTGGGACAATGCTATGTCAGGGGCATTGTGGGAAATTAAAATGGCAGCTCCCAGTTGAATGACATGCACCTTTGGCATGTTCCAGAGTGCTTTTTATATATATAAAAAACCAGCAACATATTTTTAAAAAGTGAAAGGGGAACCATTATTTTGTGTGCAGAAGTGTAAGGAATTATATTATGGGGTAGTTTCCATCACACACACTAAGAAACTTAGGGTTCATTCACATTTCCATCTGTCCCTTTATTTCTGCACTTGTATCATGAAGCCTGTTAAATTAACGGGTGCTAGTACAGACCTGTTGCTCTAGCAACCTCGGGGACATGCGCAGAGCGCATCCCGCTGTGTGCTCGCCGCGTGCCTGCATGCCCGCCGCGTGCCTGTGCACACCCGCCGCTTCAACAGTTCCGCCCGGCTGTCCGAAGTCTCTGCACTCCAAGTCCCAACGGCTGTTCATGGGGCACATGCACAATAGCGCAATCCCACAGACACAGGGACTGGACGCAGAGACACTTGCACTTTATTATAAAGGATTCTATGATTCTGTGGGTCTGAGAGGTTTTCATTTTGCCCTTCCTCTTTCCCCAGGAAAACCTGCTCTTTACTGCTGCATTGGAACAAACGTCACTCTGGGTAGAGGCAGAAGGATTGATGGCTGCAAGTTACAGGGTAAGTTACAGAGAGCTCAGGTAGCTGGTGCAGATCTATCCTTATTCCTTAGCCTTACACCAACCTTTTTGTCTATTCTGTTTTGTTCTGTCTTCCTCCCCGCTGCCCAGCCTCTGCTTGCTTCTGCCCAGCCTGCAATGTTTGAAGAAGTCTCCTGCTTCCAGGTATCTCTGTTGACTAAGCTGCACTCCTGTTGCGGAGAATGTAAATACAGCCTCTTTGTGGTTTTTGTTAAGGTTCATGGGATGCCCTCAAACACAACCGGCGAGGATTTATGTCCTTGGCGACAGTTTGGTCGTTGCCAGAGAAGAAACGAGCCTTGTTTTCCAAAGAGTGAGATGCTGTTGCGAAACATTTCAGATTTGATTTGGTTCGTTCAGCGGATTTGGTTACTCTTGTCCTGGGCCGGCTCTCTTGCCTTGTTGCCTTCTCCCAATGTCTTCGGTTCTAGGAAGTCATTATTAAAAGTCCATAAAAGAGATTTGCCTGGGAGCGGCAGTAAATAGTAGTAATCATCATCACACAGACAACGCCGCTGGGAAAGGCCCCTGACTGAGCAGGCAAACTGAGAGCCAGTCACAGAATCATAGAATTGTAGAGTTGGAAGGGACCCCAAAGGTCATTTAGTCCAACCCCTTGCAATGCACCCCAGGCCAGCTGGCTCAGCCATCATACGAAACACACTGACACGGCCATGACTGTTCAAGTTGTATAAGAGTGCTTTCAATGTATGGTGTGGGTGACTCAACTGGCAGTCCCACTGGGCTTCTCCTGTTTCAAGAAGTTTTTAATGTTTGATGTTTTATTACGTTTTTATATCTGTTGGAAGCCACCCAGAGTGGCTGGGGCAACCCAGCCAGGGGGGCAGGGTACAAATGATATTCTTTCAGGTTTTTTCAATGTTTTTTGAACTTGGTCCATGGCATCATGACCTGATCAACGCATTCAAGGATGTGGGATCCTTCCCCAAGAGCTATATCCCCCACCCCAAAAAGAAAGAAAGAAAGAAAGAAAGAAAGGAAGGAAGGGAGGAAGGGAGGAAGGGAGGAAGGAAGGAGAAGGAGAAGGAGAAGGAGAAGGAGGAGGAGGAGAAGAAGAAGAAGAAGAAGAAGAAGAAGAAGAAGAAGAGGAGGAGGAGGAGGAGTTTGGATTTGATATCCCGCTTTATCACTACCTGAAGGAGTCTCAAAGTGGCTAACATTCTCCTTTCCCTTCCTCCCCCACCACAAACACTCTGTGAGGTGAGTGAGGCTGAGAGACTTCAGAGAAGTGTGACTATCCCAAGGTCAACCAGCAGCTGCATGTGGAGGAGCGGGGAATCAAACCCGGTTCACCAGATTACGAGTCTACCACTCTTAACCACTACACCACACTGGCTCTCCTGAAATTTCTAGCCTGCTTTTAGCCAGGAAAGTCAGAGTGGTCTTCATTTAATATTGCACTTGATTTTATTATTATTTTTGTATCCTGGGATTTGACTATGTTAGGCTGGCTGTTACGATGCCATATGCTGTTTTGTTTTCATTTTGCTGTTAGCTTATGGCTGTTTTTAATTTCCTATTTGTGAGTGTTTGGGTTCAGAAGATGTTGTTTTTCATTTCTTGTCTTTTGCTTATAATTTCTCCATGGCCGTGAGCTGTTTTGGGAGGATCTCTAGGTTGTTGGGTTTTGTTTTGTTTTTTTAATAAAAAAGTGGCATAGAATTAATTAACAATAAAATAAAACGCATGCGCTCAGTGCAGAGAGAAGCAGGGAAACTCTTTCTGCACCCTCCCCAAAACTCAGTGAAACTGCTTGGGAACAGGTTCTGGTCAGACCAAACAAAATACACCTGAACACTGTTGTTTAGTCGTTTAGTCGTGTCTGACTCTTCGTGACCCCCTGGACCAGAGCACACCAGGCACTCCTGTCTTGCACTGCCTCCCGCAGTTTGGTCAGACTCATGTTTGTAGCTTCGAGAACACTGTCTAAGCATCTTGTCCTCTGTCGTCCCCTTCTCCTAGTGCCCTCAATCTTTCCCAACATCAGGGTCTTTTCCAGGGAGTCTTCTCTTCTCATGAGGTGGCCAAAGTATTGGAGCCTCAGCTTCAGGATCTGTCCTTCCAGTCAACTTATGTAATTCAAGGTGTGGTGTTGATCCCTCAGCACTGGTCTCTTTGAAAGGGATTAGACAATCCCGTTGAGGATAGGTTAGCCATGGGTGTGAATCAGAAGCTCCTCGTTTAGAGACAGTCTACCCTCAGGTCTAGGTGGCTAACTGGAAATGGTCATCGCTTTCATGCAGGGTCTGCTGAAAAGAGGGCGCCAGGGTGCTTTGACTTCATCCAGGATAATTCTTCTTGCATCCTTTTGATGAAGATCATAACTCTGTTATTGCCCATGTGAGGGAGCAGTCGTGGCCTGGAAGCATTCATGTGGGGAAGTTTTGGCTTGTTGCTGCTCCAAAGGATTCTTTCCTAGCGCGGCTGCTCATCATGCAATACCCACCTTTCACCAGAGCTTGTTGCTGATACACAGATTGAATCCTTATCTGACATGCTCCCGGAATTTTTATTGGGCATTGAAACATGTCACAGAGTGCGTGCAGAGTGGACCACACAGATGGAAACACTGAAGAGATGCAAATATATCTTTACAAGGTTTAATAACAACTTCCCAAACATGGGCCAATAAATCATGGCATATGCCCCCTACGCTCAGCAGATGGTAACACACTTCTAAAAGATAAAGAAGCTATTGCACTGCACTGGAAAGAACATTACCAACATCTTCTTAACCGCAACTCCCCCATAGCTGCTGAGGTCATCTCACATATTCCGCAAAAACAAGTTAGAGATGAACTTGCAATATCTCCAAATCTAAGAGAGTTGTGTACAGCTATTAACCAAATGAAAAACAACAAAGCCAGTGGACCTGATGGGATACCTGCCGGAATCTTCAAAGTGGGCGGAATTGAACTTGCACAACAACTTCACAAGTTCATCGAAAAAATCTGGGAAAGAGAAGAAATCCCAGCAGACTTTAGAGATGCCAAAATTATCAATCTCTTTAAAAAAGGTGACATAACTGATTGTGGAAACTATCGAGGCATCTCTCTATTAGCTGCAGCCGGCAAAATTATTGCAAGGATCTTAGCAAACCGTCTGGTAACAATATTTGAGGTGACCCTTCCTGAATCCCAAAACGGTTTTCGGCCTTCTAGGGGGACAATGGACATGATTTTCACCACTCGGCAGCTTCAAGAAAAATGCAGAGAGCAAAACCAACCCCTTTATATGGCGTTTATGGACCTAAGGCTTTCGACACTGTAAATCTTAATGCCCTGTGGACTGTCCTTCTGAAAGTTGGCTGCCCAGATAAATTTGTAAACATCATTTGGCTCCTCCATGATAATATGACAGCAACAATCGCAGATACTAATGGCTCTGAAAGTGAACCATTCACAGTAAGATCAGGTGTTAAACAGGGTTGTGTTATTGCCCCAACTCTATTCATTATTTTCGTTGCCATGATCCTACACTTTGTCGACGGGAAACTCCCCACTGGAATAGAAATCATATATTGAACAGATGGAAAGCTCTTCAATATGAGCAGGCTGAAAGCAAAAAGTAAGGTTACCGTAACATCCATCATAGACCTTCAGTATGCTGATGACAACATAGTGTGCACATGCTCAGAGGATGACCTCCAAACCATCCTAAATATCTTTGCAGAAACTTACAAAAAGCTTGGCCTATCACTCAACATCCAAAAAACCAAAGTGCTGCACCAACAAGTACAAAATAACCCCTCTGCAGCGCCACAAATCCAAATCAGTGGTGTAACGTTGGAAAATGTCAATCACTTCTCCTACCTAGGCAGTTATCTTTCCACAAGGGCCAACATTGATGCTGAAATCCAGCATCGCCTGAGCTCTGCAAGTGCGGCTTTCTCCCAATTGAAGTGCAGAGTGTTTGAGGACCGGGACATTCGCAGGGAAACAAAAGTGCTTGTTTACAAAGCTAATGTACTACCAACCTTACTATATGCTTGTGAAACATGGACCACTTATAAACGCCATCTCCAACTCCTCGAAAGATTCCATCAACGGTGTCTCCGAAATTTTTTACACATCACTTGGGAAGACAGGCGAACTAATATCAGTGTACTGAAAGAAGCAAAGATCACCAGTGTTGAAGCAATGATTCTTCAACATCAACTTCGTTGGACTGGTCATGTTGTGCGGATGCCTGATGATCGTCTTCCAAAACAACTACTCTATTCCGATCTTACTCGGCTACGAGTGATCACCAAAGAAGATATCTTTGCAAGGTTTAATAACAACTTCCCAAACATGCATCTTAGTGTCTATAATCGTCACCCATCCATCCACCAGGGTAAAGTGAGGTACATACTGCACATTATATATCATTCACAATTGCTGACACAACTAATTACAGTGATTTATCACCACCTGCTATACTGCTACACAGCTGTAAAAAATAGGTCACGATATGCACCCTGCTTTTTAAGTGGTACACATCCTGTGAAACAATAATGAGCCCTAACATTTGAACAAACTATTCAACAATTTTAAGTTTAACATGTGTCAACAGTGTGGTGCAACAGCAGCAAAAAAATAAAAGGCCAATGTTACTCTAGGCTGCATCAACAGAAGTATAGGATCCAGATCCAGACACTCCTTGCAATTTAAGAAGGATGTTGGCAAGCTAGAAGGTGTGCAGAGGAGGGCGACCAAGATGATCTGGGGTCTGGAAACCAAGCCTTACGAGGAATGGTTGAGGGAGCTGGGTGTGTTTAGCCTGGAGAAGAGGAGACTGAGAGGAGATAGGATAGCCATCTTCAAATATCTCAAGGGCTGTCACATGGGAGAGGAAACAAACTCGTTTTCTCCTGCTCTGGAGGGTAGGACTCAAACCAATGGCTTCAAGTTACAAGAAAGGAGATTCCGGCTCAACATCAGGAAGAGCTTTCTAACAATAAGAGCTGTTCGGCAGTGGAACAGGCTCCCACGAGAGGTGGTGGACTCTCTTTCCTTGGAGGTTTTTAAGCAGAGGTTGGATGGTCACCTGTCATGAATGCTTTAGCTGAGATACTTGCATTGCAGGGGGTTGGTCTGAATGACCCTTGGGGTCCCTTCCAACTATGATTCTATGATCTCCTATCATCCATGCCTGATTCTTTCCCATGCTGGCAGGGGCCGATGGGAGTTGAGAGCCCAAGAACATCTTGAGGGCACTAGGCCCTGCCTCAAGACCTTGAAGATACTTTCCCCTGTAACCTGAATTGCCCTGCACAAACACTCACCGATCCATCCCTTCCCCAGCCTGTGTTCTTAAGTGGCTTTCTTTGAACCTCCTGGGCTATCTGTTTTGACCACACAAGCATGAGTTCTGGCTTTGATGGTACAAGCAGATACTTGCTTGACAACTCCAAGAGCAGGTGTCTGTTTCAGATGTGGTGAAAAGAGACACGCAGAGAGGAGAACATTCGCCCGAGGATCATGTTTGTAAGAGTGATCTTCCCACAGTGTTACAGCTAAACAAGATGTCAAGCGCTGACAGCTCCTTTTGACGAAGTTAACCTTGAAATGAACCAGAATTTCAGTTATGAGCCGTCCTGTAATTCGATGCTAACTAAATGTACTTTGAATGGAACGGCGTAATTGACATGGGAATTGTTTGAATGACGCTGGAGAGCCAAGTGCGTCGCCGCTGGTCGGCTTCTGCCTAGTGTCAAGCTCCTTTGCTTAGTTACGGCAAACTTTCTGAAGAGGAATGCAAGGCACACCATTTACAACAGCGGCAGCATGCTGTTCCTCTCTTTGGTGGTTTCTTTCTTTTCTTTTCTTTTCTTTTCTATATATATATATATATATATATATATATATATATATATATATATATGAAACATTTGGCTTCGGAATAAAATAAACACATTAACGAACTGATCCCTCCAGTTCTTGGGATCCTGTGCCCAGTGAGAGTTTGAACCTAACAGAAGATTCTATTGCTGAACTGGTCTGGCAAGGGGAACCAGGCAGAGGGCCTTCTTAGTAGTTGTGTCCTCTCGTCAGATGTCAAAGAGATAAATAATCATATGACCTTCCGTGGACATCTGAAGGCAGCCCTGCTTGAGGATGCTTTTAATGTTTCTGTATATTATGTTGGAAGCTGCCCTGAGTGATTGGGGCAACCGAGTCAGCTGTGTGTATATACCACTGTCTCTTCTGATCTTCATTTCAAGGAAACCAAACCCCGAGTAAGCACCTGGAATCAGGTTAGGGTGGTGTGTGTGTGTGTGTGTGTTTCTGGAGGTGGAAGTGCTAGCCCATCCTATAGACAAGGCAAGGAACTTGGCATGAAGAATGAGCAGTTCCTGTCCCTGTTCGGCTCCCCCAGTGTTGGTGGGCGGAAATAAGAATCTAGAGTCCTTGAGGTCCCTTGCTTAAGCCCCTCCGAAGCAATGAAGAAGGAATAAAGCACCCTTTGAAGATAGATGAGCATCAAGCACCTCTCCCGAGCACTTTGCAGAATGGCGTGCTCAGGCGTTCTGAATATAACTTTATGCTATCTGAAGGGCTTCTTAAGTTTAATCAGGAGCGCTGGCTAGAGTTAGCAGAAGATACCCCCCAAACCAAATGGTTAGCGGAATGAGATGGATTTCAAAATGATCCCGTCACACAGATCCATCGCTGTGGCCCTGGAGGTTGAGAGCGAGCTTACCACAGAAAGCCGAGATGTTACGGCGCGGCTGATTTAATCGTTCATTAAACATTAGGGAGAGGCCAATTATGCTGTTCAAGAGTGAGATGTTTTACGCGAAAATGACAAAAAGATACATGTAATCATTGAAATGCCAGTTTACAATCAGATAGGATGTGAAATAATCCCTTTAGCAAGCTTAAGCTTTTACATATTAATGGAACGGAATTGGGGGGCGAGTTGGGAAGATGGAGGGCCGGCTGGAACGTACTCAGGCAGGTCCTAATCATGAAGCGAGTGCCTTATGATGTTGCAAAGTAAGAATTAGCACATTTATTTTGAAGTCTGCGGCAAAGATAGTTGTGGGAAATCTCCCCCCCCTTAATAAGAAAAAATTGTCTGCTTTATAGCCCAGCGATGGGCATGCACTATTTAAGTGTGCTGTGCACACACATCCAAAATCTCCTCCCCTCCCACTGGCGTCTCACTCAAAGTCAAAACACAGGCTGATGCCAGACAACTTGTTAACAGAGGAGCCACAGTGAGAACAGGATGCTGGACTAGATGGGCCAATTGCCTGATCCAGCAAGGCCCTTCTTATGCTCTTTATGGTCCCCAAAGGGCCACCCGAATGATCAAGGGGATGCCAAGCCACAAAAGGCCACCGCAGATGTCCCTTTTAGCATGCATTGATTGATCTGTAAGCCACCTTGGGTCCTGGTCTGGGGAAAAGGTGGGATATAGATGATAATAATCAGTGCTCTGGAGGGTAGGGCTCGAACCAATGGCTTCAAGTTACAAGAACAGAGATTCCGACTCAACATCAGGAAGAACTTTCTGACAGTAAAGAGCTGTTTGACAGTGGAACGGCCTCCCTCGGGAGCTGGTGGACTCTCCTTCCTTGGAGGTTTTTAAGCAGAGGTTGGATGGCCACCTGCCATGGATGCTTTAGCTGAGATCCCTGCATTGCAGGGGGTTGGCCTGAATGTCCCTTGGGGTCCCTTCCAACCCTACAATTCTATGATTCTGGAAAAAGTTGTGCCAGAACTCACCAAGAAGGCCTCCCTCTTTCTCTTAGAATGGCAATGGTGCCCACCTGAGAGGTGCTGGGGGAAAATCTCTGATAACAACAACCAAAAATAAACAAATGCTCATGAAAGTATTGGGATGGTTATGCAGGAAACCACTTCCTGTTTGTGTCTGTGAAAGTACTGCTTCCTTTCCATTCGCTGCGTGTTCTGTAACTTCCTGCTGAAATCCTCTAACTGTTCATAGCACAGGTGATCCAGGTTTGTTTTTGTTCGTTCGTCCCACTTTAGTTCTGCTGTAGTTCAGTGGATCGTTTGAAGGGAGCCTGCCTTGAAGCCTTGCCTCACAATCTCAGGTTTGCTGCAGGCGTCCTTTGGGCGACCCAAGTGCTGTATGAGGGTCCCTTAGCTCATGTAAAAGTTAGCCTGAGAGTTGTGGAATCAGGAGGGGCAGAAATCAGGGGTGTGTCTCATACCCTCCAACATTTCTCTGATGTAAATAGGGGCGTCCTAAGGAAAAGCAGGACATTCCGGGATCAAATCAGAAACCGGGACGGCTTCTGTAAATCTGGGACTATCCCTGGAAAATAGGGACACTGGGAGGGTCTGCTGTGCGTTATGTAGCCTCATAAAGGCAGGGAAAGCAGGCATTATAGAGATTTATATGTTTATTGCTATGTTACTTTATCAAATATTTGCTTCCTGTATGAGCACCCTGAATTATTTTCAAAGAATCTTTTGTGGCTTTTAAATTGCTGTTGTTTTCATCATCTCTTGACCAGGGAGAGGAACAAATTTTGTAAAAAGCCCGTGTCCTCCCTTTCCTCCCCCCTCTAAACAGCACTTGAACGACGACAGAGAACACCACGGTGCAGCGACAAGCTTTGCTGCACACTCTTTTTCTAACCAAGGTTACTTGTGCAACGGTCAGCTCGTCCCCTTCCTCTCGCTTCCTGCCGGAGGGATGCCATGGTTGCTGCTCTCGCCTTGCATTGCTGCTGGGCAACAGACCCAAATGGCACTGAAGGGAAAAATGTATTCCAGAGATAATATTGAGGGGAAAGGAGAAGAAGAAGAAACTGGCAAACAGGAGTGATGTTTCTCCCCCCCCCTCCTTGCGTCTATGGAAACACCTGTTGGAATGGTTGCTGCTTTGGGAAGAGCGGGATGAAGAGAGACAGCTGTAAGGGAGCCAGCGGCAGTGGGAGCCTGCTACCAGGATGGTCCTGTGCCAGCCAAAGATGTGCCAGACTATTTGGCACCCTGTCAGATATCTGGGTTTCCACTCTGCTTGCCAGCTTGCAAACACAGGGAATTCTTCAGCATTAACACTGTGGCTAGCCCCATGCCCACAACCCTCATGTTGGGTGTTTATAATCCTTGATGTTGGCGGGGTTTTCCTACCCCCACCCCCACCCCACCCTCCTTTGCTGCACCCCCCCCCAGTGAAAAAGCAAAGGTAAGTCCCAAACGCCAACCCTATAGCATTGTAGCGGCAATTGGTACAGACACAAAAGCATCACTCTAAGGTTTTTGGCAAGGGCCCTTCCGAATCTGCTGGGTGCTTTCCCTTCATTTCCTGCCTCCCGCTCCCCAAAAGCAAACAACGGTCTTTATCTCCTGCAAACACTTTGCTAACCTGCCCGCTTCTTCAGTGTGCACGTCTTAAAATTCTGGAAGCAAAAGAGCTCGACTTTGAGAAGTTGTGTGTTTGTTTGTTTCCCCCCACAATGGCACGGAGGTTGTCGTAAGAAAAGTCTGATGGGTGGTGGGCCTTTGAAATAATAATAATAATAATAATAATAATAATAATAATAGTAATAATAATAATAATAATAATTTACTATTTGTACCCTGCCCATCCGGCTGGGTCTCCCCAGCCACTCTGGGTGGCTTCCAGCAAAGATTAAAATACAATAAAATGTCACAGATTAAAAACTTCCCTAAACAGGGCTGACTTCAGATGTTTTCTAAATGTCAGGTAGTTGTTTATCTCTTTGACCTCTGATGGGAGGGCATTCCACAGGGCAGGCGCCACTACCGAGAAGGCCCTCTGCCTGGTTCCCTGTAGTTTTGCTTCTCGCAGTGAGGGAACTGCCAGAAGGCCCTCGGCACTGGACCTCAGTGTCCGGGCAGAATGATGGGGGTGGAGACGCTCCTTCAGGTATACTGGGCCGAGGCCGTTTAGGGCTTTAAAGGTCAGTACCAACACTTTGAATTGTGCACAGAAACGAAGAGTTTGGATTTGATACCCCGCTTTATCACTACCCGAAGGAGTCTCAAAGCGGCTAACATTCTCCTTTCCCTTCCTCCCCCACAACAAACACTCTGTGAGGTGAGTGGGGCTGAGAGACTTCAGAGAAATGTGACTAGCCCAAGGTCACCCAGCAGCTGCATGTGGAGGAGCAGAGACACGAACCCAGTTCACCAGATTATGAGTCTACCGCTCTTAACCACTACACCACACTGGCTCCCTGTTTTTGCAAGCTTTGGAGGGAGATAGGAGTGGCATGTGCTCAGCAAAAAAGAAATTCAAAGGCATTAGGGAGAGTTCTAGAATGCTTTTGTCCCAAAGCTCAAACCAGGGGAGGCTCTGGCGTTGAAAGGGTCTTATCTGACATCTGAAGGCAGCTCTGTTTAGGGAATCCTTTAATATTTAATAGATTATTTTAATATTCTGTTGGAAGCCACCCAGAGTGGCCAGGGAAACCCAGCCAGATGGGCGGGGTATAAATAAATTATTATTATTATTATTATTATTATTATTATTATTATTATTATCATCATCATCATCGGTGAAAAGAAATTCTAGGAAAGAGAGTCTTGAGAATATTTTTTTTAAAAGAAGAAAACCCACTGTAGGCTACATGACCACTTTCCTGCTCTGCTGGGACTTGAGACAAATGAAATGGAAGCAAGAACGAAGCAGCTCACTTCAGGCAGATCAGGACCCTGGACAGTTGCCTGTGGCCCTGCTAGCTGAGCTTTGGAAGGTGGTGTTTCAGCAATGGGCATCTGAGGGCTTCTGTAGGTTGGAAAGGCCTATAGCGCAATTGGCCTTGTCTCCTTGAGAAGCTGGCTGTGCTGATTTAAAAGGTCCATGTCTGATTTTGCAGGCACTGACTTGTACTCTATGGAAGGGATGGCGATGTTACCGGGGGGGGGGTTCATCCTCTGAGCCTGCAGAATGCAGAAAAGCTACATCCTCAAATCAGGAGTACATACTGAGCCCCCCACCCCTTATTATTATTATTATTATTATTATTATTATTATTATTATTATTACCCCACCCATCCGGCTGGGTTTCCCCAGCCCTCTGGGTGGCTCCCAATAGATTTAAAACAGAATAAAACATCAGGTAACCTGGATTAAGTAAACAGGATTTCTTAATCATCTATATCAGTGGTTCCCAAACTTTTTTCGGCCACTGCTCCTTTGGTTCCATAAACTCATCTCCAGTGGTCCCTACCCTACTCTATAAAAAGCCTTATTTAGAATAGCGGTTTGCACAACCTACTGAGGAAGACAAGGGACCCAGGTGGCACTGTGGTTAAACCACTGAGCCTAGGGGTTGCTGATCAGAAGGTCGGCGGTTTGAATCCCTGTGACGGGGTGAGCTCCCGTTGCTTGGTCCCAGCTCCTGCCAACCTAACAGTTCGAAAGCACGTCAAAATGCAAGTAGATAAATAGGAACCGCTACAGCGGGAAGGTAAACGGCGTTTCCATGTGCTGCTCTGGTTTGCCAGAAGCGGCTTTGTCATGCTGGCCACATGACCTGTAAAGCTGTACGCCGGCTCCCTCGGCCAATAATGTGAGATGAGTGCGCAACCCCAGAGTCGGTCACGACTGGACCTAATGGTCAGGGGTCCCTTTACCTTTACTGAGGAAGATAACAACACAATAAAATTCCAAACAGTAACAATTAATTGCACATTTATTCAAAATCCAATTTGTTTAATTAATGAAACAAAATGGATGATCCAGCAATACCAGCTTTGCAAAGTCTGATATTTACAACTCCAGCACCACTGCCTCTCTAGTGCCCTCCCCCAGGTAATTCCGCCCCCCACCCCGGGGTGGTACCACCCACCTTGGAAACCCCTAATCTATACCTTCCTGTAGGTAGTGTGAGGGACTGATTTGGGGATCATAGCAGGTATTGCTCTTGATGGAAAGTACCATTTCGTCCTGCAGATGTGGAACACCATCAAAACATCAAGATAACTTCCCCTTTGAACACCCCTTTTCAAGTATGCTTTCCTTTAGTAAACTTTCTCTCTTTCTCTCCCTGTGACGCTCCCATCAAAGGTAAGTGAGGCCTTTCCCTTTTCAGGCTTCTTGAGGCCAGGATTAGCACCTGTGTGCATCCACTCCTGATGTCTACCTTGCAGGTGCGGGTCAAAGAACCAGCAGCCGCCCATCAATTGGCTCCTCGATAATAGAGCTGTTTCACCCTTTTGCCGCCAACCTCCTTGTTCCGCTTCCTCTCTGTCTACCAGCAGAGCCCCAGAGGGCGGAAAGGAAGCGGGTCTCTGTCTGAACTTCCAAGTTCAGCAGAAGAAGAAAGCCACACTCTTCTTAAACGGACGGACGGATGCTGTAAATAATGAGTGGGACTTTGATTACCCCGTTGGATGTATTGAGTTTTCTCTTCAAACAAAGCAAAACAAAAACCAGGAGAAGGGGAGGGAGGGGAAAAAATCTCTTCTCTCTCTCCCCCCCACCATCATATTCCACTTTGTGGCTGATTTTCTGGGCTCTGATGTGTGTTCTTCCTCAGAAAAGTGTTATGAGAATCAATATTTAGACAGAATAAGCCTTAATCACAACAGAGTTATGGCTCATTAAAGAGGGATTCCTTTCGCTGCCTTCAGACGGTGAGGCACAATGTATCAAGAACAAACATGTGTCTTGGTTTCCTATTTGGGATGTTCCTCCTCCTGCTTCTCCTTCTGTGTAAACAAGAAAAAAAAAATTCTGGTTTGCAGGAGAAAAAACATCTTCTAGTTCACCCTCGGCTGCCAGCTGGGATATTAAGAAAACATGGCTTAGGTAGAAGGAATGAAGGAAGGTCTTTCGGAAGTTATCTATGTTCTCTCTCCGTTTTTGGAGGAAGAGGATGCTGGACTAGGTGGGACTTTGGCCTGATCCAGCATCAGGTTGGACTATTTGTCCAACCAGCCCAATATCGTATCCTTCAGGAGTGGATAGTCTCAGGCCCAGCAGTTGAAGATGAGCACCAGAAGCACTTGCTGGATCAGGCCAAGGGTCTGCCTAGTCCATCATCCTGTTCTCATAGTGGCCAATCAAAAACTTGCAGGAAGTCTGAAAGCAGGACCTGATTTCAATGGCACTCTCCCAACAGTTAAAGTGTTTCATAGGCTACTTACTTCCATGGAAGTCCAAGCATGATTTTGTAGCGTTTGCCATGTCCTCCGGGACCATAGATACAATCTCATCTGCAGTTGTAAAGCAGTGTGAAGTTTCAGGTCAAGTTCTCATGCTAAGGTAACAGGCACCAAACATTCCAATGTCTTAGTGGTAATATAGGCAGAAGCTTGGAACGCCCAGCAGAAATGGCTTCTTAGAAAATTATATATACAGCGGTACCTTGGTTTAAGAACAGCTTAGTTTATGAACAACTTGGATTAAGAACGCTGCAAACCCGGAAGTAGGTGTTTTGGTTTGTGAACTTTGCCTTGGAATAAGAACGTGTTCCGCTTCCTATTGAGTGTTTTCCATTTGTAAATTGAGTTCCCCGCTGCTATGGGAAAGCATGCCTTGGTTTAAGAACACTTTGGTTTAAGAACGGACTTCCGGAACGGATTAAGTTCGTAAACCAAGGTACCACTGTCATATCCTTAGATGTTTTCCCCCCAAGCAAGACTCTTCTAATTGCCTTGAAATTGCATGTACAGCAAACCACAGTGACACTTTAGGGAAGTGAAGACCCCCAACCCTAAGAATTTTTTTAATGCTACTGAAACTCTGCTTCCTTACAGCTCTCTCAAACATGAATGGTAATTTTTGGCCAACCAAACCCTGTAAATTCTCACTAAATTTTGGCTATAGCTGAAATTCGGTAAAGTCCATCTATATGTATAATCTGGTAACAACCACATGGTTATAGACTAAATGAAATTAAATCAAACCTGTCAGGAACCGTGGTGTTGAAACAACTACCGGTAGAGGTGTATCCCTGTTGCAAGATTCTCGCTTCCACGTGAGATGTTTTGTGGGCATATCTCTAACCTATATTGGACTACATGTTTGCATGCTTTTCTGCCTCACCATGATGACCAGAAACTTGTTATTCTCCAATAAAAGGTAAAGGTAAAGGACCCCTGGATGGTTAAGTCCAGTCAAAGGCAACTATGAGATGTGGCACTCATCTCGCTTTCAGGCCAAGGGAGCCGGCGTTTGTCCGCAGACAGCTTTCCAGGTCATGTGGTCAGCAGGACTAAACCGCTTCTGGCGCAACAGAACACCGTGAAGGAAACCAGAGTGCACGGAAACACTGTTTACCTTCCCACTGCAGCGGTACTTACTGGTATCTACTCGCACTGTCATTCTTTTGAACTGCTAGGCCGGCAGGAGCTGGGACTGAGCAACGGGAGCTCACCCCGTCGTGGGGATTCGAACCACCAACCTTCTGATCAGCAAGCCCAAGAGGCTCAGTGGTTTAGACCACAGTGCCACCCGTCTCACACCAGTAGATTCTGCATGAAATCTTCATCCCCTCCAGTTGTCTATATTGATAAAGGAAAATACAGTGGTACCTCTACTTACAAATTTAATGCGTTCCGAACGCACATTTGTAAGTCGAAAAAATTTGTCAGTCGAATCCCATAGGAATGCATTGGGAGAAAAAATTCATAAGTAGAAGCAACACTATCTAAAAATTCGTAAGTAGAAAATAACCACATCCAAGATGGCGGACGGAGCTCCAGTCGTAAGTAGAGTTATTCGTAAGTAGAGTTATTCGTAAGTAGAGGTACCACTGTATAGTGAATGATAAAATGGAGTTAGATTTAGTACTGTTTAGTTAAAAGTTTTGAGATCCACCCTCTTCAGTAATGCCGCTGAAAGATTCCTGCATTACTAAGGAAAGTCAAAGGAAAACATTTTGCAAAATTTGTTAAATTTGTCTTTGTTTTGTCATTCACTTATTTTCCATATACAGTGGACGCTCGGGTTGCGAACATGATCTGTGTGGGAGGCACGTTTGCAACCTGCAGCGCCACATCTGCGCATGCGCAGGTCGCGATTCAGCGCTTCTGCGCATGCACAAAGCACAATTTAATGTTTCTGCGCATGCGCGAGCGCCGAAACCCGGAAGTAATCCATTCCGGTACTTCCGGGTTTGGGGCGGTGCGCAACCCAAAAACACACAACCTGAAGGGTCTGTAACCCGAGGTATGACTGTCTCCTTGTTTAGTGATTGTTAGCAAAGAAAGGAGATTCTGACTAAACATTAAGAAGAACTTTCTGGTGTTAAGAGCTGTTCAGCAGGGGAAAGCACTACCTCAGGGGAAAGCACTACTCTCCTTCAACAGAGGTTTTTAAACAGTGGTTGGATGGTCACGTGCCAGGGATTGCTGAGCTGTGATTCCTGCATTGCAGTGGGTTGGATTAGATGACTTCTGGGGGTCCCTTTCAATTCTACAGTTCTGTGGTTCTATTATCCTTCTAGGATCCAGAGTCTACTTGCTTGCAGTGCAGTGCAGTTCAGTTCGGCGGGCTTGTAGGGTGTGATAATGTGTGCATTCATTCTATGTTTTGAGAAAGGCAAAAGACTTAATAACATATCACAATTAAATTATATAATTGCATCCCCCCCCCCACCTCCCCAGAAGAGAATGTTTTGCTGTGATGTGTAGGAAATGAAATGCATAACTCAATCTTGTCTTTCTTTCCCCCCTCTCTAAGAGAGAAATAAAGTCTGTATTTAAATGGCTGTGGAACATTGTGCATTTAAAGTGCACAGCAAGCCGTTCCCTAAAGCACTCCATAGGATATGTAAATCTTTTGATCTCTCACAAAATGCATGAGTTTCGTAAAGAATAACGAGCGCTGGCTTGGGAGGAACAATATTGACTGTCACTGCAGTAAGCTCAGGCCCAGCCATTATACGTGTGGCTTTTTGCAGTTTAACTGCAAGGCAGAGTCCTGTGACTATTTCTAATGCATTCTAATAGCTGCTAAAAGAGATTTTATTTCATAATAGATGCATTCTTTCTTTTGGGTCTGACAAGCTCTTATTTCAATTTGTTCCTTTACGTTTCTTCCTCTTTCATTATAAACATCTGTAGGGGTGGGGAAGAAGAAGAAGGGAGGGGGGGCGGAAATCCCACATTCGAGCAGAGTAGGAGTTGCAAGTCAAAACAATTAAGAATATTACTCAGTCGGTAAACCGAAATAGGAGAGGTGGAGCAACAGCGATAGATTACGTGGCTAGGTCAAAACCGGGAGATGCCTCCAGTACCTTTCAAGATGTCAGTGGATCAGGAGGGGAGGTAGCCCCCCCCCCATGATTTCTCGGTGACTTGGAAATGACAAAAAATCCAGAATGCTGCAGCTAGACTGGTAACTGGGAGCAGCCGCTGAGACCATATAACACATAACTTGAAAGACCTACATTGGCTCCCAGTACGTTTCCGAGCACAATTCAAAGTGTTGGTGCTGACCTTTAAAGCCCTAAAGCAGGGGTCAGCAAACTTTTTCAGCAGAGGGCCGGTCCGCTGTCCCTCAGACCTTGTGGGGGGCCGTACTATATTTTGGAAAAAAAACATGAACGAATTCCTATGCCCCACAAATAACCCAGAGATGCATTTTAAATAAAAGGACACATTCTACTCATGTAAAAACATGCTGATTCCCGGACCATCTGTGGGCCGGATTTAGAAGGTGATAGGGCCGCATCCGGCCCCCGGGCCTTAGTTTGGGGACCCTCCCCTAAAGGGCCTCAGCCCAGTATACCTGAAGGAGTGTCTCCACCCCCATTGTTCACCTCCAAGGGCCTTCTGGCGGTTCCGTCCCTGCGAGAAGGGAGGTTACAGGGAACCAGGCAGAGGGCCTTCTCGGTAGTGGCACCTGCCCTGTGGAACGCCCTCCCAACAGAAGTCAAGGAAATAAACAACCACCTGACTTTTAAAAGGCATCTAAAGGCAGCCCTGTTCAGGGAAGTTTTTAATGTCTGACGTTTTATCGCTTCTTTATGATGATGATGATGGATTAATTCTGTTGGGAGCGGCCCAGAGTGGCTGAGGAAACCCAGCCAGATGGGCGGGGTAAAAATAAATCGTCATCATCATCATCACCACCATCACCCCTCTTTCTTGTTTCCACCTCTTCTAGTTTCAGGTGGATCCCAGATCACTACAATGGGTAGGGCTGGATCCCATCATGGAGCAGAGTGGCACGACCTGCTTCAAGTCAATGGCAGAGCTTCATGCTCTGGCACCCGGGGGGCGGAGAGCAGGCAGGGGCGGGGCTGGCGCGCTTCCAGGGGGTGTGGCACGCTGCCTGCGGGGTCGTGGTGCCCAGCGCAGGTGGGGGAGCAGCCGCAATGGCACCCCACCAGGATCAGGCTGCCGGGGGCGGTGCGCTACCCCCTCACTCCTCTTCCTCCATCAGTGCTTCAAGTGCCACACTGGGGGGGGGGGACGGGGACCAGTAGATGAAGATTGGAAGGTTCGTGACAGAAAAAAAGTTATACCGTGGAACTTGCTCCCAAAGGAGGCAAGACTTCATATGGAAGGGACAGGCAGCACGATGACGTTGTTGGATTCCAACTGTGGGATGGAACACTGGGGCAGACAAGTCACAACAGTTCCTAGAGTGTCCACTAAGAGGAACTCACCTGGGGGAACACCTGACTAAGTTCCTGTTCCTCCAGATATGCAGATGAGATGGATTAGCTGGCAGACAAAAGCTCCCAGCCAGCAGCTATTCTCTCTCTTAGCCATCTCTCCTTCAGAGAATCTCCAGTTAGGGTGGTTCTCCCTCTTGGCCTGCTGCCAAGAGAGAGACCAGATGGAACCTCACTTTACTAAGTAGACTCCAGATGTAGATATTTGTAACTTTTCTACGTAAGCCTGCCTTTCTGAGATTACGCTGTTAACTCAGGATGTCATGTGAGTAAACTCTAACTTATTTTAATACTATTGTGTTGTGTATTTCTTTTAAGAGGGACAAAGGGGATTTGCCAGGAAGTATAATATTGAAGTATAATGTTATAGAGGTTCTAACAAACCTAACGCTCACACTTTGCTGCGCACAAAAGGGGAATGTCACTCTGCTGATATTGGAAGCTTGCTAACACAAGCTTGGATAGGATCTATCTAATAATATATCCTAATCCATATCCCTAACTTTCCCACACCAACTCCCATTAGCCCCAGGCAGCATAGCCAACGGTCAAGGATGATGGGAGTTGTAGTCTAGCAACATACACAGGGCACTATTTTTCCTACCCTGGCTTTCAATGTGTTGGCTCTGTCAGCAGAAAGAATTTTGTCTTGGGCTGGCACAGAAAATGGACTGGAGAGCTGTGAGGGCCTGAAGGTATTTGGACACCTGAATTAATGAGAATTCCTCCGCAGACCAGCCCTAACACAAGCAGGTCTGTAGGCCCCAAAGCAACATCAACTTCGTTGGACTGGTCATGTTGTGCGGATGGCTGATTATTGTCTTCCAAAGCAACTACTCTATTCCAAACTTAAAAATGGAAAACATAATCCTGGTGGTCAACAGAAGAGGTTCAAAGACTCTCTCAAGGCAAATCTTAAAAAAATGTAGTATAAACACCAACCATTGGTAAACACTTGCCTGCAAGCGCTCCAATTGGAGAACAGCCTTTACCAAAGGTGTCATGGGCTTTGAAGACACTCGAACTCAGGATGAAAGGGAGAAACGTGCTAAGAGGAAGACACGCTTGGCAAATCCACACCAAGATCAACTCCCACCCGGGAACCAATGTCCCCACTGTGGAAGGACGTGTGGATCCAGAATTGGCCTCCACAGTCACCTACGGACTCATTGTTAAAACCGTGTTTATGGAAGACAATCATACTCGGCTTCGAGTGATCGCCAAAGAAGAAGAAGAACAGGATACTTCCTATCCAGTCTCCTGCTTCGGTTTCTGCCTCTGAAACTTTGCTATGGATTCTCTTCGCTCACTGAACCCTGTTATCTCTTCAGCTTCTGACACCTCCTCTTCCCAGTCTTCTCCCTCTGACCACTCATCACTGTCCCACCACCAATCCCCTGGCTCTGAGCCGTCTTCCCTTGGGGGTTCCCCAACTGGTTCCTCCTCTGCGTCCAACCAGCCCATGACATAGTCAAGGACAGCCTTATGCACTGTGAATTAGTCCAACCCCTTTTAGAATCATAGAATCATAGAGTTGGAAGAGACCACAAGGGCCATCCAGTCCAACCCCCTGCCAAGCAGGAAACACCATCAAAGCATTCTTGACATATGTCTGTCAAGCCTCTGCTTAAAGACCTCCAAAGAAGGAGACTCCACCACACTTCTTGGCAGTAAATTCCACTGCCGAACAGCTCTTACTGTCAGGAAGTTCTTCCTACTGTTTAGGTGGAACCTTCTTTCTTCTTTCTTTAAAGTCACCCAAGGTGGTGGACATCAGTACTTCTTCTGGGATTGAATTCCATAGTTTAATTATGTCCTGAATCTCCCGACACTGAACTTCACTGGATGTCCCTGAGTTTTAGTATTATGAGTGGTGGCCGGGGGGGGGGGGGATCTCTATCGTCCTTCTTCACACCACGGAATTATTCCATACGTCTCTATATTGTCCTCTTTTACTTGCCCGACATTTGATAAACATTTGGAAGTATTGCAAAAGGAGCGGGAAAACCACATATAATTTAGAAGGGGAAACATTTTGTCTCTTAACCCATTTCCCCCCTTTCCTGTGCTTTGAGGAGGTGGTAAAATATTGGAAGTGTGAGTGTAACCTGGGAAGATTATTCATGTCACATGCTTGCCGACTTCTTGGCTAGGTAGCTTTCAACAAAAGGAAGATATTCAGTTACATTCATCTTGGTTCTTAATAAACTAGCAAATCTCCCATTGTTCTTTGTTGTTCAATTATAAAAGCCATGTGTACGAGGCTCTAGGTACTTTAAGATAATCACAGCTGTAAAAATAGACAGAGAGAGAGAGAGGGAGAGGGAGAGGGAGAGAGAGAGGGAGAGAGGGAGAGAGAGACCCTCTAAAACTCTTTATAGATTTGCATCGGAACAAAAAATTGCCATTGTTTATCTCATTTTGATGAATACAGTTTTGTGAATTGAAATGGCTTTTTCTTAGGAAATGGCCGTAGAGATTGTTCTTTAAGCATGACACACAATGCACACTTTTTATTCATCCAGGTAATGAAGAAGTGTGGAGGGGGTAATAAACCTCCCAGGAAGCCCAGGTCGAGAGGAAGATGCAATGAGCCAGTGAAACCGATTTGAAAACTACCTTATAAAGATGTTTCTCAGGATGCATTTGTCCCCAAATGTTTTTGTTACGGAATATATGTCGATAAAGATATAAATATATATTCATTTATATCCTTAGGGCTGATAGTCCCTCCCAGCATAGAGCCATTGAAATTCAATTTGCATTATTTTCTCTCTCTTCTTTTGGTGTCTTGTAGTATCAATATCCATACCTATATCTGAATGAAGAGGAGGAGGAGGAGGAGGAGTTTGGATTTGATACCCCGCTTTATCATTACCCGAAGGAGTCTCAAAGTGGCTCACATTCTCCTTTCCCTTCCTCCCCCACAACAAACACTCTGTGAGGTGAGTGGGGCTGAGAGACTTCAAAGAAGTGTGACTAGCCCAAGGTCACCCAGCAGCCGCATGTGGAGGAGCGGGGAATCGAACCCGGTTCCCCAGATTACAAGACTACTGCTCTTAACCACTGCACCACACTGGCTCTTATGCACATCCATTTCAATGGGTCTGATACTAGCGACCAAAGCTGAGATGAAGGTCTACCAGGCTTGTCTGATGAGCATGCTGCTTTATGGTAGTGAGACATGGGCGACTTTCACCCACCAGGAGTGATGCTCAATGCCTCCCACATGTGTTGCATCATGAAGATTTTGGGCATGGCAGGGGAGGAGGAGGACAGAGTCTCAGACAAAGATGTGCTCTCCCAAGCCCACATGCCCAGCATGTCTGTGCTCTTGTCTCAGCAACGTCTCTGCTGTCTTGGTCATGTCCACAGTATAGAGGATAGCAGGATCCCCAAGGATGTGCTCTACGGGGAGCTGGCTTCAGGCACCAGGCCCGTTGGCAGACCAACTGAACCTGGAAGAAGAGGAAGAGGAAGAGGAAGAGGAAGAGGAAGAGGAAGAGGAAGAAGAAGAAGAAGAAGAAGAAGAAGAAGAAGAAGAAGAAGAAGAAGAAGAAGTTATTATTTATATCCCCAGCCACTCTGGGCAGCTCCCAACAGAATATTAAAAAGACGATAAAAATCCAACATTAAAAACTTCCCTAAACAGGGCTGCCTTCAGATGTCTTCTAAAAGACAGATAGTTTCCTTGACAGCTGGTGGGAGGGCATTCCACAGGGAGGGCACCACTACTGAGAAGGCCCTCTGCCTGGTTCCCTGTAACCTCACTTCTTGCAGGGAGCGAACTGCCAGAAAGCCCTTGAAGCTGGACCTCAGTGGATCCGGGCTGAACGATGGGGGTGGAGATGCTCCTTCAGGTATACTGAGCCAAGGCTGTTTAGGGCTTTAAAGGTCAGCACCAACACTTTGAATTGTGCTTGGAAATGTACTGGGAGCCAATGTAGGACCGGTGTTATATGGTCTTGGCGGCCACTCCCAGTCACCAGTCTAGCTGCTGCATTCTGGATTAGTTGTAGTTTCCAGGTGACCTTCAAAGCACCAGCTGTGATGCTGAACCACAGCTCTAATCAGCCCATACCGGCCATGTTGCTGTCGGAGAAATAAGGGACCGGGCCGAAAGGAGCAGACCGGAAGTAGCGCTGCCGCCATTTTGGAACTGGGCGGAGCATGCTCAGAAGTGACTTTTGATGCTGCTTTGCCCAGTTCCAAAATGGCCGCCGTGCCAGAAGTCGCACTGCAGCCATTTTGGAACTGGGCAGAGCAGCATCAAAAGTCGCTTCTGAGCATGCTCCGCCCAGTTCCAAAATGGCCGTCGCGCCAGAATAAACTGGGGAAAAACAAAAAAAATCCGTTTTTTCAGCTAGGAACAGCTGGAAAAACGGGGATTTCCCAGGGAATACAGGAGACATGGCAGCTATGAATCAGCCCCAGCACCCATGCTCAGAGGTGTGGGGTGATGGGAGTTGTAGTTCAACAACAGGTGAGGGCCAAAAGTTTCTTACACCTGGTTTTGTCTTGATGCTGCCACCCACAGTTACAAATACTTCAGCCGAGAACTAATCTTTTGTGGTCTGAAACTTTGGGAGGAAATGTCCCCAAGAATACTGGAAGCAGCAATGGAGAAGGAGCCAAGAGCTGTGGCTCCAGAAGTGCCAGGGAAAAAAGCAGTTGCCAGTCCCTGGGAGGGGATCCAAAACAGAACATCTTGTGCCTGCTTGGTCCTAATTCAAAGCTTTAGCTACCAAGGCTCCAGAACACCCGAAAGCCACTATTCTAGCTACTGAGTGCGCCGTTCCTGCAAGTAACATATAACACACAGGCTTGGCCTCTGAGCTTGAAATCCCCGAAGCTGTGGATCTGCTCACACAACTTCCTCACAATTATTTACGAGTTCTTTTTTAAAAAAAATAGCTGCTCTGGAACAGATGGATGAAATGGGGAGGGGGGGCGGCGGGAGAGAATGAAAGAAGCAAAGGCGCCGACAGGAAAGAATCAAAACGATGGAAATGTAAAGTAGCAGAACATATAGATGAATACCTGCTCTGAAACGCCACCCAGCATCCAAAACGTGCAATTTCCCCCAGGGGAAACCTCTTATTAAGGACTGCAGTTTGTTCCAGCAGAGCTGATCAAACCAGTTCCTCATTAAACGAGAGTTGCTTCCTCTCACACGAACCTACCTTGCAGGGTCGTTGTGAGGATGAAACAGGGCGTGCTACCTTGAGTTCCTCGGGGGAATGGCAAAATATAAATGCAACCCTAAAATAAATTTTAATACGTGAGTGAACATGTTAATAAATCAGTCCAAACCACTTGGCTGGGAAGCAAAGTAAGGGAAGGAAATGTTTTAAATAGTAACAAAGAGAGTCAATGGGATGCAGTGCTTAGATGGCTGGACTAGGACTTGGAAGACCACAGTTCGAATCCCCACTCGGCCAGGAAGCTCACTGGGTGACCTTGGGCCAGTCACTCGCTCTCAGCCTAACCTACCTAGAATCATAGAATCCTAGAGTTGGAAGAGACCACAAGGGCCATCCAGTCCAACCCCCTGCCAAGCAGGAAACACCATTCTTGACATATGCCTGTCAAGCCTCTGCTTAAAGACCTCCAAAGAAGGAGACTCCACCACACTCCTTGGCAGCAAATTCCACTGTCGACCAGCTCTTACTGTCAGGAAGTTCTTCCTAATGTTTAGGTGGAATCTTCTTTCTTGTAGTTTGAATCCATTGCTCCGTGTCCGCTTCTCTGGAGCAGCAGAAAACAACCTTTCACCCTCTTCTATATGACATCCTTTTCTATATTTGAACATGGCTATCATATCACCCCTTAACCTTCTCTTCTCCAGGCTAAACATACCCAGCTCCCTAAGCCGTTCCTCATAAGGCATTGTTTCCAGGCGTTTGACCATTTTGGTTGCCCTCTTCTGGACACGTTCCAGCTTGTCAGTATCCTTCTTGAACTGTGGTGCCCAGAACTGGACACAGTACTCCAGGTGAGGTCTGACCAGAGCGGAATACAGTGATACTATTACTTCCCTTGATCTGTTGATCTGTTGATGCAGCCCAGAATTGCATTGGCTTTTTTAGCTGCTGCATCACACTGCCGACTCATGTCAAGTTTGTGGGCTACCTACCTCACAGGGTTGTTGTTTGGGGGCTAAAATGGGAGGGGGAGGGGAAAGTATGTTCTCCCCCTTTAGCTCCTTGGAGGAAAGGTGGGATATAAATGTAACCAATAAAGATATTGACATGACCTATGCCCTTATACCTCCTTGCAGAGAACCATGGGTATTTGTTTATTTCTGCCACCTCCCAGCCACCTGCCCTCTCCACCTGCCCATCACTGCCCAACGGCATAAAAGGGTATTTCTTTAATCTCTGGTCGGCGACTGAGATGAGGGGCTTGAAGGACACCTATTAAGCATCTCTCCGCAATCCTGCCGTCCAAGAGCGGAAGGTCAGGCGATTTGACTCTCCCCAGAAGCCCTTGAACAATGCAATTATTCAGGAAGGAAATTTCAAATTATTTTCATTAGACTTCTGTTTTTCCAATCTAACCAAAGTGATTAATTAGGGATTAAAATATTTACACTCTGCGCGCTGCCTTGGCACAGCGCTAGAATATTTAAGCGTTCTGCTAAAGGGGTCAGCTATTTTCCAGGACTCCTGGTATTCTATTTTTTAAGAAGCATCCCCCCCCCCGAGGAGTGGAAGAGGGACACTTGTTGCGGTTGCATATAGAAGCTGAATTTCAGAGGAATCTTTTCCTCCGCGACCAACATTTGCACTTAGCCGCACCATAACTCTGGAGCAAAGACCTAAGAAAAATGCAGGCTCTATTTCTGAACAGAACGCACATATCTACCAAGGAATCAGTTTACCAACTATGAAAATTCACTCCAACCGTCTTTGGAATCCGTCAGCAAACTTTTAAGACTTGTGGGAAGCTTTTTAAATTTTTTTTAAAAAATGGATTTTATTAGAAGGAGGAAAATGTGCAAAACATTTAAATGCCTTTTGTATACAAAAGGAGTATCAGCAGGCAGCTCCCAACAGAGGAAAGCTGTTGTGCTCATTAATATCTAAATAATATCTAGCTTTTGTAAAGTTAATGAAAGGGGACTAACGCCTCGACCACCACCACCCAGAGGTCTGTAATTGTTTTCTGCTCTCTCTCTCTCTCTCTCTCTCTCTCTCTCTCTCTCTCTCTCTCTCTCTCTCTCTCTCTCTCTCTCTCTCTCTCTCTCTCCATTCAGCTGACACGGAAATTTCAGCCAGTCTTGAAATCTTCCCAAACCATTCTTTCAACGAAGGGGTAGTTGAATCATGCCATTTCTTTGCAATTAAAATCTTTGCTGAAGTTAGCAGATTCCAGGCTTGCTCCTGCTGCTGTTATATGGAAAGCTAGTGGCATTTCAAAGCGATACTAGGGACCATATTGCATTTTGTGCTTGTCCTATTTTACACCCCCACCTCCAGGTATTTCCTGCACATGCACAAACACCCAACGCCAGAGATTAACTTGTGGGATGCAATGATGTAATTGTCTAGTCTTTCTTTCTTTCTTTCTTTCTTTCTTTCTTTCTTTCTTTCTTTCTTTCTTTCTTTCTTTCTTTCTTTCTTTCTTTCTTTTACCCCACATTGATCCAATCATTGTTAATTAATCTAAAGATTTCACAGTTTCCCTTTTTTCTTGACACACACCCTATTCCGTGTGGTTAGCCTCCGACCGAATGTCTGAAGCATTGATCGATTGAATAACTAGATTCTTCTTACAATAGTACTGAGCTGCATTTAACCTGCTGGACATTTTCAGCCACCTCTCACAATATTGTGCCAGGTGCTCTTGTTAGTTAGGGGAGCTTACTTCCAGCTATGGCTGGTTCACCAGCTACGGCAGTTCCTGGATCAAAATAGAATCACAGAATCATAGAATTGTAGAGTTGGAAGGGACTCAGGGGTCATCTAGTCCAACCCCTAGTAATGCAGGAATCTCAGCTAAAGCATCCATGAACACTGTGTAATGTTCTGGTCTCCTCATCAGAATTGCTCTCAGCGAACGGGGTGGTGGTGGTGGTCCTCCAAGAAGGGCATATTGGGGGGGGGCAGACTCAGAAGCTGGAGAGCTTCAGGGGGTGGAGATCGGCTTGTTTCATTTTTGTTTTGTTTTAAAAAGAGACATCTTACATAGAGGAAAAACATAACATTACACCCTGTAGGGTTTCATTTCAGCAGAGATGCAACAGGTTGGCAGCCCCTTACCTAGAGATCCAGTGAGGCACAGCAGTTTGAGGGTCAGATTAGGACCTGGGAGAGATCAGGGTTCCAATCACTGCTTGGCCATGAAGCTCACTGGGTGACCTGGGCCAGTCACTGTTCCTCAGCCCAACCTACCTCACAGGGTTGTTGTGAGGATTAAATGGGCAGGGGAAGAACCACGTATGCCACCTCGAGCTCCTTGGAGGAGGAGGAGGAGGAGGAGGAGGAGGAAGAAGAGGAGAAGAAGAAGAAGAAGAAGAAGAAGAAGAAGAAGAAGAAGAAGAAGAAGAAGAAGAAGAAGAAGAGTTTGGTTTTGATATCCCGCTTTATCACTACCCGAAGGAGTCTCAAAGCTGCTCACATTCTCCTTTCCCTTCCACCCCCACAACAAACACTCTGTGAGGTGAGTGGGGCTGAGAGACTTCAGAGAAGTGTGACTAGCCCAAGGTCACCCAGCAGCTGCATGTGGAGGAGCAGAGACTCGAACCCAGTTCACCGCTCTTAACCACTACACCACCACATGGCTCACATGACCAGATGGCCACCCAACCTCTGCTTAAAAACCTCCAAGGAAAGAGAGTCCACCACCTCTCGTAGGAGTCTGTTCCACTGCTGAACAGCTCTTACTGTCAGAAAGTTCTTCCTGATGTGGAATCGGAATCTTCTTTCTTGTAACATGAAGCCATGGGTTTGAGTCCTACCCTCCAGAGCAGGAGAAAGCTAGCATGCTCCCTCTTCCATGTGACAGCCATTGATATATTTGAAGACGGCTATCCTATCTCCTCTCAATCTCCTCTTTTGTTTGCCGGCAAACATGCCCAGCTCCTTCAAGCACTCTTCATAAGGCTTGGTTGATGCAGCCTAGAATAGCATTAGCTTTTTTTGCTGCTGCATCACACCATTGACTCACACTCATAGCTGCCAAGTATCTCGTATCCGCCGGGAAAACCCCTTTTTTCTTACCGTTTCTCGGCGGTCTCCCGTTTAGGTTAAAATCCCGGTATTGTCCCTTAAATCGGCTTCGGCCCGGAGGCCATTTTTCTGGTGCCGCTTTGCCCTTCTATGGGCACCAGAAAATGGCGGCGCCGGCGCCGGAAGTCGCTTCCACGCATGACCGGAAGTTGCATGACGCGACTTCCGGTGGCGATTTGCCCTTCTATGGGCATTAGAAAATGGCGGCGCCGGCGCTGGAAGTCGCTTTTACATGTTTCCGGTCATGCGCGGAAGCGACTTCCGGCGCTGGCGCCGCCATTTTCTGGTGCCCATAGAAGGGCAAAGCGCCACCGGAAGTTGCGTCACGCAACTTCCGGTCATGCGCGCGCTGCCGATCCCGGATCTTTAGGTCCCGAACTTGGCAGGTATGCTCACACTATTGACTGCATTTGGGCCTTCAATATTTCTCCTTTTAGAAACTCCCATCCTTCTTGGACTCCCTTCTCATTGAGTATTTCTGACCACGGGATCACATCCAGTAGCTCCTTCAGCTTTTCAAAACTGGCCTTTTTAAAGTCCAGAGTGCGTGTCTGACTACACTCAGTTTTCCCTTGCCTCTGTATCCTGACACCCAAGTTTCTGAGCACTTCCACTTCATCAATCATTTCCTCCCTCTTGGTGAGGACCAAGGTCCAAATAGATGATCCCCTTGTTGGTTCTTCCACCTTCTGGGAAATTAAATGGTCAGCGATACAATGGAGGGATCTGTCAGACCTGACACTCTTGGCAGAGTTTGAGTCCCAACAGATATTGGGGAAGTTGAAGTCCCCCATGAATACTATTTCTCTCCTTTTTGAATATTTGTAATCTGCTCCATTCCTCTCCACTGTCAAAAAGCTCTCACCGTCAGAAAGTTCTTCCTGATATTTCTTTTTCTTTTTCTGATATTTAGTAGGAATCTCCTTTCTTGTAACTTGAAGCCATGGGTTCGAGTCCTACCCTCCAGAGCAGGAGAAAACAAGCTTGCTCCATCTTCCAGGTGACAGCCCTTGAGATATTTGAAGATGGCTATCATATCTTCTCCAAGTCTCTCCTTTTCCAGGCACAACACTGGGTTCTCTAGACACCTCACATATAGACTGCTGCAATGTGCTCTTTGTACGGCAGCCCTTGAAGACAGTCCAGAAACTAGCGCAGAATGCTGCGGGAAACATTTTAACTGGCACCTCTGTGTAATGTCATATTACACCGATTCTGCGAGATCTGCACTGCACATCTGTACAGTATGTTATCACCTACCAGGCCTGGTTTAAAGGCCGAACATTAATGATAGCTACTAATCTATTTTCCCAGGCTCACAGGCCAAGTCTGGTTTAATTTCAGCCTTTAATCTTTGTATTTCTTCGTGGGAGTGTTGTTGCATTGCTCTTTTTGATTATCTGCTACTAGTCATGAAGCCCGTTAAATTAACGGGTGCTAGAACAGACCTGTTGCTCTAGCAACCTCGGGGACATGCGCAGAGCTGACATTGCTCGCCCGCCGCCACTTGTAACGGCCGCTGCCGCTTAGAAGTAAATCCACGCGAGAAGTAAACAGCCTCGCGAGTGCGCCTGCGTGGAGACAGAGCGCTCGCGCTCGCGAGCACGGCACTATCTCGCGCGTCCTCTGGATTCTCTCGCGAGAGCTGCTCTGAACACCGAGAGGCTGAGCTCCCTTACGCGCCGGCCAACGCGCTCCGTGTCTGTGCTCCAAGTCCCAATGGCTGTCTGTGGGGCACATGCGCAGTAGCGCAATCCCGTGGACACAGGGACTGGACGCAGAGACACTTGCACTTTATTATATAGGATGAACTCCCTGGATGTTACTGTGCTGGTTTATGTAAACTGCTTTGGGGTTACTTGGGAAAGAAAGCCTGATGCAAGGAGTCACCAGAAGAGGGATGACTGCTGTGAGGAGCACAGAGAGAAGAAACGCCATGGTGTGTCTGCAGCAGCAGCACAACCGGACAACTTCCTCTGCCCCAGCTGCAACAAAACATTCCGTATTGGTATCTGTAGCCGTAACTCTCCAATAGTTTGACTTCACCCCCAAAGGCGCAAATCTTCCATTGCCTCCTGAGACAGATGGATGACAACCGGATATATAAATAATGAATAAATGATACTTAAAATAAATTAATTAATTAATTAAAGGTGGGATTGTCTGACCCAGATCTCCCGTCAACCAGATTCGTTGCAGAACCTGGGTTCTAATATTAAAGGAGCAGAAGAAGAAAACAAATGTATATTTTGACTCAGTAACAAAAGATGAGCTTCCTGGATCAGGCCAGTGGCCCATATAGTCCAGCATCCTGTTCTCACAGGGGCTGACCAAGATGCTTGTGGGATATCCAGAAGCAGGAACTGGGCACAAGAGCAATTTCTCCTGCTTGTGATTCCTTGTAATGGTATTCAGAGGTATCCTGTCTCTGTCGGTGGAGGTAGAGCATAGCCTTCCTGGTTAGTAGCCATCAATAGCCTTTCTCCACACTTTCCACAATTTTTGTAGACCTCAGTCCTATCCAGTCACCGATTTTTTCCTAAATGGGGGGGGGACCCCACACATTTTTCACATAGGGAAATTGCTTCAACCACCTGGTCATCTGGGTTGTCCTTTCTTCTCGCTCCTTTCATAGAATCATAGAGTTGGAAGAGACCACAAGGGCCATCCAGTCCAACCCCCTGCCAAGCAGGAAACACCATCAAAGCATTCTTGACATATGCCTGTCAAGCCTCTGCTTAAAGACCTCCAAAGAAGGAGACTCCACCACACTCCTTGGTAGCAAGTTCCACTGCTGAACAGCTCTTACTGTCAGGAAGTTCTTCCCAAGTTCTTTTCTTGGTCTACCATTTTCCTGTATCACCAGGCAGGGCTTTGAGCAAACGTATCCTATACCTAACAGAATTTGTTGCCACAAGACATGGCTGTAGCCATTAGAGAGGATTAGATATAGGGTAATTCATGGAGAATTACCAATGGCTCCCAGCCATGTCAGCTAAATCAGAACCTCTACATTCATGCAAGTTGCTTTGGGTTACTTTGGGAGAAATGTGACTAGATGATGATGATGATGATTCAGTGTCTCTGCTAGCCAGATCCTGGCTCCAAACCACGACAAATGCCCATGTCTTCCTTGCATGATCTTCCCTGCGGAATCTGCCTGGTCTAGATGGACCTCGGTCAGCTGCAACAAGGCAATTCTCAAAGCATCGAGACGCGAGGTGCAATAAATAAATAAATACATAAGAATGCAAGTGAATCACGGCGAGAATACCAAGTGCGCGTCTATGACCTTTGAAGTTAAGGATAATCAATTTGCTTCACATCTCAATCCTCTCCCGCCTGCTTTGCCGCATCAAAAGAGGTCAGATAAGTAATAAAGCGCAGAGTAAAACACAGTCAACTTGGAGTTTACCTGCTGCTTTGTTCTGGAAGTGCGGCCGTGCCGCTTAGGAGCACTTTGCCTTTATTTTATTAAACTGAGCTCAGAAGATGGCTAACTTGTGCTGCCTTCTACAATGGGCTCGATGGTGGGGGCAGAGGGCGTCATTCCGTGCAGCCTCATGCCCGTAGCCTCTGTGACTTTCCCCGAGATGAAAAAGGAGGTGAATAACAGGATTTGCATTCCTTTCCCCCCAGAACGAGACTGCTGCTGCAAGCAAAGGTTTCTCGGTGCTTAATATATGTCGCCCATATTATCAGGCGCGTCAACCCATTTCCTGACCGGGGACATCTTTCCCCCAGGAGACCGGAGTTACCTGCCATTTCCTGGTGTTACTTAATCGTTTTAGTCCAAGCTGCTAACCGACTGTCAACTCTGGTATTTATTTAGTTACCTTGAATGCATTTCCAGTGATGGCGAAGGGCGCTGTTTGTGTACACGACCGACAAGAAATTCTTTGCATCTTTCTTTGGAAGGGGGTCACCAGGTAGTGTAGAGAAGGGCTGAAAGACCAGATTGCTCACTGCATTTTCTCCAACATGTTTAGCATGGAAAAAACACATCCCCTTTCTGGCCACGCTTCCATAGTTCCTCCCCTAAAATGTTCACATTCATGTGAATCGCCCTCACTTGTCCCTGTCCTCACTTGCCATGAATGACTCCATCATGGTTTAGGACAATCCTGGAGAATAAAGACAACAGTTGTTGTTGTTGTTTAGTCGTGTCCGACTCTTCGTGACCCCATGGACCAGAGCACGCCAGGCACTCCTGTCTTCCACTGCCTCCCGCAGTTTGGTCAAACTCATGTTCGTAACTTCGAGAACACTGTCCAACCATCTCGTCCTCTGTTGTCCCCTTCTCCTAGTGCCCTCAATCTTTCCCAACATCAGGGTCTTTTCCAAGGATTCTTCTCTTCTCATGAGGTGGCCAAAGTATTGGAGCCTCAGCTTCACGATCTGTCCTTCCAGTGAGCACTCAGGACAACAGTACAGTGTACAATAAGTATTTCTTGCGCCAATACAAGGGTGGCATTTTTTATTTCAGCGGTGAGGGAGAAAGTGATCAATGACAGCTGAGAGGGGCTGCTGCTGCCTGCTCCTCTCTGGCCACCTTTCTTCTCCCTCACCGCCTTCACATACCCTCCAACATCCCTCAGATGAAAACAGGGACATTTCCTCTGAGCACAATTCAAAGTGTTGGTGCTGACCTTAAAAGCCCTAAGCGGCCTCGGCCCAGTATACCTGAAGTATCGTCTCCACCCCATCGTTCAGCCCAGACAGTGAGGTCCAGCTCCACGGGAGGGCCTTCTCAGTGGTGGTGCCCTCCCTCTGGAACGCCCTCCCGCCAGATGTCAAGGAGATAAACAACTACCTGACTTTTAGAGGACATCTGAAGACAGCCCTGTTTAGGGAAGTTTTTAATGTTGGAAGTTTTATTCTGTTTTTCATGTTCTGTTGGGAGCCACTCAGAGTGTCTGGGGAGGCCCAGCTGGATGGGTGGGGTATAAATCATCATCATCATCATCATCAACAACAACAAACTCTTCTTCTTCTTCTTCTTCTTCTTCTTCTTCTTCTTCTTCTTCTTCTTCTTCTTCTTCTTCTTCTTCTTCTTCTTCTTCTTCTTCTTCTTCCTCCTCCTCCTCCTCCTCTTCCCCCCATCCTCCTTGATCCGCCCCCGCACAGAGCATTTCCTCCACTGCCCTGAGATAAAGCCTTAATCCCAAATTTATTTTATTCCTTGGTAAATTTACAAAAAGGAAAACACACACCAATGAATACATTATAGAAAGGGGCAAGATCAGATGTGGGCACACAAAAGTTTAAAAATAAAATAAAGCCAAGACTTCTTGCTCTCTGCTCCCCCTTTCTTCCTGCCCAGGGTGGCCCTGCTCTCTGCCTGCTCCTCCGAGCTGGCATGTCATAGAATCATAGAGTTGGAAGAGACCACAAGGGCCATCCAGTCCAACCCCCTGCCAAGCAGGGGAAATAGGGATGTTCCAGGATCAAATCAGAAGCTGGGATGGCTTTCGTAATTCCGGGACTGTCCCTGGAAAATAGGGTCACTTGGAAGGTATGCCTTCAGCCAGGGCCGGATTTAGGTTTGATGAGGCCCTAAGCTACTGAAGGTAATGGGACCCTTTATATGTCCAGCCGTCAACAACAAATTGTTGCTGCTTTCTGTGTTGAATATATGCTGTATGGTCATTTATGGACCTAATAGGTAACTAAAGCCATTTGCACATGTTGCCCTGCAATGCGTCCATGCAGAATGTAGGCACCCTATATATAAAAATGAGCAAACCAGTGATATTTGATGGAGCAGGCTAGCAAGTGGGGCCCATGCATACCTGCCAAGTTCCTTCTTGAAAAATAAAGGATCGGACCGGAAGTACCAGACCGGAAGTAGCGCTGCCGCCATTTTGGAACTGGGCGGAGCATGCTCAGAAGTGACTTGATGCTGCTTTGCCCAGTTCCAAAATGGCCACCGCACCAGAAGTTGTGCTGCAGCCATTTTGGAACTGGGCAGAGCAGCATCAAAAGTCGCTTCTGAGCATGCTCCGCCCAGTTCCAAAATGGCCGCTGCGCCAGAATAAACCGGGGAAAAACAAAACAATCCGTTTTTTCGGCCGGGAACAGCTGGAAAAACGGGGGTTTCCCGGGGAATACGGGAGACTTGGCAGCTATGGGCCCATGACTTACACCATAGGAGCCTACACAACACAAAACAAAACAAAACACTGTTGCTGTATGTAGGTTTTATTTTATTTGTTTTTTATCTTCTATTTTGGAAATGTACATCCAGTTTTTTTCTTCTTTAATTTTTTTTGGGGGCCCCCAAGAGAGTGGGGCCCTAAGCTATAGCTTGTTTAGTTTATACGTAAATCTGGCCCTGCCTTCAGCGCACGAGGGTTTCCCCAAGCTGCCTCCAGTTGCCTCAGGCGGTGGCAGTGGAAGAGCCTGTGGAGGTGACGGCGCCATTTTCAAGAGGCAAAACGTTTTGCGCCAGCCCTGGCCGCCTGAAACGAAAGGAGAAGGCGCTAGAAGACCGTATGGAAAGAGGGAGGAGAGGGGAGTGACACGCTGGTGATGGCAGAGATAAATTAGTGATTTCATCCCCAATTTTCCGTGCTCCTTTTCCCAGAGGGAATGACCAGATCCGTTCCTCCTCAATGTTGTAGCCAAAGTGGCCACGGGCTGAACAGAACAGGGAAGTTCCTTGGACGGCTTCAGAAGAAGCGAGGATCTTTTTAAATAGAAAAACCTTCTCCTAATCAACTTTCCGTACAAGCGATCCCTTCACAAGTCCCAAACCAATATAATTAGCATTATCTAAATTAGTTATCACACAGGGCCTCCTTCTTTCTTGGGGCAGGAAAATGAAGACGAGGAAGCAGGTTTCATTTTGATGTTATAGGTGTAGCTATAGGCTTCAGCAGAACTATATGCTTGGGCACATTTTAGTAGATAATATTTTTAATCCTAATTAAAAAAAAAACCTCTTCTCTCACATAAATATTAAGATTCATGAATAACTTTATTTTCCTTTAGAAATCAACTGATTTCCATATATCTATACTTCACCTATCTTTGGAATGTAGCAGTTTTTAATTTCAGCTCCCATATAAACAGATTTGCATTATGTTAAGGTTGCATTAAAGTTTTTCGGCGTTTAAAGTTTTCAACTGAGTTGAATATTAATACATTCCCCCCCCCTATAAAGAAAGTCTATAAAGTTCAGGCATTGGCATTCAAAGGTAATGTTTGTATCTCTGAAAAAAATTAACCCCAATGATTTATAAGAAGAAAAACTTCAAACGAAGAGCAAGACTACATGACCCCATCCTTTGGACCAGAGCTTACGCTGCTCGCTCACCTAAGTTCTCTTCTATCTTTGCAGCAATAAGGACTAGAAAGTTGCTTCTTCTTTTTACAGAATCAGAAAGCTGAATTCTGTGCCCTGTTTTTTTTTAATTGATGGGTTCCGTTCCTCCCATGTTTTTAGCCTGCTCTTATTTTTATCTTTTTTCCCCAGTAGTGATGTATGGAAGTGAGAGCTGGACCATAAAGAAGGATGATCGCAGAAGAATTGATGCTTTTGAATTATGGTGCTGGAGGAGACTCTTGAGAGTCCCATGGACTGCAAGAAGATCAAACCTCTCCATTCTGAAGGAAATCAGCCCCGAGTGCTCCCTGGAAGGACAGATCGTGAAGCTGAGGCTCCAAGACTTTGGCCACCTCATGAGAAGAGAAGAATCCTTGGGAAAGACCTTGATGTTGGGAAAGATGGAGGGCACAAGGAGAAGGGGACGGCAGAGGACGAGATGGTTGGACGGTGTTCTCGAAGCTACGAACATGAGTTTGACCAAACTGCGGGAGGCAGTGCAAGACAGGAGTGCCTGGCGTGCTCTGGTCCATGGTGCCACGAAGAGTCGGACACGACTAAATGACTAAACAACAACAATTTTTATCTATAAGCCACCTTGGGTTCCTGTTGGTGAAAAGGGCAGGTATAAATAAATATACAACAACAACAAGAAGAAGAACAACATGTTCTTGGACTCCAATTCACATTAGTCCTGGCCATCACCACCTATGGTTAGGGATAATGGGAATTATAGCAACACCTGAAGGCTGCAGGTTCTCCATCCCTAGTGTAGAAGAACACAAG
Organism: Zootoca vivipara; assembly: GCF_965207765.1. Taxonomy (NCBI): domain Eukaryota; kingdom Metazoa; phylum Chordata; class Lepidosauria; order Squamata; family Lacertidae; genus Zootoca; species Zootoca vivipara. The sequence goes on along the minus strand of NC_142582.1, from coordinate 128,804,481 downwards.
ACTCCGCTTGCTGGATGAGCCCATGTTCCAGCTATTGCCATTGCCATTTTATTCCTAAGCCGATTTTTCCACAAATAAATGTGGGCTCAAAGTGGTACACACACAGAATATAAATGCAATAATTAAATAACAATACCTGCAGGTCCTGCTTACCAAACACAACGTGCTCCATTTGTTAGGCAAGCATTCACATAACGAGTTACAGGTAGGTAGCCGTGTTGGTCTGAATCGAAACAAAATAAAAAAAAAATTCCTTCCAGCAGCACCTTAAAGACCAACTAAGTTTTTATTTGGGTATGAGCTTTCGTGTGCATGCACACTTCGTCAGATACACTGAAACAGAAGTCACCAGACCCTTATGTATATTCAGAGGGTGGGGGTGATGGGAATGGGTGATGGGCTGATAGGAGTGGTAAACCTGTTGATGACTGTTAACGACTGTTAATGACTGCAATTGGTCTTGTGGGGGGGGAAGCAAGGGCTGAGGTGCTAAGGAAAGCTAGATCATGTATAATGAGATAAGAATCCTATGTCTTTGTTCATTCCAGGTGGCTCCATGGTTTTAAGCTTGCTAATGAGTTGCAATTCAGCAACTTCTCTTTCCAGTATTAAAACAGCTGCTTTGAGATCTTGTATAGAATGTCCTGGGAGATTGAAGTGTTCTCCTACTGGTTTCTCTGTCTTGTGGTTCCTGGTGTCAGATTTGTGTCCATTTATCCTTTGGTGTAGGGTTTGGCCTGTTTGTCCAATACTGCTACTGAAGGAATTTTTTTATTCAAATAACGAGTCCATGATTTCCATGGGAAACATTTCTAATCTGGGATTTATCCGAACACCCCTGCACCACTTTTCCAATAGTTTTTTCCCTGACATGGCTGCAGCCAACCACCAAAAGAGAGACAAAGGAAAAACTGATTTGTCTGATCTCTCCTCTGATTCGTCCAATCTCGCTTGCTCGATCCCTGCATGGTTTCTGCCGGAAAATGGCTACCACTGACCAGCAAAGCACAAACAAGTGAGGAAGCGGGACAAATTCTGGCTGTTCAGGATATCTGAATCTGTGGAGTGCATAGCAATGTTTGGGCATAATTCTTTACGTTTGGATAAGTGAATTTTCACATAGGGAACAAGCAGATAGCAGAGTCCTGCTTGTACATAGTAAGCCATATAATATCACTTAATATCAGCCAGTGTGGTGTAGTGGTTAAGAGTGGTAGACTCGTAATCTGGGGAACCGGGTTCACATCTCCGCTCCTCCACATGCAGCTGCTGGGTGACCTTGGGCTAGTCACACTTCTTTGAAGTCTCTCAGCCCCACTCACCTCACAGAGTGTTTGTGGTGGGGGAGGAAGGGAAAGGAGAATGTTAGCCGCTTTGAGACTCCTTTGGGTAGTGATAAAGCGGGATATCAAATCCAAACTCTTCTCTTCTTCTTCTGCAACATAATGCCAAAAAATAATATAATCAACAATTGAAGAAGTATCAAACAGCTATGACTTCCCCCATAGGAGCCAACCTGTAGGGGCCAAGGTCCCTTCAGCCACCCCAATAAAATATTGAGAGGGCCAGCCCCCCCTAAGTTGGTGAGCATTGCCATTCAAATGGTGTGTGTTTGTGCCATGCATTATGATTATGTAGGGCAAGCCCTGCCCCCCATATTTTATTCAAGTTGGCACCCCTGGCACCCCCCCAAGAAACCTGGTTACAGTGGTACCTCGGTTTACAAACACAGTTGGTTCCAGAAGTCTGTACTTAACCTGAAGCGTACTTAACCTGAAGTGAACTTTCCCATTGAAAGTAATGGAAAGCGGATTAATCCGTTCCAGACGGGTCCGAAGAGTACTCAAACTGAAAGTACTCAAACCGAGGCATACTTAAACCGAGGTATGACTGTACTGTAATTTGTCCAGGGCTCAGAGTTGTTAGGAGACCCCTGTTCCCCTCACAGAACTGCAATTCCCAGGGGGTTAACAATCCATGCCTCTTCCCAAGAAACTCTGTAAATTGTAGCTCTGTCAGGAGAATAGGTTCTCCTAACAACTCTCAGCGTCTTTGACAAGCTACGCTTCCAGAATTCTTTGCAGGGAAGCCATAACTGTTTAAAGTAGTGTGATACTGCTTTCAATGTGTTGTGTGGATGGGGCCTGAGAGAAACAGAAATTGACAAATTCGCCCATTCCTAGTCCCTGCCAACATGGCCAATGTCCGGCCATGAAAGGAGTCGATGTGTCACACATTGCTACCCATCCTTGGAGGACAGTGGCCAAGAGATCCTGGATTCCCTTGTGGGCATTGCACAAATAAGTCTCTTTCCTCCCCGACCATTTTTTAAACAGTTATTGCTATCCTCCGCTCCCCACTTCCTTGTTTGTTTGCGAGTGCCTTACTTCCTGTAGTCCTAGCAACTGAATATTTTAACTCCTATCCCGAGTTGCAATCATTTTTATGAAAAAAAACACATACAAGAGTAATTAATTTTTACTCCATCATTACCAGAAAGCCATCTGCTCTGCTCTGCTGCAAGAAAGCGGCCAACAAGAAAGGAATTGCACAGTTGTTTTTTCTCTGCCAAGGCATCCTTTCTTGTGTGCTGCTGTTTGTGTTTGACAAGCACTTGTTAGCGCCGGGCCTGACAGAGGGAAGGAACGGGAGGACGGTGCTGCTGTCTGTCACACTTGCCGAAGGTCCCCTTCGCTGAGAGAAGGCGCAGCAGACCTCCCCGATGTGCCATGGGAGATGGTGCATGGCTGCAAGGAGCCGAGGGATGGAGGAGAGCAGAATCTGTGCCGCGTTTTAAAACGAACCAGCCTAATCTTTTTTTCCCAGTCTCTGATTTATATGCAGGTTGGAAGGAACACAGCTGTCAACTGAGTTGTGCGCTTCTCGGAATTGCGCGACACAGTTTCAGTTAAAATATGCACATCCCTAAGAATGTAGGAAGCTGACTGGGAGTGACTGGTGGCTGGGAGTGGCCACCGAGACCATATAACACCTGAAAGACCTACATTGGCTCCCGGTACATTTCCGAGCCCAATTCAAAGTGTTGGTGCTGACCTTTAAAGCCCTAAACGGCCTCAGCCCAGGTATACCTGAAGGAACGTTTCCACCCCCCATCGTTCTGAGGTCTAGCTCCAAGGGCCTTCTGGCGGTTCCCTCACTGCGAGAAGTGAGGTTACAGGGAACCAGGCAGAGGACCTTCTCGGTGGTGGCACCCACCCTGTGGAACGCCCTCCCATCAGATGTCAAAGAAATAAACAACTACCTGTCTTTTAGATGACATCTGGAGGCAGCCCTGTTTAGGGAAGTTTTTAATGTTTGATGTTTTATTGTGCTTTTAATATGGGAACCGCTCAGAGTGGCTGGGGAAACCCAACCAGATGGGCAGGGTAGTAGTAGTAGTAGTAGTAATAATAATAATAATAATAATAATAATAATAATAATAATAATAATACCAAGTTAGACCATTGCTCAGTATCGTCCACACTGGCTGGCAGGGCTTTCCCAGAGTTTCAGGTGGGGGGTGGTCCCAGCCCAACTGGGAGATGCCACTGGGAATTGATCCTGGAAAAAAAGAATCTGCCACAAGTTTTTGGTGTTATAAAAGGAGGGGTACTTTTCTCTTCCCACATTGTCCATGTCATGCACCATTTAAAAAAACGTCTATAGCATTTCAAGGCATAAGAGACCGTGGGGGCTTCGGCCCCCGCAATAAGATACTTGAGGGGGCTGGGCTCCCACAAAGTTGATGGGCATTCCCATTCAATTGGTGTGTGTGCACTGCATCATGTGATTGATTATTTGGGACGGGGGGGTTACCTGGGCCCCCACAATATTTGATTCAAGTTGGCACCCCTGTTTCACGGCCAGGCAAGGGATAGACAAAAGTAGTCTTTCTGGTGTAAGAACCTGCCGTGCTTGAAATTTTGTTTTTTACCGGCCTACACTCTTCTGTAATGAGCCCCATTTACCTCTCTTAATTAGTCACAGGAAATATTAATTAGCACGATACCTGGGGAAGGAAGCAAATTCCTTGAGCAAACTCCATGCTCCTCAAGTGACTCCAGAACAAATACATGCCATATCTCGGATCATCAACTTCCAAAAGCCTGGTGGAATTCAAGGTCCTCCTCTCAAACTTGACAACCAGACAATGGGAAGACTCAAGGAGAACATTTTATGGTCTAAAAAAATGTAAAGGTAAAGGACCCCTGACAGTTAAGTCCAGTCACAGATGACTCTGGGATTGTGCTACTCATCTCGCTTTACAGGTACAGGCTGAGGGAGCCGGTGTTTGTCCCCAGACAGCTTTTCCGGGTCATGTGGCCAGCATGACTAAGCCGCTTCTGGCGCAACGGAACACCGAAACCAGAGCAGCGCATGGAAACACAGTTTACCTTCCCACCAAAGCGGTACCTATTTGTCTATTTGCACTTTTGGATATGCTTTTGAACTGTTAGGTTGGCAGGAGCTGAGACCGAGCAACGGGAACTCACCCCATTATGGGGATTCGAACCGCTGACCTTCCAATCGGCAAGCCCTAGGCTCAGTGGTTTAGACCACAGTGCCACCTGTGTCCCCTTTTATGGCCTAGCTAGGGGTTATTATAGGGGAACCACGAAATAGTGGCTTTGCTGAAGCAATTGCCCATCGCACGCTGGCGCCAGAGGTCTTCCCAGCTGGCTGCAAAAGCATCGCATATAGGATAGTGGGAGAAATTTCCTTCAGTTCATATTTAAAAGCGAACCTGTTGGATTTTCACTTTCTGAAACATTATGTCCTTTGAAATGCCCCTCTTCTGTGAAATTTGCACTTCTTCGAATTTTGCAATGCAATTCTCCAACCAAATAACGATTATGAAAATGCATATATTGGGGAAAAGCCTGCATCAAAGGTAATGTGTTAGTGAAAAGGGCATTTAAAAATGTCTTACATTAGGGACAATTGCTTGCACATATTGTTTTGTCACAGTCAAAACAGCATTAGGAGAAATTCAGTTTAGAATGCTGATAAGTTTTGCAATTCCCTAAGGACCCCCTCTCTCCATACGAACCTACCCAGACCCAGAGATCATTGCCTGAGGCCCTTCTTCATGTGCCTCCTCTTCGAGAGGTCCGGAGGGTGGCAATTCGAGAACGGGGACTTTTCTGCAGTGTCTCTCCATTCATGGAATGCTCTCCCCAGGGAAGTTTGCCGGGTGCCCTCATTAAACATCTTTGGGCACCAGGCAAATACATTCCAGGCCTTGGGCTGATTGACATCCAATGCCCTTTTAAAATGTGTTGTGGAAAGGGTAGAGTAAGTGGGAGGGATTACAGAGAACCCCCCCCCCCTCATCAGAAGCAGCCCGTCTCCAAGCAGTCATGAGAGCGAGGGGTCTGAAGGGGTGAGTCAGGAAACGGAGAAGGAGTGCCAGAGCTCTGGCAGCACTGGAGAGCCCCTGCTCCATAGGCAGGAAGAGAGAGAGGTGGAAAGAGTGGACAGGAATAGGGCAGACAGAAGACCCGTACCTCTGACGCTGGAACTGAGGAAGAGAAGGAAAGGGTGGCGCTTCTCAGTTCCGGGGCTTTTATGCTGGTCGAGAACGCGGAAGCATTTAGTGCAGGAATCTGACTCGAGCGGGTAGACATGAAATGAGCAATCCGTTACACTGTAAATAATGTGCACCAATAAAAACATCTGAAAGACAAGCATGTGGACGGTCGTTACTCAAGAGTAGTCACAACAGACCCTGACAGATAGGGTTACCGTTTTTGTTTTTATTATGTCTCCTGTGGTTTTTATGTTGTGGTTTTATGTTGTAAACCACCCTGAGATCTACAGGTATAGGATGGTATGCATATTAAACAAACAAACAAACAAACAAACAAACAAACAAACAAGCAAGCAAGCTACAGAAAATGTGGAGAACTGAATTAAGGACTGGAAAAATGTGAAATGGGGAAAATCAAAACTGACATCCCTAACCACGTCTGGAAAGTATGAAATGGTCTCCACACAGAGTCCATCACTGAGGGAACTCTACTGGAACTCCTCATATATTCAACATCACTATTTTGATAGCCAATAATTATTCCGTTGCCATTGACAATGTTGGATGCAACCTTCCAAGACATTTCACAGAGTTTGAAGTCCACTGGCATATAGCAGGGGTGGGGAATCTGTGGTCCTCTAGAAGCTCTTAGACTTCCAGCGCCCATTGGCCAATGGTCAGGGATGATGGGAGTTGTAGTCAAGCAACTTCTGGAAATGCTATAGGTTCCACATCAGTCAAATGGAGAACTGCCCTCTGCGTCATAGGGCACCCGACCACCCTAGTAACTAGTTGGGGATCTCCAGCCCCCTTACCACATTGTGTTCTGTGTTAAGAAGCTCTGCAGATCCGAAGGGTAGAAGACGCTTCACCTGGCCGGCAATCTTCCATCATTTTTCTGTCGCACAATATTGCATTGTGGGAGGTTTTTTAAATAAACATTTTAAATCTCGCGTTTCCCATTCATAAATGAAGGCTTTATGTTGTCTCCTCTCCAATCTTGGTTCCTTAAGCACATTTCGCTTGAAGTCTGCTTTGAAGACCACACACACAAGCCAGGAAGAAGTGAAACAATTGGCCAATTCACAAATTAACGTGGAGGTCAAAGCGCTGATTTAGGCCGGCGCAACCGACTCAAAGCTATTCACTCCTCTTGCCACATGATCCAGGCTGCCCTGAGCTGAAACAGCTGAGCTAGTTTAATCCTCCTTAATTTGAGCGCAGAGCGACTCACATGTGATACTAAGAACATTTCAAGAGTACACTGTGCCCATTTTGTTCAATTCGGCTCCTGACCTGAAATATATATTGACACACACATGGTCTTTGGACCTCACTCAGAGACTCAGGGAGGAATTAAAATGCTTGGAGACCTTACACATGACTCAGGAAGTTGATAGTGCCTGTATCGCCCAAGATGGGCTGTTTACCAGAAGGATCTGAAAACAGGACCTATGTACGTCATTCACTCACACATACTGGCACAGAGAAAAGGTAACTCCAAAGGAATAAGGAATTTCACCACTTCCCAGAAAGCTGAAATTTAGTATACAGTGGTACCTCTGGTTACAAACTTAATTTGTTCTTAACCTGAAACCGTTCTTAACCTGAGGTACCGCTTTAACGAATGGGAGCCTCCCACTGCCGCTGCGCGATTTCTGTTCTCATCCTGAGGTAAAGTTCTTTTTTTCAAATATGTTTATTGGTTTTATAAAACTAAAAAAAAAAACCATGAAAACACAACAATACAAAAATTCACATAAAACACAAAAATACAAAAAAAGAAAGAAAACAACATATTTTTCATGTGTCGTGACATTGTTGACTTCCTCATGTCCCTCCTAGCTGCGTTTCGTTGTATATCATCCTTAGTAATTTCCATATCACACTTCCACTTATATCTAAATCTTAATATACTACAATACCTCTACAAATCCTCTTCTACAACCTCCCTGTACTTCCTAATCTTATATTAAACATTTCCAATATTGCAATTATTTGTTAAATAAACTTTGAATTTCTTCCAATCTTCTTCCACCGACTCTTCTCTCTGGTCACGATGTCTCCCGGTCAATTCATTCCAGTTCCATAAATTCAATCATCTTCATCTGCCATTCGTCCACTGTAGGTAGGTCTTCACTCTTCCAGTTCTTAGCCAATAAAATCCTCGCTGCTGTTGTGGCACACAGAAAAAACGTAATATCTTTTTTTTGGGTAATTCCTCTCTGACTATTCCAAGTAAAAAACACTTCTGGTTTCTTAATGAAGGTGTTTTTCAACACCTTTTTCATTTCATTATAAATCTTTTCCCATAAGTTCTTTACTTGGGGGCACGTCCACCAGCTAGAAAACTCTGAACGTGAGTTTTAATGGTTGACCACCACTTGTGGCTTGTTGTTGTCGTTGTTGACTTCCATCTGTCTCAAGGGACAATGGAGTGCGCTGCCAGGGGTGAAGTAAAACCGCTGTGTTAGCAGCACTGAAGTGACCACCCTGGGGCACAAGGTGTGTATGGCATTCCTGAGCTGCCCAAATGACAAGACCCCCTTCTTGGCCTCGCTGATGCATAGCTGCCAAGTCTCCCGTATTCCCCGGGAAACCCCCGTTTTTTCAGCTGTTCCCAGCCAAAAAAACGGATTTTTTGGGTTTTTCCTGGTTTATTCTGGCGCGGTGGCCATTTTGGAACTGGGCGGAGCATGCTCAGAAGCGACTTTTGATGCTGCTTTGCCCAGTTCCAAAATGGCGGCAGCGCTACTTCCGGTCTGCTACTTCCAGTCCAGTCCCTTATTTCTCAGGCCGGAACTTGGCAGCTATGCTGATGGGGTCCACAGGAAAGCACAATCAGCTTGGCTGCAGGAGTTGCCAGAAGGAGGTGTACAAGGCATTCGGATTTGTGTAGGGTTTACTCCTTGGCCCTTTCTTCTCCCAAAGATATCCCACAAGGGAGCAGAGGTTTGGGGTCAGAGTTTTCCTTTTCCTAGATGGGCTCCCTTTCCCAGGGGGGGGGAGCCCCATTTGCCCCTCACTTCCCTTTATAGAACATGCAGAAAACTCCTTCTTGACCCTTGGACCCATTACTGGTGTGGGTGGGGCTGAGGAAACCTAGCCAGATGGGTGGGGTATACATAATTGTCAGGGGGCCTGATATGGCTACTCTAGAGTAACGACTCCAGCATGGTCTTTTTAGGCTTTTATTAAGTGCTGATTATTTACAGTGTTCAGAGCGGTAAATATGCATCCTTAAGGTGAGGTGTCAGAACCTCCGAATGGCGATTGGCACGTTTTCTTCCAGCACAGAAGCTTTGGGAGACCCAACCTCTTCCCCCTACGTTTGCGTCGCAATTCGGGAGTTGGGGGGATTGGCCTTCCCCCCGGGCCCCCCACTTCCTGTCCCACCTGGTGCATGGGCTCCGCAACCTTGCCTGAGCCTCGGACACCACTTCCTGACTCTCCGCTAGAGGCAGAGCTCTCCCTACTCTCTCCAGCGCTTGGGGATGGGCTGGAACTTAAGATGGGAGGGACTTCCCTGTATCCCTTGTCCCTCACAATAATATATTATTATTATTATTATTATTATTATTATTATTATTATTATTATTATTATTGGTCTCGTTCACTCACTTATGGCTACATATGTGACTATTATGCATGTCATCCTGCCTTGCTTTTTCATAAACCGTTTTGATGCATGCAGAAGGTCCCAAGTAGTAGCAATAATTATCATTAATATTATTATTTATACCCCGCCCATCTGGCTGGGTTTCCTCAGCCAATCTGGGCAGCTCCCAACATTGAAAACACAAAACATCAAACATTAAAAAGCTTCCCTGCACAGGGCTGCCTCCAGATGTCTTCTAAAAGTCAGATAGTTGTTTATTTTCTTGACATCTGATGGGAGAGTGGGAGAGTGTTCCACAGGGCGGGCACCACCACCGAGAAGGTCCTCTGCCTGGTTCCCTGTGTGACCTCCCTTCTCGCAATGAAGGAACCACCAGAAGGCCCTCAGCGCTAGATCTCAGTGTCCAGGGCTGACCGATGGGGGTGGTTCAATCCCGAGTACCTCCAGGCGAGGCAAGGAATGTCCTCTGCATGAAACAATGATAAACTTCTGCCAGGTCAGTCTAGATCAGGCACCCCCAAACTCGGCCTTCCAGATGTTTTGGGAATACAACTCCCACCACCCCTCGCTAACAGGACCAGTGGTCAGGGATGATGGGAATTGTAGTCCCAAAACATCTGGAGGGCTGAGTTTGGGGGTGCCTGATCTAGATGATACTGAGCTCAGTATTGCTGCAAGTCAGTGTCCATTGCTGTGCTCTCACGGAAGAGCAGCAGGATAACCCCAAGGCCAACATTGTCCAGCAAGCCCACTTCTAAAGCATGAAGGCAAGAGAGGTCAGTGTGTCTTCATGTGTCTTCAGAGACCCATTAGCCTTCGGAGAGGCCCTTTCAGACGCCGTCAGGTTTGTTCAGTGGCTTCTGCGCCAGCATCCTGCGCTGGGGTTGCTTATCACCCACGAGGGCGCTCAGCTATTCAGCGAGCTGCAGGAGGCGTCTGATACCATTCCGCGAATGTGAAAGAAACCTATTGAGCACTAAAGGAGCAAATTATCAATAAAGGAAGACGGAGCAATGAAAAGGCTATGAGAAAGTTCAAACAAAGTGTGCCTGTCAGTTCACAAGATCCGCATGCATGCAAAATTCTCCTGAAAATTACACATCTTACGGTCGATTACATCCTCCTCCTTGAGCTCAAGGAGCCGCTTCGGCGTTTTCATTAAACGTGGAGTATTTGGGGGGATGATAACGATAATTAATAGAGCAAAACCACTTAACATGCAGATAATAAAGTATACGAAGCATTCCTTCTAAAACTGTGACCCTCACCATAGGATATGGATTTGCTATTTTTGACAACATAATGAAAAATCTTTCCCCCCTTTAGGCGACTTGATCCGCTCCCAAGTTCGTATCAAGATCTGCCTGCACGCTCACAAATCGAGGAGGGCGCTGGGGGAGCTGAATCAGCCGATTCGAGGCCCAAAGGGCAGAAACAAAGGAGGTTGGGCTTGTCCTATCAAACTGTCTGTCCATTTAGCCCTGTACTGTCTACTCTGACTGGCAGCCACCCTCTGGGGCATCATGCAGAGAAAGGCCAATGGCTATTAGCCACAATGACTACGTTCTACCCTCACCATCAGGGGCACTATGCTTGGAACTATGCGGGTTTCCCAAAGGCATCTAGTTGGTCACTGTGAGAAGAGGATGCTGGACTCGATGGGCCACTTGCCTGATGGAGCACCCAGGCTAATCGTATGCTCTGAATGCTCACACAGATTTGCTGGTGAGATTTGCAGAGAAGAATAGAGAGAGGGTGTCAGAAGCTCCTTAAGGCAGGGGAATCCTCTAGGTTTTTTTTAATAGGAAGTGACGTGATGGATCAGATGATTCTGATAACAGGTAGGTAGCATAGCTGCCAAGTCTCCCGTATTCCCCGGGAAACCCCCGTTTTTCCAGCCGTTTCCTGCTGGCAGCCCGGATTAAAAACAACAACCCGTAAATCCCCCGGATTCTTACCGGCCCAGGGAGGCTCCTTCTGCGCGTGTCTGGAGTCTCTGGACAAGCGCAGAAGCAATTTCTGGCGCTGCGGCCATTTTGGAAATGGGCAGAGCATGCGTAGAAGCGACTTCCGGTGCCGCACTGCCGCCGATCCCAGATTTTTCAATCTGGGAGTTGGCACCTATGGTAGGTAGGTATCTGAAGAAGTGTGCATGCACACGAAAGCTCATACCAATGACAAACTTAGTGGGTCTCTAAGGTGCTACTAGAAGGATTTTTTCCAGAGCTCATCTTAATTATTTCTTTTCTGTTGGGTGTAACCTTAGGTCCCTTCCAACTCTAAGATTCTATGATTCAGCAGATGATTACAGGACATGCACTGATGGGAAACAAAGCAGCGTGTCTCCCCTGAAAAGTTTTGCAGGGGAAAAACAGTATTAAAAGTGGGATTGTGGGTCTAACAGCCATAGTCCTGCCATGAGCACAATCATCACGGATGCACAGTCCAAAGGATGTTAATACTGCTTTTTGTGGGTGAGAGCAGGGCCATAGCCGGGTGGTCTTGCGCCCTTGGCAGAACTGTCCAGATTGCACCCCCTAGCCACAGACAAATTGCCTCTTCTTTCTGTCTCTCCTCCCACCCCACCCACCCAGCCCTGCACCCATTCAATTCCTCACGCACTTCACCTTGTAATTAATTCTTTGGCCCTGGATGAGAGAGATCCTCACAAGGCTGAACATAAGAAGAGCCTGCTGGATCAGGCCCATCAAATCCAGCATCCTGTTCTCACAGTGGCCAACCAGATGCCTTTACTGGGAAACCTACAATCAGGATTCGAACACAAGAGCCTTCTCCCCCTCCTGCGGCTTCCAGCAACTGGTATTGGAAAGCATTAACTGACTCCAACTGCGGAGGCAGAACATAGCCATCCTGGCTAGTAGCCATCGATAGCCCTCTCCTCCACGAATTTGCCCATTCCTCTTTAAAAACCATTCAAGATGGCAGCCACCCCTTCCTCCTAGGGGAGCCAATTCCATAGTTTAACTGTGCTCTGCATGATTAAGTCCTTTCTGTTATCTATCCTGAATCTTCCAACGTTCAGCTCCACTGGCATACCTGCCAAGTTGCTGTCCGAGAAATAAGGGACCTGGCTGGAAGTAGAAGACCGGAAGTAGCACTGCCGCCATTTTGGAACTGGGCGGAGCATGCTCAGAAGTGATTTTTGATGCTGCTTTGCCCAGTTTCAAAATGGCCTCCGCACCAGAAGTCACACTGCAGCCATTTTGGAACTGGGCAGAGCAGCATCAAAAGTCGCTTCTGAGCATGCTCCGCCCAGTTTCAAAATGGCCGTCGCGCCAGAATAAACTGGGGAAAAACATAAAAATCCATTTTTTCAGCTAGGGAGAGCTGGAAAAACAGGGATTTCCCGGGGAATACGGGAGACTTGGCAGCTATGTCCATTGGATGTCCACCAATCCTAGTATCAGGGAGAAAAAACTGTTCTCTATCCACTTTCTCCACGCCATGCATAATTTTATATTATTTTTTCATCATGCCCCCTCTCACTTGCTCAACTAAAAATTCCCCGATGCTGCCATGTTTCCTCTGGGGGAGTCTCTCCCTCCCTCGATAATTCTGGTTGCCCTTTTCTGAACCTTCCCTTGAAATGGTAGGAAGGGCCATTCCAGCCACCAGCTCTCTGGCTTCTATGGGATCTTTCCCCGCATGAATCTGATTCCTAGATCAGGGCACCTGCCTTTGACACAGAATCCTGCTTTCTTCCTGCCTCGATCGCCATCCTGTTTCGCGAAGATAATGCATGGGAGGTTACAATGCCTCTGGTTGTTGCAGCCCGTAATTCTCCTCTTCTCTGGTGGGTGGTGGGTGAGAGTTACTAATCCTGTCTCCTTGAGGTTAACTCAAAACAAGGATTAGGGTAAAGTTCCAGAAAATGTTAATCTTCCCCCTTCAGAAGAATAAAGTTGAGTGCTGTTATCAAGCCCCGTTGGTACAGAACTCCCAGGAACAATGGGTCGATTTAACAAGGTCCAGAAGTGGGGATCTTGCTTTATGCTAATTGATACTTACATATAGTCTTGGACTACATACAGACTTCAGCCTCTCTGGGCGCCTTCCGACACAATATTAAAAATTCAATAAAACATCAGACATAAAAAAAACCTTCCCTAAATAGGGCTGCCTTCATATGTCTTCTAAAAGTCAGATAGTTGTTTATTTCCTTGACATCTGATGGGAGGGTGTTCCACAGGGAGGGCGCCACTACCAAGAAGGCCCTCTGCCTGCTTCCCTGTAACTTCTCTTCTTGCAGTGAGGGAACTGCCAGAAGGCACTCGGAGCTGGACTTCAGTGTCTGGGCTGGACGATGGGGGTGGAGACGCTCCTTCAGGTATACTGGGCCGAGGCCGTTTAGGGCTTTGAAGGTCAGCACCAACACTTTGAATTGTGCTCGGAAACATACCGGGAGTCAATGTAGGTCTTTCAGGACCGGTGTTATATGGTCTTGGCGGCCGCTCCCAGTCATCAGTCTAGCTACCGCATTCTGCATTAGTTGCAGTTTCCGGGTCACCTTCAAAGGTAGCTCCACGTAGAGTGCTTTGCAGTAGTCCAAGCGGGAGATAACCAGAGCATGCACCACTCTGGTGAGACAGTCTGCAGGCAGGTAGGGTCTCAGCCTGTGTACCAGATGGAGCTGGTAGACAACTGCCCTGGACACAGAACGGACAAACAGAAGTCCTGAGAGACCCTTCAAACCAGGGTCAGAATCGCAGTACCTCCAGCACACTCCAAGCTGTGCTCGCTTAGAAGTAAACCTCATCGCTTTTAATGGCACTTGCGTCCCAAGTAGGGAAGTCGAAGGAGTCCGATGAAAATGGAAAATGGAAAATTTCCCCTTCTCTCCTTGTTCCCCCTTCTCTCCTTGTTCCTCTCCCCTTGTGTGCCATGTTTTTATAAGATTGCAAGCCTGTGGGGAGACCCCTATTCCCAGAATGCTTTAACAACCAGCCCCCTTTCCTAGGGAGCTGTGGGAATTGTAGGTCTTGGGGAGGGGAGGGTTCTCCTAGCAACTCTCAGCACCTGTAACAATCTACAGTCCCCGGGGTGCTTTGGGGTGTGGGGTGGAAACCACGACCCTTTAAAGTGGGACGATACTGCTTTAAATGTGTGGTGCAGATGGGATCTCTCTCTGTGTATGGGAGGCTAAGTAACAGCAATGCTCTAACTGCATTGTGAGACTTGAAGGAAGCGGGAAGGGTGATTAATTTGAAAGCCAGCCTTTTGGTTCCAGCCAAAGATGTGGGGAGCATGGCTCTCTGCCCCCATCGCTGCACCACAGAAAGAAGGGGAGCAAGCTAGTTTGATGTGAAGTTAAAGCAGTCGGGTGGAAGATGCCCAGCGAAGCTGCCAGGATGAGTTTCCAGGCAGGCTGTACATTTTCCCATCACGCCTCCAGCCTCCAGCCGTGAGAATAAGGCCATGTCAAAGGGACAAAGTAAACTAGATCTGTTTATTTGCTTGTTTCCTTCTTAAATCATAGAACTGTAGAACCATCGCCGTTCTAGGAGAAAGAGGGAGCACATCTTTTTCTAGAATCATAGAGCTGGAAGGGTACCAAGGGTCATCTAGTCCAACCCCCTGCAGCACAGGAATCTCAGCTGGCAGATGGCCATCCAACCTCTGCTTAAAAACCTCCAAAGAAGGTTCCTCACTCAGTCTCTAGATCAGTTTGACAAACCACCTTCTTCTTCTTCTTCTTCTTCTTCTTCTTCTTCTTCTTCTTCTTCTTCTTCTTCTTCTTCTTCTTCTTCTTCTTCTTCTTCTTCCAGTTTTACTGATTTACTAGGGGAAGCTGCTCTGCTTGCCAACCACCCTTCCCTCCACCTCTTATGTGAACTTAGAAGCTTCAAACTTAAAAACAATAAGATTCTAGTCCCTGTGATTCTGGAGCTGCTCATTTAAATAGGAAATGGTGAAGCTGCCATATGCAGAGTCTAATGGCCTCTCTAGCTCAGTATTGTCTACACCAGGGTTTCCAAACCTGGGTCTCCAGCTGTTTTCGGACTACAATTCCCATCATCCCTTGCTAGCAGGACCAGTGGGCAGGGATAATGGGAATTGTAGTCCAAAAACAGCTGGAGACCCAACCATGGACTAAATGGGAGCAGCTCTCTAGAGGTTTTGGGCAGGATTCTTTCCCAGCCCAACCTGGAGAGACTGGGAATTGAACCTGGGACGTTCTGCATGCCTAGCAGGTGTCCTGCCGCTGAGCCACAGCCCTCCCCGGAAACATCATCTTCCAAGTTTCTTTAAAGCCTGCTTGATTTGCAAGACCCCTCTTTGGGCTTCAGTCGATGAATGAGCAGACGGAACAAAAAAGGCCCTTTATTTGTTTTTGTTTCGTTTCACGCATAGCAAATATATAATTTTCTCCCTCTCTCTCTTAAATCGCAGTAATTGTCTTGTCACGATTAGGGTTCCTTCCCCCCCCCCCGGCCGCACCTCCCTCTTCTCTTCCTTTCCCCTCCATTCACTGTCATTTTACATGGAAGCCCCGGGAAAGAGAATTCTCAAAAATTAAATTTCATGCTTGCATGTGTTTCTGTGATCTGTCATGTGTATGATCTCCGAGTGGAAAACTTCTCTAAAAATAAATGGATTACCCTTTTTACTACACCGTCTGATGTCTCTTCAGTAGATATCGCTGCCTGCCTCTGATCTCTAACCCGCCGCAATCGGAATGACAGGCATTGAATTAAAAGCCGCTGGGTGACGCCCTCCGCCTTTGTGGCCCCTTCCAGAGGGTGCCGGGCTGGTACAGTAGGCCTGCCACCCCCCCCACCCCCCTTTTGTCGACTGCAAGTACACCATCACTCTTTGGTAAAGGACAAATCTCTGACCTTTTCTCAAAGAGCATTGTAAATACCACACTCACTTGGCTCCTTGGAAAAGATGATATTTTTTCCCCCTAAAAAATATTGCCTAAGAACCACAGCGCCTTAAGAATTGGAAAAGATCACCATGAATTATCAGGGCCAAGCCCTTCCTTTGAGGCCAGATACCCCAGGCGTCCCCTGACAACAGTTATTGGGTGAATACCTACGACCACTTATAAAAACCATCTCCAGCTCCTCAAAAGATTCAATCAATGATGTCTCTGAACAATTTTACATATCACTTGGGAAGATAGGCATAGCTGCCAAGTTTCCCCTTTTCTCACGAGGAAGCCTATTCAGCATAAGGGAATTTCCCTTAAAAAAAGGGATAACTTGGCAGCTATGAAGATAGGTGAACTAATACCAATGTACAGGAAGAAGCAAAGATCACCAGTGTCAAAGCAATGATTCTTCAACATCAAGTTCGTTGGACTGGTCATGTTGTGCGGATGCCCGATGATCGTCTTCCAAAGCAACTGCTCTATTCCGAACTTAAAAATGGAAAGCGTAATGCTGGTGGTCAACAAAAGAGGTTTAAAGACTCTCTCAAGGCAAATCTAAAAAAAGAAATGTAGTATAAACACCGACAACTGGGAAACACTGGCTTGCGAGCGCTCTAATAGGAGAACAGCCTTTCCCAAAGGTGTCATGGGCTTTGAAGACGAACTCAGGACAAAAGGGAGAAATGCGCTAAGAGGAAGGCATGTTTGGCAAACCCTCACCATGATCAACTCCCGCCCGGAAACGTATGTCCCCACTGCGGAAGGATGTTTAGATCCAGAATTGGCCTCCACAGTCACCTATGGACTCACTGTTACAACCATGTTCATGGAAGGCAAACTTACTTGGCTACGAGTGATTGCCAAAGAAGAAGACCCACGGCCAACTTTGAAGTGGTTATCTTACCACGTGACCCAGGTGTGGGGAAAACCCACAATGCTCCGAATGCTGCCAAATGACAACTGCTGCAATCTCTGACTGTTGGCAGTGCTGTCTGGGACTGATGGGAGTGCCAAAAATATCCGAAGGGCCACAGGTTCCACGCATAGCTGCCAAGTACCCCGTTTTCCCTGGGAAACCCCCGTTTTTACTTACCTCTTCCCAGTGGTCCCCCGTATCACTTCGTTTCCCGTTTTTCTCCGTCATTTTCTCCTGCCGGCGGCCATTTTTTTTCTTTCCAATTTGCCCTTGTATGGGCACCAAAAATGGCCACCGCCGGCTTCAAAAGTCGCATCTACGCATGTCCGGAAGTGCATAGACGTGACTTCCGGTGTCGGTGGCGGCCAATTTTGGTGCCCATAGATGAGCGGAGCAACACCGGAAGTTGCGTCAACGCACTTCCTGACATGCGTACAAGCGACTTTCGAAGCCGGCGGCGGCCATTTTTGGTGCCCATAGAAGGGCAAAGCGACACCAGAAGTTACGTCAACGCAACTTCCGGTGTCACACGGCTGCCGGTCCCGGATTCTGCAGTCCGGGACTTGGAAGGTAAGGTTCCACGCCTCTGTTGTTGTTGTTGCTGTTGGCATCTGTCTGTCTCGAGAGACGATGGAGTGCATCTCCGGGGGTGAAGTCAAACTGCTGGAGAATCGCGGCACCTGGCTGGAGAGACTGGTAACTCGTAAGTGCTGCCTTATGTGTTCTTTTTTGCTGCATGAGTAGCACCTAAGTGACCTCAGGGGGGGGCACAATCTTATATGTAGGTCCTGCGCTGCCCAGACAACAAAAGCCCTCTCTCAGCCTCGCTCAAGGAAAGCAGAGCTTGGCTGCAGGAGTTGCCGGAAGGAGACGCCTTTAGGCACCAGGCAAAAACATTCCTCTTCAACTAGGCCTTTGGGTGATAAATGTGTCTGTTGCGGCGGTAGCAGCAGTGGTGGCGGCGGGGGTATTATTATTTTGTTTTGGTTTTGTTCCAACTATTTATTTTGTGCTTTGATCCTGTATTTTTACCTTGTGAACCGCCCTGAGATCTTCGGATGAAGGGCGGTAAATAAATTTAATAGATAATTATAATTGTCAGATGTTAGGCACAGAATGGGGAAGCGCGCCATCTTGCCCTCAGGCAGCAATATTGCTCAAGGGGGATGCGGGTGGCGCTGTGGTCTAAACCACTGAGCCTCTTCAGCTTCCTGATCAGAAGGCCGGCGGTTCAAATCCCCGTGACGGGGTGAGCTCCTGCTGCTCTGTCCCAGCTCCTGCCAACCTAGCAGTTCAAAAGCACGACAGTGCAAGTAGATAAATAGGTATCGCTGCTGCGGGGAAGGTAAACAGCGTTTCTGTGCGCTCTGGTTTCCATCTCGGTGTTTCCGTTGCGCCAGAAGTGGTTTAGTCCTGCTGGCCACATGACCCGGAAAGCTGTCTGTGGACAAACGCCGGTTCCTTTGTAGCCTGAAAAGCGAGATGAGCGCCGCAACCCCATAGTCACCTTTGACTGGACTTAACCATCCGGGGGTCCTTTACCTTTACCTTTATCTATTGCTCAAGGCTGCTTCTGCTGCAGTTTCTGCCTTCATGCAGTTGGACAAATGCCTCAAGAGGAGCATAAGGAGAGTTCTAGCCATACCTAGTGCATCATTTGTTCATCTTACTGGTCACCAAGATGCTTCTGGGAAGCCCACAAAACAGGTCACAGGCACAACAGCAGCACTTCCCTCTTTATGACACCCCGATAAATGACATTCAGAGCCATCTGGGGCCTCGTACTGCAAGCTGGGCATCACCGTTACAGCTGTTATTTCTTTATTCTACTTACAGTTGCAATCGAAATTATTCAACCCCCATTGCAAAGTGGGTTTATTATCAAAATGTACAGACTTTCAGCAGTTTGCAGTGAGCAAATCAAACAAAAGCAATTGAAATAGCTCAGCACAACGGATGCTTTTTAAGTGGTCTCCCCCAAATTCAGCTGAAATTGCAACTAATACTGGATTCTCCAGTCCAGTCTCACTATTATTCAACCCCTTCATGGAAAGCATCTTTAGTACTTAGCAGAGCAGCCTTTTGCTGCACTGACCTGCTGCAAACGAGATGCATAGCCAAACAGCAGCTTCCCGCAGCGTTCCTGAATAATCTTTGCCCATTCCTCACGTTTCAAACCAAAGGCAGCCGAGACTATATTTCATCAAAATCCAGCGCAATAATTCTTCTTGTTAACATCCATCTGTCTCGGGAGGAGTATGCCTTTGGGGTGAAGTCAAACTGCTGGAAGGTTGCTGTGGCTGTAGAGACCGATACAGGAGAGACATGTTTTGTTGCAGCCGGGGCCGATGAAGGCGTCTGGTTGTGCTGCTGCAGATGCACCATGGCTTTTCTTTTCTGTGTGCACCTTTTGGCATGGAATCTCCTGGGATCCTGGGCAGGGGCTGTGGCACACAGAGGGCACCTAGCAGAAGAGGGGGATGTTGGCCCCCTCAATATTGGTGGGGCTGGGCTCCCTGCTTCAAAATATTGAGGGGGCTAGAGCAGCCCCATGAGCCCCATATGCCCGGCGCTGCTGAGTGGGACTATTACTTCCATTGATCTGCACACTATATACTTCAATGTGGAAGAACCACTGGGAGGTGCTGGGGGGGTATGTGGGGGTAGGCGCAAGTGTAGTTTTCAGACGCCTATGGCTTAACTAACAATGTGCTCACAGCAGAATGCAGAAATCAGACTCTGCACAATTTGACCTACTTTTATCGGGAACAAAAGCAGGATTATATATATATATAAACATTTTTCTCTATAATGTTTTCTTCTTCTTCTTCTTCTTCTTCTTCTTCTTCTTCTTCTTCTTCTTCTTCTTCTTCTTCTTCTTCTTCTTCTTCTTCATCTCCTCCTCCTCCTCCCCTTCTTCTTCTTTTGGAAGGGGAAGTTTTCGATGCATACAGGTACGTGGGAAAGATGGCAACTTATGAGAGAGGAAGGTGAGGCAAGAACACTGGGACCATTTCCCCCATCAAACTTCCGTCCTAACCTTTCATAAATTACTTTTTCAAGCTGCCTTGATAGCTCATAGTGGGGCATGAAGGAAGAGAAGATAATACAATGAGAACAGTCCTGCTGCAAGAACTTTTAAGCAGAGGCTTGGCAGGCATATGTCAAGAATGCTTTGATGGTGTTTCCTGCTTGGCAGGGGGTTGGACTGCATGGCCCTTGTGGTCTCTTCCAACTCTATGATTCTAAGATTCTAAGAACTACCAACAAAAGAAGAGTGGCAGGTGAAACTGATGGACTATGCCAAGTTGGTGAAATTAACTGGGAAAATTCGGAACCAGCAAAACCAGACTTTCCTAAAAGATTGGAAGAAATTCACGATATATTTGAAAGACAATTGTAATCAATTGGCATCGCTTGTAGGGTTGCAAGAAGTTTTGTAAGGAGAATATACGAACTATTGACTTTATGGCAATAACTATTAAAATAAAATGCAAAATCAGAAAGGAAGTTAGAAAACTATTCGCCGAGGTTGACAGAGTTCCTACGCTGTGATAGCCAAAAAGTTTGTTGTATTGTATAAGATGGGATGTTACCGTATGTTTGGAAAACATGTGCAAAAACCAATAAAGATTATATATATAAGAGAACAGACCTCCAGCATCCTGTTCTTACAGTGGCCAATCGGATGCCTTTACTGGGGAACCCTCAAGCACGATTCGAACACAGGAGCCCTCTCCCCTCCTGTGGTTTCCAGCAACTGGGATTCAGAGCAGAGCCGTCCTGGCTTGTAGCCATTGATAGCTCTCTTCTCCTTGAATTTTAACAGTTCCCTTTTTAAGCCACCCAAGTTGATGGTCACCACTGCCTCCTGCAATGCACTATTGGGCTATCTGTACATCCTTTCTAAATTTCTCCTTCTGACCTACCCGGCTGTCAGATCACTGTAACATAAATTAAAAATAAAAAAGGCTGGGCTGACAAATTTCTCCGGAAGCCATTTGGCCAAGAAACACTTAAGGTATGCCGAGCTGCGGAACGGTCCGGGCAACAACGGGGTTCTCAAGTTGTGAGTTTGTGTGCCTCCCCGTTAATTAAACTTTGCAAACAGAATTTAATCGAGAAGTTTACGCTTTTCATTCCTGACTTTGCCTCTTTAACCTTTCACTGTGCCAAAGAATTCTCAGTTGCTCAAACCAGCTTTCTCTCCTTCGTTTGGCCGACGGACTGCCGTTCTCGTCAGAGCTCTGGATTACATATTGTCAAAACTCTTTTTCTTTCTTTTCTTTTAAATTTTTTTCCCCCAGTGCAAAATTACAACATAAATAATACATATAGAACCAAAAAGGAAAAGAAAAAGACTAAAAAAATCCCATAATATTCATAACAAAACATACATAGACTTTGATTTCCTTCCACTGTTTTGGGACTTCAAATTTTCAATCTTCTTAATTGTTGTGTTATATTTATATTACTTCTAGCTTTATACCTATTACAACCATTTCTTCATTTCTTTGACCCTGCAAAACTTCACTCATCACATACCAACATTTTTCCTCCAGAATAATGTTTTTTTTAATGTACTCTTTAACACAGTCCCATTCTTTTATTAATTTTGTTCTGATTGTCCCCTTAAGACTGCCGTTAATCTTGCCAAATCTATATATTCACTAAGTTTAATTTGCCATTCTTTCCCTCCTTCCATTTTTTTGCTATAAGCATCCTTGTCAAAATTCTTTTGATGCAGGGTGGTTTAAAAAATAAAAATAAAACAAACAAACAAACAAACAAACTAGCCCCATCACTGCTGGAGTGTTCATCTATTGCAGGCATCCCCAAACTTTGGCCCTCCAGATGTTTTGGACTACAATTCCCATCATCCCTGACCACTGGTCCTGTTAGCTAGGGATCATGGGAGTTGTAGGCCAAAACATCTGGAGGGCCGCAGTTTGGGGATGCCTGATCTATTGCCACAGGTCAAAGTGTGCATGTTCCCATCACCAGTGAGTGCACAGCATTGGACTGTATTGTCCCCATTAGCTACGGAAAAGTTGAAAGTCGTATAAGCACAACTTTCTTTCCATTTGGGCTCAGCTCTAGGCTTCTATAAATTCTTTCTAGGGCAGCGGAGTTAAATCACTGACAGCTCAGGAAGCTATGCTGCGTTTGGTGTGTGTCTAGAATTGCAGCCTTATTTAATAAAAATAATATATTACTATTACCACCTTCACCACCATTTATTTCCAATTAGTTTATTGCATTTATAGCCGAACTTTTCTCTCCAAGGCACTCAAGGGGGAAGAAGAAGAAGAAGAAGAAGAAGAAGAAGAAGAAGAAGAAGAAGAAGAAGAAGAAGAAGAAGAAGAAGAGGAAGAAGAGGAGGAGGAGGAGGAGGAGGAGGAGGAGGAGGAGGAGGAGGAGGAGGAGGAGGAGTTTGGATTTGATACCCCGCTTTATCACTACCCGAAGGAGTCTCAAAGCGGCTAACATTCTCCTTTCCCTTCCTCCCCCACAACAAACACTCTTTGAGGTGAGTGAGGCTGAGAGACTTCAGAGAAGTGTGACTAGCCCAAGGTCACCCAGCAGCTGCATGTGGAGGAGCAGAGACTCGAACCCAGTTCACCAGGTTACGAGTCTACCGCTCTTAACCACTACACCACACCGGCTTCTCCTTTTCCTCATTTAATCACCAAGCGCCACAGTAGTGCAGTGGTTAGAGTGTCTGGCTAGGAGCTGGGAGATCAGGGTTCGAATCCCCACTCAGCCATGAAACTCACTGAGTGTGACCTTGGGACAGTCACCCAATTTCTCAGTCTAACCTACCTGATTGGGTTGTTGTGGGGATTAAATGCTGAGCAGGAGAACTGCGCATGTCATCTTGTCCTCCTTGGAATAAGGGGGGGGGGTATAAATGTTGTTGTTTGCTTGCTTGCTTGCTTGCTTGCTTGCTTGCTTGCTTGCTTGTATTATTATTATTATTATTATTATTATTATTATTATTATTATATCTTGAAAGATCTACAGTGGCTCCCAGTACGTTTCCTTCTGGCGGTTCCCTTGTTGCGAGAAGCCAAGTTGCAGGGAACCAGGCAGAGGGCCTTCTCGGTAGTGGCACCCACCCTGTGGAACGCCCTCCCATCAGATGTCAAAGAGAAAAACAGCTACCAGATTTTTAGAAGACATCTGAAGGCAGCCCTGTTTAGGGAGGCTTTTAATGTTTAATAGATTATTTTATTTCATTTTTCTGTTGGGAGCCGCCCAGAGTGGCTGTGGAAACCCAGCCAGATGGGCGGGGTATAAATAAATAAATTATTATTATTATTATTATTATTATTATTATTATTATTATTATTATTTCAGTATAAAACACTCCACTGCTAAAAATAAGCAATTGCCTTCACTTATACTGTTTTGAACGCCTGTTGAAAACTTGTCTGTTTCCGTAAGGACATTTGGACACATTATTTAGTTACATTTGATTTAAAAGTTTTATTGATTTTTCTTGCCCCCCCCCTTTTATAATGGCTTTATGTATATTTGTTTTTAATTATAACTCTCACCATTGATGTGAATCACCTTCTACAGAAGAGCCTCAGTGCAATGCACAAGGAAGGCTATGAAAAAGAGTTGAGAACACAAAAGCAGCAAATGTGTTTCTTTTTTTTAAAAAAAACCTAACACCATACAAAGTAGGCACTTCTGACCAAGACCCATTCATCCAGTCAGAATGGAAATGTCTTCAACTGCTTCCAGAAAGTGCAGTTAGGGGGCACCAGTCATGTAGCAACAGGAGTGCCAATCTACAGAATTGCTTTGCATATTTCTGTCATATTTTACATATTGGACTTGTACACCGCTTTTTTTTTAAAGCAAGTGGTCTATACATTTTCTAAATAAACAAATCCGTATTTTTCATTCCATAAACACCTTTTTCCTCCTAAAAAGTAAGAGGAAATGTCTGTGTGTCTTATGGAGCGAATGCGTGGTCCCTGGAACTGAATTGCCATGGGGCAAAAGGCAGATCATGATATATATATATATATATATATATATATATATATATATATATATATATATAGGCTAACAAGAGGGAAAGAGAACCCGCTCAGCAGCTGATTGCAAGAGATCGGGAGGGAGATAAGAGAGCTAGCTCCCGTCCCGACCCCTCCAGCCCCTTGCCTAGGCCTCATTTGTTGTTTGCTGAGGGAGACATGTGACTGGCTGATTAGATTATCTGTCTGGAAACTGTAGAAATGGGTCTCTTTCCTAGAGAAGTTGCAGAACTGTGAGTTGAACCGCATAAAAACAGGATTTTTTCCCTTTGCAAGGAAACTCGGCAGCTTTGAGTTGGTGCTAAAAAATGGAGCTTTCCCCCTTTGCAAAAAAGATGCACAACTCTGAGCTGACCCCCCCCCAAAAAAATCAGGGCCTAAACCTGAGACCCTGGTGCTGTCATAGGGGGCAGCCTTGGAGAAGGAGGTTAATTCATAGAGTCAAAGAATCTTAGAGTTGGAAGGGACTGCGAGGGTCATCTAGTTCAACTCCCTGCAATGCAGGAATCTTTTGCCCGAGGTGGGACTCAAACCCACGACTCTGAGATTAAGAGTCTCATGCTTCACAATCTGAGCTGTAAAGGTAAAGGACCCCTGACCGTTAGGTCCAGTCGCAGACGACTCTGGGGTTGCAGCGCTCAACTCGCTTTACTGGCCCGAGGGAGCCGGCGTTTGTCCGCAGACAGCTTTACAGGTCATGTGGCCAGCAGGACTAAGCCGCTTCTGGCGAACCAGAGCAGCGCACGGAAACACCGTTTACCTTCCCGCTTGAAGTGGCACCTATTTATCTACTTGCACTTTGACATGCTTTCGAACTGCTAGGTTGGCAGGAGCTGGGACCAAGCAACGGGAGCTTACCCCATCATAGGGATTCGAACCGCCGACCTTCTGATCAGCAAGCCCTAGGCTCTGTGGTTTAACCCACAGCGCCACCCGCACCCCATGCTTCACTATCTGAGCTTTTCCAGGGGATAAATTGGGAGGGGGGGGGAAGACCTCCCTCCGGAGTCTCTATGCCAGAGTCACTGTCTTGCGCCCAAGATTGTGACGTCATGCGCAACGTCGCAGCATCGAGAGGAGGCCGAGTGCCGAGAACAGCGCAGCTTCCTCTCGTGGGCTCAGGAGGAGCCAGCCACTGAACCGCATGGCACTCGGCTCGGCTATCGGCCTCCTCCATCCCTTCAACATTGAGGGTGCCTGGCCCTGGGCCAGCATATTTTATTGGGGTCGGAGATACCTCTGCCCCTAGGACTTGGCGTGACTGCTCAATGCTATAATTTGCAGCCGGTTCTTGCCAAGCTGAAACTCGCCACTCGGAGGGAGGGAGCCAGGCAAACCTGGAGACTTCAGGCAAGGCCTGGCAGCGTGGTCGACTTGCATAATAATGCTGGCCACAGAACTGGGCCTATGAAAGCAGAATCCTTCCCCGCTCCGCCGTTATCATTGTGGGTCTTATTAACTTTGCATGTTTAATTGGCTGGGATGATTATGCATTCCAGACTGAACTGAAGGACAGAAGGGGAGGTATTTGTTGTACAGTAGGCGTGATATTCAGAGCCACTGGATTTCAGGAGAGGGAACAGAATGCTGGAAAATTCTCCAGACGCTAATCACGGTCCTGATTTGCTATGCCTGTTCTCTTCTCAGCGAAATCAAAGAGGACACATCTGAAAAAGTAGATAGTCTAATGAGTAAGACATTTGGTAAATAAGACCAATTAAAAAATCAAACGCGGTACACATCTGTAAAAGCAGATAATATACCAGGTAAGACATTTGGCAAATAAAACCAAATAATGATGTTGTAAACCTCAGCCCCAGCCGCATGTTCTGAAAGCGCATCTTTATAAGCGAGCGGTTTTATTATTGAAACCGTGCTGGAGAATATTTAAATACGAGGACGAGGTGGTTGAGCGTTTGGTAATGCGATCCTTCCCAGGTACACAGGGGTGGAAGGGATGCGGCTCGGTGGCAGAAGGCAGAAGATGCCAGTTCTATCCCCTGCACTTCCAGGCAGGGCTGGGAGAACTTCTGCCAGACCGGGGTTCTTGAAACTTGGGTGCCCAAGTGTTGGACTACAACTCCCATCATCCTTGCAGAGCTAAAATGGATGTGGGTGATGGCAGGTGTAAAAGGTAAAGGTAAAGGTACTCCTGACCATTACATCCAGTCGCAGACGACTCTGGGGTTGCGGCACTCATCTCACTCTATAGGCCGAGGGAGCCGGTGTTTGTCCGCAGACAGCTTCCGGGTCATGTGGCCAGCATGACTAAGCCACTTCTGGTGAACCAGAGCAGCGCACGGAAATGCCATTGACCTTCCCGCCGGAGCGGTACCTATTTATCTATTTGCACTTGACGTGCTTTTGAACTGCTAGGTTGGCAGGAGCTGGGACCGAACAACAGGAGCTCACCCCGTCGTGGGGATTCAAACCGCCGACCTTCTGATCGGCAAGCCCTAGGCTCTGTGGTTTAGACCACAACACCACCCGCGTCAGGCAGGTGTACTCCTACATTATTAGGCAGGTATATTCCTACATTATTTCCGGTGTTCTTCAACCTTGGGGGCCCAGATGTTAGGGGAGGAGTAAAATAACAAAGGAAAGTTACAAATAAAAAGGTATCCCGCTGACCTTTTAAATCTCATGGCTTCATTATCATTTATAGAAGGTTTATGGTGTTCAGAGTATTTGAAGTGCTAAGTGTTTAATAACATCACGGCAAAGGAAAGCTGTCTTCCACCGATTTTTACCTAGCACAAATGACATCAAAGTGGAAACTGAAAGGGAAAAAACATACTTTAAAGCTAATTGAAGGGAAATCGTTTTTGTGGTTAGTGCCCCAACAATCTGCAGGACCTTGAAATGCAGCTTACTTTTTGCCACGCTAGCTCACTGCACACAGTACCTTTAAAAAACCACAAGCAGTGAGCTCAGCTTGGCGTCCCCCTCACCTAAGTGCCTCAGGTTCACCCTCCCTTAAGGCCAGCTCTTCTTAGGTCAGGCCTTGTAAAAAGCAGGGAGGCAGACAGCCAAACATATGGAGGAAAAACTCTCCAAGAACTACTCAGCCAATCAGCTCCTGTACTACTTCAGACCAAGCCACTCTGCTTGGTTGCTAACCCGCACCTCCATCCCTTATTGACTAGCAGAATGATCTCTGCTATCTCACTTCCAACTCCCCTAAACCAATACATGGGTGATGCTGTTCTGCTTACATAAGGTAAAGGTAAAGGGACCCCTGACCATTAGGTCCAGTCGTGACCGACTCTGGGGTTGCGCGCTCATCTCGCATTATTGGCCGAGGGAGCCGGCGTATAGCTTCCAGGTCATGTGGCCAGCATGAAAAGCCGCTTCTGGCAAACCAGAGCAGCACATGGAAACGCCGTTTACCTTCCCGCTGTAGCGGTTCCTATTTATCTACTTGCATTTTGACGTGCTTTCGAACTGCTAGGTTGGCAGGAGCTGGGACCAAGCAACGGGAGCTCACCCCGTCACAGGGATTCGAACCGCCGACCTTCTGATCAGCAAGCCCTAGGCTCAGTGGTTTAACCACAGCGCCACCTGGGTCCCTTACATAATACTGTAATAATACTGGGTCCCTTACATAATACTGGGTCTGCTTACATAAGCAAGGACAAATTGTCCAGTAGCACCTTAAAAAAGGTAAAGGTAAAGGACCCCTTGCTCTAAAGGCCGAGGGAGCCAGCGTTTGTCCACAGACAGTTTTTCCCGGTCATGTGGCCAGCATGACTAAGCCGCTTCTGGCGAACCAGAGCAGCGCACAGAAACACCGTTTACCTTTCTGCCAGAGCGGTACCTATTTATCTACTTGCACTTTGACGTGCTTTCGAACTGCTAGGTTGGCAGGAGCTGGGACCGAGGAACGGGAGCTCACCCTGTTCCGGGGATTCGAACACTTCTGCATGCACATGAAAGCTTATAACCAGAACAAACTTAGTTGGTCTCTAAGGTGCTACTGGACCATTTTTTTTCCCAACTGCGTCAGACCAACATGGCTACCTACCTGAAATAAGCAAGGACACTTACACCTGAAGATCAGAAATAAGGGCGGGATGGAATAGCAATGAAAGCTGTATCATTCAGTTGTTGTTGTAGCATAGGGTTGTCAGATGTCTGGAATTTCCCCGACAAACATGGAATACTGCAGTCGGAAGCAGTGTCCAGGTAAAAATTGTCAAACAAATGTCTGGGAAAATCTGGACGAGTGGAAACCCATGTCGGCAGTGTCGTTTTTGCTGATTTCCCTTAAAAATAGCTCAAAAACATCCATTTTTATTTTTATTTTTGCAATTTTGCCAACAAAGCTCAACAAATGTTTGTGTCCGAATTTTCACTTTTTCAAATATGGCAACCCTATTGTAGCAGCAAAGATGATCTGGTTAAATGTAAACACTTTTAAAGTCCCCTGGATTTCAGTAGGGAAGTTAAGGATGTGTCTAAATCTCTCAGCCATTAACATGAATGGGAACTTAAATGTGCTTTGCTTCAAGCATGACTACATCATCAATGTAGGTGTCATCCATTTAACCCAAGCAAACAGGTAGATGAACACAGGTCTCTGCCCTGAGGAACATCCAGTTTTGACAGCGGGAACAACAATCAGGAAGGGAAGGAGAGGGTAGCACTAGATTTAGGGTGGTGTGGGTGGATCCCCCACATGGGGCACAAAATAATAATCATAATCATAATAATACAGCTACCTGCTAACACAGTCCATAATAAAGCAACTGTACCAAAAGGAATTATTGTGAAAAGAAGAAATATTTAGTAGGAGGGGGCGTCAAATTTCGTTCTCACTCAGGGTGGGAGAGGGAACATTGTTTGGGTTGGGGGAGCAGGCCATAGGGACTGAGACAAAGGCGGTTTGGAAAAGATGGGTCTCTGGAGAACAATCCAATGGTGGTCGGTGCGTGTTGAAACCGATTGGCTGGAAACCAGAAAGGCCAACAGTAGGTGGCGTCAGAGAGCCAAGGACAGGAGGAGGCAACTAATTCTAGTTTTCTTCCCCTTCTCCTCCTCCTGGCTGAGATGCCCAAGGGCAACATGGAGGCTGAGGAGGAGGAAGCTGGCAGGCAAGGACTAGGCTTGCCATACGTCCGGAACATTCCGGACAGATGCGGAAATTGGGGCACCAATGGCAAAAGGGGGAGCTGGCCCAGGAGGAGAGAGCTGAGGGTGGACGTTGGGTGGCACATGGGGCCAGTCTGTGTGTGTGTGCGCGAGCCCATGTGCCCGTTTGTTGCGCTCCCCGCCCTCTTCCTCTCCCTCCAGCCCAACTGCCGTTTTCTCCTCACGCCATCTTGGCTTTCCCCGAGTTGCCCATGAGAGGTATGAGGGGCAGGGCAGGGCAGGGAAAGGCACTGACACACACACACACACACACACACACACACACACACACACCATTTCTGCATGCAGGGCTCCATCAAGTAAATTTAAAAAGGAGCGGGAGAAAGAGGAGCTATGTTCTTCCAGTGGTTCCCAACCTTTTTTGGCCATGCCCCACCCAAGCATCTCTAAAATCCTGTTTCTTGGGAGAAAAGCAATGAGAAACCTAGACAACATCTTAAAAAGCAGAGACATCACCTTGCCGACAAAGGTCCGTATAGTTAAAGCTATGGTTTTCCCAGGAGTGATGTATGGAAGTGAGAGCTGGACCATAAAGAAGGCTGATCGCCGAAGAATGGATGCTCTTGAATTATGGTGCTGGAGGAGACTCTTGAGAGTCCCATGGACTGCGAGAAGATCAAACCTATCCATCCTGAAGGAAATCAGCCCTGAGTGCTCACTGGAAGGACAGATCCTGAAGCTGAGGCTCCAATACTTTGGCCACCTCATGAGAAGAGAAGACAAAGATTGAGGGCACAAGGAGAAGGGGACAACAGAGGATGAGATGGTTGGACATTGTTCTCGAAGCTACGAACATGATTCTGACCAAACTGCGGGAGGCAGTGGAAGACAGGAGTGCCTGGCGTGCTCTGGTCCATGGTGTCACGAAGAGTCAGACACGACTAAATGACTAAACAATAACAACAACAACAACAACAACAACATCAACAAGGTCCATCAATTACCATTTGGCTCTGGTTCGCCAGAAGCAGCTTTGTCATGCTGGCCACATGACCCGGAAGCTGTCTGCAGACAAACGCCGGCTCCCTCGGCCTATAGAGCGAGATGAGCGCCACAACTGGACACGACTGGACCTGATGGTCAGGGGCACCTTTACCTTTACCTTTAAACTCTATATTTGTAAAATCAAATAAAAATGATTTCAAACCCCCCCCCCCCACAAACAGCAGAGCCGGCCTTGACACCCAGCATGGTGTCAAGGGCAGGTGAGCTTTACCAGAAGAAGCAAATGAGAGGAGGAAGGAGAAGATGTTGGCGACAGCAGAACAGTCAAGCTACTTGCTGGCTGGTGGCCGCTACCTGTTGCTCTGGAGCATTATGGGTAACTCCAGGGGTGGCTCTCTGACCCCCATCCAAGTGGCAGAAGAAGGGGCCAGGGCAGAAGTGTTGCCACCCTAAGCACCACCACCTGCAAAGGCACACTTGCGCACAGCCCATCTTTGACCTCGGCCATCCTTTCTGGGAAGCAAACGGTCCAAACCATCGCTTATTGTCGAGGAACTAACATGGTGTTAATATCTATAAGCAGGGATTTAGGAGCATCCAGTACTTTGGGGGGGGGCCTCCAGATGAGATTTAACACCTTTTGGGAAGTTTGTTTTCCCAACCGCTACCGCGCACACCTCATTCGGAACCTCAAAGGGAAAGATACTCTCCATTTTCTCTCTCTCTTTGGTTTAGAGGATTTATAGCCTGGGTGACCCTGGGGAATTGCAGGTGTAAATAATCACTTAGGAAGCTGGTGTCCTTGTTCTTGATTAAAACAACAGCAACCTGGCTCCTGGCTCTGTTTGTTTTAGAGTAGGCATTTTCAGGGAAACATTTCAAAATGCGCTGGGTCCTCTGGGGCGGCCCAAGACGTTTTGCTGCCTAAGGCAGAGGACAAGAGGACACAACCCCACACAGAGACAGACAGACAGACAGACAGACAGACAGACAGACACACACACACACACACACACACACACACAATGTGCAGAAACTGATGGGACAGGCAGCCGAATCCTATACCAGCAATGTTACAAGAAGCCTTTTGAGCTAAGATCTCTCCCAGAGTGGCTGGGGAAACCAAGCCAGATGGGCAGGGTATGAATCATCGTTGTCGTCATCATCATCGTCATCATCTGTACTGGAATTCTTTTTAAGATGTTCATTTAAGAAAAGTTTCTATTCTATTGTTTTATTGCTTGCTGTTGCCAAACTGGGCACCTTTGGAAGCAAGGGCAGAAAATAATAATAATAATAATAATAATAATAATAATAATAATAATAATGATGATGATGATGATGATGCCTGGAACCTCTCTTCCCACCACCCCCTAATATAGGGACTGATTGGATCCAAGAAAGAATTTGACATTCATTTGAAATTTTAAAATTTAACTCCTGGTATTCCCCCTCCCCTCAAACGCCACCGCTGAAATTCAGTGATGAAGATGGGATGGAGAGCTTTGTCACTTTCAGCTTATATTCTTGCTCTTTTCCCCCCAGCCTTAAGTTCAGAAGGATGGGGGTGGAGCAGCTCCTTCAAGATAGGTGAAGGTAAAGGTAAAGGACCCTTGGACGGTTAAGTCCAGTCAAAGGCGACTATGGGGTTGCGACGCTCATCTCGCTTTCAGGTCGAGGGATCCGCCGTTTGTCCACAGACAGCTTTCCGGGTCATGTGGCCAGCAGGACTAAACCGCTTCTGCTGCAATGGGACACCGTGACGGAAACCAGAGCGCACGGAAACGCCATTTACCTTCCTGCTGCAGCAATACCTATTTATCTACTTTCACTGGTGTGCTTTTGAGTTGCTAGGTTGGCAGAAGCTGGGACAGAACAGCGGGAGATCACCCTGTCGTGGGGATTCGAACTGCCGACCTTCTGATCGGCAAGCCCAAGAGGCTCAGTGGTTTAGACCACAGCACCACCCACATCCCTTCAAAAATACAGGTGCTTTTGTAATTCTCAATCATATATGCATTTTGCATTTATGCATTTTGCACACACACTCCCTCCCATGAACATTCCTGTATGTGATTGGAGAAATGTGCCACAGATTTTTGGAAAAGTACATGTTTGGAAGAATAGCCGTGCTTCCATCCGTGTATTGGCTTGGGAAGTGTGAGAGAATTCCTACCCCATCCCTATGCTGAAGCACAAAAAAACCAACAACAGCCAAGCATATTGTTAGACGCCATTCCCAGTCTCCACAGTGGTGCAAGATTCTAGGGAATTCTAGGCATGCTTACCCAGAGTCTGTGTTTCCTTTTCGGAAAACAAGGCACAGTGGAAACTGTGGTGTCTTTATGATTTATAGTTTATTGACACATATATACAACCTGACCCCTTCATGGCGAAGGGGCTTGAATAACTCAGAGAAGCTATGAGCTATGCCGTGCAGGGCCACCCAAGACGGACAGGTCATAGCCGAGAGATTAGACTAAATGTGATCTACCTGGAGAAGGAACTTGCAAACCACTCCAGTATTTTGCCAAGAAAACTCAATGGACATAAAAAAAGGAGAAGCTTTGAGAAGAGAAGTGAGAGTTTCCAAGGCATGCTCTGGTTCATGGGGTCACGGAGAGTTGAACGCAACTAAGACGACTAAACAACAACGTACAACATACAACCTGAGCCTACGATGAAGGGACTCACGCCATTGTATTCCAAGAAGGTCCCATTACTGCTGCCTCTGATTCCAGCTCTTGTGTTCGAATCCTGCTTGTGGGTTTTCCACTTTCAGAACAGCTTGCTCAGCTAGATGGGCCATTGGCCTAATCCAGCAGCCTCTTCTGATGTTCTGGTGTTCAGCATTCCCTTCTCACAAACCCCCAAGCAGGACCTCCACGTCACAGGGCATGAGATTTAATTTAGAACATTTCCCATGTGCATTTACTGTTTCCCTGTATATTCTGCCCAGGTCTTGATGTGTTTCCTGTTCACCTGTCGAGGACCAGCTTTTGCAGCGGGGTTGATTTGGTTGCCAACACCCGATCAGCTGGATCAGGCCAAACATTCACTGCCGAACATCAAAGCAAATGACGTGCTCCTTTTTGATCAAGGCCGCTGCAGTTCCTTCAGCAGATGCACACTAACAAGTATCTTGAACGCGCAACTCCCTTCCCCGCCACTTTGTGTGCGTGTGTGACTTAATCACTGTTGATGTTTAATGGAAGATCAAAACAAAGCAGTGCACTAATTTGTTTATGCACAGGGAGTTAATTACGACATCAAAACACAGGCATACAATGGGGCTGTGGTTCAGAATATTCCAATGTGAAACATGCACCTTGCGCAAGGGGCAGTTCAGCCTTTTCTTTGGACCAATGAGGACTGGAATATTGCTTTTATATTTTTTTAAGCACATGCCCTAGCTCGGTGGCAGAGTGAATGCTTTGCTTGCAGAAAGACGTAGGGTTCCATTCCTGGCATCTACACATACAGGTGGGGGATGACTCCTTACCAGGAACCCTGAAAAGTTGCTACCCTGTTAGCGTGTAGACAATATTGAGCTGGGTGGAAGATGGAGCAAGCTGGGTTTCTTTTGCTCTGGAAGGTAGGAACCAAACCATTGGATCCAAGTTAGAAGAAAGGAGGAACATCAGGGAGAACTTTCTGACAGTAAGAGCTGTTTGACAGTGGAAGGTTGTGGACTCTCCTTCCTTGGAGGTTTTTAAGCAGAGGATGGATGGCCACTTGTCATGTATGATCTACTTGAGGTTCCTGCCTCACAGGGGGCTTCATGAATTTTAACAGGGAGAAATATAATGAAAGGCACAAATACAGGATGGGAGACACCTGGCTTGAGAGCAGTACATGTGAAAAGGATCTAGGAGTCTTGGTAGACCACAAACTTGACATGAGTCAGCAGTGTGATGCAGCAGCTAAAAAAGCCAATGCAATTCTGGGCTGCATCAATAGGAGTATAACATCTAGATCAAGGGAAGTAATAGTACCACTGTATTCTGCTCTGGTCAGACCTCACATGGAGTACTGTGTCCAGTTCTGGGCACCACAGTTCAAGAAGGATACTGACAAGCTGGAACGTGTCCAGAGGAGGGCAACGAAAATGGTCAAAGGCCTGGAAACGATGCATTATGAGGAACGGCTTAGGGAGCTGGGTATGTTTAGCCTGGAGAAGAGAAGGTTAAGGGGTGATATGATAGCCATGTTCAAATATATAAAAGGATGTCATATAGAGGAGGGAGAAAGGTTGTTTTCTGCTGCTCCAGAGAAGCGGACACTGAGCAATGGATTCAAACTACAAGAAAGAAGATTCCACCTAAACATTAGAAAGAACTTCCTGACAGTAAGAGCTGTTCGGCAGTGGAATTTGCTACCAAGGAATGTGGTGGAGTCTCCTTCTTTGGAGGTCTTTAAGCAGAGGCTTGACAGGCATATGTCAAGAATGCTTTGATGGCGTTTCCTGCTTGGCAGGGGGTTGGACTGGATGGCCCTTGTGGTCTCTTCCAACTCTATGATTCTATGGACTAGATGACTCCCAGGGTCCCTTCCAACTCGATGGTTCTATGATATGTGGAATAAGTATTTTATACAATCCCAGACAATTGGTCCATCTATCTCAGTACTGTCTACACTGAGTGGTTCTCCTGGGGTTTAGGCAGGGGCCTCTCCCAGACTTACCTGGAGATGACGGGGTGTGAACTTGGGGTATTCTGCTTTCAACACTTGGCAATGACCTTTCCCTAAACATTTAGCTACCCCACCACACCGATGCATGATGCCAAGCTCCTTCAAAACCCAAGGAAATCTTCTGGAGCTGCCTGGAAGTTGCCCAGCCCTGTTCAGGATGAGTCCCTCGATGGCAGCGTCTTCTTGCCTCTAATCTTGAAACTAAAGGCAGTCTTGATTGCAACCCTAAGCAGGAGCTAAACATAGTTTCTCTCCTAATCTCTCGGGATCAGTTCATTTTATCTCCCTGCTTAATTGAATGAATGAGAAATTAGATAAAACTTTGCAGAGCAAATCTTTCAGCAAACGTGGGCGGAAAAATATTCGGCAGGCGCTCTGCATGCTCACAGCTGCTCCTTTGTTTTGCGGGAAGTGTGGGGGTTTTATTTAATGCAAGTCCTGCCACACACTTCCATCCCTATTAATTCTATTGTACATATTAAATGTCCTCCTTGCAGAAGGGGAGACCAAAAACAAATAGCATGTGTTTTAAGTGTACGCCGGAGAAGAGAGCACCAATATTTCTTCCCCCGAAAAGCCCTCTGTGGTTTAAGGATGTAAAACTCTCCACTAAAAAGGATTTTGATTTAGAGGGAAAGTGATCGCCTTGAATCGGGCAAGTGCTCGGGGAATTTCTGAAGGGGATTAGGGAGAAACTCGGGGAAGGAGGAGGAGGAGAAGAACCAAACTGTATGGTTTGGGAGCCCTGTAGACGGAGCCTGATGTCAGACCATCAACGCTGCCCTCTCTCTCTCTGCCTCATGCAAGCTCTGTTCTTTTGTGGGGGCTCAGTGTCTCTGTGTGTGTCAAATCGTAGAATTGTAGAGTTGGAAGGGATCCCATGGGTCATCTAGTCCAACCCTCTCCAGACCTCTCCATGTGGCCCCCAGGAAATCTACGCCGGTCACAACCCTCCCTGGTCTTGCTCTGTGCCCCCATTGTCCAAGCCCAGACACTGAGGTCCAGCTCCAAGGGCCTTCTGGTGGTTCCCTCTCTCCAAGAAGGGAGGTTACAGAGAACCAGGCAGAGGGCCTTCTTGGTGGTGGTGCCCGCCCTGTGGAATGCCCTCCCATAAGGAAATAAACAACTATCTGACTTTAAAGACATTTGAAGGCAGCCCTGTTTAGGGAAGTTTTTAATGTCTGATGTTTTATTGTATATTTAATATTTTATGGAAGGTGCCCAGAGTGGCTGGGGAAACCTAGCCAGATAGGCGGGGTATAAATAATATATTATTATTATTATTATTATTATTATTATTATTATTATTATTTGGTGGTTCCCACTAGGACCACCCCATTCTCTCACCTCCATCTTTAGCATTTCAAGGAAAGGAAAGGAAGAGATCCTGGGAAGAGAGGAACCCCCGTCTCTCAAACTCACATCAAGAGGTTGCCATTCATGTGAGGAGGTGGGCTCGGGGCAGAGCAGCTGCTTGGCCTGCAGAAGGCCCCAAATTCCGTCCCCAGGAGCATCTCCGTGTAAGGCTTGGAATGCCTTCTACCCAAAACCCTGCAGAGCTGCGGCCGGCCAGTATGGACAAGGCTGAGGTGGGTTGTATAGGGCATCTTCTTGCCTTTCCAGTAAACCATGCCTGGGCTCACGGGTTTCTTGTTTTTGGGAACAGCCGTGACTCAGTGGCAGTGTAGTGCTAGAATGTATCCCTGCCTGGAATCCTGGAGAGCCGCTGCCAGCCAGTGTTCCTAGGAATGATCTCTCTGTGAGCCTCCAGGCCTGGCGAAACATGGAAGAGAATCATAGAATCATAGAATCATAGAGTTGGAAGAGACCACAAGGGTCATCCAGTCCAACCCCCTGCCAAGCAGGAAACACCATCAAAGCATTCTTGGCATATGCCTGTCAAGCCTCTGCTTAAAGACCTCCAAAGAAGGAGACTCCACCACACTCCTTGGTAGCAAATTCCACTGCCAAACAGCTCTTACTGTCAGGAAGTTCTTCCTAATGTTTAGGTGGAATCTTCTTTCTTGTAGTTTGAATCCATTGCTCCGTGTCCGCTTCTCTGGAGCAGCAGAAAACAATCTTTCTCCCTCCTCCATGTGACATCCTTTCATATATTTGAACATGGCTATCATATCACCCCTTACCCTTCTCTTCTCCAGGCTAAACATACCCAGCTCCCTAAGCCGTTCCTCATAAGGCATCGTTTCCAGGCCTTTGACCATTTTGGTTGCCCTCTTCTGGACACGTTCCAGCTTGTCAGTATCCTGACAAGAGGTGCTGGAGGACAATGGCATGGCTAGATGGGCTGTGCAAGGACCTCCCCGCTTCCATGTCCTGTTTCCCACTCTGGTCCGATTTCTCCTCCTGCTCCCTTACCCCTTTCAGGGAGAAACTGCCTCTTGGCAGGCGGCTTCGCGGAAGCCCAGCGGAGGTCTTATTCATCCAAAAGCAAGCCCAGCTCAATGGGAAGGAAAGCCCTCTGCCAAACCTCCGAGGAGCAACAGCCATCTCCCGGCCAGTCGGCCTGCTTTCGCTTGGCACCCTGTCGTAGCCTTCAGGTCCAGTTTCTTCTGGCTTCCGACGATGTCGCCTGCTGGAGAGGTCACCCTCGCCGTTGGAGTTCCTTCCAGGTTAGCAGCTGAGCACACCAGGCAACCTTGTCTGCTCGCTGGCACCCGCTGCCTCCGGAAAAACCCAGCTGGAACAGAGCTCGCCTCCCCGTGCCACCGGGCCAGCTTGTGGTGGCATCTCGCAAGCCAAAGCGCTCAAATGAGTTGCACGCGCAGGAGAAATAAAAGAGAAGGGCTGTCCAAAACCGGAGATGCGCTGCTGGACGGGTGTCTGAGGCTGTTCAGCCTGCAAAAGGCTCCACTTGCCAGGGGGTGGGCTTAGATTCGGCTTGTGTCAGAAGCCCCCCTAAGCAACCTGGAGCAAGACTAAAGTTTCTTCCAGAGTTTTTTTCAAGGGCAGCGTCGCAGATTTCAGGGGCGGTTGAGGAAAGAAAGATTTCAGAGGGCCGGTTCTAAAAAATGGATGGTGAGTAAAGCTACCACTTTCGGTTTCTCTCAGGGTCTTCTTTTCCCAGTTCTAATTGTTCAGGTTACCAAATTCCGTCAGCAGCTTGCAATTTTATTAAAAAGGAGGGGGAAGTCCTCGTGAAAATTCACCAGCATCTTACTGCAAATTTCTCCCCATATAAATATTTTTTGCAAGCAGTTCCCCCCCCCATCCGATATGATGCATTTTGTATGCTAGTTTCACAAATCTATATATTTTATGCACACTTTCCCCTAATATATCCATTTTGGAAAATACTGCTTAGCTGCAGCGCAAAATTCAGGGGAGTGTGAATTTCAAAAGATCATTGTGTTCGTGTATCAGTTCGAGGTGTGGATTCAGCAGCTTCTCATTAAAAGAAAGGCAGACCAAACCAAATTTCTCCCCGTTCTGAATTGTGGCTTAATCCATGCTTGGAGGTGGGTGTCCATGGTTGAGGACCAGTGGCTCCTCAGGATTGGCCCCAGTATTCTCTTACCTTCCCCAAGCCATATGAAATACCGTATTTTTTCGCTCCATAAGGCGCAGCTGACCAAAAGATGCACCTAATTTTTAGAGAAGGAAAGGGGGAAAGCCCTTTTTTGGGGGGGGGGGTCAGCTCAAAGTTGTGCAGCTTACCTTGCAAAGGGGGGGATCCTGTTTTTATGGCGTTCGACTCACAGTTCTGCAGCTTCTTTAGGAAAGGAAAGGAAAGGAAAGGAAAGGGAGCCATTTCTACAGTTTCCAGAGAGATAATCTAATCAGCCAGTCACAGGTTGCTGGGGAAACACAACAATGGAGGCCTGGGCAAGGGGGTGGGGCCGGGAAGGGAGCTAGCTTCTCTTATCTCCCTCCCGATCTCTTGCAATCAGCTGCTGAGCGGGTTCTCTTTCCCTCTTGATAGCCTTTAGCTCTTTCTAAAAAAGAAAAAAGAGCAAGATCTGCTTTTCGCCCCTGGGCAATTCGGCTCCAGGGACCATGCATTCGCTTCATAAGACGCACAGACATCTCCCCTTACTTTTTAGGAGGAAAAAAGTGCGCCTTATGGAGCGAAAAATACGGTAGCACGTGTTAAAGGTGTGCCAAACATTTGCCCATTTCAAATGTTTAATAATAGTGGCATGAAAAACCTCCCAGATTGTGACCATTAACTCCATCCTGTTCTGCCCTATCGTTTCTCTGGGATGCTGCTCCCAATGATTGCTCACGTGGGCAATCCCATCCAATCTAGGACCCGCCGCTCCCAGCCACTCCAGCCAGCATGGCCAATGGTCAAGGATGATGGGAGCTGTAGTCCAGGAACATCGCAAGGGCACTGAACCGGCTATCCTCGCCTGACATCAGTGGTTCCCAACTGGTGGTCCACAGACGTCCACATAACTCACCCAGGGGGTCCGTGGCATAAACCCATCAACTGTCTGGGACATCCCATTGGGGAGGCATACTCTCATGCAAGAGCACGGCACCCCAAAGTGTGTGAGTTCACAGCCGGTCGCAGCGCCCCAAAACATGCATCTTTGGGAGTTGAGCTCTTGCGTGGGTCACATGACTCGCACGGGAGCATGACCCAGAAAACATGCAGCCCAATTTTCTGCTGGGACATGTTGGAGGGTAAGTTGTCACCATTCACAAAACAAAAACTAACACAGGGGTATCAATGTTTTCAAAAGCAAGGGGTCCATGGCTTGCCTAATTTGGAATGACTGCCCTACATGATAGAGTGCATAATGTCACTGAGGACAAGTGAGGGCAATTCAGAGCGAACAAGTGGGGAAGGAAAGTGGCTCAGTGGTAGAGCGTCTGCTTGGCATGCAGAAGGTCTCAGACTCCATCCCTGGCATCTCCAGGTAGGGCTGGGAATGTCCACTGTCTGGAGAACTGCTGCCAGTCTGTGTGGACAATACAGAGCTAGGTAGACCAGTGATCTGAGTTAGCATTAGGCCACTTACTCTGTTCCTATATTCCAAAGTAGGGGGAAACAAGAGAGAGTTGGCTGACATTTTTTTTTGCAAGGAGTGCCCTCCCAAGTCCCAAGAAAGTGGGAGCTGTTATTTGAGGCTGCTGAAAATGTACGAGATGAGAAGTCATTTCAGCCGAGATCAAATTGGAGGAAAAACAAAGCAAAACACAAAACGCAATCAGCCACCCCTTGCAACAAACCATGCATTTGAAGTGATTATGTTGCAGCACTTATTATTCTTTTTCATACCCATAGCAACCAAGGTCAAAGAATTGCCCCCTTTCACCTCCTTTATTATAAAGGAAAGGCATTAGTGGCTTCGGCATGTATAGATTCACTGCACACGCCGAATGGAGTCGCAGAATCATAGAATTGTAGAGTTGGAAGGGAGCACAAGAGTCATCTAGTCTTGAACCTACAGCCCTGAGATGATGATGATGATAGAATCATAGAGTTGGAAGAGACCACAAGGGCCATCCAGTCCAACCCCCTGCCAAGCAGGAAACACCATCAAAGCATTCCTGACAGATGGCTGTCAAGCCTCTGCTTAAAGACCTCCAAAGAAGGAGACTCCACCACACTCCTTGGTAGCAAATTCCACTGCCAAACAGCTCTTACTGTCAGGAAGTTCTTCCTAATGTTTAGGTGGAATCTTCTTTCTTGTAGTTTGAATCCATTGCTCCGTGTCCGCTTCTCTAGAGCAGCAGAAAACAATCTTTCTCCCTCCTCCATATGACATCCTTTCATATATTTGAACATGGCTATCATATCACCCCTTAACCTTCTCTTCTCCAGGCTAAACATACCCAGCTCCCTAAGCCGTTCCTCATAAGGCATCGTTTCCAGGCCTTTGACCATTTTGGATAGATAGATAGATAGATAGATAGATAGATAGATAGATATGATAAGTTTATTATTTATATCCCACCCATCTGGTTGGGTTTCCCCAGCCACTCTGGGTGGCTCCCAACAGAATATTAACAGAATATTAAAAACACAATAAAACATCAAACATTAAAAACTTCCCTAAGCAGGGTTGCCTTCAGATGTCTTCTAAAAGTCAGATAGTTGTTTATTTCCTTGACATCTGATGGGGGGGGCATTCCAAAGGGCAGGTGCCACCACCAAGAAGGCCCTCTGCCTGGTTCCCTGTAGCCTCGCTTCTTGCAATAAGGGAAGCGTCAGAAGGCCCTTGGAGCTGGACCTCAGTGTCTGGGATAAATGATGGGGGTGGAGATGCTCCTTCAGGTATACTGGGCCGAGGCCGTTTAGGACAGACATATTAGCAGGATATTCAGATGTGGTCTAAAACGAAGAATGGGATCTACACTCTACCCCAATGGAACCTTTCTTAAATTTCTATCCTTGCATTTCTGTCCCTCCTCTCTTATTGTCTGGTGCAATTCTGGCAGTGACCTGAGCTTGATCCTGAGAACAAAGGTTGACAGACAGAAAGGAAGATGACCAACTTCTTACCTAGAGATTAGGGCACCTGATCCTTTCAATGCTCCCCTGGAATGAAGACGCAGTACAAGGATGCAGATTCCTCTGAGCCAGTCACTTTCATAATAACACCAACCCTCTGACCAGCTATAGCTAGTGAGACTTAAAGTCTGCACAGCTCCATGTACATAATTTCATTCTGTTCTTCAACAACAGACCTTCAGAGCTGGGAAAGGGAAGCTTCCACATCGGTAAGAAATTAAACTTTGGAACTCCCTGCCTATTGATAGCAGGCAGGCACCTTGACTTATTTTATAGACGGGCCCTTTGCATGAAGTAGTAGTAGTAGTAATAATGATGATGATGATAATAATAATAATAATAATAATAATTTATTATACCAAAAATTTGTATACTAAGCTATACCCACATGTCTCTTCCAGGTTTTTTTTACCCAACTTCAACAAATTATTATTATTATTATTATTATTATTATTATTATTATTATTTATTATTATTATTTATACCCCGCCCATCTGGCTGGGTTTCCCCAGCCACTCTGGGCGGCTTCCAACAGAAAAATAAAACACAGTAATCTATTAAACATTAAAAGCCTCCCTGAACAGGGCTGCCTTCAGATGTCTTCTAAAAGTCTGGTAGTTGTTTTCCTCTTTGACATCTGTTGGGAGGGCGTTCCACAGGGCGGGTGCCACCACTGAGAAGGCCCTCTGCCTAGTTCCCTGCAACTTGGCTTCTCACAACGAGGGAACCGCCAGAAGGTCCTCGGTACTGGACCTCAGTGTCTGGGCAGAATGATGGAGGTGGAGACAGAAGATAACAGTGCTTGCTGACAAGCTTCCCTTAACCTCTGTCTCCCTATTTTCCCCCTCTCTCCCCTACTGATGCCATCATCACCATCACCATCACCATTAACTCCCAGGCTTTCACCCTAAGGTCCCAGGGCAGGTTAGAAGCATTTAAAATTCAACATCAAAAGCAGTTTAAAGCAACCTGCAACCACTAAAATAGGGCGGGTCTCCAAAATACAGACCTCTCTGGTGTCAGAGGCTAGGGGAGAGGGGTGCATTGTAAGGTTGTAGCCATGGGGAGGGGATGACTTTGGTATATTAATCTGTAAGGCAGGGGTAGCTAACCCATTTTTCACCTTGAGGGCCACATTCAAACCTCCAAGGGCCACATGTCGGCAGTGGGCGTGGCCCAAGGGAAAGCTGGTGTTGTCAAAATGGGGACCTTCACTGTCTCTCGAACGGGGTGCACGCACAAACGCACACAGGTCCACCGCCGAAAGAGACATACTTACCCACACAGATAGCACTCATACACACTTAGTCTGCCTCCCCATCACCCCCTCTCAACTACAGGGCACTAGTGGGGCACCCCAATGGGGTTTCAACAGATTTCCCTGCACTGATCTGGTCAGGGAGAAAAAAGTCGCCTTCAAGCCCAGTGCATACACCCCACAATTAGATGATTGTTGTTGTTGTTTAGTCGTTTAGTCGTGTCCGACTCTTCGTGACCCCATGGACCACAGCACGCCAGGCACTCCTGTCTTGCACTGCCTCCCGCAGTTTGGTCAAACTCATGTTCGTAGCCTCGAGAACAATGTCCAACCATCTCATCCTCTGTCGTCCCCTTCTCCTTGTGCCCTCAATCTTTGTCTTCTCTTCTCGTGAGGTGGCCAAAGTATTGGAGCCTCAGCTTCAGGATCTGTCCTTCCAGGGAGCACTCAGGGCTGATTTCCTTCAGAATGGATAGGTTTGATCTTCTTGCAGTCCATGGGACTCTCAAGAGTCTCTTCCAGCACCACAATTCAAAAGCATCAATTCTTCGGCGATCAGCCTTCTTTATGGTCCAGCTCTCACTTCCATACATCACTACTGGGAAAACCATAGCTTTAACTACACGGACCTTTGTCGGCAAGGTGATGTCTCTGCTTTTTAAGATGCTGTCTAGGTTTGTCATTGCTTTTCTCCCAAGAAGCAATGACTGCTGATTAGTTTTTTTTAAGGCTCTGTTCCAAGACCAGCCCCACCTACCTGGCACCTTTGCACTCCCTACTTGTAGCAAACTCAGCACAGAAAAAGTGTCTTGCAGCTGGTTGGAGCGTTCCGGAAATACAAAAGTCCTCTCATGGCACCAATAAATTGGGTCTGAAG
Organism: Zootoca vivipara; assembly: GCF_965207765.1. NCBI lineage: Eukaryota > Metazoa > Chordata > Lepidosauria > Squamata > Lacertidae > Zootoca > Zootoca vivipara. Next base: position 128,761,064 of record NC_142582.1, on the reverse strand, counting down.
AAGGGGCTGCCATATTTCAAAAAGTGAAAATCCGGACACAAAAGTTGTTGGGCTTTTGGGGGCAAAGTTGTTGAGATTTTCAGTTTTGTTTTGTTTTTTAAATTCACCAAAATATAGACGTCCGACATGGATTGCCGTACGTCCAAGATTTTCCTGGACAATGTCTGGGAAATTCTGGACGTATGGCAACCCTGGTCTGGGGTCTGGCGGTCTGCAAGAAATAGCTTGGTGAGGCTAAATGCAGCCTAAAGGTAAAGGGGCCCCTGACCATCAGGTCCAGTCGTGTCCGACTCTGGGGTTGCGGCGCTCATCTCGCTCTATAGGCCGAGGGAGCCGGCGTTTGTCCGCAGACAGCTTCCGGGTCATGTGGCCAGCATGACAAAGCTGCTTCTGGCGAACCAGAGCAGCGCACGGAAAGGCCGTTTACCTTCCCACCAGAGCGGTCCCTATTTATCTACTTGCACTTTGATGTGCTTTATAAGTAAGATAGGGCAGGAGCTGGGACCGAGCAACGGGAGCTCACCCCGTTGCAGGGATTCGAACCGCCGACCTTCTGATCAGCAAGCCCTAGGCTCTGTGGTTTAACCCACAGCGCCACCTGGGTCCCCAAATGCAGCCTACCTTACTTATAAAGCACACATGCCATCAATGCTTAGGATTGGCGAAACCATCGTTCTATGGGTGTATTGTCATCTTCACACGCATTCATTCTGTTCCATTCTATTCATCTGCTAAAAATGAAACAAACTTCTAATCTGTGCCAGCATTTAAATCTCCCTACGTATTCCCTTTCATTTTCTTTTCTCTTAAAATGTGCATTTCAGAACTTACTCCCCCACAGAATGACAAAACCACCCAGAGCTGCACTGCTTTGCAACGTCCATAAAAAGTGGGGGATCCAGTAGCCAGGAATTGCATTTCCGATCCACATGTTAGTCTGAAGTGCTCATATTGGAATCTGCAAAGATTGAATTTCCGGAGCATCGGTAATGCAGGCATACCAACACACACACACCCCTACCTTCAGCCAAACATTTTGGACTGTTTTGGATCAGTCCCTCAAAAGATGTGTATATATTTTCCTCAATGTTTCATTCAGGGAAAGGTGGGGGGGAGACATGTTAAATGCACACACACACGACCCAAACAAACCCTGAAAAGAATGGAATTTAACTGAGTAGAAATTGCTGACCGACAGCAGTGCGCGAGCACCGAACGAAAATTCTCCCTGGCTCTCTAATTATCCTTTCCTTCTCGACTCCAGTATCACATGTAACCATGTGTAGAATCATAAAATAATTATGCAGTGTACAAGCTTTTCTGGGAGCATGTACCACTGTTTTCCTAATTCTTTATCGCTCCCATTGATCGTGGCATGTATGCATTGATCCAAGTCGGCCATCTGGTAAGGAAAGATAAGCGTGGTACTGTCTTTGCACTGCACTGTCACTCAGGGAGGGGGCAGATTTTGGCTGTAGGGAATTACGGGGGCAGGATTAGCCCTCGTCCTATGAGTAAACTGAATTTGAAATGCAATGTTGCAGCTGCATGGGCCACGTTGCTAACTTCTGGGCTTTTGCCCATGCATTGGGAAAATGGGTGGCTGATGGGTACTGAGTTTTTCATTTGTTGTTTGTCTCCTTCCTAAGTGTAAGGAGAGGCAGAGAAGGCGTTGTGGGGAGGGGGAACCCCCCCCCCCCCGCTATCTCTATCTCTCAAATCTTCGTCCTAAGCCTGCAAATGGATGGGGAAATAACTCCCACCCAACCAACCACCCTTAAAAATAAATAAATGTATGCACACAAAAACTACTGGATCGAACACAATCTGAATAACAATAAAAAAAAAACAGGAATGAGAAACAGAGGGGTGCAAAAATGAAGGGACCGTATTACAGAAGGATCAAGGAAGAAACAGACCCACCGATATTGCAAATATTCTGGTCAATTGCGCAAGTACAGATGACAGTGGTGGTGAAATCATCGCCTTTTTTTTTTTAAATAACAATAATAATACTCATGATCTTTTAATGGACAACTTTACCCGACTTTGTGAGGCTTTCAACTTTCTATTTCCCCCTCTCTTCACACATCTTTTCTCAAAGCCGGTCAATTGGACGTCGCTGTTTTTTTTGTTTTTTTAATATGTCTATATAAATTTTTTTAAAAAAAATGTGATTGTGCTTTTTGCGAAACAATGAGGCCAGCAGCCATGGGGATGGTGCCTTCATTGTTGTTTTTTTCCTCCTCCTCGCCCCTGCAAATGCCCGCCTGATCTTCTCAAAGCCGCCCCTCTAAAATTGAACAATTCTGTCAAAAAAGATTAGTTCTATTTTGTCTGCTGCTCGCTGACTATTCATGAATGCAAAGAGAGGGGGGGGTAACCAGAGTGTCATACTAAGTTGCGAAGGTGGCAGGCTTTCCCCTATTGACTTCAGGATACGAAACCGAGAGGCCACAAAGGGACAGCCCTCCGGGAGGGGGGCAGGAGGGTCCTGCCATGTGTTCGAGTTATATCCCTCCTTCAGCTCACCAATTCGATTCCCTTTGTGGCTGCAAGTTTATATTGTCATACAGTGGGGAGGTGGAGGGGGGGGGGAAGCGAAAGAGAAAGAGGGAGAGAGACAGAGGAGCTTCAGGCAACACCAAGCAGAAAAAAACGGATTAGCATATCACAAGGATCATCTTCCATTGCACCAAAATCTTTTCAGTATGTATAATTAGTGAATACAGTCCCTCTTCAACCCCCCCTCCTCCATTACCATTTTTGGAGGATTTTTTGGGGGGGTGGGGTGGGGGGTGGACCGAGGCAAATTAGCTCCTATCTCTGGCTAGAATATCAGAAAATGGAAAGTTTATCTGGGTGTTCTATTCTTTCTTTCTCTACAGCTGGCCTAACCCCACGCTCAGAATATTTTCCGGGTTGCGCTCTTGAAAGTGCCACACAAATTCTGCACGCAGAAGCTCTGTTTACTGCAGGAAAAAGCCGGGCGAGGAGGGAGGACGCTGTGGTCTGTTTGTTTGTTTGTTTGTTTGTTTGTTTGCCATTGCAAACAAAAGTTTTCTCTCCTCATCCAAACTGCACCAGAGAGTTAACGCAACAAAGGAGGCGGATAGGAAACGTTTCAAAAAAAAAAAGGGCATTTCTGTTAGGAGCGAATGTGACGCTCTTCAATATACCTTCCCAAAGCACTGAGTATTCATTTACTCGCCAGTGGCAAACTTGTCACTTACTTCTACCATGTCCTTATCAGTTGATCCGAATTATATTGTACACTATTTAAGGCACACTCCAAAACACAGGGGTGTGCTTTTTTAAAATGTTAGTGGGGGTTTTTTGTGTGGGAGTGGAGGCAGAGTCGAAAAGCACCGTTTGTCAATCTTTTGAGATGAGCGTCCGAAGCGTCCTTCCACTCAGAAAGAAGCACCCGTCCTTTTCCTTATCCTAAACTGCTTTGTTTCCCCTTTGTGATGTCACAGCAGGAAGCAAGGTCTTGTTTATTTAGGTGCCACCCTCTTCGCCCACAGCTTTTCGCAAACAGCCAATGTGGCAGGTCTCCGTCCCAAGGGGATTACAGTCTAAGACAGAGCCAGGGAAACAACAGAAGGAGGTAGGAAGTAGAGACGGGCAGAATATAGGGTGACTGCCAACTCCGTGCCTTTTGGGTTAGCGACAATAGGGACTAGGGGGGTGAGCGAAAAGTGGAGGAGAGGCTTAATGGAAAGAAGGGAGGTTTTCGCACAGAGGCGCCCCGGGGGGGTGTGTGTTGCAGGAGTGCAGGGCAGCAATGGCAGCGTGGCTTAAATGAGAAGGCCTTTCGGTGGCTAAATGTGATTGGGCATATTGAGCAAAGGAAGGGGAGTGTCAAGAAGTAGGAAAGAATGAAGGAACCATGGAATCGTAAAGTTGGAAGGGACCCTGAGGATCATTTAGTCCACCCCACTGCAATGGTGGAATCTGCAGCTGTCTCATACGGGGATCAAACCTGCAACCTTGCGATTTTTAAAGCCCTAAACGGCCTTGGTCCAGTATACCTGAAGGAGTGTCTCCACCCCTATCGTTCTGCCCGGACACTGAGGTCCAGTACCAAGGGTCTTCTGGCGGTTCCCTTATTGCAAGAAGCCAAGTTACAGGGAACCAGGCAGAGGGCCTTCTCGGTGGTGGCGCCGGCCCTGTGGAACGCCCTCCCATCAGATGTCAAAGAGAAAAACAGCTACCAGACTTTTAGAAGACATCTGAAGGCAGCCCTGTTTAGAGAAGCTTTTAATGTTTAACAGACCAATGTGTTTTAATATTTCGTTGGAAGCCGCCCAGAGTGGTTGGGGAAACCCAGCCGGATGGGCGGGGTATAAATAAATTGTTGTTGTTGTTGTTGTTGTTGTTGTTGTTGTTGTTGTTGTTGTTGTTGTTATCAGCACCACACTCTAACCAGCTGAGCTATCCAGTCAGGAAAGTGATAGAGGGATTCTAAGCTTGATGTGGATTCTCCCATATGGCTAATTCTGGAGGCGTCACCCTCAATTACTGAGAGTGATGTCAGTACACGGAGCATTATGACATCATCACATTTACTATAAGGTCCCTGATTGGCTGCAATCACTGATGATGCATGAAGGCGAAAGGAGCCCTGTTAGAAAAGATTTATGCACACGATCTGCTTCTATGGACAAGGAGGAGATTAAGCAAACAGCTCAGCGATGGCCTTCGTGGTCACTGTCAGAACCTGCATCAAACCCGGCTAAAAGCTCTTTTTAAGCCTGATTATGCATCATCTCCTTAATTACATTCCCTTCCCCTCAAAGAATCTTGGGAGCAGTAGTTTACCCCGCAAAGAACTGCAATCCCCAGCACCCTTAACCAACTACAGTTCCCAGGATGCTTTGAGAGCCGGTGTGCTTCAAATGTATGGTGTGTGCAGTGCACAGCCAAAGCCTTTTAAGCTTTAACTGGCCATCTCAACCAAGAGAGGGAGAGAGATGGCACCACTCAATGAAAGCAGAAATAACCTTGGCAATGAGCAATACAAAATTCGATCGTTAAACCACACTGACGATAGTGTGGCCGTACCTACTTTTTGGAACTCTTCACTCATTTATATTAGACTGGATTCCTATCAGTGCCTGCTAAATCTTTTTTTAAAAAATTAGGCAGGCCTACAAAGACATGCAATTTTAACATGTGGTGTTAACTTTAATACAAATGCATCGCCCTTTGCTGCCACTGCTGCACTCCCATCATGTTCCCAAAATAGATCGCCATTCCTCCCTTGTTCCCAATCTAGATCGTTATTCATCCCTTATTATTCCCTGAATATGAAGAAATGCATATTTTGTGTGCATTTAGAAGAGTGTACTTGAGAGGAAAATGTGTTGAAAAATGCATACTTGGAAAGAACATGGGTTTTAGACTACATATTCAAATATTTTTTTAAAAAAAGATAGGTAAAGGTAAAGGGACCCCTGACCATTAGGTCCAGTCGTGACCGACTCTGGGGTTGCGGCGCTCATCTCGCGTTATTGGCCGAGGGAGCCGGCGTACAGCTTCCAGGTCATGTGGCCAGCATGACAAAGCTGCTTCTGGCAAACCAGAGCAGCACATGGAAACACCGTTTACTTTCCCGCGGTAGCGGTACCTATTTATCTACTTGCACTTTGACGTGCTTTCGAACTGCTAGGTTGGCAGGAGCTGGGACCGAGCAACAGGAGCCCACCCCGTCACAGGGATTCGAATCACCGACCTTCTGATCAGCAAGCCCTAGGCTCAGTGGTTTAACCCACAGCGCCACCTGGGTCTGTAGAGGCAGGGTGGAACAGGCTAAGGAGTGAGTACAGTGGTACCTCTACTTACGAATAACTCTACTTATGAATGTTTCTACTTACGAATGGAGCTCCGTCCGCCATCTTGGATGCGGTTTAGATAGGATTTTTTTCTACTTACGAATTTTTAGATAGGGTTGCTTCGACTTACAAATTTTTTCTCCCAATGCATTCCTATGGGATTCGACTTACAATTTTTTTTGACTTACGAATGTGTGTTCGGAACGCATTAAATTCGTAAGTAGAGGTACCACTGTATATGCAAAAGAGACAGGATGATTTCTCTACCCCACTTTTTGCAATCCTTAGGATCATCAGACTTGCTGAGACAGCCTTCCCCATCCTGGTGCCCTCCAGATGTTTGGCACTGGTGGGAGTTGTAGTCCAAAACATCTGGTAGGCACCAGATTAGGCCACCAAGCTGTCCTAAGCAGTATAGAATCCAAGCTGTTTGAAAGCCTGGTGCCCCAATTTGGTCCCTACCAGATGTTTTGGGCTACAAGACATCTGGCTTTGTAGTCCTGGCCCTTCCAGGGTTTTCTAAAATAAATCTTCTTTCCAGTGCTGGGCCACTATTTTCATTTCCCACACTCCCCTAGAGTGGCACCGTTGCCGTTGGCATTCATCGGTCTTCAGAGACAATGGAGTGCGCTTCCGTGGGTGAAGTCAAACCACTATTTTTGCGGCACCGAAGTGACCTCCCCATGGTGCAAGCCTGGGCAGGGTGTATGGAGGTCCTTGGCAGCCCAGACAACAAGACCCCCTTCTCAGCCTTGCTGATGTGGTCCAAAGGAAAGCGGAACAATACGTTTGGCAAAAACTTGGCTACAGGAGTTGCTGGAAGGAGGCGTACAAGGCCAACCACCTTAGGGACTCCACACTAACTCCCAAACCCTAAGAATACAACTGTTAGGCTTCACAAAACTACAGCATCCCATGCCATTGTTCTCATGCAAGAAGTGGTAGTTCATGGTGGAGAACATGTTTTGCATGCAGAATGTCCCTCTTTCGACCTCCTGCATCTCCAACCAAGTGTATCTGAAGAAGTGTGCATGTACATGAAAGCTCATACCAAGAACCAACTTAGTAGGTCTCTAAGGTGCTACTGGACAATTTTTTATTATTTATTTCTAGGGCTTTAAAGGTCAGCACCAACACTTTGAATTGTGCTCTGAACCATACTGGGAGCCAATGTGGGTCTTTCAGGACCGGTGTTATATAGTTCTCGGAGGACAGTGGAGAATATGATGTCTTAAGGATATATGGTTTATTTTCAGGCCCCAGGGAATCCCTTGCAGATGACTGCGATGCCTGGAGATGGACAGGCAGGTTGTGCATCATCAACAGCAGTAACCAGAGGAGGAATGACCGCTGGGAGGAGAGCAGAGAGAAGAAATGTCTTGGTGCATCTGCAGCGGCACAACTGGACGCCTTCATCTGCCCCAGCTGCAACAAAACATGTCTCTCCTGTATCGGTCTCTACAGCCACAGCAGGCGCTGTAACTCTCCAATGGTTGGACTTCAGCCTCAAAGACCACCAAGGGCTTGACGAATGTCTCATGGGAAGAGGCCTTTTCAGTTGTAGACCCAACCCTCTGGAATTCCCTCCCGCGAGAGGTTCTGGAAGCTCCACCAGCTGGGAGGCTTTTAAACATCACTTTAATACCTGTTGTGTTTATGCATGCCTTTTCTGAGGTTTAGCAGGATTCTCCAGTCCAGCTGCTTATTTATTTATTATTTAAATTTTGCATGCCGCTTTCCCATTAAAACAAAAACAAAAACGCTCGAAGTGGCTCACAGCGGAACAACAAAGGCTGCAAATCGATGCCTCGCGACAATAACAACCAAATGCTAAATTGCTTCAAAACGCAGCCCGACAACCCAGCAAATAACAACTCGGATTAAACAAACATTGCAACACTTTAAATGTCACCATAAAGTGTTGGACTGTCAACCATTGAAGCATATCAATTAATGATGAAGACAGTAAACATTCCAATGCAATCTCATCAGCGTTTCAATAGCTGACGGATTTTTAAAACGTGTTTTTTATAGTCTGGTTTTTAATACAACGATGACTTTTGTAAACTTCTTAGAGATTCCCCCTGACCGAAACATGATAAGCAGCATTTTGTATGCACATAAATTAAAATCATAAACATTATAAATTAATAAAGCAAGCTTCTAGTTTTGCATCAGCCAAAAAAAAGAGGAGGGGGAAGGAACCCAATAAGCTGCAATAAACTGGTTAGGATCACATATACAAAGTCATTATACAAAGCCAGCCTATTGGTTCATCTAGTCCAATATTGCCTACTCAGGCTGGCAGAACCATTCCTGTCCTTTCCTGCTTGAGACCCTTTTATAAGGAGATGTGTATAAAGCAAAGTGGGACAAGTTTCGCGCAGCAAATCACAACTTGTGCCAATATGAGAGGAGATCGGATAGCCATCTTCATATATCTCAAGGGCTGTCCTGTGGAAGATGGAGCAAGCTTGTTTTCTCCTGCTCCAGAGAGTAGGGCCCAATCTTCTTCTTCTTCTTCTTTGGCGATCCCTCGTAACAGAGTAAGATTGTCTTACATAAATCCGGTTTTAACAATGAGTCCGTAAGTGAGTGTGGAGGCCAATTCTGGATCCACACATCCTTCCACAGTGGTGACACTGGTTCCCAGGCAGGAGTTGATAATGGTGTGGATTTGCCAAGCGTGCCTTCCTCTTAGCATGTTTCTCCCTTGCGTCCTGAGTTCGAGTGTCTTCAAAGCCCATGACACCTTTGGTAAAGGCTGTTCTCCAATTGGAGCGCTCGCAGGCCAGTGTTTCCCAATTGTTAGTGTTTATACTACTTTTTTATATATATATTTGCCTTGGGACAGTCTTTAAACCTCGCAATAAATAAAAAATTGTCCAGTAGCCCCTTAGAGACCAACTAAGTTTGTTCTGGGTTTGTTCTTTTGTGTGCATGCACACTTCTTCAGAGACACTGAAAAAGAAGTCCCCAGACCCCTATATATAGTGGGAGGGTGGGGTGGGGTTTTAAAAAACCTTCCCACTACCGGTATATACAGTCATACCTCTGGTTACATTCGCTGCGGGTTGCGTACATCACGGGATACCAGAACGGGTTACTTCTGGGTTCAGCAATTTGCGCATGCGCAGAAGCGCCAAATGGTGTCATGCGCAGAAGCACCGAATCACACGGTGAGCATAAGCAGATTCGGTGCTTCAGGTTGCGCACTGCTCAGGTTGCGAACGGGTCTCCGGAACGGATCCCGTTCAAATCCAGAGTGACTTCTCTTCCAAACTAATGACGAAACTGCCACCCGAGCCAAACACACATTCGCACGGACCATGTGACATTCCCCCCAACAAAACTAATTGCCATTTGTGTATACATACACAAATTGCAACAGCTCCAACATCCTTCTTCATTCCCCCTCCCTTGTTTCCCCCATTGTTCATAAACAAGTGTAGCCTGTAGAAATGTTCTTCCCCCCCACCCTCATTAGCATTGCAAGCTGATTGTGTGGCGCTAATATCGAGGCGCCCCGGCGGAAGAGTATATGATCTACAGAAAATGGGCAATTTAATAAGAAAGGGATTGGTGTGACTGGGCCGTTATTTATTTATTTTCTAAATAGCCATTTCACCAGAGAATTATTGCACCATTTGTGTATAATTTGGCGGGGGCGGCTATTTAAATATAAATGGAGAAAGCACATAACTCAACTCCTTGCCGGGGCTATCTTCCTTGTGGCTGCTGCATCTCCATAATTTTTAATAGTGCAATAAACAAAAGATTTTAAAAAACGCACACAAAAACCACCACCCACCATCTCTAAGCCACACAGTAGTCAAAAGAAGATAATTGGGGCCTGTATGTGTTTATTGTAATTTGAATGTGCTTCAATTAACTTTGCTTCTTATTTGCTAGTTCTGTTTTTTTTAAAGGAAACTTAAATTGGATTTTGTTGTTTTGGGTGGATGTGTGAAATTTGTTTTCAGTGTTAATAACAATGCGAGGGGGGCGGGGGGGGGCGGACACCCTCCCTCTTTTGTTGACTCCATTAATGGTCCAACTTTCCCCAAGAGACGGAGTACATATCTCTGTTTCCCCAACAATCTTGTTTTTCTTCTGCAACGCCCCATGTTCTCAAAAGGTAGTATTTAGCCTAGTTCTTGGTCAATAGCATTGCTGATGTATTCGGCGTTGTGTTGTTTTTTTTACGCTGCAGCATGGTCTGATTCTGCTTAAATTACATTTACTGATTTGTTTTGATTTCTATAGCTTAAATCTGTTGTTGTAAATTACCTTGGGGCATTTTATTTTGGGGGAAGAGAGAGGTCCAAAAACGATCGAAACTCCGGCCGCACGGACGGAGGTGGAGAAATGAGGTGGAGAAATTCCCCCGCCAGGTCTGCCTGGAAAGGAGCTCCCAACACGTAGTGGAGAAGGAGGAGAGCTGGGCTGGTCAAGGATCCGCTGGATCCTAAGCCAGTCCAGATACCAGTAGCAGGTCCAATCTGGGCTTCTCTGCTGCATCAGTCTGGAGTTGGTACAGCAGACAAACAGAATTCTCCTTCCAGATGGAGGGAAGTCATAGCACTGCTCTATTCTGCCTTGATCAGATGCCACCTGGAATACTGTGCCCACTTCTTGCATACCTGCCAAGTTCCGGCCTGAGAAATAAGGGACTGGACTGGAAGTAGCAGACCGGAAGTAGCGCTGCCGCCATTTTGGAACTGGGCAGAGCATGCTCAGAAGCGACTTTTAATGCTGCTCTGCCCTGTTCCAAAATGGCCGCCGCACCAGAAGTCATGCTGCAGCCATTTTGGAACTGGGCAAAGCAGCATCAAAAGTCGCTTCTGAGCATGCTCCGCCCAGTTCCAAAATGGCCGCCGCGCCAGAATAAACTGGGGGGAAACAAAAAAAATCCGTTTTTTCGGCTGGGGACAGCTGGAAAAACGGGGGTTTCCCGGGGAATACGGGAGACTTGGCAGCTATGTTCTTGTCAGTTTTAAGAAAGATATTGACAAGCTGCAGTGTGTGCAGAGGAGGGCAACCAAGATGATCTGGACACCAAATAATAATAATAATAATAATAATAATAATAATAATAATAATAATAATTTATATCCCGCCTTCCCCGTCCGGGCTCAGGGCGTCTAACCTCAAAGTATATAATACAGGCACGTCCAACAGGTAGATCGTGATCTACCAGTAGATCACTGGACGTCTGTGGTAGATCACTGATAGATACCTGGCTCCCCACAAAGAAGCTCAACAACTTTTGTCTCCCCATAATAAAAGCTCCACATTTTTGCCCTGCACCCCCAAAAACGGTCCTTCCTCCTCCCTAGAAAAGTTCAACAACATTGACTAGAACCCCCCAAAACAGGGCTTTCCTTCCTAAAAAAAAGTTCAACTTTAACCTGAACCACCCAAAAGTGGGTAGATCACCGCCAGTTTTTAACTCTGTTAGTAGATCGCAGTCTATTGGGAGTTGGCCACCCCTGATATAATACATTAAAACATAAAATCCAGCAATCGATTGAAATACAGCTTAAAATCAGATTAAAATCAAAATGAACCAGGATAAATCAGATGGCAACCCACAATTTATAACTATAGGGGTTGGGAACATTAAGTGCTCGCCAGGCTCAGCTATTTGTATGAGCCAGTGAGAATGTGGGAATGTTGAGGGAGAGGACATATTGTTTGATTATATCCTTTCCAACTTGTGTTAACAAGTTCTACAATTTAGCTGAGTAACATTCCCCTTTTTAAACTTGCACAGCGGATGCGTTTGCTCAGGCTCACTAAAGCCTCTAAAATAAGTTACCTGGTAATTTCCCCTTTAGTCCCTCGTAAAAGAAATAGACATGACACAGTCTTCTACAAAAATACAATGGTGCCTCGCAAGACGAATTTAATTCGTTCCGCGAAAAATTCATCTTGCGAATTGCAGTTTCCCATAGGAATGCCTTGAAACTTCTTTTTTTGCCCACAGGAACGCATTAATTAAATTTCAATGCATTCCTATGGGAAACCGCGATTCGCAAGATGAATGTTTCACAAAATGAATTCGTCTTGCGAGTCACCATCAGATCGCAAGACACATTCGTCATGCAGGGCATTCGTCTTGCAAGGTACCACTGTATCAAAGTGCTTACTCACTCACTCATTCTGTTCACAGATGGATCCCAGAAAGCAGACTGAAGTTACAAAAGTAATATACCTGGAATCTATCCCATAAAGAGATAGTCCCTTTGTCCTCTCTTGGTTGGAAGCATCTTAGAGAGCATCTTAGGCTAAGCGGATGTTGCTTCTTTAAAGAATGTAGTCAGAGAGAGAGAGAGAGAGAGAGAGAGAGAGATGGTGGCCAGTCCTATGCTTTTGTTACCTGCACAGGTGAGGCCACGCCCACCTCTGGTCAAAATGGTCAAAGGCCTTGAAACAATGCCTTATGAGGAACGGCTTAGGGAGCTGGGTATGTTTAGCCTGGAGAAGAGAAGGTCAAGGGGTGATATGATAGCCATGTTCAAATATAGAAAAGGATGTCATATAGAAGAGGGTGAAAGGTTGTTTTCTGCTGCTCCAGAGAAGCAGACACGGAGCAATGGATTCAAACTACAAGAAAGAAGATTTCACCTCAACATTAGGAAGAACTTGACAGTAAGAGCTGTTTGGCAGTGGAATTTGCCGCCAAGGAGTGTGGTGGAGTCTCCTTCTTTGGAGGTCTTTAAGCAGAGGCTTGGCAGGCATATGTCAAGAATGCTTTGATGGTGTTTCCTGCTTGGCAGGGGGTTAGACTGGAAGGTCCTTGTGGTCTCTTCCAACTCTATGATTCTATGATCGTTGTGGCCCATGGAGAGCTGGAGTCTGAGCAAGGAGGTTTGGAGGGAGCAATTGCCACCATTCATGTCAGTCGGGTAAGTGCGGCTGGTTTTTCCAGGGTTTTCAGAATTTGGTCTCTTCCAACTCTTCTTGTGGTCTCTTCCAACTCTATGATTCTATTCTAGGATTCTACATGTAGAGAAAGTCTGTCCCAGCCTAGGAGGAAACAGGAAGTTCCGACTGGCTGGTCCAGACACCCCCTTTTATGTCCGCTCTAGGGATGTTGTACTTGACTGCTCTGTGTTTCACATCCCACAGAGAAGAGTTAGAGAGGCCACTTATATGGAAGGTCTTGTAAAAAGAGGGGTGGGGGTCAGACTGGACCAAAGGCCTGGCAGAACAGCTCCATTTTGCAGGCCCTGTGGAAAGATGTCAAGTCCCTCAGGGCCCTGGTCTCTTGCGACAGAGCGTTCCACCAGACTGGGGCCTTATGAAGAATGGTTGAGGGAGTTGGGCATGTTCAGCCAGGAGAACAGAAGACTGAAAGGAGATGTGATAGCCGTCTTCAGATATCTCAAGGGTTGCCACATGGTAGAGGGAGCAAGCTTGTTTTCTCCTGCTCTGGAGGGCAGGATCCGAACCATTGGATCCAAGTTAGAAGAAAGGAGATTCCGACTAAACATTCGAAAAAAACCTTCTGGCGGTAAGAGCTTCACTCCCATGAGAAGTGGTAGACTCTCCTTCCTTGGAGGTTTTTAAGCAGAGGTTGGATGGCCATCTGTCCTGGATGCTTTAGCTGAGTTTCCTGACCTGCAGGGGGTTGGACTAGATGACCCTTGGGACCCTACGATTCTAGGAGCTGTCTGTGAGCAGGGAGGATTGCCCCAGGGGGTGGGGTGAGATATGGCAGGTGGAAAGATGGTCATGTTTCATAGCCTCTGCTGGAAGGGACCCCCCACAGGCACCCTGATTGGGGGTTTACTCATCGTTTAAAGATGGGCTCCTTGAATTTCATGTTGTTTTCTGTCAGCAAAGAGGGAATGGTGGACTCTGAGCTGCTAATGTCCCAGAACACTTAGGCTAACAGATTAGGCTTTGGGAAAACATTAAGACAAAAAAGGTGGGGTCCAAATAGGTTTGGTAGGGGGGGAGGGGGGGTAGCTTTGCTTAGCTGCTGTTTTTCTTTTTCTCTTTTTTTCACGGGCTCAGATTGTTTCTGAGATAACAATTTACTGAAGCCACACTGACAACAAGGGAGAGATGGTGTGAAAACCACACAGTTTGAGGTGAAAATGCAGGATGGGTTAAAAACAAGGGGATAACATTTTCTCATGCAGTCTTGAGGAACAATGTCAGAGGAGATTAAACTCCTGTGCCTCCACAATTTGCACACACACACACACACACACACACACACACACAGGTGTTTAAGTCATCAAATTTGCAATTTGAGCATATATTGACCAGGGGGAAACAGAAAGAACCTTGTAATTAGTCTAAGGCTATTTCTTGCAAATCCCTTTAAAGAGAAAAGGCCGGTTTTTAAGCGCCACCGTGCATATCTGCATGATTTAAATTTGGAAGAAGTCTATTGCATTGAGGGGGGGGCTGGACTAGATGACACTTGGGGTCCCTTCCAGCTCTACAATTCTGTGATTCCGTAAGTAAAGGCAAGCGTTGGCAGAGATGATTTAGGACATGCCACACTTCAAGAGTGTAATGGCCATTCCAATCCAAAGAAAGTCACTAGGAAGAGGGGTTGACTGTTAAAATTCCTCTGGCAAAGGAAGCTCGGGGGGGGGGGGGGACTGCACATTTAACAAATAACACTTCCCAGACTATTTTGGAAGGAGCCGTGACTCTTTAAAATGGTATTATAGTGCTTTAAATGCAAAGTATAGACGGGGCCCAAGAGTGTCTCTCAAGGATCAGAGTGTTCAGTCAGAGGTATACAAGGTAAGGAGTGCCCAGAGGAAAAAAATATTAAGATTATTATTATTAGAAATATTGGGACTATTTGCTAGCATGGTCCATCTCCAGGGCCTCCGGAATTTAAATCTCTCCGTGGATGAGAATCTTGCGAGTGACATGCCTCTTACTTTAAACGCACATCCATATAAACTTGTGCGCACATCAAGTTGCCATTTGGTACATATCCTGCCTGCCAGCTCCGTTCACATTCTGGTAAAGTTCTATTTTGAACTGTTGATTCATCTATTGGTTATTTATAACAACTCGTTGTCACACACACACACACACACACACACCCTGCTCCAGCCTATCCGGTGAGGTGGCCTATCATGACAGCCTTGAGGGCTAGAAACTTGCAGGTATTTCAAAACGGAAGCTGAGTCTGAATTCTGAACCCAGTACAGTCATACCTCGGTTTAAGTACGCTTCGGTTTGAGTACTTTCAGTTTAAGTACTCTGCGGACCCGTCTGGAACGGATTAATCCACTTTCCATTACTTTCAGTGGGAAAGTTCACTTCAGGTTAAGTACACTTCAGTTAAGTACTCCGCGGAGCGTCTGGAACGGATCAATCCACTTTCCATTACTTTCAATGGGAAAGTTCGCTTCAGGTTAAGTACAGACTTCCGGAACCAATTGTGTACTTAAACAGAGGTACCACTGTACTGAATCGTGCAATTATGTAGTTCAAATGTAGAGCATGAGAAGAGAAGAATCATGAGAAGAGAAGACTCCTTGGAAAAGACCCTGATGTTGGGAAAGATGGAGGGCACAAGGAGAAGGGGACAACAGAGGACGAGATGGTTGGACAGTGTTCTCGAAGCTACGAACATGAGTTTGACCAAACTGCGGGAGGCAGTGGAAGATAGGAGTGCCTGGCGTGCTCTGGTCCATGGGGTCGCGAAGAGTTGGACACGACTAAATGACTAAACAACAACAACAACAACAACAAATGTAGAGCACACACCTTTCCTTGCTTTGGGGACATTCCCAGAGGGGACTGGGGTGCTGAGGGTATAGGATTGTGTGAACCATGAATCAGGAATCTCCAATCTCAGCCCTGCCATGAACTTCCTTCCCTGGTGGTCCCAACCTTCACCCTCCCCTTCCATGGAATATCAGTACAGGCTTACCTCACAGGGTTGTAGGGAGGACAAGACCATACTTTGAGAACACAAAGAGAGAGAGAGAGAGTCATCTCAATGCTAATAAATAAATAAATGAATGAATGAACGATTTTTGCTACCTGCCATGTGGGTTCCTCCAGAATTGCCCATTAGGATTGTGGACCACTGGGACATCAAATGACCTTGGAAAAGGCTTGGGAAAAGGGCAGCCAAAATGAGTTTGGAGAAAAGGCGAGTTAGAAGCAACATGATGAGAGTTACAGAATTATTCATGGAATGGAGAAAGTGGATAGAGAAATGTTTTTTTCCCCTCCTTCCTCTCATAACATTAGAACTCGTAGATGTCCAACAAAGGCTGCACAGCTGGAGGCAGCAAGGCTTCTGAATCCCAGTTGCTGGAAACAAAAGGAGTGCAGAAGGCTCTTGTGCTCAGATCCTGCTCCCTGGATTCCCACGGGCATCTGGTTGGCCCCTGGGAGGAGAGGATGCTGGACTAGGTGGGCCATTGGCCTGTTCTAGTAGGGCTTTTATTTTGTACGTTTCTCTCAGTACGTTTCAAAGCACAATTCAAAGTGTTTGTGCTGACCTTTAAAGCCCTGAACGGCCTCAGTACAGTCAAACCTCGGTTTACGACTACCTCGGGGAGCAACTGCTTCGGCGAGCGACCGCCTACGCAGAACGGATTGTGGTCGCAAACCAAGGTACCACTGTATACCTGAAGGAGCGACTCCACCCCCACCGTCCAGCCCAGACACTGAAGTCCAGCTCTGAGGGCCTTCTGGCGGTTCCCTCACTGCGAGAAGCAAAGTTACAGGGAACCAGGTAAAGGGCCTTTCCATCAGATGTCAAGGAAATACACAACTATCTGACTTTTAGAAGACATCTGAAGGCAGCCCTGTTTAAGGAAGTTTTTTAATGTTTAATGTTTTATCGTGTTTCTAATATTCTGTTGGGAGCTGCCCAGAGTGGCAGAGTAGCCAGATTTGGGGAGGGATAGATAATGATCACTGCAGATGGTGACAGCAGCAGTCACGAAATTAAAAGACGCCTGCTTCTTGGGAGAAAAGCAATGAGAAACCTAGACAGCATCTTAAAAAGCAGAGACATCACCTTGCCGACATCACCTTGCTATGGTCCATGGGGTCACGAAGAGTCGGACATGACTAAACGACTAAACAACAACAACAACAACACATGGAGCATATTCAGTGTGTGTGCTACAGAGATGCAATTACATATAGCCAGGATTGGAAGCTGCCATGTAATGAGTCTGGCCATTGGTCAATCTAGGCCAGCATTGCCAGCACTGACTGGCAGCAGCTCTCTAGGGGTTCAGACAGGGAGTCTCTCCCAGCCCTTCCTGGAGATGTTGGGATGTCCTGCCAAAGCAGATGCTCGGCCATCAAATCAAGCCAATTATTCTTCCTTTGAAGAACAGAAGAAGACCCCTGCTGGATCCGGCCAATGGCCCGTCTAGTCCTGCATCCTGTTCTCACAGGGGCCAGTCAGATGCCTGTGAGGAACAGGGGAGCAGAACATATGCCTAGTTTCCAGTTGCTGGTGAAGGTAAGAGCAGAGCCTTCATGGATGGCAGCCATGATAGCCTTCTCTAGAGGAAGCTCACAAGCAGGCATCTGCTTGGCCAGGGTGAGAGCAGGATGTCGATGGGCCATTGGCTCAATCCAGCAAGGCTCTTTCCATGTGCTTAAATGGATGAGGAACTGACCGGATGCTAAGGAAACATCTTCATTCCACAAGTGTGGTCCTCCTGAGTCTATCTTTAGGGACACGCTTGATACCCAGGTGTTATTTCCTAAGGCTTTTCAGTCAGAGGCTTCTGTTTGTTATTATAAGCTCGTTGCTTTAGGTTTGGTGCTTAAAAAGAAAAGAAAAAACCTCACCGAGCGACCCCTGGCATCCTTGCCATCAAGCAGGTGAACTTGGTTGGCCGCTTAATATTTCTCTCCGCACGGCCCTGATAAAAGCATTACCGGGGGAATTCAAAAGCCGGCACAAAAAACCAGCATAGCTAATTTAGGCTAATTAGTATGGCGGAAGCTGAGCCTTGTACTTCAGAGGTTCCCATGCCCTCCTGCGACTCCACCTGATCACTTGGTCCAGCCGCAAACCCAGGGGGCACTGCCAATTAGATCATAACCTCTTCAAACACGGAGCCACTCCAGCTAATTTCATCCTATTAAGCAGGCGGAAGGATTCAGAAGAAAAGGTTTTCTCTCCACCGCCACCCCGCCAAAAAAAGAAAGAAAGAAAAAGAAAGCTTCAATTACCAGTTCCCCTGATTACCATCTCGACAAATCCTATATGCTATCGTTAAATACTTTTATTATTACTATTGTTGTTGTTTGCTTAGTGTTGCCTTCTCGGCGGAGATGAAAAGCGAGCCTTAAGTGCACATCTTTTCAACTCGAACGAGTGACATTAATAAAGAGCGTTGGGTGGGGAGAGGATGAAATCTCTCTCGTTTATTAGCACAGCTAATCAAAGTCAAGTTTGGGAGCGTTCAAAGGCAAATGTGATCAGGGATGGTGCCGGGGGGGGAGGGGGGCTGGACGGAGGAGGGGGGCAACATCTCTCAGCATCATAGCATTTCCGGGAGCCAAAGGTAAGCCCTGCAAACACATCCCAAAGAGGAGAAGGTATGCAAACAAAGCAGGCCAAGTTGAGCAGGAAAAGGGGAGCGAGATGGGAATAAGAAGGGAAAGAGATTATTGCAGCACTCGCTGGTGTGCTAAGTAAATCTGATGGCGTTAATAGGTATCAAGAGATATGGCAGATAAGGCAAGTCTTTTTGTTTCGACCAACAGGAACCTTATCCGCTAGCCTGCCCGTTTCCTGGAGAGGAGAGGAGTGCTGTGTTTCAGGCAACTGGATGGAGCACGTTTCAGCACTTCTGGTCCTCGGAGTCCAGGCAAGGGCGGAGGGGTCATTCCACAAGCACAAATAATAAAATTATAATAATAATTCATTATCTGTTGTTGTTGTTTAGTCGTGTCCGACTCTTTGTGACCCCATGGACCATAGCACGCCAGGCACTCCTGTCTTCCACTGCCTCCCGCAGCTTGGTCAAACTCATGTTCGTAGCTTCGAGAACACTGTCCAACCATCTTGTCCTCTGTCGTCCCCTTCTCCTTGTGCCCTCCATCTTTCCCAAAATCCAGGTCTCTTCCAGGGAGTCTTCTCTTCTCATGAGGTGGCCAAAGTATTGGAGCCTCAGCTTCACAATCTGTCCTTCCAGTGAGCACTCAGGGCTGATTTCCTTCAGAATGGATAGGTTTGATCTTCTTGCAGTCCATGGGATTCTCAAGAGTCTCCTCCAGCACCATAATTCAAAAGCATCAATTCTTCGGCAATCAGCCTTCTTTATGGTCCAGCTCTCACTTCCATACATCACTACTGGGAAAACCATAGCTTTAACTATACGGACCTTTGTCGGCAAGGTGATGTCTCTGCTTTTTAAGATGCTGTCTACATACATGCTCCATGTATGATTCTGTTATTGCTTGTATGGTTATGTGTTAGTTTGTACATAAGTTTATATGTAATATATAACTATTATTATTATTATTATTATTATTATTATTATTATTATTATTATTATTAAAAGATGTGTTCAGATGTGAGCAGAACTTGACTGGACTACCAGCTTCCATGCATAAATCTATTAAAACTGGTTCCATTCTCCACCTACTTCCCCCTGCATGTTCACTTCCGCAGAGCTCTCTCCCAGGGAGGCTTGCCTCGGTTTGCAGCCTCCGCCTGTTTTGTCACAGAAGAGGCGAGGCCCTTTTCAAAGCCAGGCGACTCTCCATCCTGGAGAGGGAGGGCCCAGGAGAGGCGCTCTTATTCCTCGCTTTCCTCTCTCCTCTTCTTTTGTAAGCTATTGACGTTTTTTAATTTTCGCTTCCCGTCCCCCGATTAATCAACTTTAACCGTGCAAAGAGATTTGTGGTGCATTCAGAATAATTTTCACAAATCTGTTTTAATTGAAAAATGTGTCTGGGTGGAATAAAAAGAAACAAAGGGGAGAATTTCCTCAGCCCAGAAAGTATCACCCAGCAGCGCTGGGTGTGGGTTGGAGAGTCAATACTCTATTCTGAATATAATAATAATAATAATAATAATAATAATAATAATAATAATAATAATTTATTATTTATACCCCGCCCATCTGGCTGGGTTTCCCCAGCCACTCTGGGCGGCTTCCAACAGAAAATTAAAACACAATAATCTATTAAACATTAAAAGCCTCCCTGAACAGGGCTGCCTTCAGATGTCTTCTAAAAGTCTGGTAGTTGTTTTCCTCTTTGACATCTGTTGGGAGGGCGTTCCACAGGGCAGGCGCCACCACCAAGAAGGCCCTCTGCCTAGTTCCCTGCAACTTGGCATCTCGCAACGAGGGAACCGCCAGAAGGCCCTCGGTGCTGGACCTCAGTGTCCGGGCAGAATGATGGCGGTGGAGACGCTCCTTCAGGTATACTGGACCGAGGCCATTTAGGGCTTTAAAGGTCAGCACCAACACTTTGAATTGTGCTCGGAAACGTACTGGGAGCCAATGTAGGTCTTTCAAGACCAGTGTTATGTGGTCTCGGCGGCCGCTCCCAGTCACCAGTCTAGCTGCCGCATTTTGGATTAGTTGTAGTTTACGCGTCACCCTCAAAGGTAGCCCCACGTAGAGCGCATTGCAGTAGTCCAAGCGGGAGATAACTAGAGCATGCACCACTCTTGCTAGACAGTCTGCAGGCAGGTAGGGTCTCAGCCTGCGTACCAGATGGAGCTGATAGAAATACTGATAAGATGAACAGTGAGACAGTTCTCACTTCCTAGTGACCACAAGTGGCCCCAGACAACCTAGCTAGATAAGATCTCTCCAGGTAAAAGACCACAATTCTTCATAATGCAAGCACCTGTACCAGAGGCTGCTCCTCTGGATCACTTTTCACTACAACTTTCCATGTTGCCTGGGAATGATGGGAGTTTTAGTTTAACACATCTGGAGGGCACCATGTTGGAGAAGGCTGATCTGGACCACGTGACTCCTTTGCTGCTCCAGCTGCAGCGGCAACTGCCCTTTTGCCAAATTCAGTTCAAGGTGCTGATCTCTGTACCCTTGACATTTGGAAGGGGACATAGCGTGGGTTGCCGGTACCCGGGGCGGGGCAAGTGTTTATGTTCCCCCTGGTGGACTGGGCAGCAGCGGTTGAGCAAGTACCCTGTGAGCAGGGGCAGGGCCAGCCGGGGCAGGACGCTCCGTGGGGCCTCCGATGAGTCTGCCTTTCTCCTCCCACTCAGCCACCCTACAACTGGGGGGGGGGGGAGGCAACGGGTGGGCCGTTTGGGGCAGTGTGGAGCCTGCGGGCACCCAAGCCACCATGTCACTCCCAGGAGAGATGTGTGGCTTGGGCATGCTGCAGGCCCCACTGTGAGTGCCGCCCGGCATTTTGTCACCCCCCTCAGTGGTGACACCCTGGGCGACCCGCCCCCACCACACACCCCTTCCTCCGCCCCTGCTGGGCTGTGGTCTGTCCCTTCACTGACCAGCATCTAATCAAGGGAGTCTCCCCTTGCAAACTAGCACCCACCTGGGAGCAGAGAAAAGGCAGAGAAATTTGAAACTGTGTCACCTTGTCCTCCTGTCCTTGCAGCGAGGGCTCGGGACAACACATGTGGCTCCAGCAGTGCTCTCCCACCTTCCTCTTCCTCCCTCCCTGCTCAGCTGGCCCGGGGGGGGGGGAGGCTGCCGTCCCTTCATTGGCCACAAGGAGAAGGAGATGGAGGCGTCGCCCCAGCCCCAAATACCTGGCCCAGGTGTGGCTTGCTTCCCCACAGCTCCAGCCTCGATGAAGGAGCCTGTCGTGGTGGCACCTGCTTTCGCCCCCTCGGAAATTTGCGCCCAGATCCATGCTCCCCGGCCCCCCATGCCACTGCATTTGGGGAACAAGCAGGGTTTTGCAACCCATGACCCTCTGTACGTTGCGGAACTACAACTCCCATCATCCATAACTAACTGGCCGTGCTGTCTGTGGCTGATGGGAACTGGAGTTCGACAACATTTGGAGAATATTTGGTGGGAACGCACCTTCTTTGTAGCAGCAGCCAAAGTTCTGGTTCTGACCTATAAAGACTTATGCATATCCTTTAACACACAGAGGTGTAAAACCAGAACCGGTTTTATTGGGACACTAGAAGGCTATGATTATACCTCAAGCCAGTGTGGTGTAGTGGTTAAGAGCAGTGGACTCGTAATCTGGTGAACCGGGTTCGCTTCCCCGCTCCTCCACATGCAGCTGCTGGGTGACCTTGGGCTACTCACACTTCTCTGAAGTCTCTTAGCCTCACTCAACTAACAGAGTCTTTGTGGTGGAGGAGGAAGGGAAAGGAGATTGTTAGCTGCTTTGAGACTCCTTAGGGTAGTGATAAAGTGGGCTATCAAATCCAAACTCCTCCTCTTCTTCTTCTTCTTCTTCTTCTTCTTCTTCTTCTTCTTCTTCTTCTTCTTCTTCTTCTTCTTCTTCTTCTTCTTCTTCTTCTTCTTCTTCTTCTTCTTCTTTTCCTCCTCCTCCTCCTCCTCCTCCTCCTCCTCCTCCTCCTCCTCCTCCTCCTCCTCCTCCTTCGTATAAGCTCAGGAAGCTGATACCTCAAGGACCGCCTCTCTGCACATGAACACCTGTGTTCTCTGGGGCCCTTCTGCATGTGCCCCCTCCATGGAATATCTGGAGAGCAGCAATACAAGAACAGGCCTTTTCCGTGACGGCTTCCAGCTTGTGAGATGCTCACCCCAGGGAGGCTCGCCAGGTACCTCCTCTTTGTTTTGTCTTAGGCAAGACCTCTCCTTTTTACCTGCGCTTTTGGACCTCAGTTTCAATGGGTTTTTCAATATCTGCAGCCTCTTTTGGTGGGGCAGGATCTGCTAAGCCTGCCTTTTATTTCTACAGACGCATTTGTTTCTTTGTTTAGGTTGTTATTGATTGTGTTCACTGTAATTGGTTTTAGAATCTATTTTGTGCTTGTAAGCTGCTTGGAGTCATTGCCCTGCCTAAGTGACGAACAAATATTAATGACAATAATAACAATAAAATAATCATCATCCAGCTCCCTGCCCCAGGAGATTCTCCCTCCCAATTGCCTTCCCAAAACTCATTTATTGCAGCAGGCATTTAATCTTTCTTCTGCTGCCCTGTCTGTGTTATTTTACTTTTGCTTCACTTGTTCCCTCCTCTTAACAGTCTGATATGAAAATGGCTCAAAGTTTTATGGTGGGTGAAAACTGCCTTTGCATTTTCACTGGGGTAGAGTTTTTCATGAAGTTCCATTTGTGTTTTCACCGTGGTGGAATTTTTTTTTTTACCAGGTCAGCAGTCATTTTATCTGAAAAACAGATTGTGTGGCAATGTCCCTCCTTCCCGTGTAATAAAGACACAAGACGCGGTAAATGAGTTTAATTGGGTGGTTAAGGCCACAACTTTATTGATTACGAACGTTGAGCGGAATTGGCTTAGGCGTTGGAACCTATCAGACTATATCCGACTCCAACCCGTGTGTTGGAGCCCGTGAGAAGTTAACCACCAGCAAGGAGCCCAGTGATGTACATCTACCGGAACTCCTCCTGTGGCCACCAAAGGGGCATGCCCTACGGCCCTGGCATCTCCAGGCTCAGGACCAAGCCCCGCCCCCGGAATCCTTTAACGGAATTACTTCTCCAAATTTGGGCAGTTGCTGACGTAACCTGCCCCTCCCCGTCTAATTGTTATGCAAATTTCCAACGCCTAACTGCCTAACCTAAGTTGTGACGAATTGCTATGAGGTAGGCGAAAAACCCATTGCGGCTAACCCCCAATGGGAAAAATCCTACCAGGCCCCCTGGCCAACCAGGGCGACCAACTGACACCCATAGCAGCGTCCCCTACCTAAGGGGTGGGCGGGCGGGTGAATCGTTCGCTCCGGCGAACAAGGGGTAAAAGAGGCAGAGTTCCCGTCTGCAGGGGGCTTTAAACTCGAAGCCCCGCCCCCGACTGACCTAATTGGTCGGTCCGGGTGTGATGCAGGCGGGAACCATCCATCACGCAGAGGCTGAGCTGGCAGCCCCTGCGCGATGGTTCAGTCGGGAAGCCCACAACCCCACCTCCGTAGCAGGCGCGGAAGTGGCTTTATTAAAAAAATAAACAAACAACAACAACCTTGTTTCATACCACTTCTTTCAGTGCCACATTTGTGGTTTTTAAAAAAGGAATATTTACATATTGACTCTTTGGAGCCTTGTTACCCAAAGGTCTCTAAGCGACTTTAATTACATTATATACCATGTTTAATGGTATGTTTTCATTCTCAGCATTGCTCCAAGGAACTGAAAGTGGCACATGGTCGTCAGTCGTCTCCTTTTATCCTCACAACAGCCCTGCGAGGTAGGTTGGGCTGAGAGAGAGTGACATGATCACTTAGGAAGCTTTGAAGCTGTGTTGAGGATTTGAACTCATGACCCTCCAGTCAAAGGCCAATATCACAATGGCTCTTGGAAAGTGTGCCGAGGAAAAACAACGGGAAAAGGGATGCATTTTTTAAAATGAAAATGAAATAGAGAAAATGGGAGTGATTTGGTTTGACGTCAGTAAACAGAAAGGTGTAGTTCTTATTGCATATTTTAATTCCCAAATTTCCTTCTTCATAATCCTTTTTGCAGACAGTTTTTTTAATAGAAAACATCGGCATATTTTACATTTTCCTGTAGAAGGGAGTTATTCTAAGAGTTTTCTCATAAGTGATCCATATTTCTTCCATCACCTCTCTTCTCCCCCTCCCCTTTTTTCTTTAGTAAACTTAATTTGAATTTAGAAAGTCTCCAAATGATAATTGAATCACAAGTTTGGATTAGAATTCTAGCAGCAACACTTGACTTGGTCAAAATCACTGTTATGAAGAGATGCAATTTTTACACAGTACTTCACATTGATTAAGTAATGTGTGAAAATGGGGAAAAAAGAATTTGAATCTTAATCATAGTCATTTGCATGAAATAAAAGTCTGTGTCAAGGGAATGCGCATTATAATAACTCCTCGATGTTTCGGTTGCATCAGTGAGCAAAGAAGTTGTATACTTCCCCCGCCTGACCCCACCAACAATGTATAAGAATTCCTTCATTTCCAGTGCGGCTTTTTTTGATGACGTGAGAGTTTTGCAATATGTGAGTTATTTCAGATGGTTGAGCCAGTGTGAACATGTTTGGGTCCTTTGGCACAGGGTGACAGAGGCCAATTTTACTCAAGCTTGGCACACCTAAGAGGATACTGGTAACCCCATCTGATGCATACCCTCCAACATTTCTCTGATGAAAATAGGGAGGCTCTATTTAGCAATAACAATAACAATAATAATAGCACCATGCCCATTGGCTGGGTTGCCCCAGCCACTCTGGGTCATAGCTGCCAAGTCTCCCGTATTCCCCGGGAAACCCCCGTTTTTCTAGCTGTTCTCAGCTGAAAAAATGGATTTTTTTGTTTTTCCCCAGTTTATTCTGGCGCGGTGGCCATTTGGGAACTGGGCGGAGCATGCTCAGAAGCGACTTTTGATGCAGCTCTGCCCAGTTCCAAAATGGCTGCAGTGCGACTTCTGGCGCGGCGGCCATTTTGGAACTGGGCAAAGCAGCATCAAAAGTCGCTTCTGAGCATGCTCCACCCAGTTCCAAAATGGCGGCAGTGCTACTTCCGGTCTGCTACTTCCGGTCCGGTCCCTTATTTCCCCCACAGGAACTTGGTAGGTATGCTCTGGGTGGCTTCCAACATATATAAAAACGTAATAAAACTTTAAACATTAAAAAAACTTCCCTATACAGATTTAGGTTTGATAAGGCCCTCAGCTACTGAAGGTAATGGGGCCCTTTATATGTCCAGCTGTCCTTTGTCAACAACAAATTGTCGCTGTTTTTTGTGTTGAATAGAGTCATACCTCGGGTTGAGTATGCTGCGGGTTGCGTACTTTCGGCTCAAGTACACAGCAGACCCGGAAGTGTTTACTTCCGGGTTCCACTACGCATGCATGCGCAAAAGCATTCTGCGCACTTCGCGCATGCGCAGAAGCGCTCTATTGGTGCTTCACGCATGTGCTAAAGCACCGCTCGGGTTAAGTACTTTTCGGGGTGTGAACGGCACCCCGGAACGGATTGGGTACTTAACCTGAGGTACCACTATATGGTAATTTATGGACCTAATAGGTATCTAAAGCTATTCGCACATGACAAAATATGTAGTTTATCAAAGTAATTGTTGAACTGAAATCCAGGTTTTTTTTCCTTTAAGTTTTTTTGGGGGGGGCCCAAGAGAGTGGGACCCTAAGCTATAGCTTGTTTAGCTTATACATAAATCCGGCACTGACAGGTGTCTTCTAAAGGTTTTATAGTTACTTATTGTCTTGGCTTGGGGGTTGCATAACTCTAACCCTCCAACATTTCTCTGATGAAAATAGGGACGTCTTAAGGAAAAGTGGGACATTCCTGGATTACATCAGAAACCAGGACGGCGTCTGTAGATTGGGGACTGTCCCTGGAAAACAGGGACACTTGGAGGGTCTGCTGTTGCCTCTGAAGGATGCAGGTGACAAGACATGCAGTTGCAGCCTTAAATCTTCTCCTGTTCTACCATTCTTTGCCCCTGGAAACCTTTAGGCTAGGCTTCTGTCATGCAATCTATGTTGGGCTGCCTTTGAAGGACGCTTGGAAACTTCAACCGGAATATGGCTGCAAGAACGCTAACAGGGATGCTCAATTTCATTAAGATTTCTTCATGTAGGCTATTGGAATCCTGACCTACAATCTTGGATCATACCTGCCAAGTTCCTGCCTGAAAAATAAGGGATCGGACCGGAAGTAGCATACCGGAAGTAGCGTTGCCGCCATTTTGGAACTGGGCAGAGCATGCTCAGAAGCGACTTTTGATGCTGCTCTGCGCAGTTCCAAAATGGCCGCCGCACCAGAAGTCGCACTGCAGCCATTTTGGAACTGGGCAGAGCAGCATCAAAAGTCGCTTCTGAGCATGCTCCGCCCAGTTCCAAAATGGCCGCCGCGGCAAAATAAACCGGGGGGGAAACCAAAAAAATCCGTTTTTTCAGCTGGGAACAGCTGGAAAAACGGGGGTTTCCCGGGGAATACGGGAGACTTGGCAGCTATGTCTTGGATCTCTGGGTACATCAGAATAAAATACACAACAACAGCTAAAAAGGCATGTTCCAGAGAAAGTACGATAAAAACAGACCATCAGCAAAGTCAAACAACGGCAGTCCTAATGCCCAAGGCCTGAACAAACAGCCAGGTTTTTCACCTGGCACCTGAAAACCAGCAGTGTGGATGCCAAGTGAATTTCCAGGGGAGGGCATGCCAGAGCTGGGGTGCAGCCATGGAAAAGATGTCACTGACAGGTTCCCAGTGGTCGAGTGCTAAGGTCGGCATCCCTGGAAGATATCAAGTCCCAAGCTTTTCATATATGTTGGAAGCTGCCCAGAGGGGCAGGGGCAACCCAGTAAGATGTGTGGGGTATGATGTGGGAGGGTGTGTTGGTTGCCCTCCCCTGCACACCTTCCGGCTTGTCAAGATCCTTTCTAAATTGTGGCAGCCAGAACCTGACACAGGACTCCAGTGGCCAGATACAAATACTCAAAACATACGCAGCTCTCCCTTCTCATCTAGTCTGGCCTTTAAGAGGCAAATTTCTGGCACTGCTTGCCTTAAGGCAATCTCCAGCACTTGAATCAGTTTCTTGGGCCAGCGTTATTTTACAGTGCTATGCATGTCTACTCAGAACAAGTTCCCAGTGTCTTTAACAAGACTTCCTTTTTTATTATTGCATTCCTATTCCACCATACGCCAGTGTGGTGCAGTGGTTAAGAGCGGTAGACTCGTAATCTGGGGAACCGGGTTCGCTTCCAAACTCCTCCTCCTCCTCCTCCTCCTAGGAGCTCGAGGTGGCATACGTGCTTCTTCCCCTGCTCATTTAATCCTCACAACAACCCTGTGAGGTAGGTTGGGCTGAGGAACAGTGACTGGCCCAGGTCACCCAGTGAGCTTCATGGCCGAGCAGTGATTGGAACCCTGGTCTCTCCCAGGTTCTAATCTGACCCTCAAACTGCTGTGCCTCACTGGATCTCCAGGTAAGGGGCTGCCAACCTGTTGCATCTCTGCTGAAATGAAACCCTACAGGGTGTAATGTTATGTTTTCCCTCTATGTAAGATGTCTCTTTTTAAAACAAAACGAAAATGAAACAAGCCGATCTCCACCCCCTGAAGCTCTCCAGCTTCTGAGTCTGCCCCCCCCCCCAATATGCCCTTCTCCGAGGACCACCACCACCCCGTTCGCTGAGAGCAATTCTGATGAGGAGACCAGAACATTACACAGTGTTCTGGATAAGGGCAGGCCATTGATTTGTATAATAGCATTATAATCCCTCTGAATTAGTCTGCTTCCACATTCGTAATGCATTCTAACACCCTGTTCCCATTTTTTATCCTTAGTGGCACGATAATCTTATTTATGCAATTACATTTATCTGAATGACCTGAGGGATGCCCAAAACATTCCAATGACCAGACGCTTCGGATAACTGGGAGTGTCGTTTATGGAGGGCGACAAAGGCACAGGGCTGTGTGTGTGTGTGTGTGTGTGTGTGTGTGTGTGTGTGTGTGTACCCTAACATCTTTGGGAAATAAAACCAGTGGTTATATACTGAGTGACGTGGCTTCCTTATCCTCTTTGGGGGGACAGGTTAATGGCAGTGAATGTCTTGTGTGAGTGTCTGGAGGCAGTTGGCGGATGGATAGTGGCTAACAGATTGAGGTTGAATCCTGACGAGACAGAAGTACTGATTTTGGGGGACAGAGGGCAGACAGGTGTGGGGGACTCCCTGGTCCTGAATGGAGTAACTGTGACCCCCCCCCCCGAAGGACCAGATGTGCAGCCTGGGAGTCATTTTGGACTCACAGCTGTCCATGGAGGCACAGGTCAATTCTGTGTCTAGGGCGGCAGTCTACCAGCTCCATCTAGTATGCAGGATGAGACCCTACCTGCCCACAGTATTCCGTTACTACATCCATCAAAACCTATTTACACTGTTGAATTTATCTTAATACTGTCAGCGTTTTCAAATGTACACAATTCCCCCCCCCATATATTCAATAAACATTTTCCAATCTTCTTTAAGCGTATGTGCTTCTTGTTCTGTATGTTAGGTCCGCAAGCTGCGCATATTCCATCAGTTTAAGTTCCCATTCCTGTTGTCTTTGTCCATGGAGTTTTCTTGGCAGGGATACTGGAGTGGCTTGCCAGTTCCTTCTTGCTGGAGGAGACTCTTGAGAGTCCCATGAACTGCAAGAAGAAGTGTGCATGCACACGAAAGCTCATACCAAAATAAAAACTTAGTTGGTCTTTAAGGTGCTACTGAAGGAATTTTTTTATTTTACTTCGACCCAGACCAACACGGCTACCTACCTGTAACCAAACCTATCCATTCTTAAGGAAATCAGCCCTGAGTGCTCACTGGAAGGACAGATCGTGAAGCTGAGGCTCCAATACTTTGGCCACCTCATGAGAAGAGAGCTCCAATACTTTGGCCACCTCATGAGAAGAGAAGAATCCTTGGAAAAGACCCTGCTGTTGGGAAAGATGGAGGGCACAAGGAGAAGGGGACGACAGAGGACGAGATGGTTGGACAGTGTTCTCGAAGCTACGAACATGAGTTTGACCAAACTGCGGGAGGCAGTGCAAGACAGGAGTGCCTGGCGTGCTATGGTCCATGGGGTCATGAAGAATCAGACACGACTAAATGACTAAACAACAACAACAAAGTTCCCATTCTTCTTTGGTTAGGACCTTGCTCGTTTTCCATTTTGGGGCTCATGAAACACGGGCCGCAGTATGCAGTTTGTAATGTATGCAGTAGTGGCATACATAACTAACTTTTTTCGACACCTGGGGATTTCCGTCTGCATTATCCCAAACAGCAGAGCTGTTGTAACAAGGGAGTCGTCTGCCCCCTATAACTTGCCCCAGTCAGCAATCTGCCTGCAGCTCTTGAAGCCAGTTGAAGTTTCTGAGCCCTTTCCAAAGGCAGCCCTACGTAGAGCATGTTACAGTGATCCAAGCAGGATTTGTCACTGCGGCCAAATCAGACATCTCAAGGAACGGGCGCAGCTGGTGCACTAGCTTTAATGGTACGAATGCGCTCCTGACTACTGCAGAGACTAGGCAGCCATGCTCAGGGCTGAGTCCCGGAGCACACCCAAAGGGCGAACCTGTGGCTTCAGGGAGAGTGTGGCCCCATCCAGCACAGGCTGAATCCCTGTTCCCTGTACCGCCTTGGCCAAGCGCACTTCTTCCTCATCTGCATTAAGTTTCAAGATACCTCTAGGACTGCAAAACGCAAGCATTTTGCAATGTATGCGAACACATTTGTGTGCATGCATGCGCAGCGTGGAGGTTTGGTGTAAGTGGCGGCTCGATCGGCATGAATATGGGATGGCTGGATTGCTCCCACATGGCTAAACCACTGTGCGTGCAAATAGCGAATCACCCTGTGCTTTTTTATATATTTCCATATTACATTTGCTGCTCCTGTGGCTAATCCACTCATCACCCCCTCTCTCTGCTTGGTTGGTGATTTGCAAGCAGCAAGTCTTGGTCGATCGCTGTGTGCTTTGTTGACAATTGCACATTCCGTAGCTGTAGTTTGCCAGAGGGGCAACTGCAAAATGTGTGGGATTTCTTGGTTTTCCACAACATGGGTGGCTCGGGGGCGGGGGGGGGGGAGGTGTTGTTGTTATATGCCTGTAGCCCACCTAGGATAGCTGCATTGTTCCGAAATTGAGTGAGTCGTTGCGCCCCATCAGTAAGGCAATTAGCTACTCATAGGGCTTAATTAATCCATAATGTACTAAAACAACTGCCCAGTGCCCCCTCAAATTTATCCATAATTTAAGCCCCCAATGAGACTCTTCCGTGCATTTATATAATGACTATATAAATAATAATAATAATAATAATAATAATAATAATAATAATAATTTATTATTTATACCCCGCCCATCTGGCCGGGTTCCCCCAGCCTCTCTTCAGCATAAGACTGGACACCTTCAGCCAAGGATGAATGGAATTTATCAATTCTGATTTGACATTTTTCCAACCTGAAGCTCAGTTTTACCCCATTTCTGCTTGTTTGTTACGAAACGTCCACATGAAAAATTGTGAAATTTGCATGCAGCATAATGTATCTGTATACTGTATGTTATTTTCCCTAATATACAAAATAATGCACAATGCATAAGCATTTTTATACACATTCTTTTGTTTGCAGCAGTGCATCGCAAAGTTATGGATTTCAAGGGGTGCTATGGTTTGCACATTGTTTCAGGAAGTGTACAGCTTCTTGGCTGTATGGATATTTGAACGCAAGTCTTTCTCATGGCAAACATACTAACAACTGCAGGACACAGGCTTCCCTTTCCATGTCAAGGAGGAAGGCTCTGAAGGGAAGATGCTATAACTGAGCGCTTCTTCTTCTTCTTCTTCTTCTTCGATCACTTGTGGCCAAGTAAGATTGTCTTCCATATACACAGTTTTAACAATGAGTCCGTCAGTGACTGTGGAGGCCAGTTCTGGATCCACACGTCCTTCCACAGTAGGGACATTGGTTTCTAGGCGGGAGTTAATCACGGTGTGGATTTGCCAAGTGTGCCTTCCTCTTAGCACGTTTCTCCCTTGCGTCTTGAGTTCAAGTGTCTCCAAAGCTCGTGACACCTTTGGTGAAGGCTGTTCTCCAATTGGAGCGCTCACAGGCCAGTGTTTCCCAATTGTTGGTGTTTATACTACATTTTTTAAGATTTGCCTTGAGAGAGTCTTTAAACCTCTTTTGCTGACCACCAGCATTACGCTTTCCATTTTTAAGTTCGGAATAGAGTAGTTGCTTTGGAAGACGATCATCAGGCATCCGCACAACATGATGCTGAAGTTGATGCTGAAGAACCATTGCTTCGACACGGGTGATATCTTTGCAGAACGCTCTTGTATCTGCAAGGGATCATTGCAACGGCTGGGGGAGAACGACTGAGGCTACGTGCACACCACACATTGAAAGTCCTCTGAGACCACTTTGAACAGCCATGGCTTCCCCCAAAGAATTCTGGGAGCTGTAGTTTATTAGGAATGCTGAGAGTTGTTAGGAGCCCCTATTCCTCCCACAGAGCTGCATTTCCCACAGATACCTGGGAAGAGGGGTTGACTGTTAAATTATAGAGAATTATAGCTCTGTGAAGAGCATAGGGGTTTTCCTAGAACCCTCAGCAGCCTTAGAAAAACTACAGTTCCCAGGATCCTTTGGGGGAAGCCATGACTGTTTAAAGTGGTTTCATGGGGCTTTACATGTATAGCGCAGATTGGGTCATAGTTTGAGTTGTTGCTGTTGCTGTTGCTGTTGCTGTTGTTTCCAGCGTTTGTGTGTGGACATTGAAGGTGATTTTAACCTGTTTTAGTACATACACACATATTAGACCAGCTCGAAAAGCACAACTGGGACGGCTCTCACAAGAATAAAAAATACATTTAAAACATTGTACAACAACAGCTTAAAGATTAAAATATGAGATAAACGCATATACACAAAAAGACCTAGAATATGGGCTACCATACAAATTGGACCTGCCACCTGTTTTAGTGTTTTAACTTTTGTATGTTTTAAAGTAGGGACCCAGGTGGCGCTGTGGGTTAAACCACAGAGTCTAGGGCTTGCTGATCAGAAGGTCGGCGGTTCGAATCCCCGCGACGGGGAGAGCTCCCGTTGCTCAGTCCCAGCTCCTGCTAACCTAGCAGTTCGAAAGCACATCAAAGTGCAAGTAGATAAATAGGGACTGCTCTGACGGGAAGGTAAACGGTGTTTCCATGCGCTGCTCTGGTTCACCAGAAGCAGCTATGTCATGCTGGCCACATGACCCGGAAGCTATCTGCGGACAAACGGCAGCTCCCTCAGCCTATAGAGCAGGGGTCCCCAGACTATGGCCCCCGGGCCGGATGCGGCCCAATTAGCCTCCCAATCCGGCCCGCGACGACCCCCGCCGCCCGCTGCCGCCGCCCGCTCTTACGGCGCGCGGCGCGGCAGTGATCTTCAAAATCGGCAAAAAATCGCCGAAAATCCTTTGTGCGCATGCGTATGGGTCTCTCCCGACCCAGAAGAGGTCATTTCCGATGCACTTCCGGGTCGGGGGAGGCCCATACGCATGCGCACAAGCGATTTTCGGCGATTTTTTTCCGACCGTGTGCGTGTGCGCATGCGCACGGGCACGCACTCCCCCGCCCTCTGGCCCGCTGCGCGCGCACTCCCCTGCTCTCTGGCCCGCCGCGCGGTCGGCGCGGCAGGCACCGGCCCAAAGCCCGGTAAGTCTGGGGACCCCTGCTATAGAGCGAGATGAGCGCCGCAACCCCAGAGTCGAACACGACTGGACCTGATGGTAAAGGCCCCTTTACCTTTACTATGTTTTGAAGTACAGTCGTGAAATTTTTCTCAAACTTATTGTTTCATCTCTTTGTAAAATACTTTGAGATTGTTGTTGTTTCTCACAGTCAAGCAGTGTACGACTTTGGTGAAATAAATAAATACTGAGCACGACTCAGGTGCACAAGGCCAGCTGTGGCACGGGGTCTATGAAGTCTCATTCATACTTATAAGAGCCCTCGACGAGCATGTAGGAGCCAGTCAATTCCTTTTCGAAGTATAATTGCCATTTACACCAATATAGCGTGTCTAAATCTCAAGCCGCCCCCTCCTCCCTTCCCCCTCTTTTAAATTCACTTATTAAATGTACATACTGTAGGACTAAAACTTAGCAAACAAAATCTATGCCCGGGAGCAAATCCTTTGTACAATATTTGAGGGGGAAGAAAGAAATAGTTATCCTGGGTGTCAAATGACAGAGGTGAAAAATAATTAAATTAGCCCCCCCCCCTCTCTCAAATGCATCAATTACTCCAGAGGAAGACTCCCCTGTTTAAATATTAATTTGAAATTTGGCATGCCATTAATCCATAAATATGGGTTGGTGGCGCATTTGTGTGACTTAAATGTGTGCATACCAGAGGTGTATTGACATAGCTGGCTGTAATTACTGCTCAAGGAAATGTTATAGGCTTTAGTCTGTTATGTAAGTTGAGCTGCGGATTGGGAAGACGCCTCTTGGATTGGCCTAATACTGCCAGTCAGTTGCTCCCCTGCGAAAAACTCTCCGAAGGCGTTTCCATCTCCAGAGTTGTTTTGTTCGGATTAAATACCAGTTTGGATTCAGCTTGATCACTAAAACAGAATAGATCAGCTCAACACTTGCATACATTTCCAGATGACCCAATAAAGGCTTTTGCTGGCTGACACGCTCCCCCCCCTCCAAGTTGCATTGGCACAATCTTACCCTGGGGGCCACATTCCTTCGAGGAGAACATTATATATTGGGCCTCGGCCCAATATACCTGAAGGAGTGTCTCCATCATTCAGTCTGAGGTCCAGCACCGAGGGTCTTCTGCCGGTTCCCTCACTGTGAGAAGTGAGGTTACAGGGAGCCAGGGAGATGGCCTTCTCGGTGGCGGCGCCTGCCCTGTGGAACGCCCTCCCATCAGATGTCAAGGAAATAAACAACTATCTGACTTTTAGGAGACATCTGAAAGCAGCTCTCTGTATAGGGAAGTTTTTAATGTTTGATCTTTTACCGTGTTTTTAATGTTCTGTTGGGAGCCACCCAGAGTGACTGGGGAAACCCAGCCAGATGGGCAGGGTATAAATATATTATTATTATTATTATTATTATTATTATTATTATTATTATTTGAAAGACCTGCAAACAACCCTCTAAAATTCTGAAAACCCCAGAAAAACCAGCCGCACTTACCGGACTGACATGAATGGTGGCAATTGCTCCCTCCAAACCTCCTTGCTCAGACTCCAGCTCTCCATGGGCCACAACGATCATAGAATCGTAGAGTTGGAAGAGACCACAAGGGCCATCCAGTCCAACCCCCTGCCAAGCAGGAAACACCATCAAAGCATTCTTGACATATGCCTGTCAAGCCTCTGCTTAAAGACCTCCAAAGAAGGAGACTCCACCACACTCCTTGGCAGCAAATTCCACTGCCGAACAGCTCTTACTGTCAGGAAGTTCTTCCTAATGTTTAGGTGGAATATTCTTTCTATTTATTTATTTATTTATTCATTCATTCATTCTGACTTCATCCATGGGCAGTGATGGGTGTTGTGATATTTTATTGTTGTTTTGTGTTTGGGATTGTAGACCTGCCATTTGGCCACATCCTCTTGAGACAAGTCTTTTAAAAAAACAACAACACCGAAGTGCGGCAACACTAGATCTGAGAAGGCCCGCTGCTCCAAGACGGAAGACACATTTCCAAGGTTTCATCCTCTAGCATGCCATTTTGTGCATGTGGCGCATGTGCTTTCTGAAAACAAGATGCCCCTGTTTCTGTGCCTGCAGAACCCTTGCCATCACTATGGGAAAATACAGAATGGAAAAGTAAAATCCTGCACAACACCACCCAGATCTTTTCCAGCTCGTTTTCTAGGATCTCCGAGCTGAAACCTTCCCAACACCATACGTATTCCTCAAAAGTGCTCAAGCCTTCAGAAACCCCCCAGACTCCCTGATTTTCTCACCCGCTCCCCCCCCCCAACTCCAGCAACTTCTCCTTTTGTGTGGCTT
The DNA here is from genome assembly GCF_965207765.1 of Zootoca vivipara. Classification (NCBI taxonomy): domain Eukaryota; kingdom Metazoa; phylum Chordata; class Lepidosauria; order Squamata; family Lacertidae; genus Zootoca; species Zootoca vivipara. The sequence goes on along the minus strand of NC_142582.1, from coordinate 128,725,572 downwards.
TCAAGGTCTTCTGAAGTGAGGCAATCTTTTTATATATTTCTCCCCTCCCTCCCCTCCAGCCTGCATCAAAGTTAGGACTTTGTTTGGGGAGCTTGCGACCAGCATCTGTTCCCTCTTTTTCTCAGGGGCTAAGGAGCCGAGTGCTGTTTGGCTGAAAAAGGCCCGCATTCAGCCTGAGATTGCCTCTCTTTTGCTTCTCTGTCACACTGTCAAGCTCAATCAGAAAGCAATGAAAGTGATACAGAGGGAAGACTTTGCTGGCTAGTCTTAGAACAAAGAGAACTCTGGAGCCTAGCACAGATTTCACATCCAATTTAACTCTTTGCAAAAGGATTTTAGGAAATACATAGTCAAGAGTTGGGGGAAAAAATGGAGTTGGGTCTACTATAAAGGCTAAAAGTATTATCCAGGCTTAGATAAGCCACAAAGATAGGTTGATAGTATTTTCGAGCATAAACCACATTAGCCGGTATTACATGTTGAAGCTTTCTTTACTCGTTAAGTTGCAAGGAGATTTGAGGGGAATTTAGCAGCTAAATAAAATAACTCTTTCATGATTCTTAGCCTTAACAGTCATTTTACTTGTACAAGGTGCATGAATAGCAGGGGCTGAAATCATGTTGTTTAACAAATCTGGTATTAGAGGGTTAGTCTCAGTTTACTTATTAAGAATTTAGTTGAGTAAAGGATTTTAGGCTCCAGGTCTTTGTGCTGGTGACAATGAAACAGGCCACTACTGACATTTTTGGATACATAGATTGGCTCGTCCTGTTTGATCTCTCTTGTTAGGCCTGCAATTAAGCCTCTGCTTAATTAGACTTTGCAGATCGGATATGTACAGGAAAACCTCCATCGAGGGAAGGGTGGTGGTTATTTCTGAGGCTTACACCAATAGCCTGTTTCTCCAGTTTAGATTTACAGGTCACTTTTTTCAAAAGAGCGAAATATTTTGATGTTTCAGAGAGATGACTTTAAACATTAATGTAACACACCGATGGGGAAACTGGGAGACAAGTTGGTCATTTGAATGGTTTTTTTCTTTCTCTGTGCGAGTTACCAACGGTGGTGTATTATTGCGGCTTCACTTCACACAGGTTTGCCCTGAAATACGATAAGCCCCATTCTATGCAGTGGGACTTACGCTAGGGTTAGGAATGCACCCTTAGTACAACTAAAATCTGTGGTCCATGATCATCTTTAAATCAATGAATTTCAGTGCTATGATGGGGATCAAGCCGATTCTCTGATGCTCAGTATAAATGTTCATTTGCACAAATCTAAACAATAGCAATTCTTTAAAGAATAGATGAGGAATGATTTTTTCCCCTCTTCTCTTTCTGCTTCTCGTGCTCGTTCGCTTATGCACGCATAAATCACAGAGCAAATAATGCAACTTTTGGTTGACAATCAATTCATTCTGTTTAAAAACGTCCATTACTGTGAAATTTCTGTTATCCTTCTGCTTGCCTCCCAAAAAAGGGGGGGGGCTTGTGGTTTTGCAAAACCACAGCATTCATCCGGCCGTCCAAAGCTGCTAATATCTTGTAAGCACCCTTTTTCTAACATCCAGCCCTGTCTTCCTAGGACACATTATGGAAGCAGGGGGAAAAACACGCCTCTCCGAAAAGTCATCTTCCTTGGAGAGAATGTATCTCTTTAGAAATTCCCCAAGAACAAGAGATGATTACAAGGAAGAAATATGACGGACACTACCATTTCATCTCTGCATACAATTATGGGACAAATTAGAAATGCTATTATGTTAGTGCTTCGTAATTAAGTAAGCAATTAAAAACAAAAACAGTTCATTAGCAAATTGTCAGCGCTTTGCAGACAAGTGCCCAGCAAGGTCATGGAAAAGCAGGAGATGACTAAACATTGGGAGAGAGAGGGGGGAGAGAAAGACAGGCTAATGTGGTGGCAATTTGCAGTGTTTAGTTATGGTGGGGGAGAGTGGTGCTTTTTCCCAATTAAAATAATAATAATTTTTTTTCCTAGCAGGTTAGTGAGACATCTTCACTAACATTGCATGGCTGATGGTTCTCCCCCCCCCCCCCAACTTCAGCCTTTTGGTTGTAAGTAGGGGAAGGGAAGAAATTCGACTCAGTTTGCATTTAAAGGCAAATCAACCACATTCGCACTTGCGAAACAAAAATGTAGCCATCCTTCAAAATGCCCACTTCTCTGAATTTTGCAATGCAGTTCGCATGCCAAATAGCTGGTGCAAAAAATGTAGATGCTAGGATAAAGTGTGGGGGGGAATGCACACATTCCTAAAAATAAAATGCAAAAGATGTTATGTTTAGAGGAAAGGTCTTTGCAAAGATCTTACGCAAAATTGCATCCAAAATGTGGATATCATGAGAAATTACCACTGTAATGCTGATTAATTTTCCAGAGTGCTTGGAAAATAATAACAATTGTGATCAAAAATTGATGTGGAAAAGCGAGAGGCTTAGAAAAACTGATTTGCACATCCCTCGTTGTGAGGGATAGACGTGGCTTCTCCTGAGATTGCAGGAAAACTGCTTTTTGCCAGTACTGCAATCGCCAGTTGTGCTTGCTGGCAAAATGTGATTCATGTCCCATGTTGTGCAACATCATCACTGCTAGAGAGTCCAAAGGGCGAGGCAGATGTAAGAGTTTGGAAGTGCTGGAGGAGGTTTGGTAGCTCTTCTGCTGCTCTGTACATAAACTTTTATTTGTCTCTGTTGGGATGAGAGCTGAGCCAGCACTGATAGTGTGGGCTTTCTATACAGTTCAGATTTAATAAGGAAAAGCTGGCTATGGAGGAAGCCTATTGGCTAGTACCTGTGACATCACCAACTCACCTCCTCTCCACTTCAATTCATGAAGTTTTGCAACTCTTCTTTAAATGCCTGTGATTTTTTGGGGGGGGGGGGTGTACAATGAAATATGAATAAACCTAAATTCTAGGGTACACAAGGAAGAACAAGACCCAGGACTGATCTAGCATTTTCCTATGTTGCAGAAGGTTGTTATGGATGCTACTAAAAAGCAAGATGCAGCCCACTTTGCATGCTTGAGCAAATGCCTATTGGATTATATCTGTGACGTCATTGAGTACAAGACACAAATCTCCGGGGGGGGGGGGGCTGGACACATACACCCCCACCAGCCCCAAATACCCCTTTCTTGAAGAGGAAATAAACCCCAAAATACATACTGAGCTCTTCCCTATCATTCCTCCCTACCTCGCAGCAATGGATCCCCGTTTTCAAAAATTCTCTACTACCACAAAATCACAAGTGAAGCACACTAAGAGGGTGTCTGTTTCCAATTCCTTTGGAGATCACCGTGCCTGCAAGCTCTTTAAGACTGCAAGGCTGTTTTTTGTTGTTGTGCATGTGTAAGTTGCATTGATTTCCAAGAGGCCTGTTTACTTAAGTAGATACAAAACTGGAGTCCAAGGTGACAGCTTTAATTTCTAGCCAATATATGCAGGAGAGAAATGTCATCTTAATATTGTCAAGCTCCGGAGGGGTAGCTGAGGTAGTCTGCAATAAGAAAGAAGGAAAACAATGTTTGCGGCAGCTTTAAATACAGTTGTTGTGTTAGAAATGTTGAGCCATTCCCCCCCCAACATAAAATGAAGTGGGTTGTAAGCCACGACTTACATCACGATAAGTGTGTTAGTCTTTGTGGTGCCACAAGGCGCTTTGCTGGCTTAAAAAAAGATCTCAACATTATTCCGTTGCCGGACTTCAGATAGGCAGAGTCCTAGTTATAAAGGCATGGCACAGAAGTCATTTCAGTTTATAGCAACAGGATTTCATTCATCCTGTGAGGTGCTTACGGTCGATATGTCCCTCAATTGGTTTGATTCTCTTTATATATATAAAAAAATACCCATGTTATAGGCAAGCTGTCTCCTGAGCAATTTATTTAGCATTAAAACCCACTGAAGTTAGAAGAGGACTTATTTCCAAGTAAACTTCTTCAGTGACTGATTTGTTATTAAAGCAAAACATAAGCAGATAAACGAACAACTTATATCTTATTGGGGTGTGTGTGTGTCCTGTTAACGTCATTCCGAGATTCGCCTTCGGAATAGTTTTATCTGCAGCCTCCAAATTGTTGGTTTGGGTTTTTTGGGGTTGATTTTTTTATATATATAAAAAACAAAAACACTCAGCTTTTATTAGGCAACACAACCGAACCCTCTCACCAGCCACCACCTTCTGCCGCAAAACATGGTTTCATGATGTTTTCTCCAAAGGCAAACAGTTGGCTGTTGCTAATGATTTCTCCTGTTGTTGTTTTAAAAAATGACGCCGATAGAAGCAAACACATTTCCCTCCGTGGATGGCAAGTCTGAACAAACACTGTCGTAAACTGTTGAATTGACTTTGAAATGGATTCTGAGGGAAGAAATGGAAGGTGCTGTTGCTTTTTGTGGGGGGGGGGAGGGGAAGAGAATGGCAGGATCCGAACTTGGCTGTGGTCCGTCTCCAGTTCGGAACAGATGCCCACCAATTTTGGCAAGGGTTTTTGTCCTCCACCACCACCACCACCCCGCCACCCTATCTGTTGCTGTTCACAATCCTAATGAATGTTATGTTTAAATAACATGAATAAAGATAAACCAACAATGAATTCAACTCCGGTTTGAGCAGCGGAATAAAAATGAGCAAGCCGCATTAATCTCCTGCCACCTAATCTGAGTTGAATTTCCTCTGTATCTGTGTGTGTGTGTGTGTGTTTGTGTAAGAATCCTTTTCTTGAGTCTCCTTGGCCATTGACAAGGTCTTTTGAGATGAATATGAAAAGATAGATTTAAAGGTTAAGGTCCGGGTCAGTTGGTTGCAGATGTTTTGTGAGAGATTGTTCGGTCGAGTTGCAGCTACTTCTCGCGCGACGAAGGAATTTCCAAGCGCCGCAGCCATGACCAGTGGGCTGCTGACTGGCGAAATGGGGTTTTGTTTCACAATTGATCCTCGCAAACACAAACATATGAGATGAAGTGTTTGCTCTCTTTTTAAAAAAAAAATGGGAAAAAGGAGGAGAAAGACGGTTGGGTCCTATTTCAGACACCCATCAATTGTTTCCCTGTACGGTTCTTAGATTCCTAACCTGTATACTTCATGGGCTCGGAGCAGGTGACAGCCATCCCCCCCCCCACCAAAAAAGGGCAGCTGGGGGGGGCAGGTATACATCAACCAATGGAACTGTATCTATAGAGATTAGCATGTGGGTGGCAGTGGTAGGAGAACTACAAAAAAACTTTTTACAGACTATACAGTTTACAAAAGGCAATTCTAATATAACCACAAAAAGTTTCAAGTTCAACATGCAAATATTTTACAACACACATCTCTCCCGAAAAAAACATCAAAGCAGATGACAGGGCCGATAAAATGTGCAGGATTTCTGTTATTTATTGAAGACATTTATATAGCGCTTGGTTATCCGTCTTTTTTAGCGGCGTGCCTAAGAAAATGGGGCAATAAAGCAATAAAAGTTTCTAGGGGGATGACAAATACAGAATCTGTTTTTTTAAAAACACACACACACACACAAAAGCATACTGAAAGAAATTTCTGGAAGGATCAATACTCCTGTTTCTAAGGGTCAGCATTTAGAGTGGAAGTTACTAGAAATGTTTGTGTAACTCACCAATTTGGATTTCCTGTCTAGGCCGATGAGTTGTGTAGATGCGTGTGGTGTGTATTTTGTCCACTCAAATTCTGGTGTTGCTGCAGCAAATAGTCCCTTGTGTTCTCCTTCATGGAACCCCCCCCCCAAAAAAAAGAACTGAGACGAAAATATTGTGAGATTTTAATAACTCATTTTCAGGTTCAAAATCTTTCAGATCCACGTTTTGAAATTTAGCATATTTTTCCATGTATAAGACTAAATCCCCCCCCCAAAAAATTAAGTTTAAAATTGGGGGTCGTCTTATCCACGGCCAACTGTTGTTTTGGCCATTGTTATTAAAGATAAGAAGACAACTGGGCTGCCTTCAAGTCAATCAGTATTTTCACGCTGGTTCTAACTGTGCTTCAACCATTGTTCTCAACTACTGTAGTTCATTTTCATTACTTTGTATTTTAAAATGATGTTTTTAAAAATGCAAGTCGCCTTGAAATAAATACCAGCAACAAGTAAATAAACAATAAGCAAGTTGCCATATACCGAATCAGACCATTGATCTCTCTAGCTCAATATTGTCTGCACTGACTGGCAGTGGCTCTCCAGGGTTTCAAGCAGGGGGTCTTTCCCCTAGATATTCCGGCGAATGAACTTTGCACCTTCTGCATGCAAAGCAGATGCTCTACCCACAAGCTAGGGCCATTCAGTGAGACTCTGGTTGCAAGAACCAAAATCGGGTATATATGTAGACATGCTCCAGATTCTACAAAGCACTGTTCTTCCCTTGTGATTTGGGACCCTCAAGTGAGTTGCCCGAGCCAACTATCTGGCTATTTAGTAGTTGCAGTGAGTAGAAGATTTTGTCAGGAGTAGGTTTAGTCTTGGCTAAAAGTCATGTAGTGGACACATGGACCCCCTTTCCCTTTCTGTCTCTTTCCTATAACATTTCTTCTTTCTTCTTCTTTGGCGATCCCTCGTACCCAAGTAAGACTATCTTCCATAAACATGGTTTTAACAGTTGGTCCGTAAGTGACTGTGGAGGCCAATTCTGGATCCACACGTCGTTCCACAGTGGAGACATTGGTTTCCAGGCAGGAGTTGATCACGGTGAGGGTTTGCCAAGCGTGTCTTTCTCTTAGCACGTTTCTCCCTTTCGTCCTGAGTTTGGGTGTCTTCAAAGTCCATGACACCTTTGGTGAAGGCTGTTCTCCAACTGGAGCGCTCGCATGCCAGTGTTTCCCAGTTGTCAGTGTTTATACTACATTTTTAAGGATTTGCCTTGAGAGAGTCTTTAAACCTCTTTTGTTGACCACAAGCATTATGCTTTCCATTTTTAAGTTTGGAATGGAGAAGTTGCTTTGGAAGACGATCATCAGGCATCCGCACAACATGATCCATCTAGTCCAGCATCCTCTTCTCACAGAGGCCAAAACAATGCAGCCTAGGACCCTCGTACTTATGGGACCACCTCTCCTGATATGTAGAATCATAGAATCATAGAGTTGGAAGAGACCACAAGGGCCATCCAGTCCAACCCCCTGCCAAGCAGGAAACACCATCAAAGCATTCCTGACAGATGGCTGTCAAGCCTCCGCTTAAAGACCTCCAAAGAAGGAGACTCCACCACACTCCTTGGCAGCAAATTCCACTGCTGAACAGCTCTTACTGTCAGGAAGTTCTTCCTAATGTTTAGGTGGAATCTTCTTTCTTGTAGCTTGAATCCATTGCTCCGTGTCCGCTTCTCTGGAGCAGCAGAAAACAACATTTCTCCCTCCTCTATATGACATCCTTCTATATATTTGAACATGGCTATCATATCCCCCCTTAACCTTCTCTTCTCCAGGCTAAACATACCCAGCTCCCTAAGCCGTTCCTCATAAGGCATCGTTTCCAGGCCTTTGACCATTTGGGTTGCCCTCTTCTGGACACGTTCCAGCTTGTCAGTATCCTTCTTGAACTGTGGTGCCCAGAACTGGACACAGTACTCCAGGTGAGGTCTGACCAGAGCAGAATACAGTAAATGTCCCAGAGAGGACCCTAATGTCTGTGAATAATAACAGCCTAAGGGTCCGGGGCCCTAAGGAATCAGACTATCCTCCGCCAGGGCCAGGGCCTTTTCAGTGATGGCACCGACCTGGTGGAATGCTCTGTCCCCATGAAACTAGGGCCCTGCAGGACTTGATCTCCTTCCGCAGGGCCTGTAAGACAGAGCTATTCCGCCTGGCCTTCAATTTAGCCTGATCCCCCATTCCTTTTTCCCTTCCCTTTATCTATTAAGAAACCTTCCTGGGTCTCCACATTTCAATACTTCCCTGGTCTCCTTGCGGGCCTTAGCAGGACTAACTTAGCTACCGTGTCTCTCCAAAAATAAGACACCATCTTATATTTATTTTTCCTCAAAAAAACACACTATGGCTTATTTTCAGGGGATGTCTAATTCCCCCCCCCTCCTCCTGCCATGGCCGGCATTGCTGCTGTGCCCATCACTATGCCTTATTTTCGGGGTATGGCTTATATTCCTTGAATGCCTAAAAATCCTGCTACGGCTTATTTTATGGCTACGGCTTATTTTATGAGAAACAGGGTAGTTAGCCCTGGCGATGATATATTTATGTTGTATTTTAAGTCATTTTTAATCAATGTTTTATATTTGTTGTTAGCCGCCCTGAGCCCAGTTTCTGGACCGGGAAGGGTGGGGTATAAATAAAAATTTATTATTTATTCTTTTAACCAGATGTCTGTGGGAAACCAATGAACAGGATCCAAGCACAAGAGCAACTCTTCCCTCCTGTGGTCTCCAGCAACTGGTATTCAGAAGCATTGCTGACTCCAACCATGGAGGTAGAATTTAGCCACCACGGCTGGCAGCCATCGATAGCCCTCTTCTCCATGTTTCCTAAGTCAGGCTGGATATAAAGGTAGCAGGCAAACATTTTGACATTTTGACAAATCATCACACGCACACGAAAAGGAGTTCATTTCCCGGAACTGCCAAAAACATTCACGAAAAACTGAGAATACTTTTGGCCTTCTTCCTAGAAAAAGATACACACAGCCTAACTGTTGCCTGCAGCCTTGGGTTTGGGCAAAATGTTAGGAATTATAAGAAAATCCTTGCAGAACTTTAGAAGTCTGAGAAGTTCCCAGACAACAAATAGATCGCAATCTTCCCGTGCGCTTTTGCTTCTTCAATTATCGCGTCTCTATCAGTCGCTCCTCACATTAACATTCTTGTGAGTTTTATCCTGCATAACATTACCAATATAATGTTACTAATATAAGCCTTTGTGCATTATTCTGACATGATACTTCATTAAAAAGAAAAAAAAGCAGGGGCTTGGGTATAAAGATTATATGTTCTGAAACCCAAAGTGGCTAATCTCGCAAACTTCTTTGAAAGGAGAAGAGGGTGATGATCCTTTTAGATGGCAAAGGCGAAGTCGTGTTTCTCGTGTTTAATCTTCTTCCTGACATGTTTGCTCAAACGCAAGTCTTCCTTGAAGCTCAACTTGCTGGAAAGTTTACTTCTGTGCCCCATATTTATCTGTTGTTCACACAGCATGTATTATCAGCAAACGGGGGGCGGGGGGGGGGAGAGATAACAAATTAAATGATACTTCACTACTGCTCTGTAGTGAACATCAGAAGAGATACCTGCTGGATCAGGCCAACGACCCATGAAATCCAGCATCCTGTTCTCACAGTGGCCGATCAGATGCCTGCGGGAAAACAGCAAGCAGGGTAGTGGCTGTTTCCAACCTGGTGTCCTCCAGACATTTGGAACTACAATTCCCGTTGCCCCCATAGGACTATAACTCCCATCGGGCATGCTGGGGAAAGTTGGGGAAGGCCGGCTTAATCACACAGCTGGAAGACGATGCTATCCCAATGATAAGTGGTTTCATAAACCATACAGATGCAAATCCATTTGCTTTCAGAGATGGAGCTGCAACTGGCAGCTTGTAAACATTCCTCTCTGGCAAAGAGCCATGGTAGAGCATCTGCTTTGCATGCAGAAGCTCCCAGATTCAATCCCCGGCGTCATCAGTAAGGGATGGAAAGACTCCTGCTCCAAACCCCTCAAAACCTGCTGCCAGTCAGTGTAGACAATATTGCACTAGATCAGGCATAGGCAACCTTGGCTCTCCAGATGTTTTGGAACTACAACTCCCATGATCCCTGACCACTGGCCCTGTTAGCTAGGGATCATGGGAGTTGTAGTTCCAAAACATCTGGAGAGCCAAGGTTGCCTATGCTTGCACTAGATGAACCAATGGTCTGATTCAGTAGAAGGCAGCTTCCTACTTTTCCAGGTTCATTGGCTACTTCTATGTTGGTTACCAGAGGGAAGGCCCTCAAGATGCCTCATGCCAGTGTGGTGTAGTGGTTAAGAGCGGTAGACTCGTAATCTGGGAACCGGGTTTGCATCTCCGCTCCTCCACATGCAGCTGCTGGGTGACCTTGGGCTAGTCACACTTCTTTGAAGTCTCTCAGCCCCACTCACCTCACAGAGTGTTTGCTGTGGGGGAGGAAGGAAAAGGAGAATGTTAGCCGCTTTGAGACTCCTTCGGGTAGTGATAAAGCAGGGTATCAAATCCAAACTCTTCTTCATAAGGTTGGCAGTTCGAATCCCTGTGACTGAGTGAGCTCCTGTTGCTCTGTCCCAGGAGAGCCAGTGTGGTGTAGTGGTTAAGAGCGGTAGACTTGTAATCTGGGGAACCGGGTTCGTGTCTCTGCTCCTCCACTTGCAGCTGCTGGGTGACCTTGGGCTAGTCACACTTCTCTGAAGTCTCTCAGCCCCACCCACCTCACAGAGTGTTTGTTGTGGGGGAGGAAGGGAAAGGAGAATGTTAGCCGTTTTGAGACTCCTTCGGGTAGTGATAAAGCGGGATATCAACTCTTCTTCATGCAAACTCTACAACCATCTTCACCAGCCTGGTGCCTTCCAGAGGTAATCCACATCTCACTTGATGGGAGTTGTAATCCAAAACATCTGGATGACAACCAGCTCTGGAATGCTGTGCTAAGGGATTCTGTTATGGACCAAGGAACCCTGGATTCAAATAACGTCTAAGCCAAAAATAATTTTCCAATAAGAGAGAGATGGTTTGTTTTTCGGTTGCCTCGCCAAGTTCAGCTTCCACAAATTCTGGGTGTAGCTGTGGCCCCAGTTTTAGTATTGTTTAATATTATTTTAATATTGTTGAAAGAAGCAATGGGCTTGAACTCTGTTCCTTCCAGACCAACCCTCTTGCCCAGAGCTTCTTTCACCCACCAATTATGAAGCAATCGAATTTCATTCAGCATTCAGTGAGCTGAAAGAACATCTTGAGAACTTCTTGAGAACAACTGTTGGAGGCGTGGTCACATCTACCTCTGCCACCCTGCAAGAATATTCAGCAAGGAGACCTTCAGTTTTGCCACCTGCAAACACACAGTATTTTTAAAGGGCCACACAACATTCATTCTTACCTTCCAAGTTCCGGACTGCAGAATCCGGAACCGGCAGCCATTTGACACCGGAAGTTGCGTCGATGTAACTTCCGGTGTCGCTTTGCCCTTCTATGGGCACCCAAAATGGCCACTGCCGGCTTCGAAAGTCGCTTGTACGCATGTCAGGAAGTGCGCCGACGCAACTTCCGGTGTCGCTCCACCCATCTATGGGCACCAAAATGGCCGCCGCCAACACCGGAAGTCACGTTTATGCACTTCCGGACATGCGTAAATGCGACTTTTGAAGCTGCCGGCGGCCATTTTTGGTGCCCATAGAAGGGCAAATCAGAAAGAAAAAAATGGCCGCCGGCAGGAGAAAATAACGGAGAAAAACGGGAGACGAAGTGATACGGGGGGGCACCGGGAAAAGGTAAATAAAAAAGGGGTTTTCCCGGGGAAAACGGGAGACTTGGCAGCTATGCATTCATTCCACACTTGCAAATAATTGAGCCTTTGGTGTGACAGCATCTACACTTTGGAACTCCTTGCCGATTGACATTAGGCAGGTGCCTTCATTGCATCGTTCTTAGCGCCTACTAAAAAGTTTTCATTTTGGCAAGCCTACCCAGGCATGCACATTCCCTTCAAACTACCCAGAAGTTAGAGGAGCCCAATCTTTTCCCACTTGATGCTCCTGTGCATTTGGAAAAGGAAAACCCACATTTGAAGCATGTGCGAGCTTTTTCAAGCTGATGCTTCATGTTTTGCCCTTGTTCCGTGCCTGAGCAGAATATAAATAAATCTCATGCGAAGCATCTCTACAGCAGGAATGCCAGTGATCCTGCTCTGTTCCTTTTGTTACTTGCCCCGTTGACACATTATCCCCATGGAAGGCTAACATGTGATATGGTGGCCACCAGCTTAGAAGGTTTTGAAGGGAGGTTAGATAAATTCGTGGAGGATAAGGCTGTCAGTTGCCATGGCTCATGTTAGCTATATTCTAGCTCTGGGTTTGGAAGTAGGATATTATGTGATACCAGTTGCGGAGGGTGGTAAATGAATTTTCAGATTGCAAGTCCAAAAATAATAATAGCATGGACTAGAACGTGATTACTGCTCCCACACAGATTTTTTTTTCCACCCAATCTTGCAAGCTTGAGCCACCCTGAGCTCTCTTTACAGAGATCTTGTGTACCTTTCAAGTCTGCTGATTAGGATACAGAACAAAAAGTTTGCTCCTCAGAATGGAAGAGCGTAGCTCAGGGACAGAGCACTGAGGTCTCAGATTCAGTCTCCAGCATCTCAAAGAAGGGCTGGGAATATGCCTCATAGAAAAACCTGAAGAGCAGCTGCCAGTCAGAGTAATACTGAGCTGAAAGGACCCCGGGTCTGACTCTGTATAAGGTAGCTTCCAATGTTCCTAGCGGAGAAAAGCACCACCACGTTGCCAACTTTACACAGAAGAAGCTGCCTTGACCCAGATTAGGTCACTGGTCCAGCCAGCTCAGTATTGTTCATGGGTGGTGCTGTGGTCTAAACCACTGAGCCTCTTGGGCTTGCCAATCGGAAGGTCAGCGGTTCAAATCCCCACGACGGGGTGAGTTCCCGTTGCTCTGTCCCAGCTCCTGCCAGCCTAGCAGTTCAAAAACATGCCAGTGCAAGTAGATAAATAGGTATTGCTACAGCGAGAAGGTAAATGGTGTTTCTGTGTGTGCACTCTGGTTTCCATCACGGTGTCCCATTGTGCCAGAATCAGTTTAGTCCTGCTGGCCACATGTCCCAGAAAGCTGTCTGTGGACAAACGCTGGCTCCCTCGGTCTGAAAGCAAGATGAGCACCTCACCCCATAGTCACCTTTGACTGGACTTAACTGGCCAGGGGTCCTTTACCTTTACCTTTTTACCTTGTTCATATAGTCTAGGAGTAACTCTCCAATTTGTGAGGTTATGATGCATAGACAACTGTGGTCAGCCTACCCCAATCCAGGAACGGCTGTAGTTGTATTACCAACCAAAGTTGGTACAAAGCACTCCTAGCCACCAGGACCTAGTTCCAGCAGCACCCCCAAACTAGGCACTTGCTCTTTCAGAAAGAGTGCGACCCCGTCCAGGGCTGGCAATGCACCAGTTTCTTGGACCTTGGAACCATTCACCCACAGAGCTTCTATCTTTCCAGGACGATCAAGTGAATTTCCTTCTGCCTGCCCATTCAATCCCCACAGTGGCCAGGACTCCTGCTGTGAAAGGTTAGTTCTCTGCAACCATTTTTAAAAAAACAAACAAACATGCGCACACTATATGTAAAAGGATACGTAAAATGCCTCACAATAAATGCTATATTACATTCCTGCAAACAGCCGCCTCTTCACGTTTCTTATTTCTAAAGTGCTTGTTGCCAAAGGCAGCACACTTTTATTGATTAATTAAATTTCTGTCCCACTTTTCTCCAGAAGGGGACCAGGGGGGCAAACAAGGAATGAAACAAAACAAAAATATTTAACCACCCTGAGATCTATGAATGAAGAGCAGTATACAAATTTTAACAACGACAACAACAACAACAACATATTTTTGCACTAGACTGCAATCTTAACCATGTGTAAAGGTAAAGGTAAAGGGGACCCCTGACCATTAGGTCCAGTCGTGACCGACTCTGGGGTTGCGCACTCATCTCGCATTATTGGCTAAGGGAGCCGGCGTATAGCTTCCAGGTCATGTGGCTAGCATGACAAAGCCACTTCTGGCGAACCAGAGCAGCACACAGAAACGCCGTTTACCTTCCCGCTGTAGCGGTTCCTATTTATCTACTTGCATTTTGACATGCTTTTGACTGCTAGGTTGGCAGGAGCTGGGACCGAGCAACGGGAGCTCACCCCGTCGCAGGGATTCGAACTGCTGACCTTCTGATCAGCAAGCCCTAGGCTCAGTGGCTTAACCCACAGCGCCACCTGGGTCCCCTGAGTACCATGTGTACTCAGAAGTAATTCCCAATGAATTTGGCGAGGCTGCCCCCAGGTAAGTGGGGTAAGGATTTCAGCCTTAATTTGCTTCCTTTTGTGAATTTTATACACCAATGGAATGCATCACGCAAAATGGGGAGGACCATCTGGATTTGACTGCCCACTTTAACCATCCCGAACCTTCATCTTAGAAGTAAAATTAAAGTTAAAATACATTTCTTTCACCCTCCCTCAATTTATTATTATTTAAAAAAAAAACTTAGAAATGAACAGTGTCTGCCTTTGCTGGAATATGTGCAGAGGACAGTGCCCAAGATGATAAAGGGTCTGGAAACTGAGCCTTATGAGAAATGGCTGAGGGAGTTGGGTATGTTTAGCCTGGAGAAGAGAAGGCTGAGAGGAGATATGACAATACTATACTAGCCACTATGGATGTGGAATCTCTATACACCAACATCCCACACAATAATGGTTTACAAGCCATCAGATAAAACCACAGCGGACTTTGCTACCAAACTCTGCCACTTTGTCCTTACCCACAACCACTTCAAATTTGGTGATGACCTGTTCCTCCAGATCAGTGGCACAGCCATGGGCACCCGCATGGCCCCACAGTATGCCAACATCTTCATGGCAGATTTAGAACATCGTTTCCTAGACTCCTACCCACTCAAACCTCTCTTGTACCTACGATACATTGACGATATTTTTATTATCTGGACACATGGACAACAGACCCTGGAAACCTTCCACCAGACATTCAATGACTTTCACCCCACCATCAACCTAACAATGAACCAATCCATGCAAGAAATACATTTTTTGGACACTACTATAAAAATACAGGATGGACGTATAGACACCACCTTATACAGAAAACCAACTGACCGACAAACATATCTACATGCTTCTAGCTACCATCCCAAACATACCAAACAATCCATCGTATACAGCCAGGCCCTACGTTACAACCGTATCTGTTCCAACTCTACAGACAGAGAATCTCACCTAAGAGATCTACAGCAAACCTTTTTAGAACTAAAATATCCACCTGATGAAGTTAAACAACAGATCAACAGAGCCAGACAGATACCTAGGGAGAACCTGCTGCAAGACAGACCCAAAAAAGAAAATAACAGAACACCACTAGTCATCACATACAGCTCCCAAGTTAAAACAGTACAACGCATCATCAGAGATCTACAGCCTCTCCTGGACAATGACAGCTCCCTTTCTCAAGCTCTGGGAGGAAGACCTTTCATTGCCTACAGACAGCCACCCAATCAAACAACTCCTCACCCACAATAATACAACCACCAGACTTAACATGGACACTGGTACCAGAGCCTGCAATAAACCCAGATGCCAACTTTGCTGCCACATACACCCGGACAACATCATTACTGGCCCCAACAACATCCAACATACCATCTCAGGACTATTTAATTGCTCATCTTCTAACATTGTGTATGCCATCAAATGCCAACGGTGCCCTTCAGCTCTTTATATTGGACAAACAGGCCAAACCCTACGCCAAAGGATAAATGGACATAAATCTGACATCAGGAACCATAAGACTGAAAAACCAGTAGGAGAACACTTCAATCTCCCAGGACATTCTATACAAGATCTCAAAGCAGCTGTTTTATTACAGAGAAATTTCAGGAACAGACTGGAAAGAGAAGTTGCTGAATTGGAAATCATTACCAAGCTTAAAACCATGGAAGCACCTGGGATGAATAGAGACATCGGATTCTTATCTCATTATGCATGATCAAGTTACAGGTAGGTAGCCGTGTTGGTCTGGGTCGAAGTAAAATAAAAAAATTCCTTCAGTAGCACCTTAAAGACCAACTAAGTTTTTATTTTGGTATGAGCTTTCGTGTGCATGTGTTTGGTATGAGCTTTCGTGTGTTTCGTATCTGAAGAAGTGTGCATGCACACGAAAGCTCATACCAAAATAAAAACTTAGTTGGTCTTTAAGGTGCTACTGAAGGAATTTTTTTATTATGCATGATCAAGCTTTCTTTAGCACCTCAGCCCAGGACTAATTGCAGCCATCAGCAGCCATTAACAGCCATCTACAGGTTTACCACTCCCATCAGCCCATCACCCATTCCCACCCACCCCCACCACCCTCTGTATATATATAGGGTCTGACACTTCTGTTTCTAGTGTATCTGAAGAAGTGTGCATGCACACGAAAGCTCATACCAAAATATAAACTTAGTTGGTCTTTAAGGTGCTACTGAAGGAATTTTTTATTTTGCTTCGACTCAGACCAACACGGCTACCTACCTGTAACAGGAGATATGACAGCCGTCTTTCAAATATATTAAGGGCTGTCACATGGAAGATGGAGCAAGCTTGTTTTCTCCTGCTTCAGAGGGTAGGACTCAAACCAATGGCTGAAAATTACAAGAAAGGAGATCCTGACTGAACATCAGGAGGAACTTTCTGACAGGAAGAGCTGTTGGACAGTGGAATGGTCTCCTTTGGGAGGTTGTGTGTGTACTGGACTAGATGGACCAATGGTCTGATCCAGCAGGTTCTTCTTGTGCTCTTTAATATTGTCCCCAAAGGGCAACCCAAATGATCGAGGGGATGCCAAGACATGAAGGGCTTCTGCAGATGTCCTCTTCGGTGTGCATTCATTGATCTGTAAGACACCTGGTCTGGGGGAAAGGTGGGATATGGATGATTAGTCTGGGGTGCTTTAGCTGAGATTCCTGAATTGCAGGGGGTTGGCCTGAATGTCCCTTTGGGGTCCCTTCCAACTCTACGATTCTGTGATTCTAGAAAAAGATGTGCCAGAACTCACCAAGAACGCCTCCCTCTTTCTTTTAGAATGGCAATGGTGCCCACCTGAGAGGTGCTGGGGGGGGGGGAATCCCGAAGAAGAAGAAGGAGAAGAAGAGGAAGAAGGAGGAGGAGGAGGAGGAGGGGGAGGAGGAGGAGGAGAAGTGGTACTGGTTCCTTTCCAATCAATCAGTACCTCTGGAGGATAGGACTTGAACCTGCTCTGGAGGGATAGGACTCGAACCAATGGCTTCAAGTTACAAGAAAGGAGATTCAGAACCGGCATCAGGAAGAACTTTCTGACAGTAAGAGCTGTTTGACAGTGGAACTGTCTCCCTTGGGAGGTGGAGAATTCTCCTTCCTTGGAGGTATTTAAGTAGAAGTTGGATGGCCATCTGTCATGGATCCTTTGGTTGAGATTCCTGCATTGCAGGCAGTAGACGACCGCTTTCCAACCCCACAATTCTACCATTCTATGTCTAAATGGCAAGTGTATACTCAATTGTAGAGAGAGCGGCTGCAGTCCTAACCCAACTCACCTGGGAATCAGCTTTGCAGATGTCACTTGGGCCTTGAATCAGGAGGAGGAGGAGGAGGAGGAGGGGGAGGAATTTGGATTTGATATAATAATAATAATAATAATAATAATAATAATAATAATAATAATAATAATAATTTATTATTTATACCCCGCCCATCTGGCTGGGTTTCCCCAGTCACTCTGGGTGGCTTCCAAGTATTAAAATACAATAATTTATGACTCATTAAAAGCTTCCCTAAACAGGGCTGCCTTCAGATGTCCTCTAAAAGTCTGGGAGTTGTTTTTCTCTTTGACATCTGGTGGGAGGGCGTTCCACAGGGTGGGTGCCACTATCGAGAAGGCCCTCTGCCTGGTTCCCTGTAACGTGGCTTCTCGCAGCGAGGGAACCGCCAGAGGGCCCTCGGTGCTGGACCTCACTGTCTGGGCAGAACAATGGAGATGGAGACGTTCCTTCAAGTATCCCGTTTTATCACTACCCGAAGGAGTCTCAAAGTGGCTAACATTCTCCTTTCCCTTCCTCCCCCACAACAAACACTCTGCGAGGTGAGTGAGGCTGAGAGACTTCAGAGAAGTGTGACTAGCCCAAGGTCACCCAGCAGCTGCATGTGGAAGAGCGAGGAAGCGATCCCGGTCCACCAGATTACAAGTCCACCGCTCTTAACCACTATACCACGCTGGCTGGTGTATCCAGGAGTACCTCCAGGTTATGTACCTCCTTCTGAATAGTGTAACACAAGCCCAGGTAGAACATACAACTGGCCTGTCCTCCATGCAGATTCTTTGCTATCTTGAACAGCATCTTTTGAATAATACGACAGGTTTCTACACACAGAGGAAACCCCCCCCCCCTTGCTTCTGGTGTCTGTTTTGCTTAACAGCTATCGCCACAGCCATCCTGATTTCGGAATTCGAGGGACTAAATGGAAGCCAGGCCTTCAAGATCCAGATCTTGAAGCTTGCCAGCTGAACCATGATGCCTACCCATGAAGCCCGGTCAAATGTTCATGTGCTTAAGACATGAATGATGGGGTGCAGGCCCTGTTTTCCACTTTCTTTCCCCCTTTCCCCCTCATTTCAAATTGAAAGGATGTCTGTTCTAAATTGCACTCAGCTCTAACCCTCCCGTCTTCCAAACGTCAGCGATAGGGGATATCGGGTCTTGAGCTTTGGGATTTTGGTTGATTAAACAGCTTCCCGGTCTCATCTTTTGTGTCTAAGTGGAATGTCATTTAAAGAAGTGTATATATATTTATATATATATGCTTGGTATACACAACACATTTATTTAATTTTTTTTAAAAAAAATATTTAATCTATAGCTCAAGTAGTCAACTGCTTGTGGAGGGGAGGGGAAAACCCGTGTAACTGACAGTTTGTGGGTTTTATGGAAGTGGTGGCATTAAAGGGCATTATTTAAATTTGCTTCTAAATACTTGTTTGATAAGTAGGGATCTGAATGATTTATTCATATCACAATTTACTAAGGCATGTTAGATAGCTCCCTTCTCATTCATACCCTCCTGTCACTCTGTTTTTATATATGTTAGTTTAAAAAGATTTACCCAATGTAAATAAGAACAATTATAGAATTACAGAACGGGATTACTTCTGAGAGAATTGCGGGCGGGGGGGGGGGAGGCGGGGAGAGGATCGGGGGGGGGGGGAGGCAGGGAGCGAAATAACCCTGCAGTGCATTCTTAGTGGCTATTCTCTTTGACTCCATCATTAAGGGAGGTATTCAAGAATGTCTAGAGGGTGAAGAGAGCAAAAGTGTGTTTTCTTTTCGATATGATAGCCGCATTGAAGATATTCTTCCCCGTACAATGGATTCTACCTAGCATTATCTTTGTAGGAAGCTGCTTTCAGCTGAAAAGCAGGAGTGAATAGGGGTGTCATGACATGGGATTAACAGTACAACCGGATAGTAAATCAAATGTTTGAGATGAGGGGTGGGGGGTGGGGATGGGGAATCAGAGCTGGAGGGGAAAGCGAAATGTCTAATGTGACATGCATCACTAGAATGAACTGGCAGCGTTTCATCGAGATGAGCAGACGGGGAGGTGGGGGGGGTTGGGGTGGAAGAGAAGAAAAAAGATAATATATAATTATACGGCAAGGTTCTTGAGACTCGTACTTTAATGCAACTTTGGGGAGACACGCAGCCCATTTTAACCAGCCAATCTCTCTGTAATGAATCTAATCGCAATGTAAAACATTCCCTAAGACTGTGGGCCGCACTGAGTACTAATTAGGGGGAAAGTCGATCTTGAGAGAGGCGGAGGGAGAGAAGCTTCTGCTCACGGGGAAATCAAATGGCTCTGAGTGACCGTTCCTGTGCAGATGAATTAAGTTCTTAACCTGAGGGACCACTGTATTATATGAAAGCAATTCATCACGACTCAGCGGATACATACAGTGGTACCTCTACTTACGAATTTAATGCGTTCCGAACGCACATTCGCAAGTCGAAAAAAAATGTAAGTTGAATCCCATAGGAATGCATTGTGAGAAAAAAATTGTAAGTCGAAGCAACCCTATCTAAAAATTCATAAGTAGAAAAAATCCTATCTAAACAGCATCCAAGATGGCAGACGGAGCTCCATTCGTAAGTAGAAACATTCATAATTTGAGTCATTCGTAAGTAGAGGTACCACTGTATAAGCATGCTGGGAGAAAGCAGTTAAGGGGAGCCAGTTCTATGAGTGATGGATTGATGCAGATGTCACAGAATGTGCAGGCCAGTAATCACACAGTTCAAAGCTGGAGTTGACTCCTTACCAGCAAAAACATGATCTCCACAGACTTGGCTGAGTGTCAGGCCTAATGAGCAGAGCAGCTCATGCCCAATGGTCTAAGTCCATAAAACTCAGTTGCCGAGACTGAAAGTCCCTGCCTCCACACAGCCATCTAAGTCCCCTCCTCCCCAAGCCTTTTCCCAATCCGAGACTGCGTCTGCATGAAGCCAACCTCTTCTACACCCTTTTCATGCCTCTTCTGGTTCTGGGAGACAAGGGGGAGGGGAGATTGTTGCAGTAGGAGGGGAAGATACTTGTGACTCGTCTCTGCGTCTTGGCCTCCCTCCTCTCCTGCTTCAGCTTCTGCCTCCAATTCTGTCTGCCAAATTCTCCCAGCTCACTATGCCCTGTTACCTCTCCAGCTTCCGACACGTCCTCCTCCCAGTCTGCTCCCTCTTTTCCCTCTGACGATTCATCGTTGTCCCACCATCGCTTTCCGGGCTCTGAGCCTTCTTCCTTGGGGGGAGGGGTTCCCCCAACTGGTTTCCCCCACCATTCCTCCGCGTCCAACCAGTCCATGACAGCACAGCTGTAAGAAATAAATGGTATGTAAAATTACTGTGTGATCCATTGCTATTTCTATTAACCTGTACCAAGAATATATTGAGATGAGATCTGACACTGGGACAGGGGAAACTCAGGCCTGGGGGGTCGGCCACATGCCCTCTATCTGGCCCTCAGGCTGCACACCCCTTACTAACTCTGCTTTGCCCCCCCCAAGTGTTTTACCAGGGTGGAATGTATCCTCCTTTTCTGCATGGATGGAAGATAGAGAGTTCTTTTGGGATAGAGCTGGATAGCTCAGTTGGTTAGAGATTGGTGCTGATAATGGCAAGGTTGCAGTTTTGATCCCCTTATGGGGCAACTGCATATTCCTGCATTGCAGGGGGTTGGACTAGATGACCCTCAGGGTCCCTTCCAACTTTACAATTCTATGATTCTATATACAAAAGTAACACTTGCATACATTGCTTCGCCCACTTTTGTGTGCGCTCCCCAGCCCTTAGAAGCTTACTCAGAAGGGTATGTTGCCCCCAGTTGAAAAAGGTTCCCCACGCCCATCTCAACACGATGACAGTCGCTCTTACTGATTCTACAAAATCTGGGGTAGCATTGATCGGTTCCCACGACATCCGAAAAATTAACAAACTTTGCTTTGGTTAAAATAGAAAATTGATGACACTGGAACTACTCAAAGGACATTTATTTTAGTTTAGTTTAAAATAAAAACTCAAAAAATCATACCCTGCTTTTTTGAGGAACTTTCTCCATAAAAGCAGCTCACAATCTGTTATCGAAACCAAGATAATATAAGCATTCCTTTATTATATATCGGCAGAGCAAAGTACACGTATCTGTAAAGGCATCTACAAATATGACTCATTTGAAGAGTTTCAAAATACAGGTCATTATTACAGCCATTTCTTTGCCTATTATTCCATGTGTTGTAGAATCATAGAATCATAGAGTTGGAAGAGACCACAAGGGCCATCCAGTCCAACCCCCTGCCGAGCAGGAAACACCGTCAAAGCATTCTTGACATATGCCTGTCAAGCCTCTGCTTAAAGACCTCCAAAGAAGGAGACTCCACCACACTCCTTGGTAGCAAATTCCACTGTCAAACAGCTCTTACTGTCAGGAAGTTCTTCCTAATGTTTAGGTGGAGTCTTCTTTCTTGTAGCTTGAATCCATTGCTCCGTGTCCGCTTCTCTGGAGCAGCAGAAAACAACCTTTCTCCCTCCTCTATATGACATCCTTTTATATATTTGAACATGGCTATCATATCACCCCTTAACCTTCTCTTCTCCAGGCTAAACATACCCAGCTCCCTAAGCCGTTCCTCATAAGGCATCGTTTCCAGGCCTTTGACCATTTTGGTTGCCCTCTTCTGGACACGTTCCAGCTTGTCAGTATCCTTCTTGAACTGTGGTGCCCAGAACTGGACACAGTACTCCAGGTGAGGTCTGACCAGAGCAGAATACAGTGGTACTATTACTTCCCTTGATCTAGATGCTATACTCCTATTGATGCAGCCCATCTTTCTCAAATGTGCACTGAACAGTGTTTTTTCTGTGTGTTAAGGCTGGAGCCTTTGGCAAAAGTCTGTCCCCATCAAAAGTCCAGCTGCATCTTTTTGCATCAGCTGGATCTTCCAAAGGGTAATCCCATGCGGAGCGCACTGCAACAGCAGAGGCTTGAGGTTACCAGTGCATGAATCACTGGGGCCAGGCTATCCCTGCCCAAGAACAGCTGCATATGCATACCGGCTGCAGCTGGTAAAAGGGAACCCTAGACCCTGATGCTTCTTCAGCCTCTGGTGACGAAGACGGATCCAGCCACAACCCTCATATTCCAGGCCTGTTCTTTAAGAGAGAATGCATCCCCGTATCTCCCTCTCTCATAACATAAGAACGCTTGGACATCTGAGGAAGCTGGTTGTTGGAGATTCAGGACAGATAAAAGAAAAGCCTTCAACATATAGCAAAGGTCTATGAGACTCTGGGCAGGAAGCTGAAGGGTGCAGGTGGCTTTTTCATCACAGCTTCCTGTTGAAGGTCGTGGCTCCGGAAGGGAGAGAGGGGAATACCGGAAGTAAACCACTGGCTGCGAAGGTGGCGTCATCAGGAAATGTTGTCTTCCTCCGCTTCCTTGAGGAAGGACTTCACCACACCACACCCTGAGCCCATCTGGTCAACTTCTGTCCCCTGAGAAATCCCTTAGAGTATTCACAAAGCAGTGTGGTGTAGTGGTTAAGAGCGGTAGACTCGTAATCTGGGGAACCGGGTTCGCGTCTCCGCTCTTCCACATGCAGCTTCTGGGTGACCTTGGGCTAGTCACACTTCTCTGAAGTCTCTCAGCCCCACCCACCTCACAGAGTGTTTGTTGTGGGGGAGGAAGGGAAAGGAGAATGTTAGCCAATCTCCTCCTCCTCCTCCTCCTCCTCCTCCTCCTCCTCCTCCTCCTCCTCCTCCTCCTCCTCTTCTTCTTCTTCTTCTTCTTCTTCTTCTTCTTCTTCTTCTTCTTCTTCTTCTTCTTCTTCTTCTTCTTCTTCTTCAATCCATCTGGTTCCTTAAGTCTCCAGGGGCAGACCTTCCACATTGGTCCTTCACTTCAGTGTGGCAGGCCCTGCTCTGTGGAACTTTTTGCAACAGATGTTCAGAAAAAGTCTTCCCTGCTCTCTTCCAGATGTCTTCTAAAAACTATCTTGTTCAGACATATCTTTGGAGTGCATTTTTTTATATATACCAACAATATTTTGTTGATATGTTACTGATGTTCTTACTGTTGTTGCCATGGTATTGTGTTTTTCTGTTGCAAAAAGGTAAAGGACCCCTGACAGTTAAGCCCAGTCGCGGACGACTCTGGGGTTGCTGCGCTCATCTCGCTTTACTGGCCAAGGGAGCCGACGTTTGTCCACAGACAGTTTTTCGGGGTCATGTGGCCAGCATGACTAAGCCGCTTCTGGCAAAACCAGAGCAGCACACGGAAATGCCGTTTACCTTCCCGCCGGAGCGGTACCTATTTATCTACTTGCACGTTGACGTGCTTTCGAACTGCTAGGTTGGCAAGAGCTGGGACTGAACAACGGGAGCTCATCCCGTCGTGGGTATTCGAACCGCCGACCTTCTGATTGGCAAGCCCAAGGCTTAGTGGTTTACATCACAGCGCCACCCGCGTCCCTTTTGTGTTGTAGATGCCTGCATTTTCCATGAAAGTGCTGCTTATAGATATAAGATAAGATATCCTTATCCTGATTTTGCTTTAACCATTAGTCCTCTCCATGCAGAAGGTTCCAAGTTCAATCTCTAGCATCACCTGTTAAAGGCCCCCCCCCCGGTTTTCTAGATGAACTAAGAGTCCAACTCTGTACAAGGAGAGCTTTATATGTTCCACTGATTCACCAATGAACTAGTTTTCCAATCTGAGGAGCACAGAACAGCTTTCAGCCTGGGCTGTGCCTTTCCACTATCTGTTTCCGAGCATTTGTTTGCACAGGGAAAGGGGTTAAACGGAGACTCGCATGATGTCCCTCTAATATTCCCCTGCAAAGTTAGTACAAAAATATTCTGTGCCGCCAAAGCCCATTAAATATTCAAACTTTAATATATATTCCTCAGTAACAAATGTACAGTTAGATAACACATAAAGAATTATGAATGACTAATTATATTTTGCATATTTACAGCAAAGACAATTAGCAAATAGCTTTTATATGCAAAATAAATGAAAAAGTAATTAAGATGCACTAACTAGAGCAGCAGTATCAAGTCTGTTGTCTTGTGATTCACTCCTAACAAACATAATAATTATGCATTCATTGTCATATAATTAAAACAGCTCTGTCCTTTAGAAAACTGGTTATTTACTGTATAATAACCTGAAGAGATGCAGAAGTTCCTCATAATAGTGAGAAGGATAATTAAAACATTTCTGCATGGAGTCTGCTTGCGCAGTTGAGTTGATTATCATGAACTTGAAGTAAGAGACCAATTTACGATGAGATTCAAATGTCTCCCAAGCAAACCCTGTGAGTTCTGGAGCACAAAAGTTGTTGGCTTCATTGCATGGGTCATCGACAGGCCACCACCAGTGCGTGAACCAGCCTTCGCCAACCTGGTGCTCCCCTGATGTTTTGGACTAGAATTCCCAGCAGCCCAAGCCAGCACAGCTAATGGTCGGGGGGACGGGACGGGAGTTGCAGTCCAATATTATCTGGAGGGCACCAGGTTGAAGAAGGCTGGCATGGACAACAAAGCTGCCATTCTACATGCATGTACGGTAGGAGATATTGTGGAGGGGTTGCTCAGGTCAGGATGAGGGATGGGAGGAGCTGGAGAAGCTAGAGAAAGATGATCCCAGGAGATCATCCAGCACGAAACATCTTAGTTGCCCAGGGATGGAGGGGACAGAGCAGATACAGAATCCAGTCCTGGAGAGGGACTCAACAGACTTCCACCCACCTGATTCATGGAGGCCCAGCTCACAGCTCCGGTACTACCTCCTCTTTCATCACCTAGGTCAGGGGTCTGCAAACTAAGGCCTGTGGGCAGGATCAGGCCCAATTGCCTTCAGGATCCTGCCCACCAAGTGTCCGTGGATCAGCGTGGGGATTCTGTTTGTTCGGGCTGCGCCATTCCCCACCTGCACCATTCCATTCCCCCCCTCCCTCACATGCACCACGGCGGTGCCTCCTCCCTCCCTCCTCCTGGCTTCTCCCCGCCCTGCCTAGAGGAGGAAGGGGGCTGGGCTGAGCTGGCTGAACGCCATTTTAAGCAGCCCCTCTCCAGAGCCAGCCCTTTCGCGCCGCTCATCCTCCCTCTGCTGCTGCCGCTGCCCTGGTGCTCCAGAGAGTGGAGCGGACGAGCTCACTCTGCCTCCCCATGAGAAGCAGCGGTGGCGGTGGAGGGAGCAGCAGCCCCAGGGAAGGTAAGTGCAGCAGTGGCTGGGGCTGGGGCTTGGGGTAGGGAGGAAGACTACTTGCCCCCCTCGCCTCTTCTTCCACCACCACCCCCCGTGCCGCTTCTCCGGCCCGCCACAAGGTCTAAGGGACAGTAGAATGGTCCGCGGCTAAAAAAAATTGCTGACTCGTGACCTAGGTCATGGAGACACCAGTGCTAGTGTGAACAGACAGCTCAAGCCACAACCCACTAGGAGAAGCTCCCGGTTGCTTCTCCAGTCCAAAGATGTGTCTCACTTGCTGCACTGAAGCCATCCTTATAGCAAGGAGTCTTGGGGGCATGTCAACCATTGGCTCAACATCTTAGCTTGCTTAGCCCTGCCTTGCGCCTGTCATGCCTTTGACCTGTGCATTGCCTATAGTGTGTGCTGATTTGAGCATGGAAGCTTCTGGTAGAAACTGAAATCCAAGCAGGAGGCAGGGCAAGGCCACTGGTCACTTCTTGATGTCTGCCCAGCTGGCATGGCAACCTGCTCCATAAATGAGCATCATAAACCACAGTGAAGATCTGTAGCAATTGGATTTAAGTAACTTTAATCCTGTTGTTGTTGTTGTTGTTGTTGTTGTTGTTGTTGTTGTTGTTGTTGTGTTTATTTAAATCCTGAATTTTCCCCAGACTCAAGGTGGCTTGCACAAATTAACACAACACAGATAAAATACAAAAAGCCATATATATATATATATATATATATATATATATATATATATATATAGAATCATAGAGTTGGAAGAGACCACAAGGGCTATCCAGTCCAACCCCCTGCCAAGCAGGAAACACCATCAAAGCATTCTTGACATATGCCTGTCAAGCCTCCGCTTAAAGATCTCCAAAGAAGGAGACTCCACCACATCTCTTGGCAGCAAATTCCACTGTTGAACAGCTCTTACTGTCAGGAAGTTCTTCCTAATGTTTAGGTGGAAGCTTCTTTCTTGTAGTTTGAATCCATTGATATATATGACAATTGTTTCAAAGTAAGTCAACTGTAATAGAATTGAAGAAAGAAAAGAAGAAATCTCTTAAAATACAGTTAAGAAAAACAGTGCAGCGCTATTAAAAGCCCTTTCCTTAAAAACAGCCAGTTGTCTGAATAAAACAGTTTTAGCACGCTGGTAGGAGGACAACAAGGAAGGAGCCTGTCTGGTTTCTCCAGGACGGGAGTTCCAAAGTTTGGGGGCAGCCACCGAGAAGGTCCTGTTAACTTCAGTAAGAACAATTCATCTTCAATCCCAGTGTTAAATTTTAACAGGGTTCCCCGCCCGTGCCCCTCCCTCCCCCGACAACCCTCAGTGGCTGAAGTGAAGAGCTGGTTCATAAAACTGGTTTGATGTGCTGTTATTAACTGGGACTGGGCTCTTTACATGATTACAGCGGCGAAGAAGAAGAAGAAGAAGAAGAAGAAGAAGAAGAAGAAGAAGAAGAAGAAGAAGAAGAAGAAGAAGAAGAGGAGGAGGAGGAGGAGGAGGAGGAGGAGGAGGAGGAGGAGGAGGAGGAGGAGGAGGAGGAGGAGGAGGAGGAGAGAAGTAAATTGGTGGCGGCATGGCACCAGCTGTGAATTGTAAGTCATGGGAAGCTCTGAAGTCAGTCATATACTCAAACCCTGAAACGGTTGTGCGAATCAGTCTACATGGTATTGCTGAGCTGAAATCTCTGAAAGGACATCTCTGATATTTTTCTTTTCCTGTCCCCCTCCTCCTCTGCTGCTATTTGTTGTGGTGCCTGCCATTTTGTTCCCATAAGAAAATAATAAGAGCCTACAGGAACGGGCCCCTGCTCCATCTAGCTTAGCATCCTGTTCTCACAGTGGCCATCTAGATACCTGTGGGAAACCTGCATGCAGGATCCGAGCACAAGAGCAGCTCTCCCCTCTTGTGGATTCCAGAAACTGGTATTCAGAAGCATTTCTGTCTCCAGCAGTGGAGGTAGAGCTCTTCCTCTTTCTTCTTCCTCTTCTTCTTCTTCTTCTTCTTCTTCTTCTTCTTCTTCTTCTTCTTCTTCTTCTTCTTCTATCACTCGTAGCCGAGTAAGATTGTCTTCCATGAACATGGTTGTAACAGTGAGTCCATAGGTGACTGTGGAGGCCAATTCTGGATCCACATGTCCTTCCACAGTGGGGACATTGGTTTCCAGGCATTGAGGGTTTGCCCATTGTGCCTTCCTCTTCTCATGTTTCTCCCCTTCGTCCTGAGATCGAGTGTCTTCAAAGCCCATGACACCTTTGGTAAAGGCTGTTCTCCAATTGGAGCACTCGCAGGTCAGTTTCCCAATTGTTGGTGTTTATACTACATTTTTAAAAAAATTGCCGTGAGAGAGTTTTTAAACCTCTTTTGTTGACCACCAGCATTATGCTTTCCATTTTAAAATTTGGAATAGAGTAGTTGCTTTGGGCCTTAGAAAGCATTGCTAATAACAAGGCCAGTGGAAGTGATGATATTCCAGCTGAACTGTTTAAAATTTTAAAAGATGATGCTGTTAAGGTGCTACACCCAATATGCCAGCAAGTTTGGAAAACTCAGCAATGGCCAGAGGATTGGAGAAGATCAGTCTACATCCCAATTCCAAAGAAGGGCAGTGCCAAAGAATGCTGCAACTACCGCACAATTGCGCTCATTTCACACGCTAGCAAGGTTATGCTTAAAATTCTACAAGGCAGGCTTAGGCAGTATGTGGACCGAGAACTCCCAGAAGTGCAAGCTGGATTTCGAAAGGGCAGAGGAACCAGAGACCAAATAGCAAACATGCGCTGGATTATGGAGAAAGCTAGAGAGTTCCAGAAAAACATCTACTTCTGCTTCATTGACTATGCAAAAGCCTTTGACTGTGTCGACCACAGCAAACTATGGCAAGTTCTTAAAGAAATGGGAGTGCCTGATCACCTCATCTGTCTCCTGAGAAATCTCTATGTGGGACAAGAAGCTACAGTTAGAACTGGATATGGAACAACTGATTGGTTCAAAATTGGGAAAGGAGTACGACAAGGTTGTATATTGTCTCCCTGCTTATTTAACTTATATGCAGAATTCATCATGCGAAAGGCTGGACTAGATGAATCCCAAGCCGGAATTAAGATTGCTGGAAGAAATATCAACAACCTCAGATATGCAGATGACACAACCTTGATGGCAGAAAGCGAGGAGGAATTAAAGAACCTTTTAATGAGGGTGAAAGAGGAGAGCGCAAAATATGGTCTGAAGCTCAACATCAAAAAAACCAAGATCATGGCCACTGGTCCCATCACCTCCTGGCAAATAGAAGGGGAAGAAATGGAGGCAGTGAGAGATTTTACTTTCTTGGGCTCCTTGATCACTGCAGATGGTGACAGCAGTCACGAAATTAAAAGACGCCTGCTTCTTGGGAGAAAAGCAATGACAAACCTAGACAGCATCTTAAAAAGCAGAGACATCACCTTGCCGACAAAGGTCCGTATAGTTAAAGCTATGGTTTTCCCAGTAGTGATGTATGGAAGTGAGAGTTGGACCATAAAGAAGGCTGATCGCCGAAGAATTGATGCTTTTGAATTATGGTGCTGGAGGAGACTCTTGAGAGTCCCATGGACTGCAAGAAGATCAAACCTATCCATTCTTAAGGAAATCAGCCCTGAGTGCTCCCTGGAAGGACGGATCGTGAAGCTGAGGCTCCAATACTTTGGCCACCTCATGAGAAGAGAAGAATCCTTGGAAAAGACCCTGATGTTGGGAAAGATTGAGGGCACTAGGAGAAGGGGACGACAGAGGACAAGATGGTTGGACAGTGTTCTCGAAGCTACGAACATGAGTTTGACCAAACTGCGGGAGGCAGTGCAAGACAGGAGTGCCTGGCGTGCTATGGTCCATGGGGTCACGAAGAGTCGGAAACGACTAAACAACAACAACAGTTGCTTTGGAAGACGATCATCAGGCATCCGCACAACATGACCGGTCCAACAAACTTGATGTTGAAGAATCATTGCTTCAACACTGGTGATCTTTGCTTCTTCCAGTACACAGGCATTAGTTCGCCTGTCTTCCCAAGTGATGTGTAAAAATTTTCAGAGGCACCATTGTGGCTAGTGCCCGCCGATAGCCCTCTCTTCCACGAATTTATCCTCTTTTAAAGCCATCCAAGTTGGGACTATCACTGCCTTCTTCAGGAGCGAGTTCCATAGTTTAACCATGCGCTGTATGAAGAAGGACTTTCTTTCGCCCGTCCCAAATCTTCCAACATTCAGCTTCATCAGATGTCCATGAGTTCAAGTGTTACGGGTGAGGGAGAGAAATGATTATTCTGCCAGCTTTTTTAAAGGTGAGACTGAGCTCGTTCTCATGACTCTTCCTACAAGAACTGGTTTGTTTGGTGGCATATGCCCTTCTCTGAGGGGTGTGGGTCTGTCCCCATCAGTGAAGGTAATGCCATGTTCTTGGTAATAATAACAATAACAATAACAATAATAATTTATACCCTGCCCATCTGGCTGGGTTTCCCCAGCCACTCTGGGAGGCTCCCAACAGAATATTAAAAACACGGTAAAACATCAAACATTAAAAACTTCCCTAAACAGGGCTGCCTTCAGACGTCTTCTTAAAGTCAGATGGTTGTTTATTGCCTTGACATCTGACAGAAGGGTGTTCCACAGGGTGGGTGTCACTACCGAGAAGGCCCTCTGCCTGGTTCCCTGTAACCTCACTTCTCCCAGTGAAGGAACTGCCAGAAGGCCGGTGGACCTCAGTATCCGGGCTGAACGATAGGGGTGGAGACGCTCCTTCAGGTATACTGGAAAGAGGCCGTTTAGGCCTTTCATGGTGAGCACCAACACTTTGAATTGTGCTTGGAAACATACTGGGAGCCAATGTAGGTCTTTCAGGACCGGTGGTCTTGGCAGCCACTCCCAGTCACCAGTCTGGCTGCTGCATTCTGGATTAGTTGTAATTTTGGTGATGGGATGGAGGTCAGCTGCTGTGGTTCCTCCTCCTCCAGCTGTCCAGCCTCCTCTCCTGGCTGCTTGACCCCCTACTCTGTTGCTAAGGAAGAAGAAGAAGAAGAAGAAGAAGAAGAAGAAGAAGAAGAAGAAGAAGAAGAAGAAGAAGAAGAAGAAGAAGAAGAAGAAGAAGAGGAGGAGGAGGAGGAGGAGGAGGAGGAGGAGGAGGAGGAGGAGGAGGAGTTTGGTTTTGATATCCCGCTTTATCACTACCTGAAGGAGTCTCAAAGCGGCTAACATTCTCCTTTCCCTTCCTCCCCCACAACAAACACTCTGTGAGGTGAGTGGGGCTGAGAGACTTCAAAGAAGTGTGACTAGCCCAGCAGCTGCATGTGGAGGAGCGGAGACGCGAACCCGGTTCCCCAGATTACGAGTCTACCGCTCTTAACCACTACACCACACTGGCTCCACTCCATGGATGGAGTGAGTGGGTGTCCTCCTTGCCCTCTTCTGCCAGCTCATCTGACAGCACCTGCCACACACCCCCAGCCAGTTGGGATCATGGGGCCCACGATAAATGGTTCTTTGCTTAAATGCCAACCAACCTTCTCCAGTAATCTCCTCAATGTCTTACTGGGGCAACAGAGTGAGCAGACACACAGAGGACCTGCTCACAATCCCCGTTTTCCCGAGGCATAGTGTTATTTCTATTTAAATGAAAGGAACCATTTCCAGTTTTGCATTTGTACATATAAATCAGCACCTGAAAATTTTATGCAAACCAGAATCATTTCGTCCGTTCCCTTTTCTGGCAAAGTGTGAGTGGTTCACCCTCTCGGCAATTCAGGCAGCTGGGCCGGATGGGTCCGGAGTTTTGACAAACACAGAATGGCTTTTAAAAAAATTAGAAAACCAGCAAGAATCCCAAGGGAATGACCTGCTATTTGCTATGGGAGATACTGTTCGTGAGAATCTTAAGCACTCTTACTGAAAAATCGCACCAACATTAAACAGGCTTCTGCAGCCCATTTTATAGGAAGACAGCGTTGCATCTGAATGGGCTGCTTTTAAAAGAAAAGAAAAAGTTTGTTTATGGTTGGCTTGCAGAGGGTTGTAGTGGACAGCTCGATGAAGATGCTGACCCAGAGTCTGGCAGAAATCTATGTTAGGGACCATTAGGAAAAGGACAGAAAATAAAACTGCCAATATCAGAATGTCTTTTACGTTGTGCATTTCGGATGACCTCACCTCCAAAATGAAATTGCAGAGTTGGAAATGGTTCGAATCTCCAGGACCTGATGAGCTGCACCCAAAGGAGCTTGAGGATGTTATCTCTGAGATTCGGTCTAATATTCTCTGAGAATTCTTGAAGAACAAGTGTGGTCCCTGCAGACTGGAGGCAGGCAAATGTTGTCCCCATCTTCAAAAGGGGGGGAGGGGGAGAAGACACAGGTATCTACCTACCATTGAGCTTGATATTGATACCAGGAAAGATCCCAGGACAGACAATTAAACAGTCAATCTGTGAGCGCTTAGAAAATGAAGTTATGATTACTAAAACCCAGCATGGGTTTCTCAAAAACAAGTCATGCCGGACAAATCCCATTGCTTTATATATAGAGAGATCAGCTGGTGGATCAGGGGTATGTGGGCATAGTATATCTTGATTTCAGTAAGGCTTTTGACAAAGTCTCCCATCATATTCTTGTGGAGAAACTACTAAAATGTGAGTTGAATGGGATGGCTGTTAGGTGGGTTTTTTAGCTGGTTGACTGACCAAACCCAAAGAGTGCTCATCAATGGTTCCACTTCACCATGCAAAAAGTCAAAAGTGGGGTGCTACAGGGTACTGTCCTGGGCCTGTTGCTGTTCGACATCTTTATAAGCAACTTGGATGAAGGAATTGGGGGGCTGCTCATGATGCCCAACTACAGAAGACATCCAAGAGCGTTTCCAGAGCCATGGAGCACCTTGTTGGTGCCAGCGGCGGAGCCGTTCGTGGGGGGAAATGCAGGCCCTACAGGAACTGCTGAAGGAGAAACTTAGCGGCTAAAGCAAATAGGAGCAAATGTAAGGTTCTGCACTCAGGCAGGAAGAACCAGCTGCACAAATATAAGGTTCCATTCTTTGCCTTTTTCAGCTCCCAGCACATGGTCTGCCATGTATTGTATGCAAATCTGTGTCTTTTGCTCTCTGGTGTTGCATTTATTCCTTTTGGTGATATGTAAGCTGCTACGCAACTCATGCTGTATGTCTGTAGTAAGAGTTTTAACGATTGCAACCCTATAGAATCATAGAGTTGGAAGAGACCACAAGGGCCATCCAGTCCAACCCCCTGCCAAGCAGGAAACACCATCAAAGCATTCTTGACATATGGCTGTCAAGCCTCTGCTTAAAGACCTCCAAAGAAGGAGACTCCACCACACTTCTTGGCAGCAAATTCCACTGCCGAACAGCTCTTACTGTCAGGAAGTTCTTCCTAATTTTGAGGTGGAATCTTCTTTCTTGTAACTTGAATCCATTGCTCCGAGTCCGCTTCTCTGGAGCAGCAGAAAACAATATTTCTCCCTCCTCTGTATGACATCCTTTCATATATTTGAACATGGCTATCATATCACCCCTTAACCTTCTCTTCTCCAGGCTAAACATACCCTAAACAAACCCTGGCTAGCTCCCATGGCTCCCAATAAAGGGGCATTGGGAACTGTTCCTTCAGGGGGAGCGAATGTAGAATAGTGGCTGAGCAATTCAGTTTGCAAATCAGGAAATCTCTAGCTCAAATCTTACCTCTGCCAAAAATTCACAAGGTGACCTTTGGGTACTTATTTTCCCTTGAGGGATACTAATACAGACCTACCTTGCAGGGCTATTGTAAGGTGATGTAACACTCTGGCTTGAAACTGACGCAAGTAATTTTGTTTGACTGTAAGCATACTGACCTTATCCCCACCTGCTGGGGGACTACACAGAGCAGAACATTCTTATCCTTTGTATTTTCCACTTCTATGAAATTTGTGATGCACCTCTCTGCTTAAAAACAGAAAATGCACCTAAATGCATGAGATAAATGCACTTAGTGAAAGAAAATGCCCATTTAAATTCGGATCAAGTACACATTTGAGGATTTTTTTTTCAACGGCAGGTTGATGTGCGAAAACAGGACAAAACGGACTTATGAACCTGGGAATATGCCCTGGAACAGAAATAGCCTTCTCTGCCTATCTGTATTTGAAACCAGCTTGAAATCAGAGACTGTACGGCCCACTCAGATGCTGTGCTGCTCCTTTTTCACTGAGAAGACCCACAGGGACCCAGAGGTGGCGGCGGTTGATCCTGGGAAGCCGAGAGATCCAGCACGACGAATGCCCCCGGTTCACGAAACGAGAGTCGTGCAAGGGTGTGCTCCCCAAAGGAAGGCGTGGAAACGAAAGCACGTTGTTGTCGATGACAGGGAAAGGGGGCGACGCAAGGCCTTTCAAGAGAGCCTCACACAAAGCGCCGGGAAGGCAGATATGTGTTTGTGCATGCGTGTGTGTGTGTATGGAAAGTGTCAGGATCAAACAACAGTTGCCACAAGCCGGGCTTACGATCCCTCCTGCAATAATCCAGGAGCGAACACGGATTCTGAAGAAGTCGCTTCTTCAAACTTTCATGCAACAATTAAGTATTCCATTGTCACGGCTCAATTAAACGGTTACGGCCTGAGAAAATTGGGGATTGTAAAGTGAGGACGGAATGCGCTTTGATCCTCCTTCCAGGGTTATTGTTTCATTAATAAATGAACATGTCATTTGTCTCACCAGAGGGAGCTCATGCCCTCCAGGCACTCTTCCCTTTTTTGTTCAGGTTTTATAAAGATGAATTTCCAGTGCTCTGAAATACCATGGATTAGAAGTTAAGCCTGACAGCACTTCGGGGAGCACTGAGCTTAAAGAGCCCCACACAGGTCTCCAAAGCAGTTGTTTACTAATAGAGGAGACTGGAGGCTGTCTGCAGCTGCTGATATCGCATTACCATTTGGAAAGACAGTAGCTGAGATAACAAATCACACAGTTTTAATAATTACTCCTGCTTTCCCTCTTTTTTCAGGGGTTTCTTTCTCTCCCTCTCTCCCCCCTTCCCTTTTTTTTTTTGTTTCCTGCGTGACTGCGGAGGCTGGACTCCATCCAAAAAAGCAGATAAAAACAGTATGGAACTTTTATCTTTCCACGATAATGACAAACACATCATGTTCCACGGAAAAGTTTCCTGCTGGATTTCTTCTTCCTCTCCCCACTCCCACCCCCCTTTTATTTTCTTCAAGTTTCAATGAAATGTAATTATACTTTATAATTCTGCTGTATTAATCTTCCCCTTTTTTAAAAAGAAAAAAATAAATAAAAGGAACTTCACACCCCCACAATGTTCTTAGGTTTTGGGGGATTTTGGGGGGGCGGTGGGGGGTGCCGACACTTATTGTCGTCGTCCCCCCAATTGACTTGGGAGTAGAAACAAAATGCAGAAAGCACCCCTTCCTTGGGTAGACCTGCCTTCAAAACTCCATGCACAAGCCGAGCTGTTTTGCATTCAAATTAATACCTACTTTAATTTGGATGCAAAATAGCTGCCCCATTATTTAAACACACACACACACACACACACAGAGTTAACTAAGTCATTTGGCAATGAATGGGTACTAAGAGATGATATTTCTTCTTGTTGTTGTTGTTTTTAATCCTAAATTGAGCTGACATTAGGATTGGTATATTTTAATATCAATAGATTAGCCCTAAAGAGTGGAAGCCTTATTTTAGAAAATCTGCATTTTTAATATGCTCTCCAGGAATCTTTTTTTTTTTTAAGTGTCCATTTAGACGAACACTGGATTTGACTGGGGTTGGGGTTTTTTCTTCTTCTTCTTCTTCCTGGTGTTTCAGAGGAAATTGTGTATTGTTGCAGCAGCAAGCAGGCTCCATTGGCCAGACAATGGCACCGGCTAATTTCTGGCAGTGGAGGAAAGAGATAAATGTCCTATAATTATATCTTCGCCGTGAAACCTGAAGTCTAGGAGCATCAAGGTAACCTAAACTTTTCCCATAGCTTTCACTGCGCTTCTGGTGAGGCCGTGTTCCATTGGATGATTAAAGGGGGCTCATTTCTCGCTCACTCTCACTTTCTCTTCTTCTTTTTCAAAAAAAAAGAAAGAAAAAGCATTATTTCAGAATAATCTTAATTGGCGCAAGGTTGAGGCCTTTCTAGGAGAGGAGGGAAAAGGTTGAATAGTCTTTTCAAGTCACATGAAAGTTTCTGGGATGAATGTACGGTAATTAGATTAATAAGTAGCTTAATTTATCACAGCTGAGGATTTCAGCAACCACACATTAGAGCAAGGAAGGGAGGGGAGAAGACTGGGGGGTTGGTTCAAGATTTTTTAAATTATTTGGGAAGGGGTGGGGGTGAAAATGTGCGGAAACTTGTTTAACCTCAAACACGCAGTGTATTTCTGTGTGTGTGTGTGCACGTGCGCAAATTCAGCAGTTGCGGAAGAAATTAACACACATCCACACGAATAACAGAACAAGGAGGTTCCTGTTCTGCCCCTTTGTGCTCTCTAGTTAGTAAGAAGTATTAAGATTTGTCAAAAAAACACTTTCCCTTGTGAAGTTATTCCATACCCTCCGACATTTCTCTGATGAAGATAGGGACTTCCTATTCTTCTTCTTCTATTATTATTATTATTATTATTATTATTATTATTATTATTATTATTATGCCCCGCCCATCTGGCTGGGTTGCCCCAGCCACCCTGGGCGGCTTCCAACGTATATAAAAACATCATAAAACATTAAAAATTTGAATTGGACAGGCTGTCTTCAGGTGTCTTCTAAAGGTTGTATAGTTACTTATCTCCTTGGAGCAGGGGTCAATTAACTCCACACCCTCCAACATTTCTCTGATGGAAACAGGGGTGTCCTAAGGAAAAGCGAGACATTCTGGGATCAAATCAGAAACCGGGTCGGCTTCTGTAAATCTGGGACCGTCCCTGGAAACTAGGGACACTAGGAGGGTCTGTTATTTTGCGGGGAGGGGTGCAGGAAATGCTGGGTTAGAAAGGAAGTCCATGGGCTCCTTGTTTTGGGCGCTGAACGTTTCCGTCGCAGAAGATGCGCCAGGAGGTTCTGGTTACGTAGAGTAGAGATTCTTGCTCAGCTCATGAGAGCCATGCAGAACTCTGCCAAGGGCAAAGCAGTCAGGCCCCAGAGGTATCAAATGTTGCCATGCGCTGGCTTCTGTGTGCCAATGGAACAGATGTGCAACATCACCGCGATGTGGGGCGTTTCGTGTGCCATTGGGCAAGAGTCACTTTGCAGCAAGAGGCAGCGCATGTACGCCATTGCAGAACTACGGCCGCCCTGTTTACAATGCAGAACAAACAAGGCTTTCTTTTCCATTTCCTTGCAGGGCCTACATCTTTCGATTTGTTAACGGGGCACAGCCTTTCTTCAAAACAGGCTGCCTCTCGGCTACGCAGAGCTGGATGGCGCACAGTTTGTGGGCTCACGGTGGCATCCGGAATGTTCCGGTTCCTCCCTCTGCCCGCCTGCCCGCCCCCCCCCCAGGTCTGTGTTTTATTGTGTTCTCGGAGGACAATTCCTCCCCAGAATTTCGATCCGCCTGTGCCGTTTTGATGTTGCCATCCTGGAAAGAGGAAGCTTTGTGTCTTGTCATTATTTATCAGCCTGGATGCCTGATCTCATTAAACTAACTCCTTAACTCTTGTGTTCCTATAAATGGGGGGTGGCGGGCAGAGAGATTCCCAGTACCTCTTCATGAAAGCTCTTGGCACTGGTGCAAAGGAAATCCGGCGCTTGTGTCTCGCAGCCCTAGTGCGACGGTAGCTGTCAGGGCTCCGCAGCCGCCGTCATCTCGAGGAGGCCCTAATGAAAACCCAGCAGTCAAGAGAGCCTCTTCCGCCTGTGTTGCCTAGTTCTCTGCAAGTATTGCCTCTTTGAAACGGGATGATAAAGCCAACTCTCGATATTGCTTTCAGCCATCTCCAGCGTGGCATCAGCTCCCTGTCGCCTAGAGGGGAGAGGAGGTGACAGAACCCAAATTGGAGCACCCCAAACACTGTCATGAAAAGGGGAATGACACAGCAAACTGTTGCTTGCTTCTTTTTTTAAGGAGAAGAAGAAGAAAATATATTATCTGATACTTAAGAGAGGCCTGTTGGAAAAGGAGGCATGGCTGGGGAAGTGTAATTATGGCGCAGATAACCCGTCCATAAAGCACGGCTGTGTCTGAGAGGGCGGCTTTGGGAAAGGGAGAGAGAGGATCAAAATCCTGGGAGTGGTTTTTGGATCATGCCGGCACTCGCCAGCTTGATAAGGCTGATAAGTATAACCAGTGGCTTAGGACGATCGATTCCTCTCCATAGGAGATCTCTCGGAAAGCTCACATCTTCTCCTCTGTTTATATGAAAGCGGCGCTTTCAAGATGCTTTATCATCTAGTAGCAAATATGACGTGAATGGACGGACGGAACCTTTCTTCTTCTTTTAATCTTGAAGGGGAGAGGCTGAGAAAAAAAATTAAACAGGACAGCATTTAATTACGCCTATCGAACAAACCCGTAGAGATGGCGAGAAACTTGGGTTCCTCACGCATGTGTGGGCTTTCCGCTTTTTCTCCTGATGAACCCGAGTGTCTGACTCTAATCTGAAATGGATATCTAATTATTGTTTAACATTATTTGTTTAGTTGGCATTAACGACCTCTAATTTGCCTTTAAATAATTCATTTGGTGTTTAAATAAAGCTCCTTTTACTTAATAATGTTTTCTTTAACCAATCTTTGCTAATGTCAATACGCTCTTTGTTTAACCTTCTTAAAGGAAACATTTTCTCGGCTCCAAGACAATTAGGAATTATTACAGCAGTATTGCGGGGGGGCGGGGGGGGGGCGAGAAAGAGCCGTACAATCAACAAATGGTATTGTGACGATGAGGCCTAAGATCGAAATATTCCCTCCGAATCACAAAATCAGGAAGAAGCGGTTCCTCAAATTTGCCTGCACTTTGAAGGAATCCCAAGGTGGAACTCTACATGTGTATGACAAGAAAATCTCTTCGAGGTTTCCAGGTCAGTGTTTCCTCTATGAAACCAAGGCATGAATATCTTAGTACATCATGCACAGTGAAGAATCAGTGAGTGCGGGGCCAGCCCTACAGTTGACCAACCTGAGGCAATGTGACAATATCCAGAGCTGTGGGAGGGACAGCAGATTTTGACGGGGGTCCAACGTGAGGGTGCATCTATGATAGGGTCCCCAAACTAAGGCCCGGGGGCTGGATGCGGCCCAATCACTTTCTAAATCCAGCCCGCGGACGGTCCAGGAATCAGCATGTTTTTACATGAGCAGAATGTGTCCTTTTATTCAAAATGCATCTCTGGGTTATTTGTAGGGCATAGGAATTCGTTCATATTCTTTTTCAAAATATAGTCCGGGACAGTGGACCGGCCCACGGCTGAAAAAGTTTGCTGACCCCTGATCTATGATCACAGGGGGCGGTTGTCCCCCCCCCCCCCGGTGACTGCTCACTGTCCTAGTAATGTTGCATGGCAGGTGAGGGGCGCCATTTTCTGGCTCGCTTCAGGCAGCAAAATGTCTTGGGCCGGCCCAGTGAGCAACAGAGAGTGCTTGAACCCTGCCACCCCGATGATTCTTTCCTGCAAATAACACCCCTCCCCCCATGTAGATTTTAATTGTGCCCCCTTCGAGCTGATCTAGGACACTAGAAACTTTTCTGTGGTACGCATCTTCATTAAACGAATCAGTACGTAAGTACGAATGCCTCCCCGGAGAACATTTCAGGGAGGAAATGGTTGGTGGGGAAGGGGTTAAGCACCCTCTCCCCCTTCCTTCCTGCCAGCGTGCCTCTTCAAACACCCCTCCATTCATCCCTTTTCAGCACAGCACAGGTTTGGGAGCAAACTTTGCTGAGCAGAGGTGTAATTTTACCCCAAGGTTATTTTAAGGCAGGGGTGTGGGGTTTTTTTCCTGAGCTTGAGGGCCACATGCCCTTCTAAGCAACCTCCCAGGGGCCGCATACCAGGGGTGGGCAGGGCTAGGGGGAAGTGGGTGGAGCAAGAAATGTTAATTGTACAGTAGGCTTGTTTCTTCACACACGCCTCTCCAGCCTCCATTCAGGCAAGCAAGAAGCATTATCAGAGCTCACAGACACATTCCAGTCAGTCAAAAGCTTTCAAAGATGATGCAAGGCAGGAGTGTGAAGGGGTGTGGCCTGGGGAGAAAGGGTGTGGCTAAGAAGGTGGGATGGCCCTTGGGACCTGAGAGACTAGCTTGCAGGCAGGGCCAAGGCAATGTGGGGGGACAGTGTTATTTACCTGTCTTCCCCACATTGAAATCACTCTGGTAACCAGGAGGGGGAGGAATGAAGCAGTGGGGAGGTCAGGACAGCGCAGGCACAGTAGGAAAACTGCTGGATGCTGCCTTTGGCCCTCGAGATCAAGCCTTCTGCTTTAGCAGAAGGTCTCAGATTCAACTGAGGAATCTCCAGGTTGGGGTGGGAAAGACCCCCTCCCTGAAACCTGGAGAGCTGCTCCCAGTCAGTGTAGGCAATGCAGAGCTAGATGTGTGGCAGGGGTTATAATGGGTTTATTGATTTATCCCTCCTGGCCCCCACATCCATGAGTTGAACACAATTTTTAAAATTTCCACCCTTAACCACAAAATTAAACAGATGGGAAGAAGGCTGCCAAACCTTGTTTTGAGCAAGTCCAGCTATGAAGAAAGCTGACTTCTCCCTCCTTAACAAAGAATCAGGCAACAATGTGTGAAGCAAATTTAAACATGAGATTTACTTACTTTATACCCGTGCATTGGTTCACAGCAACAGTAGCAGTAAAAAAAACCTATGCAGGCAAAATACTTATATTTACAATATAACCAGCTTCAGGTATGTGCCTGGAGCGGAAGCAAATGGAAGCATGTCCAATGCTGGTCAAAGGAAAAGTGATAGAAACAGGAAGTACTCTATGTTCCTTCCTCTCCAGGAGGGGGAAGGGAAATGACATCACACAGAGCCCTCTCTATCAATTATATTTTTGTATTTCTCTGGTCTGAGTATCTGTTTACCAGCAATACAGCTGCGTG
This sequence comes from Zootoca vivipara, assembly GCF_965207765.1. Classification (NCBI taxonomy): domain Eukaryota; kingdom Metazoa; phylum Chordata; class Lepidosauria; order Squamata; family Lacertidae; genus Zootoca; species Zootoca vivipara. The sequence continues at coordinate 128,684,929 of NC_142582.1, read as the reverse complement.
GACTTAGCACCTTCACATGCTAACTAGCAAGAATATGCATTTGTTTGGTTTTCCTGCTAATCTCCCACGAGATGGACTAATGGTCTGACTCAGTCTATGGCAACTTCCAATGTTCCTAAAATGACATGGCCAAATCATGTAACTACTCTCATCCAATGTGGGGAGAACCTGAATTCACCCTTGGGAGGAAGGACCACAGCTCAGTGGTAGAACATCTGCTTTGCATGCAGAAGGCCTCATGTTTAATAATAATAATAATAATAATAATAATAATAATAATATATTTATACCCCACCCATCTACAGGGACCCAGGTGGCGCTGTGGGTTAAACCACTGAGCCTAGGGCTTGCTGATCAGAAGGTCGGCGGTTCGAATCCCTGTGACGGGGTGAGCTCCCGTTGCTCGGTCCCAGCTCCTGCCAACCTAGCACTTCCAAAGCATGTCAAAATGCAAGTAGATAAATAGGGACCGCTCCGGCGGGAACGTAAACGGCATTTCCGTGTACTGCTCTGGTTCGCCAGAAGTGGCTTTGTCATGCTGGCCACATGACATGGAAGCTATACCCCGGCTCATGCGAGATGAGCACGCAACCCCAGAGTCGGTCACGACTGGACCTAATGGTCAGGGGTCCCTTTACCTTTACCTTTACCCCACCCATCTAGCTGGGTTTCCCCAGCCACTCTGGGCTGAGGAAATATTCTGGGCCCAACAGAATATTAAAAATATGATAATACACAAAATCTTCCCTAAAGAGGGCTGCCTTCAGATGCCTTCTAAAAGTCATGTAGTTGTTTATTTCCTTGACATCTGATGGGAGGGCATTCCACACGGCGGGCGCCACTACCAAGAAGGCCCTCTGCCTGGTTCCCTGTAACCTCCCTTCTCGCAGTGAGGGAACCGCCAAACGGCCCTCGGAGCTGGACCTCAGTGTCTGGGCTGAACGATGGGGGGTGGAGACGCTCTTTCAATCCTCGATAGTGTTCGTATTTCTAACACTAGAGCTCAGTGAAGCTGAGTATCGGAAGATTCAGGAAAGAACAAAGAAAGTGCTTCTTCATGCAGTGCCAAGTTAAACTCTGGAACTCGCTTCCATTGCAGGCAGTGATGTCCACCAACCTGGGTGATTGTAAAAGTGGAGTCGACAAATTGATGGAGGAAGTGACTGTTGATGTCTGCTCACCATGAGGGTTATGCTCAACCTCCACAACTGGAGGCAGTAATGCTTCTGAATACCAGTTGCTGGAAACCTTGGGAAGGGAGAGGATTCTGGTGCTCATATGCCCTGGCTTCCAACAAGCCACTGTGAGAACAGGATGCTGGATTAGATGGGCCACTGGCCTGATTCAGCAGGCTCGTCTCATGTTCTTATGCCATCCCTAGGAAGGGTAGAAATGTTCCCTGTCAATAATAATAATAATAATAATTTATTATTATTATTATTATTATTATTATTATTATTATTACCCCGCCCATCCGGCTGGATTTCCCCAGCCACTCTGGGCGGCTCCCAACAGAATATTAAAAACACGATATTAAATATCAAATATTAAAAACTTCCCTAAACAGGGCTGCCTTCAGATTTCTTCTAAAAGTCAGATACAGTAGTTGTTTATTTCCCAGGAAGAGACGACAGTGAATTTAAGAAAGAATGGAAGATGTTTATTGCATATATACAGAAGCATTGTACACAGACTAATACATTAGCAGGGTTTTAGGATTACTTGTAATTTGGTTATGAATGGACAATAGGTAACTTAAATGATTTTCAAAGTTAACAATGAACATGCGATACATTGACAAATAATGGAACCAAGGAAGGGACTAGGAGAAAGTCAATTTGTTGTGTATTATTTTGACTTTGTGTTGTTGTTGTTTCTATTGGGGGGGGGGGGGTAATTAATAAATTGTTATATAAAAAAACAGTTGTTTATTTCCTTGCCATCTGATGAGAGGGTGTTCCGCAGGGTGGCCGCCACTACCGAGAAGGCCCTCTGCCTGGTTCCCTGTAACCTCACTTCTCGCAGGGAGGGAACCAGCAGAAGGCCCTCGGCGCTGGACCTCAGTGTCTGGGAAGAACGAGGGGGGTGGCTGGAGACCATAGAGAGCTGCTGCCAGTCCGTGGAGACAACACTGAGCTAGATGTACCAGTGGTCTAGCCCTATGTTCCACCCGCATTGAAATGGCCACAGGTGCTTTAGCACACAACGCCCAAAATAAATGGAAGAGGCTGAAAGTCTGTCGAAGGGTTTGGGCCGGGGTTGCACAAGAAGAACCTTGGGATATTAATTGGCCTGGAAAATCTTGAACAAAGGAGCTTCCATTTCAGCTTGATTCGTGTTGCCATTAAGAGTGCAAGGGTAACAACTTGAATAAAATATTGGGGGGGGGGACTGAATAATCAATCACATGACGCAGGGCAATGCTCCTCAACTTTGAGGTGGTCCAGCCCCCTCAAATATTGTATAGGAGGGAGAAAACCCCTCAGCACCTAGGAGTTGGCTTCTATAGTCTTGTGAGTTCCCCTGATCTACAGCCCTCCCTTCCTGCCTATTTCCACCAGGAACTGTGCTCATTTTTCTCCATCTCTCTGTGTGTTTTGTGTGTGTGTAGCAGCCCACTGGGTGAAAGCTGTGGGTCACACATCTGACACGATGTTGTTCAGCCTCCTGATGGTGCTTTATGTACAAAACAAATCCTCTCTCCCCCCCCTCCCCACCTTGATTTATTGGAAGAGCTTCCGGGGAATACAAAAAAAGAAAAACACCATCTAGTACTAGAAACACATTCTTCCCCCACAGGGAAAAGCGAGAGTTTCAACAAGCAAAGTTGAAGCTAATGTGTTGTGTTAGGTCGATCTGCGTGTGTGTGTTTTAGGGGCGACTGTGACTGACACTTTGTGAGATAAGGGAGCTCGATTGCAATTCCCTTCATTTACAAGAGGCTGGGAAGTTCATAATTAAGGTCAGAAAGGAATACGAGGGAGGAAAATGCAGAGAGAAGGCAATCCCCTTTAAGCACAGACAGGCCTGCAGAGAGGGGAAGTTGACCCAGGCAATTGCATAGGGGGCACCTGCTACTGCGTTGGTTTTACTGAAACCTCCATTGCGTCGCCTGTTTACTGCCCTTGAGAATTCCTGTTCTGACTGCATCTACTTATATAAAAAAAACTGCACCCACTTTATGCCCCTGATCCAGGGTTTGCCATGGGCCAAATGAGATTCCGACTAAACATCTGGAAGGACTTTCTAACAGTAAGAGCTGTTCGGCAGTGGAACGGTCTCCCTCGGGAGGCTGTGGAGACTCTCCTTCCTTGGAGTCTTTTAAGCAGAGTTTGGAAGGCCATCTGTCATGGTGGCTTTAGCTGAGATGCCTGCATTTCAGGGGGGTTGGACTACATGACCCTTGGGTCCCTTCCAACTCTATGATGCTACAAAAGTCTAGCCATGCCATCAGGCTGCATACACGCTTTACTTACATGTACATATATCCTGAGGGGCTCAAGGAGGCGCACATGGTTCTCCCCCTCCTTCTTCAATCCCCACAACAACCCTGTGAGGTAGGCTCAGCTGAGAAAAGGTAGGGACTGGCCCAAGGTCATCATCATCATCATTTAATATTTATTATTTATACCCCGCCCATCTGGCTGGGTTTCCCCAGCCACTCTGGGCGGCTCCCAACAGAATATTAAAAACACGATAAAACATCCAGCATTATAAACTTCCCTGAGCAGGGCTGCCATCAGATGTCTTCTTAAAGTCAGATACAGTAGTTGTTTATTTCCTTGAAATCGGATGGGAGGGCGTTCCACAGGGCGGGCGCCACCACCGAGAAGGCCCTCTGCCTGTCTCCCTGCAACCTCACTTCTCGCAGTGAGGGAACCGCCAGAAGGCCCTTGGAGCTGGACCTCAGTGTCCGAGCATCAGGATTTGAACCCTGGTTTCCCAAGGTCCTAGTCCAACACTCTAACCGCTACACCACCGCTGGGTCTCACTAGCTAAATCTAAAGCTGGTGGTTCCCTGCCCAAGAGAAAACCCTGTTTTTATTCCACCACCCCCCACCATCCCACTGCACCTCAACCTGTATCATCCCCTTCCCAGCAAACACTGACCCACCTCCATGTGTGGCCCCCACTGCCTATTGAGATGCTCCCCCACCCCAATGCTAATTTTCACTCTCCGCTGTGGCAATTAGAAATGTGTGCTTAATAGAGTGTCATGTTAATTGTTGCCGAGTTAACCAATTTCTCCCTTTAATTGGCGATTGATTAACCTATTGAAATGTTAAGTGACTCAGTTTCCTTCCAGAGCAAAGTGGGGGGGGGGGAGAGAGAGAGACTTCATCTGCTGAAGTGGGTAGGCAGCCACCTTCAGACTCTCTCCCTTTCTCTGGGAGTCTGTTGGTATTTTTTTTTCCTTCCTCCTCCTCCTCCTCCTTCTCTACACCCTCCCCAAGCTTTCTAATTAGATGAGCCAATTTGACATGCATTTGTCTGCTGGATAGGTTATCAGCTCTGGAGGTGACCTGCGGAGGCAAGGTTGTATAGAGCATCCTTACCAGAAAAGGTTTTAAGGGAGATGGGGGCTGTAGTCAGTTGTATTGTGATGGTAATTAAACAGATTTTTGCCTACCCTCCATGGAATGAGACGATTCCTTGGTCACATAGAGGCACTTTTTAAACACTCCTTGGCTTCTCATAAGCGTGCAATCAATCAATAATTTCTTAAGACGGATTTCTTCGTTCACTTTTTATTAATTGCATTTTTATCCCACGTTTTCCTCCAAGGAACTCAAGGCAGTTGACATGGTTCTTCCCCGCTTTGTTTCATCACAACAACAAAAATGTGAGCTGGGTAGGGCTGAGAGGCAGCGACTGGTCCAGGGCTGAACTCTGGTCTCCCAGGCCCTGGTCCAACACTCTCTTCTTCTTCTTCTTTGGTGATCACTTGTAGCCAATTGTCTTCCATGAACACGATCTTAACAGTGAGTCCGTAAGTGACTGTGGAGGCCAATTCTGGATCCTCACATCCTTCTACAGTGGGGACATAGGTTTCTGGGCGTGAATTGATCATGTTGAGGGTTTGCCAAGCATGCCTTCCTCTTAGCATGTTTCTCCCTTTCGTTCTGAATTTGAGTGTCTTCAAAGTCCATGACACCTTTGGGAAAGGCTGTTCTCCAATTGGAGCGCTCGCAGGCCAGTGTTTCCCATTTGTCAGTGTTTATACTACATTTTCCTTTAGATTTGCCTTGAGAGGGTGTTTAAACCTCTTTTGTTGACCACCAGCATTACGCTTTCCATTTTTAAGTTTGGAATAGAGTTGTTGCTTTGGAAGACGATAATCAGGCATCCGCACAACATGACCAGTCCAACAAAGTTGATGTTGAAGAATCATCGCTTCAACACGGGTGATCTTTGCTTCTTCCAGTACACTGGCATTAGTTCACCTGTCTTCCCAAGTGATGTGTAACATTTTTCGGAGACACTGTTGATGGAATCTTTCAAGGAATTGGAGATGGTGGTCCATGTTTCACAAGCACACAGTAAGGATTGTAGTACAATAGCTTTGTAAACAAGCATTTTGATTTCCCTGTGAATGTCTCGGTTCTCAAACACTCTAACCACTATGCCACACTGGCTTTATGATGGTGGCAGAGAAGCGTCGATTTCAGGCAGGATTGTGCTGATTTGGGGTGAGATATCACCCAAAATGTACGCAATCTTGCCCAAATTTGGTGCTATGTCTAGACCTCATGAAATGGGACAGATCAACACTCCCTGTTACGAGTTGCTGCTCCACGACAGGCATTGGGGATGGCAAACGGTGGGGGCTATCCTGTAAATAAAAGCTGTACGAAGACCACTCATTTATACGGGAAGGGCATTGGCTCAGTAGCAAGAAGATAAGAGCCTGCTGGATCGGGCAAATAATCTGTTTTCTCACAGATAATCCCAATCTCAGTCCCCAATTAGGATGGAAGAATGCATCTGTCTGAAACCTTGGAGAGCCTCTGCCAGCCAGTGTAGACAATATTGAGCTATAATTATTCATTCATTCATTCATTCATTCATTCATACCCCACCCATCTGGCTGGGTTTCCCCAGCCACTCTGGGAGGCTCCCAATAGAATATTAAAAACACAGTAAAACATCAAACATTTAAAACTTCCCTAAACAGGGCTGCCTTCAGATGTCTTCTAAAAGTCAGATAATTCTTCATTTCCTTGACGTTGGATGGGAGGGCATTCCACAGGGCAGGTGCCACTACCGAGAAGGCCCTCTGCCTGGTTCCCTGTAACCTCGCTTCTCGCAGTGAGGGAACCGCCAGAAGGCCCTCGGCGCTGGACCTCAATGTCCGGGCTGGACGATGGGGGTGGAGACGCTCCTTCAGATATATTGGGCAGAGGCCGTTTAGGGCTTTCAAGGTCACCAGCAACACTTTGAATTGTGTTCAGAAACGTACCAGGAGCCAATGTACGGTAGATCTTTCAAGACCGGTGTTATGTGGTCTTGGCGGCCGCTCCCAGTCACCAGTCTAGCTGCCGCATTCTGGATTAGTTGTAGTTTCCGGGTCACCTTCAATTGCATCTTCCCTGCTACTATCCTTGGACCCTGAGCTTTGCAAAAACGTCCGGTGTTGCCCATACAGCATTCGGGGCTTGTCTGTGTTTTAATAACTGACATCCCCCCCCCCAAAAAAAGGCCCACCACATCCAATCGAACATAGGCAGGCTCGGAAAATGCTGGTCGCCGGCGAAGGAAACAATGAGATTACCCAACAACATTGTGCTCGGCAGTCACTGCAGAGGATTTCCCAAGTGGTGGTGGTGGGGGCTTTTAATAGTTTTGGCTCATTCATGTGATGCGCAGGGTGTTTGTCCTTTAAAAAGAGGTGTCGATTAGGAGACTTTCAGGGTTAGGCTAATAATTCGGGGCTGAAAATGGCCGCTCGCCATTGTGCCGGCATGTTCCCGGTGCTGCCTGCCTCCTCCTCCTCTTCCCCCACATCTCTCTGGCACTCGGGGCAGCTTTTGGCCCGGTTGGTAAACAGCTTAAGGCCAGACGTCTTTTCAAATGACGCCTCGAATAAAAATGTTTTTTTTAAAAAAAAAAAGTAGGGGGGGTTGCACACCCACACAAAACACCCATATTTAAGTGGCGACTGCTTGGCGCTCTCCTCACAAAAGCCAGGGACATTATGCAAGGGTATTTACATAGGCCTTAGCGGAGGAGTGGGGGGCAATTAATGATGGGGGGGGCACACACATATCAGGAAAGTTTGTTCAAGCCATTCTCCGGTAAGAGAGCTTTTTGTAAAAAAAAAAAAAAGTCTATGGAAACTCATCAAGTTCCCTCCCTCCCCACACAAATCACTCCAGTTCCCCCGACCCACCCCCAGAAGCGAGATTAAGGGCTGGAATTTAGCAAGAAATGCTATGTTCCCCCCCCCCCCGCCCCGGACTTTCTTTCTCTCTCTTTTTTTTTAACACCTTACATGGAAAGGGCAAAATTGGGGGGGGGGGACTTCCTTTTAAAAATAAACATTAGTTATTCTATATTTAGAATTGAAAGGAATCCGAAGGGGTAGTGTGGGGGGGGGATGCGGAATCTATTTTATACAGCTTTGTTGGACCAGAAAGCCTTCATAAAAGAATCAAACCCCTGGCAGTCCAGCCTGCCGGACACGAGGGGCGGGGGGGGGCTGGAAATAAAAGGGCGCTTGCAAGGTCTGACTAGTCTCTTTTAGGACAGACGGCTGAAATTTAAGCTGATTTGTAAGTGTGGGGCAGGGAGGGGGTGTGCTAATTCCCTTTGTTGTTGGCCCAACTCTGCCAAAGTTACCCCATAGTTTTGCAAAAGCAGCTGAGATTGTGCTAAGGATCCTTCCCTAATCTTTGCGACCTCACTGTGCACGAGAACCATTTTAAATGATGTTAATAATAATTGTGATTGTGCCTTTCCATGCCCTCACCTGTCCGGAATTCCTGGTCGCCTATGGCTACCAAGTGTGTTGATAAATGCAAGACTGAATTGTAGGCCTCTCACTCTCTAACAACAGTTGTGTCTTTGGTTGTGGAGCAGATTTCCAAAATCTTTCCTCCAGTCACTTCAAGTTTAATAAGTTTAATTTTAAGTTTTTGCGGCGGGGAACCCTTTCCCAAATATTCCCTGCCCTTCTTCAATTGAAATCATTTTGAAAAGCTGAAAATAATAATAGTTGTGATCGTGCTGAATACGTACTTAATGTTCCACCTCAGGGAATCTTCCTCACAACAGGTTCAAAGTTTTGTGAAGCGTTTCTGAGCTGAAAGCTAAGAAGCTGCCTTTTAAGCCAGTCAGGCCACTGTTCTAGCTAGCTCAGCAGTGTCTGCTCTGACTGGCAGCAGCTCTTCGGGGTTTCAGACAGGGTACATTTCCTTCCCTACCTGAAGATGCTGATGATTGAACCGAGGGCAATTGAACCCAGGTGCTCTGCCACTGAGCCACGGCCTTTCCCCAAAGTGGGAGATCTGTGCTCAACAGTAATATATAAATAAGAAAAAAAATAAACAATTGTAGGCTGTAAGTTTCAGTCTTGTAGACCCATTGTTGGGTTAACCAGGTCAACTGGACAACACTTCTCCATTTTGACCACTCCTCCTTTGAAAAGAAACAGGTCTGAAGGTACCCTTTGAACACGGGTACAAGGGTCATTCAGCCTTCAGACTTGAAGCATAGACTATGGACACATAATTGTTTACTCTGGTTCATAGCTGCCAAGTCTCCCGTTTTCCCCAGGAAACCCCCGTTTTTCCAGCTGTTTTTCCCCGGTTTATTCTGGTGCGGCGGCCATTTTGGAACTGGGCAGAGCATGCTCAGAAGTGACTTTCGATGCTGCTGTGCCCAGTTCCAAAATGGCTGCCACACCAGAAGACGCGCTGCAGCCATGGCCGCCGCGCTACTTCCGGTATGCTACTTCCGGTGTGGTCCCTTATTTTTCAGAGAGGAACTTGGCAGGTATGCTCTGGTTCCCACGTATTAACATTTAATACTTCAATGTGCATTTAAGTAATACATCTTTAAAAACACATTCGTCTCAATGTCTGGGCAGATGGGCTCATCAACCTGGGGAAGTAGACCATTTAGGAGAGGGAAAACTCTGATCCTAAACCTCCACTGGCTTGCAAGATATCTTCAGGAGAAGAAAAGGCTAAGGAGTAAATCCCGAATACAGTGGAACCTCGGTTCTCAAACGTCTCCGTTGATGAACGATTCAGAACCCGAACGCCGAAAACCCAGAAGTAATTGATTCTGTTTTCGAACGTGCCTCAGAAGTCGAACAGCTTCTGCTGTGTGTTTTTCCATTTTTAAGTAGATGTTGCCAACCGCTCATTGATCCTCAGTTTTCAGAAGTCGAATAGTCTTCCAGAACGGAGGTTCCGCTGTACTCCCTAAGACAGTTGGATGGATCCTGATACACCTCCTTCTGGCAAATCCTGCAGCCAAGATGACACAAAACATATTGCTCTGCTTTCCTTTGGATCACATCAGCAAGGCTGAGAGGTGGGTCTTGTCATCTGGGCAGCCCAGGACCTCCATACACACTTCCCAGGCCTGTGCTTCAGGGAGGCCTCTTCTGTTGCTAACGTAGCAGTTTGGCTTCATCCCTGAAGGCGCACTCCATTGTCTCTCAAGACAGATGGATGCCAACAAACAAATGCATTTCCAGATTCATTTTATTCCAAAATACGCAATTTGCGATGCACTTTTGCACCCTGTTTGAGCTCAGAACTGTCTTGCAAAATTCAGAAAGGAGTGTGAAATCCAAAGGAGAATTACCCCTTGAAGCAGACTTTTACTCCAGAAGGTGTAAATCAGAATACAGAGGAACGTGAATGACTCAGGCTCCCACAGGTCACGTGGTGCCTGATTCTCCAGGTAAGCTTCTCTTGGCTGGTTGGGGTAGTGAGTAGAGTCGAGACAATTGATGGAGATTGCATCAGGTAAGCAAGTATTTATTGGGAGTGTTTAAGCCTGTAGCGCAGTCCAAGAAGTATGTTGTTGTTGTTTAGTCGTGTCCGACTCTTCGTGACCCCATGGACCAGAGCACGCCAGGCACTCCTATCTTCCACTGCCTCCCGCAGTTTGGTCAGACTCATGTTGGTAGCTTTGAGAACACTGTCCAACCATCTCGTCCTCTGTCGTCTCCTTCTCCTTGTGCTCTCCATCTTTCCCAGCATCAGGGTCTTTTCCAGGGAGTCTTCTCTTCTCATGAGGTGGCCAAAGTATTGGAGCCTCAGCTTCAGGATCTGTCCTTCCAGTGAGCACTCAGGGCTGATTTCCTTCAGAATGGATAGGTTTGATCTTCTTGCAGTCCATGGCATTCTCAAGAGTCTCCTCCAGCACCATAATTCAAAAGCATCAATTCTTCGGCGAAGAATTGGAAATGGAAGTGGTCCAGCTCTCACTTCCATACTTCTATACAAGAAGTATAGGCAGGTACATATCTAGTGACTGGTCGAACTTCTTCCTCTTTGGAGTTTCAGTTTGGGGGGCTGAGATCTAGTTTTGGGGGTTCAGCTGGGGCTGGTGGGAGTTGTAATCCAAAACAGCTGGAGAGCCCCAAGTTGGCCAAACCTGAGATACTGCTCTACCACAGAGTTCCTGACATTCTCTTTATTTCTTTTTCTAACTACCTTCAGGTTGAACCTCAGCATTGCCCTTGCAATGTAAAGATAGGAATTTTGCTTACTTTAAAATCATTATATTTTCCCAAAACCCTTCCCCCCTCCCCAACTGTCGCAGTTCCTTCTTCGTCTCTGCTCTAAAAGCAAGAAAAAAGCAAAGAGGTTGCTGGATCCAACCGATAGCAATCATAGTAGTTTGGAGGAAATGCCTCTTTTAAAAAAAGAATGCTCTAGCTGTGGATATCTTAAAAAAGAAAAGAAAAAAGATGATATTCCCACACCTAGAAGGCAGTTCTGGGCCACCATCCAGGAAGAAAGAACACTACTAATTTGAAACGTACTCCTCTGCTCTATGTCTGACTTCCACACCCACCCAAGTATGAGGAACACATTGAAAGGTGAGCAGTATGAAAACACCTTAGCAGCAAGAACCCTCTTAGAAAAAATAAAATGAGGGCAAAGCAGAGAGAACATAATTCTTTCCCACTTCCTTGAGAGGGAGAGGGGAGGGGGGAATTAAACCTCCAGAAATCAATGCCTCATTCAAGGGTATTGATCAGGACTAAATTAATTAGACTTCAAGGCTTATAGTAGTTGATAAGACAACTTGTTTATTTAGTCAATGCTGGAGTTTTCCCTACAGCAGCAAATACCCTCTTCCTTGGAAAAGGCATTCGGAACGCAAGATATGTCCGTATGTCTGTGTTTAAAGAAGAGGGAGGCAGCACTCCCAAGTACCTAGTTTGGGTATAAATGAAGGCAGAAGTAGCCAAAATGGTGCAAACCCGCTGCCGCCCCCAGGTGTATTGGGCTAAAATTATCTACAGTGGTACCTCGCAAGACGAATGCCTCGCACGATGAAAAACTCGCTAGATGAAAGCATCTAGCGATTCTTTGTTGCTTTGCAAGATGAAGCTTTCTATGGCCACATCTTGCAAGATGTTTTGGGGGTTTTTTTGCTGCTTTTTTTGCCGTCTGCCGTTTGCTTCCGCAAGACGGAAATTTTCGTAAGACGGCACAACCTGCGGAACGAATTACAGTGGTACCTCTACTTATGAATTTAATGCGTTCCGAACACACATTTGTAAGTCGAAAAAAATTGTAAGTCGAATCCCATAGGAATGCATTGGGAGAAAAAATTCATAAGTAGAAGCAACCCTATCTAAAAATTTGTAAGTAGAAAAAATCCTATCTAAACCGCATCCAAGATGGCGGACAGAGCTCCATTCGTAAGTAGAAACATTCGTAAGTAGAGTTATTCATAAGTAGAGGTACCACTGTATTTTCGTCTTGCAAGGTACCACTGTACTACCAAGATTTTTCGTCGTTCCACGTGAATTAAAATTGTGCCACCTGACCCTTCAGCCTTACCCTATGCTGAGCAGTAAAATGTAGACCAATGATGAAAAGCTGCCAGGAGGCCTCTGCCCACTCTCTCCAAATGCATAAGATGCAGCTCCCCCTCCAAGACAATTATGAGTTATTCTGCTAAGATATCTGCCCTGCCTTTCTCCTGTCATGGAGCCCAAGGGTGCTGCAGACCCTCCAAGCATCCCTATGTTCCAGGGACAGTCCCGGATTTACAGAAGCCGTCCTGGTTTCTGATTTGATCCCGGAATGCCCCGCTTTTCCTTAGGGTGTCCCTATTTTCGTCGGAGAAATGTTGCAGGGTATGGTAGGATGTCCCTGTTTTAATTGGAGAAATGTTGGAGGGTATGAAGTTATGTGATCCCCATGCCACGGAGATATGTAACTATGCTATCGCTAGAAGGCATCCGTATAGTTAAAGCTATGGTTTTCCCAGTAGTGATGTATGGAAGTGAGAGCTGGACCATAAAGAAGGCTGATCATCGAAGAATTGATGCTTTTGAATTATGGTGCTGGAGGAGACTCTTGAGAGTCCCATGGACTGCAAGAAGATCAAACCTATCCATTCTGAAGGAAATCAGCCCTGAGTGCTCACAGGAAGGACAGATCGTGAAGCTGAGGCTCCAATACTTTGGCCACCTCATGAGAAGAGAAGACTCCCTGGAAAAGACCCTGATGTAGGGAAAGATTGAGGGCACTAGGAGAAGGGGACAACAGAGGATGAGATGGTTGGACAGTGTTCTCGAAGCTACCAACATGAGTTTGACCAAACTGCGGGAGGCAGTGCAAGACAGGAGTGCCTGGCGTGCTCTGGTCCATGGGGCCACGAAGAGTCGGACACGACTAAACGACTAAACAACAACAAAGAAGACATCTGAAGGCAGCTCTGTAAAGGGAAGGTGTTTTGTTTTAAAGTGTGTGCGGCCACTGATCCAGGCACTGCTCAGACTCAGCCCTACTTGGCTTCAGCAAAGTGGTGCTATTTTCATGGGCCTTCGAGACCATATATCACTGTGGAAAGCTCCCCTTAAAGTTGGACATTCCAGACCAGCTTTTCATACCAAATGGGTTGAAAAAGTACTTTGACTTGGACCCTGCAGGCTGCCCACTGCTGTCACATGGGAGGGGGAGCAGGGTCAAAATTTGATGCCCCCCAGCCCTCGTGCTGCTTCTACAAACCTGGGTAAGTGAGGTACCAGGCTTTTGTGGTGATAATGATAATTGTACCCCGCCCATCTGACTGGGTTGCGCGAGCAACTCTGGGCAGCTGCCAGCACATTTAAAAAAATAATAAAACATTAAATATTTTCTGGACGCGGGTGCCACTGTGGTCTAAACCACAGAGCCTAAGGCTTGCTGATCAGAAGGTCGGTGGTTCGAATCCCCCACAATGGGGTGAGCTCCCGTTGCTCGGTCCCTGCTCCTGCCAACCTAGCAGTTCGAAAGCACGTCAAAGTGCAAGTAGATAAACAGGTACCACTCCGGCGGGAAGGTAAACGGCGTTTCCATGCGCTGCTCTGGTTTGCCAGAAGCGGCTTAGTTGTGCTGGCCACATGACCCGGAAGCTGTACGCTGGCTCCCTTGGCCAGTAAAGCGAGATGAGCGCCGCAACCCCAGAATCGCCTGACACTGGACCTAATGGTCAGGGGTCCCTTTACCTTACTTTCTGCTACAGGGCTACCTACAGATGTCTTCTAAAAGTCGTGTAGTTCTTTATCTCATTGACAACTGCTGGGAGGGTGATCCACAGGGCGGGTGCCACCACCAAGAAGACCCTCTGCCTGGTTCCCTGTAATTTCAATTCTTGCAGTGAGAGAACCGCCAGAAGGCCCTCGGAGCTGGACCTCAGTGTCCAGGCTGGACGATGGGGGTGGAGACGCTCCTTCAGGTATCCAGGGCTGAGGCCGCTTAGGGCTTTAAAGGTCAGCAGCACCAACACTTTGAATTGTGCTCGGAAACACACTGGGAGCCAATGTAGGTCTTTCAGGGCCAGTGTTATGTGGCTGCTCCCAGTCACCAGTCTGGATTCTGTATTAAATGTAGTTTCAGAGTCATCTTCAAATACCCATGTAGAGTGCATTGCAGCAGTCCAAGCAGGAGATAACCAGGACATGCACCACTCTGGTGGAACAGTGCTCAGGCAGGTAGGGTCTCAGCTGGAGTACCAGATGGAGCTGGTAGACAACCGCCATGGACAGAGAATTTATCTGTGCCTCCATGGATGGCTGTGAATCCAATATGACTCCCAGGCTACACACCTGGTTCTTCAGGGACACAGGTTAGTCCATTCAGGACCAGGGAGTCCCCCACCCCTGCCTGCCTCCTGTTCCCCAGAAACAGTACTTCCATCTTTTCAGGATTCAATCTCAATCCATTAGTCACCATCCACCCTCCCCATACCACCTCCAGTCACTCACACAGAGGCTCTGGCGGGATCCTAGAGCCCTCCCACCTCCTTCCCAAAGCCCAGTGCCTCACTTACCTGGAAGATGGTGTGAGGCTTAGGCATCGAATGTTGCCACGGGCTGCCAAAAAAGACCTTGAGGGCTGCATGTGGCTCTCAGGCCATGAGTTGGACCACCTTCTTCTAGACAGTTGCCTGGTTCCCTCTGTAGCTGATCATAGAATCATAGAATCGTAGAGTTGGAAGACACCACAAGGGCCATCCAGTCCAACCCCCTGCCGAGCAGGAAACACCATCAAAACATTCTTGACATATGCCTGTCAAACCTCTGCTTAAAGACCTCCAAAGAAGGAGACTCCACCACACTCCTTGGTAGAAAATTCCACTGCCGAACAGCTCTTACTGTCAGGAAGTTCTTCCTAATGTTGAGGTGGAATCTTCTTTCTTGTAGCTTGAATCCATTGCTCCGTGTCCGCTTCTCTGGAGCAGCAGAAAACAACCTTTCTCCCTCCTCTATATGACATCCTTTTATATATTTGAACATGGCTATCATATCACCCCTTAACCTTCTCTTCTCCAGGCTAAACATACCCAGCTCCCTAAGCCGTTCCTCATAAGGCACCGTTTTGACCATTTTCGTTGCCCTCTTCTGGACACGTTCCAGCTTGTCAGTATCCTTCTTGAACTGTGTTGTGCCCAGAACTGGACACAGTACTGATCCACAGAGATGGGTGGGCAATTAGGTCAATTTCAGTTTCCCCCAGTCATTTATTTTTCCATAGTTCAGTTCTTCGCATCAGTGTGTGATTATGTAAGAAAAAAGTCCTTATGTAATTCATCAGCTTTTAAGTGCAGATTTCTCCTAATCGGTAGCGGGACACCATTGTTCACCTGGCTTCCCAAGGCAGGTCACTAGTGGCAAGAGTGAGGCACTGTGCAGTGCAGCTCAGCCAAGCCAACGCTCCTGCCATGGTGTGCCACGGGGCCCCCCAGTCTCCCCACACAACACGCCTAACTCTACCATCACTGCTGCCATTGAAGATTTAACTTCCATAAATCCTGGAGCGGAGCTGACCCACCTCACAGCTCCTGCTCACAATATTTTAACCAGGGTTCCTCAAAGACAAAAACAGAAGCAGATGCAGAAGGCATCGGAACCAATTTCAAGCCAAGTGGCCCTGCTAGGAAAGGCCCCTGGACAGCAAAGATCCTAGTGAGGGCCATTTCCCCTTGCAGTTAATCCCTTACGGGCCGCAGGCTGACAACGGGTGGGACACGAGGGCGACTTTTTGCCGCTGGTAGACAAAGAGGATGGGAGCCTGTCGATCATGCAAAGTGTTGATGTGATGAAGGTATCCCAGAAGGCTTTGGACATGGGGCAGAACTTCCTGCTGGCTGGGGTAGGGGGCCAGGAAGGACAAAAGCCGAACGAGGGCGAGGATCCCTCCAACAGTTTCTGAAGGCAACAGTCTGCTATCAGCTGTACTCCAACCCTGCGAGAATGCTAATAAGCCGGTGAAGAGCCTGGCTTCCCCGCCATAATTCTATAGAGGAGCTGAGTGCCCCATAGTGTTCACCAAATAAAGACAACTAATTGAGAATTTTTTGCACATTTGGCTGGGGTGGGGGTGGGGGGGACTCGTTCACACAGCTCGTTGTGGGAGAATGCACACCCTCAGCCATGACAGGGGACGGCTGCTCCAGGGAGAGGGTCCCCGGTAGCTTTATTCCCCCCAGACTTTCAAAGTATGACAAAAATGTCTAATTTAATTTCGAGGGCATTTCTCCCTCCTCCTCGGCAACACGCACACACACTCAGTTGCATTGCCAAGAACCGTTTTGGCGTCTCTGCCAGAGAGCCGGTTCGTCTAGTGTTTGTATTAATATCATATTCGTTATTATTTTCTTTTTTTAAAAAATGCTGACGCTTATTTTTTCTTTATTTTCTCAGAATTAAATGCTTTCTTTCTCTCTCTTTCTCTCTCCAAACCCTCCACCCCCTTTTGCTGTTATGTTTGGAGGCAAAGTCTGCATTTTTGTGTCCGCAGGTGACACACTTTGATTGAAACTAAAATTAATAAATCAGCGGAAAAGCACGCACCTAGGGTTCACAGCGGGGCCCACAAACACGTTCATAAAAGGAGCTTTATGCCCTTGTACAAAGCAGGAATAAATTACAGGAGCACTTGTTGCCTTTGGTCTCTGTTTTGCTCCACAGACCGGTATCTTATTTTCGAAGGCTTATTCGTAATCAACAGGTTCCTTGGCGCTTTAGCAGGTGACTTTGTCATTAATCTCTCATTTGACCATTCTGGCATATTAATGAGGCAGCCTCCTCTCTCTCTCTCTCTCTCTCTCTCTCTCTCTCTCTCTCTCTCTCTCTCTCTCTCTCTGGCATAAGGAATTAGTTTAAAAGGTGCACTTGTGTCTAAATTGCTTACAGCTCACGAGAAGTGGTGCCACAGACCAAATGCAAAAGAGCATTTCCCCCCCCCCCAGCTTGGGCTGCGCTAAAGCACATTTGACTAACATTATCTTCCTTGCTGTGCTTTTCTTAAACCACATACTTATTTCTTCACCATGGTGCAACTATTACCCGGTCGTGTCAATCATTTTTTCCTTTTGTCCCCCCTTCTCTTTTGGAGGGGGTGGAAATCTCTATATATTATTACATATTTCCCTCGACCATTCCCAAACAAAAAATCCAGATTTTATATCCATGTCGCGCAATAATATCCTTTCTGATTAACGGCGTGCCTCTCCCTCCCCTACCCCCCACCCCTCCCTCTGTTAATTAAACAGTTCCAGCCCATTTGGGGAGGGGTTTTTGGTGCGCGGATTTGGGTCTCAATGGAACACCAATGCTCGTTCGTTTCAACATTTCTTTTCAGAGCGGCTTTAATAAATATCATTATATTTAAAAAGTGCTGGAATTCACCTGGTATTTGGGGTCTGCCGGAAAGCCCAAAGTGAGAATTCCTATGGGGCCATTTAAGAGCATTTAAGGAAAGGGGGGGCGGCAAGGGAAATGCTTAAGATTTAATTCTCACATTTGTGATTACTGCCATCTGCCAAAATATATAATATTATGACTTTAGGCTGATTTGGGGGAAAGGAGCCGCCAAGCAAAACAACAGCACTAAGAAAAGCCTTTCTGACACTGCGATAAAAACAGTTTTGTGGCAATACAATAATTTCCGCATTTCCAAAGAACACGCCTGGCAATAAATCTGTTTTGTTGCAGGGTTGGAGGTTTTTTGGGTGTGTGTGTGTGTGTATGTTTAATAAATCTGAGACAAGCAAGCAGGCTCCCAACCAAGGGCATGTCTATATAAATTTTTGAAAAGTGACACGTTTACATATTCATCTTTTCCCTGTGTGTGTGTGTGTGTTTTAAAACCTGACACCCCAAGCCAAGCTGCTTTTGCATCAGGGGTGTTGTTCCGCAATGTTTTCGACATTTTTTTTTATAGTCTTAATAGCCAAGTGTCTGTCTTTCATGGATTACAGTCAAAACTATCATGTCATTTGCGGCCTGTCGCACGGAGAGGCTGCCTCGCTTGTACCACTGTGGTGTTTAAAAAAGAGAGAGAGACAGGCAAGAATGGAGATAAACCAAATCTGGAGTTTGACGGAGAGGTTACTTAGATAGCCAGCTGGGGCTGTCTGAGTATTCGGAGAGAACGGTGACTGCCAGTGTTGAGGCGGATTCCTAAATTATTACTATTATTAGTACTATTACTATTATTATTATTATATTTATATTTATACCCCACCCATCTGGTTGGGTTTTCCCCGCAACTCTGGGCAGCTTCCAACAAGTACCAAAATACATTAAAATATCACAGATTATTGGAGAATTTGATAATTATCTACAAAATAAGTTAGAGAAGCCAAATCTTATCTCCGATATCTAAAAGGCTTTATTTTTAAAAAAATAGCAAATTGAAGATATGTAACAAAATAAGTAAAAGAGGGAAGTTGAGAAATGATAAATATTGTAAGAAATTACCGAGAATATTAGAGTAAGGTGTGCAGAGTTTATACGGGAGAAACAGGATAAGTTTAGATACGGTTGCGAAGTCAAGGGGAAGGGAAGGGCGGGGGGGAATGCGGGGGGGGGAATTGCGAGGGAATTGAATAAGACAACTGTACAAAGTCATAGCTGTATAGTTTATTTTTATTGTAATGACTGAGATATATAATAAAGTTTATTTTTTTAAAAAAAAATCACAGATTATAAACTTCCCTAAACAGGGCTGCCTTTAGGTGTTTTCTAAATGTCAGGCAGTTGTTTATCTCCTTGACCTCCGATGGGAGGGCGTTCCACAGGGCGGGCGCCACCACCGAGAAGGCCCTCTGCCTGGTTCCCTGTAGCTTTGCTTCTCGCAGTGAGGGAACTGCCAGAAGGCCCTCGGCGCTGGATCTCAGTGTCTGGGCTAAACAATGGGGGTGGAGACGCTCCTTCAGGTATACTGGGCTGAGGCCGTTTAGGGCTTTAAAGGTCAGCACCAACACTTTGAATTGTGCTCGGAAACGTACTGGGAGCCAGTGTAGATCTCTCAGGACCGGTGTTATGTGGTCTCGGCGGCCGCTCCCAGTCACCAGTCTAGCTGCCGCATTCTGGATTTGTTGTAGTTTCCGGGTCACCTTCAAAGGTAGCCCCACATAAAGCGCATTGCAGTAGTCCAAGCGGGAGATAACCAGAGCATGCACCACTCTGGTGAGACTGTCCGCGGGCAGGTAGGGTCTCAGCCTGCGTACCAGATGGAGCTGATAGACAGCTGCCCTGGACACAGAATTAACCTGTGCCTCCATGGACAGCTGTGAGTCCAAAATGACTCCCAGGCTGCGCACCTGGTCCTTCAAGGGCACAGTTATCCCATTCGGGACCAGTGAGTCCCCCACACCCGCCCGCCCCCTGTCCCCCGAAAACAGTACTTCTGTCTTGTCAGGATTCAATCTCAAGCGTCAGCCAGCCCAGATCTGGAAGGAAAAAAGAAACTGAGATAGGGGTGTCTGGTCAATTGCCTGACATCTTACTTAAAAACCTGCCAGGGCCACAGTCACCTCATACATCTAGGTAAAGGGTAAAGGTAAAGGGGTCCCTGACCATCAGGTCCAGTCGTGTCTGACTCTGGGGTTGCGGCGCTCATCTCGCTCTATAGGCCGAAGGAGCCGACGTTTGTCCGCAGACAGCTTCCGGGTCATGTGGCCAGCATGACAAAGCTGCTTCTGGCGAACCAGAGCAGCGCACGGAAACGCCGTTTACCTTCCCGCCGGAGCAGTCCCTATTTATCTACTTGCACT
This sequence comes from Zootoca vivipara, assembly GCF_965207765.1. Classification (NCBI taxonomy): domain Eukaryota; kingdom Metazoa; phylum Chordata; class Lepidosauria; order Squamata; family Lacertidae; genus Zootoca; species Zootoca vivipara. The sequence continues at coordinate 128,665,183 of NC_142582.1, read as the reverse complement.
TTGATGTGCTTTCGAACTGCTAGGTGGGCAGGAGCTGGGACCGAGCAACGGGAGCTCACCCCGTTGCAGGGATTCGAACCGCCAACCTTCTGATCAGCAAGCCCTAGACTCTGTGGTTTAACCCACAGCGCCACCTGGGTCCACAGTCATCTCATACATGTAAGGTTTCCTGTATTGGAGGCTGGGCTAGATTTCCCTCAGGGTCTCTCCCAACCCTACGGTTCTATGATTCTGAAGCACTATTAAACAGTCATGGCTTTCCCCAAAGCAGTACTTTTTCTGGGGGAAAGGTAGGGAAACTCACCACAAAGTTTGTTTATTGGGGACCCGGTTGCAGTGCCACAACCCCCACCCCACCCCACAAGATGTGATTAAAAAACTCAAACAGACAATGGTCTGGATTAGAAATGGTCACAACTTTATTGATTACAGAAACAGGTGGATTTTTGGCTTGGGTGGGAATTGGGGGTGTCGTATTTTTCCGTGTATAAGGCGATGCTTTTTGCTATTTTTTTTTTAAAAAAAGGCAAAAATTGGGTGTCGTCTTATACACGGATAGTGAATGCAGGGGGGGGGGCGTGCAATTAATGGCAGCAGCAAGCCAGAGATTGGCAGCAGTGATTGGGCGGGTGACTGGTGGCTGCAGCAAGGCCTGCTGGCGATTCGCTGCGGCTGCGGCAGTTGGGCAGACGATTAGCGGCTGTGGCGAGGCAGGCAGGCGATTGGCAGCTGCGGCAAGGGGGCGGGTGGGCTGTTGGTGGTGGCAGTCGGGCAGACAATAGACCGCTGTGACAAGGTGTGTGATCAGCAGCGGCTGTGGCAAGCGATCGGCAGTGGCGGGCAGGCATGTGAATGATTGGCGGAAGTGACCTCCCCCACCCCCCCAAAAAAGCCAAACAACTTAATTTCTTAATTTTGGGTTGAAAAATATTAGGAGTCATCTTATACATGGAAGCTTCTTATATATGGTATATCCGTTCCAGAGCCCCACGCACACACAAATATTTGATTTTTAAAAAGGTAAGAGAACTCAGTTTCCAACATTTCTCTGATGAAAATCTGGACGTCCTATTGCATAATAATAATTTTATTATTTCTACCCCACTCATCTGACTGGGTTGCCCTCTGGGGAGCTTTCAACATATATAAAAACATAATAAAACATTAAACATCAAAAAAAAAAAAACCTTCCTTATACAGGGCTGCCTTCAGATGTCTTCTATTTTTTGTTAAATAATTTTTATTAATTTTTCATTAATAACAATCCAACGTATGCCACATTAATACAATACCAAATCATAACACAATTTAAAAAGCCAATTCTCCAATTCCAAATTAAGCATTCCTTCAGATGTCTTCTATAGGTTGTTTAGTTGCTTTTCTCCTTGGCTTGAGAGTCACCTAACTTCATACCCTCCAACATTTCTCCGATAGAAATCGGGACGTCCTAAGGAAAAGTGGAACATTCCAGGGTCAAATCAGAAATCGGGACACCTCTGTACAGGAAATCCTGGGACTGTCCCTGGAAAATAGGGACACTTGGAGGCTCTGCTGGGAGACTCCTGCTCTCCTCAGAGTCTGTCTCCATTTTTAAAAAATTGTAGTTTCTAGCGTGTATTGTTCATATTTCTTTCTTGCTCATCCTTCAAAGGAGCTCAGGGCTTTCTGTATCTATTTTCATCCTCACAGCAACTATCCCGATGTCTTGAAGCTGAGAGATGGTGACTAGCCCAAAGTGACTCTGGGCAAAGTCCGTATAGTTAAAGCTATGGTTTTCCCAGTAGTGATGTATGGAAGTGAGAGTTGGACCATAAAGAAGGCTGATCGCCGAAGAATTGATGCTTTTGAATTATGGTGCTGGAGGAGACTCTTGAGAGTCCCACGGACTGCAAGAAGATCAAACCTATCCATTCTGAAGGAAATCAGCCCTGAGTGCTCACTGGAAGGACAGATCCTGAAGCTGAGGCTCCAATACTTTGGCCACCTCATGAGAAGAGAAGACTCCCTGGAAAAGACCCTGATGTTGGGAAAGATGGAGGGCACTAGGAGAAGGGGACGACGGAGGATGAGATGGTTGGACAGTGTTCTCGAAGCTACGAACATGAGTTTGACCAAACTGTGGGAGGCAGTGCAAGACAGGAGTGCCTGGCGTCCTCTGGTCCATGGGGTCACGAAGAGTCGGACACAACTAAACGACTAAACAACAACAAAAATAAACAGTGCTCTGAGTTCAATTAAACGACTTGGGAAGACAAAGAAAGGGTTGATCTGGAGAATGAAATGTAAAAGTGAGGGTGCCCTGCTGGGTGACTCTACCTGTGAAGGCTATGCCACAACCAGGGCCTTTCCTGTAGGAATTCCCTTTCCAGCTGCCATTTGCCTTGCCCCTGAAGGCACTTGTAGAAAAGTGCCTCGGCTGCCGTTCTCAGCCCTCAGGTACATTGTTCGTGCGGAAGAAAGTAAGTTTGGGGCATGGTTAGTCTGGGGTGGTGCAACAGAAGAAACGGGTGCTTTCGTTTTGAGTTTGCATCCCTGGAAACACTAAATTTGGAGAAGTGGATCGCTGTGTTTTGCTTTCTTCCCGTTCCTGAGAACAGGCATGGTTTAAACCAGGGATGGAGGATCTGTGGCTCTCCAGGTGTGGTTGGACCTCAACTCCCATCAGGTTCCGGCCAGAAAGGTCAGTGGTCAGGGATGATGGGAGCTGGAGTCCCAAGAACATTTGGACAGCCTCTGACTTCAGCAATGCCTCCTGCCATTCATTCCCAGGGTGTAGCCTCTTCTTTCCTCCTCCTATTAAACAACGCTTGTGATTTTTGTTTCTCTTTTTTTTAAGAGTGCAATGTTAATATTTGAGAGTCCGTAATATGTGTCTCTTGAGCAAAGGCTTAAGTTTATGATGTTCTCTCCCACATGGCTCCTGTTTTTAGCAATTATTGATGGATATGTTGAAGCCAGCCAGAAGTTGCATTATCTAACCTTTCGAGGTTAAAAAGGAAGATTTTTTTTTAGTCTAGTTGTTTTTTTTATAACGGCTTGGCAATTAGCTAATAATAATAAGTTTTACAATTATAATTTTTCCTTCTCAATCACTCACCAAGTGAATCTGTGGTCTTGTCTATCAAGGACTGGCCCATAACGATTTGGTTGTTGCTGTTGTTTTATTTGGCTGGCTCCGTGGTCCCTGAAATGCAAGATTTATCATTAAAATACTGGCAGGTACTTCACTGAAGTGGCACTAGCAACGGTTGTCCTAATGCGTATTTGTAAGGAGTGACAGCCAGTTGAGGGTTTGTTGAAGGGAGGCCCTTTCCTCTCTCTGTCTCTCTCTCTCTCTCTCTCTCTCTCTCTCTCTCTCTCTCTCTCTCTCTCTCTCCTCCCTTCCTCTCCCCTCTTCCTTGAACAACTTGGAAGGTTTCGACTCATTTTGTCTTTTCAGGACTTAGCCAAGATCAGACACAATTCTGCAATGCATATGCAGATTTTGCCTCTTGTTACTTTCTCTAATGAGCCTTCACTTAATCAATTTGACAGTAGCTTTTGTTTCCCCCCTCCCCAACTCCTCCTTTCTGACACATACATTTACCAAGGAAAGTATTTCAGGAAAGAGTTTGAGCAGTTTCAGGGGGTATTAGGAAAAAGGACGTCGTAAGGGAGCCATTTTTAGGGAGGCTGGTGGAGTGTTTCTTTTTAAAAGGGAGGGAAGGGAGGGCAAAGTTAAAAGTGAGGAGTGGCAATCGCCACGAAGGTATGACTCGCAAAAGAATTAAAATAAGGACATGATTTGAGTTTAATTAAACAGCCACCCACATATAGCAGCTCTCGAGGAATGGTTAAATCCTTGTTTCCGTTATGGTCCAGTTGAGGCATGCGTCTTAACGCCGGAGCACCAACAAACTTGGGGGAGGGTGTCTAAGCATGGGAAACGGGGTTATATCAGCAGGACATCGCTTATGAGAGCGCACTGGGGCATGTTCAGACTTGGATCACAGCCGCAATATTGCTCCGTCATTCGGCACATCCTCTTGCCAGTGGTTCACAAGGTGCAGCCTCCCTGGGTGCCTGCACTTCAAATCCCGAGGGAAGATATAGCGATGTAATTCCACACATCCAGCTGTCTCAGATCAGGAAGAACAGGGCAGCCAGGGAGACTTCAGTGTGCTAGAGATACATTTACTGGGAGAAAACACACACACATAAACTCCCATCCGTCCCAGGCGAGCTCCCAAAAGTGGATCTCATTCTCAAAAATTGGGACCTCCAAGAGGAAGAAATGCAAGCAGTCGCCAGATACCTGCCTGTACCTCTTTGGCTGTGTCTCAGACTTAAAATACTCCCGATAAATACTTGCTTACCTGAGGCAGTCTCCATTAATTGTCCTGACTCTACCCAGTGCCCCAACCAGCCAAGAGAAACTCGCCTAAAGAACCAGGCACCATATGCACTAGTTCATCTGAATTTTAAAGTAAACTGATCTGATTTACACCTTCTGCAGTAAAAGTCTGCTTCAAAAGGTAATGCTCCTTCGGATTTCACACTCCTCAGATCAGATAGTGCGCCAAAGTGCATTACAAATCATGCATTTTGGAATAAAATGCACCTGGAGATGCCTACGTTGGTATGAATGTTATTTAAATATGTGTTATTTAGATACATGGCTAGGTATTCAAAAACGCTATTAAATATTTCTCAAGCATCTGCATTTTCATGCTTCTCTTTTTAAAAAAGAAAATAGGAGATTAACGCAGAACAAAACAGAGATGTGAATGAAGACATGTGACACTGAGACAAACTGGAAATAGAAGGATTTGTCCATTCTTAATATCTGCTGTTTCCTCTGCCCATTTGGGGAGTTTTGGGGACTGAGACGCATTTCATTTGCCTGATGGCGATTGCCCAGCAGCCATTTGTGATAGGAATGGGTGTTGTCTTGTCGGTTTGCTTCCTTTCCCATTTTGTTGATTCCCGATATAAACCATGAGGAATTCAGATGAACTTGGCCTGGCTGGACTCGGAATCCCCGGAGGCAGCCGTCCAGACAAAGGCAAGCGAAAACAGCAGCAGGAGCCACAGTGAGAGAAACGTTGGGTGACGATGCGCCGAGAACCGGCAGGAGAGTTTTAGAGTTTTAAGCGCTATATTTGCATTCCTTCACCATGGGCCACCTTGGAGCTCTTTGAAGGAGAAAGAGAAATCTTTGCAAATATGCTCTGCTCTTCATACACCCAGCAGCCAAACTCTTGTTTTGCAGCCAAGCATTTGGAAGATGCGGCCTTTGCCACAATGTGAAGACGGGACTTCACACCGTGACAACTAAGGTGGCTGTCCAGCAGCTCCCGATTTTGCTGTGACCAAGGCGCAACCGCCCTATAGTGGGAGTGACCTTTCCCATTCTGGAGTCATAGGCAACCCGGGGAGAATTGGCTGCCATCCTTATCCCCCCCCCTCTCTCCCCTTATCTGAAGCAGAAAGCTGCTCCTTCTCTCCCTCTTCCCCCCCCCTCCCGTCCGCACGCAGAAACCTGTGGGCTCTATGCAATCACAAAGACGACATTGCCCACATCCTTTCGCCCACATCAAGTTTTTGGGTCTCGGGACCATTCCCGCAGCCATTTTTGTTTTTATTTCCGCGGGTGACTGTCAGTGATCTATGCGGGCTATTTTAAGAATGTAGGACAGAGCGAGGATTAACATCCTCCTTCTCTTCTCTGTGTATCAGAGCTTCTTAGCCGTAATTAATTGGGACACCGGGTTTTGTACTTTGCGATCAGGTCATTTGACTACGAGCTGCCCAGCTAGATTTTCTTATTGTGTTGTTTTCTGGGGGGGGGGATTTTTATTTTATTTTTTTTGGTCTGTTTGTTTCACAAAGGCACATGTTTCCTGTGTTCTCTTGGGTATCTTTCTAGGGGGAGATTTAAACTTGCCATTTGAATAAGTCTTTGCCACAAGTGTTTGGCCCCGGGCAAGAAAGCAAAAGGAAAGGAAGGGGGAGGGTTGGGAAGAGAGAAAGGGAGAGGGAGAGAATCTGGTTTGCTTCGTGCAACCATAGCCCCGAGGCTGCCGTCTTTCCAAGTTTGATGCAACTGGCCTCACACCGTCACATGGCTGTGATGTCAGCGTGGGAGGGCCTTGTGTCAGACAAATCTGGATTTAGGGGAATTATAGCAGATGTTGCAAAATGGCAACAGTTTAGCGAGTCCCTTTCATCCCACCGGCGAGGAGGCAGGTCCGCTAAGTGTACCAGACAGAAAAGAATGTTATCTTTGATCCCTAACACTCATGGGGGGAAAGGGGGCGATGGTGGGGCTTTGCTCGTCAAAAAAAAAAACCACAAAGAAGCGCGCTCGGAGTAATGTTGACGTGGAGGCGATGGGCAGCAGATGTAAAGGAGGAAAGGGCTTCTTCCACAGGCTGGATACGGGGCTGCAAGTGGGAATCCTGATTTGTGGAGGTGTCTGCCCTGATTATAATATTTAATTCAGAAGAAGAAGAAGAAGAAGAAGAAGAAGAAGAAGAAGAAGAAGAAGAAGAAGAAGAAGAAGAAGGAGGAGGAGGAGGAGGAGGAGGAGGAGGAGGAGGGATATATTAAACAATCCAGACTTAGCTGGACCGCAAAGCAGAAAAAGATGGCCTCCTACTCTCTGAAGATGTGTTGACAAACGTTTCCTTTTAAGGAGGGTGGTTGGAAGGAATGGAGGAGAGTAAATCTTTGAGCTCAGTGACTCCCCATCCAACTTCCATGATTTTTTTTAACGTATAAGTATCAGGGACTGGCTATCTTCTCCAGTTCTGTTAGCTTCCTTTGGCACATAAAATTGGACCCTCTTGGCGAGAGGAAAATGACGAGGTGGGATTTTGATTTGATCCACCAAGGCTGCTCAACGCTTCTTATGTTTAGCTCCCGTCGAATTCACCCCAGACCCGCCCAATCCCAATGCCCTTGGGTGTTTGCAGCGGCTGTGAATCGGACCTTCGTCCGGGCTTAAATCTAATTTGTGTTTGGGCATACCCGCATAGACAATAGAATGAAGCAGTGGAAGACAATAGTGCCTGGCGTGTTCTGGTCCATGGGGTCATGAAGAGTCGGACACGACTAAACAACAACAGTGTGTGTTGATGTGGGTTACAGAACAGATTGTACTACTTCAGAATGCAAGCAGGGAATGCAGTTTTTTTTAATTTAAAAAAATGTTCCCCTTGCAAATATATATATATATAAAAGAAGTTCTTTTTGCAATTAAAAGATTAGCAACTGGAGAGTAACACCCTGGAGAGCTGATGCCAATCGAAGCACACAACACTGGGCTAGGAGGTTAAATAGTTTTACTTGGCATAAAGCAGGAATGGATCAGTCCCTCTCCTGCCCATGTCCATTCACATGTCTGTTCCATCCTCTTCACCTTAATCAATTGACTTTTCAAACGTCTGTTCAAAAAGTTGTGTTTAAAGATGCATTTTATCACACAATCTCTATGAAGTGTATATTTTATCTCGGTGTAAACATTCCTACGTTTCATCCAAACGTATGTATTCTGGGACACACCGGTACCTGAGCCAATCTATGCTTAATAAAAATTTGGAGAAGAGTGAGTTCCAATGGATAATTATGTTCCTATCTGCACATTAGTCCGGAGAGCATAAATCAATTAACATTAGAAGTCACAGAAAGCAAATTCTTCAAATTCCTTTCTCTCGAAGGCTCTTGGTTTTTGCTTGGAGGCAGGTAGGTTCGCCTTCTGTTCCAATAACTGCATCACCCGTCTGTTATCGGATGAGGTTTTTATACATCCTCAGGATTACATCGCCTCCCTCTCATGCATATGCAGGCCAGGCCTTTTTGCTGAATTCGCTTAGCCTCTAGTCCATTCGAAGAGTTCTGTTATGTGCACCCCACTTCTCTGAACAGTGAGAACTTGCAGGGGGCCGGGACTTACCCAGATTTGGTTTCCGTTGGAAGGAGGCCATGGGAGGCTTATTTGCAGTTTTGTAGTATTTGCTTTTCAGGAACCCAGGTGACGCTGTGGGCTAAACCACTGAGCCTAGGGCTTGGTGATCAGAAGGTCGGCGGTTCGAATCCCTGTGACGGGGTGAGCTCCCGTTGCTCGGTCCCAGCTCCTGCCAAACTAGCAGTTCGAAAGCACGTCAAAATGCAAGTAGATAAATAGGAACCGCTATAGCGGGAAGGTAAACGGCGTTTCCATGTGCTGCTCTGGTTTGCCAGAAGCGGCTTTGTCATGCTGGCCACATGACCTGGAAGCTGTACGCCGGCTCCCTCGGCCAATAATGCGAGATGAGCGCGCAACCCCAGAGTCGGTCACGACTGGACCTAATGGTCAGGGGTCCCTTTACCTTTACCTTAGTATTTGCTTTTATTTACAAATACACAGGTTGAGCATGGAAGGGAGCACAGCTCAAGTGTGTCAGCAGGCAGCCATAATCTACTGCTCTCACGTCAGGTCTCCAGGGAGATAGGCAGCCCCCTCTCCGCAAAAATGCTGCTAACTTCCAGAGCCTACAAACTGAGATCTTTGTATTTTTCTCGCCCCCCCCTCTCAACCTGTAGTCTATTGTTCTTTTTACAGGCAAGACACCTGGATGCTTTCACCTTTAGCTGTGAGAGGGGAAGGTCAGACCATTCTGACAAATGATCCTTTACCAAGAATCAATTGGCCAACTATTTAATTCCCATAGCAACATACCATCACTAGTTTACCTAACAAAGAATATGCCAGGGCAGACCTGCAACTCTCGCCTCCCGAAAAGCTTACGACAGTTCCCCCATCATGCATTTTCTCACTGAGGAAGTCAACCTGCGCTTGGTCTGTACCACTTCAGACGCAGGTGATGGAGGTGGGGGGACTTACATGGTCAATGGTTCCTTTATGTGAATGGATGCTCCTCTAAACCGAGGAGGAAGAGGAAGAAGAGGAAGGGGAGAGAGGAGAGGGAGGAGGCTAGGCTAGAACCTTTGCTCTGACATACTAGTTTTCATACAGACATCCATCCATGTCTGTTCATGTAGATGAGCTGTGGGGAACTGCTGGCCCTCCAGATGCAGCCGAACTACAACTCCCAGCAGCCTTACCAGGCATGGCCAATGGCCAGGGATGAGGTTGGGAGTTGTAGTTCAGCAACATGTGGAGAGCCAAAGGTTCCCCACACCTGGCGTAGATAATCATTCAGTCATGCAAATGCCACTAGCAGTCGGAAGTGGCTTACCTTCCAAGTCCCGGACTGCAGAATCTGGGACCGGCAGCCGTGTGACACCGGAAGTTGCGTCGACGCAACTTCCGGTGTCGCTCCGCCCATCTATGGGCACCAAAAATGGCCGCCGCCGACACCGGAAGTCACGTCTATGCACTTCCGGACATGCGTAGATGCGACTTTTGAAGCCGGCGGTGGCCATTTTTGGTGCCCATAGAAGGGCAAATCAGAAAGGAAAAAAATGGCCGCTGGCAGGAGAAAATAACGGAGAAAAACGGGAGACGAAGTCTTACAGGGGGCCACCGGGAAATGGTAAGTAAAATCGGGGTTTTCCCAGAGAAAACAGGGTACTTGGCAGCTATGCGGAAGTGGTACGGTCCCAGCCCTGTGGTACAGCCTGGGCCTGAGTCTCATTAGGTCTTCAAAGACCAACATGAACAAGTGGCCGAACTGAACACACGGAAGAAGGATTTCTAGCCTAACCCAAAATGCTGGGGCAGCAAAAACATCTGAATTCATCTCCTCTCAATCTGCCTATCTTTCTTTTCTTCCTGATTTCATACAGGGAACTTCAGCCCTACTTCTTACCCTCCCTTGGGTGTTTTTGCATGGCTGGAATGTGCCCTTGAACAAAGCCCCTTGCTCGCTCAGGTGGATGAATGGAGAGTGGGGTATGCAGAAATGCCCACTGCGCAGAGGTGAGTTTTCAATCGCTTATTCCACTTACTATTTGCCTCTAATCCCAAGCACCATTGGGACGTGGCCACCAGAAGGTGACCCAGATGGGAATGAGACCCCTGGGCTAAGAGAAAGATTCCCCACCCTTGATCTAGTCAGTGTAATAAAGGCATGATGCGACAAATCCCACGGAGGAAAGGGATGGCTGCAACCAGGTGAGGGTAGGAAGGCACATAGCTTAAGGACATTGCACCATGCATCACACATTTGGTCATTGCCTAAAGGTTATGAGAAAGAGTTGGAATGCCCAGTTCGTCTCTAAAGTGCCAGGCGTACGCAATGATGGCACTATTATCAGTTTGACGATCATTAATGGTAGTGATATTGGTTCTTACTTGTCAAGTCCTAAAAGTCAGAAGAAGCACCTATGGCAGCCTGCCTGCATCTGAAGAACTGCGGAGGAGTGTTTTCTCACTCTTAGGGGCGCTTGCTCTGTGGTGATACAAGACAGGGCCTTCTCTGTGGTGGCACCTCATCTGTGGAACGGAACCAAAAATATGACACTATTATGTTGGTGCCAAGCTGAAGCTTAATTGTTTGCTCAGGCATTTAATGTGCTTTTCGATGGCTGACTGTATCCTGCTGCTAATAAACTTTGCTCCGGATGGGGGTGAAAGGATCGGCCAGTTTCGGTTCTCTCGGTCTTTAGTTCAGTTCTCTGTATTTCCGCAGCAATTTGTGATTTTTAAAAAATCCTCTTGAAAATTCTTCAGCGTTTAGTGTCAATTTCTTCTAACAAACACACTTTTTTTCTGTGCAGCTTTGACCAACACACACATTTTTGCGAGCAACTTCTCTTAATACAGTGGTACCTTGGTTTGCATACAACTTGGTTTGCATATGATTTGGATTACAAACACATCAAACCTGGAAGTGTGTGTCCTGGTTTGCAACCTTTTTTTGGATTACAACCCATTCATTATTATTATTATTATTTGGGGCCCATTGGCGAAAGCGCACCTTGGGTTACAACCTGTTTTGGTTTACAAACGGACCTCCGGAGCGGATTATGGTGGTTGTTAACCAAGGTACCACTGTATAATGCATTTCTGTATCCCATGTTCACTCACGTATTCATTTGCACGGCACATTTCCTCCTTGAAGGTGCATTTTTGCAAACAGTTGCTGGTTGGAGAATTGCATTGCAAAATTCAGATAAGTATGAATTTTGAGGGGTGGCTGTGTTTCAGTTCTCATATTGTTTTGGAGGGAGCAAATTTGATAGATGCAGCTCTTAATGTGAATTGAATAGAAATTCTCTTAGTTCTGGAAGCCAAGGTCATTTAATAACAGCAAGTGTTCTTCCCTGTTTGATGATTTGCAATTTGCTAAACTACTAGGATGCACATTGCACCATATTTCTAGTTACAGGTAGGTAGCCGTGTTGGTCTGCCGTAGTCGAAACAAAATAAAAAAAATTCTTTCCAGTAGCACCTTAGAGACCAACTTAGTTTGTCATTGGTATGAGCTTGTGTGTGTGTACGTGTGCGTGTGCATGCACACAAAAGCTCATACCAACAACAAACTTAGTTGGTCTCTAAAGTGCTACTGGAAAGAATTTTTTTATATTGCACCATAGTCAGTTAAGGAAAAGTGTTTGTGTATTCCTGCTTTCTGAAACAATACGTGAACCAAAACTCAAGACATCCTTCAAAATTTTCACTTCTGTGAATTTTTCAATGCACCTCTCCAGCCAATTAATACATACAACATTGTAAGTGCACTTTAGAATGAAGGTATTGGCGAGGACAGCATACAGAAATGCGTTGCAACAAGGGAGATTACTTTGTAAGAATGTAAAAAAAAAAACAGACAAAATCGCGCACATGTGTATACAGTGGTACCTCAGTTTATGAACACAATTGGTTCCAGAAGTCTGTTCATAAACCGAGGTTCCACTGTATTAGAATAAACTATCCACAAAAGGCCAATGAATTTACACAATGACTTTCTTTAAAAAGTCATGAGCTTCTGAAAATGTGGAGAACTGAACTTTTGCAGAATATTTTATTATTTTTGTAGCAGGGTGTGGAGAACTGAACTTAAGATTGCAAAAATAAGAAACTGGGAGGAACCGAAATGGGGAGGTTTGCCTGCAGACTCAGATACTGAACTCAGCTGATTGCATGTTATTCCTTCGTCAGACAATTGTCACCATAAGATATGTGTGCGTTACTTTCACTCAACATCCAGTCTGAAGAAAACTTCTAAAGAATCTGCATACTTGCTCGCAACTTGGGGATATTTCACCTGGTCCTTAATAAAGGAAGCTCTACCCGCAATGTATCGAGACAGCCCAGCAGCCTACTAATAGAGTAATTGCTTATTAATACTTGCCAGCAGTTAAGTGTGAAACTGGTCATTTGTGTAAGCATCTTCAGTTACATCTATTTATTTTATTTATTTGTTAAATTTCAATGCTGCCCCCTCACCTGAGGATCTATAGAGAGGCAAATATATAAAAAGGAGCAAACCTGGTGAAGAGGGAAGCGTTCTATCTCTTGCCCCCCACCTTCCCCTTCCTCGGACACCCACCAGCAACTCTGCCACCACCCCACCCCATATTTGTCTGAGCGCCCCCTTGTCTTAATTGGAAATGCAACAATTGTTTAAAAAATGGCATTGTCCCTGAAAAGATTTAGTGAGGGATGAAGAAATCTCTTGAACCGAAGGCCATAATCTGCTGCTCCAGTTCCCTTGGCTGGGTTGACTCCTGAGGAACACCATTCCCTCTCTGGCAACCCTCCCCAGCAACTTACGTCCCACCTAGAAAATCTCCTGGGATTCCTATATTATTCCCCGCTTTTCTCTCCCTGCACCCACCCTTTCTCCATTCAGCCCGAACAGAAGAACAAGGGGCCAGGTTCCAAAAGGGCAGGGAGACATCAGGAGCCAGAGAAAATGCTTGAGAATAAGGTCAGGGCCTGACTCCTTCTGCCAACAGTTACCGGGGAGGGGGCTGCGGCCCCCCTCAACAGTGTTCAAAGGCTTTAGTGGGCTTTGTTCCACTGTGTAGGGATTAGGCCGGGCGGTCTGAGAATTTGCCTTCTAATTAAAAAGGATAAAAGATAGAAGTAGCATTAGAACTAAAACACCGCAATGATACTTCACAAGGTTGAGCTCTCTCTCTCTCTTTTTAAACGCACGCACACAAAACACTGTTAGTCACAAGACAATGTAAGAAGTCACCATCAGGCTTTGCTTCATCCTTTTTGTTTTCTGCTCAAATTTAAATGGGGGGGGGAGAGAGAGAGAGAGAAGGGGAGGAAGAGAGAAAGCGGGGAAGGAAAAGTTTTGAAACTCTTCCCAGCTGTTCCTTCGTGAGGACAGAAGACTAATTGTATGGAAATGATCTGTTTGCAGTACAGGGGTTTTTGTTCTTAAAACCTCTAGCGGGGTTAGGTGGGAGGGGGCATTCGCACCTCCAGACGCTACATTTAACGGGATGCACCTCAAAGGGAGACGGGTGCAACATCCTGTTCCCCATCAAAATGGGCTCGCTACAAATTTAATTTGATTCGATTTACCTCCCTCTTAAATAATACATTCTCTGCACTTCTGCTGTGTGAACAGGCGCCAGCTCTCATTAACATCTTTGCCCAAATTGTGTCTGTGCCATATGGAATATGGGCTATGAGGTTTGGCTGAGCTGTTGTTTTGGGATCCTCTGGTTAGCTGTTAGCATTTCTATATCTTTTTTGCCAGCGGGGTGGGGTGGGGCAGAAGGAGAACCAGGAGATCTTGGACTTGAAGAGATGAAGATCTGGCCTTAGTCCTCCTGCTCATTCATGTGACTGACCCCGACATCAGGCTGATAAGATGCCCAGATGAATTCCAGGCAGACCAATGTGACTTTACGTATGGATTTATTTCTCTTTTTTTGGACCAGGAAACAGGCCTGAAGAAGACAAACAGAGATGGTCGGTGGAATGTGAGCAAGTGACACATAAAAACTGTTTATTTGTATGTCGCTTTTCCATGGTAAACAATGTTCAAGGCAGCTCCTAATATAAGAAGAAGAAGAGGAGGAGGAGTTTGGATTTGATATCCCGCTTTATCACTACCCTAAGGAGTCTCAGAGCGTCTAACATTCTCCTTTCCCTTCCTCCCCCACAACAAACACTCTGTGAGGTGAGTGGGGCTGAGAGACTTCAAAGAAGTGTGACTAGCCCAGGGTCACCCAGCAGCTGCATGTGGAGGAGTGGGGAATCGAACCCGGTTCACCAGATTACAAATCCACCGCTCTTAACCACTACACCACACTGGCTCTCAATATAAGAAAGCTTACATTATTCACTCATGGCAAAATTTAAATAAGCTAATGAGAACATCCCCAGTCATTGAAGAGACAATAAAATAAATCCATCTATGGATGATTCAGAATGAGGTCTAACAATAGAAATACAATAATGTAGCCTGGATTTATGTCAGGTTTCCAGGTTCCCAGCTTGATAACACAGTAAGCGGAGATAATGAAAAAGGAGGATTTATTGCAAAAACAAACAGATAGCTTCGGACAGCTCTAACGAAGCCTCCGGCACCATTACTCAAGATGACCCTTCTGAAGACGCCTTCCAACCTCGCCAGCAGATATTGAACTTGTGAACCTTGTCTCTTGTTTTGCTTCCTGACTATCAGCCTTCCCATTTGCCAGCTCTTAGGACTGAGTGGATCAGCTCCCACCTCTTCCTTTTCTGAGAGGCTATCTCAGGATAGGAGAGTTGGTTTGCTCCTGTTTGTGCTTCCGGCGAGCTTTGGCTGCATTCTAGCCTGCTCTCACCTTATCTGCCGGCCCGTCAAGGTCAGGAAGAGCCGAAGTCTTCAGCTGCCGGCTCTCTCCTATCTAACATCAAAGCACGCGCACACACACACACACACACAGTTCTTGGCTGCTTTCTGCAGTTGGCTGCAAACCTTCGCTTTGAGCTGGCTCATTCCTGACAATTTACATCCAAAATAATACATCTGCAAATCTTGACCCCCATCAACAGCCACTAAATAGTACCACACTCTGATGCCCTCTAGACATCCTGAGGAGTAGAAGTCTAGCATCAGACCAGTACCTATCTTCCCAGGTCAGGTTCTGATAGTTTAGGCTTAGCAAGGAGCAGGTCTTACAAGATGATAGTCTCTTCCCAATGCCCCCTTGGCTTTGGAGCTGGGTCCCAGACCCCAAAAATCTATGCTAGAACTCTGTAGAAGCCATTGGTGCTGTTGTCCCAGGTACTGTGGTGTGCAGTTCTTTTCTGGGGAGAGGGCAAGGAACCCCAGAGTTGGCACAGTGGCCTCAGGCGCTGAATTTTCCAGCTTTCAAATTCCAAAAATGAGGGGTGCTAAAAAGTTTTAATGTAACTTGGGAATTCAAAGATATTTTGGTGAAATTAATAGGTTAGTTTTGCTTGGTAAGTAAAATGCGTATAAAATTGCATAGAAGTCATTACAAATGATTGCCAAGTACATGCAGTTATTCTTGGGAGAAAAGCAATGACAAACCTAGACAGCATCTTAAAAAGCAGAGACATCACCTTGCCAACAAAGGTCCCTATAGTTAAAGCTATGGTTTTCCCAGTAGTGATGTATGGAAATGAGAGCTGGACCATAAAGAAGGCTGGTTGCCGAAGAATTGATGCTTTTGAATTATGGTGCTGGAGGAGACTCTTGAGAGTCCCATGGACTGCAAGAAGATCAAACCTATCCATTCTGAAGGAAATCAGCCCCGAGTGCTTACTGGAAGGACAGATCCTGAAGCTGAGGCTACAATATTTTGGCCACCTCATGGGAAGAGAGGACTCCCTGGAAAAGACCCTGATGTTGGGAAAGATTGAGGGCACAAGGAGAAGGGGACAACAGAGGACGAGATGGTTGGACAGTGTTCTTGAAGCTACAAACATGAGTTTGACCAAGCTGCGGGAGGCTGTGGAAGACAGGAGTGCCTGGCGTGCTATGGTCCATGGGGTCACGAAGAGTCGGACACGACTAAACGACTGAACAACAACATCATTTATTATTATTATTATTATTATTATTATTATTATTATTATTATTATTATTATTATTTCGCATTACCTGACATTTTCAGAAGGTAGAATTAAAATCCTTTGGTTTTTCCAAAAGCAGCTTATGTGTTTATTCGTCAAACGTAGACTTACCAAGGTAAATGTTGCCAGGCGCAAAAATAACAGCAGATTTAAATTATTCACACCCAAAAACTTATTTTTAAGACCCTTAAGTGAAGAAATTTCACCCCCTAAAATGACACGCCCTACTATGGCATCCCAAGGGCTGTCGGAGCATCCCTTCACCCCTGGTAGCTGTCCAGAGTTTCAGGGGCACAGTGGTGGAAAACATCAGGATAGCTGAGGAACTTCTCTAACATAGAAATCTGCATTTTGGTCCATATATTCTCCAACAGCCCCTGAAGATTGGACTTCCTTACACCTCCCTCTGCCCAAAAAAGGAGACCAAGGGCAGGGGAACTTAGTACACCTCATGACTTTTCCTCATGAGGAACATCTGTTTTGAGTAATTTCTTTTATGTAGGACAGGTGGGAAATCGTTCTTATCTCTCTCTTTCTTCTTCTTTCTCCCCCTCTCTTTGTTCTTTCCTTCTTTTGTATTCCTCTTCCTCTTCCTCTTCCTCCTCCTCCTCCTCCTCCTCCTCCTCCTCCTCCTCCTCCTCTTCACTCCTCCTCCTCCTCCTCCTCCTCTTCTTCTTCTTCTTCTTCTTCTTCTTCTTCTTCTTCTTCTTCTTCTTCTTCTTCTTCTTCTCTTCTCTCCTTCTTCTTCTCTTCTCTCCTCCTCCTCCTCCTCCTCCTCCTCCTCTTCTTCTTCTTCTTCTTCTTCTTCTTCTTCTTCTTCTTCTTCTTCTTCTTCTCTTCTCTTCTTCTTCCTCCTCTTCTTCTCCTCCTCCTCCTCCTCCTCCTCTTCTTCTTCTTCTTCTTCTTCTTCTTCTTCTTCTTCTTCTTCTTCTTCTTCTTCTTCTTCCTTCCTTCCTTCCTTCCTTCCTTCCCTCTCTCTCTCTCTCTCTCTCTCTCTCTCTCTCTCGTTTTCATTGGTGTCATCTGCTCTGGGGTCCAAGGATTACACACACATGGAGGTGCTGTATGGTTGCTGAAGGACCCTGAGTGAGAGGCAGAGAATGGAAGATCTCCCTGGGTGAGAGGCTGGGAGAAGAAAGGAGAGCTCCCAGGTGAGAGCTGGGTCCCAGGTGAGAGTCCATCCCTTTCTGTGCATGACAAGGGTGAAGAGGTACCTTTGAGAGAGGACTCTGCCTTTTCTTTTCCTTTTCCTGTTTTGGTTTAGCTTCTTCTATTCTACTGAGCACTCACACTTTACACTGTGGGTGCCCTTTGTGGGATCACACACTGCGCTTCGGACCCCAGGGAACTTACCAGTTGTGTGGGCTGGCCTGCCTCTCAGTGTTATTCTTTGGAGCTTCACGCCCAGCCTCAGTCAGTCAATTTACACTGCTGGGAGGTGGGGCCAGCCCCATAAATAGGGGGTGGAGCCGGCAGCAGCCAGGCAGTCGGCTCAGGAGCTTCACCCACCCAACCCTCCCTTTGTTTAATGTATCTTATTTACATTTTAACCTTTTTCTTCCTGTTTAGCGGGCGCTGCTACGGTGTTTTGACAGGTTGCTGTTGAAGAACCAGGAAGAAATTTTCCTGCATTGGCAGGTTTTGTCTTCCCCGTAGCAAAAAACTTTGGAGGTTTAAGGCCTTGGGCGGAATCCTTTAGTCTTTTCTTCCATAAAATGGGTGGCGTGAAGTGGCGACGCACACACCCCCCCCCCCGTGGTGGCGATTCCAGGGTCCCTTCTTAAAGGGGTTGTAATATGAGTGTCACTGGCCATACACTGAAAGGTTGTCAGTGAACTACCCTGCGTGCGGGGATATGGCGTGGGCTGCCTGTGTACACATGCGTCTTGCAGGGCACCCCTATATCCCATTCACCCTGAGGAGCCCCAGTTCCCCCAGCTCTTTTAACATTGATTAATTCTCTGAGTTACAGTTGATTAACTGATTGCGTTTGAATTAAGTTGGTTAACTGAATTATGTGCATTACGGTTTATGACTGCATTTGAATTTAGCTGTTCGGATGAATTCTCTGTCACAGTTGATTAATTGATTGCACTTGACTATAGTTGATTAACTGAATTTGCATTTTTAAAAAAAAAAAAAAACACTAAGAACTCTCCTTTGCTTTTAGGTGATGTACACATTTGTCACAGCAGACATCGACCTAGAAAAGAGAAGAGAAGGGGCAAATGCCACTTTTGAAATGGTGCTGGCTGTCAGCAGCTTTTATAAATACTTGCAAAAAAATAATAATAGTTGAGTAAAAATACCATAAGCTATTAATCTAGACTTTTAATCAGTTAATAAAGTGAATATTCCCATGGATGTCCACAGAAGTTTCTTTTCTTTTGAGGGGGAACAAAACCCAGAAAGAGGAGAGAGATTAGTTTCTCTCACACACAGACAAAAAATGAGAAGAGTGGTGTTTGTACATTTTGCCTCGTTTTTCAGGTTCTAATAACTTTCTCTTTTTAAAAACTGGAAAGCCAGGACTCTGGGGATTATGGTTCATCCGGGTGGAGGGGAGAGAGAACTGCCCCCATGAGCCCTACTTGCTACTAATGGATGCTATTGCTTTTTTATCACCACTTACAAGCTCCAAGCTTGTAATCCATTTCCCCGCTTTTTTAGTTTAAAGATGGGCTGTGTCTGCAAAGAGTGAGGAGCTCAACCTTCTGTGGATGCCTGCAAAGCCGTTTCCATGCCCCCGCCCGAGTCTTCTGTGTTTTATGTATTTATTTATAAATGACACTTACGTCCTTCTCTTCCTCCCAAACCTTGCAAAGTGGTCCAAGCAACACCTTCCAGTCCAAGCAGCCATAGTTCTGAAGGTGATGTACGCAGACTCCAGCAAATTAGCAGCGGAACAACAGGATGGGAGGAAAGGAACCTGAGGAAGAAGAAGGGGGGAAAAGGAAAAGCCGACCCGACTGGCTTCGTGACGTAACCTGAGACGTGTGGGAATGAAAAGGCCATTCCTTTTGCACTCGTGTGTGCAACCAAAGCTACGCTGCTCTGGAAGCTTGGAGAGCTGGGGCACAACCCTCCCACCTTGGCCCCTCAAAGTGCAATTTCGATAATGCTGTCAAGCTGCTCATGGAGAAGTGTTCACTTCCAGATCCTTCTTTGGAAAAGGCGGCTCGGGCCTATCGCCAAGAGGCATTGTGAGGCCAAAACAAACACCTTATTCAGGGAGTAAGCAGGCCACAACTGCCTCTTCTTGACAAGGCATCTAGATCAAGGGAAGTAATACGTAGTACCACTGTATTCCGCTCTGGTCAGACCTCACCTGGAGTACTGTGTCCAGTTCTGGGCACCACAGTTCAAGAAAGATACTGACAAGCTGGACCATGTCCAGAAGAGGGCAACCAAAATGGTCAAAGGCCTGGAAACGATGCCTTATGAGGAACGGCTTAGGGAGCTGGGTATGTTTAGCCTGGAGAAGAGAAGGTTAAGGGGTGATATGATAGCCATGTTCAAATATATGAAAGGATGGAGGAGGGAGAAAGATTGTTTTCTGCTGCTCCAGAGAAGCGGACACGGAGCAATGGATTCAAACTACAAGAAAGAAGATTCCACCTAAACATTAGGAAGAACTTCCTGACAGTAAGAGCTGTTCGGCAGTGGAATTTGCTACCAAGGAGTGTGGTGGAGTCTCCTTCTTTGGAGGTCTTTAAGCAGAGGCTTGACAGGCATATGTCAAGAACGCTTTGATGGTGTTTCCTGCTCGGCAGGGGGTTGGACTGGAAGGCTCCTGTGGTCTCTTCCAACTCTACGATTCTATGACTCTAGGTTGGCCTCAACGGACATGTACCCTCCAACATTCCTCAGATGGAAATAGGGACATTTTATAAATGCAACAAATAAATGCATTAAAAGGGGGCATCCGAAATTAGGGCACTTCCTGGCTGCTGCTAATTTCAGTTAGGATTCAATTGCACAGCAGCAAATTCAAGATGTGCAGTTAGAGCTGATAGGGTGGCCTGTCCAAGAAATGTCTTCTCTAAAAGATCAGGAAAGAGATGAGGAAATGTGCAGGGAAACAGTTGGTGCTCGCCCTGATGCAACGTCATCTCTTCTCCCCACAATCAAATCAGAGCGGAAGCTGCTTTAAATAGCCAACATCCTCTAAGCTCCCTGCAAACTAATCAGGACGAGTGATGAATAAACAGGCAGGCTTTCATTGCCTGGGGAAATAAAAAGCTATTTGCCTGGTGTCAAAAGGATAATGAGTCACTGAGAAAGGCAGACAGGAGACAACTTTGCAAATGGAGAGGTGCCACCACAGAAAAGGCCCTCCGCCCTGTTGCCACCCAGGATATTTTAGAAAGCGGCAACATTTATGGGAGAATGTCAGATAGCCAGTGGTGCGGTTAGGTAATTTAAGATGCCAGACATAGGCCACATTCACACCACACATTTAAATCACTTTAAACAGTCTTCCCCCAAATGATTTTGGGAGCTATAAGTTGTGAAGGGATACATTTAAATCAAAGCTAAAACCCTAACAAATGTACACCCGTGACAATGACCCAGTCACCCAGCTGTGAAAGCTTGTTGGAACAAAAAATGTTTTCAGTTGCTTCCCTCGGGTGCAGATAGTGGGCATCTGTCATATTTCTTGAGGAACATTCCACAGAATAGGGGCCACCCCAAAGAGAGCCCTGCTCCAAGTTACTTTCTGGTATCTTTTGAATTTCCAGAAGAAGCTCTCCCTCAGACAGCACTCACCTATGACATGGACAAAGTGCTACATTCTGGTAGTAGTTTGCCCCTCCAAGCAACGTAGCCGCCACATTCTGCACCAACAGCAGCCTACGGACCATCCCCAAGGGTATACAATACTCCACTGTATGTGAGCATAGCCATATATTCTCCTTGAATAAATCTTACGAACATTACGCTTATATGCATCTCCTATTCCTATTGTGCTTTTTTGTGCACTCCTTATAGTTTTGGAACTTTGACCATCCATGCTTGTGTTTGTGTGATTACTTCCACACATACACACAGGTGAGTGATGGGACAGCAAAGTGGCCTTTAAGGATACGCAGAAGTTTGCCATCCCCGAAATAAATCCCTACTGCTTATCGGAGTTATTGAGAGATAATATCATCGCCGTAACACTTGTCCGGCAAATGAAAATCCTTGAAAGTCTTGTGTGTGATGTTTTCATTCTCCCCATTCCCCTGTTCCCCCCCCCTCTTTTTTGGCCTTCAGAATATCATCTTGAAAACACACCAGCCCTCAAACAGATTCCTTTGTCTGTTCGCCAGATTGGAGTCTTTCCACTGGCTCTGATTCGAAGGCACCTTGGTCTGATTTTGAACGCTGCCATCTCTCAGGATGGCAAGCGGAGATGGAACGTCGGCTCTGTGTCTTAACCTAACCCCGGATTTCTCCTCGGCAAAGGGATGTCAGGATTGCCAATATTACTTGGGAGAACAGGGGAGGGGTGTAGGGGAATCAAGGGTGGTGCTTTAGTGATACGGGCGACCGTCTCCCAGCGATTGAGTTGGGAAGGGCGCAAGTCTCCCCGTTCCTTTCGAGTCTCCAATTTGGGCAGCGACCAAGGTCACAAGTTCAACAGTCAGGGCTTTATCCTCTCCGCCAAGCCCTTGCTAGAGTGGTTGGCTTTGATCTGACGAACGAGACTCAGCTCCTTCTGAACTCGAGTCCAAGATGGTGACGGGCAAAGTCTTGGCTTTCATTCCGCCTTGGCTGGCCTGACTGGAGGTTAGATGAAATACTTGTCTGACCCAGACAACAACAACAACAAAAAAAGCCCAATCCTTGCCAGTTGTGTTAATAAAAAAATGGGAGAGGGAGATCAGAGACATTATCACCAGTAGCACTGCCATACATACACAATGTCTTCATTTCCACTTTAAACAGAGTCACCCCTTTGAACACGGAGTTGCCTTGGACCGACCCTGCTTCAGTTGAAGTCAAGATCAAAATTGTCACATTGGCTTCCGGTGTGTGCGGCGGGGCGGGGGCGGGGGGGGACTCAAACCACACAATTTCTTTTGAAACAACTCACTTGACAAGTTAGTGTATGTGGCTTTTATTCCAATGACGATTGAGGCTCCCGGCTCCCACATAAGAGCACTCCTGGCATTCCGTAAGAATGTAAGGAGAGCTCTGCTGCCGGATCAGGCCAAAGGACCATGGAGTCCAGTATCCTGCTCTCACAGCAGCCAACCTGAATCAGGATAGGACTAAGCCAGAAAGAACACCACATGTTTGTTGGATCAATCCATCAACCTCTGGTGGGTGATTTAGAAGGATTGGGTCCGGCATCACTTTCGCAGCCCGTGTGTGCCAGTATCCACACTCAGCAGTTGCATCTCAACGCAGCTCTTTCCTTGGAAGCGTCTTGGGGGTTGAAGGTACACAGAGTTGGCAATAAACACTCACTGGTGCCATAAAGATTCAGTCAAGTGTAGAGGTTTACTTGGCAGGCATATCGGTAGCAAATATATACAGTCGTACCTTGGTTTTCGAACAGCTTAGTTCTCGAACGTTTGGGGTCCCGAATGCGGCAAACCTGGAAGTGACTGTTCCAGTTTGCAAAGGCCTGGAAATGATGCCTTATGAGGAACGGCTTAGGGAGCTGGGTATGTTTAGCCTGGAGAAGAGAAGGTTAAGGGGTGATATGATAGCCATGTTCAAATATATGAAAGGATGTCATATGGAGGAGGGAGAAAGATTGTTTTCTGCTGCTCCAGAGAAGCGGACACGGAGCAATGGATTCAAACTTCAAGAAAGAAGATTTCACCTAAAGATTAGGAAGAACTTCCTGACAGTAAGGGCTGTTCGGCAATGGAATTTGCTACCAAGGAGTGTGTTGGAGTCTCTTTCTTTGGAGGTCTTTAAGCAGAGGCTTGACAGGCATATGTCAAGAATGCTTTGATGGTGTTTCCGGCTTGGCAGGGGGTTGGACTGGATGGCCCTTGTGGTCTCCTCCAACTATGATTCTATGATTCTATTTTTAGAAGCCGAATGTCCGATGGGGCTTCCTGCAACCAATCAGAAGGCATGCTTTGGTTTCTGAATGTTTTGGAAGTTGAACAGACTTCTGGAACGGATTCCATTCGACTTTAAAGGTATGACTGTACAGATGTTCAGCCCTGCCGGGGTCAAGGCATGCTTAGAATCCAACAAGAGTCCAAGACACTCTCTCTCTCTCTCTCTCTCTCTCTCTCTCTCTCTCTC
Source organism: Zootoca vivipara (assembly GCF_965207765.1). Classification (NCBI taxonomy): domain Eukaryota; kingdom Metazoa; phylum Chordata; class Lepidosauria; order Squamata; family Lacertidae; genus Zootoca; species Zootoca vivipara. The sequence goes on along the minus strand of NC_142582.1, from coordinate 128,641,944 downwards.
CCTGCTTCTCTCACTGCAAGGCTCAGGCAAGAAATTCCCAACAAGTTAGAACAAGTTGCACAGAACCGTTGTTATCAGTACTTCCTGTCATACTGCGCATGTACAAAGAACAGTTCCCACAGAAAGCGTCCTTGCAAAGACAAAACAAACTCAGCCTTCTGCTGCTTCTTGAAACTTCTGCTCTGTTCTCTGTTTCTGGAACAAAATTATTCTCACCAAGAGAGAGAACTATGCCTGCCTACCCTCCAACATTCCTCAGATGACAGTAGGGAGAATCCATTCTACAACAATGTTCCCTCCCCTGGGTCCCCTATTTACATGCGCGGCCAATGGATATGGGAAATGGGTGGGGCTGGCTGAACTGCCCCAATGGCTGTTATCAAGAGGCGTATGTAACAATACCATGCCGACAAATGTCTTGGTTATATGTGGGCACCTTAGGTTACAAAGGCCCATGGACTGCAAGAAGATCAAACCTATCCATTCTGAAGGAAATCAGCCCTGAGTGCTCACTGGAAGGACAGATCGTGAAGCTGAGGCTCCAATACTTTGGCCACCTCATGAGAAGAGAAGACTCCCTGGAAAAGACCCTGGTATTGGGAAAGATGGAGGGCACTAGGAGGAGGGGATGACAGAGGACGAGGTGGTTGGACAGTGTTCTTGAAGCTACGAACATGAGTTTGACCAAACTGCGGGAGACAGTGGAAGACAGGAGTGCCTGGCATGCTATGGTCCATGGGGTCACGAAGAGTCGGACACGACTAAACGACTAAACAACAACAGGTTACAAAACTCTGAGGCTTCCATCAGCCCACCTTGAGCATCAGAAGAGGCACCCACGTCAGATGTTTGCAAGGAAACACTTTTGCGCCAGCAATGTGGTCTCTATGGTTGGTGGCTATGACTGCAGAAGGGCCCTGCCCCCTCCCCACAGGTCCCACTGTGCCCCCGTGAGGGGCTTGGACCCCGACGCCTCCTCTTTCCCACTTGCAGAATTCGGGAAGACACCGTGAGAAGTCAGGATGGCTTAAGGGTTTTCATGATCCTGCTCTGGAGGGTAGGACTCGAACCAATGGCTTCAAGTTACAAGAAAGGAGATTCTGACTAAACATCAGGGTGTGGAGAGAGGTTTGCCAATTGTATTATTGAGCTAAATCTGATCCTATGGTTTGCATTACCTGCATTGTATAATTCTGATTGTGTGGCTTAGCGCCCCCCCCCTATCCCTGGGATGTCTTGCTTAAAATGCTTTTTTATTTGCCTCTCTCTGTGTGCCAAAGGGTAATGTAAGCAAGACAGAATGCCCTGCTAAGCTATCAAGGCCAGATGACTGTCTTGTCTGACGCACGGAACAGGCACTCAAGGCTGCTGGAGGATGCTACCGGGGTAGCATTGCTGAGTCAGCATGTGTTTATGACACGTGTTTATGACAGGGTACGGATCTTCCTTATATGTACTTGTGACCCCCTTGTGTGCGCACATTTACAGAGGAGGGGGAAAGGAGCCCAAGAAGTGTATAAGAAGCTTTGCAATTTGTGTTTCTTTACTCTTGTTGTGAAGCTTGATCACCAAGAGTCTCTTAAATTTAAGAAATTACAGTGGTGCCTCACTTAACGAATGCCCTGCTTAACGAAATTTCCGCTTAACAAAAGGTTTTTTCTAGTGGAGGTTGCCTCGCTAGACGAATTCATTTTACGAAAAATTCGTCTAGTGAATCACGGTTTCCCATAGGAATGCATTGAAATTCAATTAATACGTTCCTATGGGCAAAAAAAAAAATATCAAAAAAATTCAATGCATTCCTATGGGATTCGCTAGACGAATTTTTCGTTATAAGAAAAGACCCGTGGAACGAATTAAATTCGTCTAGCAAGGCACCACTGTAAATTCTTTCTCTGGATTCAACCCTCGGAGTCTTGTTGACTGTCTCGGTCCTTGCCTGGGCGCAACTTAAGGACCCTTATCAGCTAATAAGGCTACAAGGGAAAACTTTCTGACAGTAAAAGCTGTTCGTCTGTGCAATGGACTCCCTCCGGAGGTGGTGGGCTCTCCTTCCTTGGAGGTTTTTAAGAAGAGGTTGGGTGGCCATCTGCCATGGATGCTCTAGCTGAGATTCCTGCATTGCAGGTGGCTGGACTTGATGACACTTGGGGTCATCAACAAGCTTGCTCCATCTTCCACATGACAGCCCTTGAGATATTTGAAGATGGCTATCATATCTCCTCTCAGTCTCCTCTTTTCCAGGCTAAACATACCCAGCTCCTTCAACTGTTCCTCATCATGTCTTGGAGTCAAACAGCTTAGTTGGTTAGAGCACGATGCTGAGAATGCCAAGGCCGTGGGTTTGATCCCCGTACAGACCACCCGTATATTCCTGCCTTGCAGAGGGTTGGACTAGATGACCCTCGGGGTCCCTTCTACAGTTCTGTGATCTGAAGGGCCCACAGTGTAGCCACCCCGGGGTGATCCTGGGTTAGAACTGGAAAGCTTTGGCCACCCCTTATTTTGAACGGTTGCAAAGATCAAGCTGTTCACCTGGCATACAAACAAGGTATTAAAAGCAATTCTGGGTGTTTATTGCTGGCGTGGAAACTCTCCATGGTGATGATCACAGGGGATGGCATAGTAACCAGAGCTCTGTGCTACAGGAGAGCGAGAGAAAGCCTTATCGCAAGGAAAGGCCTGGGGAGGTGCTGATAAGCAAGAACATAGACTGCTCAGTCCCATTAAAGTTTGTCATGCACCAAATGTTTTGGGGGGGGGGACGACAACTGAAGAAGAACAAGGGGATTTCTGGACGGCCTTAACTTCAAGGATGTAAAATGAAGCTGAAAGGAATTTGCTCCCCTTACCTTCCCCCCCCCCCAAAAAAATTATCAAAATTTCATCTATATTTCTGAAAAAAAATGTTTTTATTCACTTTTTTAAATAACCACAACACAATGATATAGCCCAGAGCAAACC